>NW_027040552.1:4617500-6075000 GCF_037179485.1 Ochlerotatus camptorhynchus
GTCAAACTTTTGTATCCACTAACTTTTCGGCACAAATCAACAACACAAACCATATAGCCAAAAAAAAAAATTACACGTTTTACCTTTAAATTTCAATTACTGTAAACGTTTCTATTTCTACTTGTCGATAGTTGTCTACCTACAATCTTACACAAAGACGATGACAATCAAAAACAACTACTCGTCTTACCCTAGTCGAGCGTGACGACCGGTATAATTCCGGGTCCTGTTCCTCCACCGCTATTCAACATACTCAACGCACCATTCCCATTGGCAGCCGGAAGTCCTCCCCCCATTGGCAGTACCACCGTCGGCACTCCATTCCCATTAGCATTGACATTCGGTCCGTGGGGCACCACCGGACCACCACCCCCTAGCCCATTGACCATGTTTACGTTCGAAATGGTCGGGTTTCTCAACTCCGGCCCAACAAACATCTGATGGTACAGATGACCGATGTTGGGCAACTTCTTCTGCATAGTGTTCCTCAAAGGATTTGTATACTGCGGTGGGGGCCGAGAGGTTTGCGGATCTCTCCAATGAAATCCGGTGGGATCGCACACGAACAGCACTGGGGACGGGACGTAATCCTTCATGTAGTTCCAGACACATTCCTTCAGAACGTAGATGACCTGTAAAGAGGCAGCAATGGCAGTATGTATTTGTTATATAGCTTAAACGAATTTGGGGGATCTAACCTCATTTGCATCCAGGTACGGCAGTACAATGTGCAGATAGCTGAGTGGAGGAGGAAGCAACTGTCCGAGGGCCAGCAGTTCCAGCAATTTGGTCGTCACGAACATCAGTTCCGTTTTCTGTCCGTTCATCGTTTCGGCGGACTTCGACCGCCACTGGTGCAGAGCCGAAGCGCACAGAGCCCTCAACAGGACCGAACTGTAGCACAGAGCTGGTCTATAACAAGCGATCAAACCGAGAATCGACCACAAGATAGGACTATTACGGAACATTCGTCGAATCTGCAGGTCTCGCTCCATGGTCACCTTGGTGAACTCCTCCTCCGGCCAAGGCAGCCCATTGTACATCACATCGGGTGAGACGAGCTCAACCAACAGCAACGAAACGTAGCTGAATCCATCGATCGTATTTTGATGCTCCAAATCCTGGCAGCATGCCACAATGGCACTAATTAACCGGTTCTGCATTTCTGTTTCTGGACCATCGGGCTTCTTGAACGGGAGCTTTGGTCCTTGCCCAATAACCCCCGCGTGCAGTACAGTCGCCCTAGAGGCATTCATCGTTATTCCTTGTTTCTGATTCAGCCTTATGAGCAGCTCGTCCGGTTTGCCATAATCGACGGTATCCGGTTCCGTGTGCGACCCAAACAAATGTCCATGTAGATAGAGAGCACCTTCTAGAATATCCCTCAGCGCAGCGGTCCGTGCTGCTTTCCTAGTGGCACAATGTCTCGACAGGAGTTGACAACATCGGTGGTGGTTCGTATCGCCCTCGGAAGTGAGATTTCCTTCGTTGGAAGCCTGTTCCAAGCAGAAGAAGAAGTACCTTACGGTCAGTTGGGACAGCTTTAACGTTTCTGACATATTCAGAACGAAGGCTTTGGAACTAAGTTCCATGCAGTCGATGAGTTTAGCTAGCATGTGGATTTGATCGGACTTGGAGGTGATGCTGGGCGGTGGATGGAAGATAGCGCTTGGACCTTCGCCTGTGTCCATCGATTCCGTCCCGCCATCTTCGCGCTTGACTTTTTTGATTTCGTTCTGGAAAATGAATGTTACAATCACCAAGCCGAAATCCAAAGCCCAAAGAAGACTTACCTGAATTCCCACTGTGGACGATTGTATCGATTGTTGTAGGGGTAGCTTCTCCTGATTCATCAACATCTCCCAAATGGCCAGCAACTTTCCAAGCAGCTCCTGCAACATCCCCACGCAATTCATCTTCTTAAGATGCACATTGAACGAATCCCGCTCCAATTTGACAATTTCAACTAAATTCTTCAGAACGTTCGAATTTTCCCGATTCCGTCCCGGCGTTAATAACATCTTATCCAAGGCAATCTCGAAGCCAGGCTTAATTTTCGGCAGCTCGGACGAACCGTGTGGTCCTCCGAGCAACCGAACCAGTGCATTGAGGTGTGGCTTGCTGGCATTTGCTTCCGTTCCTGAAGAAGCTGCCAACATTTGGGCGATCGATTGATGCAAAAAGTAGGACGATTTTAGACTAGCTAGCAAAATCGAACGGACTGCGCTCTGCTGTAGCAGGGCAGATTCGCTAAGACACGATCGCCACAGCAGTTCTTTGGAGCTTTCTTTCGTGGCATCGTCCAACAGCGGACAGGTTCGCTTTTCCAACACGATTGCTTCCAGCTCGACAAAGAGCATTTCCAACAGTTCCTGACACCAGGAAAATTTCTCCGCTATTCGAGGTAGAGTTAGTAGAACTTGGATAGAGGCCTTTTTGATCTTCAACAGCAGACCGGCTACGATGTGAATTATGTTAGTGGTGCTGTAGCTGTTGGGCCAAAATTTACTTTGCGTTTTGATCAGCTGGAGATGGCTGTCCGTATCTTAAAAATGAAAAAGAAAGATTCAAAACCCAATCCCAAGCGTCACTGTATTAACTTACAATTTTCTAAAAACACTGCAGCTAGCGCCTGAGCCAGGATATCCGAGTGCTTCGAAAGATGCAACAAATAGGGAACCACCAGCTTGTTCATCGTTTCCTTCTGGCAAATTTCCTTCAAAGATTGCTTCAAATCTTCCTCATTTGCAGCGGCCAAGTAGCTCAGCACTTCCACTTCGGAATCAACCTGGTCATATTCCCCGGTGAACCGTTTCAAACCGCAGTACAGCATCTTTGAAATCACCTTCGAGGGAAAGCATCCTCCCAGTCGGGCCACCACCCAATCAAAGTGCGGCGAATACTGAGCGAACGTATTCAACAGTCCGGTGATGCAAGCGTCTACCTCCTGCTCATTCAATTTGCTGAAACAGAGCGCGGTTAACCCTACCAAGCAACGAATAGCATTGCAACCGAGCCACAGGTTGCACGACGTTCTAATATCCAGTTGCCTTCTGCGGCTGTTCTTGTCGCATATCTCTCCCAGCAACCTCAAGCACCACGACGAGATCAAAGGTGACCACGCCGGTGGCCCATTAGTCACCAACCGCTCCAACGTTTCATGTATCTCCTGGATTGCATCGTCGTCCTGGGATGCATCTGGAATATTTTTCTAAAACAACGATGTTTATTAATTTAAAAAAAATGACAACATCTAATTCAAACCTACCTCCACATTTATCAGGTAAAGTTTCACGGCTCCATTGAAGACCAGGGAGAAGTACTCGAAGACGGCTTCCCGAGTCGACGGGAGATCCTCCAGCAGGTGCAGACTGCACTTGACGAGGGCGGCCGAGTCTTTCAGCGGGATTCCTTTGTACAACAGCGAAACGCTATTGACAAAATACTGCAATTCCGCGAGAACGGGTTGTTTGATCATCGTGCTGGGATCGTAAATCTAAATTTGTCAGATTCCGTGGAAAACCAATGAAAAACTAAGGAAAATCAGGAAAAAATCGTCGGTTGTTTACATGCACTGGTTGATGTGCCTCCGCGTAAGCGTTTTGTCGTGAAAAAAGTTTGATTTGACGTTTCTCGGCATTTTCTTCTCACACGCGTTTCGTAATCATGGGCGTCGTCGCTGGTGGGGGTTATTGATCACTATGTGACAAGGGGTGGCTGGAAGATTTCCGCTATGTAAACTCAAATGATTTTCAAATCTAAAGCTGATTAAAAGTTACGCTAAATCGCAACTCTCCTGACCATGTGTTGGAAAACTCGCGTGCGAATCTGGTAAACAAATCTTACGCTTGAGATTCTCATGTATTTTCACGCACTGATACACGCAACCAAATTTTGTTCATATAAATCAAAAATATATTTTCATTATATAAAAATATGAATAGTTCAAAGTAAATTGAGAACATGTTTTCCACAAAAATATGTATATTTGAATTATAATCAAAAGCAAGCATGTTTATTTCAACAGGGTGAACAATTTTCAGCGTGTCATTTTTTCCTTGTTGTTTAAATTCGGAAAACTCAACCGAAAACCTGGGGGGGGGGGGGGTACGTGCTGTCAAATCAACCTACTGATCATTCTTGTATGAAATTGGTTCCAAACGCAAACAAACCCAGTATGTTTCTCATGGCTTGTTTACGTTTGCAACCAATTGGGTTCTTTAAGGGTAAATGTATATTCGTAATCTGCATTAAAAATTGAACCCAAACCCAAAATTTCATCAATTTTGGTACACTGGAACTATTTTAAATAAGTACGATTACATTTGCAAAAATCGCTCGGTGTCACTTTGTATGGGAGTGAGCTGTCAGTTTGTCAGTTTAGTGTCAAACAGTGAAGTTATTATTTAGCTTTAAATCATGATTTAAAAATCGAGATGAAAGTGTATGGGTGTGAAAAAAATATCACTGTGCTCAGAAAACGAAGCTCTTTCAGATGATATATAAAAACCGATATATTTATCAAAATTAAAGAACCCGTAACCAATTCGTATTTGACAGCCACCTCCCTCTGCAAGCGGCGAAACCGATGGTTTTTTAACAAGCTTGTATAAGGTGATCGGTAATCGAAATTTAGTACAAATTATTAAAATAATTAGTGAATTTTGAATTACTCAGAAATTTCAATGTAATAAAATAATTGTGGGTAATTTATGGGTGATTTCAGTTTACCTATATTTTCGTTGTTTGTGTGTACTGCTTGGTAAATAATTTGGTAATTTTAAAGATAATATAAGATTCGAGTAATTCTATAAATATTTGTACCCTGGAATAATCATTTTCTTTATTATTCTATGAAAATTTTATGATTTTAGTTGTTTCAGGTATACTTTATTATTGAATTAGCGGAAATCTTTTTTTTTTTTGTTTATTAAGGACATTTGACATCTCCGTGATGCATTCATGTCCGTTCGATTTGTTGTTTGGTGTATTGTGTATGGTGTGCAAGTGTTTTTGTTAGTGTAAGTGCTACAATTCAGTTGCTTCTCTCTTCTTTTCTTCTTTGCTTCCAAACAATTACATTTCTCCTTCGCTTCACTTCATACTACCATAGAGGTAACTCTAAGGCTAGAAGGTCCCGAAATAACGTGCTCAACATTTTGGCTCACCTCTGGTACTCTCTTCGGTCCCAAGCTAATCGATTCACCCCTCGAAACATAGAAAAAACCAATAACCCCTCATTTTATCTGTCAAACTTTCATAGCGAATCAAAACAAACATTGCGTAGTACTAGAATTTCAACTAGAATGGGCTACGTTAATCGTTTGCTTGGGACCAACAGGCTAGTCAAGTAATGAGCCAATTTAAAATCGTTAGTTTCGTATTGATTGTTGATACTACCATAGAGGTAACTCTAAGACCACTGGGTCCCGAAGAAAATCATTATTATTTTTGGCTCACTCAGTACCAGAACAACGGTCCCAAGCAGTCCCAAGCTATTTCACTCACCCCTGCATGTTCTGCATGAATCCACACACCCCTGATGTTATCTGTCAAACTTTCATAGCGAATCAAAACAAACATAGTGTAGTAATAGAATTTCAACTAGAATAGGGTACGTTAATCGTTTGCTTGGGACCAATAGGCTACTAAAGTGGTGAGCCAATTTAAAATCGTTAGTTTCGTATTGATTGTTGATACTACTCTCCTACTTCGCTTTTCTTCACGAATTGCTTTATCTTTCTATCATCTTTACTATAGATACTATAGATTCCATAGATAAGCGGAGGAAAAGTATAATGTAGCCAAACGAACTGTCAGTTAGTGTAGCCAAACGAGCATGACGTCATCATGGTGTTGTTTGAGGGAGAAGTATTGTAATATTATGAGCACAAAACGCTTTCCACACTCCACATTCCGATTTATTTCGCGGACAATGGAAGGAGAAAAGATAAAGCAAACCATTCCTCGATACATTATTGCAAAGATTTGCTTTGTACTTCATTTTGAACTTTTACGCACGAAACAAAACAAAACTGCACAACGAAGAGCTCTATGATGGCATGAACTTTTTCACGGATGCCAGTAAGATCATTTATTTTTCATGGTTGCCGAAACAACTTTTTGTGCCTCCGCTTATCTATGGAATCTATAGTATCTATAATCTTTACCTGTGTAATTTGTTATTCTATAGTCTTTTAATTTGTTATTCTAGTCTTCTACTTCGTGTTTTTTAATCTTTCTTTCACCTGTGCAATTTGTTATTCTAAAGTTCTTGTAATTTGTTATTCTAGAGCTTTTTGTACAAATCCGTTTCATGTAGGAAATTAAGCATTCGTGTTGTTCTTTCTTCCGTGTTGTCCAGAGGAAATCTTAGCTATTTAAAAATGAAAATCTGAAAAAATCGGGACCACATTATGCAACCAAATCGAATCGACTTTTTCATATTAGCGGTCGAGTTAGCGCTATGAAAAATGATCGGAAAATGCTTCGTTTCGATCACTCCAATGAGGCTTCAGTTCTTTACGAGGTTCTTTATGAAGGAAATGTAAATATACGTATACGAATAAAATATTGTATCTATAGAGATTGTCATATCCGGTTGAATTGGTGCGATATGTGAGAGCGTGCTAGCAACCAGTGGAAACTAACGGTTTTAAATTGGCTCACTACTTGACTAGCCTATTGATCCCAAGCAAATCGAGTAACGAACCTCATTCTTGTCAAAATTCTAGTACTACACTATGTTTTTTTCAAATTCACATCCTTGATCGTCATCCACATCACCTATCTAAAAGAGTGTGATGTATATGTCCGACTTCGATCTCAAAAGTACTTCCTCAGCCGTCAAATTCTCATGCTTGAGATCCTGGCTCAAACCAGTAAAGCCATAGAGGTAACTCTAAGACTAGTAGCATAGAGGTAACTCTAAGACCACTGGGTCCCGAAGAAAATCATTATTATTTTTGGCTCACTCAGTACCAGAACAACGGTCCCAAGCAGTCCCAAGCTATTTCACTCACCCCTGCATGTTCTGCATGAATCCACACACCCCTGATGTTATCTGTCAAACTTTCATAGCGAATCAAAACAAACATAGTGTAGTAATAGAATTTTAACTAGAATAGGGTACGTTAATCGTTTGCTTGGGACCAATAGGCTACTAAAGTGGTGAGCCAATTTAAAATCGTTAGTTTCGTATTGATTGTTGCTGGTACTATCTTCGGTCCCAAGCTAATCGATTCACCCCTCGAAACATAGGAAAATCCACTAACCTCTCATTTTATCTGTCAAACTTTCATAGCGAATCAAAACAAACATTGTGCAGTACTAGAATTTTGACTAGAATAGGGTACGTTAATCGTTTGCTTGGGACCAATAGGCTAGTCAAGTAGTGAGTCAATTTAAAATCGTTAGTTTCGTATTGATTGTTGATAATATTTTGTTTGCGTAAGCAACAAGAAAATATTGTAAAGTTTGTGTTTGACACATAATACCTGCCAATTTTGCTGTGTTTGACACATAATACCTGCCAAAGGGGGAGTTTGGTAAAGAGAGATGAAAAAACCGATTTGTACCTTCCTTAACAGTTGTCCTAGCTTGCTATTCTAATATCTATATACAATCTTCACACTGCCGTACTCTAACGGAACTATCAACTCTATGCTTTCATCTACTCCATCTATCGTATAAAAATTACCACTACAGTCTGTTATTTGAAATTAGCATCTTCAACCATAGAGGTAACTCTAAGACCACTGGGTCCCGAAGAAAATCATTATTATTTTTGGCTCACTCAGTACCAGAACAACGGTCCCAAGCAGTCCCAAGCTATTTCACTCACCCCTGCATGTTCTGCATGAATCCACACACCCCTGATGTTATCTGTCAAACTTTCATAGCGAATCAAAACAAACATAGTGTAGTAATAGAATTTCAACTAGAATAGGGTACGTTAATCGTTTGCTTGGGACCAATAGGCTACTAAAGTGGTGAGCCAATTTAAAATCGTTAGTTTCGTATTGATTGTTGCTTCAACTATCTCTCTTCAGTTATCAGTCAATAATTGACGTGATAATTATTATCCGCTCCTTCATTCATACACAGTTGCAGATATTCTAGAGGCTAAATTGTCTGTTTTTTCAATTGCGAGAGTGAGTGTTACTTCCATGTCCCGATCAGTTTTCTGTGGAATCCTCGGTGGAATCCTATACCGATTGCTGGAGAGAGATGTTTCCTTCAGAAAAAAAAAATCAACAAAAATAAAAAAGGGCATCAAACGAATGAAAACATTCTTGGTTCTAGGCAGTGCTGTCAGAAAAGCTTGAAAAATTGGTTCTCATGGTCAGAGCTTAAAACTATTGACTCCCTATGCTGAGTGTGAAAGCGCTGCACTATTCAATCCATTGCTCTGTGCAGACCATTTGTACCAAACGGTAAAGGACGAGGCAATGAAAGAGCCAACAAAAACATTCAGTCACTCACGAGCAGGCGACACACACCGCTTGCCTTCGCTCACACAGCATGTAATTGAGTCATTTTTCCATAGAAAATGTACGCTCAGTCATTCAAAACAAATATTGGGTACCATCACGGCAGAATAAACGTGTTGACTGAGCTACTGACTGAGTTCTCGGCTGTCAGTGGCTCGTTTACCTCTGAATCATTCAGACTCTCACGAATGACATCAAGATGCCTAACCGAAGTCGATTTGGTTTCAACAAGTTTTCAATCCGACAAGTTGGCTTACTCAGATCGGGCTTTTCCGCTGCCGTTGCCGTTCCGCTTCCGCTGTCATTGCGCTTGGGCCTTAACGGGTTTACTTCCCTTCCTTACCTCGGCTGGGAATGAACCCAGACACATTGGGGTGAGAAAGCAATTACGCTTACCACTACACCACCGGCGTCGGCAAGTTTGCCTTTCAACGTTTCGGTTTGCAAGTCGGCGAGGGACTCTCCACTCCACTACACAAAAACACACAAATTCAAACCGACGACCACTGACCACACACCGAAAAGCGAAAACGCGCATCAGCGACACAAACAGTCTCGGTCGATTGCTCCGACAGTCGCTAGATGAGCTAGAGCTACTTTATGATAGAAACCCACAAAAGACATAGAAGATTGTTCGAAGATTTTATGTAATGTTCCAATCATCTTCTCAGGGTTTGGCGAAAATGTAAAAATGCTTAAGGAAAACAGGAAGAGTACTTCAGCATTTTTACCGAGATATCTTTTGCGGATTTCTATCAGCCATGTTATGTTATGAACCCCGTCGCATGCACAATACAAGATAGCATAGAGCCCGCCAAGAAAATACCAATTTTGTAGACAACGATTTAGACTTGAAGAATGCTTTAAAACCTCGATAAAACTGGCCGGTCTTGAACGTGTGTGACTGGAAGCGATTGGCTCAGGATCGAGTCCAGTGGAAAAGAATTCCCAGTTGAGCGGGGTTCTCTACAATTGAAACGACATATTATTTAAAAGTTACTGGATTTATTTCAGTACAGTTATCTTGAATCACACAAAACTCTTCCATCATCCTTCGTACAAACTACTTGGAACATGTACAGAAAACAGTTAGGAGTATCCTAGAATGCTACCAATGTCTAAATTTTCCTTCATGTTGCTAGTTGATAACCTGGTTGCTCGTTGATTCGCCATTAGTTACAATTTCCTGTTTGTGTACCTTTCAAAAAAACGCTGACTAGAATTAACGATTAACGACTGCTGCGCGCTGCTTGACACCTAACAATCAGAACTGCTATTACACAAGTATATTGAGATATTGATTGTGACCTTCCATAGCTGAAGGAATGCGCGTGAGATGCGAAGTAGAAAGACGAGAGCTTAAAATATATTCACAAAGTTGTTCCTAAACAGGTTAATATCATCGTATTTGTTGCGCTGCTGTTGATAGTGGTGGTACTCTTCAAAGTAGGACAGCTGGTGATGATGATGCGGTGGCGGTGGGAATGGTTTGAAGTTGAAGCTGTTGTAGGAATTGCTGGCGCTGGTTCCGACAGGGGAAAATGGCATGCTGCTTCCGTAGTTGGAGCCTGTCGATGTGCTTGTCGTTCCCGTGGCGGTCGGAGCACCTACACCAACGGATTGTACGGCTGCCGGGGCCATCAATGCAGACGAAGTGCGACTGTAGTGATGGAGCGCGTTCTGAGGAGATTGGCCGTAGGGGTGCGTAAAAGACCCCGGAGGAAGAGGTGGAGGCGGTTGCTGCGTTTGTTTCTGCTGTCATGTCATGAGAGCCTGTCCATTTGTTCCATGAACGCGCATATGGCGGTTAAGGTTGCCGGACTGGGAGAACCTAGAATTAAAGGAATGTATTGAAATCAAAGCGAACCGTCGGTTTTGACAGTAACCTACCTCAGCAAGCACAGCTTACACTGATAGGGTTTTTCGCCGCTGTGTATTCTCAGATGCTTGGTAAGTGTGGAGCTGTCGCTGAAGGCTTTCTTACAGGCCCGGCAGCGATAGGGTCGCTCTCCAGAGTGAGTGCGCATGTGGGTTGTGACGCTAGAACTTTGCGAGAAACGTCGATCGCAAATCGGACACCGGAACGGTTTCTGCCCCGTGTGAGTGCGAATGTGAGCGGCCAAATTGGCAGCCTGACTGAAACTCTTGTTACAGTCCGAACACCGGTACGGGCGCTCCCCGGAGTGTGTTCGAAGGTGTGTTTTGAGCGTGCTTGGCCTGGCGTACGTTTTGCCACATAGCCGACAGAGGTTCGGCTTGTTGTCTCCGTTTTGACCGTCGCTGCCGCTTCCGTCTTCCTCCTCGTAGTTGATTCCCAACGACTTTTCCGTTTTCATTTTCAGTTGAAAATCGGTCTGTTCGTATTCCGGAGGAGTCTTTGGTGGCGAGTAGTCTGCCGCGTTCGGTTGATAGTACGATTTATGGTGGTGCGACTGTAAGCTGGAATTCTTTGAGGATTCCAGTATTGGTGATAGATTCTGCGTTTGATTTTGTGGCCTAAAGTCAGCGGTGAACGAGTAGGTAGCACCAGCCGGATACGGCACTGGACTGAGCAATGGTGGATACAGGACATTCACCGAGGATGACGGAGTCTGAGGACCCCACTGCATCTGGGAGCACTGCATTGGCATTGTTCCATCCGCTGCACCGTAACCGTGCATTGTCATGTTCATGCTAACGTTCACACTCATGCTCGGATAGATTGGCGTTGAATGTTGTGCACAAGACGTTTCGTAATAGTTCGAGGGATATGATCCACTCTGAGATTGAGCTTGACTGTAGTGCGAATTGTGATTGTGATGGCTAACCGGCGACAGGAGCATCTGCGGGTGGACGGTGTACGAAAGTGATGCCTGCGGAGGGGCAAAGCTGGGCGATGGTGCTTGGGGCAGCTGCTGCGGATCTGGGCTTTGCTTGAGGACGGCGTGTTTCAGCGACAACAGCACATCGGCCACGTCGTGGGTTGGACGTTCGGGTCTGCTGTTGAAGAGACGTCAAAAATGGAATTTTACTCTCTCGATATCAATTTAATATAATTTGAAGTTGAAGATATTGAATCGGTTGTAGAGAATAATGGAGCCGCATGGTCAGTAACAAGGATCGATGAGCTACGATTTCGCGGCCTACACTTTGTATTTTTTTAACAGCAAACTTGGGATCTGTTCCATGGACAACACAGTAAAATCTCATTTGTTAATCATAACATTTTTGTGGTGGATTAAAGAGCTTGGTATGTTCCAGAAAGTGGGGTGCCCTTAGCAAGATCATGTTGAGAAGTCTTCTCTTCTTGTTCGCATTTCAAGCTTATTGCTTAGGGCATATTAGCATATTGCGTGCTCTCAACTTAGTGTTCTAAATGCACTTCCACAGTTATTAATTGAGAGCTTTTGATGCCAATACCAATGCATGAATTTGTATATTGTGTGGCAAGCACAATGATACTCTATGCCCAGGGAAGTCGAGAAAATTTCCAACCCGAAAGATTCCCTCGACCGGACCGGGAATCGAACCCGCCGCCTCCGGCTTGGTAATACCGTGCCTTTACTGACTAGGCTATGAGGCTCCACACATGCTGAGAAGTGTGGTTGCGATTTTCGGATCGTTGAGAAATTTTTCAACGATTCTCGAGTACTTTTTCAAAAGGACTTATATAACACTTCCGCCATATTGAGTAAAACTAAGTTGAAATTCGACAGATTATTTTTTAAACAGTTATGAAAGAATACGTTCAAAAACACTTTTTTTTTGCAGTAGTCAGTGAATGATAATAGTGAACATTCAGAATTAATGGTAAAATCACACTTTTATTTTGGATTACGTGCTTTATTTTGAATTCCGTGCTACTAAGCTGTTGTAAGGCCCTTTACATGCGAACCTAAGTACATATTTACATTGGCTTAAAAAATCTTGAAGTTTGACACCGATATTGATATGGGTCATGTCCCAAATTGGCTACTTCCCCCGGGGAACCCAGAACCTGCTCCAGGTTGGCCTTCGCAACTTGTGATACTGAAAACGATTCTGGAGACATCGCGCTGAAAAATCATGAGGATTGACTGATGCAAAATTTAACATTTTCGGTGCACAGTGCTCAAACGGTTCCAAATCGGGTCCTGATTAACCTCCCAAAATTTGAATTCATTTGGTAAGAAACTGGCAAGACACAAACCGTTTAAAGTTTACATGGAAATTACTATGGGAAAACCAAATGTTTTGTTCATATCCATCTAACAATTCACCAGATCGGTTTGCTTTAAAAAATGATAACTGAGCTTGTAGCAAATTTTCCAACTACAACTTTGTTCCAGATCACTTTTCGATAGAAAGTAAGCATCAACAGTTATAATTGATTCAAGCCACTGATTTCTTATGATTATGCTCAATCAACTGTTTAGCAGGCAACCTTGGCGTTTCTGGCTCGTAGAATAGAGCACCAAAATCATGACTTCTATGTCACACTGCAGACAACAGTGTTGCCCACAAAACAGTTGCTTGATCATGCCATCATATTATCAATCTCTTAAACAATTAATAACTATTTTAATTGACGTTTGGCTTACAAACTAAAATCTGCAAAGTTGTAGCTTAGAAAATTTTCCATAAGAATAGCTATAGAACTTTTGATCTGTGCAATATAGAAAAATGCTACAAGACAACTAACGAAAAGTTTAAATTTCGTATAGTAATTTCCATACAAAATTCAAATGGTTTGTGCCTAGACAGTTTCTTACGAAATTAGTTCAAATTTTGGGAGGCTAATCAGGACCCGACTTGGGACCGTTTGAGCACTGTGGAGCGAGAATGTCAAATTTTGTATCATTCAAATACCCATATTGACGTGATTCAAAAGATTAACATTACTGGTCACTTTACCGGAACCGATTTCAAGGAAATTGACAAACCTCGGTTGTTTCGCAACAGATCTTGGATCTGTAGCCAGCATATAATAGCATAGCAGAAATAGTGCGAAATAGGTTAGTGAAGTCATGGTCACCAAAAAAGGAAATCGATGAAGAGAATTGACTTTCAACCCTCGGCTTCTAAGTCCCTTACTTCTGAAGGTGCGTGAAAGAGCCCGGCACGGCCGGTGTTGATGTTGGTTCGCTCGCAATTATTTTTGCAAAAAAAAATAAGTGTTTTCGACCGAAATTGATACCGAAAATGTATCAAAAGTGCTTCTGAACGTGTTTCGCAGTTGGATGTGATGAAATTCGTGCATTCCCGGTTGATTTTCAGTGGAAATTCCGTATCACAAAATTGCTCACTGAGTTCCTTTTTTTTTGCCGTTTGAAGATGACGGGTTTGCTTTCGCGAGTGACGTTTATTGGATCTGTTTCTTAGCACGGGTGTGTTTTTTGTAACCAGCGGTGTGCAAGTGTGCTTATCGGGTGGCCAGTTCACCGTGTTCGGATGTTACGCTTTCGTAAATTAGCTGGGGAAAGTGCTGATAATGTGTCCGCCGCGAGTTTAGCTAAAGTGTGACTGTATCAGTGATTGTTTTCATTGGGAAAATTTTCCGCTATGAAGTTTTTTTTTCCCGACGAAAACATTTTGCGTATATGTATACGTAACGTAGTGTGCGTACGATAAACGTCAGCAATCTCTAGTTTTAAATAGAAATATAGAAGCGATAAAGTTGACGTGCCATGCCATTTCTCTTTAAGTTGGAGGAGAGGGAGAGACGACTTGAGAAACGATTCTCGAACAGTTCTATTTCTCTCTTCATTTCTCTCGTGTCGCTCGCTCTTCTAATTTATCGGGTGGTGGTGGTGGTGGTGGAGGCCTCGCGCGTGGAGGAGAGAGAGTTATTATAGAGAAAGGAGAATTAGGATATCGGCATTCCATTGAAGTAAATAAGTGTGAAGAGTTTTAACAGCAAAAAAATAATTTTGATATCACATCAAAGTGGATGCACTACAATCATGTCGAAAATATGGTGTAATATTACTTGCTAAAAAGGACAAAATTATCATTAATACAATGCATGACATTACGGTGCTTTTACTGCATTTGTTTATTTATGTGGTTATAAAAATTACATGAAATTTTCGACACGATTGTAGCATAGAGGTAACTCTAAGACCACTGGGTCCCGAAGAAAATCATTATTATTTTTGGCTCACTAAGTACCAGAACAACGGTCCCAAGCAGTCCCAAGCTATTTCACTCACCCCTGCATGTTCTGCATGAATCCACACACCCCTGATGTTATCTGTCAAACTTTCATAGCGAATCAAAACAAACATAGTGTAGTAATAGAATTTCAACTAGAATAGGGTACGTTAATCGTTTGCTTGGGACCAATAGGCTACTAAAGTGGTGAGCCAATTTAAAATCGTTAGTTTCGTATTGATTGTTGATTGTAGTGCATCCACTTTGATGTGATATCAAAATAATTTTTTTGCTGTGAGGTTAAGGTGCTCATACACGGCATGATCCGGCGCAGCGTTTATGGTGGTGCGTCGTTTTTATTAAAATCATTTAATTAACATTAAAAAATTTAATTACCAGTTTTTAGGATGCTAGAAACCTAAAAAGTACCATACTCGAATGATGGACCAACTGATGGATCTATTCCACAGATAATTCCCTGAACACGTATTAGCGCTTTTCGGTCATGGGAGAGGTGGTCGTTTTGCTTTAAGTTTTATGTTTTACAGGTAATTGAAAACCAGCTATTGATGAGCAAACAACAGCAGTAATTTATAAAGCATTCATATTAATTTAGTTTTTTTATTGATGACATTATGCTTGATGGTGCCAAATCTTCCGCTTAATCGTATTATCTCACTAACTTTATTCATGTTTCTGCAGTATAGCACCTGTGGATTATGAGATGCTCGATGAAGGATCGATTTTGCTTACTGAGCAGACAATCATGGATTTAACCCCAAGCTCTTCCACAGCACAAGAAATCGCCACCAACATTTGTATATTTGATATTGAAAATTAACCTCGGAGATTATTTGCATATCATGCAAAAACGTAGTCCTGTATTGTCGCGATGCGTTATGCTTCTGAGATGCTCGATGACCCTGGAGGGATCGTTTTTGCTTACTGAGCAGAAAATCATGGGCTTAATCCCAAGCTCTCCGTCATGACTCTTAAAATTCATGTTCACTAAACAAAATGAATATGTTCTTTCGATAGCCGGCTATCGAGAAATTAAATAAACAACAAATAAACTATACATACTTTTGGTTGCATCGCCAACTTGAGGTGAATCCTAACCGAATACCCTACCCAACCCTCCAACTCCGTAGCACTTATGAGGGTGTCGCTAAGTCGGTGGCCTCTCGTTAAATAAGTACTACATCAACATTTCCTTCCCTATCCCTAGTTATGGTAAAGATGGGCGTGGCCGGGAATAGCGACAGTCATGCTTCTGTTACTCTTGTTTAGATTGGAATCAATGTTTACTCCCCAGCATTATTCCTGAAAGTAGTCTAACTGAGAATTTCAGAAGCGACGTGAGTGTCACTAGTATCCAATCTACGAAGTATATCATAACAACGCTAACGCTAATGTGTCCGCCGCGAGTTTTGGTGGTGATTCGGTGACCGACGTTGCCGTGAATCAGCGAGTTTACGGCTTGCAAAAGTGCTCGTCTGCTGGTCTCTCGCCAGTGTCGGAGATTGTGAGCAAGCTGAAGGATGCCTCGCTGGATACGCCCAAGACAAAACGGGCGGTAGCTGGTGGCCGTTAACGGTTCCTGGGGAAAACACTAGACGCGAACCTCCTCCCAGACAGTGCTGAGATTTGTCATTGTCATTGACAGACTTTCGCGCGATATTGACAAAATTGTTCGTCACATAGTCACTGACAGACTTGATCCTCAAAAAACCTTCGTCAAAATCTCATTCATTTTTTCGTCAATGACAAAGATTCACCTGGTAACAAAAAGTGTAATTTAGTACATTCTGTGTCACATTATTGTTATCCAAGTAGCTCAGGACGTAGATACTTGTTCATTAAAATTGATCCATGTAATTGTTCTGCTCAAGTTATTTAATTTCATTACAAATTTAGCTAATAAACAAATCTGCACATGTTCGTCACTGACACCATTGTCATTGACAATTGACATGGTTTGCCTTGACTATGACTGTTAGCTCAAATGAGTGACCAAAGCAGAATTGTCAATATCACCGTGTACTGTCGAAATTTTGCAGCACTGCTCCCAGATGACCGTGGCAATGCAGGAAGTATTACAACAAAGGTAATTGCTATTAGAGATTTTTGCAAACAGTGACAGATAGCAGACATAAAGCTCAAGTGGAGGTGCCGGGCAAAGGTGTAATATTATAGACAAATGGTAAGTTACAAATTCGCTGTTGTCGTTGTCGTAGGTGCCGTCGTATTTGTCGTCGTAATCGCCGTAGGCAGTACCGTTAGTAAATTTAAAATTAACCATCAACCGCTGAAACTATTTGAATTATCGTGTATTTCTGTTGTTCATTACCAAGTGAAATTCGAGAACGTAATTTCATTTGAATAGCTTGTTTAACCAGAGCTTAAACAATCGTCACGTCGGTCATAGCTTGTTATGATTGCTTGAACCATGCGTAAAGAGCAAATCGAAACATTGAACGTCGCATGAAAGTGGAACTTAATGAAGGCCTAAGTACTCTTTCGTAGCTTTTAGTTTTAGGATTTGAAAGATCGTCGGTTGCAGTGGCTTGCTTACTGAGCAGAAAAACGCGGTCCCAGGTCCTTTCATATTAAAAATGTATGGTAAGATCGCTTGTTTATCGTGTATTTTGAAAAACTTTTCGTTACCGTCGGTGCCGGGTTTGAATAGTTATAACAACTTGAGTAACGGTATAATGTGATATGAGGGGCTCGGTGGCCTTAAAGCAACCGTTTTTGCTTACTGAGCAGAACATCCTGAGTCTAATCTCAAGCCCATCCACATTCAAGATTCGTCAATCGTTTTATTTGTTAACATGACTACATGGTAATAACAGCAACTCGATGATTAAAAAGGAGCTCGTCTGCCTAGTGGTAAACGTAAACCAACAATCAATACGAAACTAACGATTTTAAATTGGTTCACTCCTTGACTAGCCTATTGGTCCCAAGCAAACGATAAACGTATCCCATTCTAGTCAAAATTCTAGTACTACGCAATGTTTGTTTTGATTCGCTATTAAAGTTTGACAGATAAAATGAGGGGTTATTGCTTTTTCCGACGTTTCGAGGGGTGAATCAATTAGCTTGGGACCGAAGAGAGTACCAGAGCTAAGTCAAAAAGTTGAGCACGTTATTTCGGGACCTTCTAGTCTTAGAGTTAACCTCTATGCTATTACCCAATATCCCAGTGATTCCTCGTGGAAGTGCAGAGGTGTTCTCGGCTTCCATTAAAGCGAGTGTCACGTCAACACATTCCTACCCCTTCCTTTCTTGACCTGTGTTCGGGCGCGGTTGGCGCTGGTATTGCTTAGTTTGAGATCACAAGTTTTTACATATTGAGGATGATTTCTAGTCCCAAACATCGTCTATTGGTTCTCTGTGTAATTACAGCTGGTTGGTTGGTTGTCTTTATTAAGGAGATTTTCAGCCAGACGCTGGTTCATCTCCGCCAGTAAAGGGCGAACACGAAATTATTGCGACACATTCAACAGGGCATAACTTTTTTACCATTGGGTAAAAATCAACCAAATTTTGCACACTTTCTCATTGATGTGTATTGTGTACATGCTGTCAAACTCGAAGTCGTGTTTTTCGATTCAACGAAAATGGAGGTGAACCAACGCGAGTTGAGAGAACAAATTCTTTCCAAACACCTGGAATTTCCTGACCTGTCGCACCGGCAGTTGGGAAAAATGTTGAACATTCACCATTCAACCGTCTCCAGAGTGTTGAAGCGGTTCCAGGAGCGGTTGACGTTGGACCACGGCAAAGGAGCTGGAAGAAAACCGGGACCGGAGAACAAAAAGACGGAGGGAAAGGTGAAGCGGATGATTAAAGCAAATCCCAACGTCTCAAGCCGTGATTTGGCTAAAAAGATCGGCATGTCGCAGAGCTACGTCCAGAATGCAAAGAAGAGAGCTGGACTACATACATACAAGGTACAGAACTTCCCAAACCGCGATGAGCGGCAACAATCGACGACTAAAACTCGGGCACGGAAGCTCTACGAGAAGATGCTGACAAAATATGGCTGCTGTGTGATGGACGACGAAACGTATATAAAAGCCGATTTTAAGCAAATTCCGGGGTTGGAGTTTTTTGGATTATCAATCGTATCTTGCCTAAATTTAATGTTTTTTCCATATTTTTCTAGTTGAATTTATTTTTTATTGAGCTCACTGGGCCGTATGAATAAAAAGAGTTTACTTTACTTTCCCGTGCTTTTCTTACGGGAAAAGTAAAGTAAACGCTTTTATTCATACGACCTACTATCTGATGTATTGTTATAGTATTTTAAAATGTTTGAATGTGTTATTATTGACAATCTGAAAAGACGTGAAGGTTTTGTGCCTACGAGAGAAGAAATAACATGATTTTTTCACTCCCGCGGGCTTTTCCCCTCACCATTCAAAAAATAAAAAGAAACCCGTTAAACATATTCACAGTCTCAGCATACTCATTCTCACAACACTGAAAAAAACCATGCACGAATATTCATTCCAAACTATGATTTCACACATTATAAACAACATTTTACACATGAGAACATCTTATCGATCAGAATGGATTGTGCATATGTTTAGGAACAACCGAATTCTTGGGCCAAAGGAGCAACAGGATCGAGCGTTAACGTATCGCAAATCCGGAATATGAAGACGGTTTTGAATAATATGTTTAGGTAATGGGCAGCAACAACGGTCAACGGATAAATGATTTACAGGTTTTATTTCTTAAATACTTGACATAACGATTGCCAGCAACGCCGGCTGGGCGTATCCTATGGCTTACCCTCCCTACTAACAAAATTCCACCCTTACCGTGACACTTATGAGGGGTCGTAGAGTTCTCTGCATCTCTCTTAAGTAAGTGTCGGACTAACATTCCTCCCCCATCCCCGACAGGTGCAAGGACGTGGCCAGGACAGCTCTGGTCTGTTGGAGGGAAACACATCCTTTATCTAAGAGGTAGTAATTAATCACAAATTACTATCTAACAGCAACGGATGAGGATGCGCCTCCTTCTTAGCAACAGTTTAGAGCTCGTACCACCTACGACATTGTGCAACCTGGTTTATGCTATGCTATGCTATGCTATGCTATTCCGGGGTTGGAGTTTTTCACCGGCAAGAGCAAGTTCGATGTGGACGACAAATTTAAGAAGAAGAAAATGTCGAAGTCCGCCTCCAAATATCTCATTTGACAGGCCATCTGCTCTTGCGGACTGAGGAGTGAGCCTTTCGTGACAAAGGGCACAGTAAATGGCGAGATCTACAAATCTGAGTGCCTCGAGAAGCGCCTTTTGCCGTTCTTGCAGCAGCACGACGAAGCTCCGCTATTTTGGCCAGATTTGGCATCATGCCACTATTCTAAAAGTGTCCTAGAGTGGTATGAGGCCAATTCTGTCCATTTTGTTCCAAAGGACATGAATCCGCCAAACTGTCCGGAGCTGCGCCCGGTTGAGCAGTACTGGGCAATAATGAAGCGGGAACTTCGGAAGAGCAAGAAGACAGTCAAAGACGAGAAGGACATGTTAAGAAAATGAAAAAAAAACTGAGAAACTGGTACCGGATGACACTGTAAAGACTTTGATGGAGGGCATCAAGCGAAAATGCGTTCAATTTTACACTCAAGGCTCCATCGATTAATTTTTCTTTTGATTTTTGAAGTAAATATATGTATTAAACTACCCTAAAATTTTGCTTTGATTCTAAACATTATAAGAAAATTGGCATGACATTTTCGGTGTCGCAATAATTTCGTGTTCGCCCTTTAATTACAGCTGGTCTGGCAATAACAGAGTAGCAACCGTGGGCGGTCAATCATGCTCATTCTAAGTCCCTTGATTCAGTCGTCCTCATAGCAATGAACACTAGCATCGCACCGCGTTTGGTTCTTGGGTTATAGTACGTTCAGACTACAGAGTTATAACATGTTATAGCGCTATCTTGATGGTGGTTTCTGTGTTGCAATTATTTGACAACCGTTATAACACGTTATAACTCTCCAGTCTGTAATAGTACGTTCAGACTACAGATTTATAACATGTTAGAGCGCTATCTTGATGGTGGTTTCTGTGTTGCAACCGTTATAAAATGTATAACTCTCCAGTCTGGACAGCGTTTAAAGCGTTTTACACTTGCTGGTTGCAATTCTGCTGTTCGACACTTTCAAAGGACCACCAAAAAACATGAAATTACATCTTTTTTCTAGGGATACCCAAAAGTCTAATTATTCGATTAACGATTAATCGTAAAGATTTTTCCAGCTATTCGATTAAATATTTATCGAATTTTCCATTATTCGCGCGCGTAACCGACATCCCTTCTTATTTCTACTCGTTTGATTTAGCGCAGTAGAGAAAATAAATAAAAGTACTAATTTATCTGAACAGGCATAGAGAAAGAACCATGACGTAAAACAGGATCATAAATTCGCCGAAGGATTAGTAATTTCCATTTAATTCCACTACCTTATTTGCTTATCCTGACAGATACGCGTATTTCGTCTACAATGTGCAGGCTTCTTCAGTATCTTGTACTAATACTCGACTCGAAAATTAAATGGAAATTACTAATCCTTCCCTTTCTCTTTATACAGGAATTCCACTAAGCCGCCTTCATTCATCAGGACTCATATCAAAAGGTTCTTTTCAGGGCAATCATAGTCATACTAAAGAGTATAAACAGAGAGAACCCCGCTCAAATTCCTATTCCTACACAAAACACAAGCTCCTGCTGCAGTTAACATGTATTAATATAAGACCACAATAACATGTATTATATAAGACCACGTAGTCCTACGTAACCATTGCGTACAATCCCAAGGGACAGCCCTGTAGTTTTATCAATTGAAATCTCTTACCAATATTTTTAGAAAAATCAAAACGTAATTATTTTTGTCGGAACGGTGAACTTCCTCTTAATTCCATTTGATTTGGACACAATTTTTCCTGTCCCGATAATTTTGTCTATCCCCTGTATTTATAAATATGAGGATGGACGAGTTTTGTTTTTTTTTCTTTCTTTATTTTATTGAATTTTAGCCATTGGCTAGTTCTTCACTTTGCAGGAAAAAAATATCAGAGGTATAAGGCCTGCCTTGGAAAAAAACACAGTTGGAATTTACAGAGTTACAAATTTGGGAAACACAGAAGAACAAACTAGTACATTGACATTGAGTTAACTTATTGACTAATCCGAACAAGGCAGAGCTCCACCGTGGAAGGCGGTGCCCCGTCCGGTAGAGATGCCCCGACGACCGAAAGGAAGGAATGAAACATTGAAAAACAAACCAGCGCCCTTCAGGAAGGAGATCAGGGTAGCCAGGATCGGAGTCTTGCGGAAAACTCCTCCACCGAAATCGTGTGGATGCCGGGTGTGACCTGTGCGAAACCTGGAGATGACTCGTTGCTCCTTCAGGTTCCCAAAGGAACTTCCATGGACGCATGCTCTCCTTGATTTTCCTTAGAAGCGGTCCTTGGTTTGCCAACCATTCTTCTTGCCACCTAGCCTGCATGGAAGTTTCGACCCATCGCTTGATGTCCGGAAGGGGAAGTTCATCGGTGTACCTGGCACCAGATGGTTCCACCCCGGCCAGTCAGTCAGCGTCGGAGTTGCCAGTGATGCCACAATGCCCCGGAGCTCAAGCGAATACTGTGTAGGGGGGCATGTCTGATGATCCCTTGAATCCACGGATGAGTGGGCATGTTGGACCGGAGAGCAGATATTACGCTGTGTGAATCAGAGAGGATTAGGACTGGTCGGTCGGATGATGTGATTGCTGCTTCGAAAATCGCCACAGCCTCTGCAGAAAAAACAGTGCATTATGGCGGTAGGCTCAAGCTCGTTGGCGAGATCTTTCCCGCAATGCCTATCCCAACTCCGTTGTGCGATTTGGACCCGTCCGTAAAACGGTGCGTATGCCTGGGGTACCCGGAGTTTAGCATCTCCGCGACGGCATGTTTGAGCGCCGGCGAGTTGTCTCCTGCCCTTAATTCCACTTTCGATGTTTAACGATTGCCAACTTTTTCCTCCCAGTCAGTGGCTCTTGGCTATTGGGGGGAGGTCAGTATTGGCTGCTGTACGGAGAATTCTGTTTCCCTCCTCGAGGAGATAGATCCATTCGTTACCCGATGATTTGATGGCGTCTGTGGTGTCGATTCAACACCGGAAAGGAAGTACACCGACTTCAGCACAGGCTGTGTCGGCCGGCGTCGAGGGCAGGAGACCTGAAACTACGCGGATGTAGTCGTTGTAAACTGGTGCAAGGACTTGCAACAGTTTGTCCTTGGCCATTGCGGTGAGCTCCAGACCGTAGAGTAGACGACTGTCAATAACAGCCTTGGCTACATGCAGCCGGATAGCTTGGTTGTTAGTGCGGTGCGGCATGGAGATTGTTTTGATAAGGTTTATGCGGGTCTTGCAACTATCCTTAACGCTCTGGAAGTGTTTCGTGAAGGTTAAGTGTCGATCAACTAGAACGCCCAAGATGCATATCGTTTTTTTTTTCAGGGGGATCGGTTGATCCTCGATCTTGATAGAAGCGCCGCCGAATCGGTGACCTGAAGCGCAGACGTGGCCGACCATTTGGCAACTGCCGATACAGCGGCTTATGCTTGGATGTGGGTCCTTGCGATGCCCCATAATTAGCACGTCATCCGTGTAGACGAGAATGTGGATGTTGAGTGGCAAACGAGTAAAGATCCCGTTCATCGCTATTAGGAAAATCGTCACCGCGATAACCGAGCCTTGCGGCACCCCTGTTTCCTTCGGGAAAGAAGAAGACTTGGTGTTCCCCACGGTGACTTTAAACGATCGTCTTGCCAGAAAGCCTCGGATAAAGGAAAGGATACTTCCCTTGAATCCCCAGGTGATGAGCTCTCGAAGTACTAACGGCGGCCATGCATGCTTGGCATACACAGTTTTTTCTCACGAACTGCCCATTTGCTAATAACTTTTCACAGTGTTGATTCAAATGATAAGATTTACATACTCTTTGCATGTCAACAGTAAACTATGATCCTAATATATCAATTAATTTAAAGATAACTAAACTTTAACAACTGAGTGAAAAGTTATTAACAAATGAACAGTTTTTGTGTACAACTGTGCATGCCAAGCATGCGTCCATGTTCTGTTGAAGGCCTTGGAGATATCCAAGGAGACGATCTCCGCGTGGTGGCCCTTTTCCTACGTGTTCTTTAACAGTTCTCCCAGCGAAGCAAAATACGAGGAGGTTCCCTTTCCTGCCCGGAAGGCGTGCTGCCGGTGGCCAAGATATCAATTTTCCTCCAATGCAGCGCGAAGTCGACGATTGACCATGCGTTCCAGCACCGGTGGAAACTAACGATTTTAAATTAGCTCACTACTTGACTAGCCTATTGGTCCCAAGCAAATCGATTAACGTACCCCATTCCAGTCAAATTTCTAGTACTACACTATGTTAGTTTTGATTCGCTATGCAAGTTTGACAGATAACATGAGGGGTTCGTGGATTTTCCTATGTTTCGAGGGGTGTATCGATTAGCTTGGGACCGAAGATAGTACCAGAGCTGGGACAAAAAGTTGAGCACGTTTCTTCGGGATCTTCTGGTCTTAGAGTTACCTCTATGGTTCCAGCACCTTGCTTGCTTGCTGTCTTGTGGAATTTGGAAATTGGTGATATCCGCAGTAGATGGTCTTGGTGGGCTCATATTGGTTGATAGCGGAAAGCTTGGCAATATAGGTGCCGAGCTCCTCAGCTACGGCATCAAGGTCGAGGATGTTTGTTCCGCCAGTCTCGATTGAGAGCGGTGTGGTGCACCTTTTCCCGCTAAGGGAATTAACTTTTCCCCACAGGTCCGCGGGCGACTGTGAAGCATTTATGCTCTCCAGGATGTCGGTCCAACTATTTCTTTTGGCATCCCGGATAGTCTGCCTGCATTGGTTGTGCCGTTCTCTATATGTTTGTAGGGCTAATTCCTTTTGAGGGTGGTTGGCTGGGAGGCGCTTGACACGCCGAAGTGCCTTTCGTCTAGCTTTTACTGCCGCTTTTGTCTCTTCAGACCACCAGGGTAGGTCGGTATCCAGTTCGATGAAGCGGGAAGGGATGCTTCTTAGAACGCCGATAGCGATAGATTGCAGAATGTTATTGCCCCGTTTAGTGGTCCACTGGTATTTACCCCGGAGCGTTAGATCCATTTGTTCAGTGGTTACCCTATTGATCTCCTGGAGAACAATAATCGATGGAGGATCATTTTGGGTCAGCATTTCCAGGTCACCGAGGTTTTCAACAATATTCTGATATTTTTCAACAAAGCTGTTCATATTCCATTGGAGCAGGAACGGAACTGACGAGACGACGGACGAGTTTTTTTTTCGGTCGTCATGTTTTCATTAGCTTCTGTCATATTTTCATAGATTTTTTGTTGTTTTTTATAAATGATTAAAGGTATACAAACAGTAGGAAGTTAGATATGATTCTCTGATCTGATCTCTCTGCCACTGATTTTTTCCCTTGATTTGTTTTTCGTCAGTCTTGTTTTCTGTAATGCTGTATGCTGTAGGAGGCAGCTCGCACACCTGGACCCTACCTATCGACCCATCAACTCATTGACTGGGGACCAACGGCTTTACTTCCCTTGCCTCAGAAAATCCCGGCGGCGCTGACTGGGATTGAACCCAAGCCTTTTGATCTGCGGCTGTTCGGTGGCAGCACACGAAACATTCAAAAATAACAATCGTCGTTCTTTTTGCGATTTGCAAACTACATAGGGGAAATTTCTTCTTCGGCAATACCTTAACCTATTGTCGTCAGGGGTAAACAAAGTCCTGGAGCACACAAATTTGGCCAATAGATGCTCTGAAACACAATGTATCCACATGCTAAAATTGAGCTCTCAAGGACGTTGTTTACCCTCAGTTGATAATAGAATAAAGTATTGCCGAAGCCGTCAATTACCCTAGTACATTCTTCAACATTTACTGAACATTCAACTGACTGATTCCGTGAATGGTATTTCTAAAAATAATTTGTAACAACAAATAGTTACTTCAACATTTGTGTCATACTGGTATCAATACGATGTTCACAGAAATACACGAGTGACTTCAACGTGTCGAAAGCGATGAAACTGATTTTGCTTGTTCTCCGTTAAAATCAATTTTACAATCGCTAAATTACCCTTAAACGTGGCTAGTACACCTTTCACGCTTCAAAATAGATAATCTGCACTGGAAGCTTATTTGTTCATTTGATCGGATCAGATAAGCATCAAGTAACTATCACGGGAGTAATGAAAACCACACTCCGATCAAATTTAGCCCCTGATTAGTGCCATTTTCCATCAGATCACCTTACATGCGTCAGCGAAAATAGAGACCTGCTAAATGAACTCGTTCCATGCGCTGCAATCCAATTCCCTTCGGCCGTCTACTTAGCTCCTAAAAACGTCGTCAACTTACTTGTACGTAGCACCACAAGGTGAGAAGGGAAACAGGCTGGGCAACGGGTCGATGTCCAATGGTGGCAGCCCTGGGAATGTGCTCATATCTTCGCTCCAGTAGTTGCCTAGGTGGTTTTGTGAACTGTAAATGTCGAATAAATGAGAACAAGATAGGAATGGGATGTGAAAAAATAATGGCAAAATGGTTCCCATCTCCAGCAGCATCCACATCCATTCCAGATCAGTAGTGGTGGTAAGTGGTCAGAGTAAGGCCCTACGTGTAATCGACACCGATCTGGTTTTAGAGTGCAAATACAATGTGCGGTAACCTCAACTGGACTCAGTTGAGTGTGCAAATCTATTTGATAAGAAGCGGACGGTCCCGGGTCCATGTCGTGGCAGTCGCGTAGGTAATTATGTTTCGTTGGCCATGATCCGATGTTAAAATGCGGTTCCCACGATGACGTTTTGGCTTGGTTGACCCTCAACATAGTCTTTCAGCCAAAACGCAAAGAAACTCAATCGGCAGATACTGGCGACATGCGGTTTTCGTACCTACTTCAAATATGTTTGCTCTTTTTATGAGAAATGTATGAGAACCGGTAGATTGAGTGATTACCTTTCACAGTGAGGTAGCTAGTTCTGATCGGGTCCATCACATGAGCCAGCTACAACTCTGCCGCTGATATCTCGTGAACCATAGCTTTGATGCACGGATTACTGCTTTCAGTATTTCAGAGCTACACCGCAACAGTAAACCGAATTACTAAACTGCCTGGCCGGTGGCCAATAAGAGATGGTAACCATTTTTGCATTATTTATTTTTTTTGTGCTGATTTGAATGTTCCTTTCGAACTTACCTGAGCGCACCGTTGTGGTCGAGACAGTTTCCGCAGTCGACGAAATCCGATCCGTGCAGGCCTGGCAATGGAAGAGATGTGCTCTCCTGACAGCTAGAACAACCGCTCCCACCGCAAGAAGATGGACATTCCTGGGGAAAATTTAACAAAAGAGCGGGATTTAATTCTCAGTTAGATGCGGTTTGCCAAAAACCAGAAATATTATCGCAATGCAAATACATTCATTGTTAAAGATGTAGGTAACATCTTGTTGGTTATGTTCGTCTCGTCAGTGGTGATTATTAGATGTTAGGCATTATCATAGGTGGAACAAATATTTATACAATAGATATCTACATGTTACATATTCATTTTTAGGCAGCTTTTATTTCATGCAGTAGAGCAATATAGAGAGGTTGTAGCTAGAATTTGTACGATCCTTATGGAGGGACATCGGGTCCACCATAGGTAGGACTGCTGCAGCGGCACTAGGCACTGCGATCCCGGTGGTTATGAGTGAGGTGATTGAGAGGTGGAATCAATACTATGACGAGCATCTCAACGATGATGCAGCAGAAAACGAAGGTGGCACGGCAACAGACCTGGGAGCACGCGCAGAAGATGACAGGCTACCCGAGCAAAGTCGGTTAACAAAATGAAAGCAAATCGATATTAAAGTTTGCAGTTCCTATCATAATGAAAACTCATTTTGATTTCAATTTTCGCCACAGAAGTCTGATATCATATTGTGCTTTCAATATGCAGTCAAGAGTTTTTAAATCAAAGCAACTTAGGTTGAAGTTCTGCTGTTAATTTCTTGTTTAAAATTTGTTTTAAGTTCATCTGCCGTTGAACTAACGATTATTGTTTATTTGTTTTGTTTAACACATTTTAGGTCATTCGTTACTAGCCCGAGGTGACATTTGGGCTCAAATCTTTCAGCATGAGAAGCATGGATGCTAACCATTTACGACAGGCCCGTATTCAGTCAAACTTTATGAATGCAAAATCAGTAATCAAATTGATTTCATTGAAAGCAGAATTAGTTTTCCGTTTGATTCAACAGTGTAACAGTGATGTCACCTTTGGAAACCTTAATAGGCGATACGTTAACTATTTCAGTGCCAGGTTTTTACGTTAATAGCAGGATCTTGTTTTAGACGTTCCCACGAACTCGTGACATTACTGCCGAAAGTATTAAATCAGTCCAGAAAATTTAACACTTTCGGAAGTGAGTCTATCTTTGAGCGATTCAACATTTTCCCTACTGAACTCAAGCTTTTCTGAAATTATTAAATATGTTATGAGCTGAATACACGGATCCAGTGTTTCCAATTTTCCAGAAGTGATTTAAAACTTTTGTAAAGTTCAGTACTGTTTGAAGTTATTCTGTACGTGCTAAGCTTTTCTGAAATGGTCCAGTACTTTCCAAAGTGATCCTAAGCTTTTCTCAAGTTATTCAGTACTTTCTGCAGGGATTCTAAACTTTTTCAAAGTGATTCCAAACTTTCCTAATATAATGTAATGTCAGTATAGACAGATCTCGTTTTTGGAAACATAGCTATCGCAGTAGCCATGACACTCTTTTTTAATGTGGTTATATAACTCGATATCGAACTAGTGGCCATCGAGTTGTGGAGAGTTGACTGTACTTCATCTATGTTACCAAAATCGAGATCTTTTTGATGTGTCACAATTGAGTGACTTAGCGATAATAATCAATACTCTCTTAAGTTAATCCTGTTGAAAAACTATTGAAAAATTTGTGGAAGTGAGAAGGATCTCTCGATTTTTGATAGTTTACAATTGACCTACATTTGGAAGCGGCCAGCTCTGTTATTGCCTATCGTAAAGTATGTGATTACCAGTTTTTAAACATTGCAGATGTATGCTAGCCCAACGCATCGTTTTTTGCTTCTCTGTTAGGTGATCTGGTAATAACGGATTAGCAACCGCGAGCGGTTAATCATTCTCATGCTCAATACTGTCTGTACTATTTCAAGTTATTCAGTACTTTCTGAAGTTTTTCTGCAGTAATTAAGTACTTTTCAAACTGATTCCGAGATTTTCTAAAGTGTTTCAATTCATTCAGAATAGATTTTGAACTGTTATAAAATGATCATGTGCTCCTCAAAGGGATTCCAAACTTTTCTGAAGTTATTACAAAGTAATTCAGCTCTTGAAAAAGTGATTGTAAACTTGAAAGAACTAATACAGTACTTTCCGAAATTGTGTGAAGTTGTTCAGTTCTTTCCGGATTTTTTTTTTAATTTTTACGAAAGCGATTGCAAACTTTCTGGAAAGATTAAGTATTTTCCAAAGGGAGTCATTCAATAGTATCCGAAGAATTTAAAAGCTTTTCTGAAGTGATTCATTACTTTCATAATTGATTTCAAACTGTCTGGAATTATTCAATACTTTTCGGAGTGATTTCAAACATTTCTGAAGAGATTCAGTACTTTCTGACATGATTCAGTGCCTTTCGAAGTGATTTTGAACATTCTGAAGCGATTCAGTATTTCTGAAGTGATTCCAAACGTTCCTGAAGTGATTCAGTGCATTCCTGACTAATTAAATTATTTTCGAAGTGATTCCGTTCTTGCGGAAATGATTACAAACTTTCTGGGACGATTAAGTACTTTCCAATGTGAATCCGAAATTTTCTGAAGTGATACAATATAATCCGAAGAAATTCCAAGGTTAAAGTGGTTCAACCCTTTCCGAAGTGATTCAGTGCTTTCTGAAATAATTCAGTACTTTCCGAAGTGATCATGAACTTTTCCAACGTGATTCCGAATATTCCTGAAGATATTCAGTATTTTCCGAAGTGATTCCGAACATTTCTGAAGTGATTCAGTGCATTGCTAAGTGATTCAATTATTGTCAAAGTGAAATTTCCGCAATGATTCAGTTCTTTCCAAAGTGATTTCGAATATTTATTAAGTGTTTTGGGTCTTTTCTGAAGTTATTCAGTACTTTGTGAAGTGATTCTCAACATTTATGAAGTGATTCAGAACTTTCTGAAGTGATTCCAAACTGTTCTGATTCGATTCTGTACGTTCAGAAGTGAACATTTCTAAAGTGATACAATACATTCCTAAGTGATTCAGTAGTTTCCGAAGTGATTGAAAACATTTTTGAAGTGATTTAGCACTTCCGAAGTGAGTCCAAACTTTTCTGAAGTGATTTAGAACTTTTCATTAGTTATTCAGTGCTCTCTGAAATGATTCAGTACTTTCCGAAGTGATTCCGAACTATTCTCAAGTGATTCAGTACATTCCGAAGTGATGTCGATCTTTTTTATATGATTCCAAACTACTCTCCCATACCTCACCGTGAAAGAAATTTGAAAGCACCATCATGTCAAAATTTCTATCTTACGCCACTAAGTAGCGCCAACTTTTGTCCGCCAATCAGGATTTGCACCGTTAGTGGTTAACCTCAATCAGTTGAACTTTTTAACAGTTCAGTGGTATTATTTAACTTTTTTTTTTTCCCTGATCAGGGGCACAGGCCACTTCAATTGTACCATTTTTGATTGATTGATTCCGTAACATGTTTAGGGGCAAGGGGCGCAAGCCATTTAAAATTTAACATTATTTTTCAATTTTTCCTGGATCATGTTTACCAGACGCGCAAGATATTTTAATTTTTTTTTTTTATAATGCGTTTATTATTCCAGGCTCATTTGCTGTAGCTTTGCGGAGCCAATATTCATTGATTAGATTACAAAATTACTTAAAACTAACGTTAGTAAAGCGGGGCCGATTACTCGCGGTTATCTCGAGGTTAGGGGGGACAAATTGTAACAAATGGATGGCAGGGTAGGGAATGTGAACATAAGGTTTGGAGAGCAATGTGCTCTTGATCTCGAACTAAGCGACACTCTGATGAAAAAGACAAACATGGGGGTACACCGATTGGCAGCTAACAACTTGGGAGAACACAAGATGACACTAACTACTAGATCCTCAGATCTATCCGTTTTAAAAACACATAAATTAAATTCAAATAGTCGAGGTCTCGGCTCGCCAAGACATCTCTAACGGGTATCGCGGGTTGTTTTTCTCGGGCCCTGAGGGATGTGGATAACTCAGATCTGGCAACACGGTGTAAGGTACATGACCAAACAACATGCTCGATATCATAATAACCCCTGCCACACACACATAAATTGCTGCCTGAGAGCCCAATTCGATAGAAGTGCGAGTCTAACGAGCAGTGATTGGACATAAGCCTTGATATAAAGCGTATAAAGTCGCGGATCATGTCCAACCCTTTGAACCATGGTTTGTTCAACACCTGTGGGAGAATAGAATGTAACCATCTTCCCAATTCACCATCATTCCATTTTTGTTGCCAACTGATGAGGACTTGCTGACGAGTTATGGAGAAAAATTCGTTGAAGGCGATTTGTCGCTCAAAAATATCGTCTTCCATAGCGCCCACCTTAGCCAACGAGTCCGCTTTCTCATTACCCGGAATTGAGTAATGAGATGGGACCCAAGCTAAGGTGATAGTATAGAAGCAGTTAGATAAAGCACTCAGTTTAGATCGTATTTCAGGCAGGAAATACGAGGAGTGCTTCATCGGCCTCATTGAACGAATAGCCTCCAATGAGCTAAGACTATCCGTAAAAATGAAATAATGGTCAGAAGGTAGTGAGACAATTCGCTCTACTGCGTAAAATATAGCTGCGAGTTCCGCAACGTATACTGAGCATGCTTTCTGCAGTTTATAAGAGGCGCTATGAAATTGATTAAATACACCAAATCCAGTGGAAGCATTTATGGTTGACCCATCTGTGAAAAATCTTTTATCGTTACTTACATGGTGGAACTTGTTTGCAAAAATTAAGGGAACAACCATCGACCGATGGTGATCTGCTATTCCATGGATTTCTTGCATCATGGTCAGATCAAAATTTACAGAGGAACTATAGAAGGCTTGAAAGCAATCACGATTGGAGGCTAATGAAGAAGGACCAACCTCCAGCGTCATGTACTCATAGTACAAACTCATGAATCTTGTTTGAGGATTTCGGTCGAGCAGCTTCTCAAAGTTTTCTATTACCAATGGGTTCATTACTTCACAACGGATAAGAAACCGGAAGGACAGTTCCGCGAAACGATCTGTCAGTGGGAGAACACCCGCGAGTACTTCGAGACTCATCGTATGCGTCGAGTGCATACAGCCAAGCGCGATTCGGAAGAAACGGTATTGAACCCGTTGCAGCTTCACGATATGTGTTTTTGCCACGGATTGAAAGCAGAAGCTACCGTACTCTAAAACCGAGAGGATAGTTGTTCGGTACAACCTGATCAGATCTTCCGGGTGGGCTCCCCACCAAGTTCCGGTAATTGTACGAAGAAAATTAATTCTTTGCTGGCATTTTTGTTTCAGATACGCAATATGTTTTCCCCATGTGCATTTGGAATCGAACCAGACACCTAAATACTTGAAAGATATACTTTGAGTGATTGTTCTACCCTTTAGTTGAAGCTGTAACTGTGCAGGATGATGCTTCCTAGAAAAAAACAACCAACTCAGTTTTCTCCGGAGAGAATTCGATACCTAGCTTCATAGCCCAAGTAGACAAATTGTCTAAGGTATCTTGCAATGGTCCTTGCAGGTCCGGTGCACTTGGTCCTATAACGGACACAACGCCGTCATCTGCAAGCTGCCTTAGCGAGCAATTTTCATCAAGACAACCATCAATGTCTTTTACATAAAAATCATAAAGAAGGGGGCTTAAACATGAGCCCTGGGGGAGACCCATGTAACTAATTCGTGAAGTTATCGAGTTTCCATGAGAAAAGCTCATATATTTCTCAGACAACAAGTTGCTCAAATAGTTGTTCATAATTGGTAAAGGCCCACTATCGTGGAGTTTATCCGAAAGGACATCGATACAAACAGAATCAAAAGCCCCCTTAATGTCCAAGAAAACTGAACCCATTTGCTGTTTTTGCGCATAGGCCAGTTGAATTTCAGTTGAAAGCAACGCAAGACAGTCGCTCGTTCCTTTGCCTCTCCGAAATCCAAATTGCGTATCTGAAAGTAAACCATTCGACTCGACCCATTTGTCTAGACGAAAAAGAATCATTTTCTCCAACAATTTCCGTATACAGGACAGCATCGCGATGGGACGGTACGAGTTATAATCCGACGCGGGTTTACCAGGTTTTCGAATGGCGATAACTCTTACTTGCCTCCAGTCATCCGGAACAATGTTGTGCTCCAGAAATTGATTGAATAAGTTCAACAAACGTCTCTTCGCGATGTCTGGGAGATTTTTGAGCAAGTTAAACTTGATTCTATCCATTCCTGGAACTGAGTTGTAACATGAGAGGAGAGCAAGTGAGAATTTCACCATCGAAAACGGGGAATCTATTTCGTTACTACCCGACGCACGATCACGAACGTTGGTTTGAACCGACACCGAATCCGGGCAAACTTTCCGCGCACAACTGAATATCCAACTGTCTGAGTACTCCTTGTTTTCGTTGACCGGTGATGACGCGTTTCGCATTCTCCAGCCGACATTCCAGAGTGTTCTCATGGAAGTCTCTCGCGACAAACCATCGACGATCCGACGCCAGTAACCGCGTTTTTTGGCTTTAATCAAGCCTTTAAAACTTTTCTCGAGGTCGGTGTACCGCTCGAAATCTCCGTGTTTGCGGAAGCGTTTAAACGCGGCGAACTTCTCGCTGTTCGCGTCGGTGCAATCCTTATCCCACCACGGAGTGAGAGGTCGTTTGCGAACGGAAACACCCGGAACGCGTTTCGTCTGTGCTTGAAGAGCGCAGTCAACGATAAGTCGCGATAAAAAGGAGTACTCATCCAGCGGACGGAGTATCTCAACCGATTCAATACCACCGAGAACCGTGTCCGCAAATTTTAGCCAGTCGATGTTTTTCGTGAGGTCATACGCGATGTCAACCGAGCGAGTGGAAGATGAACCATTGGTGATAGAAATTTTGATTGGCAAGTGGTCACTACCGTAGGGATCTTGAATTACTTTCCACGAGCAATCCAACGATAGTGAACTCGAACTGAGGGAGAGGTCTAATCTACTTTCTCTTGCTGGAGGTTTGGCCACTCGTGTTACTTTCCGCAGTGTTTAGAATTGTCATATTGAAGTTATCGCAAAGGTCGTATATCAGGGTTGAGCGGTTGTCATCGTACAGTTCCCCCCAGCCTGTACCGGGAGAGTTAAAATCTCCTAAGATCAACCGAGGCTCAGATAAAGCTGAGCAGATATCAGAGAAACCTTGGCGAGAAATCGCAGTTCTTGGAGGAAGATATACTGAGGCAATACTGAGGCTTTTACCTCGAATATTTACCTGACAACTTCAATGCCTGTCACGGAAGGCAGATCGATTCTATAAAAGGAATTGAGCTTATTAATTCCGAGAAGCACCCCTTCATACGAATCTGCTCGATCAAGGCGAATAATGTTAAAATCGTGGAAAGGGAGATCGGTGTCTGAAGAAAGCCATGTTTCACAAAGGGCAAATGTATCACAAAGTGAGTTGTGAAGTAAAAATTTGAATGTGTCAAGTTTTGGTATAAGACTTCTACAGTTCCACTGAAGAACAGAGATTATATCCCCGACCTCATTCGGAAAATTATCCATCAAAAGATATGATCGATGCAAGGAGGGACCACCTAGAAGCTAGTTGCTTCAAAAGAGTTTTCACAATTGTATTATGCCCTTTTACAAGTAAGCAGGCTTGCGGCATAATCAAAGAATGGATGCGGTGTCCTCATCTCAGAGGATCGCAGAACCTTGGGGAATTTCTTTTCCTTTTAGCGGTGTCCAAACCTGTGTATCCCAAGTTGGGCAGGAGAGGATCGCAATCCAAAGTGATTCTTTCATCGAAAGTATCTGTCTTTATTAATCAACTGCTGGGGTTTCTATACGGAGTTATTGTCATAATACATTTTATAATTTGTTGCATTGGCATAGTGTGATTTATATTTAATTACTGTAGGCAAAGTGAGATGCCTAAAACGGTGTGACAATTCTATGTTTGTTTCATTGGTGTCAATGTGCTTGCTAGGCTATTAGCGTATTGAAAGATGTAACATGATCCGCGCATTCGCGTTCGCTGTTCTGGGTGTAGGAAAGGTAAATGAATAATTATGTTTGTCAAGGCTATGGTAGAAGTGAACGCTACTGACGTGAGTGCAATTGCATGATATGCATTTTTCTGTCTTATCGGCAAATTTAGTAAGTTCAATTCTTACAGTGGTGTAAATGATTTAAGCTACATATGACAATTGGAAGCACTAAATTAATAATGTTCCTCGTTGAGTCAGAGACATTGAATATATTGAAGATGACAATTCCAGAAAACGTGAACATGGCATCATGTTCTTGCTGATTATTCAGCTGTTTTTCTGGCTGAAAAACTGGGATATCTGGGGTTTTAGATGATCCCGGAAGTGGTGGAAAGTCCTTGTTAAAATTACAAGGTGGTGGGGGTTTTGGTACATTTCCGCTACCTCTTAAATTTGTCAAGGTTGGTTGAGAGTCCATACGAGAGACCTTACGAGGTTTTTGGATGACGTTTGTTTAGGATCGCTTCCTCGGGTTGCCGTTAAAGACAAAGGGACGACCCTCACCAACCTTTGAATCAGAGCCCTGATCACCATCTGGCAGGAGGTGGAATGTGTTGTTGCTTTTTTGGGTAGTTTGGGGTAACTCTTAGACCAGAAGGCCCCGAAGAAACGTGCTCACTTTTTTGGCTCAGCTCTGGTACTCTGTTCGGTCCCAAGCTAATCGATGCACCCAAGTCAAGTAGTGATGATTAATTTTTGTTTCTTCTGTTTCCCTACGAAAAACGAGTGGCTCTATCATAATATAATAAGTATTTTATAGGACCAAGTCTCAGTTTTCAAATAGCGTCCTTAGTTTTTTAAATTGGTGGAAGGTAAGCTTATGAAAAACAAATTTCTTTAAAAAAAATCCAGTTTATTTCAATATGGCCGCCTAAAATTGAAAAAAAAAAAAATTTCCAAATATGCCAAATAAAAGCACTGACGTTTCCCTTTCGAATGGCATACAAACATTAAGGATTCTTGCAATATTTTTCTTTAAATGATTTAATGATGACGGCTTCAGTGGTATAGTGATAAACGTGACTGCTTTCTCACTCCCTGGCCGGGCTGGTAACGATCAACGCTGTCAACAACGTAAATACCAAAGAAAGAAATACGGATCGGAACAATCGGCACAGACCTACACAACGAAATAAGGACTACGTTTAGAAACTCGGAACATGGTACTGCAAATCGCTCGGCTTCCCGGATTGCGGTAGGTCAATATATGACGAACTTGAACCACGCAACTTCGAAGTCGTAGCACTACAGGAAGTTTGTTGCACGGGACAAAAGGTACGGAAAGCGGGCATCGAGTGGCGACTTTCTACTAAATCTGTAGCACCATAAACGAGTAGTGCTGAGTAAGATGCGACAACGCGTGATTGGTTGGACGGGAGGCAATGTACAAGTACAGACCGACAATCGGGCCAAACAGCCTGCATCCCGTATCGAACAACAACGGCCAGCGATGCGTGAACTTTGCAGCCGCCCGTGGTATGGTAGTCCAAAGTACGTTTCCCCCCCGAAAAGATATCCACAATGCCACCTGTAGACCTGACCAACAAACAGAAAACCAAATCGATCACGTTCTAATCGACGGAAAATTCTTCTCCGACATTATCAACGTCCGCACGTATCGTAGTGCGAACATAGATTGATGGCTGGAGGGACATCCGGTCCGCCATAGGTAGGACTGCTGCAGCGGCACTAGGTACTGCATTCCCGGACCGAAGAAATGACTGCTTTGACGGCGAATACAAACTGTTAGTAGAGGAGAAGAATGCAGCACGGGTGAGAATGCTGCAACACCGCACTTGATTGAATGTGGAGCGATACAGACAAGCGCCAAACAGACAAAACTCTGTTTTTCGAAGGGAAAAGAAAAGAACGTCCCTACCTATCGACTAATCAACTCATGGACCGGGGACCAATGGCTTTACTTACGGCGTGAACAGAGATATTATAACTCAGAAAATCCCGGTTGCGCCGACTGGTATTGAACACAGGCCTTTTGGGGTGAGAGGCAATCACGCTTACCACTACACCACGCGCACGGAGGGGTATTTGTTCTACGCTAGCTGGCCAAAAGTCGATTTCTCGAAATAAGTCAAAACAGATTCTGAATGCATGCATTGTATACTTCAGAGGCAGGGTAACAATGCCCAGTACTCATTATTTCATCAGTGCAAACTTGCCTGTTGTTTAATCGTGTTGGAATAATCACATTAATTTGCAAAAATGGATAGTACTTTAGCAGGTATTGCAATATATATTCCACATGGCATCAGCTGATTTAACTTAGTTTTGACTTCGTAGGAGCAGTTTATGAAAATCTTATTTAAACTATAAAATAAATATATCGTGATAAAAAAGTTGACACATCCTGTAATATCCTATAAATCCGTATATGAGGCATGATATGTACATGTGTATAGAAGATTATAGCAAAAAAATCAGCTGCACACAGAAGAATTTGAAAAAAGACTGGACAAAAGTGGCCAAAATTACCGCTAAGGAATCTGTGCTGAAGCTCATCGGTAGCGTCAGATCAAAAGTTCGCTCCTTGGCATACGATTAATGGAACTGCGGATTATTTTCATCCACTTGAAGGGGAATACTAGGGTAATCGCACCTATGGTGGAAGTACGTTAGTACAACATGTTCCTATAAGCCACTAATATGGACTCTCCATACGCCACTATAGGAACACATTGCACTAACGTACTTCCATTATAGGTGCGTTTACCCTACTATCTTTCTATGTGCTATTGAAACATGGTGGTTTGTTCAAGAAAAATTTAAAACAAATCCAAGTCAAATTGTCACAGTGAAAAATACCCGCAAGTCAGTCCCATAAGGAAAAAATAAGATTTTATTGAATAAACTATAAAATAACGTCACAACTATGTTTTTAGGCTTGCTTCTATAGGATTAAGAATGTTATAGTACGTTCAGACTACAGAGTTATAGCATGTTATAGCGCTATCTTGATGGTCGTTTCTATGTTACAATTATTTGACAACCGTTATAACATGTTATACCAAGTAACATTTCTGGTTTTATAAAGGTTCTGTAGACCATGATTTAGACTTGTAGAATGCTATAAAAACTTGCAATGTTACATGGAATAACTGCTCTGTCTGGACAGTGCTTTAAACAACATATAGCATCGTGATATTTGACTCAAGACAGATTCCGTCTACTTCCCCTAGCGTATCCGGAACATGTCCGGATGTGGCCAATATAGCTCTTACGATCCTCAATATGACCGCCAATGGATATGTATTTGAATTCTCATTCTGTCGCATGATGGATATTGATTTGAAAAGGTTTTACCACTTCCCCGGGGATACCCGTAACATGTCCGGATGGTAAACATGGTGCTGGGCTCTCATCATGGCTCTCAATGATCTTATTTTCGAATTCTCATGTGAATTGATTTATCGCATGGTGGGTTTAGCACGTTTTTGAAAAGTTGTGTTCTGAAGACCCATACTCGCCGGAATATGTTCCGGCCATTGCTCTGGAGCCAGCGGAACGAATCCAGAAACATTCAATAACGTTCTGGTATATAACGGCCATGGTATCTTTCTACTGTTCAATACTGTGCTAAACTAACACGAAAACCAAACTAACCGCGACAGATTCTTCGACCACGTCTCGTGAACTGTCGGTCTTATCAGCTTGCTTGATGAAGCTTACCAGCCCTGAAGGCTTTGTGGATTCCGTACTGCCATGACTACAAGCAATAATTCGCCTCAGAATTTCTTTGCTGCAGTTGTTATTCGACGGCACAAATAATCTGAGGAACAAATTATCCACCTCTTTGATGTTTTATCTCCGTCAATAATCACACTTCTTCCGATGCGTGCTATATCGCGCTCGATTCCACCAGTCGAGTCGATAGATACTTTGTATCCGACGAATTTACCTTCAGCGAACATTTTCTGCTTTCTATTTCAGCCTAGTGTACTGGTCTACCATCGCCTCTAACGTTCTTTCGGTAATATTCACGTCGTCAGCAAAGCAAATGAGCTGGGTGGATTTATTCAAGATCGTGCTCCGCTTGTTATAGCCCACATGTTTCAAAATACCTTCAATAGTAATGTTGAACAGGAGGCAGGAAATACTATCACCTTGGTGCACTCGATATATTCACACACCACTGTACTGTAGTTTTCTAGGAAACCCGTTCTTGTTCATAATCTTCCATAGCTCTTCACGGTTATATTTCTGATACTTTTGTGTGATCTACTGCAACGTCAAGATTTGAAGGCCGGTCAACAAAACTGCATTGCTAACTTTCAAAAAAAAAAATATACTTCTAAGCGACGATACATGATGGAAGATTATCTGAGCAAGCACTTTATTCACATATTACACATTGTCCTCTTTTTTTCATGTGGGACATATTACACCTCCTTTAATTATTTTGAATCCTGGATCCTGATTCATATCAGTCCGTGCCGACAAGTAGCCAACTTGGTTCAACCACTGAAAGCAAATCTATCAGAATGACGATGCAAACGTCCTGACTTAACTCGCATGAGGTGAACACTCGACTGGTGTTGTGATTGCTCTGCAGTGCATTATTCCGATAAGATATTATGGTCGGATCAAATAGCATCAAAATTAAATAAAAACAAGATCAATGACAGCCAAGCCGAGTGTCCAGGACCACATTGGCCACATCCGGCCATGTTCCGGGTACCCCACTCTAGATCCTACCAAAGACAACTAATTTATATTTGAATTTTAATTATATTGAAAATATCGATTCACATGGATTGTACGAGTTGTACAATCCCAAGATATGAACGAAAAGATTGGTGCTCCAATAGTATATTGGAATATAAATTTCTAACCAGAGCAGAGGTTTATGTCAAGTTAGTTTTTAACCAAATGAGTCCGAATATGTTGTCAGGTTGTAAAACCGGGCCTGGAGTGAAAATACCATAATTTGCATCCATCCAATGAATGTTTATAATTATCCAGTGGCTGTTAAAAACTAGCTGGGTTTGCATTAGATAATAATTGATTCGATGGTGCTTCCATAAATTATGTCTCATTATTTTACATTAGTACATGACTGCACCCGTTCAAAAATCCAATAAAAATAACTGTAAATCATCATAGCAATTTTGGTTCAAGAAAAAGTTTCCTTTAATTATTTCAAATGCAAACTATCACATCAGTATACGAGTAAGATGTCAAGATGACAATCACGTAATCACGTAATTTTCTCCGACAACATCTTGTAACATCTTGCACTGTTTTAGTATGTTCACCTCTTTGATGTAATCCTTGGAAAAAATAATGTTCAAGTCAAGCAATCACTCTCGTCCTTGAGGCTGTCTTTTATCTTTAAGCGAATATCGATCTACTCCAATAGAAAGTGGGAACACACTTGTTTAATCCTCATGGGTAGCTTCTTAGGAGCAAGCATATCCAGTCACCAATGTTCAGAAACACTTTCACTTTCACTTGCAAAGTACAAATCCGAGAGAACCTTCCGAAACCCGTGCAATAACCGTTGAACCGAATCGCCCGAGATGAAAATCGAGACTGAATTCTAGTCGTCTAAGCGTCGACGGTCCATCATGGTATGTAGTAATATGTAGTATGATTTCACAATTTCCTGCCATCAACTTCCCCCGAGTTACTCACCTGCGGACTGTCGAGGGGCATCCCAAATAGGGGATTATTCGGGACGTATCCCGTTTCCGGCTCCATGGGAGTTGTACTATCGGCACTCCCGCATGATATATACATAGCTCCACCTTCCCGGGATTCGAAGCCGTCGTTATGGTTGCAATCTCTGACGCTTGGATGATCTGTAAAGGAACGACAAATTCAGGTGTTGAAACTCTTGATGTATTAAGTAATCATTAAAGCTATATAACGAAATAGTTATGATTCAACCAGAGCATTACATTTCAATAATACAATTTGTAATCCACTCTAAACATTGCATAACGTTCACCAAAGCTCAAAATTACCTCATCTACCCTAGAATTTCTTTCCGCATCGTTCCCTTGTGGACTGCGAAACATGTTCATCATCGCCTCTATCGACCGCCCGTTGCTATGCTCGCGTGGTCATGACAACAACCAATACCCAAGTAGGAATTCCGTTTCCATTCATCGTTTTTAGCAATAACGTGTTTCACGTTTCCTCTTCTTCCAACCAACACCGATGACGGAAAAGGAGAGACAGAGAAAAATACACAGTACGACGCGCACCAATTTGTGCTGCTGCTGCTATGCTTGAAGCACAACCAACCAATCACGTGCCAGCATTTGGAATCATCATGGGAAAGCGGCAGAGCATAAATGTGCACACAGGAGAATCGAATGCAATTTCAAAGCTGGGAATGGGCAACGCCCCATTTCAATTGGCTCGCTTGCTAAAACTTTGATTAGATTTGGATTTCTGGTTTTGTTTGTGACTGGACTCTAGACGCTCCCCGGAAAAAAAAATATAAGATTGGACCTTCTCGATGACAATCTTTTGTTTTCACAGTTTTCCTAGATCAATGGGCATCTGAACGGTACAAATGATTATTTTTGAATGAAACATTACCAAAACTGCGCATTTATCTGGATTTTATATTGAGGTTATTTAGGCTGACATAAGGGACATTATAGAGGGTCTAGGATAAGAGAGTAGCGGATTGGCTGGTTTTGAGCCAAACAAACTGTCAAAGCCAGAGCTAGTCGAGCAGCGTCTATTTGATGGCATTGGCGGTGTTGCTAGAAACTGCATAAGCACAGGTTGCCAAGGCAGTTTGTTTTGAATCCGCTCCTAAAAACATAGGCAAAATAACCAAAGTAGCGGCCATTTGTGGATTCTATAAACATTCACCGATGAATGAGAAACAGGCTAAGTATGAGTGCGCGGTAAACGCACGATTTTGTATATCTTTCAAAACATTTATGTCAAATTTCACGAATTACAGGGTTGCAACGAGAAATTTGATATAGATCCACGTCAACCTTCTATCAAAATCGCGCCAACGCAACGTTCGATTATTTTTATTCATATCAAACGATATCGAAATTGCATTGTAAAGAATTTATTAATTTATGCTCACATGGAGAGAGATTAGCTCGAATGTCACACTGGGTCGAGTGACCAGCAGGCATGGAAAATCATTTACATTCATTTCATGCATTCATTTACATTCATTTGCCTCTAACTTTTTTCATCAACAGCATTCCGCAAAATAATGTTCAGAGCTTTAGTAGGTTTTGTTATTAGCTACAACTTTTGCCCGTAACTCAAATCTGTATCTCTTCTGCATCAAGAATTAGAGCAGGCAGAACTTGTTACTGTTTTTCAGTGAATGTAAAATACATTCACGGAACAACAGTAGTGGCTTCTGTTCGCTCTGGTTCGTCATTATTATTATTATTATTATTATTTAATTTTATTCATCGGACTATTGTCTACATGAAACAACCTTAAACCTAAAACAATTCAAGTGTTTCTAATCCGTGCCAAAAAGCGAGATGAAGATTCCCCAAATTCGAATAATTCTTCGACAGCCGTAAACGTACGCATCATAGTTGTTAGTGGTTCGTTGTAACCGAACGCCGTTCGATGGTACCGCGGTTGGAGAAGGGTACCACTTCGTAATGTTCTCGGTGGTACTCGGATATCCAACAGCGAGAGAAGCCTCGAGCAGTCGACCTCACCATTCAATAGCTTGGCAACAAAAACTGCTTGCTGATTTTTCCGTCGGCATTCCAGAGTATCCAAGCTCAGCAGATTGCAGCGATCAGAATACGGCGGGAGATTTTGCGGATCACGCCATGGTAGATTACGTAATGCTATCCTGATAAACTTGCGCTGAACACTTTCGATCCTCAAGCTCCAAGTCAACTGATGAGGAAACCAGACCAAGGAGGCATTTTCCAGGATTGGTCGCACAAGTGAGCAATAGAGAGCTTTCAGGCAGTGTGGGTCAATGAAGTCCTTCGATATTTTCGACACAAAACCTAGCTGGCGATTCGCCTTTGTGATCAGAGCAGAGCGGTGGAGGTTGAACGTCAACTTATGGTCCAGTAGAACACCAAGATCGCTGAACTGGTCGGTTCTTTGAAGAACCACACCGTTGATGGCATAGTCAAAAACAATCGGCTGCCTGATGCAGTAATACGACATTACCATACATTTAGGAATGCTGAGGGTAAGCTTATTCCAACGACACCAATCAACGAACAGATCCAATACCGATTGAAGACGAATGCAATCCTCAGCAGTCCGCACCACGAAGTACAGCTTTAGGTCATCGGCATACGCAAGCTTACAGCCATCTCCAAGTAGAAGAAGTGCGTCGTTGATGTACAACACAAACAGCAACGGGCCAAGATTGCTACCCTGTGGTACACTTGACGAGTTCGTGAAATACGAGGAAGTACTGGAATCGAGTTTCACTCGCAGAGACCTGTCAGTCAAGTAGGAGCACAACCACGAAGTCAAACGGTCCGACGCACCGAGTTTGGATAGCTTTGCCAACATAATGTCATGGTTGATCGTATCAAACGCTGCTTTTAGATCAGTGTAGATGACGTCTATTTGTGCCCCATTTTCCAGTTGCTCAAAACCTGTCGTGGTAAAATCTAGAAGATTTGTGGTAACCGATCGTCCAGGCATGAAGCCATGTTGGTCACTAGAGATATAGCATTTGGTGTGCTCAAGAATGAAACCACTCACAATTATCTCAAACAGTTTTGATGCTGCAGAGAGATTAGTAATTCCTCTGTAGCTTTTAACGTCACGTTTATCTCCTTTCTTGTGTACCGGAACCATAAATGACTCTTTCCAGATTGCAGGAAATTTCGACTCTACAAAAGATTTGTTGAAGATTCTGCAAAGCGGTTCAACAAGCGCTCCAATAGTACGATTATACACTGCAGAAGGAATGCCATCTGGTCCAGGCGAGAAGTTACATTTCATTTTCTTGGCGGCATTAGTTACCATAACGGGCGTTATTTCAAAAGTGTTTATGTCAACAAGGTTTGAAGGCATATCCGAAACAGCCGAGACAAGTTCAGTCGAGGTGATGGATTCTGCGGCAAAAACCGACGAAAAATGAGCAGCAAAAAGCTCACATTTCTCCCCGCCTATCGACGATTCAACGTCATTGAAAAAAAAACGCTTGCAGGCATTGTTGAATTTTTCCTCTTCGAGTTTACATAGCTCCAAAAGCTCTTGGGGTTTCGCCTTAAATTAGTTTGCACTCGTAAAACGTACGATTTGTAGAGCGAAGAGTTTAGATTACGGTACTCGTTACACGCCAAGTGAAAACTACGCTTATTTGCCAGGGAACGGTATCGCCGAAGTCTACGTTGCGAAGCATTTCTTTTTCGTTTTAGTTTTCGTAGCAAAGCGGTGCTCCACGCAGGAGAAACAGCAGGCCGACGAATCGGTACGTTTGTATCCATCCAATTATTTAGCACAGCACACAACGTTTCAGCCATTTCATCAGCATTCAGTCCATCGAAAAGAAGATCCCAGTCAGTGACGGAAAGGAAGTCCATTAGAACATCGAAATCAATCTTGCTATAGTCTAACGCAAGCTCATCACTCGCATTCAGCAGCAGTGCACCTTCATCAACTAGAGATGGTAAGCAGACGACTAGTGGCGGATGATGAAGATCAACTGCATAAGAGATACGGATTTGAGTTGTTAACAAAAGTTGTAGGTAATAGCAAAACTTACAAAAGTTCCATACATCATTTTGAGGAATTCTGTCGATGAAAAAAGTTAGGGGCAAATGAATGTAAATGAATGCAAATAATCAACGTTTTGTTTATAAATTTGATAGTACCTTTTCAATTGTTGGTCTAAAATATATAGAATTGGTTCCGCTTTTTTATAGATCGAAATTCTATCCGCCAGACTATGAATATAGCGACGATAGTAAAGGCCAGTGATGGAAAAGTTCGCGAAAACTCACTATGACTAGAGAACTTTTCCCTTGGTGAACTTCGTGAAATATCGCGAACTTTTCCAACACTGGTAAAGGCTGGTAAATTACATTTTCGTGGTGCGTTACTGGCATTAAGATTTACCACCGAACTACTTCAAACTAGGGAATCAATCGTAATCAAAGGAATACATCTTAATTTTTTACAATTTAAGTCTTGTTGATAGTGACCAGACTCGGCTCGGTAACCGCAAAATACCTACTAATGACTACAAAGTAAGCATTTTCGAGGGAGACTGGGACTACCCATTAAATGAGTAAACATATTACCTATTTATGAGTATTTGGTGCTCAAAAATGAATACTTACTACTTATTTTTGTAGTTTTAATTACTCATAAATGGCTAAAATTTTACTCATTTAATGGGTAGTCTCAGTTTCCCTCGAAAATGCTTACTTTGTAGTCATTATTGGGTATTTTGCGGTTACCGTGTTGTCCGAGAATTATCTTGAAACAAGGAAACAATAGATCAGTGCACGGTCCCTAACCTCACTTTTTGCTCCCTATCATTTTGCTTCTGAGTAAAAGAGATAGCAACGAATGGGAGCCCAAACAAACCACCCAAAACTGTCAAAACTTACGGGTGAGAGAAGAGTGCGGCAAATCTTCGTGAACTGATCAATGAGCTAGGCAGTTTTTTTATCATCTACACGGCCAACCAGAACTCAGCGACTGAATTCAATTGACTCAGAGCATTTTATTTCCATACGAAATTTACTCATATTTGGGAAAACCTGCATGAACTCATACACTGTACCAAACCACCGTCCCGTTCGAATGAAACCTCAGATCATTCAAATCGAAACATCGAAATCGCTTTTTCGAAAGATAGCTGCAACCGGATGACGGTTGTTTTGAAATCAGATGATTTTCCGTTCGAATACAGGACGAACATTGTTATGAGAAGGGATAAAGCCTTCAGTTGGAATGCGTATTGCTCTCTGCAGAATGATAGTCATCTATCGACGGCTAAAGCCACTGTTTACAAATGCAATTACGTCCTTTTGATTTCAATTGGTCTGAATTGTCTATTTCGTGGTGGAAGTTTCCTCTACCAACAAGTAATTTTTGTATCCATGATGAATGGCTGTTCATTGCTATTCAATATGGGAATGTAAACAATCGGTTTAGTAATGAATATCTAATGAATATCAAGTGAAAAATATTTCTAATGAATATCATCCTTTATTTGGAGCATAGTCATATGGATGCTCATCAGTTGATGACGAATTCAACCATGAGGAAATCAACCGAAATGATCATTCATCATCATCATTTCTCAATAGTGATGCACTGAACTAAGTACACGAAGGATACCGCAATAACTGGTTGCAGTGGATTTATGTCCCGAACAGAGGAAATCTATCTAGCCGCCGCTGATACTTTTGCACATGCCGCCGTGACGAACGATTTTGTGCCGGCGCGCGCCGTGATCATTTTTGATACGCCGCCAATGTAAAATTTTAAAACAAATAAACCACATCAAACATGGTGTTTTCAATTTTCTTCTATTTTTTATTAATTAAAATATTATTTGATCTTAAAACCATAACGTCGACAGTTTTATATGACTTTATTGATTGTGTTTACATTCTCAATTTCTCTGATGGATCATGGCAAGCTTTCACCTTCATTCTATTTTATTTTATTTAGTTTCGTCAAGCAAAGTAGACTACATACAATGGTTACAATGTTTTACTCTACATACTATGCATTATTTCTATAATGTTTTAGTTTGGTTTTAATTTCTTCTTTTGACATAGTGATGCTAATGACTTCACAGTGTAGATTATACTGTCGCATCATTCGATTGAAGGAGCAATTTTTTGCGTAATTTGTTCTGTGTGATTTTTCTGAGAATAATTTTCGTGTTCTTAGATGCCGACAGGGTGTGTAGAAGTTAAATTGTGAAAGTATTTCTGATGATTCTATGCGATGTGAAATAATGTCATTGATGAAGAAAAGCATTGCAAATTCGCGGCGTTCTTTGAGTGTTTGTAAGTTGATGAGCATACAGCGTGCTTCATATGATGGAAGAGGGAATGCGGTCCAATTCAATTTCCGAAGGGCATATAAAAGGAATTGTTTTTGGACGGCAATGTACGGATTCCATACCAGGTTACAGTATTCCAGAATAGGTCTTACGTATGTAATATATAATAATTTGATAGTGTATGGGTCTTGAAAATTATAGCTGAACCTCTTAATGAAGCCCAACATACTATTTACTTTCGTTATGATTGTATTATAATGTTCTACAAAAGTGAGTTTGGAGTCTAGCATCACACCTATATCCCTTACAATTTTACATTTTTCTACTTTTTGGTTGCCTAAAAATATTTCAAAAAGAGATATTTCTACTTTTCTGCTAAATACAATTGCGTTGCATTTTTTTTACATTGAGTTGGAGTAGACTTTTACTACACCAAGTGTTGAATACGTTGATTTCATTCTGGATAATATCGATAGAATTACTTATTTCCATGAAGAGCTTCATGTCGTCTGCATATATAAGAACTTTTATTTTTTAAGTATGTAGGAAATGTCGTTTACGTACAAAATAAAAAGAATTGGGCCTAAATGAGAACCCTGGGGCACCCCAGTGGTGACCGAAATAGGTTCTGAAAGTTTATTCTGAAAACGAACTATTTGTTTGCGTTGAGTTAAGTATGATTGGAGCCAATTCAGAACTCTAGATTCCATTCCTATTTTTTTGCAATTTAAAGAGTAATAATGGTATGTCGATTCGGTCAAATGATTTACTGAAGTCAGTATAAAGAGCTTCCACGTGCTTGCCATTTTCCATTGCGTTAAGAATGAAGGTTACAAATTCGAGAAGATTAGAGGTAGCTGAACGACCTTTAAAAAAGCCGTGGTGTTTGTTTGTAATTTGATTTTTTACTTGCTGAAAAATTTTGTCGTTTACGATTGATTCAAACAGTTTTGGGGTGCAAGAGATAATGGCAATTCCACGATAATTACGGATGTCAAATTTCTTGCCTGATTTGCAAATAAAGGGTGTCCACGATGAAATTGCCACACTATGAAATTGCTCTAACTTTTTAACCGTTCGGTAGAATTTAATGAAAATTTGGGTGAATTTAGTTCATAGTGCATTATTTACATCCTGCAAGTTTTAAAGTCCTGTGATCAAAACTCGCGGAAATGGAGTCGAAAGAACAGCTCGTGCGTGATAAAATCTTGCGCATTCATCACGAGAACAAGGATCTCTCGCATCGTTCCATCGCTAAAACGTTGGGAATCGCGAATTCCACGGTGTCGCGAGTGATTAAGCGGTTCGAGGAACGGTTGACCACCGATCGGAAGCCCAGAAGTGAAGGAAAAAGTATTCCGTACAACATCAAAAATCACAACCGCGTAGTTGGGGCCTTCAACCGAAATCCGAACGCCTCCGTTAGGGATGTTGCTAAGAAGCTGCACCTAAGCCGAAGTTTTGTCCAGAAGGCCAAAACTAAGGCTGGGCTTCGAACGTTCAAGGTACAAAAGGCCCCTAATCGCGACGAGAAGCAGAACAAGTCCGCCAAAACCCGTGCCAGGAAGTTGTACCTCAACATGCTGACGAAAGTTGAATGCTGCATCATGGACGACGAAACATATGTGAAGACCGACTTCAAACAGATCCCCGGCAACCTGTTTTTCACGACCAAGGATAAGTTCAGCGTTCCGGAGCATGTCCGCACTCAGAAGATGTCCAAATTTGCGAAGAAATTCCTGGTTTGGCAAGCCATCTGCACGTGCGGGAAGCGGAGTGCACCTTTCGTGACCCAGGACACGATGAACGGACAGGTGTACATAAAAGAGTGCCTCCAGAAGCGGCTGCTTCCTCTCCCGAAGGCCCACAACGTCCCAACAATCTTCTGGCCGGATTTGGCCTCATGCCACTACTCCAAGGACGTGCTGAAGTGGTATGCGGACAATAAGGTCAATTTCGTGCCGAAAATGTTCAACCCTCCCAACACTCCGGAACTCCGCCCCATCGAGAAGTACTGGGCGATTATGAAGCAGCACCTTCTTAAACGACCTAAGGTAGTGAAGACAGTCGAGGAACTGAAGAAAGTATGGGTTTACATGCAAAAAACGGTTGATTCAGAGGTTGTGCAGAATCTTATGGCCGGGGTTAAGGCCAAGGTGCGGGCATTTGCGTATGGACTGTAAATAAAATACGAGTAAAATGGTAAAATGAAGTTTAATAGTTATTTCTCAATCCCTGAAAATTTGATGGCAATCGGATGAAAACTCGAATTTTGCGAATCAATTTTGTGTGTGGCAATTTCATCGTGGACACCCTTTAGGCACCAAATGAGACGATTTCCAAATTTCAGGGAATTTCCCATTTTTCATAGACATATTGAAAAGGCGTTCCAAAGGAAGGGTAAATTGTTCTGAAAGATTCTTCAAGAATACAGGTGCAATTCCGTCAGGTCCTGGTCCTTTAGATGCGTCCAAATTTTCTAGTGCATTGAGGACTTCATGTTGACATATTTGATTGACAGATATGTTGTTAGAGATTTCGGGAATTAATGCAAAGAAGTCGCGGTCGCAGTCTTTTTCAGAAAATGTGGTGTATACTTCTTGAAAGAAATTTGCAAAGAGATTGCAGATTTCAGAAGGATTTTCACCTACATTTCCATCAAAATGCATTCGTGACGGAAAATTATTACTTTTCAATTTAGTTTTTACATAATTGAAAAAGTTCTTAGGGTATGATTTGACTTCATTTTCAACTTTACGATTATATTCTTCATGTGCAGTGTTAATGGCTGTGTTGAGTTGGTTGCATATGTTATGATAGTGTTGTAAATTTGTGCTAGTGCTTTCCTTTTTGTATAATTTGTGTGCTTTCTGATTTTTGTTCTTCAAATGTTTTAGTTGTGGATTGAAAAACACAGGAGAAAATGTGAAAATTAACGTCGCGAGGATACTCGGCAAGACTGGGATTCAAATCTGGCCGCCCCTTATGATAAGCTTGATTTCTTCTTTATTGTTCATTCTGCATAACAAAATTGTGAATGTACCTCAACACTCGCAGAAGATTCTGCTCTAATGCTTCGAAATTGGATATCCACGACAGTATAAAGTGTTAAGTTCAAAAATAAGAAGTGTATTCTGGAATACAGCCTGACATGTGACCTTTGGGTATAGCAAATGGCCGAGAATGTGAGCAGCGATGGAAAAGTTCGCAATATTTCACGAAGTTCATCAAGGAAAAAGTTCGCGAGTCAAAGTGAGTTTTGGTGTATTTTCACAATACTGAATGTGAGGATTCATCACGTTATAGATGCTCGATGCTCATCGTTCCAAAATTAAATCCGATCTTCGCAAGATGCATGGTACTTTTCGTACGAATAAAAGCATATTGTAGGTGTTCCGCCATTCCCGTCGTTTAGTTGGGATCTATTTGTTTCATATTGATGAAATTGTTGATGTGACCTTCAAAATTTATCATCAAAGGCAACCGTCAGACATTTTTCACCATTATTCCATCCTCAAACGAAAACGAATCGTCTCTAGAGGTAATCCGTTTCAGCCATCTTGACTGCCGTATCGACAAAAGACTCTGGACCGCCCATGGGGTAGATGAACTCGACTGAGGCCCGAATAGCTGGGATTTTGGCTGTGATTCGGAAGTGAAAAATTCACGCTTACAGCTTCACACTTATAGAATTTTTCGAAGGATCCTCAATACCGTTACCCGTTTATTGTTTTTAAATTCATGATTGAATCCTTGTATCACCAGTTTTATGTATGACACTCTTCACTATTATGTTGCTAAGGTTTACTACTCGGTTCAATATTGTGTTTACTCACAAATTAACTAGCTTAATTTGTGAGTAAACACAATATTGAACTGAGTAGTAAACCTTAGCAACATAATATAAAACGGCCTCACTCAACAGTGATGCCGTTTTATATTATATTGTTTGTGTCCTACTTGTCAAAGTGTGCATTAATGTACCAAACAGTGTGTCATGCTGTGTTTCGGCACAGTGTGCAGAGTTGATTGTCCATCGAAGCACTGTAGTTTTTTGATGAATTAAAAAAAGAAGTGCAAATGTAAATGACGGCTTCGGCAAACCTTATTCTATTATCGTCAACGTCCTTGAGAGCTCAATTTTGGCATGTAGATACATTGTGTTTCAGAGCATCTATTGACCAAAGTTGAGAGCTCTAGGGCTTTATTTACCCCCTGAAGATAATAGCATAGAGGTAACTCTAAGACTTGAAGGTCCCAAGAAACGTACCGTAAAACGGGGTAACATTGATAGTATTTTGAAGTTTATTCTAAATATTTTTACAGCAATTAATTTTTTCCAAATTTTATTTTTTCAAAACAAGGACTGACGATCCTTGAGTCAATTCGTTAGTAATATGCTTGACGGAAATTAAATCATTTGCACTATTTGTTTAGTCTTGTGACCGAACATCAGTATTTTGATTTAGGGTTACTTTGATAATCCTCGTTGAATGTAGAAGAAAATGCGTGAAACTCAAATAATTTAGTTCTTGAAATATGCAACTTTGAATGAGTATATAATCAGAAAACATCATCAGTAATAAGAATACAACATTTTATTTGTGATGGCTATATTAGAAATACATTTCATAAGTGATGATTTGAATGCTTTTTCAAACAGCTGATAAAGAAGAAAATTGAATTTTAATATGTTTGTAAAATATGTAACACATACAATATAAAAACTATATACCATATCAACGGAAATGCCCTGATCTACAATATGGAACCAATGTTTCCAATTCGGAAAAGGCGCAGAGAGTAAATTTAATCATTGTATTCTACTATCAAAGTTACCCGCATTATCAAACATACCCCGTTTTACGGTACTCAACTTTTTGGCTCAGCTCTGGTACTCTCTTCGGTCCCAAGCTAATTGATGCACCCCTCGAAACATAGGAAAATCCACGAACCCCTCAATTTATCAGTCTAATTTTCATAGCGAATCAAAACAAACATAGTGTAGTACTAGAATTTCGACTAGAAAGAGGTACGTTAATCGATTTACTTGGGACCAATAGGCTAGTCAGTAGTGAGCCAATTTAAAATCATTAGTTTCCACCGGTTGATAATAGGTTAAGGTATTGCCGAAGCCGACATTTCCCCTACGATGTTTGGTTAATATCGAAAAATATTAATGCAATATCAGGTCGATGATAGAATAGCTATGATCAGACTCAATATGCTTATCCATCATAAAAAAGCACTGCATTACATATTACAGTAATGACCCGATTTTGTCAGCCCCTTCGCGTATCAAACTTTTAATATTTAATAATTTCACATAATCGTAATTCCAAATCGTTCTCATTCATCTTCAAGATGGATGTTTAAGGCATTCATCGGTGCAATAATACCACTAAAAAAGCGAATGAGATTCGTTGAACATTAGAAAAGGTTTTCAAAAGGAGAGCTGACAACTGTAGCACAAAAAAGCCGAGTTTCATCACTTTCGGCATCCGCGAAATCCCTACAAATGAGAAATCTAACACAAGATTAATGGAAGCCATAATGAGTAACCAGGGCTACATTGTTCATATCAGAACAAGTTGTTGGTACCCCTGTGGTCAGAGTCTTGCTTGAGCCAAAGCCTATCATGCGAAACTTAGTCACATAATAGTTCTAAAACAACATGTTTTATTGGGTGTCACACAAAGTGCCTACACGGAAACAAATCCGATTCCATTTTCATGAATAAAAAATCATGAAATGAAAAAACTAGCCATCCCTTGAAATCGTAACAATGATTCATGATTTCGGGATGGAAATTCATGATTTCATAATGCAGAGGAATCAAGACCGCTAAAAGCGTTACACGTACTTGGCAAACCGTGTTCATAAACCGAACTACATAGGCATCTCTTATTCGCCTTTTGCCTTCCAACTTAAACAACAACTGATAGTCTAGTGGTCAAAGTGTGGGTTTAGTGATGTCAAGGTTCTTGGTTCGAATCCAGTTTGTTGCATTATTTTATTCTTTTTACATTTTTTTGGTTAAAAGTTAAACCCATGAATTTAGCTCATGATTTCAACTCGGATGATTCATGATTTTGGGAATGTTTGCTGCGTTACGCAAAAGTTGCTCATGATATCATGAATATTATTCATGGTGTATTTTCATAACATGAAAATACGCTGTGTTCATGAAATCATGAGTCATTTATCTCATTTCGGAGATCGTATTTTTTCCCGTGTAGGCCCTTAATGGCCATAATCGTACATGTTCCAGTTTTTCTTTGCAATTTTCCTCAACCATGAAAGCATTTTTCTGAAAATATTGTTTATGGATTGCTGCGATAAGTTTCTTATCATTTCACTTATTACATATTTCTATGGTTCTTGGTTCATGAGTTGAGAATTTTCAAAGTACGTGATGTCCGGGAAAATTAGGAAAATTCAACTAAAAATTTCCGAGAAAATTGGCCTCCCCAAGATTTTTAAATTTTTATTTTCGTTCATATGAAGCTACCTGTTAGCAAAGTTTCATAACATTCTGCACACTTAATTTTTTTGTTGCCGAGATGGGCACCACCGAGCAGCTCGGCAATCTATTTTGCTGGATCTCAGTGAAAAATTTGTCAAGATTCAGTTAACAAACGGAAATTTTGCCAAGGTCTCGGCTAACAAACATAAATTTTGCTGAGATCTCAGTAAAAATAAATGCCGAGCCTGCTCGGTGGTGCAAATTTTGGCTAAAAAAATCTAAGTGTGTGGGACCCATCAAACCTGTCCAACAATTACCAAAAATCTCTATCTGTAACAAATGAACATTTGACGGCCACCATAATCATACCAAATGGTGGAAGCTAACGATTTTTAATTGGCTCACTACTTGACTAGCCTATTGGTCCCAAGCAAATCGATTAACGTACCCCATTCCAGTCGAAATTCTAGTACTACACTATGTTTATTTTGATTCGCTATAAAAATTTGACAGATAAAATGAGCCAAAAGAAAGTATGACCAGAGCTGAGCTAAAAAGTTGAGTACGTTTCTTTGGGACCTTCTGGTCTTAAAGTTTTCTCTATGGCCATACGTCGACCAAAATCAACGGCGTCACGCCGCTGCCATCGAGACAAAAATGGTTTTCACATCGCCGCCGCCGATGAGTGGACCAGCGCACAGGTCCTAACCTTGTATCGGAATAAATTTGGTAAAGAATGAAAAACTGTTACTATTAAAATATGGCCAATTAGAGGACCAATAGGACTAAAAACTGGCTTTCAGCTTTTAATAGCAAAACCCACCTTTAGGCCAATTTTTATGAATAAAGTACACTATAACATTTGAGGATGAGCCTGTCTTGAACTTCTTCAAAATTCCGGGAACATTCACGAAATACCTTATACTTCCTTGAATATTGATGAGGTTTCCTGAACTACTTTTATATTTAAAAGCTTTTTGATGTATCTTAATTTTTTATAGCATATCGAAAGTACACTGAACTTTTCTGAGGTCCCCTAAATTTTCTGGAATTTCTACGACTTTCTCTCTCCGAGCATTCCTAATCTAATAAAGGTTTACGAAGCACTAACTATTTTTATTAAATTTTCGAAAGAAACCTAAACTACTCCGTGGAACATTTGGCCTTCCCTAAGCTTAACATTAGCTTTCCTGAGGTTTTCTTAAATACCTTTAATTCGTAAAATCGCAAAATCCGCGTAGTTGTAACAACTCTGGAATTAAAGCGGCGGACACGTAGATTTGACTAGATTTGGCAAAAGTTTCCCGGTTGTTCATATTCAGCAAGAAACGAAAGTATTCAGTAAAATTGGGATTTAAGAAAATTCTCTAGATTGGTCATATGTTTAGACATATTTTCGAGATTTTGTATGCATTATAAAGGCTGATTAACAGTAAATTGGTACGCCCCTCACGCACCGCTAGCAACAATCAATACGAAACTAACGATTTTAAATTGGCTCACTACTTGACTAGCCTATTGATCCCAAGCAAACGATTAACGTATCCCACTCTAGTCAATGTTTGTTTTGATTCGCTATGAAAGTTTGACAGATAAAATGAGGGGTGAATCGATTAGCTTGGGACCGAAGGGAGTACCAGAGCTGAGCCAAAAAGTTGAGCACGTTATTTCGAGACCTTCTAGTCTTAGAGTTACCTCTATGCCGCTAGCACGCCTCTAGTGTTGGGAATCGAAAATCTTTGACAGTGATTTGTTTACACTTTTATAGACAACAACTGGTGCAAGTTTGATCAAAAAAGTCGACCGCGTTCAGAAATAACGTCAAAAGGAACTCGAATGAAGAAAAAAAATTGTGCATAAACACCTGGAAAATCCGGAGTGGTCCGGTTCCAAGCCGGCTAAAGTGCAGAAGATGCCGAAAACAACAGTTTGTCGAGTGCTCAAAACCTACGATGAAACCCTGAGTGTGGAAAGGAATCAGTGGACCTACGAAAAAACTGGAACCATGGATCGTCAGCTGAGCAGCAAGGTGTTGAGGTGCGTTAAAGCCAACCCCGGTCTTTCGATCCGAGATGTGGCCAAAAGGTAAAACTCAAACTTTCAAACGGTGCGGAACAGCCTTGCCAGGGACGGATACAACCTAACTAACAATTTTAGCTGCAGACTAGCTTATACAGCCGAAAATTGCCTTATGCAGCTAATTTTTGTCTGTATAAGCTGATCTGCAACTAAAATTGTTTGTTGGGAAGTCGTACAGAGCCAGTAAACATCCAAACCGGCGCATGAAGCAGAATTCCGAGGCCAAAAAGCGTACAAAGCTCTTGTACGGCCATGTTTTGACGAAACACAAGGGTTGCACTTTGATCGATGGCGAAACATACGTCAAACTAGATGTTAAGCAGCTTCTAGGTTAAAAATATTCCATCGCGACTGGACGTGGGGATGTGCCGGGAAGATTCAAGTTCGTGTTTGCCAACAAGTTCGCGAAGAAGGCCATGATTTGGCAAGTGATTTGCAGTTGTGGCCTGAAAACGGAAACATTCGCCACATCCTCGACGATGACATCCCAAGTTTACATCGAAGAATGCTTGAAAAAGCGTGTATTGCCGTTCATCCGCAAGCATAGGGGCAATGTCATCTTTTGGCCCGATTTGGTTAGCTGCCGCTACTTTAAGGTGGTCCCCAAGCTAACGAATCCTCCGAACTGCCCGGAATTCCGACCAATCGAAAAATACTGGGCAATTTCAAAGTAGCGACTTCGACAGTCAAGGACATCCAGCAAATGCGGGCAAAATGAAAGAAATACGCTGATTCCGTACCCGTTTCCAGTGTGCGGGCGTTGATGGGCAATACAAATTCTGTAAAGCAACCATAAAGGGGAAGTTTAACGTGCCGAAAAAAAATTCACATTTTTTTTCTTATTTGCCAAAGAAAATTCATGTGCTAAAATATTTTTTGTACACTCAAAGTTGGACTCAAAAAACCACAAAACATCAACTTTTCGGTTTTGCTGAGAGTCCAATATTTTTTCATGATGAGATAGAAAATATATTTGTACACGTAATTTTTGTCAAGAATCTAAGGAAGAAACTGATTTTCTTGGATTTTTGATATTATTATGATAATAAAAACGTGTCGAAAATATTTTTTTTTATTTTCGGTGCGGTAAACTTCCCTTAACGGACTTTTTAAACATATTGAACGAATTACAGATCTTTTTTCTGCGTACCAAGTAACTTTTAGTCAGCCTTTAAAAACCTTCGTGATCCTTATTTAGAAGAAATCCATCAATTGAAAAAAAATTAAGATCTTCGATCTTACCCTCAAAAATGTTCAAGACTTTGGAACTTGAAAGAAATTTCAAGGACCTAAAAAATTAAAGATTTTAAATAGAATTCAGCCGAGAATACCTATGGAAATGAATTCAAATGAAAAGCTAAGGTGGATTCCTAATCCTGGAAAAAATTCTAAAGGAGTGCAGAATTCCAAGCTAATTTTAAGATAAAGTCCTAGCTTAATTCTAAGGTATAACTTGAGGGACGAAAGTAAGTTCTGAATTTAATTCCTAGGTGATTCCAAAGAGAATTGTATTTCAATCGTGAGGAGTATACCAGATTAATCTTAAAGTGAATTCAAAGAGATTTATGAACAGATTTCAATGGGTTTTTTTTTGAGAATAATTTCTCGAAATACTGAAGAAGATTCAGAAAAGAACTTCAAAAATATCAGAAGGGTCATATTCAGAGGTTAATAGCCTGAAAATATTTAGAAGAATTTCAAAGATATTTAATTAATGAAACATGTAGTTGCATTGAAATTTATGAAAGATTCCAAGGTAATTCTTAGGAGAATTTCTAGGGAATTCGAACGAAAATTCCAAGGTAATTGCGAGGAGAGTAACTATAGAATTTCATGATAATTCTGAATATGATATATTGATAAGTTCGGTTTTCAAAATACAAGAAAAAAATATCGCAATTGTTCTGGGTTTATAACATAACACGTTGCAAATCCTACTTCGAACCATTGCATAAAATGAATATCATTAATCTAAAACAATTTTCAAATTTTGGATTGAACATTAATTAATTTAATAATAAATGAATTAGAAGCATAACACATGAGTTGATAAAGTTGAGATCTGTATTGTTCAGAAATCATGACAAATTCTTAAGTTTAACTTCGTAAACTATAAAATAATTTGAGTCGAAAAAAATTCTGGTTTTTTCCAGATTTTCCCGGATACTTTTCAAATGTTATTTTTACTTCCCCTGAAAGTGTCTTCCACTACTGATTTTTTTTTTCTAACTCACCAGAATTTTCCCTGGAAGTTTCCTTCATTTTTCTACGGAAGCTAGTTCTAGTTTTTTAATAAGATCTTACGACTTCCTCCATATGGTTCTTCTAACTTTCCGTAGAAGTTTATTATGACTACCTCTGGAAAATTCCTACAACTTTATCTGGAAGTTTATTCCCACATTCTCCAGAAGTGCTTCTGACTTCTTCCTGAAGTTTTTCTCAATCATTTATATTCATTTCGTGCATTCATTTACTTTGATTTGCCTCTATCTTTGTGTATCAACAGAATTTCGTAAAATTTCATAGCGTTTGTAGGTTAAGATATTAGCTACAACTTAGCAACCTACAAAAGCTTCATACAACAGTTTATGGAATTTTTTGATAAAGAAATTAGAAACAAATGAATGTAAAAGAATGCACGAAATGAATGTAATGATTTTCCAATCCTCCATATGGGAGATTTTTTCCACACTTGTTTCGAAAGTTTCATCTTTCAGAAGTCCTGCTAAATTTCTCCGGAATTGTCTGCCAACTTGGAAGTTTCTCTAAACTTTATCTGAATGTGTCCTCAGATTTACCCTTAAAGCCCTTTCAGACTTCCCCCAGAAATTTCTTCAAACTTTTCCTGGATTTTTATCTCTTAACCGATACTGCCAGGTTCCTCCGGAAATTACTTCCAAACTTTCCGAAGTTCTTTTCAACCGGTCCAAAAGTATCCCTCAGCTTCCACTGGAAATTTCTTATAATTTATTGATAGTTCTATACATAGTAAATTCCCGGCAAAGCAATGGTTTCCTGATCGGTGTGGTCTATTTTTAGTGAAAATGTATATTAAGCAACCATTTTTATCTGCATCCCATGATATCACCCTTGCTTCCCTAGAAGTGGGAAACTTGATATTTGGTGAAATCAGTGGAAATTGTTTCCCAAGATGTATTTTTTTTAGTCCCGGCATTTATTCAAACTCACTCCAGACGAAAATCCTGGCTGCTCCAGGGGCTAGGACTTAAAAATTCGATATCTGTTGTCGGTTGTCGACGTTTAAGAAGGTGAAGGTGGCGAACCGAGATTACAAACAAAACACGTCGGCAAAGCAGCGGTCCCGAAAGCTGTACAAAGTTCGACTGTGTCGTCATGGACGACGAAACTTATGTGAAGGCGGATTTCAAGCTGCTTCCGGGAGAGGAGTTTTATACCGCATCAGCAAAAGGGAAGGTGGCTGAAGGTGGCAGAAATCTTCAAAACCATCAATCTATCGAAGTTCCCGAAAAAATATCACGTCTGGCAGGTGGCTGAAATCTTCAAAACCATCAATCTATCGAAGTTCCCGAAAAAATATCACGTCTGGCAGGCCATATGCACGTGTGGTCTGAAAAAGCGGCATTTTCATTACTACGGGAACCATCAATCAAGAGATCTACGTTCAGGAGTGCCTGGAAAAGCGGCTGCTACCATTCCTAAAGCAACATAATAGACCTGTGGTGTTCTGGTCGGACTTGGCGAGCTGCCACTATGGGAAAAAGGCAATCGAGTGGTACGATGCGAACAACGTGGTTGTGGTACCCAAAGACCACAACCCTCCCAACAGCCCAGAACTCCGCCCTATCGAACGGTATTGGGCAAGGGGTGAGACTGCTTTACTCTGAGCTGCTTTTTTGCAGTGAGTAACTCGCGAGTAACTCAATGTAACTCAAAATTCAATCGACGTTAATCGATTTTTTCTCTCAGCCTACTCCGTTTACTCTCTTTGAAAAAATTTATCTCATATTAGACATCAGTTTTGTCTGTAAACATAGTAAGATTGTTCAGATCTGCTATTAAAACGATATGAATTGCAGTACCACTTGGATCAAAAGGAATTTGTCCGGAAAACGGCTCGAACTATGCTGGGAATGATTCCAAAGCTGTTGTAACTGTTTTGGAAGTGATTTTTGTTCGTACTTTTCCGTCTCGAAAAGTTGGATGTGAATTAACTGAAGGTAGGTGGAAACAGGCTATTTGTTCTCATAAAAAAAACCAGAGGAATCGCTTTCAGATGTCCACCGAGGAGAACGTGAAATCACCGGTATAGAAGAGGCCAGAGTATCCAGTGTAGCCGCCATTGCCGAAGCCGGTGAGTACGATCCTCGATCGTCGTCCGAACTGTAATCCCATCATTGATCTACTGGACGAAATCGAATCCTGCATATGGTTCAGAAAGAATGCAAGGAAAGGGTTCTTGGTGATCCGAAGATTTTCAATAGTAAATCTGATCTGAACAAGTACAGGATCATCGCTATGGACTTTGCCGACGAGAAACTGAAGAAAGAAACATGCTGCGGATATAATACATAATAGAAAAAAAATCATCATTAAACTAACGATGAAAAATATTTTTTTTTTCTGAAAGAAATATACACGCAGAAATATAGACTTCCGCGTCAACGGCCGCACAAAAATCTTGGTGGTGTATCGCACCATATCACGATTATCCAGAAGGCACATCAGTAGCACCAGAAGTGGGATGGTACCCACTGGCAGCAGAACGTCGCCGTAGTAATCCAGAGCTCAGATCGCAGTATTATCCAGTGGCAGGTTGTCCATCAATGGGATCGCTTCTACTAGTATCAGATGACGTACGGGGCACACATAATTTGTCGGATCGGAAATATTTGGTCCGGCGGATTGAGTTTTTCTATTACTTCACGCCGGATGTTTCTATTTGTTGTTGTTATGTTTGACAGCAACTTTTCGGCTTCGCACCTCCAAATGTTGCTTTGATGCGAAAACTGAGAAAGCCAATGACGGTGATTTTGCTCACTGCGAAATGTGAGTTACTCGAGGTGCCTCAAAAGCAACTCTAAAATTGCTCGTGATTAAGAGCTGTCTTACCCCTTGGTATTGGGCCTTGGTCAAACGGAATATAAAAAAAAAAAAGTTTGGCATTTCGGATTTGGCAAACCAAAAGAATAAACGAACATTTTTTCCTTTAAATATATGAATTGAACTACCAAAATAAAAATAAGGAGAATTTGTGACATGAATTTTGACTGAAAGAAACGATTTTTTGTGGACTAATTTTTGCGCGTTCCAGTCTTTATATCTGGAATATACTGATATCAAAAAAATCATGCAAGCGTTCAATCGTTATGACCATTTTTGAAAGTGACAGTTATTCCGAATCCCCCGCAAAAAAAAACAATCCAGTTTAATAGTCTTAAAAGGAACTCAATATTTGTGACATTACTTTTTTTTTCTCGATGTTTGACAAATACTAAAGATTCCGGGCTTAAAGAATTTTTGAAATTTCTGTCCTTTAAAATAAAAAAAAAATGAAATTTTTCCTAGACCATTTCTTGACATCTTGGGTTTGGAAAACTTTCACGATCAAGAAGCAAAATAGCTAGAATATTGGATCTAGTATTGTTTTTTCGAAACCTCAGAAAGTTTGTGATAGGTCTATCGCAATTTGGCGATCACAGGAAAGAAAAAAAGATGAAATTTAACAATCTGGACAAATTTAGAAAATAACGGACTTGCATGTCCACGGAATTGAAAAAAATAAATAAAAATATTAGTAATTCCGTCCAATTGGTCTGACAATTATCTTGTCAGCTTCAACACACTGATTTTTAATTAATCTTTCTAACATAAAATCAAGCTGTGATTCGATGTGAGATTTTAAAGTCAAATTCTTCACTCTCAACATTGGTCGTAAAAAAGTGACTTTAGTGACTAAATTTTAAGAAATAGTGAATATGAAAAAAAAGTGACTTTCTAGTGACTGACTTCAAAAAAGTGACCTGCTACCTTGCATAGGCAGACTTGGATTCTCCTACACCATATCAGATTTGATGAACAGAATAGGTTTTGCCAAATTTCGGTAAATTAAAGCGGATGCTAGGCAACTTGGTTTACTGTTATTAACGAACGAATTGATTTGTACACTCGCATAGCTTCATAGGGCAGGTTTCCGATTTCAGATGATGCATTTTACGCTACGAAATACGCAAGAAATGGAAGGTTGCATTTTTTGCAATAAATTTAACTTTAATTTTATGTTCCAAATATTCCAAATATGATTGCATCTTTTCGACTTACCCAGAATGAGAGATTAGTGGTTGAGAAAAATATAACGAATAAAACTTAACAGTTGTTGTGAAAACACATTGAATTCATGAGACATACAAAACTCCTTAATTCTACACATGTAGCCTCTAAGCATGCGTAAGCCACTGGATTACGTTTGGTTTAACACTCGCGTGTATCATAATAAGTAACACTTTATTCTTCTGATGACTTGGGTCACACTTTTAGAGCAATTGAGGATCTTCACTGTTTCACGTGCTCGCTGACACCTGCTCATCACTGTTGCGATTTTTTAGACTTTCTACTCTGAAAGTCGAATCCGCAAGAACACTACAGCTCGTGAAGGATGCACCGATCGCGCACCGTTATTCGCGATCGGAGATCACCAATGATCCTGATATTTCTTAGCACGGCAACATTGTCGCGAGTACGGGGAAGTGTTAGGATCCGAAAGACCACTTTTTCTCAAGAGCAAAAAACAAAAAAGAAGAATCGAATCGAACCGACCGATATCTCGACTATGGAAGGAAACGATATTGACAGGTTGAGGGTACTTCGTGGACTGAACCAAACTACAAAAACATACCAACTATCGGCGCGACATAATGCGATGTCCGTTCCGTTCACCCGATCGACCGACCCTTTCAACGTCACATCATCAGGAGGAACCTCGTTTGATGGACTCCTCGTTTTACATACAAGCACACAACACATGCAAGAAGAACACAGGCGTGTGGTACGGACCAAGCATAAAAGAATAAAGCAAAGAAGAGAGAGGGGGTGTGAGTCGACCATAAGGATAGTGCCATGTAGCGGATGGCACCCTTCTCTCCGGTCTCCTCAATCCCGCAATCGTCATACCATCGAACGGGAGCGAACGGAACGGAGGCCGTGAAGATTCGTCACCAATAGTAGGCCTAACGTAGACTGGATGCATCCCGTTCGAATCGTTACTAGGGGTGTTCGAGGCTATTATCTGATGTATTAGCTTAGTATATGCTGAAAAGTTAGCTATTAAATTAAGTATTTCAAACTCAAGGTATGAATTATTGGGGAATAATAAGGTCTGTATCCACAATAATCCGGATACAACAAAAATTAAGTAAAAGACAAATTTCGCAATATATTTCAATTGTAGTTGTTTATTTCAGATTCATGGGACATGATTTAAAAATTCACGAAGTCAAAACATAGTTATTCGGTATCTGCATAAAATTTTCGAACTTTGCGCTTAACTCCATCCATTAGGGTTTGTACAGACTCCTCAGATACCGTGGTGGCCGTCTTGGTCCAAATTTGTTGGAAGTGATTGATATCTTTGATTCCTTGTTTCTTTCCAGAAAGCTTCCGCTTCATCAGAGCCCAATATCTTTAGATTGGACGTAGCTCTGGACAATTTTGCGGATTTGTGGTTTTTGGTACAATATTCACTTGATTGATTTGTTTCGTACCACTCCATCACAGTTTTAGCATAATGGCATGATGCCAAATCGGGTCAGAACAAAGGGTTTTCTTTGTGGCTTTTGTGAAGGGTAGCAATTGATTCTGCAGGCACTCTTTCTGGTAAATCGCCTTGTTGATTGTACCTGTAGTGACGAAAGATTTACTCTTTCGGCCACACGTGGTTTGAATGCTGTTGAATCTGTAGACAGTAAAGGAGACGTCAACCAGTTGCACTGAATTGATCCTCCCATCGAGCCAAGTTTCTGTGAATACATAAACATTATATTCCCCGTCAAGTGCAGCCAGATAAACATCGTCCAATTTAGTCTTGAGTTTCCTAGTATTCTGATAGTAGACTCGTAAACCACTAGAGTGTTCAGTGCGAGCCAATTGTAACTTGTCCAGGATCCGAGAACGGAGCAAAAGATCACCTGTCGTAGAAAGGCTGGACCACATACTTGCCGTAAGTGGTTGGAAGACCCCTTCACTAGGCACGCACACAGGGCCGGGACGGCTGCAGGTCGCTGGCGGAAACTACTCGACTGTGGCGGGGGGCTCGGGGGCTTCCATGATCCCGACGGCAGAGCGTCACAGTAAACAAACAGAAGTTGATTCATCATGATGATGTACGCCGTCACTCTTCAGAGGATCTGGATGCTTCCGGTAAATTTTCATTTTCAGACCATAATTGTCGAGGAGCAGACATATACGATGGCACTCTGGAAACCAAGAATGTTTCAGGCAGCGATTGTACTTGCCTACGCCACAGAAACAAATCCTGGATTTTACTGGTGATGTAAATATTCATGGACAAAGATGGACAGCTGCATACAATATATGGAATATTTCATGACATGTCTCATAAATGTACACGATCGATAATGTAAACTTGAATGATATATGACGCTCCATTTATGTGCATCATAGTAACGGAAATTTACACTACTTTTTTTTAAACTGTGTACTAAACAAATTATCTTACAACAATATCATGAAAAAGGATTGTTTTGAAACGAAAATTGAACGGTCTAGTGATCAACTTCCCGAGCTTTGATCACCCCTAGCACTTTGGTATCATACTTATTTGCCTGATATACTTGGACGACCAAACACCCGCAAATTGCACCGTCAATATTACCCACCAGCAAACTATCCCTATGTATATAAATAAAACACTGCTGCCCTCGTCGTCTTCCTGCTCGAGCCGCCTGCCAGCCAGACCACCACCCTTGATGGTTTGTTTCCTTTTTCCATAATTTTTCCTTCTGCTGTTCAACGGCAAACGACGACGTCGTCCAAAGCCACATTTGATACTTTTTTCCTCCTATTATGATGTGCGCTGGGTTGTCTGCTTTGTATTTTTTTTATATATATTTCTAACTTAATCCCGACCTGATGACATGATGTTCCCATATCACTGTTACACATTATGCAGTTTTCCTCATGCGGCGTCCCCATGGGTAATGAAAAAAAAAAAACACAATGGACTCGGACAAGAATTACTGACTTATTGGTGAGTGGTTCGAGTTGCAGTCGACTGTAATCGTTTGCGAGCGCAAGAAAGTGTAGATATTTGATCGATTGTTCATGAGTCAATTGGAAAAGACAAATAATTTGATAGAACCAAATAGAATATAGTGCTATTAAGTTACCGTACCACAGTGTGACCATTGCTACACTTAATAACTTTCACTATTGGCGTGACTCCCGACCGCTTCACCTAAAACTAACTTTAAGTTTTCACTGAATATCGTTTCAGGAGCAAACTCTTCTTTGATCTTACACTCAACCAGAGACGGCAAGATTCTCTTACGGTTTTGTATTGTGATTTTCACGACCATTAAGTGGTGCTCGGGCCCGCGGAATACTTTCAGTTTGTGGAATGTTCAATTTGTTAACATAAAGCCAAGAAATACCAGTGGGTGGACGGCAACAGAAACACACTTTTTCGAAGTGGGTGATTAGCGTATTTTTAATAATCCTGGTAGATGATCCTTTGAGCTCATAAGATTCATAAGATTGCGTTATGCTTTTTCGCCAAAATAAATCTAAATGAATTTCATAGATTTACCTTATCAAAAAATGTTGACAAAAAAGTAAAAAAAAAGGTGGCAGACCAGAATCGAACCTTGGACATTGACATTATGAGACCATTGCTTTGATCACTTGTCTATTAGCTCTAGACGCGTTTTAGAACTAGGGTAAATGTCAGCTTCGGCACCCATTGACTGTTTTCGGCAACCAAAATTTAAACGTTAATTTCACTATGTTTTACCATCAACACACTTCCCTGAATGTATCCAAACAATTCTTTAGTCTTTCAGCTTCAATCTGATTATATTTGTAGGACCGAGCAATCCTGTTATGCCAGATTTTTCTTCAAATGAAACATACGTACTACAAAATGGGGCTGATTTCGAGTTGCCGATAATAGAACAGCTGGTTAACACGCAGTTCTAATGGGAAGGTTGCCGAAGAAAAAGAGGTTGACGACAATAGTCACACTCACCTGAGAAGTTTAGAGCGTTGTAAAAACGCTTTCAAACAGTTTTGAAGAATTCTGTCGATTGGAATAGATGGAGAAGCAAGCAGCAGATGAATTGAAACAAACAGACACGTCATATATGTGCGTGACGCTGTGAAAATGCTAATAGAAGTGCGGACGCTGCTTAGATTGACGAGAATACGTAAATTCCCCTACCTTGTGTAACAAAATAATCTTTCATAAGTCGCCCTCGCCCCAAAGAAAATACCTGCGAGCAGCAAGCGTGTTTTCCGAAATCGAAAACACTCGGCTGCGGTGTTTGCCGAAGTCAGAAACACTCGGCTTTGGTGCTTGCCGAAGATCCATACACCGGTGCAAACAATTATGCACGGGCACCGGTACCGGTGCCTTGTTCGCTGCGTTTGGTGTTTTCTATCGAGCACTGGTCCGGAGCGTACAACTCAAAGCTCTTGGTGGTGTGTAAAAGAGGCAGTACGCAGTGTAGTGTTGCGTTTAGACATGCCTGCTCCCAACGGTACAGGTTTGAAAAGATAAAAATTTACAAAATGGAACGAACTCACCAAGTTTAGCCAATTGAACTTGAAGGATGCCTGACATGTGTTGATGTAGAACTCCAAATTGTAGTCCAAAGCTTGACGCAGATCAACGTGAACTAGTTCGGTTTAGTTGCGCGGAATGTCTTCCGTCGATTTGAGATAAAAAAAATGTTCGGTTGTATGTAGTCGATTTTTGATGTGCATTTGGCAAGCCTTTTCGTGGCCAATAGTCAGGTTAAACGCTGCGACTCAACGAATGATGGAACTAATGATGGGGCGAATGACGGAACGCCTCGTGGAGGTTCTACTTGGCCTCGGAACAGCTTCTCAGCGGCAAATAATAGCGACTGATGAGCTAGAAATTGTCTCCTGGGCCTGGTTTTGGCCAGATCAGCAACCGATTATAGATAAAAAAAAACTCCACGGAAAAAAACAAACGTTAGGTTCAATCACACGCACAGCCTACTAAAAAAAAATCGAACAAATTCATAAGTTTACGTTATATAAATGAAAATCAACATATTGACCGATTTCACGTGAGTTTGAATGTTTACTTCTCATTTCTGAAGAACACTCGGACTTTTCTCTTGATACCGCCCATTAGATTCTGTACAACTTTCTTCTTAACTCTGTGCTGCAGACCAAATTTTCTTGAAGCAGTCAACAAAGCTTGCTTCTCTTCCATCTTTTTTTAAGATGCCGTTTAATTATTGCCCAGTATCTTTCGATAGGACGCAGTTCAGGGCAGTTTGGGGGATTTTGGAATTTTTCAACAAAATCGACTTTTCCTTCTTGAGCATCTCCAACGTAGCAGAAGCATAGTGAACAGATGCCAGATCCGGCCAAAACAATGGAGGATCCGTACGCTTTCGGTAGATGGGTAGAAGCCGTTTTTTGATGCATTCTTTTCTGTAATTTTCACCATTGATTGTGTCCATTGTGAAATACGAAGAACTCTTCAAGGCACAGGAGCAAATGGCGTGCCACACCAAAACCTTTTTTTTGCAATTTTTTCGGTTCGGATGTATCGCACATCATCAGGCACATCTGTCCTCTGCTCTGCTGTGTACTGGTATCCAATTTGACGTACGTCTCGTCGTCCATCAAAATGCACCGGTTCGGTTTTTAAGGAGAACGTCATACAAGTTCCGTAACCGTATTTTCGAAGAAGCTTTCTGTGAATCCGTCCTTTTGGGTGCTTTTTGTTTCTTGTAGGTTCTGATATTGTTACGTTTTTGATGTTCTGCACAGCTCCGACGCTAATGTCCAATTTTTTGGCAATTTCACGAACGGAACACGGTTTATGCGATTTCAAAAGGCGTACTGCTGCCAGCTCCTTTTTTTGGTCCGATGCCTCCTTTTTGCGCTCTGATTTCGGTAAATCTTCAAGAGAACACGTTTCTCCAAACTTCTTAACAATCTTGAACACTGTAGATTTACTGCACTTCACGCTTTTTGCCAATTATCGAAATGACAAATTTTCGGAAAACCATTAGAGCAGAATCAATCTGCGAGTTGATAAACTGATCCGACCCATCGTTCGAAATTTCTAATTTTTTTCAGGTGTGTTGCCAAAATAAACAATGATTTTACACAGAGCGAAAATTCACAATTTTTCGTTACGTTTTAACCCTAAGCCATTGATAAAGAGGTGTCTACTTTCTTTAATGAACAGTCCTTATGTTGACGTAATACTCGCTTTAATGAAAGCCAAGAACACCTCTGCACTTCCACGAGAAATCACTCGGATGTTGGATAAAAGGGTTGGGTTTGCAGCAGGATTCGTTTTGGTAAACGATATGCTGAATTTATGTTCTAACGATTGCATAGTGTGAAGAAGCTTGGGTTTGAATCCACGGCCTTCTGCACAGTAAACAAAATCGGTCACCACTAGGACACCAAGCACCTTATATCACAAAACAATTACGATCAAGTTTCCGTTCAATTTGTTGTTACTATGCTTCGATCCGGGCGACATCTTCTCCGACGACGATAAAAACTGATCATGAGAAGAATTTTATATGGATCTCCAATTAACACGTCATTTTTAAAACTCAAATATTACTTCTTTTGCGTACGACCGACTTAACAAAAAGTTATTCAAATGAAGCGACGTCCCCGAAAGCAGCCAAAAATGTCTTCCAAACTGGATCACGCAAACACCGTTTCCGAAATGCATGGTTTAAACAATTCAGCTTTTAGTTATTAACTGCGCTTTATGCTCTCGGAACCCAACAATGGCGGTTTATTCTGTTGTGGAAGAGCTTAGGATTAAACTCATGATATTCTACTCATTAAGCAAAAACGATGCCTTCAGGGTCATCGAGCTTCTAAAAACCATAACACTCCACAACAAAATATGATTAAGTTTTCGCTTCATATGTAATTTATTTATTTATTTAACATCAACAGGCGTCATTGGCCCCAATGATGTAACCTAAACTAAACATGAAAAGTATTTCAAATCTTCGCGTACAACGTACGGGTTAGGCAAAGAGTGTGCGTTTGACTTGCAGTGTCGCATTAATGGCTCTTCGTTCATTTTCAACTTTTATTCAACTTTCATACTGCCGTACTGTAACGGAACGATCTACCTACCCTTTTATAAGATCATTCTCTAGCTAATAAATTATCACACTAAAGCTTCATGTTAGATAGCATTTCCAACCAACTATGAAAAGTACTAAAATCAAAAATCACTAAGTCAATAGTCAGCTCGTAAATAAAGGAACATTGCTATACAAACTAAACTGATCTAGAAAAAAAACGAACTAAACCTCCGGTGAATCTGCTGGCGAGTAAGGTAAAAGTCAAATAGCGCGAAGACCCTATTGAAGAGTCTCTGTAAACCACCGATTGCGCCAAATATGCTATAATTAGTTCGTTGTATGGGCAGGCGCAGCATTGAATTATCACCGGCGCCGGTGGTGTAGTGGTAAGCGTGATTACCTCTCACTCCAGCAGGCCTGGGTTCAATCCCAGTCGGCGCCGCCGGGATGTTCTGAGGCATAACATCTCTGATCACGCCTTCCTTCGGAAGGGAAGTAAAGCCGTTGGTCCCCGGTTCATGAGTTGATGGGTCGATAGGTAGGGTCCAGGTGTGGGTGCTGTCTTCCTGGCGTCGGTAGCATTGGTGCTCAGCACGGAAAACAAGATCGACGGAAAACAAACCAAGGAAAAAAAAAAGCATTGAATTATTCCGTAGGCATGCTTGGCATGCACAGTTGTACACCCTAAATTTGATTTTCTTTAAAGTTATTGATAGATTAGGATCATAGTTTACTATAGATATGCAAAGAGTAGGTAAATCTCGAGGGAGGCGACACATCTAAATCTCAATCGTAGATGCTCAAAAAACTCATACTAGTGCATTAATCTTCGAAAAATCTTCTTTCATTTCGCGCATCTACTTGCATCGCGCATCATCTTTTTACAGGAAATCTTCAGAATCGACATCAATCTTCTTTCTATGTACTCAGCGTGCGAGCAGCTAGCCACAGCAAAACACAATATTTTTTGCATCGTAGATAGAGTCGTCCCCCTCGGTAAATCCTTAGATAAGAGGTGACAATACCGGGGCGAAAATGAACCACTTTTCTGTCAAACGTGAACCAGCTCCTGTTGGCCGATTTTATGTGCGTAAGATAGAGATAGAGATAGATAAAGATGCAGATAGAGATAGAAATAAAAGAGGAAGAAGCCAATTGTCACCTCTTCCTCTTAGGGTAAATCTTAATATTTGAACCAACACCAATGGATTTTTACACTTAAAGTCCGAGATGTGCAGCGAGCATTTCTCACTTCATTTTTACAACGCAAAAACAAATATAGTTTATTACTAGAATTAAAATCAACTTTTTGTTGCGTATCTATAACAAGTTTAAACTCTATTCTATCTACTGCTTCAAAAAGAATTATTTTTCGTCAACTCTGTGCAAAGTTATTAGCAAATGAGCAGTTCGTGACCAAAACTGTATATGCCGAGCATGTCCGTAGGGCTCTGGGTTGAGCATTGATGTCAACTTGCTCAAGGAGAACATGTGTAGACCGTTTTACAATTGTTTTCTTAAGAGCTATTTTTACAATTTTGTCTTTGTTCATATTTTTTTTTATAAAATGTCTTGAGAACAAGTTAAAACATTACTTCTAGCTGACGTTATGCGAGGAATTAAAATATCATTTGGTTCAAGGGTCCAAATTTGGCATAATTCGTACTATAACGATTTGTAGCAAATATATTTCTATTTCGTAAATGCCTAGATGGTGTATATAAATTTAAGGATGACAATAGTTCTATAGAATCAATGCGATGTGATACGATATCGTTTACGAAAGAAATCATAGCAAATTAACGACGCTCTTTTAATGTTTGGATATTTATGAGCAAACACCGAGCTGTGTATTTAAGATGGCAGAGGAAATACAGTCCAACCTAACTTGTGGGGTGCAACTGCTTTTGAACGGACTCTATTCTTTCTTCGTGTGTGATTGAAAAAGGAGACCAAACTATGCTGCAATATTCTAATATCGACCTTACATAAGCAATGTACAATGTTTTTATCGTATACGGATCGTGAAAGTTATAGCAGAAACGTTTTATGAAACCAAGCGTGTTGTTAGCTCTGTTAATAATTGTGTTATAATGATCGGTGAAAGTAAGTTTTGAGTCCAAAATAACACCTAGATCCCTGACTCTATCACACTTTTCTACGATATGGTTTCTTAAAGTGATTGTTGTATCGGGTAGGATTCGTTTTCTACTAATGGTAATTGAGTTACATTTTTTTATATTTAATTGTAGCAGGCTTTTTTGGCACCAAGTATGGAATATCTGTATTTCCTCTTTGAAGTGATGATGTCTTTGGCATCTTTTATTTCCAAAAAAAGTTTAATATCGTCAGCATAGATTAAAACTTTCAATTTCTTAATAATGAAAGATATGTCATTGACGAAGAGAATAAATAAAAGCGGTCCTAAATGGGAGCCTTGAGGAACTCCAAACCATTGTAGCACGGAAACTAAGTCCGACAGCAGTGGGCTCTCTTCTCTGTTTGTCTTGATCAAGCTTAATAACCTCTGATTGTCCGCAACATGTCGCTGTATGAAGGGCCAAAAACGGATTGGGTAGATCGATAGGCAAAGTCGCCTATACGCATCTACGGAAAAACAAAGAATCTCCTTCCAGCAACTTGATCAGCCAATTGGTCAAAAAGACAAGCCCCCAAAAAGAAAGATGCCCCAATGAGTGGGGAGACCCACCTAGGTTCTTAATTTGGGTGACAAAACTTACTTGAACACAATAGTCTCTTTCTTGCGCGAAAAAGAGATAACCTAGCATTTGGCCGGGTTAACCTCCATATGATTCAGAATACACCAGCTGACGTTGAAGGAAGCAATAGTCTTCAAGCGAATTCGAAGGAAGAGTTTAAGGTCATCTGCGTAAGAGCTCGTGGTCCCTTAATTACTAGATTCACGTCGTTGAAGTAAATCAGCAAAATCAGCGGTCCCATGTGACAACCCTGGGGTATGCCGGACGCGGCAGCAAACATACGGGACAGGTGATCACCAATGACAACAGTAATATAGCGATCGGTGAGGTATGACTGAAACCATTGCAAAAGGCAGCCGTGGATACCAAGTCTGTCCAGTTTTGCGATTGATATGCGGTGATTCAATCTATCGAAGGCAGCAGATAAGTCAGTATAAATGAAAAACAAACATCGACGGATAGCAAATTAAAAAAAAAACTTTGTAATCTTCTACTTCACGCATGAATTAACAATAATCTGATTAAGAAGCTTGGAAAAATGCTCTATTACTGGGTAGCGACTTAGATTTACTGTCCTGCCCATGTTGTTTCTAGCTAGAGGAGCGTAGCGATGGGCAAGCTTCTAGAATAAGCTTCTAAAATAATATTTTAAAAAATAAGCTTCTAAAAACATTCCGTCTCGCACGCTGAGCCGGTCAAGTCGCATCGGTCTCGTTGTACGACACTAGTTTTTGAGTTTTTGAGTTTTTCCCCACGCGAGGGTTTTTTCTCGCCAAAGTTAGTTGGCATAGTGTTAAGACAACTAGTGCGCGAGTAAGGAAGCCGTTAATCATACGCCGAGCGCTTTGATTACGGTCCAGCTTTAACATCAACATCTGTAAAATCATCACCACTATCGGCCCATTGATAGCAACAACGAAAGCACGTTAAATTGCCTACCGAGGCGAAAGAGGCATACCAGCTGCAAGGCTATCGACCCAACAGCCGTTGGGGAATACAATAGCATCGCACCAGTCATCTGCCGCCTCAGTGCAATAGGTATACCGTGTCGCTTTGTTTTCACCAGTATCGCATCTTCCCGCATGGTCCAGTATTAGATTAGGCTGGGTCATAATTAGGGTGATCCAAAATCTTGTAAATAGTATATATCTATAATTTTTTTTTCTTGATTTTTTTTTCTCGTACTATTTTTAAGTAGAGTATAGTTAGGGTGATCCAAATTTTTTTTTTCAGTATATATATATTTTTTTTTTCTATTTTTTTTTCTTGGTTTTTTTTTTTTTTTGTTTCTTTCATATTACTCTTTAGTAGAGTAAAACTATATCAATTTTTTTTTTTGTTTATTTTTGCATTTTTGTTTTTCTATTTTTGATATTATTTGAAATTACTGTAATTATTTGTAAAATATTTACCAAAAACACCATTGCGGCGATATTTAACCGCAATGGATGAAAATGATAAAGGCGGGGGATGGTCGCTTTCCATCTCAGACGACGAAACTCTTAATTCCTCCTCACACGAAAGTCTCGAGGAAGTTGTGGAAATGGAAACCCTTGACGTCCCAGTTGACTCGCTCTCCAGCAAAAATACTGGAGCATATCCCAAGAAAAGGTATCCCCCACAACCCTCTCCCCCACCATCACCTCCTCGTCCTGCACCCCCGACACCATTGCCCCCAAAAATCTCTGCGCTCCCCCGCCTAAAGGCTTACCCAGAAGCCTCGAAAGGCCCATGGGTTGTTTTTTTCCGGCCCAAACAAAAACCTTTGAACATTCCGAGGATCTCTAAGGATCTAACAACACATTTTTCGGCCGTTACCGATATTTTCAAGGTAACACCAATAAAACTGCGCGTTACCGTTGATGACCGGAAGCAGGCTAACCAAATTGTTGCGTGCGAGCTTTTTTCATTGGAATACCGAGTCTACATACCCAGTAGTGAGGTAGAAATTGAAGGAGTGGTCACCGAAGCGAGTTTGACTAGTGATGATTTCTTGGGTCCCGATTCCTTCGGAATCTTTAAAAACCGTGCCCTGCCGAAGGTGAAGATATTGGACTGCCTTCAAATGCAGTCAGTATCCGTAGTAGGCTCCAAAAAAACGTATTCCTTGTCAAACTCGTTTCGTGTGACCTTTTCGGGTTCAGCGTTACCTCACTACGTCGCTATTGGCAAGGTTCGTCTGCCTGTACGTCTGTTTGTACCTCGGGTAATGAACTGCTCGAAATGTAAACAACTTGGTCATACATCGGACTACTGCTCGAACAAACCACGCTGCGATCAGTGTGGCGAGCAACATCAAGAGGGCCCTTGCGGTGCTCCTCCAAAATGCGTGTACTGCAAGGAAAGCCTACATACCCTGACTGACTGCCCGAGGTATAAACAGCAGGGAGAAAAACTTAAGCGGTCTCTGCAAGCTCGCTCCAAGAGAACTCTAGCAGAACTCTTGAAGAATACCGCTTCATCTTCTCAGACCACACCAAAAAGCAGTAACACGTTCTCCATTTTGCCAGTTGATGATCTAGACTCTGACTCAGAGGTCGGTGAGGATAGTCCGTTTGTCTTTAAAGGCAATACGAGAAAACGAGCAAAAAAACACACCACCGAAAAGCCTCGTAAGGCCACTCGTACGGACCACCCTTCCACCTTGGAAAAATCAAGAGGTAACGGAAATTCACCGAAACCCATTCCACCGGGTTATAAACCTTGTAATTATGACAAGAACTTTCCGTCACTTCCAGGATCATCTAAAACCCCAGATGTTCCAGTTTTTCGGCCAGAAAATCAGCTGAATAATCAGCAAGAACATGCTCCCATGTTCACGTTTTCTGGTATTGTGGATAGCTTCTTCAGTATATTCAATGTCTCTGACTCAACGAGGAGCATTATTAATTTAGTGCTGCCAATGGTGAAAACTCTTTTGAAGCAACTAGCTTCTAGGTGGTCCTTCCTTGCATCGATCATATCCTTTGATGGATAATTCTCCGAATGAGGTCGGGGATATGATCTCTGTTCTTCAGTGGAACTGTAGAAGTCTTATGCCAAAACTTGACACATTTAAATTTTTAGTTAACAACTCACTTTCTGATGCATTTGCCCTTTGTGAAACATGGCTCTCTTCAGACAACGATCTTGCTTTCCACGATTTCAACATTATACGCCTTGACCGCGCAGATTCGTATGGAGGGGTGCTTCTGGGGATCAACAAGCTCCATTCCTTCTATAGAATCGATCTGCCTTCAGTGACAGGCATTGAAGTAGTTGCATGTCAGGTTAATATTCGAGGTAAATGCCTCAGTATTGCCTCAGTATATCTTCCACCGAAAACCGCGATCTCTCGTCAAAGTTTCGCGGATATCTGCACGGCTATGCCGGAGCCACGGTTGATCTTGGGAGATTTTAACTCTCACGGTACAGGCTGGGGGGAACTGTACGACGACAACCGCTCAACCTTGATATACGACATGTGCGACTTCTTCAAAATGACAATTCTGAACACCGGGGAAGCAACACGAGTAGCCAAACCTCCAGCAAAAATAAGCAGATTAGACCTCTCACTTTGTTCGAGTTCACTATCGTTGGATTGCTCGTGGAAAGTAATTCAAGATCCCTACGGTAGTGACCATTTGCCAATCAAAATTTCTATTACCAATGGTTCATCTTCTACTCACTCGGTCGACATCGCGTACGATCTTACGAAAAACATTGACTGGCGAAAATTCGCGTCCGCGGTTCTTGATGCCAGTCAATCGGTTGACGTACTTCCTCCGCTGGACGAGTACTCCTTTCTCGCGCGTGTCATCATCGATTGTGCGCTGCGAGCACAGACGAAACGTGTTCCGGGTGTTTCCGTCCGCAAGCGACCTCCCACCCCGTGGTGGGATAAGGATTGCACCGACGCGAACAGCGAGAAGTCCGCCGCGTTTAAACGCTTCCGCAAACACGGTAAGGTCGGGGATTTCGAGCGGTACACCGACCTCGAGAAAACCTTTAAGGACTTAATTAAAGCAAAAAAACGCGGATACTGGCGTCGGTTCGTCGATGGTTTGTCGCGAGAGACTTCCATGAGAACACTCTGGAATGTCGGCAGGAGAATGCGAAACGCGTCATCACCGATTAATGAAGACAAGGAGTACTCGGACAGATGGATTTTCAGCTTCGCGCGGAAAGTTTGCCCGGATTCGGTACCGGTTCAAACCAACGTTCGTGATCGTCCGTCGGGTAATAACGAAATAGATTCCCCGTTTTCGATGGTGGAATTCTCACTTGCTCTCCTTTCATGTAACAACTCAGCTCCAGGAATGGATAGAATCAAGTTCAACTTGCTTAAAAATCTCCCAGACGTCACGAAGAGACGCTTGTTGAACTTATTCAATCAATTTCTGGAGCGCAACATTGTTCCGGATGATTGGAGGGAAGTAAGAGTTATCGCCATTCGAAAACCCGGTAAACCCGCGTCGGATTATAACTCGTACCGTCCCATCGCGATGTTGTCCTGTATACGGAAATTGTTGGAGAAAATGATTCTTTTTCGTCTAGACAAATGGGTCGAGTCGAATGGTTTACTTTCAGATACGCAATTTGGATTTCGGAGAGGCAAAGGAACGAGCGACTGTCTTGCGTTGCTTTCAACTGAAATTCAACTGGCCTATGCGCAAAAACAGCAAATGGGTTCAGTTTTCTTGGACATTAAGGGGGCTTTTGATTCTGTTTGTATCGATGTCCTTTCGGATAAACTCCACGATAGTGGGCTTTCACCAATTATGAACAACTATTTGAGCAACTTGTTGTCTGAGAAATATATGAGCTTCTCTCATGGAAACTCGACAACTTCACGAATTAGTTACATGGGTCTCCCCCAGGGCTCATGTTTAAGCCCCCTTCTTTATAATTTTTATGTAAAAGACATTGATGGTTGTCTTGATGAAAATTGCTCGCTTAGGCAGCTTGCAGATGACGGGGTTGTGTCCGTTATAGGGCCAAGTGCACCGGACCTGCAAGGACCATTGCAAGATACCTTAGACAATTTGTCTACTTGGGCAATGAAGCTGGGTATCGAATTCTCTCCGGAGAAAACTGAGTTGGTTGTTTTTTCTAGGAAGCATCATCCTGCACAGTTACAGCTTCAACTAAAGGGTAGAACAATCACTCAAAGTATATCTTTCAAGTATTTAGGTGTCTGGTTCGATTCCAAAAGCACATGGGGAAAGCATATTGCGTATGTGAAACAAAAATGCCAACAAAGAATCAATTTTCTTCGTACAATTACCGGAACTTGGTGGGGAGCACACCCGGAAGATCTGATCAGGTTGTATCGAACAACCATCTTGTCGGTTCTAGAGTACGGTAGCTTCTGCTTTCAATCCGCGGCGAAAACACATATCTTGAAGCTGCAACGAGTTCAATACCGTTGCCTCCGAATCGCGCTTGGCTGTATGCACTCGACGCATACGATGAGCCTCGAAGTACTCGCGGGTGTTCTTCCACTGACAGATCGTTTCGCGGAGCTGTCCTTTCGGTTTCTTATCCGTTGTGAAGTAATGAACCCATTGGTAATAGAAAACTTTGAGAAGCTGCTCGACAGAAATCCTCAAACAAGATTCATGAGTCTCTATTACGATTACATGACGCTGGAGATTGGCCCTTCTTCATTCAATTCCTCTCGTGTTTGCCTCCAAGACTTTTATAGTTCCTCTGTAAATTTTGATCTGACCATGTTGCAAGAAATCCGTGGAATACCAGATCACCATCGGTCGATGGTTGTTCCCTTAATTTTTGCAAACAAGTACCACCATATTAGTAACAATAAGAGTTTTTTCACAGATGGGTCAACTATAAACGCTTCCACTGGATTTGGAGTATTCAACGAATTTCATAGCGCCTCATATCAACTGCAAAAACCCTGTTCCGTATACGTTGCGGAACTAGCAGCCATATTTTACGCAGTAGAGCAAATTGCCTCACTACCATCTGATCACTATTTTATTTTTACTGATAGCCTTAGCTCGTTGGAGGCTATTCGATCAATGAGGCCGATGAAGCACTCCTCGTATTTCCTGACCGAAATCCGAGCTAAATTGAGTACTTTATCTAACTGCTCCTATACTATCACCTTAGTTTGGGTCCCATCTCATTGCTCAATTCCGGGTAATGAGAAAGCGGACTCGCTAGCTAAGGTGGGCGCTATGGAAGGCGATATTTTTGATCGACAAATCGCCTTTGCGGAATTTTTTTCAATTACCCGTCAGCACGTCCTCACCAACTGGCAACAAAAATGGAATGAGAGTGATCTGGGAAGATGGTTACATTCTATTCTCCCACAGGTGTCGAACAAACCATGGTTCAAAGGGTTGGACATGAGCCGCGACTTTATTCGCGTTATATCAAGGCTCATGTCCAATCACTACTCGTTAGACTCGCATTTCTTCCGAATCGGGCTCGCAGGCAGCAATTTGTGCGCTTGTGGTAGTGGCTATCACGATATCGACCACGTGCTTTGGTCATGCACCCTCCATTGTGTTGCTAGATCCGAGTTATCCACATCCCTCAGGGCCCGAGGAAAACAACCTATGCGGCCCGTTAGAGACATCTTGGCGAGCCGAGATCCCGATTATTTCAATTTAATTTATGTGTTTTTAAAACGGATCGATCTGAGGATTTAGTAGTTAGTGTCATCTTGTGTTCTCTCAAGTTGCTAGGTCTCCATCGGTGTACCCCCATGTTTGTCTTTTTCTCCAGTATGTCGCTTAGTTCTAGATCAAGAGCACATTGCTATAAAAAACCTTATGTTCTCAATCCCTACCCTGCCACCCGTTTGTTACAATTTGTTACCCCTAACCTCGAGAAAGCCGCGAGTAATCGGCCCCCGCTTTACTAACGTTAGTTTTAAGTAATTTTGTACCCAAACGATGAATATCGGCTCCGCAAAGCTACGGCAAATGAGCCTGGAAAAATAAACGCATTAATAAAAAAAAAAAAAAAAGCTTCTAAAAAAGGTTCTAAAATAAGCTCTTTTTGAAGCTCATTTCAGACGCTTGAACGTCGTTCTGCTCCTCTGACTAAAAAACACGGAAAGGAGCATTTCATCGTTTTAATATTACGTTTCCATAGCAGCCGTTTGTGCGGGTTGCTATTTGTCGCCGACGAAATGATGTTGTTTAGTCCTATATGGTAGTGTAACAAACATAAAAAAAATAATAGAGCAAAGCACTTCAGAACCAAATCTAAAATCGAATTATCGAAATAAACATCTAAGCAAAGTTTGGCTGAAATACAAACTCAAATAAACTTTATGGGATGTCCATAAAGCACGTAGACAGGTAAGGGGAGGGGGGGGGGGGTTTGGTTTGTTGGGTAGTAAGTATACCGATTTTTTTATTCATCTAAAAATAGATGATCTCAAAATGAACCACTCTTCTTAGGTTATAATCTTGTTCATGATCTAGTTTTCGCCACCGCGGAAACTGTTCTGATCTTCAAGTATCGCAACACACAAATCGGCCCTGCCTGGTGCACGAATGAACATCTACGCACCTCTGAACCTCTCCCTCTGTGCCCACATAAATAGCGTAGAAAAAGGAAGCAAAAAGGTAGCGCCTGTTGGGTCTGTATAATATGCCTTCTTACGTATGTCATCTGCTGGGTGGTCATTCTCATCAAACTTTACCACCACTACTAGTTGAACCGGACGGAGATGACTTCGGAATATGACGTGTACGTAAACCAGACAATGAAACGGGGTGATCGTAACTGGACTCAATCAACCAAGGAAAGGATGCGAGGATCACTCTTCGTATCTTATTTTTCTCGGCCCAATACCTTTCAAAAGCAGCAACACTGATGTTGACTGTGTTGCTCCACTTGTAGCGTACAGCACCTGCTATAAGATTTGGTCTATGGGAAACTTGTGTAGATCAGAAGATTATTCAAGTTAGTTCAGTTTTGATGTCACAAGATGTTTATTTGTCACTGGTTAGTAAAACAAGGTAAAACGCATCTCTTCATCAGGCTTAGTTAGTAAGAAGAAATTCATTGATCAAAACCGAGACGGAGTCGGCAATGATGCTACAACGAGTTTGCCAGCATTGTGGAGGAGATGTTTCTTCTCATGTCTACCTTTCGTCAACAAGTTCTTAAAGTGCTCATCAATACATAAATAGAAGCAGGTAACTTACCGTCGATGATGGTCTGGACTGATCGGAAGATGGAAGGGAGAATCAGTGATGTGTGCTAATTTAAATTACCGGTCGTGAACATGTGAAAACGCACTGAATAATATAAAACGAAAGGGAGTCTCGCTGAGGGGGGATTTTTTTTTTACTGGTAGATTTATGCGTATTTTGAACGAACGGCGGAAAATATTGAGGTCAATAACCATTTGGGATTGTCTGTAAATTTTCATATGCTTTCAACTTTACAATAACCGAGCGTCGGTTATCTTTCCAGACCTTTGAATACATTATTGGAAATAATTCAGAATTTTTTCCAGAAAAGTTAAGCGTGCAACCTCAAAACATATTTGTTTAGATATTTCATGAATAATCTAATAATAGCTTAAAAAAATGGCTCTAATGTTGGCCTATGGATCAAAGATTGAGCCCATCGCTAAAAATCTGCTAATTATCAATTTTACTAATGGATATTTTTGGTCGCTATTGAAAATATAGTCGATTGCTGAATTCATGTATGGGCCCAAATTAGGGGCATTTAGGCCGACATTACATCCATTTCCCCTATCGGGGATTTTTTTTAAACATCGATTAAAATGGGCCGAAGAGTTTCCGAATTTTATGAAATTTTGCCCACAGGATGGAGTTAAGAAAAAAATGCGGACATCACGTAGGGGAATTTACGTATTCTCGGCAACCTAAGCAGCGACCTTCTTTCTATAGCCTTTTTCTCTATGGAACGCACACATATGCAGTATTGGTTTGTTTACAATCTTTTGCTGCCAGCTGTTCTAACAATTTCAGTCGAAAGAATTGTCAAAAACTGTTTTGAAACGCTTTTACAAAGCTCCAATCTTCTCTAGTGAGAGCGAGTATTGTCGGCAACCAGTTTTTCTTCAGCAACCGTTTCATTTGAACTGCATGTAAATCTGCTGTTCTATTATCGGCAGCTCGAAATCAGCTACAATGTGTAGTGCGTGTGTTTCATTTCAAGAAAACCCTGCTAGATTGCTTTTTCTCAGTGGTAAAAATATAGTCAAATTGAAGCTGAAAGCATAAAGAATCGTTTGCATGCATTCAGCGAAGTGTTTTCGTAAGAAAATCCAGTGAAAATAGTTTTTCAATTTGGGTTGCCGAAAATAGTCTGTCATGCCGAAGCCGTCATTTCCCCTACTTTGAAAATGCATTGAAAATGAAATGATAAGAAAATTATCTCAGCAATATATAAACAATATAATCTGAAAACGAAGATTTTCCCGGTTTTTCATGATTCGGTACTCCTTATCTTTCACTGGTGAACACTTCAGAGTGTTCAGCAAAATATAAATTTTAGTATTAAATCGAAGAGGATGCCCTTCGATTATGTCGAAAATCTCTTGCAATTTTTATGGCCACAAAAATAACCAAATGTAGTTGAAGCAGCGTAATGTTAGTTCATGCATTGTAATAATGATAATTTTGTCCATTTTGGCAGGTAATATTACATCATATTTTCGACACGATTGAAGTGCATCCACTTTGATGCGATATCAACATTATTTTTTTGCTGTGTGGTGTCACTTATCGGTTTTGAATTATGACCTAAAAAAATAAAAATGTTGGTTCAACTTCTCTGATTTTTCCGAAATTCTCATACCTACTTTGAGAATCTATAACTCATGAACGCATCATAGAAAGATCGTTGTGTGTAGTAACATAAGGAAATTATCCCAGCATTAAAAATATAATCTGACAAATTATTGCCACGAACATTTTCATGGTGGAGGAAAATCGCCAGCAAAATCAGGAAAAACCATTGACAGGGTAATGAAAATAGCGGCGTCGGTGGTGTAGTGGTTAGCGTGATTACCTCTTACCCCAGCAGGTCTGGGTTCTATCCCAGTCGGCGCCGCCGGGATGTTCTGAGGCATAACATCACGGGAAATAAAGCCGTTGGTCCCCAGTTCATGAGTCGATAGGTAGAGTCCAGGTGTGGGAGCTGCCTCCCTGGCGTAGGTAGCATTGGTGCTCATGCTTCATGCTTGAAAATTTCATATCTTTCACTGGAGAAAATTGCAAAATGGTGCCTCCACCGTTTTTTAGATATAACCGAAAAATTAACGACAAGTCATAGGAATGCTATGAAAATTATCGTTTCCTGTTTGATTTATAATTCTCATCGAATAGCGCGTAGCCGGCCATTAGTTTTTCGGCAAATACTCAAAAATGGTAAGATATACCACTCGGAATTTCCAGTGAAAGATAAGAGATTTTCAAGAGAAAAGTAATTGAAAATGAAAAGTAATTTATCGGAAGATGGTTTTTAGTGCTTTTCTTTGCAAATTTCCTCCTCCGTGAAAAGAGAGCCGACCGATACGGTCGTGTTTTGTATAAGCTCCGGGCGTGGGTCGTGAGCATTTATTTAAAGTAGGTTTTTGCATACATTTTGCTCTCGAGTGGGTTTTACATTTGTCGGTTGTGTTTTGTGGAACGATGATATTTAAATCTTATGGAATTCTATAGTTGTAAACGCTTTGTTCTTCAATTGCTGCTGCAATTCAAGAGCAAATTTTCATTACGTCGAATGTAACAAAGGTAAACAAAGTCGAGCTATTAGTGTCAATCGATGCTCCTGCTATTACACTATATACTGTCCGAATATAGGATCACATCCCATTTTTAAATTTATTTACCAGTCGAATTGCTTTTTGACGTAATCACCTTCCGATCAAAATAGTTTTCGATGTTACTTAAGTCACCCGATTTCTATGGAGATGCCGTTTGCCTTAAGTAACAGCACTGAGAAACCCGTGAAAAGTGTACTTTCGTCGTTTTGCTTTCTCATTATTAAAGTGAATAAATCGAACTGTTTGTTGCTAAGATGATTTCGGTGGTCCTAAAATGATGAATGGGCTGCACGTAAGGAGACGTAATTGATAATTCTCCCGAATATCCTGGTAAATACACTTTGACTTAAATAACAATAGGGGCCACCAAACGACGTATAATAACTTTTGACTCAAAAACCAGTATTTCTTAGCATGAAAGCTAGCGATTGGCATTTGTATGATTAAAACCCGGTTAAATATGTTAAACATTGCTATCACTATGAGATTATATGTGTATAATTGGAAATAGGAATAACTTTTCGGTCATCAAAACAAAACTTTATTTTTCTCGGATCGGTGCGAATGTTACTTACGACATAATGAAAATTTGCTCTTGAATTGTGCTTTGTGTGCTACTCTCACATTCTCTTTTTTTCCATTCCCGGATCTTGAACGCTTGTTATGTAGGGGAAATGGCTCTAATGTTGGCCAATGGATCTAAGATTGAGCCCATCGCTAAAAATCTGCTATTTATCAATTTTATCTAGATGCACGCGTCATTGGGACGATACTAATGGATATTTTTGTCACTATTGAAAATTTAGTCGATTGCTGAATTTTTGTATGGGCCTTACATTACATTCAATTCCCCTATTTTTCGGTTGTGACGGTGTGATGAGTCGGAATTTTTCATCGTAGTGTTGTGTGTTCTTGAAATAGTAGATAATACAAATACGTTCGATCATGCAGTTTTTTGGCTTGGCTCTTGGCTGATTTGAGCGAAGGAAATTGGAAATGATATGAAAGGAAGGTTAATCGTATACCTAAATATCGTGCAGTTTAAGCCCTAAATAAAACTCTAAATTGAATTCTTAGATAATTTTGGAAGATTTCAAAAGGAGTTGTGAAAAGAAAACTTTATGGAAAATTCCTACGTGGTTCTGAGGAGATTTTTACGGGGATCGCGAGGAAAATGACAGATGAATTTTAAGAAGCATATCAATAGAATTACGATGAGAATCCAACAAGAAACAGAGTCCTAAGAGTGTTATGGTGATAATTTGAACCCTAGTGCGAAAGATTGATCACAGAGCTCCAACAAAATTGATTGCAAAAAAAAAATGTTGATAATTAGAAAAAAAAATATTTAAAATTATCCAAGGGGTTTCTAAATAAAATTTCGAAGGATTTCTGCTGTTTTGAATAGAGTTAAAAGTAAATTTTGAAAAGAATTTCAAAGGAATCAAAGTCTCCGAATAGGTTCAAGGGAAACTCTTAGAAGAATTCCAATCAAATTCTTACAAGGGGTTTCAAGAAAATAAAAAAAAATAATTCAACGGTAATTTCTAAGCGGCGTTTTCTGGTTCATTTCTGAAAATTTTAAAGATATTTCAGAGCAGAATTCCATTATTCGTGTACCAGGCAGGGCTGATAAGTCTGTTGCGATACTTGAGGATCAGAACAGTCTCCGCGGTGGCGAAAACTAGATCATGAACAACACTATGACTTAAGAAGAAAAGTGCTTAAAGGGTGTCCCAAAAAATATAATTCATAAGTAAGTTTTTGGCATATTTATTTCATTCAACTTCAATACCATAACGCTTAACTCCACTCATTAGGTTCTGTACAACATCTGGCTGCAGCTTCTTCTGTACGGAAACCCACTTTTTCTTCATGTCTTCCTCAGATTTGACCTCCCGTAGTGTCTGCTTTATAATAGCCTAGTTCCGGTGCGTTGAGGGGGGGCGGGGGGGGGATCCATGTTCTTGGGTACGAAAGTGACCACGTTGTCTTCGATCACTACAGGACAATATTTGAATAGTGGCACGAGGCTAGATCCGGCCAGAAGATCGTAGGGCCCTCGTGTTGCTTCAACAGAGGAAGCAGATGCTTCTGTAGACGCTCCTTGAGGTAGATCTCTCCGTTTACAGTCACGGTAGTCATGAACGTCGCACTCCATTTGCCACATGAGCAGATCGCTTGCCATATCATGTATTTCTTGGCAAACTTTGAAAGTTTCTGCTTCCTTACTTCCTCCGGAACATCAAACTTGTGCTGGGCGGTGAAGAACAGTTGGCTCTCTGAACGAAAGACTTGGACATATTCAACATTTTGGCTACATCCCTGACCGAAGCATTGGGATTCCGCTTGAACGCTTTCACAACACGCTTGTTATCCTTATCACTAATAGAACATCTATTCTGACCGCATTTCTCCTTTCGTCCGATGCTCAGAGTTTCGTAGTAGGTAACGTTTAATCACACGACTCACCGTTGACTGCATGATTCCGAGTTGTTTTTCGATGTCCCGATGAGGAGAGTTGAGGATTTTCCAGGTGCTTGCGCAAAATCAATTTGCGATGTTACTTTTCGGGTGACGCCATTTTTTGCAACTTTCGAAAAACTGACAGCGATAAAAATACAGTGTAAACAATACACTCTAAACTACTTTTACCCAAATTTTCAAGAGAAAATACCCAATGGGTAATTTTCTACAGCGTATTTACCGTGATGCAATTTGGACACCCTTTAGACATTCATTTGGAAAATAATCACTCTGTTTCAAGGGTTTATTCTGAAATTCTGGTTTAAAAATTTGTTCCTATGGTACGGTAAATTTATTTTTCTCGGTTCTCTCGTTGAATTCCCGGGTTTTTCCCGGTTACTTTTCAAATTCCCGGATATTTCCCGGTATTCCCGGTTCGTTGGCCACCCTGTTTTTCTACTTCCACCAGATTGCAAGGACGAGGTTGGCGCCGTTATTGATTTTTAGAATTTGAAGTCACTGAAACTTGTACAATGAGAATGGAATGTAATTTCCAACCCCATTCAGTTAATTCAATGCGCAATTTTAATGGTTGTGAGCAATCACGGAGTAGCAACCATTGATATAATCAGTCAGTCTAAGCTAAGCAATTTTCCTCGACCGTGAAAATGTTCATCGGAAACATTTTTCAGATTATATTATATTATAGATTATGCGATAATTTCCTTTTTATTTAGCTAAAAAAGTTTTTTTTTCTATGATAGGGTAAACCTGGGAGGGGACTTGACAAACGGGCAGCGATTTAGAGCCAATTTGCTGTCAAATACGAGCCAGTTGCTGATTGGTCGGATTGACAGTAGCAAACGCGGAATAAACAGGACAGAGGGATCGCAGCAATCTGACTGGCAGTGATGCCGGAATCAATGTTGACGTCAATGGCGTTGTTAATTGTTTACATTTGCAAAAGGAAAGGTGAAAAATTGAGTGCACTGCGTGTTTTAAACGATGGATATTGTTGTCAATTTATGGTTGTTTTTATTGTGATGAGCAAAACTGATATACAAGGAGGTAAACTGCTGTTGAAACTCCGAATCAAACCCAAATTTAAATATAAAAAACATTCTGTAATCCTGGCATCACTCAACTCCGTTAAACACCACGCAAAAATATTCGAAGGGCTTTCATCAAAACCATTAAGAAGAGTGAGAAGGTCGATTGTCAAGTCCCGTCTCGGCCCTACAATAAAAGTATGGACATCTGTCAAAAGTTGTTCCAATCGAACCGTCAAAATGCACCGCTTTGCTCGATTGGAACAGCTTTTTTTTCAGTTTTGTGGTGACAGTCGTCCATACTTTTACTAGAGGGCTTTAGGGTACATTACAGGATTCTAACGTACCGCAACTATAGGAGCGTTTACCCAACTTGTTTCAGTGGACTTTCAAAGTATGCGAATTTCGGAAAAATTCAGATATGTTGGACCATAATTTTCCAGGCCGTTAGTTTTTTGGTCATGTACAGCTGTTTCGATAAAATAGCAGCGCATGACATGATGTAGCTTTGTTAACTTATGATCAATTGAGCTGAAACGTTGGCCAAAGAACTACAAATATGTTCAATTTTACGATTACAAAATATTAATGTTTGGAAGCACCTGCCGGAAAATGAGACACCAGGTAAAAAAATTCAAATTAATAGCAGTACAGGCAAGTACTCGATTCGACCTAGTACTTCATCGCGTAAAAAAGTTTCCCGTACACAGGAAATTGCACACCCTTTCATACATCAACCTTTGGAACCAGGACGCACTGAAAATAGCATTTTGGAAGCCCCTAGTCCCTCTAACACGGTCCTGCCAGTACCAGCCAGCGTTCTTCACAGTCGTCCTGGTCCTGTTGTTAGTAGGGGTTCGGGGGTCTTCCAGCCTGCTATGCCAGGCAAGTACAATGATAACTCTGAACATTCACCGCCTGACGCCATTCCGAATTTCAGCACTGTATCGGTACTCTCTAACACTCGAAGTGCGGGTTGCACCACTGGATTCTCCGATGCAGCCCCACCTTCTGATTCTCAACGTGTTGCTAGTACTAACCAGGACGTCACTATTTACTATCAGAACGTAGGCGGGATGAACTCGAACGTTGAAGACTATCGTATATCCGTATCTGACCGATGCTATAATATTATTGCTCTCACAGAGACTTGGCTCGACTCCCGCACGATCTCCAATCAAGTGTTTGGATCTGAATACGAGGTTTTCCGTTGTGATCGTAACCCCCGCAACAGCCGAAAATCAACGGGAGGTGGTGTCCTCTTGGCTGTCGGTTCTGAAGTGAAAGCCAGAGCAATTGAAAATGATCTGTGGAACAGCGTAGAGCAGATCTGGGCAGCTGTGGACCAAGCGGATCGCACGTTGTTTGTATGTGTGGTCTACATACCTCCAAACCGAGCTCGAGATATAGATTTCATCGACGCCTATTGTCGTTCAATTCAAGCTGTCTTGGAAAGCGCAACTGCTATTGACGAGGTTATTGTCTTGGGAGACTACAATTTACCTGGTATCTCGTGGCAACCATCCCATAGCAGTTTTCTGTATCCGGATCCAGAACGATCAGTGTTCCATTGTGGAGCCACTATGCTTCTTGATAGCTACAGTACGTCTACGTTATCGCAAATCAATCATGTAGTCAACGAGAACAACCGCAGCTTGGACCTTTGTTTCGTCAGTTCTCAGGATGTCGCTCCATTCATCTCCTGTGCACCCGCTCCACTAGTGAAACCAACTCCACATCACCTTCCTTTGATTGTGACTGTGGAGAGCAAGTTACTTCACGATTTCGACGAAACACCCGTTGCTGTGTCCTACGATTTTCGAAAAGCAGATTACCGCAGCATCTCAGACTTGCTCTCCAGCTTGGACTGGGAAAACATCCTCGATCATCACGATGTTGAGGTAGCCGCAAGAACCTTTTTACACATTTTGGCGTATACTATCGACAGACATGTCCCGAAGATAAGTCACCAGAAAACAGCTCATCATCCATGGCAGACTAAGGAGCTCCGTAGACTGAAATCTACTAAAAGAGCTGCACTACGCAAATACACCAAGTACCGTACGTTCCAATTAAAATGCTATTATGTTCGACTAAACCATCAATTCAAACGGATCAGTCGCCAAAGCTATTCGCGATATCAGCAGGGAATTCAGCGCAGGATGAGATCACATCCGAAATCCTTTTGGAACTATGTAAACGAGCAGCGAAAGGAATCCGGTCTTCCATCGTCCATGGTGTTCAATGGCGAAGTGGGATCCACAAATCAGGAGATTTGCCGACTCTTCTCTCTCAAATTTGCCGATGTTTTCACTGACGAGAGCCTATCTGACGAATATGTTAACCTCGCAGCAAGCAACGTTCCAATGCACGGCGATACATTAAATGGCATCGACATCAACGATATGACTATTTTAAGAGCTGCTTCCAAGCTGAAATCTTCTTGCAACCCTGGACCCGATGGAATCCCGTCCGTTTTTCTCAAGAAGAATATCGATAGTCTATTGACTCCGCTCTGTCACGTGTTCCAATTATATTTATATTTTTCCTTCTTGCTGGAAGTTTGCTCACATGTTTCCTGTTCACAAAAAAGGAAACAAACGAGATGTCAACAACTATCGTGGAATTACCTCACTGAGCACCGTATCGAAGCTTTTTGAACTAGTCATAATGGAACCGCTACTTTCTCACTGCAAGCATGTTTTGAGTGATGATCAGCATGGCTTCATGTCAGGTCGTTCCACCACCACCAATCTGCTATGCCTCACATCTTATGTAACTGATAGCATGGTTGACCGAGCTCAAACGGATGTGATTTATACCGATCTGTCAGCAGCGTTCGATAAGCTAAACCATGCTATTGCTATTGCTAAACTAGACAGACTTGGGATCAATGGTAACCTATTACAATGGTTTCGATCGTATGTAACCGGTCGCCAACTGATGGTTGCCATAGGCGATTACCGATCTGATACTTATCCTGCTACATCGGGGATACCCCAGGGTAGCCACCTTGGACCTTTGATCTTCCTGCTCTACTTCAACGATGTGAATTATGTGCTTGACGGACCTCGACTATCGTATGCTGACGATCTAAAAATCTACCTTCGGATTCGTTCCATTGCCGACTGTCACTTTCTTCAACGCCAGCTTCATGCTTTTGCTGACTGGTGCACCTTGAACCGAATGGAAGTTAACCCGGCGAAATGCTCAGTAATCTCCTTTTCTCGGATAAAAGAACCAATCATCTTCAACTACAACCTATTGGGTTCAGCAATTGAACGAGTGAGCCACGTAAAGGATTTGGGAGTCATTTTGGATTCGCAACTCACATATAAGCAGCATATTTCGTATGTCGTTGATAAAGCTTCCAGAACACTAGGCTTTATCTTTAGAATAACCAAAAACTTTACTGATATTTATTGCCTGAAGTCATTGTACTCCTCACTGGTCCGATCAGTCCTTGAATATTGCTCAGCAGTTTGGAATCCAAGCTACAACAATGGTGTTGAAAGAGTCGAATCAGTCCAGCACCGATTCTTACGCTTCGCCCTTCGGTGATTGCCTTGGAGAGATCCTTTCCGTTTGCCTAGCTATGAAAGCCGATGTCAGCTGATTGGTTTGGAAACTCTTTCGACCCGAAGAGACGCTGCAAGGGCTTTACTTGTTGCCGATACATTGCAAGGGAGAATCGATTGTCCTACTATCCTCGAAAAAAATCGATTTGAATGTACGACCACGTGCACTAAGAAACAGTCTTATGCTGAGACTTCCCTTTCGTCGCACGAACTACGGAATGAATGGAGCAATAAACGGACTGCAGCGAGTTTTCAACAGAGTTGCCTCAGTGTTCGATTTTCACGTACCACGTCAGACGCTTCGCCGTAGTTTCACCTCGATATTTTCGGGCACAGGTAACCGTGAATAGCAGTGTAATGTTTAAGTTTTAAGCACAGACAATCATGTTGTTTTTTGTATTACTTAACATCATTGGGGCTTATTGAAGCCTGTTGATGGAATCAATTAAATAAATAAATAAATAAGTACAGTAAGGAAACCACTCATTGTTGCAGGCACAACCATAAGATAGTGGAATGTCCACCTCGTACGACTTGATCACGTACAACACCTGATGTATTCAATTTACCATTATATGAAAGGCCAAAAACGGAGGGCAAACCTGTAAGCAGAGGCACTTACGCTTAGTCCGCGGGATCAAAGAGAATCTCCTTCCAACAATAAAATCCTACAACCCGGTAATGTATAGCCATCGCACGAGGAGATGTCTAAATGAGTGGCGAAGAAGACACCGCCTTCAATTCACGATCTATTAACGACAGGAAGTTGGCAATTCCACTCTCCCCATCCAAATCGCTTCAATCAATTGCCCTGGTTGGACCTTCCCATACCCAGCATATAATGTGTCATATGATAATGAAATGAATGTTAAGAGAACAATAAAGGAAAGATCTCACCCGATATACTGCAAAGGAATCCATGACTTCATGGCGATTTCGAAGAGCTCCCATAGATTAGAGGATGAATCACTGTCTTATGCCTATAGCTTTTTTCGTTGTGGCACTCACTCTCCCCCTATTGGCTATCGCGTTTTCCTTCACCCCAAGGCCGTTAGTTTTTTGGTCATAGCTCAAAATCGGTAAGAGACACTACTCTGAAACTTTCACCAGTGAAAGATAAAAAAATATTGAAGCATGATAAAAATCATTAGAAAAATTATTCTTGGTTTTTCCGGATTTCCTTGCGAATTTTCTTCACCGCGAATATTTTCAAGGAAAATATTTTTCAGATTATATGTTTATTATTTTTTTGGATTGCTGTGATAATGTGGAAAATTTGTCATTCCGATTTTTTTACCCGTTTGTAAAAGCATATTAACAGATTAAACATCACCGTACATTATTTTTTGCTCTGAACTAATAATAAATGATTAAGCATAGCATTTGATTTTCTAGTAGGAATGCTGGATTTAGTTACAGTAGAAATCATCTGTGAGGCCTCCCTTAGCTCAGTCGGTAAAGGCGCAGCTACAAAGCAAGACCATGCTGGAGGTGGCTGGGTTCAATTCCCGGCACGGTCTAGGAATTTTTCGGGTTGGAAATTTCTCGACTTCCCTGGGCATAGAAGTATGATTGGACTTGCCACACAATTATACTAATTCAAAAATGGTACAGGCATCGAAAGCTCTCAATTAATAACTGTGGAAGTGCATCTAGAACACTAAGTTGAGAGCACGCAATAAGCTAATATGCGATATGCAATATGCTTGAAATGCGAAGAAGAAGAAGAAAGAAATCATCTGTTTTGTTAGTCAATCCTTTATGGACATTAGATTTATTTCTATGGGTATGCACGTTTGGAATGTATCATCATAAAGGTTCTGCACTCGGTCTAGAGTTTTTGGGCGAAAATCGTTGTTTTTTATCTATTTATAGAGTCAATTCGTAGAAATACTAAACTAAAGATGAATCAAGCATTAAGTACAAGACCTTCAAGTAAACTAACAACACAAAATCTGAAAATGGCAATGTTTTATTCAAAACGTCAATTATTTCAAGAATATCGGGTGAGACCAATCTATTTTCTTTAAGTCTTATTGTTGTGGAGTACGATATTCAATTGAACCGCTCCGGGTTATTATAATGTTATATAATCTTTTGAACATTTTTTTCCTAAATTTTAGGATACAAGGGTTTATAAATGACGGATTTTTCTTTTTCTTTTTTGCATACGGTGTTTAGAATCTAGACGAACACGCTAAGTCAAGTATCGTCAGTTTTAAGTAGCTTAAATTTTATTCAAAGCAGAGGAGAACTCTCAGTAATGAATTCTAAATAACTCAATCATATTTCAAATTATTTCCAGCTTAGATTCCATATCATTTTGTAGCATCGTGACCAACTCAATCCAAAAAACATCCAACCACCTACCTCAATCTAATCATTATCCCTTCCCATGGTGATCATGTAGCCTGCATGTGGCGATTCAGCCATTACCCCTTTTTTACTATCGGCCTTGGATTGACTTGCACTCTTTCTGCCCCACCTTGCACTACAAAATGAAAATGAAACCAGTCCGATAGTAAAAGAAATCCCCTATTGTTTTTAACAGTCTAGTATGCCATTCTAGGGGTGAGCAAGTAAATTTATCGATTTTTTTTGACGCCCAAGTGTAGAGCCACAACATGCTGAATTTGACTGCTGAATCCAAACGGACCGATTGGGGATCTGTTGGTTTGGAAATTTTCATCATTCATTTCAAGCGGCACGGGCGTTTCTCCCGGATCATCTCAGAGGATCCATTATATCTATCTATCTATCTTTTTTTTATTAATTACTTTATTTATATAGGCTCATTTGAATAAACTTTACAGAGCCGAGTTATCATTTTCGTTATACATTATTACCAACAATCAATACGAAACTAACGATTTTAAATTGGCTCACCACTTTAGTAGCCTATTGGTCCCAAGCAAACGATTAACGTACCCTATTCTAGTTGAAATTCTATTACTACACTATGTTTGTTTTGATTCGCTATGAAAGTTTGACAGTTAACATCAGGGGTGTGTGGATTCATGCAGAACATGCAGGGGTGAGTGAAATAGCTTGGGACTGCTTGGGACCGTTGTTCTGGTACTGAGTGAGCCAAAAATAATAATGATTTTCTTCGGGACCCAGTGGTCTTAGAGTTACCTCTATGTTATTACTGTCTTATATATAAAGTGAAAGGAACTGGACCGAGTACTCGCGGTTGTCTTGAGGTTAGTGGAGATTTACATTTTTTTGGATGGGAAAAGAGAATCTATCTATCTATATATATAAAAATGAATTTCTGTCTGTCTGTCTGTCTGACCCTTATAGACTCGGAAACTACTGAACCGATTGGCGTGAAAATTTGTATACAGGGGTTTTTGGGGCCGTGGAAGGTTATTATGATGGTTCGAGACCCCTCCCCTTCTGTAAGGGGGGGGGGGCTCCCATACAAATGAAACAGAAATTTCTGCATAACTCGAGAACTAATCAAGCAAATGGAACCAAATTAGGCATGTGGGGGCGAGTGTGGGGGTATAAGGAGATAATCATAGGGGGTAGCCTCTTAGATAATAGGAGGGGGGGGGGGTTCGTACAATATAGCATGCTTTTTTTTTAAATCAGCGCATAAACTCAAGCTAGTATTGAATCCCGAGCAAGACCGGGCACACTCAGCTAGTATATATATATGTATACACTATATATATATATATGTATATATATATATATATATATATGTATATATATATAGATATATATATATATATAAATAAATGAATTTCTGTCTGTCTGTCTGTATGTCTGTCTGTATGTCTGTCCGTCTGTCTGACCCTTATAGACTCGGAAACTACTGAACCGATCGGCGAGAAAATTTGAATGCAGGGGTTTTTGGGACCGAGAAAGGTTCTTATGATGGTTTGAGACCCCTCCCCCTTATGTAAGGGGGACTCCCATAGAAATGAAACAGAAATTTCTGCATAACTAGAGAACTAATCAAGCAAATGGAACCAAATTTGGCATGTGGGGGTATAAGGAGATGGTAATAGGGTGTAGCCCCTTAGTTAAGACGGGGGCTACGCACAATATAGTATGTTTTTTTTTAATCGGCTCATAAACTCAAGCTAATATTGAATCGCGAGCAAGGCCGGGCACACTCAGCTAGTAATATATAAATACGTCACCAACACTGTAAAATCGTTTCGAAAATTTGTCTCAGCCACTCTAATAAACGAACGATAACCCAAATGATTGATTTTTCGATGTGTTTTCCGTACTGAAGTACCAATGCTACCGACGTCAGGGAGGCAGCTCCCACCCTGAACCCTAGCTAACCGACCCATCAACTCATGGACCGAGGACCAACGGCTTTACTTCCCTTCCGAAGGAAGGCGTGACCAGAGATTTTATGCCTCAGAAAATCCCGACGGCGCCGACTGGGATTGAACCCAGCCCCATTGGGGTGAGAGAGGCAATCACGCTTACCACTACACCACCGGCGCCGCTGACCCAAATGATTGAACTATTCCAAAATTCCAAATGGTTTGGATGATACCCCGAACACGTCGCTAAGCAAATTAAACATACAATTTTTATTAGGGACAATCTTCAAAATTTTCCTACATGATTCTTATGAGAATCTTCAGGTCTCAGACACTTTGAAGCGCGTGAAGTGCGGAGCTTTTAGGCTACAACTTGATTGTTCACTTCAAACATGACTGGCCATTTAACAAAATCGAAATTCAAAGGTGAGATTTGTGTTTCCGAGTGTGGTTACCGATGTCCATAGGAAACATGTTTTTTTCAAAGTACACGGCTGATGATAGTAGCTCAGTAATTGAGTCGAATTCAATTCAAAATTGCAAAAAGTGGGATTAGTGAGTAACTCCAATTTTTGCAATGTTTAGTCAAAGTCAACTCAATTTTGCGTTACTCTCATTGCCGTGTACTCGTGTATACAATGTTGTTGCCTTACGCCTTCACTGTAAGTATACAAATGTTGCCTTCTACCACCAGCTTCGACAGTGTTTGGAAAAAGAAATGGGACCCCACATAGCATTCTTTTCTCACATAGAGGGACATGGGGCAGTTTGGTTATCCTTAGAAAATCATCACTAATGATACCGAGAAATTCGAGTGATTTTCAATTAACTGAATAGTTCCAGGCACATCATAACTACAGACTAAAAGCAAACATTTGACTCGTAAATATTAGAACAGATTAAAAAAGTGTTCTTTTTATAACCGAAATGGAATCGTGGGGTAAAACAACCGATAAGAATATTCTGTTCTCATCAAGATTATTGAAGGGGAAAACATTAACAGCTTAAATATGAAATGATTAAAAAGAACATTTAATGACATTTGGAAAATTCTACATATTTAAGGATATAATGCATAAGTCCTTTGAATGATAGGACTACGTCTGTACTTTCTATATGGGGGTACACTTTGTGAAAACCGAAAATGGAACATGTAACAAAATTATGAAAGATTTTGAACGTTAATAACTCAGCTGCCCCTGGACCAATTTCAATAATTGTACCACCAATCGTTCAGAAATATTCCTACGCATCCTACAAAATTAAGACTTTATCATTTTTCAAAATGTCACTATTGGAAATTGCACGAATGGGCAACTGTTGCTATGATAGTTTAAATTAGCACCGATTGCCTGCGAAAAGTGATTTTCCTAACACAGGTTCCAAAGTTGAATTTCATCCGATCGCACCAAACGATATTTATTCAATCACCGCGTGGTGAGTGGTGGTGCTCTCCAGTACACAACGAAAGGCTGCCTGCAAAAGGCGAGCTGCAGCCCACATGAGCATCCATAGAAGGAGGAAGAAGCCGCACCGCTATTGATCGGAATCAGTAGCTCTTCGTGAGTCGCTGTGGGCCATGTATGTCAAGCGCGTCATACTGAAGAGTATAAACAGAGAGAACCCCGCTCAAATTCCTATTCCTACACAAAATACAAGCTCCTGCTGCAGTTAACAAATAAGATTTATAATATAAGACCACGTAGTCCTACGTCACCATTGCCGCTTTGAGTCATACACAGCAAAAAAATCTGAATTTTACTGGTGATGTAAACATCCATGCATGCAAACATTCAAGCATGTAAACTTCCTTTTCACGTAAACTAACAGCTTGCAAGAAATGTTGCAAACAAAGGTGGACAGTTGCATACAATATATGGCATATTGCATGACATGTCTCATAAATTTACACGATCTATAATGTAAACTTGAATGATACATGACGCTCCATTTATGTGCATCATAGTAACGGAAATTTACACTACTTTTTTTTAGCAGTGTAGGTAATCAAATGGCATACATAAAAAAATCACTAGTTTTGAGGTAAATACAGAAACTTAAAAAAATATGTATATGGCCTCAAACATGCTAATATTAGGACTGGAATCAATATCTAAACGTTTACATATATGTATTTTTTGTTCTTATTATTTGCATTCCAAGCTTATTGCTTTTTGCATATTAGCTTATTGTGTGCTCCCACCTTAGTGTTCTAGATGCAATTCCACAGTTGCTAATTGAGAGCTTTCGATGCCTGACCATTTTTGCATTAGTATAATTGTGTGGCAAGTCCAATCATACTTCTATGCCCAGGGAAGTCAAGAAATTTATCAACCCGAGAAATTCCTAGACCGGACCGGGAATCGAACTCAGCCACCTCCAGCATGGTCTTGTTGTGAAGAAAAACCTTTTTTATTGAAAATCAGTAATACCTCTTATCATATTAGTAACCAATGACGGTTTATGAAGCACATGAGAGAAAATTACCGAATCTTACAAATTTTTTGACATTTTGAGCTAGTCTAAGATTGTTAAAGTATTTGCGCTAGAGAAAAATAAATGTTCATTCTAAAATGAAACAAATAGTTACAGTAGCCTTCAAGCATTAAACATGCACATTACTTCTATGGCAAAAGTACCCAATTTTCCCCTATTGTCTTCCATGGAAACGCAATTGAATTTGATGTTTTCTTTTTCATTTGCTTCCTATTCCTCCCTCCAAAGTTTCCTTTCTATCGCGACGAAGCAGCGATATGCCGTCGCTTTATTCATTTGAAGTAAAATGAAAATGGAGGAAGCCATAGTTGCGCGCACTCGTGACGCCCACTCTTCGGCTTGCACCCTTCTTCCACATCCTGACCTGACGCCTGACCGTACTGATTCTCGTTCGTTTCCGGCCGGCCTTCCTATTCAGTCAGATACGAGATGGTCGTTCGCAACTGTAGGTCCGGTGTGTGCTTACTTCATATTTTCCCATTTCTCGTTTGCTTGTGTTGTTTCACGATGAGCAAACAAGGCACAGGAAAGCCTCTATTTTACTCGAAAGTACGTATGAACCAAAACCTACACTCGTTTTATTTTGTTTGAATACAGACAGGGAGCATTCTTAATTGCCGTAGCATATTTTTCGGCAATTTTCGACCCTCATATCCCCCCTCCTAGCTTTTTTTTTCCTTAACCTAATGTATAGAAGGTCACAAATTTTGCAGACCCCTCCACTCCCCTAACATGCTACGTTATTTATGCATGGACCCACAGAAGCTACAGTCGTTTGTTCTGCCTCTTACCCCTACGTTTCTTCTTTGTTTAGTGCTTGGTCTCAGGGGTCTGGTTGGAGTTGCTTTACCATTCTAAATAAATAGCGGCTGCGCGGGTAAAATGCACCACTGAGAATTTTGATGCACAACCATGATGAATACTCGATGAACATTTCAAATGGTCCTATCTGCTTTGATCGATTCTCTTCATCGACTTTCTCTTTCGTCAATAACTCAGCTGCAAAACCTTTCCCTGTTGTATTTGACATTTTGGACGCTAGATAAGAACCTCCTTTATCAAACTATGTGGTAAAATTAACGCGAAATCTGTTTGCATAGCAGTGGTTATGAAAAGAGAAAGTCGATGAAGAGAATCGATCAAAGCAGATAGGACCATTTGAAATTTTCATCGAGAATACAACAACTACAAATCCCGATTACTTTTTCGAAGGGACGTATCTGCTTTTGTAAACAATGCGTTAGATCGTCGGTTTGGCGTAACGCATACTAACACCACTATCAGGTAAGGGAAAATTTCCCCTATCTGATGGGATGGTATGAAATTCCTCTGAAAGCCATTCCCCAGAATGCCATTTCCCAGAATGCACCATTTACCAGAGAAAAAATCCCCAGAATGAACCATTACCCAGAAAAAAATCCCCAGAATGTACCATTCCCCAGAAAATCATTCCCCAGAAAAGATGATGAAATTAGTAATTTTCACTTTTCTTTTTTTTTTATTATTGATAATACACTATTTTTACTCTTATGGAACTATGAATTTATCAATTCCAAACAATTTTTTAGCTCTTTATAATAATAGTTAATAAGTCAAAGGGTCTATTATGCAATCGAATTCAACCAGTCGGAAACTGTTAAACCTTATTGAAGAATTGTTCGACCTGAGTTGAAAAATTTCTCGTGATGGATTAAAACATCGGTGCATGGAACGTTGAACTACCGATTACAAATTTATAACATTATTCCACTCGTTATTATCCCAAATGGTCATTACCCCGAATCCCTTGCGAAAAGCTATTGATTATATATTTTTCTTATATATTAAAAGAAGGGAATATTCTCTTCATTATCGTTTATCCAAAGAATTAATTATTTCCTTTTCTTATATTTTCAAAAAAGGGAATATTCCCTCCTTTATAATATATTTAGCGAATTAATGATGTTTTCTTTTATATATTCAAAGAAGGGAATATTCCCTTCTTTATCGTATATCCAAAGAATTAATTATTTCCTTTTGTTATATTTTAAATGAAGGGAATATTCCCTTCTTTATCATACATCCAAAGAATTAATTATTTTCTCTTTTATATATTCAAAGAAAGGAATATTCCCTTCTTTATCGTTTATCTAAAGAATTAATTATTTCCTTTTCTTATATTTTCTAAGAAGGGAATATTCTCTTCTTTATCATATATTTAACGAATTAATGATGTTCTCTTCTATATATTCAAAAAAGGGAATATTCCCTTCTTTAACGTGTATCCAAATAATTAATTCTTTCTTTTTGTTATATTTTCGAAGAAGGGAATATTCCTTTCCTTTTCATATTATTTACATATTTAAAGTAGGGAGTGTCATATCATATATTTAACGAATTAATTATGTTCTCTTTCATATATTAAAAGAAGAGCATATTCCCTTCTTTATCGTATATCCAAAGAATTAATCATTTCCTTTTCTTATATTTTCAAAAAAGGAAACCCTAATAAAAATTGTATGGTTAATTTGCTTAACGACGTGTTCTGAGTATCATCCAAACCATTTGTTGAATAGTTCGATGATTTGGGTTATCGTTCGTTTATGGTTATTTTTTATTAGGGAAACGCCTTGATCCATTTAGAAGTTTTTCTATTCTTTTTATACACTGAAAATGTATTTTCGTTATTTCTCTGAAAACCGTTTCGTAAAAATGAATATCGTACCTACAACACATCTTTCATAAATGGTACGAAACATTCGTTCTTCCTGTCATCTGGCGCAATGTCAATATTACGCCTTATTCGTATAATATACAAATACATCTTCGTACAATCAAACCAACATATGCGCTTATTGTCTCCTAAAGTGCTGATTGTGTGTTGGGGATGGGATATTTTTTTTAGAAATATTGTCGGTTTGACCAATACATGCAAGCTACCAGAATAAATCATCGCCGTGGTTTTATGTTAGAGAAAAAAAAATACATGCAAGCAGCAGAAAAAGCAAGAGAAATCGAAGTACCGCTCCATGAGTGCTTCTTATTTGCCTTTAGCTTTACCTCTTCTCATAGCACAAATAGAGCGATGGAAAAAGCTCAGATCAAACGATCGCAAGGTTCATGAGTCGAGTACGGTATGAAGCCTAATTTTATTTTTTTTGTCATTTATTCCTTCCAATGATGAAGTTATTTTTACCCATCCTCACTTACACACTCCATATTTTTCGGTATCCACAACCAACACTTGTGGACCGCTGGTTGGGTGTAGCGATAGCGAGTGTGGCAGTTCTAACGAAACTAGCTTCATACAATATACAAATGCATTTCGTTGCAGAAAACAAACGAGTGATTTCGTTGTATAAACGAAATTTTATTTTCAGTGTGATACGTCCCTCCGAAAAAGTAATCGAGAAATGTTATCTTTGTGTCGGATTATGCATACACAAAATAGGTCAATCCTGGGATTTCAAACGCTACCCCCTGGCATGGTAGTTTGGAGGGTCGGAAAGACCCTGCCAAAATTTGAAGTCATTTGGTTCACGGGAACCCCTCGTGAGTTTGAAGTTTGTATGGGGAAATGGCTTGAAGTTTGCATAAGGAAAATCGACCAAATGTATGGGGAAGCGAGCCACTTTCACATTCGTGGCTCTAGGTGGGGCTGTAGTGGGTTTTTTTTTTCGTGAACGAAATGTAGATCTTTTGGAGTATTGGGAACATCTTGTCTCAAGACTGGATGCGAATCCGAGTTACCCTCGAAAAGTTATCAGCGTTTCAAATGAACACCACCTGCTTTACTTTTGGGGAGGGCCTGACGCACTTGGTGCGGATTATATTTTTGCGAACAGGCATACTAATAGCAATGTTTGCATGGGTATAACTTTTTTGTTTAACGCTGAAATTGGCCGAAATTCTCAATGTGAGTAGAAAAATGTTCGAAATTATGGTCTGCTTAAAATTGGAACACATTGGCCTAGTGGTTCCGGTTTATTCCGGGTTACCGAGAGGACATCAGTGGGAGAAAAGGTACCAGTCGTCTAGAACAAGGTGGTGCTGGAAATCCAAAACAACAGGCATCTATGGGTAGTGCTTATTAATATTTGAATAAAACCAACCCACAACCTGGTTCAAAATACTGAGTATCCACCGGAAGGCCATCCAGTGACTCGAATCAACTTTAATCTTAATTATTATGTATTTTTGATCAAAGTAGGCCTTGATTATTCTCTGCAACTATATGGAATGTAGTGATTTTTTATATATTAGCTTACAAACCTCACAAATCAGGCTAAGGCCTTGTTGTCCTCTGCTGTCCGAAGAAGTCGTCTCCACTCTACTCGATCCATGGCCACACTTCGCCAGCCTCGTAGTCTGGGAAGGGTACGCAGGTCGCCTTCTACTTGGTCGATCCACCTTGCCCGCTGCGCGCCTCTTCTTCTTGTTCCTGTTGGGTCGCTTTCTAGAACCATTTTCACTGGGTCGTCGTGGGGCATTCTTACGACGTGCCCAGCCCACCGTAGACGCCCAATTTTTGCAATGTGGACGATGGATGGTTCTCTCAGCATCTGGAGTAATTCGTGGTTCATTCGCCTCATCCACGTTCTGTCATCCATCTGCACTCCACTGTAGATGGTACGCAACACCTTACGTTCGAAAACACCAAGGGCGCGTTGGTCCTCCACGAGCATAGTCCAGGTCTCGTGGCCGTAGAGGACCACCGGTCAAATCAGCGTCTTGTAGACAGTCAACTTCGTGCAGCGGCGAATTTTATGCGACTGGAGCGTCCTCCGGAGTCCAAAGTAGGCACGATTCCCTGCCATAATGCGTCTTTTAATTTCTCTGCTGGTATCATTTTCGGCGGTCACCAGTGAGCCTAAATACACGAACTCATTGACCACCTCGATTTCGTCACCGTCAATCTGAACTCGGGGTGGGAGGCTAACATTGTCTTCCCTAGAACCTCTTGCTTTCATGTATTTTGTCTTTGATGCGTTGATGGCAAGTCCAATCCGCCTAGCTTCAGCCTTCAGTCTGATGTACATTTCCGCCATCGTCTCAAAGTTCCGTGCCACGATGTCGATGTCATCGGCGAAGCCAAGAAGCTGGATGAACTTCCTGAAGATCGTGCCACTCGTGTCTATCCCAGCTCTTCTGATCACACCTTCTAACGCGATGTTGAATAGCAGACACTAAAGTCCATCACCTTGCCGTAACCCCCTTCGAGATTCAAAGGGACTCGAGAGTGTCCCCGATATTCGAACAACGCACATCACTCGATCCATCGTCGCCTTGACCAATCGCGTCAGTTTATGAACAAATGATGTGTGGGAACTTTGTATTCGCGGCATTTCTGCAGAACCTGCCGAATCGCGAAAATTTGGTCCGTGGTAGCGCGGGCACCCATGAATCCCGCCTGGTATCGCTCCACGAACTCTCTTGCAAATGCTGACAGGCTGCGGCATAGAATTTGGTAGAGTACCTTGTAAGCGGCGCTTAGCAGTGTGATCACGCGGTAGTTACAGCAATCCAACTTGCCGACACCTTCCATCCACTCCTCCGGTATTATCTCCTCCTTCCGTGCTTCACCAACGTATTTTAATAGCTCACTTGGTAGTTGATCTACACCAGTTGCTTTGTTGTTCTTCAGCCGACCGATCTCCTCTTCAACTTCTTGAAGATCAGGGGCCGGTATCCTTTCGTCTTCTGCGCGTGCTCCAAGGTCTGTTGCCGTGCCACCTTTGTTTTCTGCTCCATCGCCGTTGAGGTGCTCGTCATAGTACTGCTTCCACCTCTCAATCACCTCACACTCCTTCGTGAGAAGGTTACTGTCCGCGCTTGTCTGTATCGCTCCACATTCAATCTCTTGCGGTGTTGCAGCATTCTCGCCAGTGCTGCATTCTTCTCCTCTACTAACAGTTTGCATTCGCCGTTAAACCAGTCATTTCTTCGGTCCGGGATTGCACTACCTAGTGCCGCTGCAGCAGTACCATAGAGGTAACTCTAAGACTAGTAGGCCTCAAAGAAACGTGCTCAACTTTTTGGCTCAGCTCTGGTACTATCTTCGGTCCCAAGCTAATCGATTCACCCCTCGAAACATAGGAAAATCCACTAACCCCTCATTTTATCTGTCAAATTTTCATAGCGAATCAAAACAAACATTGTGTAGTACTAGAATTTTGACAAGAATGGGATACGTTAATCGATTTGCTTGGGACCAATAGGCTAGTCAAGTAGTGAGCCAATTTAAAATTGTAAGTTTCGTATTGCTTGTTGGCAGTACTATCTATTGCGGAACGGGTGTCCCTCCAGCCATCTTCAAGAGTAGCTGCGTCAAGCTGCTCTTCCGTGGGTAGTGCAGCTTTTAGCTGCTGCGCGTAATACTGGGCAACTCCGGCGTGCTCAATGTTGGGTCACAGCGTTCGACTTCGACGGGTGTTATTCACCGTCGAGAGTTTTGAGCGCATGCATACTGCAACTAGGTAGTGGTCCAATCTATGTTCGCACTGCGGTACGTGCGGACGTTGATAATGTCGGAGAAGAATTTCCCGTCGATTAAAACTTGATCGATTTGGTTTTCTGTGTGTTGGTCAGGTGGCTTTGTGAATATCCTTGCGGTGGAAAAAGGTACTTCGAACTACCATACCCCGAGAGGCTGCAAAGTTCACGCATCGTTGGCCGTTGTCGTTCGATACGGCATGCAGGCTGTTTGCCTCCCGTCCTACCTGAGCGTTCATGTCGCCGATGACGATTTTGACGTCCCGTTGCGAACAGCCGTCGTACACCTGCTCCAGCTGCGCATATAACGCTTCTTTCTCGTCATCGGGTCTCCCTTCGTGAGGGCAGATCCTTATTTCGTCGCGTAGGTCTGTGCCGATTGTTCCGATCCGTATTTCTTTCTTCAGTATTTGCAACTTTATTTTTTTTCCAGGGCCTGCCCCAATCCCCTGTCTCTCCGGGGGACCATCATGCACAGCTCTGTTTAGAGTCCCACGCTGGCACTAGGACGGTGATCAGCCGCTCTTAACATGGAGAACAGACGCCGTATTGAGCCGCACCTCCATGGTGGACAGACGCTCAGGTTTGGTGATGCATTTCCTCTATCACCGTACTATGGTTACCGCGCCAGTGTTCGCGTCGCACCTCTTCACTTTGCTATTGCTGGACTGGCAACATTGCCCAGGCTACGCCACCCAGCTGTGTCCATGTTTTAGCTGGTAGTCTTTTGTTATCATATGACTCGGGGAGGCGTGAAGTAGGAATGTGTGAGGACCAGAGCTAGGTATTCCACTATTTCCAGGTTGTCAGTTGATCAGAAAGATCTGGAACATCTGTAAAATGTATTGCTTCGTAAATTAGGTTTTGATTTTTATCTGCATTTATATGCAATGTGGGAAAATGATGTTTGCTGATATGGTAGCTGGTCATTGGCTCCGAGAGGTTGCCAGTTGACCCACCGGAAGATTCGGAACATCGGTAAAATTGATTGCTGTGTGATTTTTAAAATATTATCCAGTCATTGCTCCTAGATGGCCCACCGGAAGATCTGGAATATCCGTAAAATGTATTGCTTCGTAAATTTGATCAAAGTAGGTCTTCATTTTTCTCCGCATTTATATGCAATGTGGAAAAATGGTATTTGCTGATTATTAGCTGGTGCTGGTAAGTGATCAATTTAGATGGTCAAGTTTTGAACCCACCACAGCATGCTTTTGACGCTACTGTATATAGAGTTCTGTCAAAACCTCAGCAATTTCATTGAACCATTGGCTCCGGGTGGTCACCAGATGGTCCGCCAGAAGATCCAGAATATCCGTAAAATTGATTGTTGTGTAAATTTTATAAAAGTAGGCCTTGATTTGTTATGACACCTAACGGAATGTAGTAAAATGGCGATTATTTATATATACACCCAACCGGTGGATGTAAGATTCGCTTACAATTATGTGGGATTCATCATCAGAGGATGTAAGTGGAGACCGCATGAACCGAGGATGCAATATACCTAGCTGCGGTCCAATGCAAGAGAATTGGAGACCGAAAAATGTGGAGTGTATTAGTGAGTGAAATGAATTATGTCGAAAAAAATTGGAAAAAGGTTGCCGACTGGGACTCGAACCACGAACGTTGTGATTATCAGACCTGTGCTTTTTCCACTGCTCTTTCCATGCTTCTGAATATGGATAGCCTAAAAGCAAACAAGAAGCGCTCATTTCCTCTCACACTTGACTTCGTATGCTTTTTTCTGCTGGAGAGATTCGAGGCAAGTGTGTGCGTCGTTCTGCCATGTTATACATAAAAATCAAGACAAATGCTTGCTTGTGTGGATGAAAGCACAGACGGAACACGAAATAAAAAAGGCAAAAAACCATTACATCGCCTGCAAGATCAACTTCTAACATTAGCTGGTCATTTCTTCTAAGTGGCCTCCAGATGCCTCCCGTCCCCCGAAGATCTGGAAGATCTTGATTCGTAAATTTAATCAAAGAAGGCCATTATTTTTATCTGCAACTATATGAAATGTAGTAAAATGGTGAATTTTTATATATTAGCTGGTCATTGGATCCAAATATTTAACAGATGGCTAGAAGATTCGCAACATCTGTAAAAATAATTGCTGTGTAATTTATTTAAAAGTAGGCCTTGGTTTGTTCAGATTCTATGTGAAATGTCAGCTTATATGTCAAAATTACAATTTTTCTTCATTCCATATAAGGGAAATGTCGGCTTCGGCAAAACCTTAACCTATTATCGTCAGGGGGTAAACAAAGTCCTAGAGCACTTAAATTTGGCCAGTAAATGCTCTGAAACACAATGTATCCACATGCCAAAATTAGTCTCTCAAGGACGTTGTTTACCCCGCTGACGATAATAGGTTAAGGTATTGTCGAAGCCGACATTTCCCCTAGTTGCAGAAAAAATCAAGGCCTACTTTGATCAAATTTACGCAGCACTCAATTTTACGGATGTTCCAAATCTTTCGGCGGGTCATGCAGCGGGACCAGCTGACAAACACCATTTTACTACATTCCATATATCTATTTCTTATAAAAATGATAACTCGAAACCTGCACTGTCAACGCATTTGAATCTAGCTAAAATGTTCAAGCTAATTTTCTTTCGAATTTGTATTTTACCACAGGAGCCCTTATCCATCGAAATCAACAAGAAAAATTATAAACACGCCGGCTATCGATTTGCGAAGCCGTACGAGTGACGAGTTTTCCCGCTCGGTGGTATTGAAAATTCAGCTGAGCAAATTTCGTGGAAAACAGCAAATGCACGGATGGTATGGTGTAAGACGTATCTATGGATATAGTCGCACTCAGAAAATGTCGGGGTGGCACTTTTCATCGCTGCACGACAATAACAGTGCACAGTGGTTTAAAGGCGCTCAAACGTGTGTTTTATTATTTACGCGAAAACGGTTTCGTTTAGACATACAGTGTATTTGAAGAAGTTACATGATTAGCTCGTTCTTTGGAACTTAACTTTTTCAAGATTAATCCACCTAGCAGGAAGATAGAAACAATTTTTTTTTTGTAAGTCGAGATAGTGTGTCTTCTGCAAAGTTTTAGATAATATTAATTTTTGAATAAGACTCTCTTTATCTTACCGTTTTAGAGCTATGTCAGATTTTTGATTGAATACTTTTAAAATCAATGTTTGTCAATTACTTTTCGGGTAGCAATTTTCCGTCATTGACATGTTCTAAAAACTTGTGTGTACTATAAATATGCACCATTTTGTCTTTGGAAGTATGTTTCTATCTCTTATATTTGATGAGCAAAAAAATCGCACTTTTTTCTAAGGCCAACAACTCGAAGTCGGGAAAAGCATACGAAGCAAACTCAAGAACTAAAGCGCTGCTGAATCAACATAAAAAATCATTAGTTTTCAATAGTTTTCTCAATCGATATGCTTATTGTGAGAGTAGAAAAAACTGTTCCAAAGTCGTATGGGAAACCAAACTCTACGCATCTAAAATAATCGGTTTTTGTGTAAATGATAAAACGCACGTTTCAGCGCTTGTAAGCCGCTGTGCAGTGGCGGAAAGTTTATTTTCCTCAGAAAGAAATTCGACACAAATGCTTGGACGGAGTCGAAAATGAGCATTTGGTTTTCCTTGAAATAGGGTAGACGTTCCAGAAAAAACTGCAGCTCCTAAAGTTGCAGTGTGGGCGGAAAGCCGTATGAACTTCTTTTTGATCAATAATTATTCAAAAAACGACGAAAATTAAAAAAAATATGTTTAAAAATGGCAGAAGTGTTTTAACAATAATGGACTTTATTAGAAACCTGTTATGGGTTCCCCTAATATTGGAAAAAAAAGCATTTACTGAGATTGTACTTAGTTGGTCTTTGGGGTACACTTTGTGAAAACCGAAAATGGAACATGTAACAAATAAAGAAAGATTTTGAACGTTAGTAACTCAGCTGCCCCTGGTTCAATTTCAATAAATTTATCACCAATCGATCAGATATATGGCTACGCATCGATACCATCGAAAAACTGGTAAATGTATAATATTGTCCAAAAGTGTCGAATTAACTAGCAAATCCACCAATTACCTACAAGCATGTGCTGCTTTCCCAGCACAGTCGTCAGAGAGTAGTAAGTAGACGAAACAAGTCGAAGTGGCATTCGCCTCCGATCCGGGCGCATGGGAATAGGGAGGATGGAATTGCGTAATATTTTGCACACTCATCGCCATATTCAGAAACAAACGCAAATTCTTCGAGATAACCACCATCCGTCGTCTGGCTCGCCGTGGCGGTGTCTGACGTATCTCCGGTCTGATTTACGAGGTGTGCTGAAGGTGTTCCTAAAAAGTGAGATCCGGGATGATGTCACCTACACTAAACAAGTGAAGTGACAGAGACGCACTCTGTTTGGTTTCGAAGATTAAATCATCACCAACTTTGGCAACAAAACGGCTCTTTTCAGGGCCACCAAGCTTATTACAGTAAAGAGTAGAAATAGAATTCATCTGCCTGTTTGTCCATATTCAGAACCAACGATCACACAAAATGCTCCTGTAATCAAACTGGAAGCAGGGGTACAAATTATTTTGATCAACCTTGATCAACTTTGAATCGCCACGGCCGAATATTTTCGATGGAAGAAGCAACAATCTAGCATCTAATTCGACGAAGACGGCAGGAAACATTTGTGAAGCCGAGTTATTTACGAAAGAGAGTGTCGATGAAGAGAACCGATCAATGTAGATAGGACCTATTGAAAAGTGACGCGAGATTTGTTTTCCGTACTGAGCTCCAATGCTACCGACGCCAGGCAGGCAGCTCCCACACCTGGACCCTACCAATCGACCCATCAACTCAACCAACGGCTTTACTTCCCGAAGGAAGGCGTGATCAGAGATGAGAGGTAATCACGCTAACCACCGGCGCCGATATCTTTCAAGGTGATATCACGGAAATTAGAACGACCCAAATTTGAGTTTAGTTATCTCAGAAATAAGATATAAAGTGCAGGAACTCAGCGATGAGTAAATATTCCTCATGTTTTCCCAGGTTTTTCCAGGATTTTCCAGGGAAAAATTCCCGAATTTGAGAAAAGTAAAGATTGGATTCACTCAGTATATTGGTACTACTCCGAGACTGAATAAAATTTTCGTCAATTTCCTCATTTTCTGGCAGATTTTTTAGGTTTTCATCGCTCATCGCTGAGTTCCTGTACTTTTGGCCATTATGAGTGAACTAAACTCAAATTTGGGTCGTTCTCATTCGCCGTGTACGCAAAAGGAAAAGAGCCAGTGTCGCTACTTGATAGCAAACTACTCATAATGGGAGGAGTCTTTGTAGCTTTTATACCACTTGGTTGTACATCATTTTGCTGTAACATGAAAAGATATAAAGAGCGCTGCTGTATGTCATTAGCTCATTTTTGCTTTTGAACAGCAATAGCAGCAGTAGGAAGGTGGTGGCTAGTCCACTCCTTCACACCTAACAAGCAACAATTGACTGGTCGTGACAAAGGAGGAAAAGGAGGCGCTAAGCGTCATCGCAAAGTTCTTCGAGATAACCGCGATCGGTCGTCTGGCTCGCCGTGGTGGTGTCAAACGTATCTCCGGTCTGATCTACGAGGTGTGCTGAAGGTGTTCCTGGAAAATGAGGTCCAAGATGCTGTCACCTACACTAAACACGCCAAGCGTAAGTGGCCATGGATATCCTCTTCAATAAAACGGCCCTTTTCAGGGCCATGAAGCTTACATCAGTAAAGAGTTGGAATAGAATTTATCTGTGCTTGTTTGTCCATATTCAGAACCACAAGCCCCCAACGACCATACAAAATGCTCTCCAGAGTTGTAATCTTGTAACCAAACTTGGAAGCAGGGGTGCAAGTGATTTTGATTGATTCTCTTAATCAACTTTCTCTTTGAAAAAAAATACTACAAATTTGGTACGCCTACAATTCAAAAACGGAGATAATAGATAATTGATCAATTAAAAGAACTAAATGCTATTCACATTTATTCCGTCCACTAGCGGTCCTACTTCAAGCTTCCGTTCGTGCCCCTAGGCACAGACCCTTCTACTTTTACTAGCCCATTCCTTCCCATGGTAGCAAGCACAGGTGATCCTCAATTTTCGATCCGTCTGAGGTTTGTTAAAAACTGTGCTTATTATTCCCTTCATCTATTTTTGTAGCTTAAATAGTGTAACTTATTGAAAAACGATTAAAGTACTATTAACTCTCAGAGTACAAAGCCCGTAAACTGCGTATCGATGCTGTGAACAAGCTAGTGACACGCAGTTTCATCGGCGGCAGCGGCGTAGAAGCTGTGTTAGCCTCTGCGATGGCGGCGTGTATCGTGTATAGAAAGTTTATGACTAAACCTTCAAGTGTATACTACCTGTAAAACCTGAAAAACCGGGAATTCTCAGGGAATTTTATGTTTCCTGAAAACACCTGGAAGTCTCAGGGAATCTTATCGTTACTCAGGAAATTTATTAACTCTTTACTAAGAACATTTCAAAGAAAATAATGTATTTTAAAATAAAAACATTTAGTATTCCTACTTATTTTCATTCACACGTTAAACTTTAAAGAGTATTTGTTACTGAAGATCAATCTAATCTGATCTTCAGTAACAAATACATTTAAAAAAATCAGATTGTTCAGATGATTGTTCTACAATATGCATATTTCCCACAATTTTTTTAAATTCTGAACTGAGTCAAATTCTTTGCACAGTTTTAAGGCTCATAGAATTTTATTATAATTTCGAAAAACTTCAATCCATGGGAGCTCTGGGAAAAACAATCTATGAGAAAAACATTAAGTGCAATCTGCTTTCATGGTAGTTCTGAGGAATTTTAGATTTCATGAGAAGCCTGAGATAGTTTTGAATAGAATTTCAAAAAAACCTGGAATAGAATTCAAAGTAAATTTTAATTATAACTCATAGGAATTTCTCCTCCTGTGAACTTCAGAGGAAAATTCCAAGGGCATTCTGAGGATAATTACATTAAGTTGGTGAAAGACAACGAAATAGGAGCAAATTAAGAGGAGAAATCTAAGGAATTTGTGAGGATAAATGAAAATGAATTCTTAGGAGACTTTCAATGTGAGTATCCGGTAACCATGGTCACTTCCATTGCCACAAAACTTGATTAGTTTTCCAGTTGAATGCTTCTTGAAGAATAAAAAGTGAACAATATTCAACGAAGTTACACCAGTCCAAAGATGGATTTAATTTTGCTAGTACAGTATTGCACAGTAGTATTGTATTGCCTCAGCTCTGGTAGATGGTATAACCATCCCTATACGTATGTACCGACGATCCCTTCCAGCAAACCTCCTGCAGCGCTACGATGTCGAACTTGCGGACCCTCAATAAATCGGAAAGAATGCGGGTACTTCCCAAGAAATTGAGATACTTGCAGTTCCATGCTCCGAGTTTCCAATCGTTAGTCCGTTTCCGTTGCTTGGGTCTATGCCGATTGTTCCGGTTCGTATTTACATTGCTTGCTTCCTGTACTTTTGTTTTTTACGGCTGCCTTGTAGGGCCTGCACCAACCCCCATTGTCTCGCCGCCCAAGTAACATTTTGGGTTTTATGAGGGTTCTGTATACTGTTACCGGCGGGTAACATTTTGTTTTCCATCATTAGATGTGGGGAGTAGGGTAAATAAAATTGTTAGTGTAGCTAACGGTCGATTTGAAGTGGGGGCGATCAACGCCCGACGGTGTGGATCGCGTGAGCCGTCTGATAGCAGTAGGTAGCTGATAGCGCTCTACGCTACCTACGATCGTGGGCGGATGGAGAGGATCGCAAACGACTGGCCGAAGCAGAACGGAGGAGAGAGATCCCGACTGAGCGACGAGTCAGTAAGTGACGAGCCTCTGTCAAGGACGAATGAAATTTGGCGAAAAACCAGACGTTTTCGGGATCAAAACCCCGTTTCGACCCACGCGGTTTGGGAAGTGTCCGGTATCAGTACGGCCGTCTAATCATCTCCGGGTACGGGTTATCGGACCGAAAGTTATTCAGCAACTGTGCTTGTCGGGTCGTCACCGAAGCGCCTAGCAAGAATTGGCCTCTCGTTGCCGTGAAAGCGCGGGCTGTTAGTTCCAGGAGCAATTCGACCAGTGTGGCCGCGTCGGCCTCTGCTGGCTCCGGGCGACCCCACAACCAAGGTCACATCGCCGTAGCCAGGCTTCCCGGCGGTTCAAGAACACGCCCTGCTGGTCCGCTATCCACCAGGCTATCATCACTCATGGTACAGCGTCGGCGGTCGACGACGCCGAATAGTGAACAGGCGCAGTTGAGCGCTGGGTCCATAGCCGCCACCATCGTCGCATCCATCACTGCCACCAACGCTGCAAGAATTGATTCTCTTCCTGGCGACCGCCCGATCACCGTCTAGAGCGACACTACCGCCCGTCATCCCGCCCGAGCTGCCAACCTCGGTATTCTTCAGCCACGTTGGGCCGAGATCTAACCATCACCCGATTTCTGCACCGCCCCCACTACCATCACTGGCCGAATAAAGCGTAAGGTAACCAAATTCGCATTTTTCTAGGTCCCCTCATATCCGAAAGGTCTCCCTCGCCCAAACGCCCTGAGACCCGGAACCTTTGTGGCTTTGTGTGCCCACCCTGGAAGCTACCGTCGGCTCTAGACCAGTAGCTTGGGGTCTTGGCTGTTCTCCTTCTGGGACACAGCGGTTCCGGGGCCGAAAAGTGGTCTTATAATACCATGATTTAGAGTTGTAGAATGCTATAAAACCTCAATAAAACTAACAATGTTACTTGGGCGGGGGACCATCGTGCACAGCACTGTGTAGAGTGCCATGCTGGCACCAGGACGTTGATCAGCCGCCCCTAACATGGAGAACAGACGCCGTTTTGAGCCGCACCTCCATGGTGAACAGATCCATAAGCCGATGGGCCCAATCTTAGAGCCGTTTCCCCTATGTGATTCCAAATTTTCTATTCGTTGTTCCCTAGTTTGAAGTGGTAAAGACTACTAGGTGTCATTGTTTAATTTTGTTGCTAAGGAATACAATTTTAACTGACAAAGAGGCGTACGGGAATCGATTCCTTGCGATGAAGGCAAGAATGACAACTGCATCAAAACCGAATGCTTCATCATTTCTCAATAGTGATGGAGTAATACGACATCAGCTAAACTTAAGACACGGGCTAAACTAAAATAGATCAAATTATTTGTCACAGTGGTTTTATGTCCCTAATAAAGGAGATAACAATTTTTGGTATAATTACGCATATTCAAAAGAAATAATTTAATTTTTAATCAATTGATTATTTTTTTCCCTTTGATTTGTTCATCGGTGACGGGGGCACGGTGACTATAGATCAACCGTTTTTTCATATTGAGTAAAAGATCATTTGTTAAATCCCCAGCCTCGTTACATTACTGAGTTGATCTATCCAGGCCTCTATTGTAGCAAATCATTAATAATAGAAAACGGTGGAACGATTCGAAAAAGAAAAACGTATATTTAGTCAATGTTGCAAATTTTCGCATCAATGAAAACTCAGTACCAGTATTTGAGAGATACAACTCACAATGTTCATTTTCCAACCAGGCTCTCACTATGAATAGGACAGAGGCAATAACAAAAATATTCCGACTCAACTCAGCGGGAGAACAGACAAATGCTGAGAATGTGTTCATCTAACCAGACTTTCTCTCTCTCTCAGTCATTGAGCTTAGTCGTTCTGATTCACCATGCATCTAACTCGAGGTCTGAGTCAGAGTCAGTGATGCCACATATACAGATTTATCTGTAATCATACAGATTTTTGTCAATATTTTGATACAGATATATGTATATACAGATTACAGATTTTTCAAAAATATACAGATTTTTCAGATTTTTCAAATAAAGGGAAAATATGTTTTACTATTTTTTATATTTTTTAATTCCGAATAATAATCTTTTCTTACTTTTGAACAGCTTGAATTCAATCCGAGCATCAAACCCAAATCGTCTTTTTCACTAAATAAATAATCATTGTTTTAGCTTCGAATGGACTTGGAATCTTTTGAGTGGACCTCTGATGTTTAGATGCTCTGATTTCTCGTTGGAAGAAATAGTAGTTTCCCTTTCTATTTGTCGAAGAGTCAACTGGGTATAGACGCATTTCGCGCCAAATCGAATCGAAGCTGGCAGCACCCTATCAGATTTCAATAAAATTTTCTGTATGTGTAGATTTTGACTAAATAAGCACTTTTGCATACTCAGTTTTTCCAAAATTTATCTAGACTAACATTTGAGAAGGGCCAAACTTTTTCTACCGATTTTTTTCAAAAAAATATTATGGAAAAATGACAACTCCTACAAAAATGTGTTGTATGGATGACTTTTAGGAAATTGTCCAAGTTATCGAAAAAAAAAATTTCTTTTGAGACCTACACTGGAAAAAAATCGATTTTTAAAATTAAAAGTCGATTTAAAAAATGGCCATGTTTGATTTGAATGAAACTTTGCCTCAAGATAGGTAATTATGTTTACTACCATCCGTTGATTCATCGCAAGATGGGCACTTTTAAGGAAAAAAAAGTTTTTCTTGCAAAAACTTTTTCATGTCTGAACTGATTTTTTTAACGTACCATTTTTACACAAAACTAAACCAGTGAAGCTCAAAATCATCTCAGAACCCAATGAAGCTCCATTTGTGATTCAATTTTGTCTAATCAGCAACTAATCACTTGGATTAATCGAGAATTCTATATGAAAAGGGCTTATATCATTAGAAAATAATATAATTGATTATATTGTCTACTACTGAGGCAAAATCCGATACTCCTATAGCAACTTAGAATTCTTAGCTCAAATTATCCATAAAGAATTAGGTATGAATAAAATTTAATTTGAGATCTTCTTTCGAATCAACATCGATTTGGGAAGTCAACGTATCGCATCATAATTCCTATATGCCCTTCTGTTATTTATACCTAAACCATTTAGATTATATACCTACCACTTCATTCTACCTATGAGCACTATAAAACTAAGGTTGATTTCGTACAAGCAGCAGTCAATCTGATAACGAAAGTTGTGAAGACAAGTTGTAGTAAAATTATTATCATGGACTGAAGTAGTAAATTAAGGCTCAAAGGATTGAAAAGTTGTGCAAATATAAATAATCCGAGATGCAACCAAAATAAGTTACGGGCCATATCGTCAACGATGGTAGAAAAAATACACTCTATGGGATATAATCACGAAATTGATAAAAAACGATGAGAATTTGTGAGTCATGCCGTAGCGTGATATCTCATAATAGAAGTCCAGTTATGAAAAAACGTCGGAAATGAAGTAAATATCCAACCGTCAACTAGTGGGCAGCAGCATAGAAATGATCCAGGTCCATCAATGAGTGGCCATCAATCCGTAGATGAGCTAGGTAAGAACAGTCATCCTGATGATTCTATCAACTTTTAACTGCAACCTCCTAATTGCACTTATTAATTATTTTTTCTTCTTCTTTCCTTCAGATACGGTACCATCGGTTCCATCATTGGAGTCAGTTCTATCAGCAGATGATCAACGCCCATACCATGTTGAGAAGTTTAATGGCTTTGTGGAAACGTTGAATTTATCTCCAATGTCATCGAGGAACATGACGAGCATGGATTATCGTTCAATAAAATCTCTAGAAATTACACAAGCAGTGCGAAAAAATATATTTGGCCTAGATACAGCAGACATTAGCAAAGTAGAGGCATACGAAGAAATGATTGTGCAGCTAAAGGAGAAGTTCAATTCAAGACAGAAAAGATCAGATAACAGTATTATCAGTATTTCCAAAGTCTTGGTCCGTGGTTAAAGTTGTAGCAGAATTCAATGCACCAACGTGCATGGTGAGGCAGGTGAAGAGCCTTGTTAATGAGCAGGGTATTCTAAGCACACCCAACAAAAGAAGTGGGCATGGGATCAACGATGATACAAAAAAACTAGTTAGGGATTTTTTTGATGACAATGATATTAGTACACCTATGCCCGGATGAAATGATTTTGTTTCCGAGTTTAGAAATGGACGAAAAGAACACGTTCAAAAGCGCCTGTTAATGATGTCCCTCAAAGAAGCGTACATGATTTTTGTTGATAAATATAAAGATATTAATACTGGTTTCACTGTATTTACACAATTGCGACCAAAACATTGCACTTTGCTTGATTCTACTGGTATACATAATGTATGTATTTGTACAATTCATGAAAATGTAAAATTAATGATCAACAGTTTAAGAATTATGTCACAAGATGAAATAATAGAAAAAATGCTTTGTAATTTTTCTATTAGAACAACTGATTGCTTTTTCCGTGCTTGCCAAAAGTGTGCTTCCAATGAACATATTGAAGAGGAACTTATTTTGCTATTAGAATCAAATCCTGATGAATGTGGGCGTCTTAGTGAAATACCTGTATAATGAGAGAGAGAGAGAGAAGGATTAGTATTTTCCATTTAATTCCACTAGTTTATTTGCTTATCCTTGACACATAAGCGTATTTCGTCTACAATGTGCAGACTTCTTCAGTGTCTTGTACGCAGTCGAGTATTAGTACAAGACACTGAAGAAGTCTGCACATTGTAGACGAAATACGCGTATCTGTCAAGGATAAGCAAAAAAAAGTAGTGGAATTAAATGGAAAATACTAATCCTTCTCTCTCTCATTATAGAATCAAATGACAAACAAGATGTTGTGTTTCAACAGTGGCTGAATACTGATCGTTGTAATTTGGAAACGATTATCAAGCCTGTTGATGAATTTGTTCCGTATCTCATTGATAAAATTAACAAACTTATAACTCATGACTTTATTTTCAAACAACAGTCATCTTTTCTAAGAAATAAAAAAGAATCATTAAAAGAAGGCGAAATTCTAGCAATTTGTGATTTTTCTGAAAATTATTCATTCATTATCCAAAACGCTGCTCAAGGATATCACTGGAACAATTCTCAAACAACAATACATCCATTTGAAGTTTATTATAAGAAAGACAATAAACTTGAAAATGTTAGCTTCATTATCATATCAGAAGTAATGACTCACGATACAGTTGCAGTTCAGTTGTTCATCTAAAAAATGATAGATTTTATTAACAATCGATAGATTTTTCTAAAATTACTTTTATGTCAGATGGGGCAGCACCACAATACAAAAATAAAAAAAAATAAAACTTTGCTAGTCTGTGTAGATTTTAGTCAAAGCATGGATTTGAAGCAGAATGGCATTTTTTTGCAACGTCTCATGGAAAAGGTCCCTGTGATGCCATTGGTGGCACTCTCAAGCGAATGGCAAAGAGAGCTAGTCTTGTTCGAGATTATGGAAACACCATAACAACTCCACGAGAATTTTATAACTGGGCAGTTGAACAAACAGATAAAAATATCACAAAACTACGTTTCGAGTACATATCCACTGAACAGTACATCGAAATGTCAGAAGATCTCGAAGAACTATATAACAGCACAAAGACAATATCTGCCACACAGAAATTCCACAGTTTTGTACCTATAACTGGTGACAAAGTAGCGGCAAAAAGGTATTCTAATTCAGAAGTTGAACCAAAAATATTTAACTTGATTAGAAAAAGGAAAAAATAGCATGTATGAGAATAGGTTTAAAACATTGAAAATATATAAATATATGATATATGAAAAATCTTGTCTTTTTTCTCTCACATATTATCAAATTTTGCATCAGTTGTAGACAACAGAATAAGGGAATAATATGTTTTATGACAAGGTCTACATGTCCAAATAGTTTTATTGAACTGTGAGAGGGTGCTGCCAATTCCAAATACGATTTGGCGAGAAATGCATCATGAGCCCTATGTGAACTTAAGTGCTGATTAGACAAAATTGAATCGCAAATTGAGCTTCATTGGATTCTGAGATGATTTTGAGCTTCACTGGTTTAGTTTTGTGTGAAAATGGCAAATAAAAAAAAATCAGTTCAGACATGAAAAAGTTTTTGTAAGAAAAGTGGCATATTTAGTCAAGGTCCACACATTCAGAAAGTTTCATTGAAATTTGAGAGGGTGCTGCCAGCTCCGAATACGATTTGGCGCGAAATGCGAAATTCGGATTGCAAGAGCAACGTTCCATTTAGGACGTGAATATCAATGATGAAGAACATACTTGCACACAACCTTGCTCAACTGGATACAAGTTATCTTTCATCAAATATAAGTTTCTTCTCAAAATGGTCTACGTCAAGAAAACCACGTACACTCCCTAACAATCCAAGTAGACTAACATGATATACCCTACACCCAAATCAAATGGCATGAACATCAAACGTAATGGTCGAATTCTAGCTTGCATCCGCGGATTTTTTTTCTTTAAAAAAAATATAATGGTAGTTTTTACAATGGGCTATAGCAAGTTTTTCTAGAATAAATATTTTCGTATAAAACATTTACGATGTGATTGTCTACCCGTGGTGCATTTGGGAAAACAAACTTTGATCGAAAATTAAGCTAACATAAAATTTTTCAAAATTATTTTAAAAAAATCTTCTGCAACCATATACAGAATATGTTTCATGTGGTGAAACATTACAAGTTCTGTATACCTTTTTTTGCAAATCTGTAATAGAATCTTACATTTCCCGGTTGCGTGTATCATTTATCATTCACAACTCAGCCGGCTAGCACAACCATTGCACCTAATGTAAATAGATCCTCGGCATTGTTAAAAATATCTACCCTGCACACTAACTTGACAGTACCCACTATTGAGTAAAATTCCACCCATTTTTAAGAAGAAATGCTTAACCCATTAATGGGTTAATTTTTACCCATTAGATTGTATTCATTAATGGATACTTTCAAGTTAGCGTGTATTGAATCTTTCATTGCAGTAAAGTACTCCAATTAAAGGACAGGTTCTACTGCTGATATCAAATAATCGTGATTTCTTTTAATTTTTGACCGAATTTCTCGTGGCAACAACCAAACCAGGAGAACAATGATCTCTTCAGCACATAAAACCTGGTACCTCCCGATAGTCGAATAAGTAAAGGCACAACCTAATAGGCTAGAGATGGCGAGCTCAATTCACGAACGATAGGTCTATACAATTTTGAGGATGAAAATTTTCTCAACTTCTCTGTTATGTTTGTGATGCATTCATTACTAAGAAAACTCTCAAATGCATAAAGTTCCCGATGGGTTGTATTAACCGGAAGAAGAATAAGAGGTGAACAAAGCTCCAAAATTCATATCAAGCCTCAGCAATCACCCAGAAAGCAGATGATACCACGGATCATCTTGGTCATCACCGATGTTTGTTTTGCACTGATGAACAAAGAGTGCTTAAGGAATGGGCTTCCTTTTCCCAACATCTGCCATCTCGGTGGCACCTAATCTCACGGTTTATTACCTATTATAAATGATATCTCGTTAAAGTGGCTGGTCATCCGCAGCTTCTATATCAGTCGTTGAAGGACTTCTCTCCCACATACGTGGGCATCAAATCGCATTCTGAGTCGTTTGAGACTCGTGGTGTAGGCGCCATTGTCCAGTCTAAAAATAATCACGATCAAATCATATCACTTAAGCCGTAGTTGCGTGCGAAGATTCGTCAGCTGAGAAGATGTTCTAAGATAGTCGCAACGGGCATAGTCGGTGAATGTTTCCGGTCGAGTGACGTGTGAGCTACTGCTAATTCTGCGATTGCGGTGCAGTAAGTAGGTTATATGTGCAGTATTTCCGAGAGGTGTTGAGTTCCGTGTTAGGAGAAGTAGTGTTTTTCGAGTAAAGATGACCATGGAAAGTCCACCGGAGGAAGTGGCACATGCCAGACTATGGTTCAACACGATCGACTATGTGATATTCTTTTCGATGCTGGGAATATCGGCGCTGATCGGATTGTACTATGGATTTTTCGCCAAGCAAAAGCAGAACAACACGGCCGAATATCTGCTCGGCAGTAAACAGATGAAGGTGTTTCCGGTAGCGATGTCGCTTACTGCAACGTGAGTGTTATCTTTCTCAATCAGTTTTCTAAAATGGTTCAATGCGAATGGAATGGTGATGTAGTACTGGTAGGAAGTTAAGTAAACAAGAAATAATCCGGTTTCGCCAAGATGAAATCCAGAAATGTACTTATACTAATATATAGTCCCCTCCCCTACAATGATGGATCTATATCAGTGAAATTTTGAATACCCGTTCTTCATAATAGTTCATATTAAAACAACTGCTCATGTTCAAAAGAAGTAAACATTTGCTAAACTTAAAGAATGTGCATGCGATAAATTTTAAAGAAAAACGAGTAGCATTCCCCGTTCTCAATTTTTTTATATGTATAGTAATTCTTGACGTTGTACGTTACGAGATCTACCACTTATTCCTAGTCCTGTCTAGTTCAAACTAGTCAAAGGAACACATCTTATACAATGTTGCTTTTTATGCATTGTTCCAAGATGGATAAGTTAGTGTCCATATAGGGGAAATGGATGTAATGTCGGCCTACTTACTTACTTATCCTGGTCCGACATCCCTCAGGATTGCACCTGCATCACAAAGTTACGCCAATTCACTCGGTCCGTGGCTGCTTGTCTCCATTTTTTTAACCGTCCCACACTTCCAAGATCCTGCTCCACTTGTTCTAACCACCTTGCTCGCTGTGCTCCTTTTCGTCTTGTACCGGCCGGATTCGAGGCACCAACACTAACACCATTTTTGCGGGATTGTTGTCCGGCATTCTTAAAACGTGTTCCGCCCATCGTACCCGTCCAGCTTTCGCAACTTTCTGGATACAGGGTTCGCCATAGAGTTGCGTCGATTGTCATGCTTCTGCCTATGCGAGCTCTATCCCGCTCGGTTCCTCCAGCTAACAGATACTTTGTCTTCGACGTATTCACCTTTAATCCAACCTTCTCTGCTTCATGTTTCAGCCTGGTGTACTGCTCCGTCACGGCCTGAAACGTTCTTCCGATAATGCCCACGTCGTCAGCGAAGCAGATGAGCTGGCTGGACTTATTGAAGATCGTGCCCCGCATGTTAAAGCCCGCTCGTTTCATAACGCAATGTTGAACAGGAGGCAGGAAAGACCCTCGCCTTGTCGAAGACCTTTGCGAGTTTCAAACGAGGCCAATAACGCACCCGATATCTTCACGCAGCATTGTGCACCATCCATCGTAGCCCTGATCAATCTGGTCAGCTTCCCGGGAAAACTGTTCTTGTCCATAATCTTCCATAGCTCTTCACGGTCAATAGTATTATAGGGAGCCTTGAAATCGATGAATAGGTGGTGCGTAGGGACTTGATATTCACAACACTTTTGGAGGATCTGCCGCAACGTAAAGATTTGGTCCGTTGTCGATCGCCCGTCCACAAAACCGGCTTGATAACTTCCCACAAATCTGCTTGCTAGCGGCAATAAACGGCGAAAGATGATCTGGGAAAGCACTTTGTAAGCCGCATTAAGAATAGCGATCGCTCGATAGTTCTCAAATTCTAGTTTGTCGCCTTTTTTATATACTGGGCATATTACTCCCTCTTTCCACTCCTCCGGTAGCTGTTCTGTATCCCAGATCCTAACTATCAGTCGGTGCAGACAAGTGGCCAACTTATCGGGGCCCATTTTGATAAGTTCCGCTCCGATACCATCTTTCCCAGCTGCTTTGTTGTTCTTAAGCTGTCGGATAGCATCCTTAACTTCACCTATCGTGGGAGCTGGCATGTCCCCCTAATCCGCTGTACCGACGAAGCCATTCTTCCTGCCGCCTTGGTCCTTCGCCTCTGCGCCGTTCAGATGTTCATCGTAGTGCTGCTTCCACCTTTCAATCACCTCACGTTCGTCCGTTAAGATACCCCCTTCCTTATCCCGACACATTTCGGCTCGCGCCACAAAGCCTTGTCGGGATGCGTTGAGTTTCTTGTAGAACTTGTGTGTTTCTTGAGAACGATACAGCTGCTCCATTTCTTCGCACTCCAGCTCTTCCAGGCGGCGCTTCTGATCCCAGAAAAGATGGGTTTGCTGTCTTCGCTTCTGTTTATATCGCTCCACATTATGACGGGTTCCTTGCTGCAGTATCGCCGCCCACGCTGCATTCTTCTCGTCCAAAACCGTCTGACACTCTTCGTCGAACCAATCGTTCCGTTGATTCCGCTCCACGAACCCAACGGTGCCTTAAGCAGCGCTGCTCGTTGCTCCAGCAGTCCTCAAGAGGGGCTTCGGTGAGCTCTCCCTCATCAGGCAACGCTGCGTCGAGGCATTGCACGTACTCAGTTGCGACTTCGGACAGCTTCAGTCGCTCCAGATTGTACCGTGGCGGGCGTCGGTACCGAATGTTGTTGGCAGCGGAAAGTTTTTGGCGCACCTTGACCATTAGAAGGTAGTGGTTCGAATCGATATTTGCGCCGCGATAGGTCCTGACGTCGATAATGTCCGAGAAGTGCCTTCCGTCGATCAAAACGTGGTCGATTTGCGATTCTTTCTGCTGCGGTGATCTCCAGGTGTACCGATATGGGAGACTATGCTGGAAGTAGGTACTACGTATGGCCATGTTCTTAGAGGCGGCAAAATCGATGAGTCTAAGACCGTTGGCGTTCGTTAGCTGGTGAGCGCTGAACTTTTCTATAACCGGTCTGAATTCCTCCTCCTGGGCGACTATCACGATGAAAGCTGTACCCAGCTCATGTCAATACAGCTCTGGTAGATGGTATAACCATCCCTATACGTATGTACCGACGATCCCTTCCAGCAAACCTCCTGCAGCGCTACGATGTCGAACTTGCGGACCCTCAATAAATCGGAAAGAATGCGGGTACTTCCCGAGAAATTGAGATACTTGCAGTTCCATGTCCCGAGTTGCCAATCGTTAGTCCGTTTCCGTTGCTTGGGTCTATGTCGATTGTTCCGGTTCGTATTTACATTGCTTGCTTCCTGTACTTTTGTTTTTTTACGGCTGGCTTGTAGGGCCTGCACCAACCCCCATTGTCTCGCCGCCCAAGTAACATTTTGGGTTTTATGAGGGTTCTGTATACCATGATTTAGACTTGTAGAATGCTATAAAACCTCAATAAAACTAACAATGTTACTTGGGCGGGGGACTATCGTGCACAGCACTGTGTAGAGTCCCATGCTGGCACCAGGACGTTGATCAGCCGCTCCTAACATGGAGAACAGACGCCGTTTTGAGCCGCACCTCCATGATGAACAGACCAGACGCTCGAAGACTGCACTATCCGGAGAGAGGAGTCCCCCCCTTCCCTGTCAGTATACGACCAAGGTCCCACCGGGGTTGGTTACCCGATCTTCCCTATGGTTACTCGTACCCCAACCGGCACCGCCGGGAGATAGGGATAGGAGTTACTGGACAAGAGGCTAAAGACCGCTAGTGGGGTCTATTTTATACCTGCAGATACGCGAAGTATCAATGGTACGCATTGTCCAGCCGTTTACCAGCCCAATGTCGGCCTAAATGCTCCTAATTTGGGCCCAAACATAAATTCAGCAATCAAATAAATTTTCAATAGCGACCGAAAATATCCATTAGTACCGTCCCAATGACGCGTTCATCTAGATAAAATTGATAAATAGCAGATTTTTAGAGATGGGCCCAATCTTAGATCCATAAGCCGATGGGCCCAATCTTAGAGCCGTTTCCCCTATGTGATTCCAAATTTTCTGTTCGTTGTTCCCTAGTTTGAAGTGGTAAAGACTACTAGGTGTCATTGCTTAATTTTGTTGCTAAGGAATACAAAGGAAAAGGAAGACAAAGGGGCGTACGGGCGGCGATTCCTTGCGATGAAGGCAAGAATGACAACTGCATCAAAACCGAATGCTTCATCATTTCTCAATAGTGATGGAGTAATACCAACAATCAATACGAAACTAACGATTTTAAATTGGCTCACCACTTCAGTAGCCTATTGGTCCCAAGCAAACGATTAACGTACCCTATTCTAGTTGAAATTCTATTACTACACTATGTTTGTTTTGATTCGCTATGAAAGTTTGACAGATAACATCAGGGGTGTGTGGATTCATGCAGAACATGCAGGGGTGAGTGAAATAGCTTGGGACTGCTTGGGACCGTTGTTCTGGTACTGAGTGAGCCAAAAATAATAATGATTTTCTTCGGGACCCAGTGGTCTTAGAGTTACCTCTATGGTAATACGACATCAGCTAAACTAAAGACACGGGCTAAACTAAAATAGATCAAATTATTTGTCACAGTGGTTTTATGTCCCTAATAAAGGAGATAACAATTTTTGGTATAATTACGCATGTTCAAAAGAAATAATTTAATTTTTAATCAATTGATTATTTTTTTCCTTTGATTTGTTCATCGGTGACGGGGGCACGGTGACTTTAGATCAACCGTTTTTGCATATTGAGTAAAAGATCATTTGTTAAATCCCCAGCCTCGTTACATTACTGAGTTGACCTATCCAGGCCTCTATTGTAGCAAATCATTAATAATAGAAAACGGTGGAACGATTCGAAAAAGTAAAACGTATTGAAGCGCCCATACCATAGAGGTAACTCTAAGACCACTGGGTCCCGAAGAAAATCATTATTATTTTTGGCTCACTCAGTACCAGAACAACGGTCCCAAGCAGTCCCAAGCTATTTCACTCACCCCTGCATGAATCCACACACCCCTGATGTTATCTGTCAAACTTTCATAGCGAATCAAAACAAACATAGTGTAGTAATAGAATTTCAACTAGAATAGGGTACGTTAATCGTTTGCTTGGGACCAATAGGCTACTAAAGTGGTGAGCCAATTTAAAATCGTTAGTTTCGTATTGATTGTTGCCCATACTCCGTTGCGCATCCATGTTTCACTCCCGTGGTGAAGCGCCCAACGTAGAGCAACAACTCGCGTGGTCTTTCTTTCTCCGTGAAATGAAAGACAGTGCAATTCCATTTCTACTGTATGGAAAAAGCTCTTTGATGAATCAGTTATCCTGAGGTTGGAACTGTGCTCGTCCGCACCTAGCAAACCTCGGATAATAAACTCATCAGAACAACTGCCCCGATTCTTTATTCTTCGAAACCTTTTATACATGAATTTGTTACTTAAACTCTACACAATAGTTTTTCTCCAGTATGTACATATAAAGCGAGACAGATAGTTTTTCTCTTGGAAAGTCGGTGTCTGTTTTTTTAACAAGAATTAATGCTCCTCGCGGTAGGAACGGCTATGTAGGATGCTTACTCACCAATGTTTACTTTGACCTTTCTCGAAGCACCTAGTTAAGCCAGCGCGCATCGCTGACGACGCGGTAGCAACTGTTTATAAACAACTGACCCTGGAAATGTGCAACATTGTCACTGCTGCTGTTAAGTTGTGTATTTTCTACTACCGTATGGGGGTCTATTACTGGTTAATTTCTTACTCAGATTGATATTGGATTTTGAGGCCTTTGCACGTATATTTAGACATTTAGTAAGCCTGATCCGATTTAGAAGACATTGTTAACTACTTTCGAGGATTTCATTTCATTGTAATAGCTTTTTATAGCCGATAATGAACGATGATCGGTCGTAGCTTGTTCTGATGTAAGGGGCACGGTGGCTTTAGAGCGACCGTTTTTGTTTACTGAGCAGAAGATCGTGGGTTAGTACCCAAGCACCTTTCAGTATTGACCGTAATGAAATTGAGCTAAAATGACGGGTACGTAAAAGAAGTAATATTTGAGTTTTCGGAACGACGTGTTCATTGGATCAAATTCTTCTCAAGAGCAATTTGTGTCGTCTCCGGAGAGGTTGTCGCCGGGATCGAAACATAGTAACAACAAATTGAGCGAAAACTTGATCGTAATTGTTTTGTGATATAAGAAGCTCGGTAACCTAGTGGCGACCGATTTTGCTTGCTGAGCAGAAGACCATGGGTTTATACCCAAGCTCTTTCGCACTATTGAATCGTTAGGACATCAATTCAGCATATCGTTTATCAAAACGAATCCTGCTGCAATCCCAACCCTTTTATCCAACATCGTGGAAGTGAAGTGGCGTTCTCGGCTTTCATTAAAGCGAGTATTACGTAAACATATTCCTACCCAAGCAACGCCTATTGGTTATCTGTGTAATTACAGCTAATCTGGCAATAACGAAGTTGCATCTACGGGCGGTCAATCAATTTCAACACTGAAGAAAATATTTTGAAAGGTCATGAAAAATCCTTTCAGGCAGTATGCAATTGGGTGCACAAAAGGAATAATCCATGAAAATTTGAACTGTATGTTATAGGACAAAGATTCAGCTTTCCAATGACGTGCTTATTTTCAAAATCGGAGGAAGGTGAGCTCATAAAGAACACATTTTAAGGAATACATCCAAATTCTTTATGGCCGCTAAAATTTTTGAACATGTCAAAGGAAAGGTCTAACTTTTTCCATTATGGGGTTTCTTGAGAATTTTCAAAGATACATTTATTTGAGAGCTCCTAGCTACCAAGGGTTCCATCAATTTGGCCTTTGTCGATCGATTTATTTAGTTTCATAACTAAAACTTCGGAATGAGTACAAAAAAATGGTTTTTAAGAGCCTCGTGCAAAAAAATTGACTGGTTTCAGCGAGAATTACTCGTCTGGGAGACGATATTAGTGTGTTTGATCAGTTGAAGATCTTCAGAGTAATACTTGATCAACCCAAATTCTTGAAAAATTCGTGAATATCTACGAAGATCTGTAAAAGTCTGCGAAGTTTCCTGCACTTCTACAAAGATTTATGTACGTTTTGTGAACTTTAAAATCGGTTCCTGAACTAAGTTTTAATCCTTTTTAAATTTTTTGAGCTAATCTGATAAAACATCAAAAAAAGGTTATCTTCTATTTAATTCCACTTAATTAATTTTGGTATCAATGACAGATACGTATTTCGACTACAATGTGCAGTCTTCATCAGTGTCATTCCCACTAAAGAACTTTTCAAAATCTAACCCCTTTAAGTAGGGTTAACTACCCCATTTCCGGCCTATTAAGCACAACCCGCACTTAGTCTTTCTTAATCTAGCGCAGTTTAGCACCAAACGGAATGCTATTATTACTGATGGCTTCCAAATTTATTTACCTTTCTGTACGTACCGTAAGATTTGATATAGAGAAACAAATTGTTTAGATATTGTTATAAGTCTAACACTGCTTCTTGACGCCAAACTCGGCCTACGGATTTTAAACTCGGCCTAACGCATTGAAACCGCCAATGAGTTCACTTCGGCCTATCGGATAAAGAAAAAAATTGATTCGGTCGGAGAACTTCTTTTGTTTGTGGGAATTATGGGTGCAAACCTTCATATCACGCGTTCTCATTGACTTTATTCGGTAACTTATTAACTAAATTATCGTACCAAACGCCGAATTGACTTGTTAATTCTGATATCGTGGATTTATTTGAAGTTTTCTGCTCGATAGGCCCAAAATCGGCGATTAGACCGAAGTAGTTCTCTACCCTACTCATCCCCTAGGTATAAAAGTCAAGATCACAGATATAAAAATGAAACTACAATGTGTTGAATCGGAACCTACCTAACTAATTAAAACCAAAGATTTAAGTATACTAAAGGAGAAAAATCTATTCAACTCTCTAATAAGGAAAATCCCAAAGGCTTGGTACAGATACCTATTTCGACTACAATGTGTAGTCTTCATCAGTCACTGAGCTTCCACGAAATTCCCTAAACTTGCATATGAATGAAAGTCTCTTCAACAAAGAAACCTAACCTAATTCCCTGCACTTCTATGAAATTCCCTGAACTTCTACGATGCTACCTGTTCTTCTATGAAGTTTTACGAAGTTTCTCGAATTGCTACGTTATTCACTAAACTCACACAAAGCTTGCTGAACTACTATGTAGTTCACTATACTCTTACGAAGTTACCTGAACTATTGAAAATTTCGTTGATTCTCTGCAATGTTCCCTTAAGGTCTACCCGCATAGAAAAATACCATTTCTAGAACAGTTCAAACTTCACTGATACCTTACTAGCTATGTTAACTTTACACAAAATAGTTTTGTTATGGTTTATGGAATGTAATAAACATTAAAGAAACACTACTTTCAACTGTTACAGTTTCTGGTATGTTTCAGCTAAATTTTGTTACGGTTGATCAACTATACTGAACTGTTACAAAACATTACGAATAAAAGTTGTAAACAACTTGTACAACGCTTACGTGTTTCGATTATGGTTGCTTTATGTTTTTACAATTTGTACAAACAGAAGAAAACGCTTTTGATTGAAACGGTGCTCGTGAGTTCATTGTGTTGTTTTGTTCGTTATTTTATTTTTAAAACCCTTGGTAATATTAGCTTAAAGCATAAAATATTTCTTAAAAGCGCATGCATTTTCTACACAAATATTCAGGGCTAACAGCGGTTTACATGTGAAGGAGATTTCGATGTTGGTGGCTCACATCATCCAAAAAGGAAATCGAAGCAGGTACGTTATGCCGGGGCCTTTTTATCTTCCAGAAATGGAATGGAGTTTGTTTTGCAGGGCAAATTCATTTATCTATTCATTTTATATTAGATCAATAAACATGTTACCAAGAGCAAGGGAGGTGTCCACAAAAAGAAATCTTGTAAATCACATTAAAATTAAAGAACAACCCATGATGGCTGTATTCCGGATAAGCTACGACAGTATTTATTATAACGTCAATAAGTATAGTAATTTATACCATTTCATAGTATATCATGAAGTTAACAACAATGGTTGGTTCTAAACCGTACTACCTTATTCGAAAGTTAATGGAAATAGTTTCACATATCCAACTAGAACCTTTTCTGATGTGGTAAGGCTATAGTTGTTTTGCTAAAAATGTATGAGAAAAAGCGAGATTTCGTATGGTGAACGTTCTTAACCACCCATTGTTCATATGGTTGGGTCTTCGAAAACCTTAATCAATATGGTCAAAACTTTATCTAGGTATGGTTTGATTAAAGTTGACTGAACCTTTCTCATTATGGTTTTCAGAGGAAGATAAACCATTTTTAATGTGGTAATCGTATGGTTGTGATTTATGCGGGTAGTAAATTTTCTGAAATTCTACGGAATTCCCTAAATTTTTCCATGTACATTAAACTACTTTAACAAAGACATCTGAAGTAGAAAAAAGGTCCTGGAACTTTTACGAAATTTTCGGTAACTAAACAAAGTTAAGTTAAGTTTTCGGTAACTAAACAAAGTAGTGCAATGTTCCCACTTCAACGAAGTTTTCCGGAATTAAAACGACCTCTATGAAACTCACTGAATTTCAAATAAATCTCCTGAATTTGTGCGATATTCCTAAACATCTAAAAAGTCCCTGAAGTTTTAAGATGTTCAAAGAAGTAAAATTAAAACCCTTATCGTCAACGAAGTTCCCCGAAGTTCTGTAAAGTTTGATGAAATTCTACACAAGTTCTCTGAACTACTACATTTACCGAAGCTCTACAACATTCTCAGCACTTTTATGAAGTTCACTGAAATTCTACGAAAATTGCTAAGCTACTGCAATGTTTGCGGAGCTGTTTCTAAATTATCTGAACTTCTGTTTACTGCACTTCTAGAAAGTTGCCAATATTTATGCTACTAGTAAGATTTCGAAAGTTCTACGAAATTTGTTGAAGATCTCTGAAGGTCCTTGAAATTCTACATCTTTGAAATTTGATCGGCATCTTAACGGTTTGCTTCACTGTTATTTTTCACGAGTTCTTCTCATTACAACGATCTTAAGCAAAAAGTTCTGTATGTGAGCAATACTTTCAATGAATCACAATAAAAGCAATACGAAGGGGGGAGATAATATTCATTAAACACTACACTGACAGTACTGTCATACATTTTTAGAGTACGCTATCATCTTCCAAAATACTTTGAGTGCTTTGATTTGTATATCAAATTAAAGGGCTAAAATTGTCTTAGAAATCAATGGTATTTCACAAAGTACTCTCTCTACAATGCAGCATTTATGGTCATTGTAGACAGCTTTAGTCCGGGAGTTAGAAGGTGATAGCTCTATTGCAGATCCAGTAACCCATTTCAGAATGTCTGGAGAGTCACGCCCATTCCGAGGTTACTTTCACTCACAATAAGCCCCGCATGTATGCATTACCGTTATCAAATGGATATTGGTTATATATACACACTTCCAGGTTCGAAAACATTGTTTTCAAACCTGGCATGTAGGTATTTAGTTTAATTTTGATATTTAATTTTTTTAAAATAAATGGAAAGCTCTCACCATATTCTGCTCTTCCACCGTCGATAATTGCTTCTTTTGGAATCCCTTGGAGTTTTTCTCTCACACTTCGTATTTCATTCCGTGCTTCACCGGCAGTTTCCTTCCGTAGATCGTCCTTGGTTGGTTGGTTCTAATATGATTCCGCCTTTTTTGGTCGGTTTCATGTCCACTATATGTTATTGAATTGCCATGGTGATCTGGGACGAGGCTCACGTCCAAAGTGCGCTCCGTGTGCGAAAGGAGAATGAAAGAAATACGAAAGGGATCAGTTTCAAGAAGTGACAGTTTCATCAGATTCCCCGACTAACCATACTCAAGCAAAGTAAAGTAAGAAAATACAAGCTATATTGCGACTATATGGTTACTTGGGTACTCATATGGCCGTCAGAATGGTTCATCGGTTGCGAAGTGAAGTATTTCTGAAAGTGATTCGTTATATTTCTCAATGTTTTGATTTTATCCTAACGTTACCTCAATGTTATATCACTGACAAGCAGACACAACACATTGAACATTTATCATTGTAAACCCTATCGCCATCTGTCGTATATACTTTGATGGGCAATACACTCAAAAGTTGGTTGTAGTGTGTAAACGTCAAATGCTGCTGAATTGATCTTGTGCACCACAAGTGGCGGTACTACCAACTAAGAAACATTTAAATTGACCGTTAAAAACGATTTCGATGAACGTTTTAAGAGTGTTATGTCTGCTTGTATGTGAACATACCTTCACTATCGCAACTTCGGGTAATCTGCGAAAGTACTTGCATTTTTCTCAGGCAATCTAACTGCAATTACTCTCTCATACTCGAAGTGTGCCACGACCAAATTGGCTCAACGACGTCCTATACGCTCTCTGACCGAAGCGCAGGGACACACAAAGTAGTGATTATTGCTGAATATTCCTAAATTGTTAAACTGGAAACATCTTCAGCTGACTAAAACACCTCAGACTCCGTAGGAGATTTGTTAACCATATGCTCCAACAGTGTGCGCAGATAAGAATTTTAAATTCAAATCTAAACAACTTCAAAATTCGTAGTATTCAATATAATTTCCCACTAACGAAGTCCTAGTCTCACAGGATCAGTAAAACACGGTTCGTTTCCAAAATACCAACTATACTGTGTTAACGCATGTGGCGCAAACTGCATTAATCTTTTTATTATAAAGGGTGATACGGTCAAAATTTGGTCAAGAGAAAACGCGTGTAAATCGGTGAAATCGTTTATTTAAAAAATCAAATTAAATTGCTTTTTCAAGTTCAATTAGTATAAAATTCAGGAAAAATATTCAGTTAGGCTTCCGCTTTTCCAAATCCGAATTGCCGGGCCTTACGCTTGACCCCTGCCATCAGATTTTGTACAGCCACCTTGTCCACCTTCTTCGCCGCAGAAAGCCAGTTTGCCTTGAACTGCTGCTCGCCCTTAGCAGTTTTTTTGGTCTTCTTTAGGTTCCGCTTGACAATAGCCCAGTATTTCTCAATTGGGCGGAGCTCTGGCGTGTTGGGAGGGTTCTTGTCCTTGGGAACCACCTGCACGTTGTTGGCGGCGTACCACTCCATGGCCTTTTTACTGTAATGGCAAGATGCCAAATCCGGCCAAAACAGTACGGAACAACCGTGTTTCTTCAGGAAAGGCAGCAGACGTTTATTCAAACACTCTTTCACGTAAATTTCTTGGTTGACAGTCCCGGAAGCTATGAAAATGCTGCTTTTCAAGCCACAGGTACAGATGGCTTGCCAAACCAGATATTTCTTTGCGAACTTTGACAGTTTCATGTGCTTGAAAACATCTGCTACCTTTCCCCTTCCTTTTGCCGTATAAAACTCCTGTCCCGGAAGCTGCTTGTAGTCGGCTTTGACGTAGGTTTCGTCGTCCATTACCACGCAGTCATACTTCGTCAGCATCGTCGTGTACAGCCTCCGGGATCGCGCTTTGGCCGTCGTATTTTGTTTATCATCGCGATTTGGAGTCACTACCTTCTTGTAAGTCGATAGTCCGGCTCGTTTTTTGGCTCGATGCACGATTGTAGACGATACACCCAGCTTATTTGCGGCATCTCGGAGAGAGAGGTTAGGGTTTCGCTTGAAACTACCGGCAACTCTCTTTGTCGTCTCAGCGGCTTCCGGTTTTCGATTTCCCCCCGATCCAGACTTCCTGGCTGTCGACAAACGTTCCCCAAACACTTTAATTACATTTGTAACGGTTGATTTGGCAACTTTTAGTGATTTTGCCAACTTTGCGTGCGAGTAGCTCGGATTTTCGCGATGCGCGAGCAAAATCTTGATACGCTGCTCTTTTTTCTTGGACGGCATTTTGACAACTGAAGAGTATTCCAAAATCAAAGTAGGAGCAACATTCTACACACACACACCTTCAAAATGAGGGGTGTTCAGGTTTTTTAAATGCAAAATTGAAAGAAATACGTCAAGTTGATATTGACCAAATTTTGACCGTATCACCCTTTAACGTGCATAATATTGAGCATTTACTGTGTGACCGAATATATTTCTCATGGTGCACTTGCAATCAAATCCTACTGGTTCAAGTTCTTAAAGAAATAAAATCGAGTCGAAATAAAAATCCCGGTATCCACGGGATTACGGAATTTATAAGCGTTTATACCTGGATCCGGGAATCCCGGGATTTTTCCTCCCGGGACAACTATCTAGTAAGAACTGACATAACATTTACTGTCCAAAAACATGCATTGGATGTAAGAAATCCATCCTTACATTTGATGTTCATGCCATTTTTTTTTTCATATAATTATCGATTTTCGTTCAGATCCATCAGCAATTAGGCTGACGTAAATACACAAAATAGAAGTTTGCGAACCAGCCATTCAACCTTCAATCTCTTTAATAAAATAACCTAACCTAAGCTTACCTGTGTTACATCGCATGTGTTTCGATTGTTGTCCCAATATGAAATGGAGCGGCAGTATAGATATCACCCATAGTACACATCATTATCCTGTGGATTATAATGAATTAAGGGAAAACTAACAATCACCCGCTTCCATTTTCAGTCACATCTCCGCCGTCACGATGCTGGGCGTCCCGGCGGAAATGTACCGCTACGGCAGCCAGTACTGGGCCTGTTCCATCTCCGGAATAATCGTCACCATATTCATGGTGTACGTTTTCCTCCCGGTGTTCTTCGAACTGCAAACAACCTCCTGCTATGCATACCTGGAGCTACGTTTCAGCAAACGGGTCCGCTCGTTGGCCAGCCTCCTATACATGCTATACTGTCTGCTAAACGTTCCGGTGCTAATCTACACACCGGCGATAGCATTCAGTCATGGTAAGTAACACACGGCAATGCCTTCAATCACAGTTCGTTATCCGTTGTTCAAACATGCTGCCTTTGTTTTCAGTCAGTGGGATCAATTTGCACATCATCACGCCAATCATATGCTGTATTTGCATTTTCTACACCACTTTTGGAGGAATACGGTTTGAGCAAATTCAACAGTTATTTCGGACTGAACAGTGAGGTTTGATTAATCGATTCTTTTTGATGGTTTTAGCGCTGTGATATGGACGGATACATTGCAATTTGGAGCAATGCTGGTGGCGCTCTGCGTGATAATGACGCTCGGAACTCTGCAGCTGGGTGGCTTTATTAACATTTTCAAAATTGCTGATGCAGGAAATCGACTGATTTGGTTCAAGTACGTATTGATTTATCATGTGTATAACAGTTAATGAATTGCGATTTTTTCAGCGTGGATCCTGATCCCACCCTGCGGTCATCGTTTTGGCTAGTATCGGTAGGGCTCACTTCGATGTGGATTTCTATTATTGGAGTATCCCCGGAATGCGTACAACGATTCCTAACTGTTCCAGATCTATCGAGTGCCAAAAAGTGACCACAAACGCATATTTTAAAGTTACAAAATAGCTCAATTTAACCCACTTCTAGGGCAGTTTGGATATTCGGTGCCGGACATATTATCGTAAAGCTGTGCTCCGTCTACAATGGCCTGCTGATATTCAGTAAATACCACGACTGTGACCCAGTTCACTCCGGTTTGGTGAAGAAAAACGATCAGATTTTCGCCTACTACGTTCTGGACGTTGCTCAGAAAATTCCCGGCCTGCCCGGATTGTTTGTCGTGGGAATCTTTTCCGCTGCTCTATCAACGATGTCGACCACCATGAATACCCTATCCGGAACGATGTACGATGACTTCGTGAAGCCTCACTTCAATTTAAACGAGTCGACGGCAAGCACGGTCATCAAATCTATGGTCGTCTTCATTGGAGTACTCTGTTTCCTGTTGGTGTTTGTGGTCGAGAAGCTGGGCAGTGTGTTCAGTTTGGGAATCTCGGTGGCCGGAGTGACGTCCGGTACGCTGTTGGGGATCTTCTTCCTTGGAATGTTCTCCCCGAAAATCAATGCTAAGGTAAGAAGGGATACTTTTTGGCTCTAGGATTGAAGTTAATCAAGCCTCTCATGCAGGGTGCATTCTGGGGAGCGATTATTTCACTGGGAGCGTTAGGCGTGATAGCAGCAGGAGCTCAGTTGGAGATCCTTAATGGGAATCTTAAGTATCAGAGTCTGCCGCTACGGTATGATGGCTGCTCGGGATTCAATTCAACTGGGTAAGTTTTCGATTGATATTTTCATTCGTCCGTCTCTAATCATCATCAATTTCGATCCATTCCCCATCTTCAGCACGGAAACCTCTACCTTCTATGTCGACGCTGAGGGACACGACAATTCCGAGGTGCCTTGGGTTTTCCGATTGGGATTCATGTACTACTCGCTTCTGGGCACGGTCATAGCCGTTGTAGCGGGAACCATCATTAGTTTCATCACGGGAGGTCAAAAGGAACCCGTTCCAGAGCAGCTACTAACGCCCTGGGTTCGCCCTCTGTACAGACCGATTCGCACCGTCGACGACTACGAGTGCAAACTTACCAAGAATCAGCTGTACGCGATTAAGGAGGTGCAAAAAATTTGTAAATAGATTTACTCTAAGATCAGATCTTTATTGTAAATAGTTCTAAAAAATATTTCAAATATAAAATCAATGCTACCGTTTATTTGGCTTTCCCAGAGCAGGCCCTACGTAAGTTTTGGAACCCATTCGTTGGTTGATGTACTGCTTACGAATTTCTCTCAATTGCTTGGCAATTGAAATCACTTCCTGATCGGCATCGTTCAAGTCCTTTTTCAATGTATTGTTGTAAGTGCTGTAGATCCACTCAACAGACTTCTACACGTTAGCTCGAAATCCCTCCAGAACATGCTTGGTATGGCGAAAACGTGCTGGATTTACTATATCGGCCAACATGTAGATCAATCCATGCTTCACAGCGGACTGTTGTCGAAGAGTAACGAAAGGAATTTCAACCTGAGGCAACGCTGCCTGAGCTGCCTCCAAGGCGATCAAAGCACCGTGACATGCCGTTCGGCAATCCAGCACCAAAGAAATCCTCTCCGCCGCTGTAGATGATTGTTCAACAAGATTCCAGTATTCGACGGCTTGCAGTAAAGGGTGATACGGTCAAAATTTGGTCAAGGGAAAACGCGTGTAAATCGGTGAAATCGTTTATTTAAAAAATCAAATTAAATTTCTTTTTCAAGTTCAATTAGTATAAAATTCAGGAAAAATATTCAGTTAGGCTTCCGCTTTTCCAAATCCGAATTGCCGGGCCTTAGACTTGACCCCTGCCATCAGATTTTGTACAGCCACCTTGTCCACCTTCTTCGCCGCAGAAAGCCAGTTTGCCTTGTACTGCTGCTCGCCCTTAGCAGTTTTTTTGGTCTTCTTTAGGTTCCGCTTGACAATAGCCCAGTATTTCTCAATTGGGCGGAGCTCTGGCGTGTTGGGAGGGTTCTTGTCCTTGGGAACCACCTGCACGTTGTTGGCGGCGTACCACTCCATGGCCTTTTTACCGTAATGGCAAGATGCCAAATCCGGCCAAAACAGTACGGAACAACCGTGTTTCTTCAGGAAAGGCAGCAGATGTTTATTCAAACACTCTTTCACGTAAATTTCTTGGTTGACAGTCCCGGAAGCTATGAAAATGCTGCTTTTCAAGCCACAGGTACAGATGGCTTGCCAAACCAGATATTTCTTTGCGAACTTTGACAGTTTCATGTGCTTGAAAACATCTGCTACCTTTCCCCTTCCTCTTGCCGTATAAAACTCCTGTCCCGGAAGCTGCTTGTAGTCGGCTTTGACGTAGGTTTCGTCGTCCATTACCACGCAGTCAAACTTCGTCAGCATCGTCGTGTACAGCCTCCGGGATCGCGCTTTGGCCGTCGTATTTTGTTTATCATCGCGATTTGGAGTCACTACCTTCTTGTAAGTCGATAGTCCGGCTCGTTTTTTGGCTCGATGCACGGTTGTAGACGATACACCCAGCTTATTTGCGGCATCTCGGAGAGAGAGGTTAGGATTTCGCTTGAAACTACCGGCAACTCTCTTTGTCGTCTCAGCGGCTTCCGGTTTTCGATTTCCCCCCGATCCAGACTTCCTGGCTGTCGACAAACGTTCCCCAAACACTTTAATTACATTTGTAACGGTTGATTTGGCAACTTTTAGCGATTTTGCCAACTTTGCGTGCGAGTAGCTCGGATTTTCGCGATGCGCGAGCAAAATTTTGATACGCTGCTCTTCTTGCTTGGACGGCATTTTGACAACTGAAGAGTGAATTCCAAAATCAAAATAGGAGCAACATTCTACACACACACACCTTCAAAATGAGGGGTGTTCAGGTTTTTTAAATGCAAAATTGAAAGAAATACGTCAAGTTGATATTGACCAAATTTTGACCGTATCACCCTTTAGCCCTTTAAGTGAAGCTCTCATCAATAAACCAGCCGTCCTCCATTGCTTGGAGACTCCCCCTAAACGGTCACGGATTTCACGCGCCGAATCAAGTTCTTCATCCAGACGTTGCTCAAGTACGGAACTGTAGCTGCCTGTAGGACCTTTGATTATAGTATAGGATCTAGTCATCATTGGAATAAATAAAAATTCATTCTGTTTCCAACAGTTTTCTTAGTCACTACATTTTGGCGACGACAGGAGAAAAAACTGTTCAAGAAAATCTAGCAATTTTTGCAGCGGAAAAGTTTGGAACCGAGCGGAGTTTTTCCAGATTATTAACAAAATAATGGCGTTCTCCATGGTACGTATAAAATAAAGTATAAAAAGAAATTTGATTGAAGCAATTTTCTCGAGGAAATTTTGGAGTATACGGAACCAACCATCATAAATTTTACAATATTTGAGGCCCGAAACAGTCGGCATGGCCCTCAATTTAATAAGCAAGACCCTAAGTGTCCGGGATGAGCATTGCAAGATTCTGTATTGAGGCCCGATGCACACCGTTCGAAAAATTCATGTAAATTTCTGCGAGATATAGTGCACATAAAATTAACGGTAGATTTGGCATAAATTTACGCGATATTTCGTGTAAATTTAAGCGCAATATCGCATAAATTAGCAATATTGTATGCAAGCTTGTAAGCAATTTCGCTGTTTATGTCAAGTATAGTTCAAAGTTAAACGAAGGGAGATTTTACGCGGTAGTTAAAATTCAGATTTTTTTTCTGTGCAGATTCGGGATGGCCCTTAATGAATTACGAGAGACCCGCAGAAATCGAGATGAATCTCACAAGGTTCAGAAGAATCCGAATTGAGGCCCGACATTATCGGGATGGCCCTCAGAGAGTTGGTGAGACCTGGAGAAATCGGGATGGATCTCACAAGATATATCGTAAATTTATGAGTCGTAGGATGAAGTACGTAAAAGTAGAAGCCCGATAAATGGGTTGATCTAAAAAAAAAAAAAAAAAGAATTGTAACTTCATACATGAAAATTGTTTCTGTCAAATTTATCATTTGTCTGCCTACTGTGATTTACAGGTTAATCAAATCGTTCCACCGTTCATTGAAAACGATGAAGGACCCGCAGCTGTACGGTGGGAAAAGTGGCGAGAGCACTTCGAGGCCTATCTTGAGTGGACAAATGTAGTTGATCATGATGAAAAATTCAAAACGCTTATGCTCTTCGGTGGGTCCGATGTACGGAGGGTTGTGTCCAAGATAAATGTTGACGATTCACAGCCGTTGGACAACCGTTACCGAGCTGCTCTCCAACTACTTGATGAGTATTTCATTCCACGTATGTCGAAGACCTATGAAAGACAAAAATGTCGATAAATGGCACCTGAAGCAAACGAAAAGCTAGATAGGTTTGCAATCCGTCTGAAGAAACAAGCAACAAACTGTTCATTCGAGGACCAAACGGACAGTATGATCGTCGATCAGATCGTATCAACCACCAAGGATGAAAAACTGAAACGAAAATGCCTGGAAAAAGATCATACACTGGAAGAGGTTTTGGCAATGAATCGAGCTCATGAATCTGTTCAGCTCCAACTGAATGTCTGGGAAAGTGGAATCAATGAAAAGAACATAGTCAACACGGTGCAATCAGGTGCAGCTCCAGATGTGAAGGAACACCGTGTAGATAAAACCTGGGATAAAACCAAAACGAAGCACGCAAACAGATGTTTCCGGTGTGATGGACGGCACAACTCGAATGATTCCATCTGCCCAGCATTGTCTCGGAAATGTAAGATTTGCAACAAGACATTTTGCTCGGTGTTGTTCGAGAGGTAAGAAGTTCCCAAAATATGATCGTCAGGAAAATCGTACTTAGAAGAAGAGGTTTGTTCGAGAAGTTAGTGGAGATGATACCAGTCAGAGAGAGGAGAGCGAAGTGTTCGACTTATTTCACCTTGGATCAAGAAAGCGGTGGGTGGAGTTTCACTGAGGATGATTATCGATACAGGTGCTGATGAAGATATTCTCAGCGAAAATGACTGGAAGATGTTGAAGTCTACTGGATTCGAGGCATACAGTATCAAGAAAGGAAGTAGCAAGGTATTCAATGTCTATGGATCCAAAACTCCGTTGAAGGTTCTCGGCGAGGTAAATACGGACGTAGCCTTTGAAGGAAGAAGCGTAGAAACAACGTTGTACGTCATCCAAGGCGGGAAATGTTCGTTACTTTCTGGAGACACTGCTATCAAGTTGGGTGTCATCAAGTTTCTGAACGTAGTTGAATCTGATCCTTTCCCTTGCATCACCGGTAAGAAGTGATTGATTAATATGTAAAATAATAGATGTAATTTAATAAATTTCTAATCGTTAATGCTGGTTAATGTATAGGAATAGAAGCCAATATTAAAATCGATAAAAGCATTCCACCAGTTCGACAAAGTCTACGACGCATTCCATTTCCTCTAGAAGAACTCACACTGATGAAATTTAAAGAGTTAGAAAAACAAGATATTATCGAACGCGTTACTGAAGCGTCCGAGTGGGTGAGAGTTAGTGAAACGTAAAAGTACCAACGAAGTGAGGATTGTTATCGATCTGCGTGAAGCAAATAAAGCCGTCGTTCGAGAGGTTCGTCCGCTCCCAACTTTGGAGCAAATGATGAAAAAAGTTGGGGGGAGTAAAATATTTACCAAGCTCGATATCAAGCAAGCATTTCACCAAGGAAGAATGTCGCTACATTACTGCATTTATTAGTCCAGTTGGGCTGATGCGTTACAAACGATTAATGTTCGGATTATCGGCTGCCCCTGAATTATTTCAAAAGGTCATGGAAATGGTTTTCGCCGATTTTCCATGGCTGATCATTTTCATCGATGATATACTCATCCCAGCCAAAGATGAAAATGAACTTGCACTTAGAACCAGTTTAATACGAGAACGTCTGCGGAAACACAATATTTTGATCAATACTACCAAAGTGGAAGAAGCTGTAAGGGAGACCGATTTTCTCGGTTACCACATTTCGAGACAAGGGATATCTGTCGCTGAAGAAAAATTGGACGCTATTAAAAAGTTAAATCCACCCAAATCTACGGAAGAAGTGAGGAGTTTTCTAGGTCTGGTTAATTTCGTTCACCGTTATATCCCAGACATGGCAACTATAACCTATCCATTAAATTTATTGACAAGAAAGGGGACAAAGTTTAGCTGGGACACAAACCACCAACAAGCGTTCGAAAAAATTAGAAGTATTTTACTTAAGAAGGAAACTTTAGGATACTACGATGTAAATGAAGATACCTTCGTGATTGCTGATGGAAGTCCTGTTGGCCTCGGAGCAGTTCTTGTTCAAAGAAATACAAAAGGACAATATCGTATAATTTGCTATGCTTCAAAGACACTCTCGTTAACTGAACAAAGATATGCGCAGACGGAGCGAGAAGCCTTAGCGTTAGTGTGGGCCTGTGGAAAGTTTTACTACTATTTATATGGTAGATAGTCGGCGCCGGTGGTGTAGTGGTAAGCGTGACTGCTTTCTAACACCCCGATGGGTCTGGGTTCAATCCCAGCCGAGGTCGGTGGGATTTTTCTGAGGCATAAAAATCTCTGGTCACGTCTTCCTTCGGAAGGGAAGTAAAGCCGTTGGTCGCCCATGTGTGTTGAATGGGTGCGATATCCTACGCAGGTGTGGAAGCTGCCTTCCTGCACATTCGATTGCCGTCAATGAATGGCAATCGATGTCCGTCGGTGATTGGCACTAGATTGCGGAACAGAAACCGACGTTAAATAAAAGAAAGAAGATTTATATGGTAAATTCTTCTTCCTGATCACCGACCATAAACCGTTAGTGGTTAAATTTGGAGATCGAGTTAAACCATCACCACGCATTGAACGCTGGAAATTGCGGTTGATGTCCTACGAATTCAAAATTATGTACCGTCCAGGAAAAAACAATATTGCTGATCCACTCTCAAGGTTATGCCAGCCAAGCCAAGATTTCAGTTCAAGTTTTGATGAAGAATGCGAAAGGATAATAAGAATGGTTGCGATTGACACCTGCCCTGTAGCCATATCAATTGATGAAATTACTGCTGCAACCAATGAAGATACAGAGCTTCAAGAACTGATTAAATGGCTACCATATCATTCAAGACGTTGGCCCAAAACTCTGATGAGGTACAAAAAGTTGGCCAACTATCTTTCAAGTGATGGAGTTTTGGTATATCAACGTTAATACACCAACAGTTGTCTTAGTCACTACACTATCATTTTTGCCGAGGCTACCAAATGATCCAACTCCAAGTAAAGTGTCTGCAGTCGTGTGAAACTCTGACGAAGATTTGCTACACGAGCTCGCGAGTGTTCAACCATATCTGCGTGAAAACTTTGCGCCTCGAGTGTCACGGCAGAACGGGTGATGCGGGCAATGAACTCCTCCTGCCGAGCGGCTTTCACCGGATCCAGTGCGATGTCCAATTTCAGGGCTATCTGTTGAAACACAAAATCAAAGTTTATATCTTCATCATTCGAATCGTACAATTAATGAGTGAAGTGAAACAACAATACAACATCTAGTGAAAAGAAAATACATACTCGACGAACCTTAGCCGTATCGTCTCTACTACGATCGAAAGCCACTTCAGCAGTTTCCGGCTTGGAAGATCCATACGCCCCATTCGGAACATCATCCAGTCTAACATCCATCACCAATCTGTTGTCGTGTTCTTCATACAGCTCGTTGGTGGCACCAGCTTTTTCAAACACTGCATTCAGATGTTCAATACAGGATTCAGCAGTCAGTAGCCGAGGTCCCGGACAACTGCTCTCAAGAACACATATCTCCTCGTCTAGTCGCCAGTACGCTTGGGGAACAGTTTCCGAAGGCTTGATTTGATGCAGAATGTTTATGATAAGTTCAATCAAATAAATACACTTTCTCACCTTCGGTGCAGCGTTTTCCATCTGAACGGAATCCCCTGGCAATCCAGTGAAAGTTTTGGCAACTCTCCGCACAGGTGTGCTCGGATAGGTATCTCCTTCCGCTGTGCTTTTTTTTAACTCTTTATTTGCTTCAAATTCAAAATAAATTACATTTCATTTTAACTTAGGTGCTCCAGTTACTACAGTAACTTACCAGCCTTAATTGTTATGATATATATCTAAGTATTTTTACATTGTTCCTGTCTTGGCAATTCAGTATTTTAAACAGGTTTTATGAACCTGCATGTCAGTATAACAATTGAAATCTTAAAACTAAAAACTAAAACTAAATCTTTTCGAAGTATAAAGAGAATTAATCGTTGCAATTGAGGATTGCAACGATTTTTGCCTGAAATTATTAATTATTTTGTTGGACATTTGTTCTAAAGTCTCAACATTCGAAATTCTATGTACCTCAGTAGTACTGTACCAGGGAGGCAACTTCAAAATCATCTTCAGAACTTTGTTCTGAATCCTTTGAAGTGCTTTTTTCCTGGTAGTGCAACAACTAGACCATATTGGCACAGCGTAAAGCATGGCCGGTCTAAAAACTTGTTTAAATATTAGAAGTTTATTCGTTAGGCAAAGTTTGGATTTCCTGTTTATAGAGGATACAAACATTTTATATATTTGTTACATTTGGCTTGAATGCCCTCAATGTGATCTTTAAAAGTTAATTTTTGGTCAAGTATTAATCCAAGATATTTCACTTGGTTTGACCAGGAAATTGGAACTCCGTTCATAGTGACTATGTGACTACTACTAAGTTTTAAAAACAAAGCTCTAGGCTTATGTGGAAATATTATAAGTTGAGTTTTGGAAGCGTTGGGAGAAATCTTCCATTTTTGTAAATAAGAAGAGAAAATATCTAAACTTTTCTGAAGTCTGCTGCAAATAACACGAAGACTTCTTCCTTTAGCGGAAATGCCTGTGTCATCAGCGAACAAAGATTTGTGGCAGCCCTGAGGCAAATCATGGAGGTCCGAAGTGAAAATGTTATACAATAACGGCCCAAGAATGCTACTCTTAGGAACTCCTGCTCTAACAGGTAGTCGATTGGATTTGGAATTATGGTAATTTACCTGTAGAGTTCTGTCAGTTAAATAATTCTGAACTAATTTCATAATGTAAAGTGGAAAATTAAACTTTTTCAATTTAGCAATCAAACCTTCATGCCAAACACTGTCGAATGCTTTTTCTATGTCTAGAAGAGCAACTCCAGTTGAGTGGCCTTCAGATTTGTTTGAACGAATTAAATTGGTAACTCTTAAGAGTTGATGAGTAGTTGAATGCCCATGGCGAAATCCAAACTGCTCATCTGCAAAAATTGAGTTCGTATTGATGTGAAGCATCATTCTACTTAAAATTATATTTTAAAAAATTTTACTTATTGAAGAAAGCAAACTTATTGGACGGTAGCTAGAAGCTTCAGCTGGATTTTTATCCGGCTGCAAAATTGGAACAACGTTTGCATTTTTCCATTTATCAGGAAAGTATGCCAAATGGAAACATCTGTTAAATAATTTTACCAAGAAAGACAAGGTACTCTCTGGGAGTTTTTTGATGAGGATATAGAAAATTCCATCATCACCTGGAGCTTTCATATTATGAAACTTTCTAGTTATAGACCTTACTTCGTCCAAATCAGTCCCCCAGGAATCATCAAAAACATTTTCCCGAGAGAAAATATTCAGATAATCCCGAGCAACCTGATTCTCAATAGGACTAGTAAGACCCAAACTGAAATTATGGGAACTCTCGAATTGCTTAGCAAGTTTCTGAGATTTTTCCAAATTTGTGATCAAAATTTTACCACCTTCTTTAAGCGCTGGAATAGGCTTTTGAGGTTTTTTCAAATTTTTTTGTGAGTTTCTAAAAGGGTTTGGAACTCGGGTCTAATTTAGAAACATTATTTTCGAAAGTTTTGTTCCTCAGGGCAGAGAATCGCTTTTTAATTTGTTTTTGCAAATCCCGCCAGATAACTTTCATGGCAGGATCGCGTGTTCTTTGAAATTGTCTCCTACGGACATTTTTAAGACGGATCAATAGCTGAAGATCGTCGTCTATTATAATTGAATCGAATTTAACCTCGCATTTTGGTACTGAGGCAGCGTAAACTATAGAAGTAGTCAGAGATTCAAGAGCATAATTAATTTTATCTTTGGTTTGCAAAGGAATGTTTGGATCGAAGTTATATTCCATAAATGTTCGATATTGCTCCCAATCAGCTCTATGGTATTTGAAAGTAGAGCTGTTGGGATTACAAATTATTTCTTGGGATATTTCAAAAGTTACTGGAAGGTGATCAGAACCGAAGTCAGCATGGGTAAAACCAAATCAATAGTTGATGGATTTCGTGCTGAAGAAAAGCATGTTCTGCTGTTTGGATATTGAATAGTGTAATACCCTGCAGAACAATCATCAAACAGAATATTACCATTGGAATTGCTTTGAGCATTATTCCATGAGCGGTGTTTTGCATTAAAATCATCAATAATGTATAATCTAGACCTATGACGGGTAAGTTTCTAAAGGTCACCCTTGAGAAAATTCTTTTGCTGGCCTACGCATTGGAGTGGCAAATAGGCAGCTATAAACGTAAGTTGTCCAAATTTTGTTTCAACAGAAACTCCCAAAGTTTCAAAAACTTTGGTTTCAAATGAAGAAAGAATGTTGTGTTTGATACGTCTATGAACAATGATGGCAACGCCACCACAGGGTCCATCAAGACGATCATTTCTATAAATCAAATAATTTGCGTCCTTCTTAACCTTATGGTCAGGTTTAAGGAACGTTTAAGTTATAACGGCAATATGCACGTTATGAACTCTCAAAAAGTTAAATAGCTCGTCTTCATTATCTTTAAGAGATCGAGCATCCCAATTTAAAATATTTAAAGCTTTAAAATCCATTACTGAATTTTAAAGTCATGACAATATTATTAGCAAATTTTACTCCAGTTTGAATAGCATCAAACATGGAGTTAGATTTAAGCATATCAGAAATCATGTCAATTAATGATTTCTGTAAAAATTCCATTTTAGGGGCAGTAATGCTTCCTAAGTCAAAATTGTCAAAATTTCCGTTAGAACTACGTTGGTTAGTATTTTGATTTCTACCCGCTGCAATAGCAGCATAGGTAGCTCCATTAACTCGCTGAACATTGTTAGCAGCGAGGGGAGTAGGTAAAGATGAAAAATTTGAAGCAGGGGTGATATTTGTACCTACGGGTACGAATGTAGAATTTGTTCCTCGCTGACCGCTGACAGCAGAGGAATTTGTACCTGGTCGGAAACGTGGAGCGTTTCCTACCTGACGGTTAGAACGAGATTGTAGGATTACTGTGCGAGTCTAACATTCCCAAAAATTGGATTTGTGGTTTTCACCACAATTTGAACATTTAAATTTCTTAGGATCTTCCTTCACAGGACAGTCGTCCTTTGCGTGAGAGGAATCACCACAATTCATGCATTTAGCTGGCATGTAGCAATTTTTAGTTCCGTGACCCCATCCCTGGCACTTACGGCACTGAGTGAGGTTTTGGAAATTTCCTCCAGACTTCCTGAAGTGTTCCCACTTCACTCGGACATGGAGCATGAGGCTAGCTTTTTCTAAGGCCTTAAGGTTGTTTAGTTCACTAGACTTGAAGTGAACTAAATAAAAATCATTAGAAATCCCGTTGCGCGAATCGCCAGGACGATTGGAGTGGCACAACTCCAAGTAATTTTGCCAGTTCATCTTTGATCTGATCTAGGGATTCACCACTGGGCAGTCCTTTCATGACAACCTTGAACACACGTTCAGTTTTGGTGTCGTAAGTAAAAAAAATGTGCTTCTTCTCAATAAGATACTTGAGAAGACATTTAAATCCGTCCAAGGTTTCAGCCAATACACGGCATTCACCCCGACGTCCAATTTGTAGTGAAAACTTAACTTTCATGAAATTCAAAAGTTCCATGCGAAGAGCATGGAAATCGGAAGTGGTTATCACAATAGGGGGAATCTTTTCCTTCTTGGCATTAAGCCGGGAAAGTTTACTAGAATTTTTCTTGGATAATGGATCATTCTCATCCTCCGTGAGCAAATCAAATTGATTATTCAAATTAATTTCATCATAAGGGGGATCAAGAGTTTGCCCCTTTCTTTTGCGTTTAGGCGCCATGGTGGCAGTATTTTTTTTATCCAAATCGACTTCCAAGCAGATTACTATAAGAATCTGAAGGATCGAAGAGGAATTTTCCAAATCGATATCCAAGAAGGATTACCTCGGGTAGGGTCCAAACAAGGATCGAAGAAGAATAATAGTTGAACAAGGTAGAAAATTTTTAAGTTGAGCACTGGAAAGTGCTGTTTAAATATGTTGTAGCTTTAGGTAGTAATAACACTTTCTTAAGCAAAAAGCAAATAGATCCGCACGGTAAGAGAGCACGATGCGGACTGATTGCGTTCCTGCGTGGTTTTTGTGATAGAACCACACTCAGCATATTATCCTGTAGTACGACTTGAGCATGCACCATGCAAGTAACTCGTCTCTCGTCAAAATGATGGGATATGGGGTCATGGTGAAGGGATATAGAAAACGAATAAAAGAACAGAGAGAAAGGTATTAGTATATTATAGGTAATAGTATTAGTAAACCCCCTCCCCCCCTCCCCACACACACACACACACACACACACACACACACAACGAAAAAGAAACATAGATGCACAGACAAACAGAAATAACACATTTAATATTTCTCTCCACAAAACATAGTCATTAAAACACTACCGCCATCTGTTGAGTATCATGTGATGGATAGTACGCTGAACAGATGGCGCTAGTGTGCAGACGTCAAACGCAAGGGAACCGACCGACACCAACCAAAAACACTCAAATTGATGATGATGATTGAATCAAATCGATGAACAACCTGCGAGTGTTATGTCTGTTTGTCTGTGATAGATGGGTTATTAGGAAAGTACAACTACATTATAACTATTAGTGAAATGGATGAACGTTAGTTTCGGGGTCATGTTAGTGTTAGAGTTTTGTTAGTATTGACCCGTATTCAGCCCTGTCGGCCCCTCGAACACTAGTCGCACACACTTAAATTTTTTCGCCGAGATTCCAACAGCCGAATAATTCTGCAATTTGTTTTGCTGAGATTCAGTGAAACATTTGCGGAGACTCAGATAACAAATTACATTTTGCTGAGATATCAGCTAACAAACAGATATTTTGCAGAGATATTAGCAAAAGTAAATGCTGAGGTAATCGGCTGTTGGAGATTTTACTGAGCTAGATTAAGTGTGCAGGCAGTTGTTGTTAGGACATGCGACACTGTCACTGCTACTATGTTAGAGGTATAACCCGTCAAGTTTCGAAGTGCAAAAAAACTGTTAGAACTTTCTTATAAATTAACTTTACACTCAAAGCAAACTATTTACCTTAGCATTACAAAAGCGAATTTTAAATTACTATTTTATTTTATCTTCTTCTTCTTCTTCGCATTTCAAGCTTATTGCTTATGGCATATTAGCTTATTGCGTACTCACAACTTAGTGTTCTAGATGCACTTCCACAGTTATTAATTGAGAGCTTTCGATGCCTGCTACCATTTTTGCATTAGTATAATTGTGTGGCAAAGTACAATCATACTCTATTGCCCAGGGAGTCGAGAAATTTTCCAACCCGAAAAATTCCTAGACCGGACCGGGAATCGAACCCAGTCACCTCCAGCATGGTCTTGCTTTGTAGCTGCGCCTTTACCGACTGATCTAAGGGAGGCCCCTATTTTATTTTATGCTAATATTAAAATTATGATAAAACTACATACGGCTACAATTTAACTCGCATGAACCTTTCAAATCAATGAACTGGAGAAAAACTACAATTTAAAAAAAATTAAAAAAAAATCATCATCAAGCCCCTCATCCTTGGACAGGGATCTGATAAGCTTCATTATGGTCCTAAAGTTGGCCAGCGCCGGTGGTGTAGTGGTAAGCGTGACTGCTTTCTCACCCCAAATGGGTCTGGGTTCAATCCCAGTCGAGGTCGGTGGGATTTTTCTGAGGCATAAAAATCTCTGGTCACGTCTTCCTTCGGAAGGGAAGTAAAGCCGTTGGTCCCGGCCCATGTGTATTGAATGGGCGCGATATCCTACGCAGGTGTGGAAGCTGCCTTCCTGTACATTCGATTGCCGTTAATGGATGGCAATCGATGTCCGTCGGTGATTGGCACTAGATTGCGGAACAGAGACCGACGTTAAATAAAGGAAAAAAAAAAAGAATTATGGTCCTAAAGCTTGAGTCATTTAATATCTGGACGCAAAAAAACGGATGTTTCTCGGAACTATTTTAATGAAATAATGTATAGTACTCAAAATAAAGGTTATTTATTGCACCTTAAAGGAAAAATAGCGAAAAAAAATATTCTGATTGGCTTTTGATGAAATCTCGAACTTTTCTTGGAATACCACTCATCATATTTTGGACTCTGTTGGCTAACCTAAGCGGCCGTTTTGTTGCACCATCTTTTCATCTATGTCGTATCCCGAGTCACCTTTCCACTCTTCTTCAACTTCTGTTTGACAATTGCCCAATATTTCTCAATTGGGCGGAATTGAGGGCAGTTGGGTGGAATGATGTCCCTTTCGAAGAAATCTACCCCGTTTTCTCGATACCACTGTAGAACTTCTCCGCTTTAGTAGCAGCTTGCCAAATCAGGCCAAAACTTTACAGGTCCATTATGAGCCTTAAGAATACGGAAGAATACCTTTTTTCAGGCACTCCTGCTTGTACATTTTGGAATCCATAGTCTTGTTTGTCACGAAAACCTAGGTTTTTTGTCCGCAGCTACAAATTCCTGCAAAATTTAATTTGAAGAGAAATAGATCAGCAAAGCTGAAAAAGCTATAAATGAAAATAATATTACTTTATCAGCATAAAAAAAATTAAAATAAAATAGGAAGTGGACCCTTCGATCATTTCCTTTTCAAGCAAATGCCTACAAAAGTCAATCAAAAATCTGTTTTTTTTTCTTTCTTTCTAGAAATGCATCCGCCTTTCTTTCTTTCGCTTTCAACATTTCACACCCAATTGACCCTGGCCGTGGACATTCGATACTTTAACGAACCAACCTATCAACCGATCCGCCAAGCAAGCGCGAACGAACGGCAGATACCGACTGGATAAACCAATACATATTTGTGTATTGAAATCCAGCTGACGTGCGTTATTGATACTTTTTTTTCTCTAATGTTTGTATCCTTCTTTTGTTCCTGGGTTATTTCAGTTGTCATGAACCGTGACCACTGCTCGTATGAGTTGAGTACATATTATCATGTTAGCGTAAGTTAAAATTAGAACAGTAACTCAGAAATGCAATGCCTTCTGGTAGAATATTTGTGATGTTTAAGCTAACCAAGGCCATCGGTGCACTGATGCCATTCGATCCCATCCATGTTGATAAAGCGGATTCCAGACCATAGCAGCATATTCCAATATGAAACGTAGCAGGTACTGAAAATCAATCAAAGCTTAAATAAATCTATACAATTAAAATCATACAAGTTTTGCACCATTTTGAAATAATTTTAAGTTGTTCCCTTCAAATTCGGGTTTTATATCGAGATAAAATACAGTCAACTCTCCATATTTCGATGATCTATATCTTGATATGAGACCACTTTTTTTCTATATGTCGATGCTTATCTCGGTCCCTTCAAACGGTCTAGTAGGGTATTGTTGATCTACATATATATCATATATATCAAGGTATGGAGAGTTGACTGTATAATAGAAAATATCGGTCGGTTTAATACCGTAAAGTATGATAATTGTATGATAATGTATGATGATTGTCTAATAATCACTTGAGAATAGAATTGCAATAAATAAATAAATAGAAAATTGTCTACCACTCATTGTAGCACGGAAACTAAGTCCGATAGCAGTGGGCGCTCCTCACTGTTTGATTTTATCAAGCTTAAGGTGAATCGCTGTATAATCCTTATTCTCAGAACCACTTCGAAACTTATGGGGTCAAATTTCAGCTTCTACGACACGTGCAACATTCAAATTGCTACTCCACGTTTGCTGCACTGTAGCATACTTGAAGGAGCAATTTCAGGTTAAATTGGGCACCGATTTCCGAGATTTGTGTAATTCAAAATTCGAAGTGGAAGTACATGTATAGCCTACGTGGGGGCCATTTGTGGACTCTACAAGATATCACCTTAATAACCTCTGATTGTGCTCAACACGTCACTATATGAATGGCCAAAAACCGGTTTTGGTGGATCGATAGGTAATTCCCCAATACGCCTCTACGGGATGATAGAGAATCTCCTTCCAGCCACATGATCATACAATTGGACAAAAAACGAGCCGTCCGACAGAAGGATACCCCAATGAGTGTGGAGAAGAGCCCGCCCTTTTCCACGAGATGTTAACAACAGGGAGTTGACAGTTTCACTCTCCCCGCTTCAATCGGGTGCCTTGATGGTCCCTCCCAATCACAGCATTGTTTTGTAAATATGAGCGATAGGTAATAAAAATGTGAATCCAGGTTTCATCAACAGTAACCAATCGACGCTAAAAATCCACCCGATTCCGCATCAGCAAGTCCAAACACACTCCTCCTGGATTCCGCAGAACTGACTATACCCGGGATTTTCCACCTCTTCCGGGGACATCCAAAACCCCTGATGCCCCAATTTTAAGAACAGAAACCCCTTCTTCATCTGGGTTGTTCTCATTTGACGGTACCTCAACATTTCTGATCCTCTGAAAAGCATTTTCCTCACATTGCTTCCCACTTTGAAATCCTTCTTGAAGCAATTGACTTCAAAATGGCCCCTTCTTGCAGCTATCATCTCCTTCGATGAATAATTTTCCAAACTAGGTCGGGGATTTGATCACTGTTCTTCAGTGGAATTGTCAAAGCCTTATTCCGAAATTAGATTCGTTCAAGTATTTAGTCCATAACAATAATTGCGATGCATTTGCCTTTGTGAAACATGGCTCTCTTCAGAAATTGATCTCCTTTTTTATGATTTTAACATTATTCGATTGGATCGTGAGGATTCACGTGGAGGAGGGGTACTTTTGGGGATCAAAAAGTGCCATTCCTTCTATAGAGTGAATCTTCCCGAATTCCCCGGTATTGAAGTTGTCGCATGTCAGGCTACCATTAAAGGTAAGAGCCTTTGTATTGCTTCTGTATATATTGCTCCTAGAGTCTCTGTTAATCGCAAACAACTTTTCGACATATGTGCGGTACTTCCCGCTCCATGGTTGATCATAGGAGATTTTAACTCTTTAACTTTTGCTCCAATTCACTATAGTTGGATTGCACTTGGCATGTAATCCAGGATCCGCACGGTAGTGATCATCTGCCGAACAAAATTTCGATTGCCCGTGGGTTCAACTCGTCAGAATCCGTTAACGTCGCGTATAATCTAACCCGTTTCGATTGGACTAAGTTCCAATCCACGATAGGCGAAACAGTATCGTCAGTGGAAGAGCTTCCGCCGTTGAAGGAATATAATTTCCTCTCTAATCTCATCGTCGACAGCGCACTTCAAGCTCAAACACGACCGGTGCCGCGATCGTCAGTTCGTAAGAAAACACCATCGCTCTGTGGGATCAACAATGCACGGAGGTTTACCGTAAAAAGTCCGACGCGTTTAAACTTTTTCGGAAACGCGGAACACGCGAGCATTTCGACGCATACACATCATTGAACGCGAACTCAAGAGCCTCTGGCGTTAGTTTGTAGACGGATTGTCGCGCGAAACGTCTATGAATACGCTTTAGAGTACGGCGCGAAGAATGCGTAACCGGTTTACTAACAACGAAAGCGAGGAATGCTCGGATCGATGGATTCTTAAATTCGCACGAAAAGAGTGTCCGGATTCCGTGCCGTCGCAGTTGATTCCTCGCGAAACCGCGAATTCGGTAGACGAAATCAGTCAGCCTTTTACAATGGTCGAACTTTCACTCGCTCTCCTTTCGTGTGGCAATTCTGCCCTGGGATCAGATAGAATCAAGTTCAACTTGCTGAAAAACCTCCCAGACGTCGCTAAGAGGCGCATGTTGAACTTGTACAATCAGTTCTTGGAGCTCAATATTGTTCCCGACGATTGGAGACAAGTGAGGGTGATAGCCATTAAAAAGCCTGATAAACCCGCGTCGGATCACAATTCGTATCGGCCCATCGCGATGCTGTCGTGCATTCGGAAATTGATGGAGAAAATGATCCTTTTTCGCCTCGACAAATGGGTTGAGACGAACCACCTTCTTTCAGATACTCAATTTGGTTTCCGTAGGGGTAAGGGAACGAACGACTGTCTCGCGTTGCTTTCCTCGGAAATTCAGTTAGGTTTTGCTAAGAAAGAGCAAATGGCTTCTGTGTTCTTGGATATCAAGGGGGCTTTTGATTCAGTATCCGTTGAAGTTCATTCAGAAAAACTCCACGTTGTGGATTGTCTCCATTAATGAATAATTTTTTGTACAATTTGGTGTCAGAAAAACATATGAGATTTTCTCATGGAAACTCTACAGCTTTTCGATTTAACTACATGGGTCTCCCCCAAGGCTCATGTTTAAGCCCCCTTTTGTACAATTTCTACGTTAGAGAAATTGATGACTGTCTTAGTGACAATTGCACGTTGAGACAACTTGCAGATGACGGCGTAGTGTCTATCACAGGGCCAAAAGAGGTTGACCTGCAAGGACCCTTACAGGACACCTTGGACAATTTGTCTACTTGGGCTATTCAGCTAGGTATCGAATTCTCCACGGAGAAAACTGAGTTGGTCGTTTTTTCTAGGAAGCATAGCCAGCACAACCGAAGCTTCAACTTTTGGGTAAACCGATCACTCATTCTATGTCTTTCAAATATCTCGGGGTCTGATTCGATTCCAAATGCACCTGGAGATCCCACATTGAGTATCTGAGACGAAAATGCCAACAAAGGATCAATTTCCTTCGATCAATAACCGGAATGTGGTGGGGAGCCCATCCACAAGATCTTCTGACGTTGTACCGGACAGCGATTTTATCGGTTCTAGAATATGGTAGTTTTTGTTTCCAGTCGGCAGCTAAAACGCATATCATCAAGCTGGAACGGATCCAGTGTCGTTGTCTTCGTATCGCGTAAGGATGCATGCACTCGACTCATACTATGAGTCTCGTAGTGCTGGTGGGCATGTTGCCACTATCCGTTCGTTTTTCAGAGTTATCTCTGAGGCTCCTCACCCGTTGCGAAGTAATGAGCCCACTGGTGATAGAAAACTTTGAGAAGCTTCTGGAGCTAAATCCTCAAACATGTTTTATTACTTTGTACTACCTATATTTAACACAGGATGTCAGCCCTTCAAGAAATATTCCCAATCGTGTAGTCTTCTCCGATTTCGGCAATTCAGTGAATTTTGATTTATCTATGACGCAGGAAATCCGCGAAATTCCAGAGCATCATCGTTCTATGATTGCTCCGTCATTATACTCTGCAAAGTTTGGCCATGTTGATTCTGCAAGAACGTTTTTCACAGATGGATCTCTAATAGAGGAGTCCGCTGGTTTTGGTGTATTTAATGAATTTCATAGCGCCTCTCGAAAACTTGAAGCTCCTTGTTCTGTATATGTGGCTGAACTGGCAGCAATTCACTACACTTTGGAAACTATTGCTTTACTTCTTCCAGACCACTACTTTATTTTTACGGATAGTCTCCGTTCTGTCGAGGCTATTCGCTCTATGGGACCGGTAAAGCACTCCTCGTATTTTCTCATGAAAATACGAGAGCTTCTAAGTGCTTTATCTTTAAGATCTTTTGTCATGTATCCGTAAGCCACATTTCAAACCTCCTTCTTCCCTTTTCCCACCCAAAAAATTGTAAATCTCCACTAACCTCGAGACAACCGCGAGTACTCGGTCCAGTTCCTTTAACTTTAAATATAAGATAGTAATAATGTATAACGGAAAGGATAACTAGGCTCTGTAAAGTTTATTCGATTGAGCCTGTACAAACAAAGTAATTATAAAAAAAGTCCAAAAACTCTTTCGAAGTGCTCTCGCGTTCGTATTTTTCGCCAGGAGCGAGCTTGCACGGCACCCAGCGGCAGGATAACTTTTTCATATGCAGAATCTCGTCCAAAATATGGCGTGTGCACTCAGTACTAATATTTGTGTTATCTTCTAGCTCGCGCACCTTCACCTTCACCAGCCAACACCATTTCATGCATTTTTTTTGACATTGTCCTCTGTAACCGCATCGGAGGGCCTGCCGCTGCGGACTTGATCGGTAGTGGAGTTGCAGCCAGCACGAAACTCTGGAAACCAATATTTGACGGTGTAATCTGACATAGCATTAGCCCCATAATATTTATCTAACTTTTCTTTTGTTTCCTTCACCGTTTGCCTCTAAAAAATAATGTTTTATCGAGAGAACGAAAATCGTTTTTATCCATACTCAACATGATGCCAAGCACGTCAACAACAATCAGCTGTCAAAACAAAACCAAATACAGTATCGCACAGAAATTTGGCATGTCTGCCTAAATATGAATGGATTACAAGGCACCATAACCTTTTTTGCAGTAGCAGCGCATTCTGGGGGTCAAGGAGGTTACTTTTCACCCCACCTAGTACATTTCAACTTGCTTCAACTTTGAAAGGGTAGCTTAAAATGGGAAACAATGGTCCGCTGAGCCTCAAGTTTTGAGCAAAGCCAGGATTGCATAGATCCCTGCCCTCGTCTCTGCCCTTTGGTTTAGTGAGGGTTATGGCGCGTTCTGTCAGGTTGGTCGAGGTAGTTTTCATGTGTGAGTACCGTATGCGTGATAATGTTTGCACCATTGAGCAATGTCAAAATTTAAAAAAAAAAATCTCAAAAATTTCGTTTTCGAGTTTTTTTTTTTAATTTATTCAAAGGGAGATGTTTCTCAGAGTCTTAAACTATGTTAATCATCGATCGAGTTTCCACTTGCTGCAATTAAGGCCTCTACACGCTTCCGGAATGCACGGCAGGTTCTAATAATGTAGTCTGGAGCCATTTCTTTCCAGGTACGGGTCAATGTTTGTCTGAGGCTTGCTGTACTCGGGTGGCGTTTAATACAGGCCTTGGCCTTCATGACGCGCCATATTGAGTAATCCAGCGGATTAAGATCGGGGCTGGATGGCGGCCACATATCCTTCGCCCAGAACGGAAGATGTTCCTGCAACCACTTCTGAGTGCGGTTCGAGGTGTGGCACGGAGCCCCATCTTGTTTAAATACAACATTTAACTTCGGACCGTACTGTTCTCTGACCACGGAAGAACATACTTACTTAAAATCCCGATGTAGACCTCCGTGTTGACCTTGTCGCCTTCTGGAATGAACACCGGGTCCATTTTTTTTGCCATCGGAAGCCACCAATACACCAGATACACGTTCTTGTGCTCGTCGACCATGTCTTTTACCGGAAGTGAACTAATATACCGGTCGATTCTGGAATTTGATACGGGATCGACAGTAAACATGCTCTCGTCGTTGAACAGGATTACCGGATTTTTTTGCTTAAGGAATTTCAGGATAGGGGAAATGTTTGTAATGTCGGCCTGAGTGTCCCTAATTTGGGCCCATACATAAATTCAGCAATCGACTAAATTTTCAATAGCTACCAAAAATATCCATTCGTACCGTCCCAATGACGCATTCATCTAGATACAATTGATAAATAGCAGATTTTTAGCGATGGGCCCAATCTTAGATCCATAGGCCAACATTAGAGCCATTTCCCCTATTTATTATTAGTGAAAAATTTGAATATTGAATTGAAACATTTTAAATCGTGTTAAATTTAAATTTTCCCTCATTTTACATCCGTTGAATCATCCTTTTGTGGTTATATCACAGCATTGCTGTTTTTCTCATATAGGGGAAATGGCTCTAATGGTGACCTATGGATCTAAGATTGGGCCCATCGCTAAAAATCTGCTATTTATCAATTGTATCTAGGTGATCGCGTCAGTAGGACGGTACTAATGGATATTTTTGGTTGCTATTGAAAATTTAGTCGATTGCTGAATTTATGTATGGGCCCAAATTAGGGACACTTAGGCCGACATCTATATCTTTTCCGGTACCATGTAGTCAACAAAGTAAAAGTGAAAGGAGAGCAGCAAAATGGAGCACATGCGATACGAAAATGGAGTGATGCTCGTTAAGAAAATACCCGCAGATGGGCACTGTTTATTTTCCGCGCTGGTGTTACAGTTTTATAAGACGCCACTAGGAACTCAAGATCATCATAAATAATGGACTTAAGTCGAAACGTCGTGGAACACATCATAAATAACATGGCAGACTTTCGGGAGACTATGTAGTAGCATCAATGTTTCGAGGGGTGCATCGGTTAGCTTGGGACCGAAGGGAGTACCAGAGCTGAGCCAAAAAGTTGAGCACGTTTCTACGAGACCGTATGGTCTTAGAGTTACCTCTATGCTAATACCATGAAACGTGCTCAACTTTTTGAATCAGCTCTGGTACCCTCTGCGGTCCCAAGCTAATCGATGCACCCCTTGAAACATAGAAAAATTCACGAATATCTCATTTTATCTGTCAAACTTTCATAGCGAATCAAAACAAACATAGTTTAGAACTAGAATTTCGACTAAAATGGGGTACGTTCATCGATGTACTTGGGACCGTTAGGCTAGTCCAGTGTGAGCCAATTTAAAATCGTCAGTCTCCACCTGTTGCCAATACTTGGTCATTCAGATAAGTCTATGGATATGAAAATAAAGTTCTATAGAAACAAGGTCGACAAGAGCATGATAAAACCAAAACCACAGACAAACAGACATAACTCTCGCAAGTTGTTCATCGAACATGCATTTAACGGTAAATTTAAAAGTATCGCAGTTGGTAGTACTATCTACCATAGTGTACTCAACAGATGGCGGTAATGTTTTAGCAATTCATTTTGAAAAGTCTTACGATGTAATCCGATTTAATTTGTGATACAGTACGACGGAAAAATTAGTCATCGCATATAAGGCCGCGGCCAGGGTAGACGCGACTCACGCAAGGAATAATACGTACCCTAAGTCAGAAATTTGCATTCTATACGATTTAACTTAAACATGATGCGAGGTGTGCCATTCTTATACGCGATTTTTACTTAAACTTTTTCAATTTACGATACTGTCTGTACATTGTTATGCGATTTCTGGTTGCCTGGGTAAATTGCATGCAATCATGAGCGTAGAGGAAATATGCCATCTTCATATCGATTCTGCTCAGGTTTGGACCCTGTATATATCCGGAGTCACCGGGGAAATGGTCAATTCCTGAAAGTAGACCTAACAATTGATTTTTCATTTACAGCTATCTGTTTAAGTAATAAAATTTTGTTATTTTGATGCATAAATTTTCATTGATTTTATCTTGATTATATTTATTGAAATTGGCTATGCATCCTTTTCTTTTCCCAATTTTTCCCAGTCACAAAATTAGGATAAACCATGAATTATGGCAAACGTCCATGAGTCAAACAGACAGTGGCGTAGCTAGACAATTTTATTGGGGGCCTAGGAGGGCTCAGCACGGAAAACAAGATCGACGGAAAACAAACCAAAGGAAAAAAGGGGGGGGGGGCGACATATCTAAGTCTTAATTTCAGATGCTCAGCAAATCTCACACTAGCGAATTAATACTCGGAAAATCTTCTTTAATTTCTCGCATCTACTTGCATAGTGCATCATCTTTTTGCAGGAAATCTTCAGAATCCTCATCAATCTTCTTTCTATCTACAAAGCGTGCGTGCAGCTAACTACAGCAAAAAACATTTTTTCCTGCATCGTAGATAGAGTCGCCCCCTCGATTTACTCGTACTTTATACGGATAAGAGCTTTTTCGATGTTTTATGTTATCAACGATGTTCTAAACCATAGCTAAATCAAGTCCATAACATCTAGATTCATCATTCAAGATTCCACCAGTTTCTATTAGCTAGAGTACTTTTGAATACTTTCTGATAAACCTGCAGTCTTGAAAAAATATCCAAAGACCTTTACTTTACGTCTATCTGAAGATCGTTTGAAAATTACCTGCTGTTTAGGATGTCTGAAAGAAAATACTGCAACCTATGAAACGTTCCCTCAACATCTACAAGACTCCCTTTAGTTTTACAAAATTTCCTCAACTTCTACGAAGTTCCCTGAATGTATTACAAATTCTATACTTTTTCCATCTCTCTTCTACAATTTTTACTGGAAAAATCTCCATCATCTACAAATATTTTTGAACACCTGGAAAGTTCCTTGAAATTTCACGAAGTTCCCAAAACTTCCAAGAAGTTCATTGAGCTTTTTAGAAGTAAGATCTCTGACAAACTGCAATGAAGTTCCCTAAACTGAAGCGAGGATCTCAGAAGAAGTATGCTAAACTATTTTTAGATCTTCTACAAAAATCTCTGAAAAATCTCAAAATGCTACGAAATTCCCAAAACTGCTACATTGCTGCACCTCTACGTTTATCGTTGTTTTTCCAGATTGATTTCGTTGATTTCGCAGTTTTCTGAACTTTTACAAAACTACTCAGGGCTACATTTTTTTCTGAAGCTCCATGAAGTTCCCAGAATTTCTACTAAGTTTAGTTAATTTCTACGATGTTCCCTGAACTTCTTAGAAGTCCTTGAAGTTTCACGAAGTTCCCTGAGATTATAGACAAAAATACCCTGAACTCTTGGCCAATTTGTAGAGCCTGAAGACTACACTGAGGCAAATAGACTTAAAAATTTAATAAGGCTCGACCTATGAACGACACATATGAATTTCATAAGCGTGACTTATGAATGATTTTCGTCTAATATAAGGTAGATCTTCTACGCCATTAGCCGTTCCATTTTCCCAAGCGTTGACAGACGAGTGGTCCAGATGCAGGACCCTTAATCCCAAAGTCCATGGTTCGGTTCCAGTTTGCTCAGTTTTATTTGTTTTTGTCGACATTATTTTTCATAAGGCAAATCTATGAAATTCATACCGATTTCTTGTGACTAAAAACCATAAGTGATTCTTATGGAATTCTTACGTTCTTTTGCCTTAGTGCATGCTACCGATTAACTATAAATTCTCGACATTGTTTCTTTTAGTATATTACATTATGAAAAGTAAATTTCTGTTATTATTCTTACTTTGTTTCATCAATATAAGGTGTGCGTTATCACTTTTCAACATTTTCACGACCAACTTTTGAAAAGGGCCTAACTTTTGATTAATTAAAATTTAATTTTTACGATTTTATAACAGTTAGTGTTACGGTGTTTTTAGAGAATAAAATCTATTTTAAAAAGACAACCTACCATGGTTTTATTGGGGGAAACACCGTAAAAAATAAAAAAAAAACCTTTTTTTTTGGAAACATGTTTATTTTTTTCAACAAATCTTCTGTAAAAAATAAAGTGTTGTGTCCTAGACACGACCGCAGTATGACGTAGAACCTATCGATCTATGTCTATCTATGATGCATACACAGTCCGAAAAAGTAGTGTAATTTTCTGTTCAATATGATGCACATAAATGGAGCGTCACATATCATATACGTTTACATTATGTATCATGTAAAGTTCTGACACATTTCATGCAATGTAGCAAATATTGTATACATACATTGTTTGCAAGTTGCTCGGTTGCGTGAAATGAAATACAAGTCTACGCGAATGAATGTTTACATCACAATTAAAATTCAGAATTTTTATCTGTGTAATATATGCATTTAGGTTAACATCCGACGTCCCTCCTTTTTTACATATTTTTCAGAAAAATACAACGGAAGTCCCTCCTTTTTTTACATATTCTGCACAAAACATACTTTCTAAACCCCGAAACTGACAAAATTTCCCGCCATTTGATTATGAATGGGGGCGAGGCAGAACGTTTCTTTTGTGCAGAATATCGAAAAAAGGATGGACTTTGGATGTTAATATAATTTCATGAATAGAGGTACCAGATATGTTTTACAGTCAGTTGTGTGTAATTCACCAACATAATATCATCAAATATGTCTTTCAAGCAATTTTCTTTCTCAAATTTGAAAATTTTGGTGCGGAAAGAAACTAAGGGAAAAACTTCTGTTTTTACTAATAATTGTGGTTGGTTTACTAATTTATTTCCCGGAAAAAAAAGTGATCGTCAAAGTCCATGTCTTTTTCGGGTTATTGTTAGGGAGGGGAGGTTGTTGTTGCTTTTCCTCATTGCTCATTGCGTCGCATTCTTCATTGTGGTCACGCCGTGATCCACCTTTAGCCACTGACTTGGCTTGGCTTGCTGCAGGACCTAGTGCCACGCCGTCCGAAGCGGTAATGACCAGACGCAGGAGAGCAGCGCTGATTTATATCTTTTCAGGTTCAAGCAGAATGATGTGCAACCAAGTGGTATTCGTTTATGATGACTGGGTTTGGGAAAAAGGCTTATTTCATGAAAACAGTGATAAAATTATCATTTGTACATTTTCAAAAGTTTAATTACTGAAAAATTGGAAAAATATTTATTTCAGCCGGTTCGTAATGTAATATCCTATCGATTGGCGTATTTGGATTTAAATTTCATCTATAAATGACAAAGTTACAAGCGTTCAAAACCTAACACTCCTTCACCACACATATTTTTTGATTTGCACCCCAGTATATTCGACAAAGACGTAGTTCTACGTCAAAAAAAATACAAAAAGCCATGATACAATCATCAAAATCAAATATGTTTCAACGAATTTCTTTTTATTCCTCTGTTACAATATCATCATGAACAAATTCTTCTTCAATCTCATCGACTGCTTTCATAAGTTCCTCCAAGGCATTGAAGTTATTAGTATCGACTACTGAATCACTTACAGAATTTTCAAATATCATGAAACTTTTCACGATGTCGGGATAATCCAGGGATACTTTTTTCTGTCGTCTTTTTGCCATCCAAATGGAAGTGATCAGTGGGTCCGATTCATTAATGGCACGAATAAAGACATCATGTAAATTTTCTACTCTTGATCGTTTTCTTGCATGATGGGTTCGATATTTTTTCAATTGTTTATGTTTACTTTCTGCTGCCTCTTCCGCTAATGAACCAAGTGGTGCTGGTGAATGTATGATTATTTCTCCGGTATGAGCGAGAACTTTATGCACGGTTGCAGGAATTTTGTACCAATCATACAATTTAAGATAGAGCCTATATGTTTCCTTGCAATATGCATCAAATTTTTCCGGGTTTATTGGCTCTTGGCAGTTAATAGCAATTAATATATTCCGGAATCTGAAAATTAACTCTTCATCAATGTTCAGCACGGACCTTAAAAGCTTGGGATTTCCAAATGCTCTTCGACAAACGTTTCTTGTAGTACTGGTACCTGCTCCAACCGATCGTGGTTGATCTACTCTTACTCCAAATTTTTCGTAAAGCTGTGTCGTCACATGTTTTTTTCTTTGCTCATATAGTTCTTTGGACGGTTTCGTTACCTTCCATTTTTTGATATCCATTCTGTATGCAATATGCAAAAGGCATTCGAAAAATCTTATCCAAGCATGAAGTGGAGATATGCCGTAATGCAAGGCTTCTTCGTTTGATATAAATCCTTCCTCGAATTTCTCTGCATCATTCATTACATTTGGTGTTGCCCCACATATTGGACAATTCTGCATCGACGAATTTCCAGTGATATAAGTTAAGACTTTTCCGTCTATCATACTGAGGATAAAATCAAAATCAACAAGTATAAACATGTCGTTTGAGAGTTCACGTTAGTTCACTCATTTCTTTTTCTACATCCTGTTTTGTAGCCAGAATAACTTCTTTACTCTCTTTAATGAATTCAAGGATGAATGGCCTACAAAATCGAATACTTTGAGGCATGGGATTAAACCACATAATTTCCTTTCGATCATTGTACATGAACAACTGAATTGGTGTTAAAGTGGACGAAAATACATCTGAATCGTCCTGACATCCTTCTGGTAGCACTTGATGATATTGCGAATATCCAGTTTATCCGTCCATACCCCAGCTACATAGAAGAACCAGTTCCGTAGCAACTAGATCGTTGCTATCCATATACTCGTTGAGCTCTGCATCAATTATTTGGACGATTCGTTTCACTGTGTTTTCCATCAGCGCCTGGAGTTTCACTCTTATTTTCAATGCACTTTCTTCGATGAATTCACTAGGAGGGGCGCATATTTTTTTCACTGCTCCGATCACATAGTAAGGTGGAAATCTTGAAGGTGATTCACTATGTATTACTTCGTATTGAAATCTACTCAATCCAGCCTCGATAGGTACACTAAAAGCCTCGTCTGGTGACATCATTCCTCGTTGATCAGTTAGTTGAGCCAGCATGGTTTTAGAGCTTTTTTGATTTTTTAAAATATGCCCAATAACTTTAACTAAATTGAAATCCTTTCGATTATAAGCGGTCCGTCTTGCAAATTCTCCATCAAGCCAATTCCGAAAATACGACTCAAATTGCTAATCTTTCGTGCGATTAGCTTCATGCCATTTGTTGATGTATTTAGTAACGATTTTATGGATCTTTTCATCGAGACGTTTACGTTTTTCCACCGAGATGTTAGAATTTTCACAAATGAATTCAATGGCTCTGTTAACATTGTCACTATGGCTTAATTTTGCGTCTAATAGATTAATAATGGTTCTATTATCCATGCTCACACTTGGTCTCAACCGTAAATTTGAATTACACTGTAGTAGTTTAAATAAAAGCTACACAAAATACACTATTGGCTTCAAATTGACACTACAGTAGGTTAAGTACAGACTTTGGTATAAATTAAACTCATCCGCGCATATGCGTAGGTACATACTTACGCATATGCTTCTATAATCGTCATAACCCAGGTACTTACTTTAGAATCAAGCATAAACGAATGTAGTTTTACGTTCATCCAACAGTGAACTTTATGATAATGATGATTTATTTTTGTACAAAAGCTTAAGCCCTTTTTAAAAGTTGGTCATGAAATATCAGAAAATGTTCTTTAACAATATATTTCGACTATACCAACCGAATATAACTCCAAAAGTTGCAAAATAATTGTTGAAAAAGTTTGTTTCCAAGCCGGCTCTTGGACAATTTGAAATCTCCCATAATAACTGAAAATTTTCAAATCGCTTATATTTCCAATGGGGCAGGTTGGGGCAGGCAAACTCTTCAGTACTTGTTAGAGTACACTCAAAACTTCATCCAGAGCTGAGAATTAGCCTGGAAATGTGCGAGACTCGAAAGTTTGTTATCAATAAAGTTAAATTTTCATTAATTTTCAATATTTTTATTTTTAAATTTTTTTGTCTCCATCAAATGTCCAAATGGATTTCATTTTCGGAAAGCTTATTAAATTACCTTTCCAACGATGTGCAATGATGTGGTAGTTATATGATAAATAGTGGATGAAATTTTATTTGAGTGGTAGTGTATTTTTGCGGCAAAATTTGTACTTTTCTTACTCTTTTTTGACTTCGACATCCGATATCTTGGAAACTAAAACTGCTAGAAGCTTGAAACTTTCAGATTCTCTTAGTTGAAATGTTTACTATCGACCAAAAATAACGAAATAAGGATTAGTGAAAGTCGATTTTTTGATTTTTGACCGCCTGATATCTGATAGTGGACCGCAGTATGACGTAGAACCAGCTTCTCTATCTATTTTGCACCATATATGCATTTAGGTTAACATCCGAAGTCCCTCCTTTTTTACATATTCTGCACAATACATACTTTCTACTTTGCTTTGCTGCAGGACCAAGTGCCACACCGTCCGAAGTGGTAATGAGCAGAGACACGACAGCAGCGCTGTTTTATATCATTTCAGGTTCAAGCAGAATGATGTGCAACCAATTGGTATTCGTTTGTGATGACTGGGTTTGGGGAAAACGTTTAGTTCATGAAAACAGTGATAAAATTAGCATTTGTGCATTTTTCAAAAAAATTTTGATTAAAATTTGGAAAAGTATTTATTTTAGATTCGTTAAGTAATATCCTATCGATTGACGTATTTGGATTTTAATTTCATCTATAAATGACAAAGTGAATGTGAAAGTGAATGATCATACAAATTACAAAGAAATTTGTGATCAACGCTCAAAACTGACATCTGTCGCCGTGTTCGCGGAAATTATTTATCCTAGCCACGAACACACCTAAAAATTTATGAGTTGGTTCGTGTCTAATCTATTTAGGACAAATTATTTTTTTCTAGATAATACATTTCTATGGTTTTGACTGATGGGATCGCTGTACATTTGAATCGGCCGTTATGGATTCTCGATCAAGAGTTAAGTTTCAGCTTCATGTCGGTTTGTCGGTGTTCAAAACCCAACACTACTTCACCACACATATTTTTTGATTTGCACCCCACTATAGTCGACAAAGACGTAGTTCTACGTCAAAAACCTCGAAACTGCTTGATGATGATGATGATGTTGGTCCCACCTCTTACCCCTATAAAGGTTTGAGCTGGACGATTTATCTTTAAGATAATTAAATATGACATTTTAACCAGGTTGGCAAACAAAATCGAACTGGTTTCAGTTACAGATATAAATTCCCTCTAGAGTTAACAGTTGCTTCACAGCGATATAAATGTGGAAAAGCTCAGGCGTCCACCTCTTAGTTCGCCTTTTTGTCCACCTAAAATATTCATAAGCATTACAAGCAATCAAGATTTAATGAACAATCAACAAAGCATCCTATTACACTAGTAACCCCGCAATCTGATGCTATCATAATTTTCAGCAATGTCAGGAATGCTCACGAACCCCCAACATTTGCCAGAAAACTTACTACTAACTCAAGGTATCTTCCAAATAAGCTTCAAAATTGCATTTTTTTTTTTTATCAAATGTTAAATTCAGTCCTCTATATCCGTAATACGCGCGCGAGGCTCAAACCTTTGTAGACTACTATTTTTTTTACTACTACTATTAAATCATATATCAAAAATCCATCATCACCATCGTGGCGAACAAAAAAGTTTTTGCAGTGCTACAATAATTATTAAAAAGTCGTTATAACAGCTATCCATACAAAATAATCCGTTAAAAATAACTTCGTCAAGATACATAATTTGTCAATTCATAAAAAAAAATCACAAAAATCAAATTGACAAAATACCGGTGTATAAAAAAAAAACACCCAAAATTCCTGGGGGAGGGCTAGATAATTCTGGATGGGGCCTGGTCCCCTTGGCACCATTAGCTACGCCAATGCAAACAGACAATTCATATATGAATTTACAGACTCATGACTAACATCCATATTGGAAATTAACTTTATGGCTAATGTCCCTTATGGTAACCATCTGTACGAAAAACGTCCGTATGGCTATAGAGTGTCATCATTTCTAGGGTGATGGTTTCCTGACAAATTTAATTGCAGCAAATTTATTCTCAATAATTTTCGGGTAAATGTTATACAATCAAGCCTACCCAATTGTTTCCAAGTCAGGCCTATTGAGACATTATGAGCAATTATGAAAGGGGATGAAGGTGATCAAAACACAAAGTCAAAGCCTTAGGCTGGTCTCTTTCAAAAGCGTTGTTTTTTAGCTTTTGAATGAAACCAGCTCTTAAATTTGTTAATTATAAATCTGGAATACACACAATTCCTGAGCTGTTGATCTATTTATAACTGAACTATGCTTTACGAACTACACTGTGAAATCTTCTATACTATGAGGCTCACTAGAAAATACCTGCAATTTTGTAAAACTCATCCAGTGAAACGGGATCAATCGTAAATCACCCTTTAGTGTTACGACGACCTGCCTGTCGAAAATTGTTATCTTTGTCCATCTTTTGTTTACACAGTCGCCGTTCCGCTGTACGCAGTTCGAAAGGTATAAATTTACACACAATTAATAGCTAGCATATTTCGGTTTCCTTTCACTCCCTCCCTGTCCTTCCCACATTGGCCACATATAAAACGCATGATTGCGGTAGCTAATCTCCTTTCAACATCATCGCATCTCATCCCATCCCCTTCCATCGCATCGTCGTCACGCTGACTGGGATTTTAATCATCCCTCTCCTCGTAGAGTCTATATTATTTGCGGTTTCGCTGCGTAACTTGTGTTGTATTCAGCTATCTATTCGTACAGGGATATATGCTACAATTTAATCAATCATCACACATCACACAGCTTGAATTGGTGGATGTTTTGTTATTGTTGCGTATTTTGCTGGTTCCTAGGTGGGGTGGGACGGGCAATCGACAATCTTATCGCCTTCTTTAATAGCTTTATGAAAGTTAAGCACGTGTTGTCGACCCGGGAAAATTACACTGATTATCGCCGAGAAACAGGAAGGATGCGTTCGTCAGGTTGTAATGATGATAGGTACCCACTTGGAATATGGAAGAAGCAGCTATCCTTTTCCGATGGGAAATGTAAATAATATCCATGAATCCGGCAGCGCGGACGACGGTCGAACGGAGACGATTAGGATGACAAGATAATTTGATTGAAATCATTGTAATTTAATACAGATCGTCAACGATATGAAACGTGTGAGGCTTTCGGAAGGATATTGGAAACATATTAATTTTTTACTAACCAGAACTGACAAAGTGATGTGTTTACCATCTTTCTTATTAATTTTCAATTAATTTATTTCATTTTAAAGTTCGAGTTTACGTTGTAATAAAATCAATAGCTAAATATATCAACATGACTAAGTTGAAGAACGACAGTGATTAAGACCTGGGTGATGCTAAGACGGACTTCTTAATCTACCAATTTTGAGCTGTCAAATCGAAGCAATTTTTTACAATCCCGGTATGATGAAATGAATACAAGTCCTTTAATATTAAAAACAACCAAGCTTATTTAGGCCTCATTATTTCAAAAACGTGCTTACGTGCTTATTTGTTTAACGTAGAAACAACCTCGAAAGAGGCCAATACAAGCTGAACATTGCATTAGGTCCTAAGTAACATTGACATATTCTTTTCGTCGACTTTCTCTTTGCAACCTCACGGCTTCTAAAGATATACTGGGAAATCAGGGTATGGAAAATTCGAGCATCTGAACACCCCTCTTTTCGCGATTAAAGTCATATTTACGGAGATAAATCGATTTAAAGGTTTGGCAGGCCCACCAGCTGACAAATAAAAGATTTTGTAATATTATATACTGAGAAATCCTAGTATGAAAATTTCGAGCGTCTGAACACCCCTCTTTTTGCGATTAGAGTCATATTTACGGAGATAAATCGATTTAAAGGTTTGGCAGGCCCACCAGCCGACAAATAAAAGATTTTGTAATATTATCGAATGGGAAATCCGGTTATCAAAATTTCGAGCATCTGAACACCCCTCTTTTCGCGATTAGAGCCATATTTACGGAGATAAATCGATTTAAAGGTTTGACAGGCCCACCAGCCGACAAATAAAAGATTCTGTATCTTTATATACTGGCAAATCCGGGTATGAAAATTTCGAGCATCTGAACACCCCTCTTTTCGCGATTAGAGCCATATTTACGGAGATAAATCGATTTAAAGGTTTGACAGGCCCACCAGCCGACAAATAAAAGATTCTTTATCTTTATATACTGGAAAATCCGGGTATGAAAATTACGAGCATCTGAACACCCCTCTTTTCGCGATTAGAGCCATATTTACGGAGATAAATCGATTTAAAGGTTTGACAGGCCCCCCAACCAACAAATAAAAGATTTTTTAATGTGTTATACTGAGCAATCCGGGTATAAAAATTTCGAGCATCTGAACACCCCTCTTTTCGCGATAAGAGCCATATTTACGGAGATAAATCGATTTAAAGGTTTGACAGGCCCACCAGCCGACAAATAAAAGATTTTTTAATGTGTTATACTGAGCAATCCGGGTATGAAAATTTCGAGCATCTGAACACCCCTCTTGTCGCGATTAGAGCCATATTTACAGAGATAAATCGATTTTAAGGTTTGACAGGCCCACCAGCCGCCAAATAAAAGATTCTGTATTTTTATATACTGGGAAATCCGGGTATGAAAATTTCGAGCATATGAACACCCCATAGAGCCATATTTACGGAGATAAATCGATTTAAACGTTTGACAGGCCCACCAGCCGACAAATAATAGCTTTTGTAATATTATAAAATAGGAAATCCGAGTATGAAAATTTCGAGCATCTGAACACCCCTCTTGTCGCGATTAGAGCCATATTTACAGAGATAAATCGATTTTAAGGTTTGACAGGCCCACCAGCCGACAAATAAAAGATTTTGTAATACTATATACTGGTAAATCCGGGTATGAAAATTTCGAGCATCTGAACACCCCTTTTTTCGCGATTAGACCCATATTTTCGGAGATAAATCGATTTAAAGGTTTGACAGGCCCACCAGCCGACAAATAAAAGATTTTCCTATATTATGTACTGAGAAATCCGAGTATGAAAATTTCGAGCATCTGAACACCCCTCTTTTCGCGATTAGAGCCATATTTATGGAGATAAATCGATTTAGAGGTTTGACAGGTCCACCAGCCGACAAATAAAAGATTTTCCTATATTATATACTGAGAAATCCGAGTGTGTGTGTGTGTGTCATCCTCTATCCCTCACCCAGCCGGGGGCGTTGGACAAGTAGAACTGCGAATAATTTGATCAAATCTCATGCTCCGTAATGGTGCCCTTTATGTTGTGAAGACTAGTACTTCAAAAAGGGTAACTTTTGAGGCAAGACAGGGTGTCCTCAACAAGTTAAGGGAACAGGATGCACTAGATGTCCACAACAGGTACAGCAAAACATCACATAGACGCCCTTATTCACACTAACTACTCAGGGGGTAGAAGGTCAAGAAGAGCCACCGCCGCCAACTAAAGCTTGAACCGGGTACCTGGGACTCCCACGATATACCCGCGGCAATGGTCAGCAGACGATGCCCTGTGCGTATTTAGTATGTAATATGTTTTATTTGGATACACAAAATGTTTGAAGCCATGCGTCATCTAAACCATAATTTGCATCACCACAAATACACTTGTCAACAATCTTCAACTGGAACGTACTCACCAAATCACTTCACCCGGGAGCGCATTCCCGATGCTTCCACGCATATTTTTTTTCCCTCCACTCCAACCACACAACAACCAAATATCACTTTTCTTCACTTTTCTTTTTCAAGTCACTCCGTGCACAAAAGCAATGCACATCTCAAAACCCTTCCAATAGATCAGCGCACTTCTCATCACCGCGTAAATAAACAGAAATTAAAATTTTCACTCGCGATGCCACAAATTTCTGGTCCGGGAGAAACAATCAAACCACGCCAATTTTGCAAACATGATGAATCATGTTTTCTTTCTCGATTCTAAAACTTCTCCATATTATATACTGAGAAATCCGAGTATGAAAATTTCGAGCATCTGAACACCCCTCTTTTCGCGATTAGAGCCATATTTACTGAGATAAATCGATTTAAAGGTTTGACAGGCCCACCAGCCGACAAACCAAAGATTTTGTAATAATCCGGGTATGAAAATTTCGAGCATCTGAACACCCCTCTTTTCGCGATTAGAGCCATATTTACGGAGATAGATTGATTTAAAGGTTTGACAGGCCCACCAGCCGACAAATAAAAGATTTTGTAATATTATAAAATGAGAAATCCGAGAATGAAAATTTCGAGCATCTGAACACTCCTCTTTTCGCGATTAGAGCCAAATTTACTGAGATAAATCGATTTAAAGGTTTTACAGGCCCACCAGCCGACAAATAAAAGATTTTGTAATACTATATACTGGTAAATCCGGGTATGAAAATTTCGAGCATCTGAACACCCCTTTTTTCGCGATTAGACCCATATTTTCGGAGATAAATCGATTTAAAGGTTTTACAGGCCCACCAGCCGACAAATAAAAGATTTTCCTATATTATGTACTGAGAAATCCGAGTATGAAAATTTCGAGCATCTGAACACCCCTCTTTTCGCGATTAGAGCCATATTTACTGAGATAAATCGATTTAAAAGTTTGACAGGCCCACCAGCCGACAAACCAAAGATTTTGTAATAATCCGGGTATGAAAATTTCGAGCATCTGAACACCCAATTAAAATTAAAACCATATGATCGATCTACCAAATATCGATTCTTTGGTACCGATTTAATCAGTGGATCGATTGCAATGAGGTACAGAGAGAGGTGAAGCAGATCGTGAAATATGGTGGTATTAGTAAACCAAAAAATCAACGTTCAGCTCATTGGATCGACTCTGAAGATCGCCCAATCCTAAACCAAACTTGGAAGCAGGGGTGCAACTGATTTTGATCGATTCTTTTCATCTTTCGTTAATAACTCGCTAATTGCCTTTTGTTTTGAAGGTTTTGGCAAACTACGCAAAGGGAGAGTGTCGCTATTTGAAAGCAAACTACTCATGATGGGAGGAGTCTGTGTAGCTTACCGGCGTGTGCAAAAAGAAAGGCAATCAAAATTTCATTGTGTGCTAGTTTCCCAAACACAGACATCATATTGAAACACCATCGTGATTATGCATTGTAGCATTCTCTGTATATTCCAATTGGTACAGTAAGTGCTTGGGCTACAAATGGTGAGTCGACAAACTGGAAGGAGTGTTGTCCCAACAGCTCTGGTCCTCACAAGTTCCTACCTCACGCTTCCACGGGTCAGCCGATGACAAAGACCGCCAGCAAAAGATGCTGGTAGCGTAGCCTGGGCAATGTCACCACGATAAAAACATGGATCCGGATCGTGGTGATAGCAAAGTGAGGAGGTGCGACCCTCGAGCGTCTGTTCACCATGGAGGTGCGGCTCAAACAGCGTCTGTCTCGGAGCGAGCGGCTGAATAAGAAATACTGTATCACGTCAGCTACACCTAAGGTGGCAGCCCCACCAACATAATGTAGGTATCGCGACCCCGGTAAGGTAGCATACTGAAACCCCCAACATTACTCAGAAAAACGAAGAAAGAGAAAACAACGAACGGAATTTTCGGCAACCGACCCGGCAACGAAATAAGGACAATGAATGGAAACTCGGTACTTGGAATGTCAGAACCTTAAATGAACCTGGACGAGCGGGCCTTTTGGCTCGTGAACTGCAAAAAGTGAATGTGAGCGTAGCTGCTATTCAGGAAGTACGGTGGCCTAGATCCGGAGAACGTGAATTCCGGGCGGTGGATCCCATCGCCAACACTTCCTTCAAGTATCATATCTATCACAGCGGTGGCGATAGGGCAGAACATGGAGTAGGGTTCATAGTGATCGGGAAGCAGATGAAGCGTGTTATGCGGTGGAGACCGGTAAGCGACCGCATCTGTGTATTAAGGATTCGGGGCAAATTCTTCAACTACAACCTGATCAACATCTATGCGCCAACCAACGATAAATCCGATGACGTGAAGGACGCGTTTTATGACAGTCTCGATAAAACTTATGATGAGTGCCCAAAACACGACGTGAAGATTGTAATCGGAGATGCAAATGCGCAGGTCGGGAGGGAAGATTTCTTTCGTCCAATCATTGGTACAGAGAGCCTACATACAGTAACCAATGATAATGGCCTGAAACTGATAAACTTCGCCGCTGCTAGAGGTATGGCCATCAGTAGCACCTACTTTGCACGCAAGAATATCCGAAAGCACACCTGGAGACACCCAAATGGCGAAACTTGCACCCAGATCGATCACATGTTGGTGGATGGCCGGCACTTCTCAGATGTCATTGATGTAAGGACTTTTAGGGGGCCTAACATTGACTCAGATCATTATCTTGTTGTCTGCACAATTCGGGCGCGTCTATCGACCGTTACGAATTCAACGAACCGGAGATCGATGCGTTTCAATATCCATCGCTTGTCAGTAGAAGGTGTTGCTGCAGAGTACCGCCAGAAGCTTGATGAGCGGATTAGCGAAATCAACGTGAACGAGGACCTCAACAATCTGTGGAACACAATCCACGGAGCGGTGAACACAACAGCACAAGAAGTGATAGGTACAGCTTAAAGACGACCACGTAATGGCTGGTTTGGAGAGGAGTGCCAGAGGTTGACGGATGAGAAGAACGTTGCCAGAAGCCGGATGTTAGTGTCTGGTACCCGGCTGAACAGAGAGCGGTACAAGGTAGCAAGGGCAGCTGAGAAACGAACCCACCGCAGAAAGAAAAGGCAATACGAAGAACGCGTGATTGCTGAGGCGCAAGAAAGTATGGAACAGAACGATATGCGAAGGTTCTACGCGACTGTCAATGGTGTGCGGAGTAAAACAGCGCCATCTCCCGCCGAATTTGCTGACAGATAAAACAATGGTGGCTGCCAGGTGGAAAGAACATTTTGAGACATTGTTGAATGGAGAGAGTGAGGGAGTATCGAGGAACAGAGTAAACATCGCAGACGACGATCAAGCTGTGGAGCCTCCAACGCTAGACGAGGTTAAAAAGGCAATACGTGAGCTGAAAAACAATAAGGCTGCTGGGAAGGACGAGCTCCCGGCCGAACTTTTCAAACACGGAAGTGAGCAGCTGCATAAAGCAATCCACCAAGATATGGGAGGACGAAGAACTGCCTGCTAGCTGGTTGGATGGCCTCATTTGCCCATTATTCAAAAAAGGGCACAGACTCGAGTGCGCCAATTATCGAGGAATAACTCTTCTGAATTCGGCGTACAAAATACTGTCACGCGTTCTGTTTAACAGATTGAGACCGCTTGAGGAGTCCTTCGTCGGTGAATACCAGGCTGGTTTTCGTGAGGGCCGATCAACGACGGATCAAATGTTTACCCTGCGTCAAATCCTTGATAAATTCCGGGAGTACAACTTGCAGACTCACCATCTGTTTATTGATTTCAAAGCAGCATACGATTCAGTGAAGAGAAATGAGCTTTGGCAGATTATGCTAGAACATGGTTTTCCGGCGAAACTAATTAGACTGATTCGCGCAACGCTAGATGGATCGAAATCAAGTGTAAGGGTTGCAGATGAGATTTCGACCTCGTTCGTGACCTTAGATGGATTGAAGCAGGGTGATGCACTTTCAAACTTACTGTTCAACATTGCTCTTGAAGGAGCGATTAGGAGAGGTGGTGTGCAGAGGAACGGTACCATCATCACACGATCGTACATGCTCCTTGCCTTTGCGGACGACATCGATATCATCGGAATTGACCGTAGAGCAGTGGAAGAGGCGTTTGTGCCTTTTAAGAGGGAGACGGCGAGGATTGGGCTCACGATAAGTTCTACCAAAACGAAGTACATGGTAGCCGGTAGACAGCGTGGGAGCAATAGTGGTGTTGGTAGTGTAGTGTTGTTAGATGGTGAACAATTTGAGGTAGTGGAAGAATTTGTGTATCTTGGAACACTAGTGACATGCGATAATGATGTTACCCACGAGGTGAAGAGACGTATTGCAGCTGCAAACAGGGCCTTTTACGGATTACGTAGCCAGCTGAAGTCCCGTAGCCTGCAAACGAAAACGAAATTCGCTCTGTATAAGACGCTGATACTTCCGGTAGCCCTCTACGGCCACGAATCGTGGACGTTAAAAGAGTCTGACCGGAGAGCATTTGGTGTCTTCGAGCGTAAGGTGCTGCGAACAATACTCGGCGGTAAACAGGAGAATGGCATCTGGCGGCGTCGCATGAATCACGAGTTGTACCAAGTGTATAACGGTACGGATATAGTGAAGCTTATAAAACACGGCAGACTACGGTGGGCTGGGCATGTAGTGCGGATGCCGGAAGAACGACAAGCAAATATTATATTCAGCAGAGAACGCGGTAGAGGTCGTCGACTCCGGGGTAGACCTCGGACACGTTGGCTATTTGCAGTTGAGGAAGACATCAGGTCGCTAAACGTTCATGGCGACTGGAAGCGATTGGCTCAGGACCGAGTCCAATGGAGAAGAGTACTTCGTTCGGCGTTGAATCAACCTGGCGATTCGTAGCCCATCAAGTATCAAGTAAGTACAGTAAGTGCTTCAGTGTTTACACTCCGCATTGGATAGAGTCCATATTCGAAGTGAAACAAGTGTTCATTGAGAAATTCTGTAAAAATCTTCAAAATGTCTCAACACATGGCTGTTAAATATCTTCGCGATTATCGGAAGCGCGTGAAAGACCAGGAGGCAGGGAAACCTGCGAAATAGACGCGGGCCGTTGCTGAACGCGTTTGATTGTGTGTCGAGCCAACAATAAAGCAGCCAAAGGTAATCCGAATTTAAGGATTTATTCAATAACCGCCCAATTTCAAAAATTTGAATAATGATTTGTTCATTTTGGAGTTCATTTTCTAAACCATTTATTTTGTTATTAATATATTAGTGAATGGAACATCAACAACAATCTCGTAGTTTTACGTCAACAATACGGTCGTGCTTTGGACACAACCCTTAACTTTTTTAGATTTTATTTAACAACCAAATTATTGTCAGTTGCTTATGGTAATTAAATGGCTTCTAGGAACTGTGTGTTTCTTCTTACTTACACTAATTTGCTACTACTAGGGTTTTAAGATCTAATGTCTGTCGTACTAAGCACAACCCGCAATTTTACCTCTCTTGTTCGAACTTACATTTTTTTTTTATCAAAGCTGACTTCTAAATTTATTTATCTTTTATTACGTATCGTTGTATTTGATAGAGATTCACCAATTTTTGAGATACTGTTATATTGAAATTTTTCCAAATAATGCCCTTGGATTGTTTTTTTTTTCCATGATCTCTTGTATTGTATTTAAAAATTCCCTCAAATATCCTTTGGAGTTCTTCGAACTTCAACTTCAATGAGCTAAATTTTTTTTAAATTTAGGTCATTTATGTATTAAATTTGTATTCATTGTTAATTCCACAAAAATCCATCCACTACGAAAGAAGTTTAAAATTGAGATTTTAAATTAAATTGCTCAAACTTTGTACGGGCTCTACCAATTAAGTTCAAAACTATACCGATAAATCAATAAATCGTTTATCACCAAAAAGAAAATTTCAGTAATCCAGCTAGCTAATAGTGTTTCAAAAAGTTGTCTATCCTGCAGGAGTACGGGCATTTGATTGGTACACTGTAAATTTACTTCTTGTGAAAAAGTAAGGATGACGAAAATTTAATAATCTACCCTCAGCCGCCTGAACTGACTTGACTGACTTACGTACAATTGTATTTCCCCCTCACCAGAGAAATCAAAAGGGATTACCAACGACCAAAAACAAACACAGGTGCAAAACGTATTGCCCTTCATCATATAAGAAGTGCCTGTTCAGGATTATGCAAGGATATTTTTGTTCTTTCCAATCTATAGCACAATTACCAAACACCTGCACCGGTAGATTCCAGTTTACTTTATTATGAAACAAATTACGCCAATGCGGCGTTGGTTTTTGGATTTTCCTCGTTCCCCACGAATCAGGAACGACAATGCTTTTACAACACCCATTTTAAACCCTCCCCTTCGATTATAAATAGCCACGATTCTTTTCCCTAATACACATGAACCATACCGTAGAGGAATGTCCAAAATAGTACGTACGTGCAAAGTCCACCGAGGAACCCGTTGGTCAGGAGGCTTTTCCGAGTGATGAAATATTTTTGCCAGTTGGAACCGGATTTCAGCAGCAGCATACACCAGAGACCGAGAACGGCTAGCACGTAGAACAGGAAACCCAGTATTCCGGTAAGACCGAGAACGCCTAGTTGATAAATGAGAACATCAAAGCGAAATTTGTAGTGATGATTGCCACTTTACGAAAAAGCCAAATTAATCCTAATTTACACTCACCGGCCGTGCTTCCGGACAGAGCAGCCATCGATGTTCGACAGTATTCCACGGCGGATGCATTGTTTCGGATTGCTGTCTCACTGTAAGCGATAAGTTCACCCGTTTTCGATTCACGTGTCTTTACCCGGGAGGTGGCCATTTTTTGGTACGATTTGCTATATGATTTTCAATTAAAATAATGGAACTTTAACACGAAATATCGGAAATGTTTTGATTTCGCAGAAACTTTTCACATTTTCTGTTCACAAGACAGTCAATAAAAATTAAAACGTCAAACTTATCGCCACCCTTTGCTAGGTATTGAATGGTTCACCCTTGAGGAAATGGACACGCTCGTTCAAAGTCCATCAAAAGTGAGTGATGCTATGTTCACTAGACTGATGCAAAATTTGAAATTTTCGCTCCACAGTGCTCAAACGGTTCCAAATTGGGTCCTGATTAGCCTCCCAAAATTCGAACTCATTTAGTGAGGAACTGACTTGGCACAAACCATTTGAAGTTTGTAAGGAAATTACTATGATAAAACCAAACTTTTTGTTCATTAGCTTCTAGCCTTTTAACATATTGTACTGTTGACAAATTCTATTGCTATTTCAAAGTCACGAGTTCAAATCTCACCCCCGGACAAGTCACGAATGACCCAAGAGTGTTAAAGTGACTATAATAAAAAAAAGTTGCTTGAAGCAGAGTGGAAAAAGCAAATCATTAAGTACACAAGTTTTGATTTTGTTTTCTTCTAGAATTTTAAATGAAACTCAAATGTTTCGAGCAAATACCAAACGTTAACATTCATTACATATGATTCGCAGTCCTAACCGCATATGCTTATCCAAAAAGAATTTATGATCGATTGTCAAATCCAATTTGACATGAGATTTTGACATCCAGTTGCTTTTTAATTGGGTCATGGCCCAACCAACGGAAGCCCAACTAAAAAGCAGCCCAAGTATTAAAAGCCCAACCAGCGAATTTGGACTGTAACTCCAAGAGGGATCTCAGCAGCACTCAAAATATTCCACACATTTTTATTGAAGAATTTCCATGTGAAATTTCACATGATTTTCATGTGACCACACATAAAAAGAATCTACTCAGAAGTACACATGAAATTTATGTGTCAAATGAATAGTATGTGTGGTCACACATGGATTTTATGCATACACATATTCAGTATGTGTCCGACACATAAATATCATATGTTGATCACATTGCAAAAATTTATTTGTGGGACACATAAATACAATCTATGAAATTATTAAAGAGCCTGAATTTATAAAGAGACGACATCTTATCCATTTGACAGGTCTTCTGCTCGATTGGAATGACTTTTCCTATGACTTTGACAGGCAATCGATTGTTCCAATTTTGACATGTCGCCTCTTTATAAATTTAGGCTCTTTAGAAATTATCATAGCGAGGGAAAAAAAGGACTATATCTCGGTGAACATTTCAAAAAGTACTATCTACTTTGATCGATGGACTTTCTCTTTTGATAACCACTGCTCTCGTCGCTGCTATGCAAACAGATTTTGTGCTATGTTTACCGCATAGTTGGACAACCCGCATAAACGCGAACCATAACTTGACCTTACCAAAAATGGATAGAAATTGTTTATAATTCTTGCTAAACTTTAACTGAAACTGAACTTTACATTAACATTTGTGTGATAAAGTTTTAACCTTATATATTATGGTTATTTGTAAGTAAACCTTATAAATAATGGGTTGTTAAGAACCATTACCATTCCAAATTCTTGTTTTCTTCATACAATTTTGGTGAAAGAATTATATTGGAACAATTTGATTTATGGTTTGAGAACTTTAATTCTAATGATTATGGTAGCCAGTAAGGTCCATAAATGGTTTTGTATTATCGGTAAACTTTACGTGGAATATATCGCAAATTGGTAGTCAGTAAATTACAGGCAGCCAATTCGCGATATATTCCACATAAAGTTGATCGATGTTACAAAACGATCTATGAACCTTACCGACTATCATAACCATTACAATTTAAGTTCTCAAATCATAAATAAAATGGTTTCAAAATAATTCTTTCATTAAAATTGTATTGAGAAAACCGAGGAGAAAACAAGAATTTGGAATGGTAATGGTTCTTAACAACCCATTATTTGTAAGGTTAACTTCCAAAAAACCATAATACATAAGTTTAAAACTTTGTCACACAAACGTTCATGTAAAGTTCCATAACCACTTCAGCTAAAGTTTAGCAGGGATTATAAACAATTTTTAACCATTTTCGGTAAGGTTAAGTAATGGTTCGCATAGATCAAATAACTGGTCGCAGTGGAAAAATGTACCCAACATAGGAAAAGAAAAAAAATTGTTCGCATTTATGCGGGAAAGGAGGTTCCTATCTAGCTTCCAAATCTTCAAATACAACAGGGAATGGTTTTGCAACTGAGTTATTAACAAAAGAGACAGTCGCTAAAGAGAATTGATCAACACAGATTGGTCAGTTGATGATGGTCAGTTATTGCCTGATGTATCTGTGATTTCCAGGGAGAGCAGTCGTTCGATTCCTTGCCGCAAGCAGGACGTCGTGATCTTCTACCAAAACGCCGGTGGAATGAATTCTGATGTTTAAGAGTACCGCCTAGCTGTATCGGATCGTTGCTACGATATTATTGTCCTGTGCGAAACGTGGCTCGATTATCGAACGCTTTCTAGTCAAGTCTTCGGTCCTGACTACAAGGTCTTTCGTTGCGATCGGAATCCTAACAACAGCCGTAAATCTACTGGTGGAGGTGTCCTTGTAGCTGTCCGTAGCGGGTTGGAGGCAAAGGCCATCGAGAACGATTCATGGAACAATGTGGAGCAGGTTTGGACAGCCATCAATCTGGGTGATAGCACACTATTTCTATGCGCTCTGTACATTCCACCTGATCGAGTCCACGACAATGAACTCATCGATACTCACTGTCGGTCAGTTTTCACAGTTGTCGAAAGTTCCACTCCAGTTGATGAGATATTCATTTTTGGTGACTTCAATCTGCCAGGCGTTTCGTGGAGTCCATCTCATAGCGGATTCCTGTATCCAGATCCTGATAGCTCTACATTTCACGCAGGAGCTATTAGCCTTCTCGACAACTACAGCGCAGCGACGCTTTCTCAAATTAACCATGTAGTTAATGAAAATGGTCGTAGTTTGGACCTCTGCTTCGTGAGCACACAGGACAGGGCTCCATCAATTTCCTCGGCTACTTGTGCACTAACTAAGCTAGTTCCACATCACCCTCCTCTAATTGTCACTGTTGAGGACAAACTCGTGCGTGATTTCGGCGACTATACTGCTAGGGTTTTTTATGACTTCCGTAAAGCTGACCACCGTAGCATCATTGTCTAGCATGGTATGGGAGAACATCCTTGATCCAGATGACGTTGAGGCTGCAGCGCAAACCTTTTCACATGCCTTTGCATATGTCATTGACAGACACGTCCCGAAAAGAACTCACCACAAAGTGTCTCACCCTCCCTGGCAGACGAGAGAGCTACGTAGGTTGAAGTCAATCAAGAGAGCAGCATTGAGAAGATTTACGAAGTATCGCACGCTTCCTCTGAAACTACATTATGTGAGGCTGAATCACATGTACCAGCGAGTCAGTTGTGAATGCTTTGCGAGGGGGGCGACACATCTAAATCTCAATTCTAGATGCTCAAAAAATCTCACACTAGCTAATAAATCATCGAAAAATCTCCTTTCATTTCTCGCATCTACTTGCATCGCGCATCATCTTTTTGCAGGAAATCTTCAAAATCGTGAAAAATCTTCTTTCTATCTACTTAGTGTACGCGCAGCTAGCCACAGCAAAACACAATATTTCCTGCATCGTAGATAGAGTCGTCCCCCTCGATGCTTTGCAAGTTTCCAACGAGGCATCCAGCGCAAACTTAAGCTACACCCGAAATCCTTTTGGAACTACGTGAACGAGCAACGCAGGGAATCCGGCCTCCCATCGTCTATGGATTTCAACGGAGAAGTTGCTGCCACTGTTCAGGATATATGCCACCTTTTTTCCGAAAAGTTTTCCAGTGTATTCACTAATGAGACACTAACTGACGACCATATTAACCTGGCTGCCAGGAACGTTCCAGTAAACGATCAAACGCTGGGTGCAATTGATGTTAATGCAGAAATGATTTCTAAGGCCGCGACTCTGCTCAAGTCATCCTTCAATCCTGGACCTGATGGAGTTCCATCTGTATTTTTGAAGATACATATTGCTAGCTTGTTAATTCCGCTTCTTCGCCTGTTCCGAATGTCTCTCTCAGGTGGCATATTTCCATCTTGCTGGAAATTTGCGCACATGTTTCCCGTCCACAAAAAAGGAAGGAAACGAGCTGTGGATAACTATCGAGGAATTACATCGTTAAGTGCCGTTTCGAAGCTATTCGAGCTAGTGATTATGGAACCGTTGCTGTCCCATTGCAAGCAGTATTTGAGTGCTGATCAACATGGGTTTACTGCCGGCCGCTCTACAACTACCAATCTGCTGTGTCTCACATCGTATATAACCGAAAGCATGTCGGATCGGGTTCAAACGGACGTTATTTATTCAGACCTATCCGCAGCATTCGACAAGTTGAACCATGCTTTTGCGATTGCTAAACTCGGCAGGCTCGGTGTATGCGGTAATCTTCTGAGTTGGTTTCGATCATAGCTTACCGGTCGGCAACTAAAAGTTGCCATAGGAGATTGCAGATCAGCTAGCTTCTTCGCCACATCAGGTATACCTCAGGGAAGCCACATGGGACCGTTCATTTTTATACTGTACTTCAACGACGTGCATCTGGTCATCGAAGCTCCTCGGTTATCATATGCAGATGACCTCAAAACCTTCCTACGAATCTGCTTCATTGCTGACTGTCACTTTCTTCAACGTCAACTGAATGTATTCGCTAGTTGGTGCAGGTTAAACAGAATGGTAGTGAACCCAGTCAAATGCTCCGCTATTACGTTCTCACGAAAACATCAACCGATAATATTTAGCTATGATCTGCTTGGCTCGACAATCGAACGCGTGAATCAAGTGAAAGACTTGGGTGTGATCTTGGATTCGCAGCTTTCATTCAAGCAACACATTGCATATGTTGTTGATAAGGCGTCAAGAACTTTAGGGTTCATTTTCAGGATAGCTAAAAACTTCACTGACATCTACTGTCTAAAATCTCTCTATTGTTCGCTTGTTCGATCGACGCTTGAGTATTGTTCAGCGGTTTGGAACCCAAACTACAACAACGGTGCCGAGAGAATTGAATCTGTTCAACGTCGCTTTCTTCGTTTTGCGTTGCGTAGATAGCCTTGGAATGATCCGTTTCGATTACCAAGTTACGAAAGCCGTTGTCATCTTATCGACCTAGAACTTCTCCGGACTAGAAGAGACACAAGCAGAGCCCTAACCGTGGCCGATATCCTACAAGGAAGGACAGATTGTGAGGCTATCCTGAGGCAAATTGACCTGAATGTTCAACCCCGACCGCTTCGTAATAACCTTATGCTAAGACCATAGAGGTAACTCTAAGACCACTGGGTCCCGAAGAAAATCATTATTATTTTTGGCTCACTCAGTACCAGAACAACGGTCCCAAGCAGTCCCAAGCTATTTCACTCACCCCTGCATGTTCTGCATGAATCCACACACCCCTGATGTTATCTGTCAAACTTTCATAGCAAATCAAAACAAACATAGTGTAGTAATAGAATTTCAACTAGAATAGGGTACGTTAATCGTTTGCTTGGGACCAATAGGCTACTAAAGTGGTGAGCCAATTTAAAATCGTTAGTTTCGTATTGATTGTTGCTAAGACTGCCTCTACGTCGCACAAATTATGGAGCGTACGGTACGATTTGCGGACTGCAGAGAACATTCAACAGAGTTGCATCTGTTTTCGACTTTCATCTCTTCCGTGATGCGCTTCGTCGAAAGTTTTCTTCTGTTTTTCGCCGGCAGGAGTTAAGATTTTGACTATAAGATATACGTTTTTTAATGTTTTTTTATGTTATGACCATGCTTGAATGTATTTTTTTTACCATAGTTGATAAGGTTTAAATCATTGGGGCTTCATCCAGCCTGTTGATGTAAAATAACAATAAAAAATAAACAGATAGGACCTTTTGAAATGTTTATCTAGATATTAATTTTATGGCTCGGACAATGGTGAACAGGTCGACATCTAATATTAACGCCCACCCTCCTATCAGCTGAGAGCTGTCACGTATTTTTGTAAAATTGAAAACAATAACAAATACAACACTACCGGAATCGGACCTATTTTGGCCAAGTTTTGACGATATTATTAAATTTTCACGTTTTTTGCAAGTTGTGTTTAGATTGTTTATTCAACTCTTCGGGGTACATATAAAGTTTGTGATTCAATCTTTTTTCTGGGGTGGCCAAAACTGGTGCACTTACCCTAAACGAAACAAAACTTACAGCAGCTACTGCAGTCTTCAGGTACGTATCCGTGTTCCAGTTAATAGTAGAAAATCGTGCTAAAAAGTTGGGTTTTGTGGAAAATTTCCTTCTGCAGTGATTCTTTTATCGTTACTCGATGGCGCACATTCAGTACACCGACGGTCTAGTGCGAGAATATGTGCTGTTCCGTGGATTTTCCAATACGCTCAAGTCGTTCGACGCTGAGCTGAAGAACGACAAAGACAAGAGCTTTCGGGTGGATAAAATCATCGACCATCTGATGCAACTGATTCAGGCACACGATCTGCAGGGATTGCGCGATCTGTGGGCTCACTTAAACAGCCATTTGTTTCGAAATTTGGAACATAGCTACACTGCGGGTGAGTGAAAGGAAGCAATATGCTGAATCAAATTGACTTGAATTGCTTTTGCAGCTGTAAATAAGTTGGAACAATCGATCTTGAAGTTCTACTTGATCATTGCGTACATGTCAAACAAGCCTGATAAAATCAACGAATTCTTCTCGAAGCTAGCTCCAGAGCTGGTATCGCAGAGTGAGTGGAAAGAGTGGTTCTGTAAGTAGCATGAGTACCTTTTGATTGATTTTTGAATAAATACCTAATAATATGTCTTATTGTAGTCTTTCCATTCTGCAAAACTCCCGAGGATCATTCCGCGTTCGCCGTCTGCTTCACCAAGCAATGGCAGGACACGTTGCTGATTTCCTTACACAATTTTCTTTCCACCATTTACCAATGTATGCCTCAGCCAACTATTTCCAAGGTGGAAACGGAAAGTAGTCTGCTCCGAAAGCTGCAGGAGGAAAATACCCAACTTCGTACTAAACTGCAGAGCATCCAACAGCAGACAGCATCCGCAGCGGCGGCGGCAGCAGCAGCAGCAGCGGCTGGCACCTCCCATCAGTCCCGTTTAACTTCATTCAATGATCAAAAGTACACCCTGGATGGCAAAACGCGCTACTCTACGCGATCAGCCGGAAATGCCCAGTCCCTGAACGATATCATTCCGTTTGACATTCCGCCTCCGGCACATATTGTAGACGATTTCTACATCATCGCGCAGGAATCGAACAACATAGGTAATGCGGCCGAATCGCAAGCTCGTGGACTCAAATCGCTGATTAGGAACATCAGTTCCGGTGGTAGTCCCGTGCTGGGTAGGAAGGACACTGCATCCGATCGGAACAAGCGCCGGTCGGGAAGTGTGGGAAGCCGGAGCAACTGGATCCATGGCTAGGCGTAAAGAGGGAGGTATGTGAAAAAGTCTTGATTTTTTTTTTTATGTTACCATATGCTACTCAAATATAGGATCTCAGCTTAAAACTTAGCGATGGGAGTTTTTGTTTCGAATGGGACAAAAGAAAGAAATCCACTCAAAGCGAAAGCGTCGCTTTTTCAATGAATAATTTATTCAACGTCACGTTACATTGACGAATAGTGAAGCAGCTAGGTAAATAATTTATAGGTTTGACCGATGCGATAAGCTTTTGTTTTTTTCTTTTCTTTGCTAAGGCCGCCTAATATTTCCGTTTTGGGCACCATTTTTGCCATTGCACACTGAGAATAATTTCCACTGCTACAACTGAGATTCGTTTCAATACGATGTTCAAATCAATTCGAACTGTTTATCGGGATTATTGTAACTAAAATGCTGTTTCCTTCTAATATCCTGATGTCTGATTAGTCAAAAGAAAATAACACATTAATAATAAAAGGTGCGCGTTACTGCGTTGTTTGTGCAACATGGATACAATGTTGTTTTCACATCATTAGTAGAGTATATCAATAAAACTATGTATCGATCCTAATTTAAAACGGGTAAAACGTTCGTATTCGACACCATCATGCATGATTACATATCCGGTAAAGGGTAGATTACTTCATTCGTCCGTTTAGGCTTCTCCGAGTAGAGCACAGAGAGCGTGCTTGTAGTCGCCGGAGCACTCACCCTAGAAGAAAAAAATGAATTTAGTATTATTTACTGTAAAACGCTATTACTGGATAGGGCAAATATTAAAAATATTAATGGTGTTAGTGTGCATTGAACTGACATTGTTTGGTGTATTATAGCAGTCATTCCACTGCAGTTTCAATGGTGTACATCGATCTAACGTCCAGCAACAGTAGGGAAAGGAAGCTAATAAAACCAGCAGAACAGATCGAACTTCTAACAGTGGTGTTGGTTGTTTTCGCAAAATTGAAGTGGTTCTTTTTCTTCATCGCGATTCGTAATGTGCTGGTACCATAGAAACAAGACAAGACATCTTCATCAAGTTCGCCAACTGCAAGGTATTCAGCATCATCGACATGCAAGCTCCTCGCGATCAATACCCACCGGGCATCTACAAAGTCAGTGAAAGCCGTTGACACCATATTGGCTGATCTCAAGCACACTTGCGGTTACATCGATTACATCGTAGTCGGCGGAGAAGATGAGGAACAGCATTGGCGGAATCTGAACGCACTTTTCCAGCGTCTGCAAGAGTTCGGGTTCACAGTCCGATTCGAGAAGTGCTCCTTCGGATGTCAGCAGATTAAATATCTTGGACACTTACTCGACCACCATGGAATTCGTCCCAATCCAGCCAAGATCAAAGCCATCCGGCACCCACGGACGAGTCAGGAGTTCGGTCCAAGGTTGCAAAGACTCATTTCAGCTAAAATAATGTTTTTCGGAATAATAAAACCAAAAGATGGTATGATGGCATGTTTTACTTGTAACTTACAAGAAGAGGTTACAAAGTATGCGTTGGAAACATAAAACCTGTAAATTTTGCTTTCTATGAGTCACAATCAGCGATTTGCTGATCGCTGAGTGAGTGAGTGAGTGAGTGAGTGAGTATGTGAAAAATCGCTGATTGTTACTCTCATGAAGTGAAATAAACAGGTTTAATATGTCAAACACATTCTTTGCAACCTCTTCTTGTATCCTACCAATTCAAAATTTGATCATGGCATCTAAGTATTTCATAATTTAGAAAAACATTGTTTTAGCTGAAATGAGTCTTTGCAACCTTGGTTCGGTCGTTTCCCGGACCCGTAAACCTCTACGGGAAATTCGTACCGAATATGCGAGCTTTGCGCTACCCACTGGACGAAGTGCTGCAGACGGGAGTCAAATTCGCTTGGACAGCGGAGTATCAGAGGGCGTTCGACAAGTTCAAAACCATTTTGTCGTCGGACTTGCTCCTAACCCATTACAATCCCAAGCAAGAGATCATCGTTTCGGCCGATGTGTCAATCGGTCTGGGAGCGACCATGAGTCACCGTTTTCCCGATGGTACAATCAAAGTCGTCCAGCATGCTGCGAAAGCCTTGGCCCCCGCCGAGCGTAACTACAGCCAATCGTGAAGGATTGGCTATCATCTAAGCGGGAACGAAGTTCCACCATAGAGGTAACTCTAAGACCAGAAGGTTCCGAAGAAATCTGCTCAACCTCTGCTCGGTCCCAAGTTAATCAACATAGAAAAATCCACGAGCCCTCCATTTTATCTGTCAAATATTCATAGCGAATCAAAACAAACATAGTGTAGTACTAGATTTTCGACTGGAATTGGGTACGTTAATCGATTTGCTTGGGATCAATAGGCTAGTCAAGTAGTGAGCCAATTTAAAACCGTTAGTTTCCACCGGTTTGTTACACTGCATGATATTCGGACGCAAGTTCCTCCTCCAAACCGACCATCAACCACTACTTCGAATGTTCGGGAGCAAGAAGGGCATTCCAGTGTATACTGCCAATCGTCTGCAACGCTCGGCCCTGACGCTGTTGATGTACGACTTCGTCAAGGAGTACGTGGCCACGGTCAAATTTGGTCACGCTTATATCCTTTCTCGTCTCATTAACCACCATGCGAAACCGCTTCCGTCACCTTGGAGAGTGACATGCGGTCAGTAGTGTATGATTCTTTTATTGTGTTTCCTTTGAGTTTTGACACAGTACAACAAAGCACCAAGACGGATCCGGTGCTCAAGAAGGTCTATCGGTACGTCCAGGAAGGCTAGCCAAATTCCCTGGTCAGCGACGCAGATCGAGAACTTCTTTGTTTCCACCATCGCCGTGAATCACCAACAGTGCAAGGCTGCATTCTCTTCGGCGAAAGGCTTGTCATTCTTTCTCTTCTACGCAAGCGATGCCTCAATGAACTACACCGGGGGCACCCCGGTATTCAGCGGATAAAGGCACTCTCCCGCAGCTACGTTTATTGGCCATCGCTCGTCAGCGAGATTGCCGAGTACGTGAAAGCGTGCTCACCATGCGCCTTGACAGCAAAGTCACCAGCAGCAGCGATATGCTGCTCCAATCGACCAGCACTTGAACTACGCTGGTCCCATCGACGACGACTACTATCTGCTCACCGTGGAAGTCATCCGCACACGTCGCAACGATCAGCATCCTCCGCAGTGTTTTCAAATGCCTGGGGATGCCGGAAATGTTGGTGTCAGACAACGCTACCCAATTCACAAGCTTGGAATACGCTCAGTTCTGCAAGACGAATGAAATCGACCACGTAATAACTGCACCGTTTCAACCACAATCAAACGGCCAAGCAGAGCGATTTATCGACACGTTCAAGCAAGGAGCTTAAAGACGGGATAAGTTGAACCGTTGAAGCCTTGGATACGTTCTTGGTGGCCTACAGAAGCACACCTAATCGGTCAGCGCCAGAAGGTCTATCACCGTCGGAGATCATGTTTGGACGACGCTTGCGCCTGTCTCGAACTGCTATGTGCATCACCAGAACTTCCACCGCCGTCACCGGTTGACCAGAAGAAGTCCAGTATGAGGTCCTTCAGTCCAAGTGATCTCGTCTACACCAAGAACGCCGAGAACGCTAATTTTACCACATAGTTTCATGAAGGAGGTTCTTATATAGCATTCAAAACGTCAAATACAAAAGGGAAAGGTTTTGCAGCTGAATTATTAACGAAAGAGAAAGTCGATGAAGAGAATCGATCAATGCAGATAGGACCTTTTGAAATGTTTATCCATCCACTAGCGGTCCTACGTCAAGCTTCCGTTCGTGCCCCTAGGCACAGACCCTTCTACTTTTTTTTATAAATTGCAGTTGCGCCTAAATGTAGGCATTTTTTTTATATCACTGATAATTTCACAGAAAATCATAAATTTCTAACATTTAAACAAAAAATAGATTGATTGACACTTAGTTCAATGACAAATGTTGCTTTCAAGTTAAGAACAACAATTTTTCCAACCCCAGGGTATGTTGTGGTATGTTTGAAAACTGATATTGAATACTATTGAACGTCAATTAAATAAAATTGAAATTATATTTTTTTTGTAAAGAGAAACTCGTCAAAGCTGCCATTGGTGTTTCATAGTAAAATGCTATCAACAACATGTTTCTTGATCAGCGAATCCAAACACATAAAGCAACTTACGATACAGACAAAACGGTTGCTAAAGCTCGATTCAAAGTAAATCTGGACGCACGGTTTAATACACCACCGCGCCCCTGGTGGTTGGAACAAAAAAACGTTTGACAGGCATTTTTTGATGTTTCATTGACGAAGAAATTGGTGAAAAGTTTTTCTCGATTGATCGACGCATCCCGAAATTACGGATCATGGAAATGTGATGACGAAACATATGTCAAAATGGATTATAAACAAATCCCCGGACGAAAATTTTACCTGGCAACTGGTCGTGGGGATGTCCCTTCCAGGTATAAATTTGTTTTTGCTGATAAGTTTGCTCGGAAACTAATGATTTGGCAAGGAATCTGCAGTTGTGGCCTTAAAACCAAGGTTTTCATCACATCTCACACAATGACGTCGAAGGTTTACATTAAAGAGTGTCTGAAAAAGTGGATTTTACCCTTCATTCGGTAACACAAGACCAACGTTATGTTTTGGCCGGATCTAGCCAGTTACCACTACTCTAAGGAGGTACTAGAATGGTATGCTACAAACAATGATAATTTCGTCGCCAAAGAGATTAATCCTCCGAGTTGCCCTGAGTTCAGACCGATCGAAAAATATTGGCCAATTGTCAAGCGAAAACTTTGAGGATGCGGTAAAGAAGTGACAAATGCACAACAAATGAGTTTAAAGTGGAATAAGTTCGCCGGTACAGTGTCACCATAGAGGTAACTCTAAGACCACTGGGTCCCGAAGAAAATCATTATTATTTTTGCTCATTCAGTACCAGAACAACGGTCCCAAGCAGTCCCAAGCTATTTCACTCACCCCTGCATGTTCTGCATGAATCCACACACCCCTGATGTTATCTGTCAAACTTTCATAGCGAATCAAAACAAACATAGTGTAGTAATAGAATTTCAACTAGAATAGGGTACGTTAATCGTTTGCTTGGGACCAATAGGCTACTAAAGTGGTGAGCCAATTTAAAATCGTTAGTTTCGTATTGATTGTTGGTGTCACCAGCGACTGTGCAGATCATGATGGCATCGATCACAAGTAAAGTGCGACAGTTCGTTCGAAACGGTGAAATGTAATAACTTGTTATGTATGTATGTTATGAAGGCTGAATAAATACCCTTTCGTTTGACGTTTTTAACAACCGTGTATGTTGTTCAATTCTTGAGTTATGATCACTTGAATGCGTCCAAATTTACTTTGAATCGGGCTTTATTCGATATGTTAGGTTACCCGAAAAAAGGTACTGCAATCTTCCGAAGAGCGCGGTAGGCAACAAGCTCTACCCACCGCTTTTGTTCGGCTATTTTCTAATCAATCGATCTGAGTTGTACACGGTAAGAAAAAAGTACCCAAAAGTAAGTTCTTTTCACTCATCTCGCCTATAGTGGACCCAAAAGTAGGTAAAACGGGTCAAACCCGACCAACCATTCGTGAAACTTCTTCAAAGTTCTTTATACAAACATAAAAATTATGTGTCGGTAATTCTTTACTTTCAGGTTTCTTTGATTTCGATGAATATATTTAAAAACCTTTATTGATTGATACTTACATTTAAGGTAATTTCTTTGTCGGTCGCATGATAGTAATTTAGAAAGATGCCATACTAAATTTCTTCTAATTTCGATGTGTCACATGGGCTATAGTTTTCTTTATAAATATTCAACTAAAAATATTTGAATACTGATACCATCGTAACGTTGAACTTTGGCAACGAACAATATAGATTGCCATCGATGCACATTTATAATCTCCTTTTTATCGATTTGCATCGCTGGGTAAAGAGAGTTTGATACACACTAGATGACAGATGGCAATGTTTATATTAGTTATCGACAAATTTGGTTCTTCACCGAGAGAATCATGATCTGCCGGAAAATTAATGGGAAGACTGATCGATAGCCACGATGATACAAATGTTTGCCATTATAGTTCTTTAGGTTTACGTCGATATGCTCTCGGCCATTTCTTAAGAATCAGCGATAGCAAACGTGGTAGAATTCTCGGCTTTTTGAAACGAATGAGGGAACTTAATGGTTTGGTTATGGATATGACAAATAATTTTTGAATTCATTTTTGAAAAGATGTACATAAATTTCAAAACATCATATACTAGAGTGTGATTGCCAGTGGTTAAGAAGCTCATCAACAGCAGCTGTAGACCCGACGATTAGCTACCAACAAAGAAATCAGTACACCCTAGAAGACACGGGATCGAAACCTAGCAATTACGCAGATAAAAAAAAAATCCCAAAAATATCAGTACCGTGTATTGTTATTTTGATCTGACAAGAGAAATCGATATTTTGATCTGGCAACACGAATCGGTATTTTTACATAGGTAACGAATAGTAGCAACATTTTGATATAGATGTTTATAAATGATTCACGATCAGGCTTTTAGTATCTTTACATTTATTCATTAAATGGTGACGATCGCTATCGATTTTTCATATGAATGTCTTTGAAGATCGATATATCGAAAATTAAAGAAATTTAACGAAATGGTTGATAGGGAAGTAGTTTTCATTTACTTGTGTGCAATTCGCATGGAATTTTCCCCTCGCTTTCTACCCAAAAGAAAAACTTTTCACCGATTGTACGACTTTTCCCCGAAAACCAGTCCCCCGAAAACACTTTCCCCGAATGTTATTGCCCCGAATGTAACTTTTCCCCGAAATACAATTCCCCGAAATACAATTCCCCGAATGGCACAGTTCCCAGAAAATAATTTCCCCGAATGTACCATTTCCCCGAATCTGCGCATCTTCGCTGGTTAACTACTTGTATCGAACAATACCACAATAAACATATTAATGTGCGTCGAATAAAGACAATAGTTTGACTTTCGTTAAAACAAAATGTAAAGGTCAAGCTCCTGAAATCGGTGTAATCCTATTTCAGCAGCTTTTGACCTTTCCATGTAGTTTTAACGAAAGTCAAACTTTTGTCTTTATTCAACACATATTGATTTCTTCGTGCTCCATACAATTTTAGATTCACCCTATAAGGAGTCGCCATGTGACTAATATGTATGGCATGGGGACGCATGATATCTTTTCTTTGTTTGTATGGAGTTTTTTTTAACGGTCGTACCTATCAAACAAATACACACATTGTATGCAATTAGCTCCATGGATCATACCATATTATACGTCAAAGAATGAACTATGATTCAAAGAAGGAAAATTTCTTGCGAGAAGCAAAATTTTCCCTTCTTTGTATCACAGCTCGTTCTTTAACGTTTTGAAGAAAATATCTTACTAATTTATCAAAGCGATATCTCATTGTAATAAAATTGAAGAAAGGAAAATGATATCTCTTTGATAAAACCAATTAGATACCCTAATAAAAAATTACCATAAACGAACGATAACCCAAATGTGTGAACTATTCCACAAATGGTTTGGATGATACCCAGAACACGTCGTTAAGCAAATTAACCATAACATTTTTATTAGGGTAGATATTATGCGATACGTTTAGAAACGAGCTGTGCTACAAAGAAGGAACATTTCTTGAAACAAACAACGATTTTTCTTCTTTGTATAAGGGGTGATGTACAAATTATGTCACGCCCTAAGGAGGGACGTGTAGAAATCTGTGATTGATTAATTTTGCCTCAATTTCGCGTGACATAATTAATGTATGGCCCCGAACGGCTCGTTTTTTTAATTTGATTACGATTAGATATCAGTTTTATAAATTAGTAAGATATTTATTCTTCAAAACGTTAAAGAACGAGCTGTGATACAAAGAAGGGAAAATTTTGTTTGGGAACCTGTAAAAAATTTCTACCTTGTTCAACTCTTATTCCTTTTCGATCCTTGTTTGGACCCTACCCGAGGTAATCCTTCTTGGATATCGATTTGGAAAATTCCTCTTCGATCCTTCAGATTCTTATAGTAATCTGCTTGGAAGTCGATTTGGATAAAAATTTACTGCCGCCATGGCGCCTAAACGCAAAAGAAAGGGGCAAACTCTTGACCCCCCTTCTGAAGAAATTAATTTGAGTAATCAATTTGATTTGCTCACGGATGATGAGAATGATCCATCATCCAAGAAAAATTCTAGTAAACTTTCCCGGCTTAATGCCAAGAAGGAAAAGATTCCCCCTATTGTGATAACCACTACCGATTTCCATGCTCTTCGCATGGAACTTTTGAATTTCGTGAAAGTTAAGTTTTCACTACAAATTGGACGTCGGGGTGAATGCCGTGTATTGGCTGAAACCTTGGACGGATTTAAATGTCTTCTCAAGTATCTTACTGAGAAGAAGCACAAATTTTTTACTTACGACACCAAAACTGAACGTGTGTTCAAGGTTGTCATGAAAGGACTGCCCAGTGGTGAATCCCTGGATCAGATCAAAGATGAACTGGCAAAATTACTTGGAGTTGTGCCACTCCAAGTAATCAAAATGAAAATGAAATCCCGTCCTGGCGATTCGCGCAACGGGATTTCTAATGATTTTTATTTAGTTCACTTCAAGTCTAGTGAACTAAACAACCTTAAGGCCTTAGAAAAAGCTAGCCTTATGCTCCATGTCCGAGTGAAGTGGGAACACTTCAGGAAGACTGGAGGAAATTTCCAAAACCTCACTCAGTGCCGTAAGTGCCAGGGATGGGGTCACGGAACTAAAAATTGCTACATGCCAGCTAAATGCATGAATTGTGGTGATTCCTCTCACGCAAAGGACGACTGTCCTGTGAAGGAAGATCCTAAGAAATTTAAATGTTCAAATTGTGGTGAAAACCACAAATCCAATTTTTGGGAATGTAAGACTCGCAAAGCGATCCTACAATCTCGTTCTAACCGACAGGTAGGAAACGCTCCACGTTTCCGACCAGGTACAAATTCCTCTGCTGTTAACAACGGTCAGCGAGGAACAAATTCTACATTCGTACCCGTAGGTACAAATATCACCCCTGCTTCAAATGTTTCATCTGTACCTACTCCCCTCGCTGCTAACAATGTTCAGCGAGTTAATGGAGCTACCTATGCTGCTATTGCAGCGGGTAGAAATCAAAATACTAACCAACGTTCTAACGGAAATTTTGACAATTTTGACTTAGGGAGCATTACTGCCCCCAAAATGGAATTTTTACAGAATTCATTAATTGACATGATTTCTGATATGCTTAAATCTAACTCCATGTTTGATGCTATTCAAACTGGAGTAAAATTTGCAAATAATATTGTCATGACTTTAAAATTCAGTAATGGATTTTAAAGCATTAAATATTGTAAATTGGAATGCTCGATCTCTTAAAGATAATGAAGACGAGCTTTTTAATTTTTTGAGAGTTCATAACGTGCATATTGCCGTTATAACTGAAACGTTCCTTAAACCTGCCCATAAGGTTAAGAAGGACGCAAATTACTTGATTTATAGAAATGATCGTCTTGATGGACCCTGTGGTGGCGTTGCCATCATTATTCATAGACGAATCAAACATAAAATTCTTTCTTCATTTGAAACCAAAGTTTTTGAAACTTTGGGAGTTTCTGTTGAAACAAAATTTGGACAACTTACGTTTATAGCTGCCTATTTGCCATTCCAATGCGTAGGCCAGCAAAAGAATTTTCTCAAGGGTGACCTCCAGAAACTTACCCGTCATAGGTCTAAATTCTTCATTATTGGTGATTTTAATGCAAAACACCGCTCATGGAATAATGCTCAAAGCAATTCCAATGGTAATATTCTGTTTGATGATTGTTCTGCAGGTTATTACACTATTCAATATCCAAACAGTCCAACATGCTTTTCTTCTATAAGAAATCCCTCCACTATTGATTTGGTCTTAACTGATTCATGTCAACTTTGTAGCCAATTGGTTACCCATGCTGACTTCGGTTCTGATCACCTTCCAGTAACTTTTGAAATATCCCAAGAAATAATTTGTAATCCCAACAGCTCTACTTTCAATTACCATAGAGCTGATTGGGAGCAGTATCGAACATTTATGGAATATAACTTCGATCCAAACATTCCTTTGCAAACCAAAGATGAAATTAATTATGCTCTTGAATCTCTGACTACTTCTATAGTTGAAGCAAGAGCTGCCTCAGTACCAAAATGCGAGGTTAAATTCGATTCAATTATAATAGACGATGATCTTCAGCTCTTGATCCGTCTTAAAAATGTCCGTAGGAGACAATATCAAAGAACACGCGATCCTGCCATGAAAGTTATCTGGCGGGATTTGCAAAAACAAATTAAAAAGCGATTCTCTGCCCTGAGGAACAAAACTTTTGAAAATACTATTTCTAAATTAGACCCGAGTTCCAAACCCTTTTGGAAACTCACAAAAATTTTGAAAAAAACTCAAAAGCCTATTCCAGCGCTTAAAGAAGGTGGTAAAATTTTGATCACAAATTTGGAAAAAGCTCAGAAACTTGCTAAGCAATTCGAGAGTTCCCATAATTTCAGTTTGGGTCTTACTAGTCCTATTGAGAATCAGGTTGCTCGGGATTTTCTGAATATTTTCTCTCGGGAAAATATTTTTGATGATACCTGGGGGACTGATTTGGACGAAGTAAGGTCTATAACTAAAAAGTTTCAAAATATGAAAGCTCCAGGTGATGATGGAATTTTCTATATCCTCATCAAAAAACTCCCAGAGAGTACCTTGTCTTTCTTGGTAAAATTATTTAACAGATGTTTCCATTTGGCATACTTTCCTGATAAATGGAAAAATGCAAAAGTTGTTCCAATTTTGAAGCCGGATAAAAATCCAGCTGAAGCTTCTAGCTACCGTCCAATAAGTTTGCTTTCTTCAATAAGTAAACTTTTTGAAAAGATAATTTTGAATAGAATGATGCTTCACATCAATACGAACTCAATTTTTGCAGATGAGCAGTTTGGATTTCGCCATGGGCATTCAACTACTCATCAACTCTTAAGAGTTACCAATTTAATTCGTTCAAACAAATCTGAAGGCCACTCAACTGGAGTTGCTCTTCTAGACATAGAAAAAGCATTCGACAGTGTTTGGCATGAAGGTTTGATTGCTAAATTGAAAAAGTTTAATTTTCCACTTTATATTATGAAATTAGTTCAAAATTATTTAACTGACAGAACTCTTCAAGTAAATTATCAAAATTCCAAATCTAATCGGCTACCTGTTAGGGCAGGAGTTCCTCAGGGTAGCATTCTTGGGCCTATATTGTATAACATTTTCACTTCGGACCTCCCTGATTTGCCTCAGGGTTGCCACAAATCTTTGTTCGCTGATGACACAGGCATTTCCGCTAAAGGAAGAAGTCTTCGTGTTATTTGCAGCAGACTGCAGAAAAGTTTAGATATTTTCTCTTCTTATTTACAAAAATGGAAGATTTCTCCCAACGCTTCCAAAACTCAACTTATAATATTTCCACACAAGCCTAGAGCTTCGTTTTTGAAACCTAGTAGTAGTCAGATAGTCACTATGAACGGAGTTCCAATTTCCTGGTCAAACCAAGTGAAATATCTTGGATTAATACTTGACCAAAAATTAACTTTTAAAGATCACATTGAGGGCATTCAAGCCAAATGTAACAAATATATAAAATGTTTGTATCCTCTTATAAACAGGAAATCCAAACTTTGCCTGACGAATAAACTTCTAATATTTAAACAAGTTTTTAGACCGGCCATGCTTTACGCTGTGCCAATATGGTCTAGTTGCTGCACTACCAGGAAAAAAGCACTTCAAAGGATTCAGAACAAAATTCTGAAAATGATTTTGAAGTTGCCTCCCTGGTACAGTACTACCGAAGTACATAGAATTTCGAATGTTGAGACTTTAGCACAAATGTCCAACAAAATAATTAATAATTTCAGGCAAAAATCGTTGCAATCCTCAATTGCAACGATTAATTCCCTTTATACTTAGATAAGATTTAGTTTTAGTTTTTAGTTTTAAGATATCAATTGTTATACTGACATGCAGGTTAAAAAACCTGTTTAAAATACTAAATTGCCAAGGCATGAACAATGTAAAAACACTTAGATATATATCATAACAATTAAGGCTGGTACGTTACTGCAGTAACTGGAGCACCTAGGTTAAAATGAAATGTAATTTATTTTGAATTTGGAACAAATAAAGAGTTAAAAAAAAAAAAGGGAAAATTTTGTTTGTTGCAAGAATTTTTCCTTCTTTTTATCTTAGTTGATTATTTGACGTATAACTTGGTATGTTCCATGGAGCTAATTGCATACAATGTATGTGTGTGTGTGTGTGTTGGATAGGTACGAACGTTAAAAAACTCCATACTAATAAATAAAAGATACCATGCGTCCCCATGCAATACATGCTATAGTCACTTTGCGACTCCTTATAGGCCGAATCCAAAATTGTATGGAGCAAGAAGAAAACACCATACACCGATTTCAGAATATTCGGTAAAAAATTACAGGAAATCTGTGAAAAATCACCGAACTGTTTACCGAACGTTCAGCTGTTGAGATTTCGGTAAAATTTCGCAATACTTAAAAGTATTGACAATAATATTGATGATGTGAATACAGATATATTGTCAATACCGATGTATTGACGTCAATATAAAATGCATTGACAATACGATTATTGTCAATACAAACAGTCGTGTAGAGTCCACTTTAATTCGACACACATTGATATGTGTATTTTGGTATTGTTCGATACAAGTAGTCAACCAGCGAAAGATTTGATGAAACTGACACAATTTTCCCTTCTTTATATCAAAGCTCAGTCTTTATGCTCATTACAATCAGATATCAATTTGATAAACCGCCAAATGTCATAACAAGTCATAACCACAAACTTTATCTAGGGTGTTGAACGACTTTGTTCTGTTTATCAATATTCAGCAAAGATATTTTTCTCAATTTCATATAGATAAGTTGTAACAAACTCAAGGATCATATTTAAATAGATCGCACAGTGTAAATTGTATCTGTCGGGGAACTAGTTCTTTCGGGGAAATAGTTTTCGGGAAAACGTTCCTTTCGGGGAACTGGTTCATTCGGGGAATCGTATTTCGGGGATAAAACTTTCGAGGAAAGTGTTTTCGGGGAACTGGTTTTCGGGGAAAAGTCGTACAATCATTTTCACCAATTTCTTCGTCAATGAAACATCAACAAATGCCTGTCAAACGTTTTTTGTTCCAACCACCAGGGGCGCGGTGATGTATTAAACCGTGCGTCCAGATTTACTTTGAATCGAGCTTTAGCATTGGCAACTTACGTTTGTCGGCAAATTTCAACTGCCTTCATTACATCATCAATCAACAAAACGAAATACCATAGCATACAATACACCACCACAATATAAGCAAATATGCAAATGTTAGAAAGTTAGCCAGGCAACACACAAATCATAAACTAATTAAAATATTACCTCCTGTTATCGAACGAGAGGCATCAATCCACAAATGCAACGCAATGTGGCGGAGCGGGGCGAAAAAAGTGGCACATCACAACGTCCAATGTGTTAGCGCAGGGGAGGCAAGAACCAACGGGTCACGTTTCATTGTGGTTATGCGATTGAATGAAGTGCGAATCAAGAGACAAGAACAAATACGAAATAATTAAATGGTTAATCATCATCGCTTGCTACTCGTTTTATATATACTAGCGTTTAGAATCATAAGGGCCTAACCGCGGCGACAGATTATCTCTTCGCATTACCACAGTTCAGAAGGCAATTTTTCGAAATTATTACAATACACTGTAGTGAAAGGTTGTATTAGCTAGCAAAAGCAACATAAAAGGCACCGAGAAATGTTAATTCATTCTAATTATTAAGCAGTTAATTCTTTATGATTCTGAACGCTAGATATATATTTAACTACGCAATCTAATTGAATAATGGGATGTGCCAATTTGACAAACATAGTGACCAACACTTACCCGTACGGCACTCAGCAGCGTCTTGTTGTACATTTGCTCGTATTCGTCCTTGACGTTCTGAAGATCCAGCTCCGAGCGTGAAACAATGATGCGAATCATACTTGCGTCATCCGTTCCAACGCCGTCCATTGCCTTGTGCAAACGTTTCGCGAAGTAATGCGGTGCCATCTGGACGCATTCCACAATGGCACTGAGCGCATCGTACAACTCTCCGCTCAGTTCATCCTTCAAGGACTGCTCGATGGTTCGACCGGATAATTTCTTGTATTCTTCGAAAACTATTTCCAGTTGATCGAAGCTGGCGTGAGCCAGGATTTTGTAGAAAACCTCCTCGTCGGTACCAAATTTGCCTTCACCGGCGTTGTACAGCTGATTAGCCTGTTCTATGGCCAAATCCGCATCAACCGTTCCTTGGGGATCTCTTGCTCCGACAATGATCATCGTTAGCAGCCGTCGGAAGCTACCGTCCGTTTCGCTGCACAAATGTTCAGCCAAGGGACGATCGTACATCTCTTCGTAGCAATCGACGATTTTCTTGATCTCTTCATTCGTTTGTGGAGCAAGAATCTCGATCAGAGCACCCTCGTTGGTACCGATTCCGTCCATGGCCTTGTGCAGCTGTTTGCAAAGATATTTCTCCGGTGGCATCATCAGGGCAACGATGACATCCTCGAATTTGCCACCGAGCTCGGATTTGAGATCTTCGATAAGATCCTGCGGAGGGAGATTTAAAAAAAATAAAAATAAAAGTTTTGTTGTAGGGCATGTAGGGGAAACTGGATACTGGGAAGATTTTTTTTTTAAATCTTTATTAACGAGATTTTTAGCCATAGCCTAGTTCATCTCAGTAACACACAATGGGAAGAGACACTGTTTCAAACATGTATGATAATGTAATGTAATGTATGATAATTTTCTACCACTCATTGTAAATTGAGATGCCTTCTTCGTCCTGAAATACTCAGCTGTAGCATTTTTAACCATAGCAACCCTGGAAGTTGCTTGAAATTCTACAGGACATAAGTTTCATCGTCCATAACAACGCATGAATACTTCGTCAAATATTCGCAGTACAAACGTCGAGCCCGTGATTTTGCTGTCGAATTCTGTTTGTCGTTGCGATTTGGAATTGTTTTTACTTTATACGACTTCAGCCCCAAACGCTGTTTGGATTTTTGGACAAAACCAGGTGACATTCCTATTTTACGAGCCACCGCTCGAACAGAGAGGTTCGGGGTTTCCTTCAATATCCTCTTCACCTCTTCGGCTGATCCTGCACGTCAAATGTTTTTATCCCTTCCAAACCAATCCAAGTAAATCCAATTTTTTTGCAAGTTCCCGTATTAACAAGTCAGTATTTGCATTACGTCCGCACAATATCCGCTCGCGAACGTGTTTTCATTCGTCGATTTTCAAAAATCAACTGTTTTGTAGAAATTTTTGGTGGCCTTGAAAAGGGCCGATGGTTTGGGTGGTTTTGTAAATCCAATTCATATATGATGAAGTATCTACCGTGATGAATGTTGATTTCAGAATGTTTGGCCTTGAGCAAGATGGACCAACCGGTGAACACTCGTGTTTATTTCAGTTACCATGGAGACGTAATTTGTGATTAGCCCCGGTCCCTTTCAAATTGTATCATTATTCATGAACGGCCTTATATTTGAAATGACGTTTCACATTCATCTAGTGATGTCCGATTTTCATTCGAATAATCGTTTAATCGATTAACGAACCGAAAAGTAAACTATTTATAATCGGTTAGATCATGCCGATATAAGCATTAACATCTCCATAGGATCATCACCGATCGTTTCAAACATGTGCTGCACTCTCATTCGGGGAAAAATGGCAGCACAGTGAATAAAAAATAATCGATTAGTTGTTAATCGAGTAATTAAAAAATGGGACATCTCTGATTTTGGTGTGATTGTTTTGATAAAAATGAGCGCAAAATTTCATCTATTCCGAGGGGGCAGCAAAACCACAAAATTACCTTGAATACGGGGGGTTCTCATTGGATGAAAGGGACCGTGAAAGAAGACACTAAAATAGAAAGTTTTTCTTCCGACCGTTTCATCTTAGTATTCATCTTTGGATGGACCCCCTGGAATTCGTCACTTTCGAGATTTTTGATCTAAAGCAAGATCGATGCCTTCGTAGATGGCATGCAAGAAATCTGGCATTCTGGAAGGAATAATAAGCGGACATATGCAAGATGGTCGTTAAAGTGAATCGCTCAATGTTATTTAGGAACAAATTGTCAGGTTGTTATATGCAACATTTTGGCACCGACTGCTGGCGCGCAAAAAGGGCTGGTGCCCACTGGTGTGGCTGCGATGTGGCATCATAAACATGTTAAAACATCACGTCAATGTCGTATGGCGAATGATGTTTTGATGTGCTATCAGATGCCACACCTCCATAATAGCAGTAGGCGCTGGATCTCCCTGTATTGAGGTTCCTGTATTGAGATGTTCAGGCATTTGAGTTGAGTTGCTGTGTGGTGCACGACGTAAATATATCCATTGTCCGGATACTGAAATGAGGCATCGGCTTGTTTCGTTTAGCACCAACGATATGATTGATGTCTGTGTTAGGTAAGACCAGTGTTCAGAAAATCATTCTCAAATCTCATTTTTCATTGAGCCTCCTTGCGAGAATAAACTCGCTTGCGAGCTTCCTATTGTGTGGCTGATATCAAGCTTTGAAGTCTCAAAATTTCACTCCTTGTCCCCTTGTCAGCCACTTGTTAGGTGGGAAATGGCCGAATATCAGTAAACGCCGAATACCCGGCCGAATAGCTCTATTTTGTGAATCACTAATACGTACCTCGATAAGTAAGATTTAAATCAACAATCTTAACACGTTTAAAGATGAAAGTGGATCAGTTCAAAATGACTCACTTCGTTGATTTTTTACAAAATAACGCAACGATCGAAAAAACTCTTCCGAAATATTTTTTAAACCAAATTAATCCTCAATTTTCATAAGTTGTTTCACAAGTATGTGAGGATATTCTGCGAAAATTTCAGCCTTTTTGATGAAGATATTCTGATATATCTTGGTATTTTTCAAGATAATTATATTAGTTCTTGGATCCATCATTATTTTTATTAACTGTCATTTTGAAATTCATCCTCTATCTTGAAATTGTAATTGTTATATTAAAATTGGAATAATTACAACTATACTATAATATTAGTACATCGACTATTGTCTTGAAAACCCACCGTCGTTAATCCAAAATTTTGAAAATCTTCCAACACAACAGATATTTAGAAAGACCGAACATTTTATCAAAGACTCACCATTTTAAATCCACCATTTTGAAAATCATTTTCCATCTTGGATCCACCATTGTGGAAATAAACCAACATCTAAAAATGGAAATGGCAGGACTTCCTTTAAGGTTCGGCAGGCCTTCCCTAAACTTCGGAAGGAGTTCCCTGAACTTCAACAGGATTTCCCTGAAATTTGGCAGAACTTTCGACTTCCCTGAGGTTCAGCAGGAGTACCCTGAACTTCATTAGGTCTTTCAAGAAGATTTCCAAGAATTGAAATGGCAGGACTTCCCTGAGCTTCAGCAGGCCTTCATTGAACTTGGGCAGGACTTCCCTGAAGTTCGGTAAAACTTTCTTTAACTTCGACAGAACTTCTCTAAACTTCAGCATGACTTCCATGTTCTTCAGCAGGACTTCCCTGAACTTAAGCAATATTTCCCTGGACTTCGGCAGGACTTCTCTGAACTTCAGCAAGACTTCCCTGCACTTCGTCAGGACTTCCCTGAAGTTCATCAGAACTTCTCTGAACTTCAGCAGGACTTCCCGAAACTTCGGCAGGCTTTCCCTGAACTTCGGCAGGACTTTCTCGAAGTTCCGCAGGCCTTCCCTGAACTTTGGCAGGACTTCCCTGAATATCGGCAAAACTTTTCTGAACTTTGGCAGAACTTCTCTGAACTTCAACAGGACTTCCCTGAACTTCAGTAGGACTTCCCTGTCCTTCTACAGGCCTTCCCTGAACTTAGAATCTTGGAATAGTAGTTGTCATCTCAGTAGTAGAATTTGTTCGAAGAAAAGTTGCGGCCGTGGAAGCAAATCCTGTGGAGGAATCGGGATTTACGTGTTGAAAGGTCTGACGGCAACCCCAGTACTCAAATCTACATACGATCCAGACGTGTTTCTAGCGCAAAGGTTCGAGTATCTCGTCGTTAAGGTAAAAATCAACGATCTCAACATTGGAATCGTCACCATCTATAATCCCTCCGTTTCGAACCCGCATTTTGCACGAGAGTACGAGAAGCTCCTTTTCGATGTCCAGGATTTCGCCTTCGACCGAATCTTCGTTGCCGGAGACTTTAACATCAACGTCACTGCTCAACAGTCATCAGGAAATCTGAGATCGCTCATCCGTATTCACAATGCCTTCCACCTTACCATCCTACCAACACCACCCACAAGAATAGCAGAAAGAAGTTCAACGACAATCGATCTACTCATCACAGACAGTCCTGAATCTTCCATCTACGTACAGCTAAGACAAAATCCTCGAGCCTCTCAGATCATGAGATCATCTTCTTGATCTCCGACGTTAAAGTTAGAAAAGCAGCACCTCAGCGTATTATGGTCAGAAATTTCCGTAATGTTGATGTTGTTGCACTTCAGGCAGACTTCCAAACAATGGACTTCAGAGAGGCACTCAACACCGACGACGTTAACACTAAAGCACAGACAATAACAACCAAACTGCAAAACCTAATGGACAGACATGCTCCTGAACGTGAAATTGTTGTAAAAGATGCACGTACGCCATGGATTACAACAGAAATTGAAAGGGCGATTGCCGTGAGAGACCTAGCACACGCACTCTACACGCGAAATCCCAACAGGAGAAGGAACGACAATCAGTGGAACGACTTCGTACGAAAACGCAGTAAGGCAGCATCGTTGATCTCAGCAGCAAAGAAGCGATACGGGGAAACGCATTTTGCACACAACCTCCCTGCAAAAAAGCTTTGGAGCAACCGCCGGCGTGAGGGTGTGCATAACAACGCCAAGAAGAACGTTGCCGCTGAACATGCTGATCCTGATGAGATGAACCGTTTCTTCTGCGAGGGACATCGACTGCTTGTGACTGACAATAGAGCAGAAGTTGAACCGGCGCACCGTATCGCTAATGGGATGCAGTTCGAATTCCGAAGGACTACAGCCAACGAAGTGTCACGCAAGATTATGGAAGTTCAAACCAATGCTGCAGGTTCAGATGGAATCCCTAACTCATTCGTTAAGATGTTGGTCCCGTTTGTACTGCCTGTACTGGTTCACCTGTACAATGCGGTGATTGATGCCAGATCGTTCCCTGCCGTCTGGAAAAAAGGTCTCATCATGCCCATACCAAAGGTAACAAATCCGACTGAACCTAAACACTTTCGGCCAATTAGTGTTCTCCCTGCCATCTCCAAGATTCTCGAGAAGATCCTGCTCGACCAAATTGTTGGGCACGTGGAAGCGGACGATCGCAGGTTGCTTGCATCGAACCAATCAGGATACAGAAAGGGCCATAGCACAACAACAGCTTTGGCAAAAGTGACGCACGATATTTATGACCATTTCGACAACGAGCAGTGTACAGTTATGGTCCTGGTTGACTTCTCGTTGGCCTTCAACTGTGTTGATCATCGCAAATTACAGAGAAAACTTCGAGAGGAATTTACTTTCACCGACAATGCATGCGACCTTATCTCTTCTTTCCTCGATCATCGCACCCAGGCGGTACGGATAGGAAATGTGATGTCCTCCCAGAGATCAGTGATAGATGGTACACCCCAGGGCTCGTGCCGTTAGCCTCTACATCAATAGCCTTCCCCGTGGACTGAGATGCAGTTACCAGCTCTACGCTGATGACCTACAGATCTACATTTCTGGTGCCATTCAAAACGTAGACCAACTCTTCGAAGCCATAAACAACGATCTGGAAAGCATAGAGCGATGGGCCAGGCAGAACTCTCTTTTCCCCAACCCGAAGAAGACGCAAGCAATTATTTTTTGCAAAGAAGGAGCGGTAGCACCAACCACTAACATCGTTTTCTGCGGAGAACACATTATTTTGTCTGACAACGTAGTGAATCTTTGTCTAAGGATGGATCGCAACCTGAAGTGGAATGGACATGTGAACGACATAACGGCCAAAGTTTTTGGAACGTTGCGGACACTCCGAAGATTCGCTCCAGTTTTGTCAGTTCAAACCCGAATAAAGCTGGTGCAAGCAGTGGTCATGCCGTTTTTCACCTACTGTGACGTCACTTACTATCCTGGACTGTCATCAGCGCTCCGTGATCAACTAAACCGTTGTTTCAAGGCAGCAGTTCGCTTTGTCTATGGCCTCAGACGCAGAGAATCCACTGCTGCTGTAAGGAACTCTATTTTGGGACACGACCTGGACACAAATTACCGGAATAGAATCAGCTGTTTTATTCGCCAAGGGTACGCAGGAACTTTCCCACCTTATCTGCAGCAACACCTGAGAAGAGGACAGCTTGAGCGGGCCCGCTGCTTTGCGATTCCCCATCACACCACATCGAAGAAGAAGAGTGTGATGATAGCAGGTGCAATCATCTGGAACCAGCTCCCCCTAGCAACACGACGACAGACAACGATCAGCGCATTCAAGACAGCGCTCTCAACAGGATCTCAAACCTAGTTTAAGAATTACATACCTACTAAGAAAGCTACTTCCACTAATGACTTATTGTTCTCCTTTAGTTAAAAATCAAATGTTGTGTTTTCCTTGACCTGAGCAATGGTGCAACCGACAGGCTAACGTTACGATAATAAATTACAATTACAATTTACGTCGCCAGAATTTACCGAATGGATCACATCATTCGAGCAGTTTAAAATGACGTTTCCTACCAATCGAACTTTAACGTGGAACAATATTTTGATATTTTTTCTTCTACAACTTCGAGAAAATAGGGTCTTATTTGAAATATGCTTGAAAAATCTGGAATTTATTGTTTCATTTTCGTAAAATCGCTGGTAGAAGGTCGTCCCAAAACTGCTCGACAATATAATTAATTCATGAACATTTATTCCGAGAGTAAACGATGTTATAAATTCCTAAAGGGATGTCAGTATGTTAAATTTTGCATAAATTACCGGGTATCAACTACGACATACTTTTGCTAATTCAACACCTCTTCAAGCATAAATCCGATTGCGTCGTAGGCATCCCTAGCTTCCGCAGTTTCAGCTGTTGCATATTAAATGTTGATTAGCAAACGGGTGCTTATAATCTTCAAATTTATTATTTTCCCTTACCTTTTAGTTCGGTAATATAGACTTAATTGTAGTTTTGAGAATAAAGGGTGTCCACGATGAAATTGCCACACACAAAATTGATTCGCAAAATTCGAGTTTTCATCTGATTGCCATAAAATTTTCAGGGATTGAGAAATAACTATTAAACTTCATTTTACCATTTTACTCGTATTTTATTTACAGTCCATACGCAAATGCCCGCACCTTGGCCTTAACCCCGGCCATAAGATTCTGCACAACCTGTGAATAAACCGTTTTTTGCATGTAAACCCATACTTTCTTCAGTTCCTCGACTGTCTTCACTACCTTAGGTCGTTTAAGAAGGTGCTGCTTCATAATCGCCCAGTACTTCTCGATGGGGCGGAGCTCCGGAGTGTTGGGAGGGTTGAACATTTTCGGCACGAAATTGACCTTATTGTCCGCATACCACTTCAGCACGTCCTTGGAGTAGTGGCATGAGGCCAAATCCGGCCAGAAGATTGTTGGGACGTTGTGGGCCTTCAGGAGAGGAAGCAGCCGCTTCTGGAGGCACTCTTTTATGTACACCTGCCCGTTCATCGTGTCCTGGGTCACGAAAGGTGCACTCCGCTTCCCGCACGTGCAGATGGCTTGCCAAACCAGGAATTTCTTCGCAAATTTGGACATCTTCTGAGTGCGGACATGCTCCGGAACGCTGAACTTATCCTTGGCCGTGAAAAACAGGTTGCCGGGGATCTGTTTGAAGTCGGCCTTCACATATGTTTCGTCGTCCATGATGCAGCATTCAACTTTCGTCAGCATGTTGAGGTACAACTTCCTGGCACGGGTTTTGGCGGACTTGTTCTGCTTCTCGTCTCGATTAGGGGCCTTTTGCACCTTGAACGTTCGAAGCCCAGCCTTAGTTTTGGCCTTCTGGACAAAACTTCGGCTTAGGTGCAGCTTCTTAGCCACATCCCTAACGGAGGCGTTCGGATTTCGGTTGAAGGCCCCAACTACGCGGTTGTGATTTTTGGTGATGTACGGAATACTTTTTCCTTCACTTCTGGGCTTCCGATCGGTGGTCAACCGTTCCTCGAACCGCTTAATCACTCGCGACACCGTGGAATTCGTGATTCCCAACGTTTTAGCGATGGAACGATGCGAGAGATCCTTGTTCTCGTGATGAATGCGCAAGATTTTATCACGCACGAGCTGTTCTTTCGACTCCATTTCCGCGAGTTTTGATCACAGGACTTTAAAACTTGCAGGATGTAAATAATGCACTATGAACTAAATCCACCCAAATTTTCATTAAATTCTACCCAACGGTTAAAAAGTTAGAGCAATTTAATAGTGTGGCAATTTCATCGTGGACACCCTTTAGTTCATTAGTTACAATATAAATCCTGTTAGAGCGCATTGTATGAATATTTACGCTCATTGTTCTCAAAACAAAAGAAGCGCTCCCTTTTTCTACGTTTATCCGTAGGACGAAGAAAATCTAATGGCGTTTCAATGCGTTAGGACGGAATTGAAACTCGTAAGACCAGGGTTCTGCATTTTCGAAACAAAGACAAGAAAATGAACTTTCCGCAGAATCGCTTCATTTCGAGCAATATCATTTTCGTGAAGTCATTGTGTTTCTTGTTGTCGAGTCACTATGGACATTCTTCCTGTCAAACATGACTTGACTATGGCTTGTTTCGTTCGTCAAGTGCATCAGCTCATTTCATTTGAAGCAAAGACTTGTTTCAATTGACGCAATGAATGACTATAAAACTGCTTCCTTCGTTGTTTTTTCAACTTTCACTTCAATTCGGGGCTCATTCGATTTGTCACGCGTCGCGTCTTCAGGCATCAAAATATAGTATCCGCACAATATCGGGTGCCGATAGGGATGGCATCCGGATTATATGTAGTCCGAATTTTCTGGAGTCCAAGATGGCTGCCATCGGGCTCAGGAAAAGTCTCAAATACACTACAATATCGGTATTTTCGGAACGGGGACGACGCGAAGGTGCGAAAATCGATGTCCGGTTCAGAAAAAGTGTCGAATACCCTAAGATACGGGTATTTTCGGAACGGGGATGACAGTAAATGCCGAAAATCGATATTCGATGCCATTTTGGAATCCAAAATGGCGGCCATCGGGTTTCAGAAGAGTATCGAATACCGTAAGATCTGGGTATTTTTAGAACGGAGACGACGCGTAGATGCTGAAATCAATATTTAACGCCATTTTTAGGGTTTCTTTTGAAATCGGAAGCCACCATCACCCTGATTCCAAAAATAATCACATTGATCGGTATTTGACAGTATTTCACACTTTTTCTGACTCAAACCCTCCATGTAAGATTTTGAAATTGCGTCAAACGTTGGTTTCTGGCCTCTAGACGGCACTGGGATATCAAAAATACCCACATTGATGGGTATTTGACAGTGTTTCCCACTTTTTCTTAAACTGGAAGCCGCCATATTGGATTTCAAAATGACGTCGAATATCAATTTTCAGCATCTAGACGTCAGTACCTATATTGATGGGTCGGCATCAGAATTAGCTGAACATTAGCCGGAAGCCGTCAGCTTGGATTTCAAAATGACGTAAGATATCGATTTTCAGCCTCCAGACGAAATTCTGATTAAAAAAATACCCATATTGATGGGTATTTGACAGTATTTCCCACTTTTGGAATTGGAAACCGCCATCTTGGGTTTCAAAATGCCGACGGATATCGATTTTTATTCTCTAGACGTCATCCCGAATCCAAAAATACCCATATAGATGGGTATTTGACAGTATTTTCCGCATTTTCTCGAACCGGAAGCCCCCATCTTGGATTTGTCGCATATCTATTTCCAATCCCTAGATGACATGCCGATTCCAAAAGTACCTATATTGATAGGTATTTGACACTATTTCCCACTTTTTCTGAAATAGGAAGCCACCATCTTGGATTTCAAAATGGCGTCGGAATTAAATTTTCATGCTCTAGACAGCATCCTAGTTCCAAAAATACCAATATTGATGGGTATTTGACAGTATTTCCCACTTTTTCTTAAACTGGAAGCCTCCATCATGAATTTCAAAATGGCATCGCAAATCAATTTTGGTCCTCTAGACTTCACCCCGATTCCACAAATACTCATATTGATGGGTCGGCATCAGTATTTCCCATTTTTTTAAAACTGGAAGCCATATTGAATTTTAAAATGGCGTCACATATCGTTTTCTGGACTCTAGACGTCACCCCGATTCCAAAAATACCCATATTGATGGGTAAACAAACCACCCGACAGTGATAAATTCGGCATCCACATGCACAGATCTTTTGTGCATGCGCTTAAATGAACCGAGTGAACAATCAACAGGAAAACAGCGCGAATTTGGATCGAATAGCTTCGCTTCAATGCGAAAGTAAGCTCATTTGACAATGGAAGACGAAATGAACAAGAGTCAAGCCAAAACAAACAGCATGAAAACTGATCTAAAGTGGTTCTGTTGATGTTGAAGGGGATATGCTCGAAGAGAAGACAGAATGAATTTCAATTGAAAGTGGTGGTTGGCAGCTTCGTCGTCGCTTGACGATTTCCAATTGAAAGTTGGGGGAGGTAGCTCATCGATTCTTCCGGTTCGTCTCCTAGCATCGTGCTATAAGGTACCAGGCGATAACCAGAGCAGTTGATCGATAGCTCGATGACGTCATTTCGTTGGCGTCTGCAATGGGAAATTCTCATAGCAGGCGTTGACGATGGGACGCTGTCGAGTTGTTGAATAGCAACTATCGTGGTATCTCACCGATTACCTGTCGTTCTGCCAAATTTGGAAAGACGTCTGCATTGAATTGTCTCATATAATAATATTCCGCCCACTATATCACAAGAAATTGCGAGTAGCTGAGTGGAATGGAGATAAGTTAAGCATTGGGTACAGGACCAAGTCTCCCCTGGGTGGTGCCAGAAGATGAGCGCAATAGAATCATCAAGTTGCCATAAGGCACGGAATGAGACTATTGCATGGCTGGGTAGTCAAAGTCTTCCATTCGTTAGTCATTTCAGGTGGATTAGAACAGGTTTAGGTTTAGGGTGGGCGTTGGCCAGATTTGGATTTATCAGATATAATCCTAAATAGGACCATATAACCTCAACTTCTGTCACAATGTTTCATTGTGACTAATCAACACTCAATGGGTAAAATATCAAATTTGCAGTAAATTTGAAAAAAAAAGGTAACTTGGAGTGTAGAGCGCACTGCCCACTAGACGATTCTGAAGCCTGACCAAGTGAGTGGATTAAGGGGGTTTATTTGATTGTACGTCATTTCCAAGTTATATACTGCCCATAATCGCAAGTCAGTCCCATCTGTAAAAAACTGGAAATGAGAAAACGGCGTTCAAAGATTTTTCAAGTTTTCTGATTTGACACTTATGTTGGAGGGATAAATTTAAAAATAAACGTACAATGTGATAGAATGCATCTATGTTTACCCAAAAATATTGGAAAAATATCGTAAAATTTTTATTTTATGGCCAAAATCTGAGTGGGACTGACTTGCGATTACATTTACCGTGAATGAGAAAAATAACCGCAAGTCAGTCACAATTCCATGACGATGCTGCATTAGTTTAGCTCAGTATTGAACAGTAGAAAGATACCATGGTCCCATAGAACGTTATTGAATGTTTCTGGATTTGCTCCGCTGGTTCCAAAGCAATGGCCGAAACATACTCCGGTAAGTATGGGTCTTCATCAGACCAGAGCTTTTTATAAACGAGCCAAACCCCCCATGCGATAAATCAATTCACATGAGAAATCAAAAATAAGATCGATAAGAGTCATGATGAGTGACCAGCACCATGTTGGCCACACTCGGACATGTTCCGGGTATCCCCGGGGGAGTGGTAAATCCGTTTTTTTTCCATCAAGCGATACATGATAATTCAAAGCCATATCGATTGGCGGTCAAACTGAGTATCGTAACAACTATATTGGCCACATCCGGACATGTTCCAGATACCATAGGGAAAGTGGGCAAAATCTGTCTTGACACAAATCTCATGATGCGATGTGTTGTCTAACATTTCTAACATATTTTTTCTAATGGGACTGACTTGCGGTTACTTTTCGCTGTGGGACAATTTGACTTGGTATTGTTTTTCATTTTCCTTGAACAAACCACCTTTTTTCAATAGCATATCTCAAAAAACATAGAAAGAAAATCTGAATAATGATGCTAACTCAAAATTGATGAAAATGCAGATGGGACTGACTTGCTATTACCGGCAGTATATAGATACATTCATACCATTGGCATTTTGTATTTGATATGAGACAGAGACAGGATGCGGAGGGCCCGCTTAGGGGGAGCGTAACACATGTTATGGCTTCCATTTATTAAATAGTCCAGATAGGCTGGAAATGATAGGTTCATCGTGAGAAAATGTACCATATGGTGCCCGTTCACTGATCAAAATTAGATTCAAATCGTCAGGCCCTGCCCTGGAATAAGGGGATTGACGATGATTGTAAGTTTAGGTTTACTTTTGTAATTGTAAGATAGATAGTTTGCCTCAATTGAAACATTGAGTTGTATAAACTTGACGAATCATACCTCTAAAATAGTAGTAGTTACAGTGTCGCATTATCTAACAACCACTGCCTGCAACTAATGTTGGAGGGGCCGGCAGGGCTGATTACGGATCAAAACTAACATAACTCTAACACTGAAATGATCCCGAAACTAACGTTCATTCATTGCGCTTTGAGTCATAAAGTAGTTTTATTTATTTTCCTACTAATCTATCTACACACTTAGTTTTTTCTACCGAGCTCGGCTGTGCGGGTCTCGGCGGGGAGGGTTTCGCTGAGATCTCGGCGGGAGTGACATTTGATTGATTTCTCGGATAATGCCTTTTCTAATAATCTGCATACGTTTCTTTTCTTTGTTAACTACTTTATCCCCTTTTTATTTTTCTGCTCTTCTTTCCTCATCTCTTCTTTTGTTTTGTTTGTTTACATATAACTAATACTAATACCTCCTTGTTTTCTCTCTAATTTATCTACTATGTCCCACCATCACGATGAGAGATGAGCTACCGTACATGGTACACGCTCATATACACTCCCAAAATAGTATGCCGCCAGTAAGTATATCACAGAGGCTACTAAAGATGCAGAAACAAAAAGCGATAACGCTGAAGATAATGAGCTGTGGTGATTTATATGACTATATAGTATTATTTATTTAAACTAACCTAAACACAACGTGGGGTGACCCAAATCCAAACGATCACTAACCAAAATAATAGACTTATCTTTTTTTCAGCAGGTGTAATTTCGTATAGTTCTGTTTCTCTATTTTCAGCAAAACAACAACAAAAAACCTCTATAACTCTTCTGCATTCTTTTAATCTCCTACTATCCCCTATAAATGTATCGGAAACTAGTGGGACTGTCTAGCATAGGCCTACGGCCAGGTTTCAGTAGGTGCTTATGCCTTTGTTGTCGTTTGGAACCAGTTTTGCGAGGTAAGCGACGATTGTGCGTATTTCTCGCGTAACTTTTGAAAAGGGCCTATTTATAGCCTGAACAATACGTAAAGAGAAAATTGAAACATTGAACGTCGCGTGAAAGTGGAACTTAATGAAGGCCTAAGTACTTTTTCGTAGTTTTTAGTTTTCGGATTTGAAAGATCGTCGGTTACAGTGGCCTGCTTACTGAGCAGAAAAACGCGGTTCCAGGTTTTTACATATCAAAGAGATTTATGGTAAAATCGCTCGTGTATCGTGTATTTTGCGAAACTCGTTGTTGTCGTTGATTCCGGGTTTGAATGGATACAAAAATTTGAGCAACGGTAATATGTGATATGAGGGGCTCGGTGGCCTTAGAGCAACCGTTTTTGCTTACTAAGTAGAACATCATGAGTCTAATCTCAGGCCCATCCACATTCAAGATTCGTCAATCGTTTTATTTGTTAATATGACTACATGGTAATAACAGAAACTCGGTGATTAAAAAGGTGCTCGTCTGCCTAGTGGCAAACGTTTTTGCTTACTGAGCAGAAGACCGTGGGTTTAGTCCCAAGCTCCTTCGCGTTATATGATCGTTAGGACATCAAATCAGCTTATCGTTTACCAAAACGAACCCTGCTGCAAACCCAACCCTCTTATCCAACATCCCAGTGATTCCTCGTGGAAGTGCAGAGGTGTTCTCGGCTTCCATCAAAGCGAGTGTCATGTCAACACAATCCTTCCCATTCCTTTCTTGACCTGTGTTCGGGCGCGGCCGGCGCTGGTATTGCCTAATTTAAGATCACCAGTTTTTACACATTGAGGATGATTGCTAGTCCCAAGCATCGTCTATTGGTTCTCTGTGTAATTACAGCTGATCTGGCAATAACAGAGTAGCAACCGTGGGCGGTCAATCAAGCTCAAGCTCAAGCTCAAGCTTGACGATTTCCAATAGAAAGTGACTTTGTTAGGCCCTACGTAAGACGACTTTAGAATCAAGAAGCAGTATTAGATTTTGGACAATATCTCAACCATTTGTGACTCTTTTTAAAATCCAATTGTTTGTATAGCGAATAAATTTAGAAGATATCTTTGACAGAAATATTCCATTTTTAGTTCAAACCCGTCCAAAAAAGAGAGGTAAAGCGGGGGTTGTGCTTAGTAGGACTGAAATTAGATCAAAAACCCTATGGTCAAAATTTTTGATGCTTCCCATTTTGCTAATTTGCAATGCTTGTTGATATTGATGCATTTTGAATTTGGGTGTGGAGTCAGTATCAACGGAAAAGCATTAACTTTCACCGTAAGAGCTCAAACATGTGAAAAACGTGAAATATCATAAAAACATGGCCAAAATTGATGCGTTCCCCTACCAATGAAAAAGATTCTGAGGCAGCCATTCGACTTACTTATACTAGAAAAAAAAATAAAGACATTCAGAAGCATTAGGATCATTATGATTATGATAAATTTTCACACTGGGATATTGATGTTTTTTTTAGATAAATCAGAATTTGAATGAAAAGTGATATCTCAGGCGTATTTAGAATTCTACACGTGAACAAATATTGGAAATCCATAAAAATAGGCCTATTGATAAACCTGGTGCTTGATTTAGGCAATTAGGGAAAGGCACGTCATTTACATGGTTTGCCAAGGACGTAACAAACCGTCACTGCCACACTATTGAGTATATTAATGGCGTTCGCTAACTGAAAGGGACTTTTTGAATGTTTTCAAAATACCAGCTAATCGTAGACAAATTTTGCACTCGTGTCAAAAATTGTTCAACCAGCAACTTACCTTAGCAGAGCAGAAGAAATATGCGATTTTCATAAACATCAAAAAGTCCCTTTAGTTAGCATACGCTTAGTGTATTTCAAAAATATTGTTGAAGCAATATCTATCTTGTCTGAGTCTTTATTGAATCAGTGAATAACATTCATATTTAATCTCATGAGATTTCATGTCATCAAATATACGATGCTAATGCGCTACTGTTTTTGCTCTTGTAATAAACACTCTGATGGAGATCCATTGCTATGACTCATCCATTCCACATTACAGACACACAAATCAAGGCCACCACAACGTTTGCTACATCAACATCGCAATCTCTATACGTCATAAACCAAGCACAACCCCAGTCACTATTTACATACATATCGTTGGTACTCACCCGTCCCAGTTCGTTGTTGTACGTCTCGAGAATTTGCAACCGCTGGCCATTGCTTCGGGCACACAGAATGTCGATGATGGCTTGATCATCGGTTCCGAAGCCCTTCATGGCGGCCCTCAGAGCATTGGCGTCGGCCGACGCATCGAAGTTCACCGCTGGGACCACGGTTGGCTTGGGCTGAAAATGGAAGACATTAACAGTTACTTAACCGTATTGCATTAGCGCTATTTTCCGTTTTTCTTTTCGGAAGTTATCGATCGACCGGATTTCGTCATCGACAAGGCACTCCTTTTCGGAGGGAAATTATCCAAATTGACCGGTGCCATTATGCCACTACGCTATGCTTACCGTATAATACCAGGACATTGTTCTCGAACAATACTGATTCAGTTAACAAAACTCGGAATTATGCGCCACTGGTTGTGGAATTCGGATGACTAAATGCTTGACGTATCACCTAATTGGCCTCTGCTGGTTGCTTGTTAGGCTGGGCTGTAGCAGTTTAAAATCGAATCAAATCCGTGACGAGCTGACGACGTAGACGACGATCCAACCTGTGAAGCGTAAAACTCTAAACTAAATAAAACCGGGTCTCTGAGCTGGCTGGCATCTGTGAGAGAGAAACGTTTCCAGCAAGTTGTGAGCTGGTGTATTTCTTTCATACATGTATTGATTGTTGTAGGAATCCTACTACTACTGCTGCTGCCTATTTCTGAATCAGTAGAGAAAGCCGGTATAAACAGTTGTTAATATAGGTTAGCTTTTCTCGCAACACACAGAGAAGATCCCAAAACAGGTTCTGTAACAGTGACGACGCATGAAACAGGCCATGTGGAGATCTTCGTAGCGTACGATGACGCGTGTGTCGTGTCGTAGGTCGGTTTGTACTAAAAACGTTTTGGTATGCAGGAAGGTGGGGCCCAGGCGTCTATAAGGCGAAGCGCGTTGCATGTTATTACAAAGCTTTAAGACTCAATATTAGGTATTTGTTTCGATATTCACCGTACAAATATGTATGTAAGGTACACTGGGTAAGTTGCAATGCGGGGTAAGTTGAAACGAAAGCCGTTAATATAAGCGGAAGTGATTTATCACTGTGATTATTTTTAACAGTCTATATAAAATAAAGCGCATCGTGCTTAGCGTAATACCTTTGTTGATTTTAATTTTATATGAAATTTACAACACACATTTTTTACGCATTGCTTAAATCTGCTCAAAAAGTTTAATTTTTCCGCCACTATTCAGGTAGGGCAAGAGTGCCACCCCTAATAATTTTAAAATTAACATATTTTCAATACTATTTCTTTTTCTTCGCATTTGAAGCTTATTGCATATCGCATATTAGCTTATTGTGTGCTCTCGACTTAGTGTTCTAGATGCAGTTCCACAGTTATTAATTGAGAGCTTTCCATGCCTGCTATCATTTTTGCATTAGTATAATTATGTGGCAAGTACAATCCTACTCTATGCGCAGAGAAGTCGAGAAACTTTCCAACCCGAAAAATTCCTAGACCGGACCGGGAATGGAACCCAGCCACCTCCAGCATGGTCTTGCTTTGTAGCTGCGCCTTTACCGACTGAGCTAAGGGAGGCCCAATAGGAGATTATTTACAACCCTCACCGCAGCACCTGAACCATTGCACAGTGGGCAAAAAATGACAAAACCGCGACTAAATTGTATATCTCGGCTGCCAAACGGTTTCAGTCAACATGTTATACATATTCTCAAAGGAAAAACTCTCCTGAATCGATTGGTGGTAATCTCATTGGCCGGAGACTTTTGCGTACCGAGATAGAGGGCCGGGATCAACCCGAGTTCCCGGTAATGTAGGAACATAAATCGACATAATTTTAGACTTTACATAACGTATATTACTGGAAATTGATAGTACTAAGTATATATGGTGTAAAGACACCATATACGCCTCCAGGAAAACTCTACTGGCCTAAAGGAGGATCCGGAACGACCGATAAAGTGATAAAATGTCCTAGAACCTTGCAATTTTTTCAATGTTGTTCAGAATCAAGAGATCAAAGCGAATTTAATAAAGAATTGAAATGTTGGGGTAAAGTGTCCATATAATGGTTCTCCGGATAATCTGTATTGACCGATAAAGTGACCACGTTATAAAACATGTCCTACATGCTTGCGGTTTATTCTATATTGTTCAGAATCAAGATATCAAAGCGTATTTAACATGAAATACATATTTTGGAATATAGTGGCCATATTCTGGTTCTTCGGATAATCTGGATTGACCGATAAAGTAGTCACATTATATACATTGTTCTAGAACTGTTGTTTGTTCAGAATCACGAGATGATTTTCCGGAGGATATGGCCACTTTACCCCAAATTTTAAATTCTTTATTAAATTCGCTTTGATCTCATTCAAACATAGAAAAAATCGCAAGGTTCTAGCACAATTTTTATAATGTGGCCACTTTATCGGTCAATCCAGATTATCCGGTGAACCATAATATAAATATAAATCCGAAAGTTGTCTTACAGTTGAAACATAATAGTTTGGCGACGAGAAAAAGTGATCATAGAAATTAAAGTTAGGTTTCCTCTAGAGCAATTAGTACCTGCTGATTATGATGTTGAAGTTGTTAGGAACATTAACTTTGGAAAAGAAGTTCCAATTGATTATAGAAGGATTGCTGATTTGACAAAGGTTGATTCATTCCTACAAGATATAATATCATACTTGAAAGAAGGATGGCCGAAACGGGTGGATAAACATTTTATTGATGTTTTTTTCAAATCAACAGGATCTGGAAATAGTAGATGAGTGCCTGCTTTACCAGGAAAGAGTTATTATACCAAAACAAATGCAAGGCGAGATTTTGAAATTATTACATGCAAACCATTCAGGAATAGTAAGGATGAAGCAACTCGCTAGACGTACGGTTTATTGGTATGGACTTAATAAAGACATTGAAAGTTTTGTCTCCCCATTAACGCTTGCAATAGTATGGCAGTAGTGCCAAAACCAAAAGTTACGTCTCAATGGACACCAACGTTAAGACCATTTAGTAGAATCCACATTGATTTCTTTTTTTTTTGAACATCGGACTTTCTTATTGATCATCGATAGTCACTCCAAATGGCTAGAAGTTGAATGGATGAAGAATGGAACGGATTCGAGAAGAGTTCTTAAAGTATTGGTAGAATTGTTTGCAAGGTATGGTCTGCCGGACGTTTTGGTTTCGGACAATGGCCCACCATTTAATTCTCATGTATTCATACAATTTTTAGAAAGGCAAGGAATAGTGGTGCTGAAAAGTCCACCCTATAATCCTTCCAGCAATGGACAAGCCGAAAGGCTTGTAAGGACAGTCAAGGACGTGCTTAAAAAGTTCTTATTGGACCAGGAATACATGAAGTTAGAGTTGGAAGATCATATTAACTTGTTTTTGTTTAATTATCGAAACAATTGTTTGACGAATGATGGGCGTTTTTCATCAGAGAATATTTTCTCATTTGTGCCATATATATTTTCTCATTTGTAGAGTTGTTGGCCCAAAACAACTGATTGATTTAATAAACCCCAAAAAGCACTATAAACGACAAATGCTTCAACCACAAGAAAAAACAGATGATGAAGGTCTAGGGATTAATACTGATGCTAACTTGGCAACAGATCCTATTTACAACCTGATGGAAGGAGAGATTTTATGGTTCAGGAACCATAATACTAATCTTCCGGCAAAATGGATTAAAGCTCATTTTTTAAAACGACTTTCTAAAAATACTTTTCAGATCATGATTGGAAGCGTGCCAACTATGGCGCACCGCAGTCAGCTTAGAATACCAAAATCATCGGAATCTCCTCCAAGACCAATAGTGACGACCACGGTTCAAAGACCGGTTAGTGGAACAGGGGAACACGTCGTCGATCCTTGCGAAAACAGGAGAAGTCCTGAACCTTCCGTACGATTGGCGAGGAAGCGAAAAAATGCTGTTACGGTGGAAGCATCGATTGAAGAACCTAGACGGTCCAAAAGAGTTCGTAAGGAGAAGATAGATAAAGATTTCGTTTATAGCTAAACGTTCGGAATTATAGTGGACAAATGTTCATTGCTCTGAATTGTAATTTTGATTATCATTGACTAGTGAAATTATATTGACTAATGTTAGTTCGAGAATTTCGAGTATTTCAATTTTATTTGACTACTTTATGTAGATTCTTAAGGAGGAAGGACTGAAGTGTATTTGTCAAATGACAAATGTAACTAAATGAAACGTTGGCTCTGAGATTTGTTATATTACCCACTGAGGTAAACTTGTAATACACGTAACGCATGCAAATGATAAAAGCAAAATAAACCAGTAGATAAGATCATTCTATTCTCGACTTGCAAGCGGAATACAAGTATTTTAAACCTTTATAAATCCGAAAGTTGTCTTACAGTTGAAACATAATAATCTCTTGATTCTGCACAACATTGAAAAAATCGCAAGGTTCTAGGACATTTTTTTTTATAATGTGGCCACTTTATCGGTCGTTCCGGATCCTCCTTTAGGCCAGTAGAGTTTTTCTGGGGGCGTATATGGTGTCTTTACATCATATCAAGAGCAAATTTTCATTACGTCGAATGTAACAAAGGTAAACAAAGTCGAGCTATCAGTGTCAATCGATGCTCCTGCTATTACACTATATACTGTCCGAATATAGGATCACATCCCATTTTTAAATTTATTTACCAGTCGAATTGCTTTTTGACGTAATCAAAATAGTTATCGATGTTAACTGTGGTCTTAGCTTACAAGTAATATCTTGATCAAATGGAACGGACACTCGTCTCAATGCACAGTGGGCAAAAAATGACAAAACCGCGACTAAATTGAATATCTCGGCTGCCAAACGCTTTCAGTCAACATGTTATACATATTCTCAAAGGAAAAACTCTCCTGAATCGATTGGCCGGAGACTTTTGCGTACCGAGATAGAGGGCAGGGATCAACCCGAGTTCCCGGTAATGTAGGAAATGCCACTATGTATCGCCATAATTTTAGACTTTACTTAACGTATATTACTGGAAATTGATAGTACTAAGTATATATCAAGAGCAAATTTTCATTATGTCGTAAGTAACATTCGCACCGATCCGAGAAAAATAAAGTTTTGTTTTGATGACCGAAAAGTTATTCCTATTTCCAATTAAACACATATAATCTCATAGTGATAGCAATGTTTAACATATTTAGCCGAGTTTTAATCATACAAAGGCAAATCGCTAGCTTTCATGCTAAGAAATACTGGTTTTTGAGTCAAAAGTTATTATACGTCGTTTGGTGGCCCCTATTGTTACTTAAGTCAAAGTGTATTTACCAGGATATTCGGGAGAATTATCAATTACGTCTCCTTACGTGCAGCCCATTCATCATTTTAGGACCACCGAAATCATCTTAGCAACAAACAGTTCGATTTATTCACTTTAATAATGAGAAAGCGAAACGACGAAAGTACACTTTTCACGGGTTTCTCAGTGCTGTTACTTAAGGCAAACGGCATCTCCATAGAAATCGGGTGACTTAAGTAACATCGAAAACTATTTTGATCGGAAGGTGATTACGTCAAAAAGCAATTCGACTGGTAAATAAATTTAAAAATGGGATGTGATCCGCTCACTTGCCGCTGGCTTCTTGGAAGCCCCTGATCCCCTCATCACAGTCGAGCACCTCCAGCCAGCGACCTTCAGCCGTCCCGGTCCTGTGTATGAGTCCGGAAAAGGGGTCTTCCAAAATCCAACTGCAGGCGAGTATTCTAGTTTTCCGAACAATTCTGTCCCTGAAACGCTTATCACTTCTAGTCGTAATTCGTCAATAAACTCGTTCGTGGTTTACCCTAGTCGGACACCGGGACGCACACTTGCCGCATGCTTTTTGGAAGCCCCTAATTCACCCATCGCAGTCGAGTTGGATGTGAAGATGGGGTCTTCCGAAACCCTATTTCAGGCAAGTACGATGATAATTCGAGCAATTCTCTTCCTAAAATGTATGATGCTTACAGCCGCTTATTGCAAAACAAATCACATCCTGTTGTCTTCAACATGCCACTGGGACGCACACTTGCCGCCAGCCTTGTGGAAGCCCCTAGTCCTCTCATCGCAGTCGAGCCTAAGCTGCCAGCGTTCAACAGTCGTCCCAGCTCTGCGCATGAGTTGAGAGAGGGGGTCTTCCAAAATCAAACCGTAGGCAAGTACAGTCAGCAAACAACAACTTCTCTGCCTGTAAATATCTTGGTTTCCAGAGTACCATCTTACGTCTCTGCTCCACGACAATTGTGGTCTAATATTGACAATAACAGCACACCAGCCTCACCATGTTCAATCCAGTTGCCGCTGCACGTCGTAGGTAATTCTCCAGAAGCATCGAGGCCCTCTGACCTTGTCCTGCAAGATGCTGTTTTTGTTCATCGCAACCGACTCGTTCCTGAGATTGAAAGTGGTAGTCCTGTGATCCACCCAGTCTGCGCTCAGACTCAACAGATTACTGGCATGCCTCCCTCAAATTCTTCTTCTCAACTTCGAATCTTCTATCAAAATGTCCGTGGACTCCGAACGAAGATCGATGCCTTCTATCTCGCTGCGGCAGATTCGGAGTATGATGTGATAGTTCTAACCGAGACGTGGCTCGACACTTGCATCCTATCAACTCAGCTATTTGGTGGATCATTCACTGTTTTTCGGACTGATCGCAATCCACTGAACAGTAGAAAGCTGCGCGGCGGTGGAGTTTTGATTGCAGTGTCTACTAGATTGTGCTGCTGTGTCGACCCAGCTCTAGTTAGTGATGCTTTGGAACAGCTGTGGGTAAAAATCAAATTGCAAACGTGTTCAGTCAGTATTGGAGTATTATATCTACCACCTGATCGTTGAGATGATCTGTCCTTCATTCAGCTTCATAGCGATTCTGTTAGTTCAGTAATATCATGCTTGAAACCTCATGATTTTGCGCTTCAGTTCGGTGACTACAATCACCCCAACATGCATTGGACTGCTTCAGAGGATGGCGGACTTCATATAGATTCCAGTATATCCCGTTTTTCAACTTCGGATGGTGCTCTATATGATGCCTTTTGTTTCAATGGTCTGACGCAAATCAACTCTGTGAAAAATGCCAGTTCTCGTACTCTTGACTTAGTACTGGTGAACGATACAGCACTACCTAACTGCAGCATTTCTGAAGCGGTTGAATCTCTTGTAGAACTCGACACTGCACATCCCGCTATTGAGGTTGCCGTTTCTTTGCCGTCACCAGTGAGATTTGATCAGCCACACGAGAACCCGCAATTTGATTTCCGCCGTGTCAACTATGACTTGATGAGTGAAGCATTTTCTGTGATTGATTGGCAATTTTTGGATGACGAACGAGATCTGGATGACATCGTTGAGTCGTTCAACTCTGAGATACGTCGTGTTATCGAAGCTCACGTGCCACTTCAGCGTCCTACTCTGAAACCTCCATGGACAAACAATCGGCTTCGTAGATTGAAGCGCCGTCGACGTACTGCTCTTCGGAAATTCAAACGTAATCGATCACAACACCTGAAACGTCGTTTTGTTCTGGCCAGCAATAAATACACTAGCTTTAACCGCGAAATGTATGCTCGTTATATAGACAGTACGCAGAGAAATCTACGCCTGCATCCCAAACGTTTCTGGTCATTTGTTCGGTCGAAGCGTAAGGAAAATGGGTTACCTTCGTCTATGTATCTCGGTGCCCGCTCTGCTAGCACAGATGCCCACAAGTGTGAGCTGTTTGCTGATCACTTCAAGAGTGCCTTCTCGGACATGTCGATTTCGTCCTCGCATCTAAATGCAGCCATCCATGACACACCATCAGATAGGCTCGACTTTGGAATTTTCCAAATCACTGAGGAGCACGTACAAAAAGCGATACGTAAACTTAAACATTCTGCGTCATACGGTTCGGATGGTATTCCTGCATGCATTCTTAAGAATTGCTCAAGTGTCTTATTGATGCCGCTAGTGAAATTGTTTAATATTTCATTACAGCGAATGACATTCCCATCCGCGTGGAAGACTTCGGTCATGATTCCTATTCACAAAAAGGGGGACAAGTGTGATATTTCCAATTACCGCGGGATAACGTCGTTGAATGCTTGCTCCAAACTCTTTGAGATAATCGTGAACGATGCCTTGTTCGAAGCTAGCAAGAATTACATCTCTAGTGCCCAGCATGGATTTTTTCCAATAAGATCTGTGACAACGAACCTCACTCAATTCACTTCATTGTGCATTCGATCGATGGACGCTGGCATGCAAGTAGATGCTATATACACTGATTTCAAAGCTGCATTCGACCGAGTGAACCATGCTATTCTGCTTCGAAAACTCGAGAAATTTGGTGTATCCGTCGCCTTTGTTCGTTGGTTCGAATCATACCTGTCAGGACGGTCTATGAAAGTTAAATTAGGCTCCTCACATTCAACCGCCTTCCCGATTGTATCCGGAGTTCCACAAGGGAGCAACCTAGGCCCCCTATTGTTTTCGCTTTTCATTAATGATGCATCGTTTGTTTTACCATCTGGAAATCGTGTTTTCTACGCTGATGATGTTAAGATTTACATGGTAATCACATGCATCGAGGACTGTGCCTACCTGCAGAGTTTGTTGGAGTCATTTGAGGATTGGAGCAAACGGAACTTACTGGAACTGTGTGTAACGAAATGCAACACTATTTCGTTTTCCAGAAAACGTCATCCGATCATCTTCCACTATCGTCTTGCTGGTCATGATCTAGAACGGCTGAATCAGGTTAGAGACCTTGGTGTGATATTGGACTCTGAACTTAACCTCCGGACACATTATGCTGATGTGATTTCAAAAGCGAATAGGCAGCTTGGATTTATCTTTAAACTTGCCGATGGATTCCGTGACCCTCTGTGTCTGAAATCACTGTACTGCGCCTTGGTTCGCTCGATCCTTGAATCTGCTGTAATAGTTTGGTGTCCGTACAGCAGTATATGGGTTGACCGTATAGAATCGGTTCAAAGAAAATTTGTGCGCCTAGCTCTTCGTTATCTACCTTGGCGTGAACATCTAAATCTTCCTCCCTACGAACATCGATGCATGCTGTTAGGAATTGAAACACTGGAGAAACGAAGGTCTGACATGCAAGCGGTTTTTGTCGCCAAAGTATTAACTAGTGAGGTTGATGCACCTGCCATTCTTGCCGATATCAACGTTTATGTACCTGAACGCCCCCTTCGTCGGCGTAACTTCCTGCATTTGGCATCCCGCAACAGTCGATACGGGCAACACGACCCAATACGGTTCATGGCCTCTCGCTTCAATGATGTATCTGAGCTTTTCGACTTTGAAGCTTCTGCAGCTACTTTTCAACGCCGCCTAAGTAATCGATTGTAAAGCTGTTATGTGCATGGATTGATTATGAGCAGGTGAGTGACTGTCCATCCCCTGATGACTGTATGAATTGTGCTACCTGTTTTCATTTTTGTTTCCGGTTGCTTTCGACCCTTCCACGAGGACTTGACAATCAATGACGATGCTGCACTGTTGCTGACACACTTTTATGACACTGACCGCATTTTAACGTTTTTAATTTACACTGTAGTAATTATTGTATTTTGCATTGTTTTTGCTGTGAACTGTGTAATTGTTAATGTTTAGTTTCTGTTTTCTATGTACTTAATTTAAGAAAAGAAACAGGGTTTTTATGCCAATTTGAGTTCACCATGACTCAATTTGGCTTTTCCCTGTCCAACTTCATTAAGACAACCTTGTCAGATGGAGGAATACAAATAAACAAATATTCGGACAGTATATAGTGTAATAGCAGGAGCATCGATTGACACTGATAGCTCGACTTTGTTTACCTTTGTTACATTCGACGTAATGAAAATTTGCTCTTGATATATTCGGTAAATGCGATGTTTTTCTTCAGTCGAGTATTAGTACAAGACACTGAAGAAGTCTGCACATTGTAGACGAAATACGCGTATCTGTCAAGGATAAGCAAATAATGTAGTGGAATTTAATGGATAGGGTAGAGCACTACTTCGGCCTAATCGCCCATTTTGGGCCTATCGAGCAGAAAACTTCAAATAAGTTCATGATTTCAGAGTTAACAAGTCAATTATGCGTTTGGTACGATACTTTAGTTAATAAGCTACCGAACGAAGTCAATGAGAACGCGTGGTATGAAAGTTTTCACCCACTATTCCCAAAAACAAAAGAAGCGCTCTGACCGAATCAATTTTTATCTTCATACGATAGGCCGAAGTGAATTCATTGGCGTTTCAATGCGTTAGGCCGAGTTTAAAATCCGTAGGCCGAGTTTGGCGTCAAGAAACAGTGTTGGACTTTTGACAATATCTCAACGATTGGTTTCTCGTTTTCAAATCTTATGGTACTTACGGAAAGGCAAATAAATTTGGAAGCCATCAGTAATAATAACATTCCGTTTGGTGCTAAACTGATCTAGAAGAAATACTAAGTGCGTGTTATGCTTAATAGGCCGGAAATGGGGTAATTAACCCTATTACTAATCCTTCTCTCTCTCATTGTAAAAGTTGCTTACATAAGACCGCGTATAACTCAAGAATGGATCGTCCGATTTGAGCAATATTTTTTTTTGTGTTCGTCTCCGCCCAAGGAACATTCTTACATTGAAAAAACAAACAAACATTTCACAACAACGAAAAGGAACTCATTACGAATGTGTTTCCAAACATCGTTCAAAATTAAGGGAATCACGATTGGTTGAGTGCACGTGCGATTTCGGCACGTCGGATGTCGATGATTTGAATTTCGAAATTCAAAATGCAATTGCTGGACAATTAATTTCGTTCAAATCATTCGATACTGTGACTAATCCGGACAAAGTAACCAATTATCCAATGGAGTTCCTGAATTCATTGCATTAATAATTTACGACTAAAGGTTGGATCTGTTATCATCATGCTGCGGAAACTCAATCAACCGAAATTGTACAATGGAACAAGATTGGCCGTGAAACAACTCAAGGATTATGTGATCCAAGCAACGATACTCAAAGGTAAATTCAAGGGCGAGGAAGTGCTCATACCGAGAATTAACCACTTCATTCGAGCAGTTAAAACGACGTTTACTACCACTCGAACTTTGAAATAAAACATTATTTTGAGAGTTGGTTGGAAATGCTAACATGAAGCTTTAGTATGATAATTTATTAGCTAGAGAATGATCTTTTTTAGAAGAGAGTAGGTGGATAGTTCCGTTAGAGTACGGCAGTATGAAGATTGAATAGAAGTTGAAAATGAGCGAAGGGCCAATAATGCGACAGTTTTTAAAGATAGACGCACATCTTTTGTGTAACCCGTACGATTATTTTGAGATTTTTTCTTCTAGAACATCGAGAAAAGTAGCCAACATTTGTGCGTTTCATAGAAATTAGTTGGTCCAGTTTTGTGAAATCGCTGGTAGAAAGTCACGCCAAAACTGCTTGAAAATGTGGTCAATTCCACTGATATCAACAAATTTACCTTTCTAGTTCAAACGCATTCAATTTCCGGTTCGCCTTGCATTCGCCATGACAATTAATAAATCACAAGGCCAATCTTTGGACGTGTGTGGAATCAACCTCGAATACCCTTGCTTTTCACATGGCCAATTCTAGAGTAAGATTTGAAATAGGCCTATGTCCAAAACGTAAACAAACCAAAAAATGAATTTTAAATTTTTACGCCACTATTCAATTCATATTTAAGAAAATTGAAATATTTTAGGCATTTATATTGTTCACACTAACAAAAGTAACTGTATCTCAGTATACAACATCCAAAATATGCGAAAAGCTTTCAAAAATATATGAAAATCGATAACAATATAATTTCATAAATTAATAAGCCTTTTTTGTGAAACTTTCAATGGATAGGCCCTTTTTGTTAAGCCGTTGTGCTTGTCATCAGAAAGGGTACGCCCTTTGCTAAGCCTTTTCGCAACGTCAAAAAAAATTCAAAACAAATCATCGGCCCTGCCTCAAGCAGTAGGGCCTAGTTTCGGTTAGAAATTTTTCAATGATCGGTTCTTCTACGCCACTAGGCTTATCAATGAAATTAAATAAAGGAACGACCAACCACGTTTTAGCGTGCGGGCCTATTAATGAATCGAAAAATTTCGTTGATTGGTCGTTTCGGAAATCGAGTTATTTTTAATGATTTTTCTCGGAACTTTCCTACACGATTAGTAGCTATCAAGCGGTGCTAAAGAATGGTATCAAAACCCGATTTGTTTACGTTTTGGACATAGGCCCATTTCAAATGTTACTCGAGAATTGTAAGTGGCATGTTCACGTGTTAGAAAGCCTTCTTCTTTGTTTATTTATGAGCCGGATAACAAAACGAAGAATGTACCCGAGCAAAGTTAGAGATCAAATTGAAATCAGAATTTGCTGTTATGATGTAACTTATTTTGAATACACCAATTGATCTCATTTTGGTTGACTTAACGTGTAACACAGCAAAAATGAGAGCAATATTTTACACTGTTGAATCAAACGAAAAGCTAATCTTACTTTCAATTAAATCAATTTGATTGCTGATTTTGCATTCATATTATTTAACTGAATACGGGCGTGGCGTAAATGGTTAGTATCCATGCTTCTGACGCTGAAAGAGTTAAGTTCAAAGCTCACTCTGGGAAAGTCATGAATAACCTAAAATGTTTTAAACAAAACAAATAAACAATATTTTTTAGTTCAACCAGTGGCGTCGCCCTAACCTCAATCTACCTGTGCAATTGCTCTCAAAACTTAAATAAATTTAAAAAAACGGCTTCCAATGGATACAAATCAGTGAAACTAGAAGACCCTGTTCCGTTTAAAACTGGTTTGAATGTAAGCATGACCCTAAATAACGTTTTCAAAGTTGTTGAACAGGTAAAAAGTGAGGTTACGCGACGCCACTGAGTTCAACAACAGATGAACTTAAATTAAATTTTTAACGAGACGCTAACAGCAAAACTTCAAGTTAAGTTGCTTTCATTTAAAAAGTTTTGACTGCATATTTGAAAGCACAGTATGATATCAGACTTATGTCGCAACAATTGAAATCAAAATGAGTTTTCATTATGATAGGAACTGCAAACTTTAATATCGATTTCGATCGAAAAATGATTCCATAAGCCACTTAAAATTCCGTGTAAATAAATGTTATTGAATGCAAACCAATTCAAAAAGTGTTCCATTTAATTAATGATTGAAGTAAGAGTAGTTTAATCTAAATCAATCGCAAATAAAGACTGAAACGCGCAAAAAAATCGTTTCTTTCAGTCAAAATTCTTATCACAAAAATCTTCTTATTTTTCTTTTGGTAGTTCAATTCATATATTTAAAGGAAAAATGTTCGTTTATTGTTTTGGTTTGCCAAATCCGAACTGCCGTGCCTTCCCCTTAACCCCTTCCATTAAATTTTGCACAGTGGTCTCATCAACCTTATTCGTCGCCGAACGCCAGTTAGATTTAAACTGCTACTCGTTTTCCATCGATTTATTAGTTTTTTTTTGATGCCGCTAAATGACCACACGTGCATATGGCCTGCCAGACGAGATATTTTTTTTTCCGGAACTTCGATAGTTTGATGGTTTTGAACATTTCAGTCACCTTCCCTTTTCCTGATACGGTATAAAACTCCTGTCCCGGAAGCTGCTTGAAATCCGCCTTCACATAAGTTTCGTCGTCCATAACGACACAGTCGAACTTTGTGAGCAGATTCGTATACAGCTTTCGGGACCGCCGCTTTGCCGACGTGTTTTGTTTGTAATCTCGGTTCGCCACCTTCACCTTCTTAAACGTCGATAACCCGGCTCGTTTCTTGGCCCGCTGCACAGTAGTATGGGAGCCATTGAGCTTGCCAGCGACGTCCCGGATGGAGAGGTTAGGATTCCGCTTGTATTTCACCACCACCTTCTTCGTCGTCGCTGCCTCGTCCGGATTACGATTGCCGCCGCTTCCAGGCTTCCTGGCGGTCGACAGACGCTCCCCGAACACTTTTCAATCGTTTGTCACGGTCGTTTTGCCCACATCTAGCATTTTTTCCAACTTGGCGTGTGAGAACGTCGGATTCTCTTGCTGCGCGAGCAAAATTTTGACACGCTCCTCTTGCTTGGACGTCATTTTGAAAACTGGAGAGCAAACGATGAAAACTCATCATAGCAACCATTGTATATACACTCAATTTCCAAATGCAGCATTTCAGGTTTTTTAAATGCATTTTTAACAGAAATACATCAATTTGAAGTTGACCAATTTTTGCGCGTTCCAGACTTTATTCCATTCAAAGAGATTAATTTATATACCGACTTCCCTCGCTGCTAACAATGTTCAGCGAGTAAATGCAGCTACCTATGCTGCTATTGCAGCGGGCAGAAATCAAAATACTAGCCAATGTAATTCTAACGGAAATTTTGAAAATTTTGATTTAGGAAGCTGCTTCTAAAATTGATTTTTTACAGAAATCATTAATTGACATGATTACTGATATGCTTAAATCTAACTCCATGTTTAATGTTATTCAAACTGGAGTTAAATTTGCGAACAATATCGTCATGACATTGAAATTTAGCAATGGATTTTAAATTGGAATGCTCGATCTATTAAAGATAATGAAGACGAGCTATTTAACTTTTTGGGAGTTCATAACGTGCATATTGCCGTTATAACTGAAACGTTCCTTAAACCTGGCCATAAGGTTAAGAAGGACTCAAATTACTTGATTTATAGAAATGATCGTCTTGATGGACCCTGTGGTGGCGTTGCCATCATTATTCATAGACGAATCAAACATAAAATTCTTTCTTCATTTGAAACCAAATTTTTTGAAACTTTGTGAGTTTATGTTGAAACAAAATTTGGACAACTTACGTTTATAGCTGCCTATTTGCAATTTCAATGCGTAGGCCAGCAAAAGAATTTTCTCAAGGGTGACCTTCAGAAACTTCCCGTCATAGGCCTAAAATTATTGGCGATTTTAATGCAAAACACCGCTCATGGAATAATGCTCAAAGCAACTCCAATGGTGATATTCTGTTTGATGATTGTTCTGCAGGTTATTACACTATTCAATATCCAAACAGCCCAACATGATTTTCTTCAGCAAAAAATCCCTCTACTATTGATTTGGTCTTAACTGATTCATGTCAACTTTGTAGCCAATTGGTTACCCATGCTGACTTCGGTTCTGATCACCTTCCAGTAACTTTTGAAATATCCCAAGAAATAATTTCTGATCCCAACAGCTCTACTTTCAATTCCCATAGAGCTTATTGGGAGCAATATCGATCATTTATGGAATATAACTTCGATTCAAACATTCCTTTGCAAACCAAAAATGATGTTAATTAAGCTCTTGAATCTCTGACTACTTCTATAGTTGAAGCAAGAGCTGCCTCAGTACCAAAATGCGAGGATAAATTAGATTGAATTATAATAGGCGACGATCTTCAGCTCTTGATCCGTCTTAAAAATGTCCGTAGGAGACACTATCAAAGAACACGCGATCCTGCCATGAAAGTTATCTGGCGGGATTTACAAAAACAAATTAAAAAGCGATTCGACAGTGTTTGGGCATGCTGAATTGAAAAAGTTTAATTTGCCACTTTATACTATGTCAAAATTATTTAACTGACAGAACTCGGCAGGTAAACTAACAAAATTCCAAATCCGTACGACTACATTGTTAGAGCAGGAGTTCCTCAGGGTAGCATTCTTGGGCCTTTATTGTATAACATTTTCACTTCGGACCTCCCTGATTTGCCTCAGGGCTGCCACAAATCTTTGTTCGCTGATGACACAGGCATTTCCGCTAAAGGAAGAAGTCTTCGTGTTATTTGCAGCAGACTGCAGAAAAGTTTAGATATTTTCTCTTCTTATTTACAGAAATGGAAGATTTCACCCAACGCTTCCAAAACTTAACTTACAATATTTCCACATAAGCCTAGAGCTTCTTTTTTGAAACCTAGTGGTAGTCACATAGTCACTATGAACGGAGTTCCAATTTCCTGATCAAACCAAATGAAATACCTTGGATTAGTACTTGACCAAAAATTAACTTTTAAAGATCACATTGAGGGCATTCAAGCCAAATGTAACAAATATATAAAATGTTTGTATCCTCTTATAAATAGGAAATCCAAACTTTGCCTGACGAATAAACTTCTAATATTTAAACAAGGTTTTAGACCGGCCATGCTTTACGCTGTGCCAATATGGTCTAGTTGTTGCACTACCAGGAAAAAAGCACTTCAAAGGATTCAGAACAAAGTTCTGAAGATGATTTTGAAGTTGCCTCCCTGGTGCAGTACTACCATCTACAACCAAGATTCCATCGGACTGCATATGGATACCATGAGCCAATGTCTGCGATGATTCGGGCATTCTCCGCTGTGGAAGAAGCATTTGAATTCGGAGAAACATCGAACCAATTTCGAAACCGATTGAGAAGATTGTTATTATTTTTGTAATCTGTTTATCTGTTGCTTTTTTGTGTATTATCTAAGTTTTATTCATTAAGACAACTACTATAAATAAATAAATAACTATGAGTGCTCACTCATCGCGATTGCTCATTACAGCTAAAATCGCTAATTGTGACCCTCTAAAAGAAAAATTGACAGGTTTTATGTGTCATACACAAGCTTTTCCTCCTTTGCCTGTATCTAAAAATTGTTATTATAATATCCCACAGTTTCATAATTGCGGAAAGTAGCATTTTAGCTGGAATGAGCATTTGCAAGCCTTCATATAAGAGAGAGAAAGCGAAGCAAATAAAATAACTGGCATGATGATATTTTCTCACGCATACACTGGCAACCCTAAGCATTGTTTACATCGAGGTTCACACCATGCATACTCGTTGCTTTCGTCGAGTATTTTTGTTTAAATTAGAGATTTGAGGTCAAACGTTATTAAAGATATGTTTTATAATGATCCGAATACTTCAATCTAATATGAATTACTTTCTACCCACTGACAGGTCTTCTGGTCGATTGACTGCACTTTTATGACAGTTCAATTTGGCTGCAGATCTGGCTTCTCGTTTCTCTCTCCCTCTTACAGAGCTGTAATTAATTTGATTGAAAATGCTTGCAGTTTTAAAATATTTGAGTTTTCCAACTAAAGTAGATTTTTTCCACATCCATCTCTATTGATGGTTGAATTGATGATTGGAACAAATGGTTTTGTGGTATGAACATTATTTGAATTTTAATACAATAAAACAACTTATGATGTTGTACTAAAAGATGATACATTAAACACCTGACATTCGACAAAGATAGGAGAGGATAGGAGGAGATTCTAGTGGTTCGGTTTGAAACATACCGATGAATGTACATGTACTTGTGTGCTGCAATGATGTATAGCCATCTGCAGCTGCATTAGTGACACGTGTCATATACCTTACTAGTCGTAGCAAAACAGAAGGCAATAATTATTCCACACAGGAAACCATTACGAACATGGCGGTTTTATTTGTTATTCTGCAGTGACTGACACGTTTAGTTTAGTATTCCGCGCAAGTTACAGCAAGTATACACAAACACACGTATATGGATGCATGCATAAGATATTTTCAGCAGCGAATGATTATTTTTTCAACCAATACAAAGATGAACCATTTACGCTTTATTCTGTATCATAGAGATTCGAGGCCTCCTCTAATGTTCCGATGTTTAGTTTGGCAATTTGCGATTATTCATCACATTAGAAGAGCTTGGAGATGTGAGTGGGTTTAATGGATAAATCGGTTTGTAATATGTTGACACATTTTGAAGCGATAGGCGTACATAGCTTCTGCTTTGCATGGTAGGAATTTGTTCAAGCATCGCCGATAAGTGCAAGTAAGGCACGCTTGTAATCACCAGACGTTTCTCCCTGTAATGAGCAGAATAAATCAATTAGTCATATGTACCAGTTCACACAGGGTTACTGTATCGATTTGCGATTGCTAACCTTGACAACGCTATACAGCGATTTGTTGTACATTTGCTCAAACTCATCCTTGATGTTCTGTAAATCGATCTCCGAACGGCAGATTATAATACGAATCAGAGCTGCGTCGTCAGTTCCGACGCCATCCATGGCTTTGTGTAGCCTTTTGGCGAAGAAATGTGGGGTCATTTGCACGCATTCAACGATCGAACTTAGCGCATCGTATAATTCTCCGCTGAGTTCGGCTTTCAAAGCTTGTTCGATCGTCCGGCCAGTGAGACTTTTGTATTCGTCGAATACGATTTCCAGCTGGTCAAAGCTAGCGTGAGCCAGGATTTTGTAAAATACCTCCTCATCCGTACCTAACTTGCCTTCACCTGCATTGTACAACTGGTTAGCTTGTTCGACGGCTAGATCCGGATCAACGGTTCCTTGAGGATCGCGTGATCCTATACAGATCATTGTCAGTAGCCGCCTGAAGCTACCGGAAGTTTCACTGCAAAGATGTTCTGCCAATGGACGGTCGTACATCTCTTCGTAGTTGGCCACTACGTCGTGGATTTGTTCGTTGTTCAACGAGCACAGAATCTCGATCAGTGTTTTTTCGTTAGTTCCGATGCCATCCATGGCCTTGTGCAATTGCTTGCAGAGATACTTGGCAGGAGGCAGCATGAGTCCGATAATTACATCTTCGAACTTTCCGCCCAACTCAGATTTCAGATCTTCAATCAAGTCCTACAATGATCGTAATTGTAGGATAATATCATATTAGGTGGTGGTAACCACTTTTGTTAATTCTATTCACATACCCGACCTAGTTCGCGGGTGAAAGCTTCCGAAATTTCTTGACGCTGTTGGTTGGTCCTGGCGCATAGGACGTCGATGATGGCTTGCTCATCGGTGCCGAAGCCCTTCATGGCTTTCCGTAGGGCAGCTGCATCGCCAGCAGCGTCAAATTCCTCCGCTGGATAAACGGTGGGGTGAGGCTAATGATTGGAAATGTCCGCATCAGACGAGTATAAATAGATCTAGGTGTGTTTTACGAGTTGGAAAAAATGACGTTTCTACTTACAGTATAGTACCAGGACATTTTAAAACTTGTGGATAGTTTTGATTAGTACGATAAAAGTGTAGAGTAGAGTTCAAATATCAACTACAATAAATTGACTGACGTTCAGTGGCGATGTTAAAAATATAAAGTATTCTCTCTGAATGTAAACGCTGGACTGAAAGAAGAGAAGAACAAATCCGGCACTTGTTGTGAGTGTGGTGTGCATCTGTAGTATGTACAGGTTTCAATTGGTGTGGTATATATGTTTCATACATCTATAAATACAACAATACAGCCACCAAAATGTTGCTTCACATCGAGTCGCGTAAACTGTTGCATCGCACAGCAGTATTTCTTAACGGTTAATTTTCAGTGTGGAAAATGGGTTAAGAAATTTTAATTTTAATCACTGAAAAATAAAATTACAGATTTTGAATTTTGTGCGGAATTTGCATTTGCCGCGGATGTTGCGCGTTTTTAAAGCTCTGTGGCACGGATTTTTGAAAAGTTAATGCCCCTATTATTGGGTTCATACATAAATTGCGAACGAAAGCATTGTTTGACAATGTTTAACTAGTAAACAAAAATATCCATTTGTATTGTCCAGCATTGTTCTACGAAAAATTAAAGAACGGGAGAATTTTATCGATGGGCCCAAATTTGTTAAAACTCTGTATTTGTTCCAAATTCAAAATAAATTACATTCCATTTTAACCTAGGTGCTCCAGTTACTACAGTAACTTACCAGCCTTAATTGTTATGATATAGATCTAAGTGTTTTTACATTGTTCCTGCCTTGGCAATTCAGTATTTTACACCTGCATGTCATTATAACAATTGAAATCTTAAAACTAAAAACTAAATCTTATCTAAGTATAAAGGGAATTTATCGTTGTAATTGAGGATTGCAACGATTTTTGCCTGAAATTATTAATTATTTTGTTGTACATTTGTTCTGAAGTCTAAACCTTCGAAATTATATGTACCTCGGTAGTACTGTACCAGGGAGGCAACTTCAAAATCATCTTCAGATCTTTGTTCTAAATCCTTTGAAGTGCTTTTTTTCCTGGTAGTGCAACAACTAGACCATATTGGCACAGCATAAAGCATGGCCTGTGTAAAAACTTGTTGAAATATTAGAAGTTTATCCGTCAGGCAAAGTTTGGTTTTCCTGTTTATAAGAAGATACAAACATTTTATATATTTCTTACATTTGACTTGAATGGATGGGCCCAATCTTTAGATCCATAGGTCAACATAAGTGTCATTTCCCTCCTACTTGTATTTTTCGTGTTTACGATTGAGGTGAGGTGGATAGGGGGAGTGTGTGGGCAGGACTGGCCAACACAGAGTTCAATTTAAGCACAGGGAATTCGTCACCGCGTAAGAAATAACGTGAAATATACTTTTACTGATTACAATGAACAACGTGTTATTTATTGCGACGTTAGAAAAAACTAGAAAAGTTAATGCAAAAGGTGGTACACTTTCTCTTCGCTGTTTTGACAGCTTCAGTTCAGTGGCTCAGTACCCCTGTGGTAACTTTATACGCTCAACACTCCTCCTCGCTGATCCACTGACCCCTCCTTCTTCTCTAGTCAGCTTCACAAGTCCGAGTTCGGCTGCAAACTGCTGCATCTTCAATGGTCCCAACGGCTTGGTGAAAACATCAGCAACCATTCTTTCCGTAGGACAATATCCCAACTGAATCAGTCCCTTAGCGCACAGATCCTTCGCATGATGGTGCCTACTCAAGTAACCAAAAGTTCCGCATTCAACACTTCCAAGTTCCATAAAGTTCAAATAAAGTTCCGACAGAACTTTCAAGTTCCATAAAGTTCAAATAAAGTTCCGACAGAACTTTCAAGCCACATGATGCAATCCGCACAAATCTTTTTTTGTAACAAAATTTAATGTACGTAAATATGAAATAATCGGTGGCCCGAATAAATCGTAATTCTTATATTTATGCAACATTCTATCCAAAAATAAAAAAAATATTAAAAAGTTATTTCCTGGATTCGAACCCGTGTATTCGGCATGTGATCTACGATTGCTAACCACTGCGCCACAAGTGGGATGGAATACCATGTGGGCAAACACCAATTTAAATTCATCAAGGTGTTGTGTTTCGTACTCAAGTCAGTCAGCTGGCTCAGAAAACTTCAACAATAGGCGGGACAACAGCTCACTTTAATATATTTCAGATGACGTGGTGGTTTGTGCTGAGACTCTCACGCAGAAGAACTGGGTTTAATTCTTCAAACAGCTCCATTACTAATACTAATGCTGATAAATCAATACACATTAATACCTGCATTTAGAAATAACTTTCATAAAAGTGCGAACTAAATATAGAATTGGTGTAGAGGACAAAAACCTTTTTTAATTTATTTTCTAAAAGTTCCGTTCAAGTTCCGCCAGAGGCTGCATAGAATGCTCTTCAATTATGGTACCGGAACTTTCAAGTTCTTATAACGACTTAAAAATGAGGCTGCTTAGAATTCTATAGACCACCTTCAACCAAGGTGCTTAAGCCATAAATAGCCTTTATCAGAACTTTTGGTTACTTGGGTAGTATCGATATGCTTGCTACGCTTATTTTTCCAACAATACGAAGTCAATGCAGCTACGGTTATCCTCATTGATCAACGTTGGCTGCTTCTGATCCTCTTCTAGCTCACGAAGTAGTCGGCGTAGCCATACAGCCTCTTGTGCCGCCTCCGAGAGTGCGACATATTCAGCCTTCATAGTAGATGTTGAAACATAGTTCTGCTTCCTGCTTGCCCAGTTAACCGTTGCTCCACTCAGCATAAAAGCAAATCCGCTGGTAGATTTCCGGTCCGAAACATCTCAGGCCCAGTCTGCATCAGTGTATCCAACCAGTTTCGCGCCATCTTCATGTTCAACTCCAAGCCGCAATACCATATCTTCAGTACCGATCAGGTATCGGACAACTCGCTTCAGCTCGATCCAATCCCGCTGCATCGGACGGCTGCAACTCCGACTGAGAATCGACACGGCTGCTGCAATGTCAGGTCTTGTGTTCGTGGCCACGTACAACAGCGCACCATCTGGCTGTTTCATATATCCAGTGTCCATTGGATATTTCGATCCTTTGGCTTTGTCAAGCCCGTAACGGTCGGCGATTTCCCAAATGAACGACTTCTGGCTGAGCGAATAGAATCCATCACTGTGATTTTGAACCTTTATACCCAGGAATAAGCTTTTCTCTCCCAACGACGAGATTTCGAAATGTTTCCACAGCTCTAGCTCCAGCAAATCCATCTGACGCCGATGTCGGCAGATCACAACCATGTCGTCGACGTAGATGAGCAAGTACATCCACTCACCGTTAGCCAACCGCTTTGAGAACAGACAAGCATCCGATTCTGACTGATGGAATCCTAAATTCAGAAGCACTTTCTTAACCGTCCACACACGGGCTGCTTGTTTTAGCCCGTACAGGCTTCGATTCAGCTTGCATACCAACTCCTCCTTTCCCAGCTCCGTGTATCCCGGGGGTTGACGCATATAAATGTTCTCACTTAATGCTCCATTCAGGTACGCATTCTTCACGTCGATGTGACGAACTTGCAGCTTCCAATGATCCGCCACTGTCAGCAGTACTCTGAATGTTGATTGCATAGCGACTGGCGCGAACACCTCGCTGAAGTCCATGCCGTATCGCTGCGCAAATCCTTGGGCAACAAGCCTTGCCTTATATCGCACCACTTTTCCAGCGGAGTCCTTCTTCTTTTTGAAGACCCACTTCGAGCCTATCGCCTGTCGACCAACTGGTAACGGCACTGTAGAGAAGTAATGACCACGTATTGTTGGATAACAGTAGGTCGTGTGAATAAAAGCGTTTACTTTACTTTTCCCGTAAGAAATGCACGGGAAAGTAAAGTAAACTCTTTTTATTCATACGGCCCAGTGACTCGAATTCTTCGTTCATCGCCTTGATCCATTTATCACTGTTTACACTGCTCACCGCTTCGTGGTGGTTCTTCGGTTCCCGATCATCTACGTTGGCGATCCTGACGACGAAATCTTCAAACCTTGTTGGTAACACTCCTGCAGTTTCTCACAGGGGTCTACTCGGACCGACTTGATCATCGCTTTCTTCCTCCGCATCGGAATAGTCGGGAAAACCACTGCATTCTTCTTCTTCTTCCTCAGGAAAACCTTCGAAATCCGATTCATCATCAATGCTCTCGTTAGCCACAGACTGCAATTCAACCAGCATCGGACGTGCCGTCCGTTCCTCTGGAACTGCTTCTTCCTTCCGCTTCAACAGTCTCTTGCGGCGACTGGTCCTTCAGTGCTTCACTTGGCGGCTCCTCCTGAATCTCTGAACCGAGTTTCAGGAACCTGGCATCCCGACTGATGACAATTTTGTTCGTCTTCTTATCCAAGAACCGATAGACCTTTGATCCACAAGCATAACCGACGAAGATGAGCTTTTCCGCCCGGTTTTCCAGCTTGCCTCGCTTCGCGTCCGGAATGTGAACAAACGTTCCACATCCGAACACTTTCAGGTGGCTAAGATCGGGTTTTTATCCACACCATAGTTCCATAGGCGTCTTGTGCACCGACCGTTAGGGTAAACGATTCTTGATATACGCAGCTGCTGCTATTGCCTCTCCCCAATACCGCTTGTCTAGTCCGGCATCGAGAAGCATGCATACCACCATCTCCTGCAGGAAGCGGTTTCGCCGCTCCACCACACCATTCTGCTGTGGAGCATACCCCGCTGTCAGCTGCATCTGAATACCCTCTTCTCGGTCAAACTTGTCAAGCTCCTTATTGACAAACTCACCGCCTCGGTCAGAACGAATTATCTGTGGCTTTCTACCGAACTGGTTCTCACGAAACTCATAATGTGCTGTTTCGCTTCGGATTTATCTTTTAGCAAATAAATGACTACGTACCTGCTATAATCATCAGCTGCAACGGCTGCGTCGTCTTCCTCTCTGCCTGTTCCGGGTACGGCAAACAAGTCATCTTGCCCTCCATACACTCTTCACATACAATCTTCGCACCGCAGTTCACTAGCTTCATTCCTGTTGCCAGATCCTCGTTCTGAATCCTCTCGAACACCGCAGGATCCCGGTGTCCGAATCTTCGGTGCCACTTATGTTGACAGTTCACGGTATGGTACTGGGCTGCTGCAACCGCTACACATTCCGACTCACTCAGAACGTACCGTCCTCCACACCGTTCGCCCAAAGCCACAATTTACTCCGATCCATTCCGAATTTCGAAACCGTCCTTCGTGAAGAGCACGCTGAAACCTTTGTCAGCAATTTTGCTCACTAAGAGCAATCCTCCTCCGAGATTCGGCACAAAAAGAACTTTTTCCAGCTTGACTTCCACCGGTTCGACACCTCCAGACTTCGAGCTATTTCCATCCGCCATCATCACTGTAACACACGGCGACTTTTCCAGCTCGTCGAAAAAACATTCACTGCTGATCATATGGCAAGATGCCCCACTAGACTGTTGCAAAATTTGAAATTTTCGCGCTACAGTGCTCAAACGTTTTTAAATCAGGTCCTGATTAGCCTCCCAAAATTTAAACTCATTTGGTAAGAAACTGATTTGGCACAAACTATTCAAAGTTTATATGGAAATAACAATGGGAAAACCAAACTATTTGTTCATTGTATTCTACCCATTTTCCATATTGCTTTTTCGAAAACTTATATAACTATTCTTACGGGAAATTTTCTAAGCTACAACTTTGCGGAATATCGTTTTTCAGTCAAATGTCAAATAAAATTGTTATTAATTGTTTAAGAGATTGATAATCTTATGGCATGATCAAGCAACTGTTTTGTGGGCAACACTGTATTCTATAGAAGCCATGATATTTGTGCTCTATTCTTCGCACCAGAAACACCAATGTTGCCTGCTGGACAGTTGATTGATCATAATCATAAGATATTAGTGGCTTGAATCATTAATAACTTTTGTTCCTTACATTTGATTGAAAAGTAGTTTTCAACAAAGTTGTAGCAATTACTGTTATCAATTTTAAAAGCATTGTAATGTGGTGAATTGTTAGATAGATATGAACAAAAACATAAAACAATTCCCATATAAACTTGAAATGGTTTGTGCCAAGTCAGGTTCTTACTAAATGAGTTCAAATTTTGCGAGGATATTCAGGACCCAATTTGGAACCGTTTGAGCACTGTGGAGCGAAAATTTCAAATTTTGCATCAGTCTAATGCCCCACTGTCGACCGTCCACAAGCGATTCAACATCCCCGCTGCACAGATGGCTTCATCCCTGACATGCGCCGTAAAACAAACACCTCCTTCATCCGGATTCTTCGCTTGCTTCCCCAACAAACAATTGAGAGCTCTTATAAAACACCTGAGTTGATCAAACGTTGAATAATAGCTTCCAGAGTTGAACAAGAATGTAGTTGTATTGCCATTTGATTAAAAGTTTTAAAAGCTGTTGCAGCACTCTTAAATGATTGTTTACGTTCGGTTTAACTATATGCTTTATAAGATCTACGATAACTTTTATAGCACCTTAGTTAAACTGATTCACAAGAGCTATACAGAACGTGGAATAAACGCATCAAAACAGTCCGCATCGTGCTCTCTTGCCGTGCGGATCTATTTGCTTTTTGCTGAAGGAAGTGTTACTACTACCTAAAGCTACAACAAATTTAAACAGCACTTTTCAGTGCTCAACCTGTAAAAATTTTCTACCTTGTTCAACTCTTATTCCTCTTCGATCCTTGTTTGGACCCTACCCGAGGTAATCCTTCTTGGATATCGATTTGGAAAATTCCTCTTCGATCCTTCAGATTCTTATAGTAATCTGCTTGGAAGTCGATTTGGATAAAAATTTACTGCCGCCATGGCGCCTAAACGCAAAAGAAAGGGGCAAACTCTTGACCCCCCTTCTGAAGAAATTAATTTGAGTAATCAATTTGATTTGCTCACGGATGATGAGAATGATCCATCATCCAAGAAAAATTCTAGTAAACTTTCCCGGCTTAATGCCAAGAAGGAAAAGATTCCCCCTATTGTGATAACCACTACCGATTTCCATGCTCTTCGCATGGAACTTTTGAATTTCGTGAAAGTTAAGTTTTCACTACAAATTGGACGTCGGGGTGAATGCCGTGTATTGGCTGAAACCTTGGACGGATTTAAATGTCTTCTCAAGTATCTTACTGAGAAGAAACACAAATTTTTTACTTACGACACCAAAACTGAACGTGTGTTCAAGGTTGTCATGAAAGGACTGCCCAGTGGTGAATCCCTGGATCAGATCAAAGATGAACTGGCAAAATTACTTGGAGTTGTGCCACTCCAAGTAATCAAAATGAAAATGAAATCCCGTCCTGGCGATTCGCGCAACGGGATTTCTAATGATTTTTATTTAGTTCACTTCAAGTCTAGTGAACTAAACAACCTTAAGGCCTTAGAAAAAGCTAGCCTTATGCTCCATGTCCGAGTGAAGTGGGAACACTTCAGGAAGACTGGAGGAAATTTCCAAAACCTCACCCAGTGCCGTAAGTGCCAGGGATGGGGTCACGGAACTAAAAATTGCTACATGCCAGCTAAATGCATGAATTGTGGTGATTCCTCTCACGCAAAGGACGACTGTCCTGTGAAGGAAGATCCTAAGAAATTTAAATGTTCAAATTGTGGTGAAAACCACAAATCCAATTTTTGGGAATGTAAGACTCGCAAAGCGATCCTACAATCTCGTTCTAACCGTCAGGTAGGAAACGCTCCACGTTTCCGACCAGGTACAAATTCCTCTGCTGTTAACAACGGTCAGCGAGGAACAAATTCTACATTCGTACCCGTAGGTACAAATATCTCCCCTGCTTCAAATGTTTCATCTGTACCTACTCCCCTCGCTGCTAACAATGTTCAGCGAGTTAATGGAGCTACCTATGCTGCTATTGCAGCGGGTAGAAATCAAAATACTAACCAACGTTCTAACGGAAATTTTGACAATTTTGACTTAGGAAGCATTACTGCCCCCAAAATGGAATTTTTACAGAATTCATTAATTGACATGATTTCTGATATGCTTAAATCTAACTCCATGTTTGATGCTATTCAAACTGGAGTAAAATTTGCAAATAATATTGTCATGACTTTAAAATTCAGTAATGGATTTTAAAGCATTAAATATTGTAAATTGGAATGCTCGATCTCTTAAGGATAATGAAGACGAGCTATTTAACTTTTTGAGAGTTCATAACGTGCATATTGCCGTTATAACTGAAACGTTCTTTAAACCTGACCATAAGGTTAAGAAGGACGCAAATTACTTGATTTATAGAAATGATCGTCTTGATGGACCCTGTGGTGGCGTTGCCATCATTATTCATAGACGAATCAAACATAAAATTATTTCTTCATTTGAAACCAAAGTTTTTGAAACTTTGGGAGTTTCTGTTGAAACAAAATTTGGACAACTTACGTTTATAGCTGCCTATTTGCCATTCCAATGCGTAGGCCAGAAAAAGAATTTTCTCAAGGGTGACCTCCAGAAACTTACCCGTCATAGGTCTAAATTCTTCATTATTGGTGATTTTAATGCAAAACACCGCTCATGGAATAATGCTCAAAGTAATTCCAATGGTAATATTCTGTTTGATGATTGTTCTGCAGGTTATTACACTATTCAATATCCAAACAGCCCAACATGCTTTTCTTCTGCAAGAAATCCCTCCACTATTGATTTGGTCTTAACTGATTCATGTCAACTTTGTAGCCAATTGGTTACCCATGCTGACTTCGGTTCTGATCACCTTCCAGTAGCTTTTGAAATATCCCAAGAAATAATTTGTAATCCCAACAGCTCTACTTTCAATTACCATAGAGCTGATTGGGAGCAGTATCGAACATTTATGGAATATAACTTCGATCCAAACATTCCTTTGCAAACCAAAGATGAAATTAATTATGCTCTTGAATCTCTGACTACTTCTATAGTTGAAGCAAGAGCTGCCTCAGTACCAAAATGCGAGGTTAAATTCGATTCAATTATAATAGACGACGATCTTCAGCTCTTGATCCGTCTTAAAAATGTCCGTAGGAGACAATATCAAAGAACACGCGATCCTGCCATGAAAGTTATCTGGCGGGATTTGCAAAAACAAATTAAAAAGCGATTCTCTGCCCTGAGGAACAAAACTTTTGAAAATAATATTTCTAAATTAGACCCGAGTTCCAAACCCTTTTGGAAACTCACAAAAATTTTGAAAAAACCTCAAAAGCCTATTCCAGCGCTTAAAGAAGGTGGTAAAATTTTGATCACAAATTTGGAAAAAGCTCAGAAACTTGCTAAGCAATTCGAGAGTTCCCATAATTTCAGTTTGGGTCTTACTAGTCCTATTGAGAATCAGGTTGCTCGGGATTTTCTGAATATTTTCTCTCGGGAAAATATTTTTGATGATTCCTGGGGGACTGATTTGGACGAAGTAAGGTCTATAACTAAAAATTTTCAAAATATGAAAGCTCCAGGTGATGATGGAATTTTCTATATCCTCATCAAAAAACTCCCAGAGAGTACCTTGTCTTTCTTGGTAAAATTATTTAACAGATGTTTCCATTTGGCATACTTTCCTGATAAATGGAAAAATGCAAAAGTTGTTCCAATTTTGAAGCCGGATAAAAATCCAGCTGAAGCTTCTAGCTACCGTCCAATAAGTTTGCTTTCTTCAATAAGTAAACTTTTTGAAAAGATAATTTTGAATAGAATGATGCTTCACATCAATACGAACTCAATTTTTGCAGATGAGCAGTTTGGATTTCGCCATGGGCATTCAACTACTCATCAACTCTTAAGAGTTAACAATTTAATTCGTTCAAACAAATCTGAAGGCCACTCAACTGGAGTTGCTCTTCTAGACATAGAAAAAGCATTCGACAGTGTTTGGCATGAAGGTTTGATTGCTAAATTGAAAAAGTTTAATTTTTCACTTTATATTATGAAATTAGTTCAAAATTATTTAACTGACAGAACTCTTCAAGTAAATTATCAAAATTCCAAATCTAATCGACTACCTGTTAGAGCAGGAGTTCCTCAGGGTAGCATTCTTGGGCCTATATTGTATAACATTTTCACTTCGGACCTCCCTGATTTGCCTCAGGGTTGCCACAAATCTTTGTTCGCTGATGACACAGGCATTTCCGCTAAAGGAAGAAGTCTTCGTGTTATTTGCAGCAGACTGCAGAAAAGTTTAGATATTTTCTCTTCTTATTTACAAAAATGGAAGATTTCTCCCAACGCTTCCAAAACTCAACTTATAATATTTCCACATAAGCCTAGAGCTTCGTTTTTGAAACCTAGTAGTAGTCACATAGTCACTATGAACGGAGTTCCAATTGCCTGGTCACACCAAGTGAAATATCTTGGATTAATACTTGACCAAAAATTAACTTTTAAAGATCACATTGAGGGCATTCAAGCCAAATGTATCAAATATATAAAATGTTTGTATCCTCTTATAAACAGGAAATCCAAACTTTGCCTGACGAATAAACTTCTAATATTTAAACAAGTTTTTAGACCGGCCATGCTTTACGCTGTGCCAATATGGTCTAGTTGCTGCACTACCAGGAAAAAAGCACTTCAAAGGATTCAGAACAAAATTCTGAAAATGATTTTGAAGTTGCCTCCCTGGTACAGTACAACCGAAGTACATAGAATTTCGAATGTTGAGACTTTAGCACAAATGTCCAACAAAATAATTAATAATTTCAGGCAAAAGTCGTTGCAATCCTCAATTGCAACGATTAATTCCCTTTATACTTAGATAAGATTAGTTTTAGTTTTTAGTTTTAAGATATCAATTGTTATACTGACATGCAGGTTAAAAAACCTGTACGTTACTGCAGTAACTGGAGCACCTAGGTTAAAATGAAATGTAATTTATTTTGAATTTGGAACAAATAAAGAGTTAAAAAAAAAAAAAAAAAAAAAAAAACGCATCAAAACAAACCATTTGGAGCTCTTATAAAACACCTGAGTTGATCAAACGTTGAATAATAGCTTCCAGAGTTTTACAAGAATGTAGTTGTATTTCCATTTGGTTAAAAGCTTCAAACACTGCTTGGAGCACTCTTAAATGATTGTTTACGTTCGACCAACCACCAACCACAATTTTGTTGCTAAAAATAGCACAAGTGATAGGCACGTTTATATGACCATAATGCAATGATTATTTGACTGCAAGACAAGTCACTCAAGATGAGGTTCATATACTTCTCTCATATGATCAAAATATGTATTCAAGAATAGAGCAGATGGAAACAGAAGCGGCTGGCAATCCGGGATCATGAGTTCGAATCTTGCTTCGAAAAACCCTCGGTGGAGTAGAGGTAAATTATATATAGGTGTTATTAATAAATGCAAACATTAATTTAAGACATATATCATATAATCAACGATAACATTTCTAGATAAATTATCTCAATTAATGATTAGAGAGATTAATTGAAAGAATATCAATCAAAGATTAAACAGATGCTTGTTACTACTTCCTCCATGATCACAGAATGTGAATTATGGCATAATTACATATTTTTTCAATGTGCACAAATAAATTAAATTAATAAAAACTGTACAGGCAATTATTTTGGCGTAACACGACAATTGTTAAACTAATTTTAATCTGTGAATATTGTGAGTACTTACACAACGGTTATTAAGGAGTCATTAAAAAGTGCTATAAACGCTTTTCACCGCTTGCTGTATAGTGATTATTTAGGAGTCATAAAAGAGTGTAACAAACGCCTCTCAGGTTCAATCTCTACTAAATTTCAAAGCAGCTGTCAGGAAGTGTCTACAAACGTTGTATAAGAGCTTTCACCAAAACAATAAAGCTTGAGTTTAAATATGTATCTATAAACGTTGTATAAAAGTTGCTTCTATCCGGTTGTTAAGGAGTCATTGAAAAGTGCTATAAACGCTTTTCACCGCTTGCTGTACAATGATTATTTAGGAGTCATAAAAGAGTGCAACAAACGCCTCTCAGGTTTACTCTCTACTAAATTTCAAAGCAGCTGTCAAGAAGTGTCTACAAACGTTGTATAAGAGCTTTCACCAAAATAATAAAGCTTGAGTTTAATATGTATCTATAAACGTTGTATAAAAGTTGCTTCTACTCCTATACCGCGTATACATATAATGCTGTAGTTGAACAGGTTCTCCAAACCAGTGTAAACAAGAGTTTTACAGAAGTTGTAATAAACAAATTGTACAGTTATTATTCAGCATGCAGTTGAATAAAATCACAATGGAAGCGTTTCTTCAACAAGAAATTGATTTTGGGTAAACGTTTTACTGAATACGTTAGACAACACCTTTGTGTTGCAGTTGTATAGGTTCTCCAAACCAGTGTAAACAAGGGTTTTATAAAAGTTGTGGTGAACACACTGTGCAATTATTATTCAACATGCAGCTGAACAAAATCAAAACGAAAGCGTTTCTTCAACTGGAAATTGTTACTTGGGTCGCCTTAGCTTGATGCTGATGACTGCTACCTGGTTTGCCGCCGGAAGGTTTTCCTCCATCGCCGTACTTTTCCTTCACGCTCTGCCACTTTCGACAATCCTTCTTGAAATGCCCCGGTTTCTTACAGAAAAAAAACTCTTTCTTTGTTTACTTTCTCCGTCCTCAAAACTTGCTCACTGGATTCCAATTTTCCGCTCCATTCCAAGCGCTTCTGATACTCATCCATGAGCTTCGACCGAACCAACTGCAGCGTTATATCCTTATCCGGGTGCGCCTCTAGAGCAGATGCCAAGATATGATACGATTCTGGCATGCTCCTCAACACCATGGCAATCTTCAGCTTCTCCACTAGTTCCAATCCGGTATTCGTCAAGCGCTCGAACAACTTGTCCAGCTCCAGCAGATGTTTCTCAACGTCTCCAGACTCACCTACCTTTGCATCACAGAGCCGATTCAGAAGAGACAGCTGGGACGTTGTTGTTGACTTCTCGTGGTATGCTTTCAAAGCATCCCACACCGCCTTCGCACTATCGCAATCCTTGATTAGCACATATTGGCTCTCCTCGATGCAGAGTCCCAGAGTGGCACGGGCTTTTCTGTCCGCTTTCCGCCAAGCATCAGTTACAGGCTCCGGTTTGGCATCCGCCACGCAGTGCTGAGATTTGTCATTGTCATTGACAGACTTTCGCGCGATATTGACTAAATTGTTCGTCACATAGTCACTGACAGACTTGATCCTCAAAAAAAACCTTCGTCAAAATCTCATTCATTTTTTCGTCAATGACAAAGATTCACCTGGTAACAAAAAGTGCAATTTAGTACATTCTGTGTCACATTATTGTTATCCAAGTAGCTCAGGACGTAGATACTTGTTCACTAAAATGGATTCATGTAATTGTTTTGCTCAAGTCATTTAATTTTGTTACAAATTTAGCTAATAAACAAATCTGCACATGTTCGTCACTGACACCATTGTCATTGACAATTGACATGGTTTGCCTTGAATATGACTGTTAGCTAAAATGAGTGACCAAAGCAGAATTGTCAATATCATCGTGTGCTGTCGAGATTTTGCAGCACTGCCGCCACGACTTGCCAAAGCTCCTCCCGGATCATAAACATCTCCGTTTGGAACTTCCAACTACACGGTAAGAAAAAATACTCAAAATTAAGTTAAAAAAAACTCAACGTTGGGTTCTATCATTTGAGGTCCGCCGTTGAGTGAATCAGAAAAGCGGCGTTGGTTAAAATTTACTCAACTATTGAGTAATAATAAATGAACTCAAATTTAAGTTTATTTTCATTGAGGTTGCTTTTATGCGCCTTTAACCATTTCATTTTCACAAGCGTTGATAGACGAGTGGTCAACACCAGGCCCCGTAATCTCAACGTCCATAGTTCGGTTCAAGTCTGCTCCGTATTATTATTTTTTTGTCAACTTAGTCAACGCCAGGATTACTCAAAATTGAGTTTTCTTCTTTAACTTAATTTTACCTAGCCCCACGGAAGCCACGTGATGAGTGAAAGGAACTCAATTTTGGGTACTTTTTTCTTACCGTGTAGCGTAGTTGTTGTTCCCGTGCTTGGCAATCGCAAATTTGTCCGGATCTGACATCTTGCTCACGACCGGCAATGTTTTCATTGGCACCTTGCACGAACAAAACAATCAGCCGAATCGCTGACCGCAAAAAACACCGCGAACGAAACTAACCAAATTTCAGCTAATTTCACCGCTAATCGACCGAATTCCGCGATTCTCGACTGGGCCCATAACCTGTGGGCAGGATTAGCCCACACAGAGTTCAATTTAAGCACAGGGAATTCGTCACCGCGTAAGAAATAACGTGAAATATATTTTTACTGATTACGATGAACAACGTGTTATTTATTGCGACGTTAGAAAAACAAGACAAGTTAATGCAAAAGGTAGTACACTTTCTCTTCGCTGTTTTGACAGCTTCAGTTCAGTGGCTCAGCGCCCCTGTGGTAACTTTATACGCTCAACAGAGTGGAGGTGCCGACTCCCTGTTTTTGGCGTTTCGTGAGGGGAGGGCAGTCACTTCTCCCCACTCACGTCCCGCTGTTGGGTGACCTGTTTTCTGGCCGGTTGTGTGATCCTGTTGTTGGAGGGAGAATCTCGTTTGTCTCAGAGATGCGCGTGGGTGATGTTGCCTTCGGATTCACCCAAATCGTTTTTGGCCTTTCATGCAGTGGCTGGTGGAGTGCAATTGGAGGTTGTCGGACTTGAGGTCAAGCGGTGAGGATGGTCCACAGTCTGTGGTCGGTGGTCTTGCTACAGTGAGTGTTAATTCCATGTCATTTAATTCCAAAACAACAGAGTTAATCATCAGATAAAAAAAATAACATTTAGTTTTACTGTGGGCTTGAAGTTCGCATAAAATTTACCACCTGTTTGTCTTATTTGATGCATTGTGTTACTATATTGCGACACCTTATTTTATGTTTATATATATAGTAGTTGTTATCATTTATTACATTTGTTTTAGACATGCTTGCACATTTCAGGTAATTTATTCTCATTAATGATACGATAATTATTTGTTTGGCTCAATTGCTACGTATTTTAATTGTTTTATAACAGTACTGGTTTTTAGAAGAAGTAGTCAATATTTTTTATATATTATCACAATCTCAAACGCTAGTAATTTTCAACGCCAAAGCTGATGATCGACGAAAGCATTGGCCATTTAGAAGCTAGTTGCTTCAAAAGAGTATTCAACATTGGAATCATCAAAGCAATAATATTCCACATGGAGTCAGACACATTCAATATTTCGAGCATGCCATCTACAATTCCAGAAAACGTGAATATGGCTGCATATTGTCCTGGCTGTGGAACTGCATGGAATATCCGCAGCCTTGGAAGTAGCTGGAAGCCACGGAATGTCACTATCAACATCAAATGGTTTGAAACCCGGTGGAGTGGCTTTCAGAACATTACCGCTACTTCCTGGTATCTTCAAGATAACTCGAGGTTCAATACGAGAGGCCTCCTGAGGCTGATGCGTGATAATTTTGGATCGCTTCCTAGGTGGGGCTTTGTAAACGAAATGACTTCCCTCGCCAACATTAGGGTCAGAGCCCTGATCATCAACCAAGAGAAGGTCGAAGGGGTTACTACACGAAGGAACTCGGGAAGATGGAGTAACTGATCTGCGCGCGAGCATTCAAAGACCGCTGGAGTTTTTCTCCCTGCTATTTGTATCTTGGACAATCAGTGAGAGCATGCGGAATTTCCAAACAATAAGGACATTTTGAGGAGGCACAAAAATAACTCTCCGTATGTTTCGCCCCACATTGATCACAGCGTGGCTTGTTACCACAGAAAGCCGCAGTGTGCCCTAGTCGCTTTCATTTTGTGTAGTTTTTTGGTGCAAACAAGCGCACAGGTAACGAGTCCGAAAGCGAGTAAGTTTTCTTCGTTCCAGCGAGGGACTAGCATTTTAATTTTCGGGAGGTGAGGGTTCTTGAAGACACCAACCCCGCCTTTCTGGAAATCATCGCGAGTTATACTCGCTTCGGTAACAACTCCCTCGATTTCAACTTCTTTACTTGGCATATACACTCGATATTCTAACAAAAAAGCACAAATAAAACAATTTTGTTTGCCTGCACACGATCGCTAACGGTAACACGTAGTTTATTTGGTCTTACTTTCAAAATCTCGGTCACGGCCGAAAAATGTTTAATCAAATCCTTTGAAATCTGATGAACATTCAAAGCTTTTTGTTTGCGTTAGAAGAAGACAACCCACGGGCCTTTCGAGTCTTCTGGATAAGCCTTAGAGCGGGGTACACGTGATGTTCTCGGAAGAACGGGTGGAGCAGGGGGAAATGGAGGAGCTGGTGGAGAAGGTGGCTGTGGAGATCGTTTAACCTTTGGATACGCTCCGGTGTACTTAGTGGTGGCTGACCCATCACCACCAGAGGTATTCATCGCCTCAGAAGATGGCCAATCCAGCAGAGAATCATCGTTGGAGAGTGAGATCTCCCCCCCCCCCCCATCATCCAAAACATCCATTGCGGGTACTCACGTCCCACCGCAACAACAGCACCGACAAATCTTCACCTCACCCCACCCTCACAAAGTGACATGAAATCCATTTTGTTTTCGTTCGACTCCAGCCGCACAATCACATAATATGATAAACTTCATATCACTTTATTTCTCGCGGTTGGCATGCTTATCACCGATCAGCCAAAGACCAAGCTCAAACTAGGGCATTTTTTTCCATTTCCCCTTTAAAACACTCCGTGCACAAAAGCGATGCTCATCGCAAAAACCCAACAATAGATCAGCGCGGTCGAGTCACACCGGCAACAAAGGGAAGCGAGAGCACACCAAGCACCCAAACAACGCTGCACAAATCAAATCATTGCGCCCGGGACACAAAACCAATCAAATGCGAGCACCGGAAAGCTCGACCTCAGCACAAAGACAGGCCGGACTCAAAAAAATAAAACAAAATAAAGGCACGCAGCGGAACAAAAACACAACCGTTCTCGAATGATACTCAAAGTGCACTCTCCTCCCACTAAGTGGTTTTAATCGATTACACGGAAAAATGGTATATTATGAGTTGTGAAACCGACAAGCTAATTTGCCAACGACCACAATCTTCTATCTAATTGAGATGTTAATTTAAATCAAACAATAGGTAGCCAAATGGCACTCTTGGCCGCTTCACTGAACTGTCCTCCATTTAATAATCTTTGTCCATCTGAACATCTTTGCTGGTATCCTTCCAATTGTTGGTAATTTCGATATTGGAACAAGTCATCAAAATCGACCTTCAATAGCGTCTGACGGTGTGTCGAGTGTTCTCCGTAACATCCGCAGACGAGCTGACACAAAACATACTGTTACGCTACGAGCGAGCACGTGATTGGTTGATTACTGCTAAAAAGTTTGATCAATATTCAATAGTTAACGATTATCTTTATACTAAACCAATCTTACATTCAATCTGAATTAAATGGTGTATTTAAATTTGAAATACTTCAATAAATGACCCTGTTATAAGCGTTGAAAACCTGACACTATTTCGTCGCACATTTTTTTTTATTTGATCCCCTCCATAGTCCACAAAGACGTAGTCCTGCACCATCCAAAGTATGAATGCCTTTTTTGGGGTTTAAGAAATTGCATTCATCGACTTTAAGCACTTCCAATCAATGCACATAGCGCTTTCTTGTAATCGCCAGAAGTTTCGCTCTGAAAAGATAAATATGCAAACATATGGTTAGTATTGATCTGCTAATTGATCCCCGTGAAATTGTTATTACCGTAACTGCACTCAAAAGTGTTTTATTATACATTTTTTCGTACTCGACCTTGATGTCCTGCAAGTCAATTTCCGATCGCGACACGATAATCCGAATCAGCGTGGTATCGTCCGTACCCAATCCGTCCATGGCTTTGAACAATCGCGTCGCGAAGAAATGTGTTGGCATCTGGACGCATTCGACTATCGCACTGAGAGCATTATACAGGTCACCGCTCAACTCGGCCTTTAAGGCCTGTTCGATGGTGCGTCCGGTCATCTTCTTGTACTCATCGAACACACATTTCAGCTGGTCGAAACTCGAGTGGGCCATAATCTTGGGGAAAACGGACTCATCAGTGCCCCATTTTCCCTCACCGGCTTCGTACAGCTGTTTGGCTTGCTGTACGGCAAGATCTGGATCTACGGTTCCTGGAGGGTTGCGTGTACCGGTAATAATTAGTGTGAGCAGCCGACGGAAATCACCGGATGTTTCCGTACAAACATGCTCCGCCAGTGGACGATTGAACATATCCTCATAGACTCGTGCAATGTGATGCATTTGTTCGTTGTTTTGCGAGCAGAGAATCTCGATAAGGGCACGCTCGTTGGTACCGATGCCATCCATGGCTTTGAACAGCTGCTTGCAGAGATAGTTCACCGGCGGTAACATCAGACCGAGGATTACATCCTCGAACTTACCGCCCAGTTCCGATTTCAGATCCTTGATCAGATCTCGACCCAGTTCGTTTTTGAACGTTTCGGCGATGACCTGACGTTGCTTGTTGCATCGCGAGCAGAGGATGTCGATAATGACTTGCTCGTCCGTTCCAAAGCCCTTCATGGCCTTGCGAAGTGCGGCCGCATCTGCCGATGGATTGAAATTTTCGGCTGGGGAAACGGTGGGTTTCGCCTGGAGGGATTTGGAGAAAAATTGTTGATTAGTTTTAAGTTTTTCAGCATGAAAATAATCAGTTTCTGATACAAATAACTAGAATAGACTTGTTCGAAATGTTTTTTTTTTTACTTAGGACTACGTCTTTAATTTCTATCCCAAACACAGACGCACGATAAAGCGCAAATCGAACAAACGACATATTGTGCATGCTCACATGAGCGAACTCAATGCTCGGTTGATCGCTCACCATTTCACCAATGAAAAGAAGGGAGGAGCAAAGCAACGATAATAAAAACGCTTGCCAAATCATTTTCTTCGTCATTTGCTTTCGAGCAACGGACGGATAAGTGTCAGACACGACCACAAACGAAGTGACAGACGACTAACTGGCGAAGAAATCCATTAAAATAATGTGGTTCACTGTAATAGAATTTTCTTGGAAGCTTGTGCCATCATCCACCAGATGGGTTAGTTTTTTTGTTTTGATTTGAACAAAGTTGATTTTGTGTACAATGATTCTTTGACAGTGTGCAGGAAAACGCTCCCCGCCATCGTGGAGAGTTGTTGTTATTCACATCGTCGTGATTGTGCGCTGCTAAAATTGTCGATTTTTTATCACACGGGCTATCGTTATTCGTTTTTTCCGTTCGGTACACCTGTAATATTGTACTGGTTGTTAGTGGAAAGTGCAGTTCGTTGCGATAATCATCTAATTAGAGCATATTTTGTGTTGTGAAAACAGTGAAAAAATATCCAATCAGACATATTGTCTAGCATTGGGCGATCTTGAGAATCCAATTCCTCCTTGCGTATTAGAGCATCTCCACCGCTGTTTCTAAATCACTTTTGGAAACTGAGTCAGCATGACTTTCGCCTGTGACCAATGCGCTAAACCAGTAAAAGTCGATGAAGAATCCGTCTCCTGCATGGCTTTTTTGCGACAGGATGATTCACCTAAAGTGCGGGTGCAGTTTCGAACGCCTTTGGATACGGTTGTGTTTTAAGTTTGTTCTCTGTTTTGTGCGTGCGTTCGCTCTCATAGTTTTCGGCTGCAATTGCCGGATTATCGCTGGCGCTCTACCTCCCGGACGTTTATACGTGTGTGATTGGTAGTTTTCTCGCTTTCTATCTGCGTTGTTTGATTTTCTCCCGGACCAGAAATTAGTGGCATCGCGAGTGATAATTTTTAATTTCAGTTTATTTACGCACTGCAAGGTGCGTGAAAGAGCTCGGCATATTCGGTGTTGATGTTGGCTCGCTTGTAACTTTTTTGGTTGTGTTTTCGAAAGAAATTGATCGAAAGTGTACCAAAAGTGCTTCTGAACGTGTTTCGCGGTTGGGAGTGAAATTCGTAAATTCGCGGTTTATGTTCAGTGAAAATTCCGTACCACAAAATTGCTCACCTTGCACTCTTTTTTTTTTGCCGTTCGACGACGACGGACATGCGAGAGAAAAATAAACATCGGGAATGTGCTCCCGGATGTATTGATTTGGTGAGTACGTTCCAGTTGAAGATTGTTCTTATACATATCTCGATTGCATTTTCGAGGGGACGTCCGGAGAGCTTTGAGATTTAGGCGTTGTTGCTTTTGCGGGCAGACGAGTTGGTCGCCGGTAAGGGCCAGTAAGTGCTGCCAGCAGATGAATCAAGAGGTATTCGAAACAAAATTGGTAAGAAATGTCCATTCAAATCGATTTAATACAGTTGAACAAATTTCAAAACTATATACGTGCCAGATTTGGAAATAATATTTTTTGAATCTGGAAGTGTGTTTATGATACCATTATCCATTTGATAAAGGTAGAGTGAACATGCGGGGCTTATTGTAAGTAAAAGTGACCTCGGAGTGGTCGTGAATTACCAGGCATTCTGAAATGGGTCACTGGAGCTGCAATAGAGCTAACACCTTCTAACTCCCGGACTAAACCTGCTTTAATTTAAGGGTAATAAAAAGCAGTTTTCTTCCATAATAACACTGCCGGACAGTGGGGGTTAGATTGTACACACACACACACACACACAATCATTCTTTGACAGTGTGCAAAGAGTGCGTATCATTTTGTCATTTTTTATGCATTTCAGTTTTGAGTAGAGTGAAAGAGATAGAACCAAAACATTCTAGTACATTTGGTGAAAATGCTAGTTCAATCTAGTAGTAGTGTTGCCATGTGGTACAATCCAGTAGTAGTGGTGTTGCCATGTGGTACACTGAAAAATTGCAATAGCAGGTTAGTCACCAAAGTTTTCATGCCGCTCCGTCTGTCACTTCGTTTGTGGACACGACGTATGAGTGGAACAGCACGCATCGCACCAATACGAAGACGACGCCACATTATTTCCATTTTCAATCTGTATTTTCATCGTAAAAATCTTTTTAATATGTTTCTGGCTGACAAAAATCTGTATAAATTCTATAGTATGATCTTATTGCGGATCGTCGTAAATATACTTTGAGTTTATTTGAAGTTCAGAAATAGTTTGTCTTGAATAGTCTTGAAAAATGACTTAAGGTGAAAGTGGATCGGTTAAGATTTAAAAAAAAAATAACGCAACTCTCAATCAAAAAAACTCTTCCGTGCAAAATTAAAGAACTAACATTTCTATCTCTAGCCATTTTTACAAGATTGATTTATTATTTAAATTTTCAGAAAACCATTTTCTTAGTTCAATTTTAGGTCCACAATCATAGTGGTCGCTAACTTTGCTCATCAATTACACAAGTATTTCGTATGAAAGGTAATGTTTCACTCCCGTAGATCGTTTCAAAATATTGTTAGTAAAATTTTCTCCGAAGACAACATACCTGTAAAATGCACTTTTCAATGTAAACCATTTTTTGAAACGGAATTCCAAGCATTAGATTTCGTTTTCCTGCTGGCTTTTGCATGTATCTGTGCGTAAGCATGCTCCAGGTTGAAGAACAATGTGATTTGAAACGCTCGCACAAAACAGAGAAGCAATAAAAAAGCCACACGACGGGGCGATCCATGAATGAATTAGCAAGACAAACCATCAGCACCGTCAGCAGGATCAAGCCCGCGCGTGACGTTTTTTATTCGCAATAATTGATGAATATTGTAAAATATCTTTTTGTATATCAATTCGAAATATTTTGCGAAAATGATCGATAATTAGATAATTCCATGAACTTCGGCAGAACTTCGCTGAACTTAGGCAGGACTTCGCTGAACTTCAGCAGGAGTTCCCTGCACTTTGACAGGCCTTCCCTGTACTACGGCAGGACTTTCCTGAGGTTCAGCAGGCCAGCCCATTCCCTGAACTTCATCAGGACTTCTCTTATTTCCAAGATTTGAAATTCCCTGCACTTCAGCAGTCTTTCCCTGAACTTCAGCAGAACTTCCCTGAATTTCGGCAGAACTGCTCTGAGCTTCGACAGGACTTCGTTGAACTTCAGTAGGAGTTCCCTGAACTTTGGCAAGACTTCCCTGAACTGGTAGAACTTCTCTGAACTTCAGCAGGAGTTCTCTGAACTTCGGCAAGATATTTTTTTATATAGCTTTCTCAATCTAGGGTAGTCCAATAGTCCGTTTTGCATTTCCCTGTTTGGATTACCCTAGACTGAGAAAGCCATATAAAAGAAATCTCCATACGTAACAGTCAAAAAATCTAATACATCACTTCGGCAGGATTTCTCTGAACATTGGTAGGACATCCCTGAAGTTCGGCAAAACTTCCCTGAACTTCGACACAACTTCTCTAAAATTTCGCAGGACTTCCCTGAACTTCGGACTTGACATCAGGACTTGACTGAAGTTCGGCAGGCCTTCCCTGAACTACGGCAAGACTTCCCCGAGCATTAGCAGGACTTCCCTGAACTTGGAATCTTTGAATTGAAGTTATCATTTCAGCAGTAGAATTATTATAATTATACAATAATATTGTGTTTACAAATTCGGTCAAAATTTCGATACTTCTCATTTTCCTAATTTGCGGTGCAAACCGAGTATTGTGGCGTACTATTTTTGATTATGTCTTATCTTAAATGTGATGTTGTACAAATAAATGTATGTATGTACATACCGAGATCTTTCTTTGATTGTTCATGAATTTTGCTAGTCATTGAAATGCTCGGATTAATAAACCGTTTCGACTGCCTAGCAATGAGAGTGTTGTTCCAATTGGTCTCCACTTTCATTTTTCCCATTTCTTGAACTCCATTCTAAGTGAGCAACCAGAAACTCCACAGAATGGTTCTGGTCCTATAAATTGTTGAGATCATCCAAGCCTAGCTGTGTCGGCTTTCTCATTCCCATGAATTCCGCAGTGACCAGGAACCCAAAATAGATTCACTTGGTTTTGGCAACCCAATTTTTGGAGGCAACATATTGGGGGTGCAATTTCAAAAAAACCAAAACCGAACGCATGAAGAAAATAGGTCAGGTTTTGACCACATATAACTCTGTCAATAGCAAATGAATTTTAATTCTAAACAAGCCAAAGAATTGGGAATTTATCTACCAATCTGCTAAATTCAACACTTTATTAATTTTCAATCAGTGGCGTCGCGTCCACATGTGCAATTTGTGTAAATAATTAAAAAAAAATGCGTTTAGATTTTTCATAGATGTTATGGTAACATTATAGCTGTACTTCTTTATTCCAGACCACAAGTGACCATGAATACACTATTTTATAGTGTGGTTCAATTAAATCTTCGACCTTGGTTTGCTTCAAAAAGGAATAAATTTCGTTCGTCTGCCTCATCCCTACATGACAAAACTCCTTAAATACCGCACCTAAAAGCGAGTTTTTTTGGGTCGCGGGTGGTAAATTTGTGAATGGTCAGTTATCGCTCAGCTTCTGAGTCGTGCAGACGTTTTTTTTTTTTCGATTGCGCTTATCACAAGTGAAGCATTTACGGTTGGATATTTGTCTACTTCGGTGTGCCGCGTCGCGTGGTAAAGTGTTGCGCGATGAGGCGAGAAAACACTTTTAAAATCGATTATTCGAACTTCACCATCAAGCCATCGGTCGAAAAACTTTATGGATTTTGTCGGTCGGTTCTCGGTTTGAAAAGGGAAGATATCAAACGACTACAGTGCCACAGAGGTGGAGCATGTGCGTTTATCAAAGTTAGTGACTTGGCGCTTGCACAAAAAGTTGTTGACGAACATGATGGAAAACATGAAGTGGAGTGTGAGGGGAAGAAACACAAGCTTCGGATTACGTTGGAAGACGGTAGTGTTGAGGTGAAGGTTTACGACCTCCCCGAAGGTGTGTCTGAAGCAAAGGTCGTACAATTCCTAAGCGCGTTCGGCGAAGTAATCTCGATTCGCGAGGTATCATGGAGTGAAAACAACGAATGCGAAGGCATACCGCTCGGTATATGGTCTGTCCGTATGTTAGTGCAGCGGAACATCGACTCGTGGGTCATCATCGACGGAGAGCAAGCGTTCGTGGTGTACAAGGGGCAGCTGCAATCCTGCCGGCACTGCAAAGAGCACGCACACACTGGCATATCATGTGTCCAGAACAAGAAACTACTGTTTCAGAAAAGCTACGCAAACGTGACGAAGCAAACTGGACAGAGTTATAGGTCAACAACCGGTGATCAGCCGAAAAAACCAGCTGGTGCGAAACCACCAAGCACGAAACCGTTCGGTCAAAAATCCACCGCTCCACCAGCGGTATCGTTGGACGTTTTTCCCGAACTACCGAAACGCACGAGCCAGGGTGAATCCTCAGGCTCGAAAACGAACGCAAACAGCCTGCCTACAGTGGGTGCTGTGTCACACAAACACAACGAACATCCAATTCGTTGCCATCATTCCTAAATCCACCGCAAGCTGTCGTTGGTCGATGTATTTAAAAAAACAGAAAATACACCGCGATCGCAGAGCAAAAGCGGCAACGGGAACGAAACCGATGAATCCTCCACATCCACGAGCAGCAGACAAAGCAGAGGACGTCCAGTGGGCAAAAAACCTCGTCGGGACGACGATGATATGGAGAAGGATGAGGATTCCCACCCATAAATGGCTCTCACGTCGTATAATATCTCGTCGATCAACATCGGCACCATCACGAGTCCAACAAAACTAAACGCGCTACGGAACTTCATCAATAGCCAAAGACTCGATATTGTGTGTCTGCAAGAAGTAGAAAACGAACAGCTCTCCTTGCCTGGCTTCGTCGTTTTCTCAAATGTGGACCACACGAGAAGAGGAACGGTGATTGCACTGAAGGAACATATCCAGGTCTCTCACGTTGAGAAAAGTCTGGATCAGGGATGCCAGGCTTATATTGAAAAAATCTGGCAAAACCCGAAAAAAATGTCTGGCAAAAATCTGGCACAGCAAATTAACATAGGAAGCTGCCAGATTTCTCAAAAAATCTGTCTGGCAGAGCTTAACTTTCTCTGGCTGTGCCAGATAAATCTGGCAACCTGGCAACGCTGGCTGGATGGTCGACTGCTTGCTCTGAGAGTACAAGACACGACGATTTGTAATATCTACGCTCCCTCCGGCTCCTCACAACGTGCAACTCGGGAGGATTTCATTAATGGAACGCTTGCTTACTACCTCCGTCATCGCACTAGGCATGTCATCCTGGCCCACGATGCTAAATGACAGGTGGGCAGGAACTCACAGTCTCCCAGTGTTGGTGAGTTCTTTGCCGTTAATGTTCACGAAAAGTTCACTATTTTGCTATACAGAAATTCAAAACAAAAATTATTATCTGCGGATTTGAACAGTTTTTGACCTGTTTCATACTACCAGAAGGTGTATGCTGGTCACAAATGCCGTACCAAACTGATTTCCTACTCAATTAATCAATCTTTGATGTGAAATTCGCTAATAAACACGAGGCGCATTTCTTATAGCAAACATGCCATAACAAAATGGGCATGGTTCATTTAAGTAAACAAACTAACACTTCTTCCGACTGTGGCACCTATGTATTAGCCGTCTCGATCCTGGCCGGCGATTTCAATTGCGTACTTCGTGCATGCGATTCGAGTAGCCCGAACACGAGCCCTGCCCTTAGATCAGCTGTGCAACAATTGCAGCTTCACGACGTTTTGGAAAAAAAAACTGTGTCCACGCGAGACAGGATTCACGTACGTCAATCGGAACGCACAATCACGTCTCGATCGCATCTACGTGAGCGGTGAACTGCGACAACACCTTCGAGCAGCACACTGTGCACGTGTGCTCATTCACCGACCACAAAGCGTTGACACTCCGAATTTGCCTTCCCCATCTTGGACAGGAGTCTGGCCGTGGGTTCTGGTCTCTTCGGCCTCACCTTCTGACCGACGAAAACGTTGCGGAGTTCCAAAACCAGTGGCAATTTTGGACCCGGCAACGCAGAAATTATGGTTCGTGGATTCAATGGTGGCTTACATACGCTAAGCCTAAAATAAAAAGCTTCTTCAAGTGGAAATCTCGTTTGGTGTTCGAAGAATTCCATAACGAACATCAACATCTCTATACGGAACTACGGCAAGCGTATGACGGCTATTACCAGCACCCAGAAATGTTGACCACCATCAACAGGCTGAAGGGCGAGATGTTGGCGCTTCAACGAAATTTCTCCCAAACATTCATGCGAATCAACGAAACTCATGTGGCGGGGAACCCATGTCTATATTTCAACTGGGAGAAAGGCGAAGGAGGAAAACCATCATCACGCAGCTGAAGACAGAGCAGCACAAAACTATTGCCGACCCACAAGCGATCGAAACGCACATGGTCAATTACTTCTCGACCCTCTACTCGGAAGAAATAAGGGAGACTGTCGAAAACAGCTTCGTTTGCGAGAGAGTCGTTCCATCCCGAGACCGAGACGGCTAATACATAGGTGCCACAGACGGAAGAAGTGTTAGTTTGTTTACTTAAATGAACCATGCCCATTTTGTTATGGCATGTTTGCTATAACTACAGCTTGTCCGGAGTGTCTCTAGCACGAGAATCCTTGGTTAAAGACCTGGGAGTGCTTTTGGACTCGAAGCTAACGTTTAACGCTCATCTGACATACATCATCTCGAAAGCATCTTCCCAGCTAGGCTTCATATTTCGCTTTGCCAAGCACTTCAAAGATGTATACTGCTTAAAGGCCTTGTACTGCAGCTTGGTGCGACCCATACTTGAATACTCCTCCGTTGTTTGGAGTCCATACTACCAAAATGGAATTCAACGCGTTGAGAAGATTCAACGGAAATTCATCCGTTATGCTCTACGACACCTTCCCTGGACTGACCGTCTGGATCCACGATGGAAAATGAACAGGTGGGCAGGAACTCACAGTCTCCCAGTGTTGGTGAGTTCTTTGCCGTTAATGTTCACGAAAAGTTCACTATTTTGCTATACAGAAATTCAAAACAAAAATTTTATCTGCGGATTTGAACAGTTTTTGACCTGTTTCATACTACCGGAAGGTGTATGCTGGTCACAAATGCCGTGCCAAACTGATTTCCTACTCAATTAATCAATCTTTGATGTGAAATTCGCTAATAAACACGAGGCGCATTTCGTATAGCAAACATGCCATAACAAAATGGGCATGGTTCATTTAAGTAAACAAACTAACACTTCTTCCGACTGTTACACCTATGTATTAGCCGTCTCGGTCTGGATCTTCCTAGTTACGAGAGTCGTTGCAAACTGATTCATCTGGACCTACTCAGTGTTAGACGTGATGTTGCAAAAGCTTGCTTTGTCAGTGATCTGTTAACGTCTCTCATCGACTGCCCTTCGCTACTTACACAGCTAAACATAAACATTAGGAGACGTCAGCTACGTACACACGCCTTTTTGTTCATCGATACTTCCAGGACAAATTATGGTTTGAATGAGCCAGTTCGTAGCATGTGCCGTGTGTTCAATCATTGTCAACATGTATTTGACTTTAGTTTTTCACGTGCGTCCAATAGGCAGAATTTCTTGAGATTTATGTCACAGTAGCAATAGTGCGATAGTTCTAAGTTTTAATTGTCATTTGGGTATTTTAACCTGTTGACTGTAACAAACTACAAATAAATAAATAAATAAATAAATAAATAAATGCGCCTCGTGTTTATTAGCGAATTTCACATCAAAGATTGATTAATTGAGTAGGAAATCAGTTTGGTACGGCATTTGTGACCAGCATACACCTTCTGGTAGTATGAAACAGGTCATGTTCACCGAGAGCACGATGCTAAATGACAGGTGGGCAGGAACTCACAGTCTCCCAGTGTTGGTGAGTTCTTTGCCGTTAATGTTCACGAAAAGTTCACTATTTTGCTATACAGAAATTCAAAACAAAAATTATTATCTGCGGATTTGAACAGTTTTTGACCTGTTTCATACTACCAGAAGGTGTATGCTGGTCACAAATGCCGTACCAAACTGATTTCCTACTCAATTAATCAATCTTTGATGTGAAATTCGCTAATAAACACGAGGCGCATTTCTTATAGCAAACATGCCATAACAAAATGGGCATGGTTCATTTAAGTAAACAAACTAACACTTCTTCCGACTGTGGCACCTATGTATTAGCCGTCTCGGGGTTGGCTGCCCTTCGCTGCATTGAGAAGTTTCGATGCTATATAGAGGGTACTCGGTTCACTCTCGTAACGGATTCATCGGCACTCTCTTTTATAATGAGAGCCAAATGGAGATCCTCATCGCGTTTGAGCCGATGGAGCATTACTTTGCAACAATACGATATGGAGATCAAACATCGTAAAGGGAAGGAGAACATTGTCCCAGATGCGTTATCTCGGTCCATTGAAGCATTGGAGGTGATAGAAGCGGACACATGGTACCACAATCTGTATGAATCAGTTGAAAACGAACCCGAAAAATACATCGACTTCCGGATCGAGGATGGTCGATTGTTCAAGTTTGTAGCTGCCAAATCGGATGTATTAGACTACAGATTTGAATGGAAGGAGTGTGTACCTGAGTCCGAACGTCCACGAATCATGCACCAGGAACACGATGGCATGATGCACATCGGATTCGAGAAGTGCATCGAGAGTGTCAAACAAAAGTACTATTGGCCTAGGATGAGTGCTGACGTTAAGAAGTACGTAGGAAAATGCGAGGCTTGCAAGGAGAACAAGCATTCAACGACATCAACTGCTGCGGAAATGGGAAATCAACGAATCGCGACCAGGCCTTTCCAGATTGTGTGCATGGACTACATACAGTCTTTGCCTAGAAGCAAGCAGGGCAATGCCCACTTATTAGTCGTCTTAGACGTTTTCTCTAAGTACTGCCTGCTTGTTCCGGTAAAGAAAATCTCTTCAGGGAGTCTGTGCACAATCTTGGAGGAAAGATGGTTCCGAAGACTGTCCGTTCCGCAGTACGTTATAACGGATAATGCGACTACCTTTTTATCAAAGGAATTTCAAGAGCTGCTGAGGAAATATGAAATCCAGCACTGGGCCAATTCACGACACCGAAGTCAAGCAAACCCAGCAGAACGGCTTAACAGGACGATAAACTCGATGATCTGCACGTACGTCCGTCACGATCAGAAGCTCTGGGATCACGATGGTAAATGACAGGTGGGCATGAACTCACAGTCTCCCAGTGTTGGTGAGTTCTTTGCCGTTAATGTTCACGAAAAGTTCACTATTTTGCTATACAGAAATTCAAAACAAAAATTTTTATCTGCGGATTTGAACAGTTTTTGACCTGTTTCATACTACCGGAAGGTGTATGCTGGTCACAAATGCCGTACCAAACTGATTTCCTACTCAATTAATCAATATTTGATGTGAAATTCGCTAATAAACACGAGGCGCATTTCTTATAGCAAACATGCCATAACAAAATGGGCATGGTTCATTTAAGTAAACAAACTAACACTTCTTCCGACTGTGGCACCTATGTATTAGCCGTCTCGACCCCGTACCGAGTGATCTTCGGGCATGAGATGGTAACGCTCGAGACGGCTAATACATAGGTGTAACAGTCGGAAGAAGTGTTAGTTTGTTTACTTAAATGAACCATGCCCATTTTGTTATGGCATGTTTGCTATACGAAATGCGCCTCGTGTTTATTAGCGAATTTCACATCAAAGATTGATTAATTGAGTAGGAAATCAGTTTGGCACGGCATTTGTGACCAGCATACACCTTCCGGTAGTATGAAACAGGTCAAAAACTGTTCAAATCCGCAGATAAAATTTTTGTTTTGAATTTCTGTATAGCAAAATAGTGAACTTTTCGTGAACATTAACGGCAAAGAACTCACCAACACTGGGAGACTGTGAGTTCCTGCCCACCTGTTCATTTTCCATCGTGGGTAACGCTAGGATCAGATCACCGGAGGGAAGATGAGAGTGAGCTCTCGGAAGAAGAACGTGGGGTAAGGATGCAGGGAGTTAATAAAAAGAACTTCGAGCTCGTGAGGGAGAACTTGAAGAGAGCCTACGAGAGCACGAAACGGCAATATGACTTACGTCACAAACGCTACTCACCTACATTCACTGTCGGACAACGAGTCTTCAAACGGAGCTTTACTTTGTCATCTGCTGGAAAGGACTTTAACGCGAAGTTAGGTCCGCAGTATAAAGCGTGCGTCATCGTTGCAAAAAAAGGCAACAGCTCGTATGAGATCGCAGATTTAAATGGAAGATCTCTAGGTATCTTCTCGGCAGCGGATCTGAAGACCTAAAATAGAAGAATCTAAAAATAAAGCGTGGTACCACCAATTAATAACTGTTTGATTCTTGAGTTACAGAAGGTCAATGGTGAGGAGGGCTACTGAACCGAAAACGGTTTCATCTGGTCCAGTATTCCTAATCCTATTGCGTAATTCTATATCGAGGAGAGAATCACTAGTTAAGTAAAGAATCTGTCAAAGAAAGACATTGCCGAATGCATTCAACTAGGAAATCATTAATTTTAGTATTTTTGTAATGAATAATTTGTTAAATATTTTAATTTTCGTTTTGTTGTCAAATAGCTGTGTGTAGTTTCAAATAACCCCATTTATGCACTTTACGCAATCAACTGAATTGTTTACAATATCGTAAACAAAGTTTTGAAACTGGGTTGCAATCAGTTGGTAATAGCAGTGCATAATGTGAGAGAGAGTGAGCGTACAATAGGAGAATGGATAACTGTAGTAAGATGACATTGAATCAACCACATTTTTTTCGTCCATACTTACCTGATTGTATGTCCAGCATGCAATCCCCATACATGATGCACCTCTAGCTAAAATCGTTGGAGATGGAAATTTTCAATTTCTAGCAAAATGATCAATTGGCCAAAATAAGTTTCGACTAGTCATCAAATTGATAATAGCTCTTCTGAAAAAAGTACCTGTTTACCTAGATTTTAGCCACAACTTCATCAACAGCACACCACTTTTAACAATACGTTCTGAAATAATAGGCATTTGACAGTTTGGTAGTTCACAGTCTTCCGTACGCACACACTGATAAAACTGATAACGTTATCACAAAAAACCACAGTTGATTCACTGATAACGGCTTACTCCGACATAGCAAAACGTTTCTAAAGGTGATGAAATTTTTCACACCGTACTCTAGAGTAATTTTGTAAAAACTGTAAATATTATTCCGGAATTCTTTATTAATATGTTAAATTTTGAAAATCTGCATGTTCTGTTTTAGTAGATTTTAAATACTATTTTTAATTGTGAAATGTAGTATAGCTTATATATATATATATTTTATTTCGTTTTTCTTGAGTGTTGGTCCAACAATTTATACAGTTTAAAAGGGATCGCTGGAGACTGGAATCGAAAGATATTGATGGTCAGTAGGAGGTTTCGACCTTGAAACTGAGTTGAGTTGGTTTACCAACGATGATAACTTATGACCCCGACCCAAATATACACTGTTAATAAAACGCTACTCTTTCCTTAGCTAACATCTGTGATTCGATACTTTTGGATAAGTTTGAGGTTTTGATTCATTAGTTTGTGTTAAAAACAAAGTGTGTGAGTAAGTTTCGTTTTGTTTGTGAAAATTCTGGTTCAGAGGTACGCGTCACAATTTTGGAATTCTTGTGTATGAAAAAGAAAAGAAAAAAAATTCGGCTTCACTGACATTTTTTTTAACCCGAGCGGGGGGAGAGTGTAACCAGTGGTGTGTCTGTCTGTCTGAGATTAGTGAGATTGTCGCGATTAGTGTTTCGTATTTTATGTATAACAATATGCCAAGGAAAGGTTTGAATACAAGCTACCAACACCACCCATCGCCCACAAAATCACCCACTGGACAGTACACAGCCACACCACTAAACGACAGGAAGATCCGCTACCTACCACCAGATGGCACTGTTTACTGGATTTGGAGGCCATTAGGAGGTGGCATAATGGGGCCATGATGAGGCGGAAGGACGATGGCTCAGCGAGGAGGAGAGTGGATAGGTCAGCCGCCATCGTCGAGAATTATTTGATTGGCGATACTCAACAGCGATACTTCGTAAAGCTAGTTCAAACAAGTTCGAAAACCAGTAAAAAATCGTGAGGACGTGAAAAAAAAGTGAAGAAGGAGAGTGAGGTGCAGAACCATACAGGTAAAATTCCCTTCTTGAGAAACACCTTCTCGATCGCCAATAACCGCCATCGTGATTCCCCATTATGTCCACAGGACCCTGCAGTTTACCGCTGGCAATTCATCCACGGCGTGGTCAGACCCCATAGTGTCCGTCATTCGGCATACGGCGCGGTTAGACACGGAGCATCTTCCGATACGAAGGTATCCGGGAATACTAACCAACGGCCTATCGCCACGCCACGAGTATAGTGAAGAGAGAGAGAGAGATTGAAGAACCGTCGCGGAAAGTACCGAAGTACGCAACCGGTTTGCGAACCAAGTCGAGGAAAGGAACCGACTGGCCTGTGAAAAGTGCCCAGAAGGAAGCTGAGGAAGGTGAAGGAGTGGCTGTGGAAGGACCAACAGCGGGCCCGCACTGAAGAATTAGAAGAAACGAGGTAGGAGATAGCGAATAAGAAAGTGGGACGAACGTGGGAACAATAAAGGTGCCTATAGTTAAACAAGTGTTGTGTGTGTTAGATATTCGAGTGTTTCCTTGGCCGTGATATTCAAGCGCGCATGCCGACCCTGAGGTAGTGTAGAGGGGGGTCTCATTAGTGCTGGGCAGGGAGTACCCCATCTGTTACAAGTTATCATAAAAAACAAAGCGCGAACTGGTATTTCCCGGCGACTTTACAAATAAATAAAATCAAACAAAATCATCATGCAGAACTAGCTAGGATTTGTTTTACTTCATATTTCACAAAATTGCTTTCGAGTGTTAAAACATCGTCTCCCGCAAAGTTTACATTTTTCCCTCCACCAACACATACATCAGGGCTAGATAGATCTCCATAGGATCTATAGAATCCAAGCAATTAAAAAAAACCAAAATGCACAGCATTACGAACAGAGGTGAGGTTTCGACCAATAGCAGATAGATTTTAATTCTAAACAAGCCAAACGATTGGACATTTATCTACCAATCTGCTAAAATGAATACTTTGTTAATTTTTAATAGGTCACTATTGAAAAAAAAAACAAATTTCCAACTGTTGCAATGGTGATCAAAATTATCACCGAATGTCTGAAAACAGCGCATTCCCTAACACAGACTTAAAAATCGAATTCGATGCGGTCCCACTGAACGGTGCTCATTCAATCATCGTAAGTGCTAGTGTCCAGTCCAGCAGCAACAGCAGCAGCAGGAGTGCTTTCAACAACAACAACAACAACAAGAACAAAGAAAGGCTGCCTGAAAGCAGCGAGCTGCAGAGCTCATATGAGCAACCATTGAGAAGGAGGAAGAAGTCCCACCGCTAGGCTAGGATCGGAATCAGTAGCTCAGCTCAGCTCAGCATTACTCAACCATCACTACAAAACGGTCCTTTTCAGGACCACCATTAATTTGTTAAGAGTATTATTTGGACATTTGTCAAGGTCATCAGTTCCAGCCAGCAGCTAGCTATCAAGGCTCAACCTGGTCCTTATATAAGGTGTGGAATTGTAGGCCCGAATGTATTGGTGAGATTAATCATCGTCCGACCATTTTCCAGAACACGCTGGTAGGAAGTGTTAAAAATCCATATAGAATTTGAGAGAAGTGGGAATAATTAGCTTTGGGTGTATATTCAGTCCCCAGAAAGCCAATAAAATTAAATTTGTGAGAAAATTAGCTCTCACGAGTTCAATCTCATTTTTTACATATTCTGCACAAACGATACTTTCCGCCCCGCCCCATTCATATAATTCGGAAGGAAATCCTGTGAGGGGTGAATTGAATACACTTTAATACCAAAATGCACAAAACTTAAAAAATCATAAATAACAAAAAAAAATCAAAATACACCTTTTAAAGTCGGGTAGATGAATCGAAAATACTCAAGTTGACAGTCCCTTGGATTCTCCTTATCAACTTTCTCTTTGAAATAAATATTACAAATTTGATACGTTTACAAATAAAAAACGGAAAGAGTTAAGATTATTGATTATTGTTCAATTAAAAGAACTAAATGTTCACATTTGTTCCGTCCACTAGCGGTCCTACGTCAAGCTTCCGTCCGTGCCCCTAGGCACAGACCCTTCTACTTTTTTTCTAACCAAAACGAACATTTTAAAAGGTTGAATTTACAAAATGGTCGAATTTCAGAAAATAAGGGACGGCCTAGCGCCCACCTTTGCGAGAGAGTTTGCCTTCTCATTTCCTGTGATTGAGCAATGTGAGGGGATCCACACAAACCCATTTAAGAATGCCTGGTAATTCACGTCCATTCCGATGTTACTTTCACATACAATAAGCTCCGCATGTAAACACTACCGTTATCATATGAATAATGGTACTTCAAACACACTTCCAGATTTCGAAATGTGATGTTTCGAAATCTGGCGCGTATTTAGTAATATATGGAAATATGCATTTATGATTGATTTATAATCAGATGGATCTCACCAAATTCTGCCTCCGAAAAAGCACCGGTTTGTTCACTCGTGGTAATCGAAAAAATCATCCGCGTTGCTTTTACAACCGAACACAACATTTTGAATCACATGCGAAGTTCCAAGTGATTTTCATTAACTGTTTTGCAAGGCGTCTGCTTATTAGTTGACTTTTACATTTTATTAATAATCAGCAATCAAAATTTGCAAAAAGGTATCCGTGTAGTTAATCTGCTTCCTATTCGGTTTATAATTTAAAATGAAGACAAAATTACCTTGATGCTTTTTTTTTTGGATGCCATCACTGAAAGTTACTTCGCCTGACAGTTTCACTCTGAATTCAAGTGTTAACAACTCTTCAAGCTCCGAAACACAACTGAATTCCTACCTTTAGCTTTGCCAAACTTAAATATCCAGCCTAGTTTGATTTTTGTTTTGGCCAAGGGCACGTTTTGGGAATCACCTATTCAAATGATGGGAAATAACGTGCGTATCTTATATCGGATTCGTTTATTATCCGGTTGGAACCAGTTTCGGAGACGAACTTTTTTCAGTGCCAATCTCAACCTGAGGTAGGTTTTAAAAATAGCGTTCGAATTTAGTAACACTAAATTTACGGGCTTGTTGCCAATGCTGAACGGGTACTGTACTGTTAGGTACCCAAGCAAAGTCGGTAAACAAAATGGAAGCAAATTGATATTAAAGTTGGAAGTTCCTATCATAATGAAAATTCAATTTATTTCAATTGTCGCGACATAAGTCTGATATCATATTGTGCTTTCAAGATCTTTTTAAATGAAAACAGCTTAACTTTTAGTTCTACTGTTAACGTCTTGTTGAACATTTAATTTAAGTTCATCTGTCTTTGAACTAACGATTATTGCTTATTTGTTTCGTTTGAAACATTTTAGGTAATTTGTGACTTGTACGGGTGAGATTTTAACTCAAGTCAAGTCAAGCGTGAAAAGAATGGATGCATTTACACCAGGTCCGTATTCAATTAAATACTATGAATGCAAAATCAGTAATCAAATTGATTTAATTGAAAGCAGGATTTTTTCCGTGTTGGGTATTTTGATCACTGCGACCAGTACTTAGATCTATTGTGATATATTCCCCGTTTTAATATTGCTTTATCAGCATGTCGTATCACCATTTCAATTCACTGGCAACACTGGACTCAGCCAAGCCGGCTCGTACATAGCCTTATCAAAAAAGTGGAAGGGTCTGTGCCTAGGGGCACGAACGGAAGCTTGACGTCCCAACTAACAATTTTCACAATGTAAACGCTTTACTCATTTCACTTATACAGTCTCAAGCTATATTTAAACGTTATACGATATGAGGAAACCTTTACTCAACCTCTATACAAGCAAATCTGGCGAACTTAGTCAGCTACTTATGGCTGTTGGAACGGTCGGGAGAAGCTCTTATTGCATATTCATTAACGCTTTTATACAGCTGTTATCCTGCTGTTTAGTTGTGTGTGAACTTGAAAGGCGCTTATTCAACCTTTTCCCGGTTATCCAATAATCACTACACAGCTTTCTCTTGAAGCCGAGTTAAATACGGTTTACGCTTTTTATGAAGGAATTTATTGAGTTTATTTTGCTGTGAATCAAATTAATCGAAATTAGTTACAAATCATCACCAAATTATTTACCCTGCACCGGAACCTAGAATCGAACTCGGAACGACCTCATTGGCAAACCTTGACACTACCAACTGTGCTACGCCAACACTTTGAACTTATGTAAACAAATCAACATTCCCTTCTACAACAAAATCGCTGAGTAGAGGTTTTATAATGGTGCACATGAATCACTTTTCTCGACTAGTTATAAAAGAGCAGAGTAAAAGCTCTAAAACTACACACGTCTAAAAATAAACCTAGTTGACTGTGAAAATGCTTCCGAAGTTCCTCTAACAGTACAGCTTAGTACAGGTTGTTTAATTGTTGAAAAGGCACTTTTTAATTTTATGTTATTCAGCAAGAGTTGTTGGTTGTGTAGAAGCCATCAAATGAGTAATATATTCACTTTGTCAGCTTTGTTTTGCAGCTACAAGTGGAAAGTTGATTAGTGTGTGTATAGAAGTGACATTAGCGTTTATTGGCTGATGTTATTCAGTGCGACTGACAAATTGAATAAAGGTTGTGAGAAAGTTGAGTAAACGCTTTTCAAAACTATTTTGCTAGCTTTTGCTTGTAGCTGTATCTGCAGCTTCTTTTCAGGTATTTTACAGCACAACGCTGGAAAAGTTGGCTTACAAAGCTGAAAATGTTAGTTGGGGTAGGACCGCTAGTGGACGGAACAAATTTGAACATTTAGTTCTTTTAATTGACCAATCATCAATTATCTTAACTCTTTCCGTTTTTTATTTGTAAGCTTATCGAATTTGTAGTATTTATTTCAAAGAGAAAGTTGATGAAGAGAATCCAAGCGACTATCAACTTGAGTATTTTCGATTCATCTACCCGGCTTTAAAAGGTGTATTTTGAATTTTTTGTTATATATGAATTTTTAAGTTTTGTGCATTTTGGTATTAAAGTGTATTCAATTCACCCCTAACAGGATTTCCTTCCGAATTATATGAAAGGGGCGGGGCGAAAGTATCGTTTGTGCAGAATATGTAAAAAAGGAGGGACTTCAAGAGATTGAACTCGTGAGAGCTAATTTTCTCACAAATTTGATTTTATTGGCTTTCTGGGGACTGAATATACACCCAAAGCGAATTATTCCCACTGCTCTCAAATTCTATATGGATTTTTAACACTTCCTATCAGCGTGTTCTGGAAAATGGTCGGATGATGATTAATCTCACCAATACATTCGGGCCTACAATTCCATACCTTCTATAGAGACCAAGTTGAGCCTTGATAGCTAGCTGCTGGCTGGAACTGATGACCTTGACAAATGTCCAAATAATAATCTTAACAAATTTATGGTGGTCCTGAAAAGGACCGTTTTGCAGTGATGGTTGAGTAATGCTGAGCGGAGCACGACAAGCTACTGATTCCGAACCTAGCCTAGCGGTGGGACTTCTTCCTCCTTCTCTATGGTTGCTCATATGAGCTCTGCGCTCGCTGCTTGCAGGCAGCCTTTCGTTGTTGTTGTTGTTGTTGTTGAAAGCACTCTTGCTGCTGCTGCTGCTGCTGCTGCTGCTACTACTGCTGCTGGACTGGACACCACCACTTACGGTGATTGAATAAGCACCGTTCAGTGGGACCGCATCGAATTCGATTTTTAAGTCTGTGTTAGGGAATGCGCTGTTTTCAGACATTCGGTGATAATTTTGATCACCATTGCAACAGTTGGGCATTTGGTATTTTTCAATAGTGACCTATTGATAACTAACCAAATGATCACTTTAGCAGATTGGCAGATAAATTTCCAATCGTTTGGCTTGTTTCGAATTAAAATCTATCTGCTATTGGTTGAAACCTGACCTCTTTTCGTAATGTGCATTCTGGTTTTTTGAAATTGCGTTGATTCTATAGATCCTGTGGAGATCTATGTAGCCCTGATATATGTGTTGGTAGAGGGAAAAATATAAAGTTTGCGGGAGACGATGTCTTAACACTCGAAAGCAATTTTGTGAAATATGAAGTAAAACAAATCCTAGCTAGTTCTGCATGATGATTTTGTTTGATTTTATTTATTAGTAAAGTCGCCGGGAAATACCAGTTGGCGCTTTGTTTTTTATGATAACTCTTTACTTGAAAACAGGCAAAAACTCACAAACAGGCTGCTTTTTCATGGTATAGTGTGATAATTCAATAATCAATAAATTATCTCAACATTTAGTTGCAAACCATAATTTTGGTAGCATACAAAATATTCTATAATCCACATTAAATTTCACATGTAAGCGCTGATTGAAACAATCTTTTCGACGTCACTATAAGGATGATTGATTAAACGAAAGAAACGAATCGTGCGGAATGAAAGCCGAGGAAAAACTAATTGCACCAATATATTCAGGCCTACAATTCCACACCTTCTATAGACAGGTTGCGCCTTGATAGCTAGCTGCTTGCGGGAACTGATGACCTTAACCAATGTCCAAATAATACTCTTTAACAAATTTTTGGTGGCCCTGAAAAGGAACGTTTTGTAGTGATGGTTGAGTAATGCTGAGCTGGGTGTTCAACACGGATGAGGCTGTCGAGCTGTATGTCGTTTGGAGCGAGGGTGACACGCTTGGCATAGATGACCGATCCGCAGTGACTCACGAAGAGCTACTGATTCCGATCCATAGCATAGCGGTGCAGCTTCTTCCTCCTTTGATGGTTGCTTATGTGGGCTCTGCAGCTCGCTGCTTGCAGACAGCCTTTCGTTGTTACTGGAGAACAATTTTCAATGCCACACGCCGAAAGCACTGCTACTGCTGCTACTAATTTCGACGACCGAACACCACCACACAGTGCAAAAATATTACGCAATTCCATCCTCCCTATTTGCACGTGCCCGAGGATCGGAGGTGAATGCTACTTCGACTTGTTTCGTCTACTTACTACTCTCTGACGACTGTGCTGGGGAAGCAGCATATGCATGTAGGTAATAGGTGGATTTGTTAGTTAATTCGACGGTTTTGGACAATGCTGGACATTTACCAGTTTTTCAATAGTTTCTTGTTAAAAATCAACATTTTGAAGCATTTTTATCGATGCGTAGCCATATTTCTGATCGATTGGTGATAAAAATATTAAAATTGGACCAGGGGCAGCTGAGTTATTACTGTTCAAAATCATTCTTAATTTGTTACATGTTCCATTTTCGGTTTTCACAAAGTGTACCCCCATATAGAAATCAAAGACGTAGTCCTACGTCAAAAATAGTTTATTCGCGGAATTTTGCATCTTTAAATTCAACCGCTGGTTGCAAAGGATTGTTTCGGACAGGCAGCTGGGGTCGCAACGTTATCTCCGAAGATCGAGGTTTGTCAGGAGCCACCATGTCAGGTACTTGTATCGAAATCGTACTGTGGTCATCGGCATCTATTCATACAACGAACAACAAAAGCCATCGCAACGTTTCAACATCAACCAGTTGGTCTCTGCACATACGTCTGTCAAACGGATCGTGTCAAACTACAGTGAGATCAGATTTAAAGTTGGTGCTATCGTTCCCAGAAGCTCCTTGTGTTGGTAGATTATATGTTGTGGTCTGTCGATGGTATCGATTGCCCAGGCACTTATTTACGAAATGTCCAATCTAGATGAAGAATATGTCTGCTCTATTTGTGAAAAAAGTGAGAATGACCTGTCACGGATGATCGAGTGCCTTTATTGCAATAAAAGCTGCCACATTCGCTGCAAGAAGATTTACGGAAACGCGATTTCTAAGGCTAGGAAAAAACCCTTTTTCTGCTCTGTTGAATGCATTGATATACACAGCCGCTCATGTCAGCCAAAACAATCCAATGATCTCGATGTTATTACCGAGTTGCGGTCGCTCAACCAGTCGATTCAGGAAATCAAGCAGGAGTCGTTGCAGTCTCGAGCTGCTTTTGAAGAAACTAGGGTTCAAATGGCTGCGTCGATGGCTACTCTGGTGGAAACAAACAAGCATGTTGAGGAGTCTCAGGCTTTTCTGGCAAATCAGTTTGACACCTTACAGGCTGGTTTCAACATGTTCAAAGAGGAGCTATGTGGCTTGAAGAGAGATAACTCTAAGTTGTCTAAAGAAGTACAGGAGTGTCAAAACAGAAATCAACAACTTGTCTCCACTGTGTACGACCTAGAGCTCAACCTCGATAGAGTGGATCGTTTGCTGTTGGCGAAAAATGCAGTTATGTTGGGGGTTCCTGCGTTGGAAAATGAAAACACCAAGGAAGTGGTACGTTGTGTGATGAACGCCGTTGGAGCTTCGTATAGTGCTGCTTGTATCGTGGATGCTAGACGTATTCATAGCAGGAATGATCGCGGTAATACAGCGCCAATCATCATACGGTTTGTCGACGAAAACACCAAGGAGGCTTTTTTCGAGAAGAAGCGAGCTCATGGAGTCCTGCTGGCGTCTGCTGTTTGTGAAGCTTTCATCGGGTCAACGAATCGGATCACTGTACGTGACGAAATAACATCCTTCGGGAAAGATCTTCTTCAAAAAACAAAAGATTTGCAGAACTCGTTAGACCTCAAATACGTGTGGATGGGAAGAGATGGCAAAATACTGGTGAAACGTCATGACGGCGCAAAAGTGGAGAAAATTTCATTGCAGAAGGATCTCGAATCACTATCGAAAGCATCTCAGAAGCGGGCACTCAACTCATCCGGAAACAATTCAACCCCGTCACCACAAGGACCATCACCAAATGTTGTATTGTGGTTGGTGATGTTAATCTACCCGTTAATCAGCCCAACAACAGAGCAGTTGAGGAATATCTAAGTGCACTGCGTTGTTATAACTTCAAAGTAACGAATACATTTCCAACAAGACCGATCAGTAGCAATATTCTAGATCATGTGGTTTGTTCTGAATCTCTGCTGAACAACGTAGTCAATGAAACACTTTTTTCCGATATTAGTGACCATTGTTTCGTGCTTTCCACGTTCCAGAATCCCAAAATTGTGAACAAGCGTGTTTTGGAGAAAACTATAGTAAACCACGCAAAGTTACACGAAGATTTTGTTGACGCCACCAGATCTCTTCCAACTGGATCCGCAGAAGCAAAACTGCAGTATATCATTAACCTGTATCAGGAATTTAAAGAAAATTGCTCAAGGAAAATAACGGTGCAAGCAAAGATAAAAGGGTCGTGTCCATGGATGACCTTCGATCTGTGGAAAATGATTCAAATAAAAGATAAAATTCTATCCAGAAGCAGGAGACACCCTCTCGATACTTCCCTCCAGGAACAACTTGCCCATGTATCGAAAATGCTTCAGCGAACAAAAGAACAAGCCAAGAGATCATACTACAGTAACCTACTCCGTGATCCACATCCAAAAAACATGTGGAAAATCCTGGATCAAGTGCTAGGTCGCACATTTGATGAGCAGCAACAAATTGAACTCGAGCATTGCGGTCGTAGCGTTAAGGATCCCAAAGATGTAGCTGAAATATTCAACGAGTTCTTCAGTGGAATCGGACCCCAGCTCGCCTCCAGCATCACAAGTCGTCGAGATATCACCAAGTTTGGAAGTTTGAGACCCACCAGGAACTCCTTTTTCATGAGACCCACAACGAAACAGGAAGTAATTGTGGAAATTAAAGCACTTGACAGCTCCAAGAGTAGTGGACCGGATGGTATTCCAGCAACATTCTTGAAAACCCACTACGATTTTTTTGCCGAATTATTAACGGATGTCTTCAACGAAATCATTGACACCGGACTTTATCCGGACTTCCTGAAAATTGCCCGAGTGATACCAATCCACAAATCTGGCTCAAAAAAGGATCCAAACAACTACAGGCCAATATCTGTTCTTTCGGTTTTCAACAAAGTACTAGAACGGCTCATCGTTCGTAGACTGACCAAATTTCTTGAGGTCACCGATGCTCTTTATCATTACCAGTATGGATTCCGCGTTGGTTCAAATACTCTAACTGCAACTAGTGAGCTAGTCGACGACATTTACGACGCGATGGATAAGCGTAAAGTAGTAGGAGTTCTATTTCTTGACCTAAAAAAAGCGTTTGAAACAATTGACCACGCTGTAATGCTGCAAAAACTCGATAATTACGGCATCAGGGGAACTGCAAACAGATTGATACAAAGTTATTTATCTGGGAGAAAACAGTCTGTTTCTGTACAGAAAACTACCAGTGCATATAGACATATGTCAGTCGGAGTACCGCAGGGTAGCAATCTTGGCCCGCTTTTATTTCTGCTCTACATAAATGATTTGCCGAACCTACGTTTGTACGGAAAACCACGTCTTTCTGCCGATGACACCTCAATATCGTACATCGGAACCGATGCCAATCAAATTGTGGATCTTTTTTTTTTCCTTTATTTAACGTCGGTCTCTGTTCCGCAATCTAGTGCCAATCACCGACGGACATCGTTTGCCATCCATTTACGGCAATCGAATGTGCAGGAAGGCAGCTTCCACACCTGCGTAAGATATCGCACCCATTCAACACACATGCGCCGGGACCAACGGCTTTACTTCCCTTCCGAAGGAAGACGTGACCAGAGATTTTTATGCCTTAAAAAAAATCCCACCGACCTCGGCTATGATTGAACCCAGACCCATCGGGGTGTTAGAAAGCAGTCACGCTTACCACTACACCACCGGCGCCGGCGGTAAAATTGTGGATCTCATGAAACAGGATTTGGAGAAACTTGAGGACTTCTTCTCCGAAAACTTGCTATCGCTGAACCTCGCCAAGACCAAATACATAATATTCCATTCGCCTCGCCTAACTGTTTCAAGAAGTCACGAACTTGTCGTGAACTCGACGAAGATCGACGAAGTGGATAGTTTCAAGTACCTGGAACTAACACTTGACTCTACACTATCTTGGAGTCACTATATCAACACGCTGCAGAAGGCCATCACTACTACATGTGGAGTGCTGTGGAAAGTGTCCAAGTTTCTGCCTTGAAATCAACTTCTACTGCTTTACCACGCCTTCGTGCAATCGAGAACTTGCTACCTAGTGTCAATATGGGGTGCTGCGAGTAAAACCAAACTTAAAACAATCCAGAAGACTCAAAATAGATGTCTGAAAATTATCTACAAGAAACCGTGGCTGTATCCAACAGTAGACTTGTACACTGAAGCAGCTTTCTCAATATTACCTGGTGCGGCCTTGCGTGACTTACAAACCTTGGTACAAATCCAGAATCTCCTACACAAACCGTCAGCTCTTCACAACCAGTCTTTTCCACGTACGTCCCACCGCTATGAAACAAGAAATCCCCCAGCACTTATCGTTAGTCGTCCAAACACCGGGTACGGAAAGATGTCTTACAGTTACTATGGTAGAACAAAATACAACACGCTACCTATTTCTCTACGATCGGAACGAAATCCACAGCGATACAAACATCATGTGACTTTATGGATTAAAAATAATATTGCAAACTACATAATTTAGACCGATGTGTACCAGTGTAATATCGTTCACTGCTGCTTTATGCTCCCTTCAAAGAGATCACTCTCACTGGGAGCTTCTACTCCAAACTACCGTTACGCTGTTTACTAATGCCATGAAAATCATTTTCTTTTCTTCCGCCTCCCTCCGCCTAGCAACACCGCCACCCACCATACCGCCACCCACCGCACCACCAACCATCAACGACCACCGCTGCCTCAACTAAAACAAAAACTGAAAATGTTGTGAAACAAAGCTTTTGTAATGTTAATTTTGAAAAGAAGAGTAGGTTTTGTGCCTGTTGGAGGAATTATCTCGAAAGGAGAAAACCTCCAGTGGGCTTTTCTACTTCAGACAAAAAAAGAATAAAGAATAAAGAATAAAAAAAAAAGAAAGCATTTTCCCAGTCAGGTATTACATTTCGAATGAATTGCACTACTTGGCTGGGAACTGAATTCCAAATATCAAAGGGTTATGTCAGCCCCTTATCCAGAAAAATACAGGTGTTCAGAGTCTTCTTTTTCTATGCCACATAATCGACACATGTCCCCTTGAGGTTTTCCTATTAGCTTCAAGTGATATTTACATGGACAGTGTCCTGTTATTGAACCAGTGCACATACTGAGTGTTGGTCGATCAATGCTGGGTAATGCGCAACACAGATCCCATTGAGATCACTAGCCTCTTCCCAGCAACTCCTATCCCTACCTCGCCGTGGTACCGGCTGGGAACTGTGAGCAACCTTAGGGAAGATTGGGTAATAAACCCCGGTAGGAACTTTGGTCATAGGCTGACAGGGAAGGGGGGGTTTGCTTCGGCAAGCCTGAGCGTCTGTTCTCCAGGATGAGCGGCTCACAACAGCATCTGTTCCCCATGTTAGGGGCGGCTGATCTACGTCCGAACGCCAGTGAAGGACTCTAAGCACAACTGTGCACCCTGGTCCTCGGGAAAGTTAGGGGATTGGTGTCAGGCCCTGCGAGCCAGCCGTAAAAAAAGCATTGCAACGGAAAATCAGCAACAGAGGAATACGAACCGAGACCAACGGCAACGACCCCAGCGACGAAATAGGACTTGCGATTGGAATCGGCACGTGGAACTGTCGATCTCTCAATTTCATCGGGAGCACCCGAATACTCGCCAATCTACTGAAGGACCGCGGATTCGGCATCGTAGTGCTGCAGGAGATGTGTTGGACAGGATCCATGGTGCGAAAGTTTAGAGGTAATCATACCATCCACCAGAGTTGCGGCAACACACGCGAGCTGGGCACAGCTTTCATCGTGATGAGCGAAATGCAGAAGCGCGTGATCGGTTGGTGGCCGATCGACGAAAGAATGTGCAGGTTGAGGATCAAGGGCCGATTCTTCAACTTTAGCATAATCAACGTGCACAGTCCTCACTCCGGAAGCACTGATGATGACAAGGACGCATTTTACGCGCAGCTCGACCGCGAGTAGGATCGCTGCCCAAGCCACGACGTCACGATCATCATAGGAGACCTAAACGCTCAGGTAGGCCAGGAGGAGGAATTCAGACCGACGATTGGAAAGTTCAGCGCCCTCCAGCAGACGAACGGGAACGGCCTACGACTCATCGATTTCGCCGCCTCCACGAACATTGCCATACATAGCACCTTTTTCCAACACAGCCTCCCCTAGCGTTACACCTGGAGATCACCACAGCAGACGGAATCGCAAATCGACCACGTTCTGATTGATGGACGGCACTTCTCCGACATTATCGACGTCAGGACCTATCGTGGCGCTAACATCGACTCTGACCACTACCTGGTGATGGTCAAACTGCGCCCAAAACTTTCCGTCATCAACAATGTATGGTACCGACGCCCGCCACGGTACAACCTAGAGCGACTGAAGCAACCGGATGTCGCCTTAGCATACGCGCAGAATCTCGAGGCAGCGTTGCCAGAGGAGGGCGAGCTTGATGTGCCCCCTCTAGAGGACTGCTGGAGTACAGTAAAAGCAGCCAGTCTAATCTCAGTCGGCGCCGCCGGGATGTTCTGAGGCATAACATCTCTCCTTCGGAAGGGAAGTAAAGCCGTTGGTCCCCGGTTGAGTTGATGGGTCGATATGTAGGATCCAGGTGTGGGAGCTGCCTCCCTGGCGTCGGTAGCATTGGAGCGCGTCACTTTTCAATAGGTCCTATCTACATTGATCGATTCTCTTCATCGACACTCTCTTTCGTAAATAACTCGGCTTCACAAATGTTTCCTGCCGTCTTCGTCGAATTAGATGCTAGATTGTTGCTTCTTCCATCGAAAATATCGGGCCGTGGCGATTCAAAGTTGATCAAGGTTGATCAAAATAATTTGTACCCCTGCTTCCAGTTTGATTACATGAGCATTTTGTGTGGTCGTTGGTTCTGAATATGGACAAACAGGGAGATGAATTCTATTCCTACTCTTTACTGTAATAAGCTTGGTGGCCCTGAAAAGAGCCGTTTTGTTGCCAAAGTTGGTGATGATTTAACCTCCGAAACCAAACAGAGTGCGTCTCTGTCACTTCAAAACGTAGATGACATCCATGGCCGCTTACGCTTGGCATGTTTAGTGTAGGTGACAGCATCACGGATCTCATTTTTCAAGAACACCTTCCGTACACCTCGTAAATCAGACCGGAGATACGTCAGACACCGCCACGGCGAGCCAGAGGACGGATGGTGGTTATCTCGAAGAATTTGCGTTTGGTTCTGAATATGGCGATGAGTGTGCAAAATATTACGCAATTCCATCCTCCCTATTCGCACGCGCCCGGATCGGAGGCGAATGCCACTTCGACTTGTTTCGTCTACTTACTACTCTCTGACGACTGTGCTGGGGAAGCAACATATACATGTAGGTAATTGGTGGATTTGTTAGTTAATTCGACGCTTTTGGACTATGCTGTACATTTACCAGTTTTTCAATAGTTTCTTGTTGAAAATCAACATTCAAAAGCATTGTTATCGATGCGTAGCCATATTTCTGATCGATTGGTGATAAAATTATTGAAATTGGACCAGGGGCAGCTGAGTTATTAACGTTCAAAATCTTTCTTAATTTGTTACATGTTCCATTTTCGGTTTTCACAAAGTGTACCCCTATATAGAAATCAAAGACGTAGTCCTACGTCAAAAACTAACAATGACACCAACGCAAACCATCAACATTAGCGGGTAGGAGAAGCATTCCCCTTCCCGATGATATTGTTGGTTTGCGTGGACGACCCTCGGTTGGCGAGAAAAGGGCATAAGAAGGTTTGTTTACAAAAAGCTTGTATGCCCTTTTCACATGTGGCTCTTGATATGTGGTGGTAAACTATAACGAACAAAGTTTGGTGCACCGGTAAACAAATGAGGCACGCGACACCTCTGTGAAAAATACACAAATGTCCAACTGTTGCAATGGCGATCAAAATTATCACCGATTACCTGCAAACAGCGCATTCCCTAACACAGATTTAAAAATTGAATTCGATCCTGTCCCACCGAATGGTGCTCATTCAATCACCGTGTGTGGTGGTGTCCGTTCAACGGTGTCCGCATCAGCAGCATCAGTAGTAGCAGTAGTAGCAGCAGCAGCAATGCTTTCGGCATGTCGTAGAACATTGTTCTCCAGTACGCTACGAAAGGTTGCCTGCACGCAGCGAGCTGCAGGGCCCACATAAGCAACCATAGGAGGAAGAAGCCCCACCGCTAGGAATCAGAACAGCCTCATCCGTGTTAAAAACCCAGCTCAGCATTACTCAACCATCACGACAAAACGGTCCTTCTCAGGACCACCATAAATTTGTTAAAGAGTATTATTTGAACATTTGTCAAGGTCATCTAGCCTAGTTTCCTACAATCAATTTTCGCATATTTTTCATTTATGGAAAAAGCCAAAAATTCCGTGCGTTTTGTGCACGAAAATGTGTAATTACGTCATCATAAAACGAGGCTTTTCCATGATACCGTGCTAGCATGCTAGACGGTACCTATCTTTATGTCTTTTGATGCAAATTTTAAGCCCCTCCTATTAAGGGAATTATGCCAAAAACAAATCTTGCCGAATTCTCTTAATAGGAGGGGCTTAAAATTTGCATCTAAAAGCATCAAGGTAAGTACCGTCCGGTATGCAGATTTAATTTCCGAATACCAAAATTGATGGGCAGTCTGTTCAAATTTCTACAATTGTACGAAGTAATTGATAATTGAGAAATAGTTTGCGAGTTTATCGATAAAGCCATGTCGCAGTATTTGGCTACACAATACAAGCGCCGATCACGTAAGCGCGTAAAGGAAGAGCAAGCGGACAAACCTCCAAAGAACCAACCAAAACTGATGCTGAAAGAAATCGGTGTTACCGAGACAGGATCAGAACGGCTAGAGACAACATTGCTTTATCTACTGGTTGGGATGCTGGAGAAGGGTCTTCAAGACAAGGTAGGACATTTGACTATTTTCCTTTGAAATAAAGATGTTAATTGTTTATAACGCATCTGAGGTAAGTGATAATTCACGATTATTTATTTATTTCTTTTATTAGAAAATTATTTCTTTTTTTATTAGAAAAATACTTTTCAAAAGAATAAATTGGTAAACAACATGAGTTGTTTGCATTGCGATAATATTGTTTTTTAATTATATTTAATTACAACAATTTAATATTTACTATACTTTTGCAGTGACATCATAACTACCTTTCGTAATCCTACGTCAAATCCGAGGGGAGCGACACATCTAAATCTCAAGTTTAGGTGGTCAACAAATCTCACACTAGCGAATCAATCTTCGAACAATCTTCTTTCATTTGTCGCATCTACTTGCATCGCTCATCATTTTTTTGCAGGAAATCTTCAGAATCGTCATCAATCTTCTTTCTATCTACTCAGCGTGCGTGCAGCTAGCCACAGTAAAACACAATCTTTTTTGCATCGTAGATAGAGTCGTCCCCCTCGGTCAAATCTACGGTCGTGTTTTGGATACCTCTTACTTTTTTGAAATTGCACCCCCAATATGTTGCCGAAAGACGTAATCCTACGTCAAAAGTGGTTCAGTTTTTCAGCTCAACAAGCGATACGTGTGGTAGCGTTCCACACGGGCTTTCTATGCTCACTCACACTATCATAGTATGCTGCCAATCTTAACTCCCTTCTACCACTAGGTGCGTAATTGTTCGTCAATGAAAAGCGGAGCTTCTTTCTGATCCGAAGTTCCACTTCTGTTCAGTGTCTTAACTCAAGAGAACACCAGAAATTCAAATAGGTATATGGATAGATTTTTCAGTCTTAGAATTAAAAATTTCAGTTTCTAGTACACTGTATTCAATTACAGTCGATCGGTTGACTACCGCCATATGGATTTGGCAAACTTTAGTCTTCTGCCACGAGTTGATGTGTTCCAGCGCTCAGTATCAAACGGATTACACAAGGGGATTTTTTGTTTAGTTCAAGGTTATGAGTCATGGAAGCATATTGTGGGAATCACGTGTGTTTAAATACTGTTGCTGATCTATCATCCAGCCAAAAGGGTGTGTTGGATAGACAAAGTTAATACATATCTAGGGTTAATATCACTAAAGTCGGCCTACATAAATTTCTTCTTTGGGCATGATATCGGCTTTCCTCCATGCGGAGTGAACCCCCACGTGACTGTTTCGTGCAGACAGCAGCAGGCGGCAGCTGGCAGTGGTGCTAGGAAAAAAGAATAATAAAAGCAGTTCGTTTGGTTAGCAATCGGTAATGGCATAATAACTTTTTCCACAAGCGTCGGATCGTTTTGCGGTGCTGGAAGAAAAGTTTTCTTGTAAAATTTACTAGAGAGAAGTTGGATTGACTTATTTTTAGAGGACAATTGGTGACCTTGCCAGATTTTTATTTGAAACAGTAAGTCTTTCCGTAGAAAATGTCGTGCAATGATATCATAGGTATGACTTTTCATTTCAGGATAGCTTATATTACGTCATATCAGCTGCACAGCATAAACATAATTTTGATATCACATCAAAGTGCATGCACTTCAATCGTGTCGAAAATATGGTGTAATATCACTTGCCAAAAAAGACAAAAATATCATTAATACAGTGCATGAACTGATATTACGGTGCTTTTATTATTTGATTATTTTTGTGGCTATAACAATTAAATGAGGCTTTCGACATGATTGAAGTGCATCCATTACATGTTATATTTTAAAAAATTTTTTTTTTGCTTTTCGCACATTCGGTGGTGACGTGATTTTGGCACATTTTCCACAACGCGGGTTTGATGTGGCAGTTACGGGTCCCGTGTCCGAAATTCAGACAGCGCTGGCACTGGGTCACATCGCGATGGCCGCCACGATATGGCTTCCATCGAATGATGATCGAGTTGATTGAGCAGATAGGGAAATACACCAAGAATAGACAATCCGGATAAGCCTTCGCGGTCTCGTCGTTCCTCGTGATTCTGAAAACCGCGATGGGAGCCAGCTTGTACCGGTCTCTAATCCTGGCCTCGATCAGCTTCGGGTCGCAATTTGGGATAACTCAGACAACCACTTTTAATGGCCTCTCATCAGGGATGTCATGTGTGAACAATTCCGTACTGGCGTTCTTCAGGTGGCCCACGACGAAATTGTACTCCGCTTTTGTTCGAAGCACCACTTTGGTACCGACTCGTCCCAACTTGTATTCTGCTTTCACACCCAGAGCCGCCAGTTCAGCAATGAGTTCGTTGTGTACCGCCATATGGATTTGGCAAACTTTAGTCTTCTGCCACGAGTTGATGTGTCCGAGCGCTCAGTATCCAACCGGATTTCATCAGGGGATTTTTTTAGCTTAATAAGTTGAAGGTTATGAGCCATGGAAGCATGTTTTTCAGCTCAAAACGCGATGCGTTGTATAGTGTTCTCCACGGGCTTTCTATGCGCACTCACACTATCATAGCATGCTGCCTATCTTAACTCCCTTCTACCGCCAGGCGGTACCGCTACCGCGCGTTCCGATCAGGAACAGCCGTAAAAGTGATAGGGGCCTGAGTGTCCCTAATTTGGGCCCATACATAAATTCAGCAATGGACTAAATTTACAATAGCAACCAAAAATATCCATAAGTAACGTCCCAATAACGCGTTCATCTAGATAAAATTGATAAATAGCAGATTTTTAGCGATGGGCCCAACCTTAGATCCATAGGCCAACATTAGAGACATTTCCCTTTTATTCATAAAATTGGTCCTAGAAAGCACTTCTAGAAGACTCATTTGAACGACTTCGGACTTGTGACCGGAAAATGGACACTGGAATCTACTGGGTGAGCTAGGTACGTTAGTGTTCGCCAATGAAAAGCGGAGCCACTTTCTGATCCGAAGTTCCACTTCTGTTCAGTGTCCTAACTCAAGAGAACACCAGTAATTCAATTAGGGTTTTTGATCTTATTTCCTTCCTACTAAGTACAACACGCCCTTTACCTCTCTTTTCTGAACAAGTTTAAATAAAACAAGGAATATTTCTGTCAAAGATAACTTCTAAACTTATTCATCTTTCCATACGTACCGTTGGATTTGATAAAGAGTCACAAATTTATTGTATACGGACTAGGAGGATCGTTCTGTACAAATTAAATATACTGTGGCTTCGAACAATTACAAATGTATATAACAGTCGGAGCTGTACTGAAGCGAAATACGCTGCCAGACTGTTGAGCAGTTCAGTCGATTTTTATTCTCTCTCGTTTCATTCGTTCGTTCGTTCGCAAATCGAATTGCTCCGCGTTGTGTAGTGGCGCTCTCGCTGACCCAGCCATGGGTAAGAAATCGCGCGGTAACGCGAGTGCCGGTTTACCGGGAAAACAGCCTCTCCCAGGAGAACGCGCGACCACCGAGCCTGCCCAGATGAAGCAGAAGAAAACCCCATTGCCCGTCCCGATGGGCGTTGCGGACCCGCAGCCGGGGCCTCCCGGAACTAAACGACCCAGAACTGAAGACAGCAGTGCCACCGCATCGGTAGCAAAAAAACTGCTGAGCAACAATCCGTTCTCCGCCCTGCAAAACGGAGGCCAGCCGCAGTCGGACCCTGAGACGGTGCCGAAAAAAGTGAAGTTGCCACCCTTCTATGTGAAGGGCTCCCCTCCCGGGCTATGGGAACAGCTGGATTACTACATTCAGGAGGGCCTTCGTTGCACCATTCAACGGTGCACGGAAGGCTACAAACTGATGGTCTCGGCCGAAAATCACTACAACGCCGTCCAGGCCCTCTTGGACAAGATGAAGCTGGAGTACTTCTCCCACGACGTCGAGGCCACCAAGCCGCTGAAAGTGGTGCTGCGCGGGCTCCACGACATGGACACCACCACCTTAATGGACGAGATTAAGGCGAACGGCCTCAAGCCGGTCGAAATCCACAAGATGACCCGCAGCAAGGCCATCAAGTATCGTGACCAGCTCTACCTGGTCCATCTGCAGAAGAACTCCACAACCGTGAAGGATCTCCAGACGACACACTGTTCCACATCGTAGTGAAGTGGGAGCGGTATAAGCCGACCCACCGTGGCGTCACTCAGTGCTCGAACTGCCTATTGTTCGGGCACGGCACCAGGAACTGCCGCATGGCCAGTCGCTGCATCAAATGCGGCAAAAACCACAAGATCGACGACTGCGACGGCATCGAGGAAGCCGCTCCCACATGCGCCAACTGCGGTGCCACCCACAAGGCCACAAGTAAGGCCTGTCCTAAGCGGGCCGAATACGCCGAGATCCGGAAGAAGGCCTCGTCCAACAACCAGCCCGGTCGCAAGAAGGTTCCGGAAAACAACGCGCAGAACTTTCCTCCGTTATCACCGGTCCAACCACGGCCAATTCCAGTGTTGGCGCCGCTCCCGCTCAACCAACAGTTGGCTGCTGCCCAGTCGGCTGCCGCTGCAGTACCCGGTCAAGCCTCCGGCCCATCGACGGATGCCCCTGCTCCGGGATTGGCCAGTACAACCGGCGAAGCTTCCGACGATTCTCCGCTGTCAACGGATGAGATCGTCACACTGCTGGCCCAGGCCATCATCATCAAGCGCACCTGCGCAACAAGAACACAACAGCTCCAAGCTATCATCTCTTCGTCGCTAATTATGGACCGTGAAGCCATAAAGATCGCCAACTGGAACGCTCGCTCCGTAGGGGCGAAAAACATTGAGCTTGCAGACTTCCTCCGCAAGCACGACATCGACGTGGGCCTTCTCACCGAGACCCACCTCAAGACCGGTGACAGCCTCTGACTGCCCGACCACAGCATTGTCTGGCTTGATCACACCAGCTCCAGGGTGTCGCGGTCATCATAAAGAAAGGCATCAAGTACTGCACCCTACCCCACTACCGCACTTCCATCATCGAGGCCGTCGGCGTAGAGGTGGAAACATCGACCGGAAACGTCCGGTTCATCGCCGCCTACTGCCCCCGGCAATGTACCGTTAGCAATGGTTCAGCACATCAGTTCAAGAACGACCTTGCCATCATAACCCGCACCAATGCCCGCTTCGTAATCGGAGGGGACCTGAACGCCCGGCACGAGGCCTGGCGAAACTACCAGCAGAACCAGAACATCCGCCTATTATTCGACCATTCCCAGCATGGTCTCAATTCCGCCTGGTTTCCGGACGAACCAACCTTCACATCACCGGCGGGCAACCCATCGACGCTGGACCTGTTCTTGGCAAACACTGGATTTGCCAAGCCGGTTGCCGTCAACAACCTGAGTTCGGACCACCAACCAGTGCTGACCGAGCTGGGCTGCAACGTGGACCCTGCACCGTGCCAGCGGAAGGACTACCATCGAGTCAACTGGGTCCAGTTTCGGCGCGTGGTCGACCGCCACATCGTCGACAACCCACCGCTCGACACAGTGGAGGACATCGACCGGGCCCTGGAGGGTCTCCATCAAGCCATATCCGTGGCTGACGAAGAGTGCGTTCGACGAGTTCCTGTGAGCGTAAATACGAAATGGTCGATCTGAATCGGCAGATCGCTTCCAGAATGGTCTCAATCCGGAACGAGAGTTTCGGGCGGCTCGTTCAGAACCTGGACGACCGTTCCAGACCATTCTGGAAGGTTGCCAAGGTGCTGAAGTCTCACCCCAAGCCCATTCCACCACTTAGAGTCAATGACGAACGGCTTATCACCAACGAAGAGAAAGCCAATGCGATTGGGGAGCACATTGCCCAGTCGCATTTGCTTGGCTCCAAAATCCCAAGTCCACTCGAGAACCAGGTTGCGCAGTGCGTCCAGACGTTAGATGCCTCCCCTTGTGCCGTCCCTCCAGAAGAACGGATACAGAGGAACAAATTTGCTCAGCGCTGAAACACAGTAAGAACATGAAGGCTCCCGGGTTTGACGGAATATTCAACCTAGAGTTGAAAAATCTCAGCGCGAGGGTGCACTCGCTGCTGGCTGCCATCCTCAATAGGTGCCTGGAGCTGCACTACTTTCCAAACATCTGGAAGGTGGCAAAAATCATCCCGATCCGCAAACCTGGGAAAGACCCTTCACTACCGTCAAGCTACAGACCGATTAGCCTGCTCTCAGCGCTGAGCAAGCTGTTCGAAAAATTGATACTCAGCCGACTAAACAAGTTTGTGTACGAACATGACATTCTTCTTCCGGAACAGTTCGGGTTCCGCAAGGGGCATTCCACCAATCATCAGCTAGTGCGGGTGATGAATAACATCCGAAGTAACAAAGCTGTATCCAAGTCCACAGCCATGGCTTTGTTAGACGTCGAAAAGGCGTTTGACAATGTCTGGCACGACGGACTTATATACAAGCTTTGTAACTCTAACTTTCGTTCAGGGTGTCGTTAAATAGTTCCATTTCGGGACAATTTCGGATCCCAGCAGGTGTTCCGCAAGGGAGTCTGCTGGGACCACTGCTTTACAGCATCTACACGTCGGACATCCCTCCTCTAGAAGACGGTTGCGTGTTCTTCCTGTTCGCAGATGACACCGCGATAGCCGTCAAGGGTAGGATGCCTCGTGAAATTACGAACAAGCTCCAACGATGCCTTTGACACTTTTACTGATTATGCCACCACGTGGAAAATCAAAATCAACGCCTTGAAAACCCAAGCGATCATGTTCCTACACAGACAATCGCCAACACTTAAACCGTCTCCCTCCTGTACCGTAATAATGGATGGTACAAGGGTCGAGTGGTCCGCTGATGTTACTTATCTCGGGATGTTGTTCGATGAGAAGCTCCTGTTCCGCTCGCACATAGAGAAAACCCTAGTTAAGTGCTCCGCCTTGGTTAGGTGTTTGTATCCGCTCATTTGCCGCAGATCCCGCCTCTCAAGGCAAAACAAACTGGCTGTCTACAAACAGATCATAGCCCCCGCGATCTTCTATGCCGCCCCGGTGTGGGAATCGTGCGCTCAGACCCACAGGAACAAAATCCAGGTTGCACAGAATAGAGTGATGAGGATGATCCTAGATCGTCCATTAGACACAAGAATAGCAGACCTCCATCAAGAGGCAGAAATTCCCAAAGTAGATTCCAAAATTGAGGATATGACAACAAAATTTATCCAAAAATGCAATCTTTCTGAACATGCTTTAATAAGCAATTTGTGCATAGTAGGTTAAGTGTATTTAGTAGAGTAGGTTAGTTTTAAGCTGTAAATAGTAGTATTAAGTAGTTTCTCTTCAAATTCTAAAAACAAAACGAACCAATCCCACCAAGGTGGTCTACCGTGTACTAAGTCTAGGACTAATTCTGTAAAACAAATTTTGAATTTTGCCCATACCTAAAGATGAAGAAAGCAATTAAATCACTTAGACAAATGTATATGGTAATCATCCAAGTTGAACTGAAATAAAGATCATTTAAACTAACTAAACTAAAAAAAACTGAAGCGAAATACAGAGACGTCGGATCACTTTCGTTCTGACGTTGAACTCGTTAACAGTCTTTTTAATTATCTCCAGCATCCAAAAACTGTATCACGGTAACTAGGGGAAAAGTACAAAACAGTAAGTATTCCTGACTCGATTCAGGAACACAAAAGTGGCGACGAGGAAAAAGAATTGCAGTGCGTTTTAGTTTGGTGAAAATCTCTTGAAAGCAATTTCAAGACGTGTGGTAGAGCTACGCGAGTGCAAGTGTCGGAAATTCGGCTACCGGAGCTAGGTGTAGTTTTATCGGAGGTTTTACCTCATCACCTCACGAACCACACCGTCAGCATTGCGATAGCATATGAACAATTGATTTATCGGCTATTCATTTGTAAAGCTGGCAGTTGCAGTGGTGTAAGCTTTGTGCCCTGAGAAGCCATTTTAGTTTGGTCCAAGGACGCCATTTTTTTTGCGGCGTACATCTCTGCTTCTATTGAGGACCAAGAAAGGCGATTGTTCTGGAGTGGTGGCAGACAATAACCATTGTTCTTCTGATAAAGCGATTGTGGCTTGAAGGCAATTGAATTTTGTTTTCATATTAAATTCTAAGAGTGTGCTTTTTTTTCTCTTTAAAAACAGCATTCGGGTACTAGTGGTAAACGACCCTTACAGTCCACTTGATTTGCTTCTAGTCACCGTGGTAGCACGCGATCAGTGCCAGTGGAAGACAGAATTTCAGTTGACTCGACCGCTCGCGTGGATCTCGCTACAAGCAGGTGCCAAGGGAGATTCCTCTTTGTCCAAGGAGTAGCAGAAACGACGTAATCAGTCGAGTGCACCAGAAATAAGCAAATAGAGGACCAAAGAAACTGGTGAGGATTATCAAGGTCGGCAACGGTCAGACACCACCTGCGATACATTTGGAAAGTTCGGGTGAGTCCTCATTTTTTATCTATTTAAAGAACGCGAGGTTACAGTTTTTTTGTGGTTGTTATTTGCATACCTGTGGAATTCAACATGGCTGCGATAGGCATGGCTACGACTATTGAGCCTTACCGTAGAGGAATTTCCTTTGTGGAGTGGATTGAACGACTCGATTTTTTTTTTCGAAGCTAATAACATCCAAGATAATTTGCGAAAACCCCATTTTATAACTCTTGGGGGGCCAGTAGTTTATAAAGAGCTAAAATTACTGTACCCAAATACCAATATTGCTGAAGTTGATTATAAGGAAATGATTGCCAAGCTTAAGACAAGATTAGACAAAACTGAGTCGGATTTGATTCAGCGTTTCAAATTTAATAACCGTGTTCAACAGCCGGACGAGTCTCTAGAAGACTACGTTTTGTCGGTTAAATTGCAAGCTGAATTTTGTTCATTTGGTGATTTTAAGGAGTTGGCAATCAGGGACCGTATAATTGCAGGGGTTAAAGAGGTTGCATTACAGCAGATACTGCTGAATGAAGAAAACTTGACCCTGAAAGTAGCTGAGAAAATTATCACTACTTGGGAAATGGCTGGGGCAAATGCCAGAACATTGGGTGTACCCATTGCTGGTGGTCAGGCTTTGAAAAGATTGTTGACCACATATGCGGTTGAAAACCGTGAATTTGGACAAGTGGCCTCAATGAGAGGTCCTGTTAAAAGTAGGTTAGGTGGGAAGCCATACAACAAAAGTCACTCAACTGATAATTTTGCTGGAAATGATAGAAGATTGGTAGAGAGTTTTCGGCCTGGTAACTGGAGAAAAGGGCAAGATAAAAAACGACCTGACTATTCGGGTTACACGTGTGATTTTTGCGGTGTCAAAGGGCATATAAAGCGAAAATGCTTTAGGCTAAACAATTTGAGACGTGATGCCGTCAACCTGGTGAAGTCACACAAACCTGGATTCAGTGCAGATAGGCATTTAAATGAGCTGCTGAGCCGGATGACGACGCATGAATCCGATAGTGATGACGATGACGACAATAATGACACAGGTGAATTTTCTTGTATGTTAGTTTCGTCTATAAATAGAATTAGTGAACCATGTTTGGTTGATTTGACTATTGATGATAAATCAGTTACGATGGAGGTGGATTGTGGTTCGGCTGTTTCGGTAATGAGCAAAAGTCAATATTTTGCTACCTTTGGGAAACCCTTGCAAAAATGCACTAAACAATTGATTGTAGTAAACGGCTCAAATTTGAAGATCGAGGGAGAAACTACGATGGTAGTTAAATATAAAGGGATTGAGATGGAATTGAACTTATTGGTTTTAAATTGTGCTAATGACTTCATTCCCCTATTGGGAAGAACTTGGTTGGACAAATTTTTCCCAAGCTGGAGGCAATATTTTTCTAATTTATCTGTGATCAATAATATGACTGAGCATAAAAATGCAGTAAATCTCACATATCTTTCGATCATCTATTTACTGCAAGGGGTGGTCACTCTACACACTTGTTTTGCGCCAACTTTTTTCTCAGTGTACCTCAGTGTGCCGCAGCTGTACCGGCAGTGTCAAGAAGCCATTGAACTGACTTTTGATTGCTTGTGAATAATGCCTTGTTTGGCAACCCGGTATTTTAACAGCTCTTATTTTTGTTTTTTTTTTTCAATGTTTTCAAAAACGAGACGGACTACAGTTGGGACTACACACTGGATGCATCCGTCTCCAAGGATGTCTGCAACGGACGACGGACGAGCACCGTTGCTACACGATCTTTTCATCTTCGGTGGAAGGCTGACCCCGCACAACGAACGTCAATCATTAGTCAACCAACCCTTCTGGGAGCCGGCGGAGGAAATGGATTTGCACCGAATTTTTCACCGCCCGAGTATCATCCGTCGGAAAACTGGAAACCAACACCGGCCGGAACACACGTCGGACTGATGAAGGACGCACCGCTGACCCGAAACGGACCAGCCAATTTTCCAAGCTAAACTACTTGTCAGAGTCCACCAACCCGTACCAACAATCAATACGAAACTAACGATTTTAAATTGGCTCACCACTTTAGTAGCCTATTGGTCCCAAGCAAACGATTAACGTACCCTATTCTAGTTGAAATTCTATTACTACACTATGTTTGTTTTGATTCGCTATGAAAGTTTGACAGATAACATCAGGGGTGTATGGATTCATGCAGAACATGCAGGGGTGAGTGAAATAGCTTGGGACTGCTTGGGACCGTTGTTCTGGTACTGAGTGAGCCAAAAATAATAATGATTTTCTTCGGGACCTACTAGTCTTAGAGTTACCTCTATGCCCGTACACCCTACAGGACAATTCGATCAGCTTCAAGGTCTACAGCGCCTCCAAGAACAATCGCTTTCCAGGCCAGCAAAAATCGCATTCTCCACTTCTTCAATAACCCACCCGTATGCCGTCCGAAGATCTGCTGCTGACTGCATTCACCACCAAGGACTGCCACCCGTCGCAAGTGCGAATGTTCCCGCTGAAATCGGGAAGTTCCTCCTCCGGATTGGTCGAGTTCCCGAGCGTAGCCCTGGCGGTTAACGTCATCATGAAATGCAACCACAGCGCGATGATCACAAATGCTCAAAACTCCCGTTCATTATGAAGCTGTGCTTCTCCTCCTCCAAGAAGATGAACGGTGCGTGGAGTAACGAGAACACCGAAAACACGTTAGCTTTGAAAGAGCGGAAGCTTTTTTTCTGAGAAAGGAAAGGATTTTCCTTTTTCTGTGTAGTTAATGTTATGATTAGTAATTATAATTTCTTATTGTGTTAGTTGGAAGTGCAAAACGGAACGAGAGTAAAAATTTGTTGAACTATTTGAGATTTAGCCAAGACGGTCCTCCAACAGTATATGTTGGACGATGGAATGGTTGATGTAGTAGCCACCGCCATGGATGTATTCAAGCAGTTCGAATGGTCGGATGGTATAGTTTTTGTTTGGTTGTTGACTTCCCGATTAAAACTCAAGCACCGCTTGTCGTGACCGGCCCAAGATTTCCAGCGTCGACCACGGCTACACAAATTAGCGATGCACTACGAACTAGCGATGCAGCTCCCACGGCTGCGGCTGATTCCAATGCTGCTGCTGCTGTTCCTTCTGCTGGTCCGTCTCCTCTAAAATTCGTCAAAAAAGACGGACCAGCAGCAGCATTGGAAGCAGCTGCAGCCGTGGGAGCTGCATCGCTAGTTCGTGTAACCATGGCCGGAAACCTCGGTCAGGTCAAGATACCGCTGTCAGCTGTTCTTCGTATGGGAGGAAATGTGGATGCGACTGCCGTCACGGGTGTAACGATTTTGAGAATCCATGGCGAGACTTGGTGGAGATTCACGGTTGTTTTGAAAATAATTTGACTAGGAGTGGCAACGTCAATAACAAATTTTGACACATGCACACTGCACAGGCGCTGAAAAAGTTCAGTGTTGCCAGTAACTTAGAAGATCATAAAAATTGTAACCATGGGTGCCAAACAACGTCAATGACTGCACCCGGGTGTGCCCCAGTTTGATTTTGGCACACTGTGTAGAGTGACCAACCCCTTGCTTGGGACCGAAGATAGTACCAGAGCTGAGCCAAAAAGTTGAGCACGTTATTTCGGGACCTTCTGGTCTTAGAGTTACCTCTATGGGAACACTGCGGTGTCTGCCGGGGTTCCCTACGGCGAGTAGGCAATCCGGTGATTCGTCACCAACGTCGTCGGGGGGTGTGGGGGGGGGGGTACCAAAAGACGAGCCCCGCTCATAACCCCTGCTAAATGTCAAGGACCGCTGCTAGGCAGCCAAAGGTGAAGTAGGTGTAAGCGCTCAGCACAATCCGTGCTTTGTAGCAGAACCACTATAGGCTGGCAGGTAAGCCGCCACTTACAAACGTTGACAAATATTTCGACGCCGCTTGTCGTGCGGCCAACTGTTCCTTAGTTGGACCTCTGGCCTGAATTCGCGGATCTCGTGGTGACCCCGACCTGTTTTGCTTTCGACGGTTCAAAATATCACGGATGGTAGTGTAGTGGCAAGATCCACTCGGTAAAATGGATAATCCCGCTGGTAGGGCTCTCAAAGCCGAACTGAACCTGAGTGTCGCATGAGTAGAGCAGGGCATGAGCTATGTATCGAATAGAGAAAATATATTGTCTTTTTTATTGACTGTGAACCAATGAAGTCGTGTTTATTACTCACTGAAGTAAATGTCTGAAACCCATATTAGGATTATAATAGGCAGCAAGTTCTTTTTCCTGCAGGCAATCGGCGCAACAAGTACCACTATTGGTACTACCCGGCTTTCAATTACAATCTAGATTTTAGAATTGTATGTTCATATTGGGTGTACGAATAAGTGTTCTTCTTGGATTGTAATTCTGTAAATTAGAAACGCTCATGCTAATGGATGCTAACCAAAAAGCTTTCAAATGTCGATGCTTACCTAGATTAGTGTTTGTTTTTAAATTGTTGTTGTTCATGTACTGATTATAAGGTGTTCAGTTAATTTTAAGTTAATTTCAGGATTTTTCAATTCAAGCTGTGATTAAACTGTAATTTAACTGTGATTAATTTAACTTTATCTAGGATATCTACTAACAAAATTAACCAATTCGTGACTTGCTTCTGTCCTACTATTTTATCTGACGTTGTCAACTTGATAGACGTCACGACTGAAGTTAAATTGCCAGCGATACCTCCTGGAAATTTGTTTCGTTGCAGTTGCCCAAACGTGAAGCAGAAACGCAAAAACTAAGTCAAGAGTCATGCTTACTAAGGATTTCACAAGACCTTGAGGTCTGGTTAACTTCTCCTCCGTACTAAGTGTACCAGTTACTACGTACAAGACGCAAATAAGACCGATAATTCTCTACGAGCACGAAACGTGGACAATGCTGGAGGAGGACCTGCAAGCACTGGGAGTTTTCGGAAGACATGTGCTTAGGGCCGCTTTTGGTGTGGTGGCTGTCGCAACTCTATGGTGAACCCAGTATCCAGAAAGTCGCTAAAGCTGGAAGGGTACAACGTTGTAAGAATGCCGGACAACAATCCCAACAAAATGGTGTTTGCGTCAAATTCGGGACAAGACGCAAAGGAGTGCAGCAAACTAGCTCTGGTTAGACTAAGTGGAGCAGGAAGTTTGGGATCTAGGAAGTTTGGGACGCTCAAGAAACTGGAGACAAGCAGCCATGAACCGAGTTTGTTGGCGCAACATTGTAACGCAAGTGAAATCCTGAAGGACGTCGAACCATTAAAAGTAAATTTTTTTAGTGATTATTGTGTGTCGAAACTATTTGAACCACTATTAAAAAAACGACGGATCCAGAATAACGAAAGTTATAATATTTTGGACAGCAACCTTATTTCATCCTGTGCACATAATCATTTTGTGTAGGGCCACCTAGCACGTGACATTTATTTTGACAGTATTGATTTTAAATTATTTTTTTTTTCGATGAGCTCACAAAGCGTCCTTTCATAATCTCCTGATGTTTCACTCTGAAATAATAAGGAAAGAATCCATTTGAATAATGTTACAATTGCCATTCACAGTCTTACCTTTACGGCATTTGCCAAAGTTTTACCATACATCCGTTCAAATTCCTCCTTAATATTCTCCAAATCGATTTCCGCTCGCGAAACTATGATCCGGATTAGGGCAGCATCATCTGTGCCCAAGCCACGCATCGCTTCATACAATCGCCTCGCAAAGAATCGTGCCGGACTGCGAACGTATTCGACAATGGCACTGAGTGCTTCGTAGTACTTTCCACTTAGCTCGGCCTTCAATGCTTGTTCGATGGCTCGATCCGTCAGTTTCTTGTATTCCTCAAACAATAGCTCCAAATGCTCAAAACCTGACTTTGTAAGTATCTTACTGAACGTAGATTCCTCTGTGCCCCATTTACCTTCACCGGCTTCGTATAGCAGTTTGGCTTGTTGCTCTACCAAATGTCGATCAACCGAACGCGGTGGATCACGCGTCGTAGTAAGCAACAAAGTGAGTAATCGCCTGAAATCTCCGGATGTTTCCGAGCACACGTGCTCCACCAGAGGTCTATTAAACATCTCTTCGTACAGTTTTGCAATTAAAGGGCGTCCACGATGAAATTGCCACACTATGAAATTGCTCTAACTTTTTAACCGTTGGGTAGAATTTAATGAAAATTTGGGTGGATTTAGTTCATAGTGCATTATTTACATCCTGCAAGTTTTAAAGTCCTGTGATCAAAACTCGCGGAAATGGAGTCGAAAGAACAGCTCGTGCGTGATAAAATCTTGCGCATTCATCACGAGAACAAGGATCTCTCGCATTGTTCCATCGCTAAAACGTTGGGAATCGCGAATTCCACGATGTCGCGAGTGATTAAGCGGTTCTAGGAACGGTTGACCACCGATCGGAAGCCCAGAAGTGAAGGAAAAAGTATTCCGTACAACACCAAAAATCACAACCGCGTAGTTGGGGCCTTCAACCGAAATCCGAACGCCTCCGTTAGGGATGTGGCTAAGAAGCTGCACCTAAGCCGAAGTTTTGTCCAGAAGGCCAAAACTAAGGCTGGGCTTCGAACGTTGAAGGTACAAAAGGCCCCTAATCGCGACGAGAAGCAGAACAAGTCCGCCAAAACCCGTGCCAGGAAGTTGTACTTCAACATGCTGACGAAAGTTGAATGCTGCATCATGGACGACGAAACATATGTGAAGGCCGACTTCAAACAGATATCCGGCAACCTGTTTTTCACGGCCAAGGATAAGTTCAGCGTTCCAGAGCATGTCCGCACTCAGAAGATGTCCAAATTTGCGAAGAAATTCCTGGTTTGGCAAGCCATCTGCACGTGCGGGAAGCGGAGTGCACCTTTCGTGACCCAGGACACGATGAACGGACAGGTGTACATAAAAGAGTGCCTCCAGAAGCGGCTGCTTCCTCTCCTGAAGGCCCACAACGTCCCAACAATCTTCTGGCCGGATTTGGCCTCATGCCACTACTCCAAGGACGTGCTGAAGTGGTATGCGGACAATAAGGTCAATTTCGTGCCGAAAATGTTCAACCCTCCCAACACTCCGGAGCTCCGCCCCATCGAGAAGTACTGGGCGATTATGAAGCAGCACCTTCTTAAACGACCTAAGGTAGTGAAGACAGTCGAGGAACTGAAGAAAGTATGGGTTTACATGCAAAAAACGGTTGATTCACAGGTTGTGCAGAATCTTATGGCCGGGGTTAAGGCCAAGGTGCGGGCATTTGCGTATGGACTGTAAATAAAATACGAGTAAAATGGTAAAATGAAGTTTAATAGTTATTTCTCAATCCCTGAAAATTTGATGGCAATCGGATGAAAACTCGAATTTTGCGAATCAATTTTGTGTGTGGCAATTTCATCGTGGACACCCTTTAGTTGCAATTGCTGACTCTCTTGCGAGCACAGTATTTCAATGAGCGTGCATTCGTTTGTACCAAATCCGTCCATCGCTTTGAACAGTTGGTCACACAGGTAGTTCATCGGTGGCAACATCAGTCCGCGGATTAGATTTCCCAAATTACCGGAAAGCTCTGATTTCAGATCATTTAGAAGATCACGGCCAAGTTCTTCGTTAAACTTGGTAGCAATTGTTTGACGCTGCGAGTTAGAACGAGCACAAAGAATGCTTATGATAGTCTGTTCGTCCGTTCCGAATCCCTTCATGGCTGCACGCAAGGCGGTGGCATCCGCTGAGGCATCGAAATCAACGGCAGGAAGAATGGTTGGTCTGGGCTGCGATGGAAGAGATAGGATTAAATTAAAATGTTAAGTTATCTGTACACACACACACACACACACACGTGTTGCACTAGATTCAGCGCATTACGATTTCGTAAACCATGAATGAATGATTATGTTCACACATTGTATTTTGGCTATGCCTAAATTTAGAACAATGATTCAAACTGTTTTAAGCTAATGCGTTTTGAGTGGTTGAAATTGACCTGTTTACTTACTGTGTATTTAAGCGGCATTTTCAAACACTTGTTCCCGATGGTCTTTCTGCAATACCTATTCGAGAAATAAGTTTTTTTTTTTTTTATATAATTACTTTATTTGTACAGGCTCAATCGAATAAACTTTACAGAGCCGAGTTATCCTTTGCGTTATACATTATTACTGTCTTAAATTTAAAGTTAAAGGAACTGGACCGAGTACTCGCGGTTGTCTCGAGGTTAGTGGAGATTTACAATTTTTTGGATGGGAAAAGGGAAGAAGGAGGTTTGAAATGTGGTTTACGATACAACTATTTAATTAATCCTAAAGCATGAAATTATTTCTATTCATCTTGAAAACAAACATTGAAAAAAAAAACCCACACGTACAAAATACAAACTAAACACAAGGTTAATCAAACTTACAATCTAAGGTTAATATCCTTAAAGTAAACATATATGAGTTTCATAAACTCCAGATCGCGTCTAGCCAAAATATCCCGAACTGGAACATTAGGTTGTCTACCTCGAGCCCGAAGGGAATCATAAAAATGTGATCTGACTCCACGATACTCCACACAAGACCAAAGGATGTGATCAGCGTCCTGGTAACCTTGTCCACATTCACAGAGATTGCTGTCTCCCAACCCCACACGGAACAAGTGAGCGTTTAGACAATAGTGATTGGACATGAGACGAGACATCACGCGTATGAAGTCTCGACTCAAGTCCAACCCTTTGAACCATGCAAACTTCGACACCTTAGGGATAATTGAATGTAGCCATCGTCCCAAGCTCCCTTCACTCCATTGATGTTGCCAGCTAACGAGCGACTGCTGACGATAAACAGAGAAAAATTCACTATAGGCGATCTGTCGATCATAAATGTCGCCTTCCATAGCGCCCACCTTCGCAAGTGAATCCGCCTTCTCATTGCCCAAAATTGAGCAATGCGAAGGGACCCACGCGAAGGTGATGATGAAAGAGCGCACGGATAAAGCACTAAGCAGTTCTCGTATTTTCAAGAGAAAATACGAGAAGTGCTTTACCGGCCTAATGGAACGGATAGCCTCGACAGAACTGAGACTATCCGTAAAAATAAAGTAGTGGGCTGGAAGAAGTGAAGCAATAGTTTCCAAAGTGTAGTGAATTGCTGCCAGTTCAGCCACATACACAGAACAAGGAGCTTCAAGTTTTCGAGAGGCGCTATGAAATTCATTAAATACACCAAAACCAGCGGACTCCTCTATTAGAGATCCATCTGTGAAAAACGTTCTTGCAGAATCAATATGGCCAAACTTTGCAGCGTATAATGACGGAGCAATCATAGGACGATGATGCTCTGGAATTCCGCGGATTTCCTGTGTCATAGATAAATCAAAATTCACTGGATTGCCGAAATCGGAGAAGATTACACGATTGGGAATATTTCTTGAAGGGCTGACATCCTGTGTTAAATATAGGTAGTATAAAGTCATAAAACATGTTTGAGGATTTAGCTCCAGAAGCTTCTCAAAATTTTCGATCACCAGTGGGTTCATTACTTCGCAACGGGTGAGGAGCCTCAGAGATAACTCTGAAAAACGGACGGATAGTGGCAACATGCCCGCCAGCACTTCGAGACTCATAGTATGAGTCGAGTGCATGCATCCTAACGCGATACGAAGACAACGATACTGGATCCGTTCCAGCTTGATGATGTGCGTTTTAGCTGCCGACTGGAAGCAAAAACTACCGTACTCTAAAACCGATAAAATCGTTGTCCGGTACAACGTCAGAAGATCTTGTGGATGGGCTCCCCACCACGTTCCGGTAATTGATCGAAGGAAATTGATCCTTAGTTGGCATTTTCTTCTCAGATACTCAATGTGGGATCTCCAGGTGCATTTGGAATCGAACCAGACCCCGAGATATTTAAAAGACATGGAATGAGTGATCGGTTTACCCAAAAGTTGAAGCTTCGGTTGTGCTGGGCTATGCTTCCTAGAAAAAACGACCAACTCAGTTTTCTCCGTGGAGAATTCGATACCTAGCTGAATTGCCCAAGTAGACAAATTGTCCAAGGTATCCTGTAAGGGTCCTTGCAGGTCAACCTCTTTTGGCCCTGTGATAGACACTACGCCGTCATCTGCAAGTTGTCTCAACGTGCAATTGTCACTAAGACAGACATCAATTTCTCTAACGTAGAAATTGTACAAAAGGGGGCTTAAACATGAGCCTTGGGGGAGACCCATGTAGCTAAATCGAAAAGCTGTAGAGTTTCCATGAGAAAAGCTCATATGTTTTTCTGACAGCAAATTGTACAAAAAATTATTCATTAATGGAGACAATCCACTAGCGTGGAGTTTCTCTGAAAGAACTTCAACGGATACTGAATCAAAAGCCCCCTTGATATCCAAGAACACAGAAGCCATTTGCTCTTTCTTAGCAAAAGCCAACTGAATTTCCGAGGAAAGCAACGCGAGACAGTCGTTCGTTCCCTTACCCCTACGGAAACCAAATTGAGTATCTGAAAGAAGGTGGTTCGTCTCAACCCATTTGTCGAGGCGAAAAAGGATCATTTTCTCCATCAATTTCCGAATACACGACAGCATCGCGATGGGCCGATACGAATTGTGATCCGACGCGGGTTTATCAGGCTTTTTAATGGCTATCACCCTCACTCGTCTCCAATCGTCGGGAACAATATTGAGCTCCAAGAACTGATTGTACAAGTTCAACATGCGTCTCTTAGCGACGTCTGGGAGGTTTTTCAGCAAGTTGAACTTGATTCTATCAGATCCCGGGGCAGAATTGCCACACGAAAGGAGAGCGAGGGAAAGTTCCACCATTGAAAAAGGGTGACTGATTTCGTCTACCGAATTCGCGGTTTCGCGAGGAATCAACTGCGACGGCGCGGAATCCGGACACACTTTTCGCGCGAATTTAAGAATCCATTGATCCGAGCATTCCTCGCTTTCGTTGTTAGTAGACCGGTTACGCATTCTTCGCGCCGTACTCCAAAGCGTATTCATAGACGTTTCGCGCGACAATCCGTCTACAAACTGCCGCCAGTAACCCCGTTTTTTGGCCTTGATGAGGCTCTTGAGTTCGCGTTCAAGAGATGTGTATGCGTCGAAATGCTCGCGTGTTCCGCGTTTCCGAAAAAGTTTAAACGCGTCGGACTTTTTACGGTAAACCTCCGTGCATTGTTGATCCCACCAGAGCGATGGTGTTTTCTTATGAATAGACGATCGCGGCACCGGTCGTGTTTGAGCTTGAAGTGCGCTGTCGACGATGAGATTAGAGAGGAAATTATATTCCTCCAACGGCGGAAGCTCTTCCACTGACGATACTGTATCGTCTATCGCGGATTGGAACTTAGTCCAATCAATGTTACGGGTTAGATCATACGCGACGTTAACGGATTCTGACGAGTTGAACCCACTGGCAATCGAAATTTTGATCGGCAGATGATCACTACCGTGCGGATCCTGGATTACATGCCAAGTGCAATCCAACGATAGTGAATTAGAGCAAAAGGTGAGGTCTAATCTGCTACCATTCGAGGATGGACCAGCCAAACGTGTTACTTCTCCATTGTTAAGTATTGTCATGTTGAAGTTGTCGCAGAGATCATAAATCAAAGTAGAACGGTTATCATCGTACAGCTCCCCCCAGCCTGTACCGTGGGAGTTAAAATCTCCCATGATCAACCATGGAGCGGGAAGTACCGCACATATGTCGAAAAGTTGTTTGCGATTAACAGAGACTCTAGGAGCAATATATACAGAAGCAATACAAAGGCTCTTACCTTTAATGGTAGCCTGACATGCGACAACTTCAATACCGGGGAATTCGGGAAGATTCACTCTATAGAAGGAATGGCACTTTTTGATCCCCAAAAGTACCCCTCCTCCACGTGAATCCTCACGATCCAATCGAATAATGTTAAAATCAAAAAAAGGGAGATCAATTTCTGAAGAGAGCCATGTTTCACAGAGGGCAAATGCATCGCAATTATTGTTATGGACTAAATACTTGAACGAATCTAATTTCGGAATAAGACTTCGACAATTCCACTGTAGAACAGTGATCAAATCCCCGACCTCGTTTGGAAAATTATCCATCGAAGGAGATGATAGCTGCAAGAAGGGGCCATTTTGAAGTCAATTGCTTCAAGAAGGATTTCACAGTCGGAAGCAATGTGAGGACAATGCTTTTCAGAGGATCAGAAATGTTGAGGTATTTGAGAATACCGTCCACAATGTCATCAGATGAAGAAGGGGTTTCTGTTCTTAAAATTGGGGCATCAGGGGTTTTGGATGTCCCCGGAAGAGGTGGAAAATCCTGGGTATAATCAGTTCTGCGGAATCCAGGAGGAGTAGAAGTCTCCTTTTTTCCACCACTCCTTGATTTGGGCAAGCTGATTTGGGGTTCTTGATCTGCAACTTTCCGCGAACGGATGCGTTTTCGTTTCCGGGCAGAACCTTCCGGAAAACTGAAAGAAACTCCCTCCTCAGCCAAGTCAGAGCCAGACTCGTCATCTGACAAAAGAGCGAAGGGATTTGTTTCGTTGGTCGATGGCTTGGCTGTCTTAAGCATTTCTGCAAAAGACCGCCTGGAACGTTCCTTAAGGGAGCGTTTCATTTTGTCCCCGAGCTGTTTGTACGCCGGGCACGACGAGAGAGCATGAGGAGGAGTTCCGTTGCAGTACACGCATTTTGGTGCAGTAGCTGCGCAGGCGCCATCCTCATGTTTCTCCCCGCATGTGGAGCAGCGTGCCTTGTTGCCGCAGTGGGAGGCCGTATGTCCCAACCGCTTACAATGCTGGCAGTTCATGACCCGAGGTACAAACAACCGCACAGGAAGACGAAGTTTTCCCAGCTCGATGTATTGAGGAAGGGCAGATCCAGAAAAGGTCACCCGAAACGAGTCTGTGGGGGTAAAACTCTTTTTACCCTCGCTGAGCGATACTGACTTCATTCTATGAACGGCCAGTATCTTTACCGGAGGAAGCAAGGGGTTCTTGAATCGGCCAACCGCTTGCTTCTCCAGTATCTCGGGGTTCAGGCTCGCCTCAGTGACCACGCCTTCGATCTCCACATCAGAGGCTGGAATGTACACCCTATATTCCAGTGTGAAAAACTGGGAAACAGCAATTTCATTAGCCTGTTTCAGGTTAGCGACGGTCACACGAAGTTTGTTGTGCCTAACCTTCGTTATTTCGGTCACGGCAGAGAATCGCTTTGTCAGATCATCAGATATCTGAACAACATTCAAGGGTTTGTTTTTGGGCTGAAAATAGACAACCCATGGGCCAGTCGAGTCATTCAGGTAGGCCCGCAATCTGGAGTTTTTCTCAGCCTGCCCATTGACAGACTGAGACGACGAACCAGGGATGACATCATCATTTTTCTTAGATGAATGGTCATCCATGTCGTCTTCTGACAAAACATCCATTTTGTTCAACTAGTGGGAGCGCAAAACGCTCTCCCACTGAACGCACAGACACAATACACAGAAAACACTACAAACACAGAAATACAAAATGAAAATTTAACTAATGGGGGAGGAAAAGAAACAAAAAAAAAACAAAAACTTATCTGATAATCCTATACTACTACCACTGAGCGTTATATGTGTAGGCGTTTACACAGATGGCTGGAAGAGACGCGCTGCGTGGATGACCTTCGTTGTGGTGCACTTGATCGAGGCTCGGTACTCAGCGCACACAGGCGCACGATGATTGATGAACGATGTAGATGTAGAAACGGGTGCTCACACTCGATGATGATGATACGTGAGCGGCTATGCGTGAGCGCGTATGCGTGACCACGCAACGATGATGCCCAAATTGGTTTGCGAATTACCAATAGCACGGATTAATCGTTCCGAAAATGACACTTTCTACTTAAAAAAAAACTCACTTTTCGATCAATTTACCGGGAACTATGCCAGGAGTCACTTAGTGAGAAAAAACTGATAATTTATATCAAGCGAATACCGAGAAAACTTCCAAAACAACGGAGCGCGAAACAAGTCGACCGTACTTCTTGCTAGGACGCAGTGGTATGGGGGAAATAAGTTGGTCACTACTTTTTCATTACACCTTATGGATTAGGTTACAGTTTACTGTTCTGTAGAGCTTTATGTATTGTCCCAAAATACAGCTTTGCTCATATTTCGCTACCGCTGAATTTCTCTTCCCGCAGACAGAGTCGAAAATGTTTACGTTTCACACTAATTAATGCGTTCGACTGTAAGTGTGAGATTTTGACGGGTTTGCGCAGTGTGAGCCATGTGCAGAGAACGTCTACCGTTGACAAAAACTGCTACGCGACACCAAAAGTGCAGGGCTGTGCAGTATGAGTCGAAGTCTCATACGCATTTGTTAGCATAAGGAGTCGGAGTTGCAGAAAAAATAGCGACCCCGAATCCGAGTCCGACTGCAACTGTTATAAAAAAAATCAAATGTGTTCTCAGGAGAGTTTCAATTATGACGATAACTTAACGGGGATGCATGATTTCAAAAAGCAAAGTATGTTCAATGTGTCATCTGACATGCTGTAGTGCATTTTAGGCTGTGAACCATTTGCCGAGGTAAAATTAACTCGTGGTTAAAAGTGACATTTCGAAAGTTATTTTCTATGTTCGAAAATCCCTGTGCTGTCGATCGACCGGTTTTCGAGCCACGGTTGTCAAAATTTAACTTCTTGTTTGTCAGAAATAACCATGCTCAGATAGCAGGGTTAATCGATAACTTTCCATCTGTCAAATTTTAACCAAAAGTTAAAATGATCCACCAAATGGTTCAGAGCCTTAGTAGCGAAGTTTCCAGACACAGAGAACGCTCTCTCTGAGTCTACCGATGTGGGGCGAATTGTTGCAAGTGCATCGTAGAGTGTCGACAAATATTTTCCTTTTAACTTCTCAGATTCGCAATTTTACCCTTGCACTGAACTGGCCGGCTTGACGTGCCGCAAAGCCTCAGTAAAGCTGAGTTTAGACTAGGCAAGTCAAATGATCAACCCAGTTGAATTCAATTGGCTAGAAAAGTTGAGCCTAGTTCAACTTTTTTTCAATTCAAGTGAGTTGATCAAGTCAGTTGAATGGCATGGTTTACACGTTCAATTCGCGTTCAAGGCAGTTGAATTCAACTGACTTGATCAATTGAATTGTCTAAACCCAGCTTAAGGGTTCTTACTTGTAGAGACCTGAAGCTAAGTGCTAATTCCATAGCGGCAATATCATATCATTAAGTTTTCCCAAATCGTTGTACTTATTTATTTATTTCTTATTTATTTGTCTGCATCAACAGGCTGTGTAAAGCCCCAATGATGATTTAAGTAACTTATATAGGTAAAAATCAAATCAAAAAATAAAAACTAAGAATAAAATACATAAATAAAACACACAATCATTCACGGTTAACTGTGCCAGAAAAGAACGATGAGAAGTATCTTCGTAGCAGCTGTCGAGGCATATGGAAATCGAAGATGCCCGAGACTCGATTGAACACTCGTTGCAGCCCACCTATTGCACCGTTTATGCCATAGTTTGTGCGCTGAAGTGGCAATCTCAGCATAACGTTGTTACGTAGCGCACGGGGTTGGACGTTAATGTTGACTTGCCCCAAGATTGCACTGCAATCAATTCTACCTTGTAAAGTGTCCGCAATGAACAGGGCCCTAGAGGTGTCTCTTCTAGTTCGGAGAGGCTCCAGATCAATCAGCTGGCAACGACTTTCATAGCTGGGCAGATGAAATGGGTCTCTCCAAGGCAGCTTCCGCAGAGCGAATCGAAGAAAACGGCGTTGAACGGACTCAACTCTCTCAGCACCATTGTTGTAGTTTGGACTCCAGACCACAGAACAATATTCCAGAATGGATCGCACTAAGGAACAGTACAGTGACTTCAAACAGTAGATATCGGAGAAATTCTTTGCTATCCTGAAGATAAATCCCAACGTCCTAGACGCCTTGTCGACAACGTACGAGATGTGCTGCTTGTACGTAAGTTGAGAATCTAGAATAACACCCAGATCTTTCACATGGTTCACACGGTCGATTACAGTGCCGATAAGTTTGTATTCAAATGTGATTGGTTCTTTCTTCCGAGTAAAAGTGATCACTGAACACTTAGTGGGGTTAACCACCATTCGGTTCAAATTACACCAGCTGGCAAAGGCTTCGAACTGACGTTGAAGGAAGTGACAGTCATCAATCGAGTGGATTCGTAGGTAGATTTTAAGATCGTCTGCATACGATAGTCGTGGGCCTTCGATGACCAAGTTCACGTCATTGAAGTAGAGTAAGAAAATCAAAGGTCCCAGGTGACTTCCTTGAGGTATTCCTGACGTAGCTAGATATATATTGGACCGGTTGTCACCAATGGCAACCATCAGTTGCCGATCAGTGAGATATGAACGAAACCATCGCAAGAGGTTGCCGCTGACCCCAAGTCTATGCAACTTGGCAATCGCGATGGCATGGTTTAGCTTATCGAAGGCAGCTGACAAGTCGGTGTATATGACGTCTGTTTGAGTCCTCTCTGCCATGCTTTCCGTAAGATACGATGTCAAACACAGTAGATTTGTGGAAGTTTGTACGACCGGAAGTGAAGCCGTGTTGATCACCACTTAGATACTGCTTACAATGAGAGAGTAGAGGCTCCATGATGACTAACTCGAATAACTTCGAAACTGCGCTCAACGACGTAATTCCACGATAATTGTCCACATCCCGTTTGCTGCCCTTTTTGTGGATAGGAAACATATGTGCGAATTTCCAACAAGATGGAAATGTACCACTCGAGATGGACAATCGAAATAGGTGAAGCATGCGCATCAGCAAGCTGGCGATATGCTTTTTCAGGAATACGGATGGAACGCCATCGGGTCCTGGATTGAAGGACGACTTGAGTTGTGATGCGGCAGTGGAAATCATCTCGACGTTGACATCCATCGCACCCAGTGTTTGACCGTACAGTGGAACATTACTAGCTGCTAGGGTAACGTGTTCGTCAGTTAATCCCTCATTCGTGAAAACACTGGCGAACTTCTCAGAAAACAAGCGACAGATCTGCTGAGAAGTGGATGCAACTGCTCCATTCAACACCATTGAAGAAGGTAGGCCGGATTCCTTGCGCTGCTCATTTACGTAATTCCAGAATGACTTCGGGTGCGACTTGAGTTTCCTCTGAATCCCTCGTTGATATCGCGAATAGCATCGACGGCTAACTCGCTTGAACTCATAATTGAGCCTAACGTAGTGACGTTTCAGCGAAAGCGTACGATACTTAGTGAATTTTCTTAATGCGGCTCTCTTGGTCGACTTCAACCTACGCAGTTCACTCGTCTGCCAGGGAGGATGAGAAATTTTACGGTGAACTCTTTTCGGAACGTGCCTGTCAATGACATAAGCCAAGACATGTGAAAATGTTTGCGCAGCGGTTTCAACATTATCAGGATCTAGGATGCTCTCCCAATCTAAACTAGATAGCACGTTGACGATACTACGGTGATCGGCTTTCCGGAAATCGTATGACACGGTCGTGGAAATGTCGTCAAAGACCCGATCGTGATTGTCAGCAACAGTGACAACCAAGGGAGGGTGATGATGTACTTGCTTTACTAGTGGAGAAGGTGCCGTGGAGATGAAAGGAGCGGTGTCCTGAACGCTAACGAAGCAGAGGTCCAGGCTACGGTTGTTTTCATTGACTACGTGGTTTATTTGAGATAGTGTTGCTGTACTATAGCAGTCGAGAAGGCTAACTGATCCTGTATGAAATACAGAGTGTACAGGGTCTGGGTAGAGAAAGCCGCTGTAAGATGGTTTCCAGAAAACACCGGGTAGATTGAAGTCGCCCAGAACGATTATCTCATCAGTTGGTGTCGCACTCTCCATTATGGTGAAAACGGACCGGCAATGGGTATCGATAAGTTCGTTGTCACGAACCCGGTCAGGTGCAATATACACCGCACATAGGTACAGTGTGCGATCGCTCAGTTCTACGGCCACCCAAACTTGTTCCACACAGTTCCACAAGACGTTTTCAATAGCTCTCGCCTTTAACCCGGAACGAACTGCCACGAGAACACCACCTCCAGTAGATTTCCGACTGTTTTTCGGATTTCTGTCACAGCGGAAAACCTCGTATTCGGATCCGAACACCTGGATGGAAAGCGTTCGAGAATCGAGCCAAGTCTCGACAAAAACGATGACATCGTAGCACCGGTCCCATACAGCTAGGTGGTAGTCAAGAACACCAGAAAACATTCCGCCTACGTTTTGGTAGTAGAAAATGACGTCGTGTTTACTACGGTCGGTGGTCGCACGAGGTAAGGCGTTTTCCCTGGAAGTCATGGAAATATCAGGTGGCGAATGGACATGAACAAGTGGATACTCGCCGTAGTGAGTAGGTTGGAAGACCCCCTCTCCACATCCAACCACAGGCCCGGAACGACTATGAAGATCGGAGGCGGCAGATGGCAGAACTGGGTCAGAGGGATTGGGGGCTTCCACAATGCTTTCTACAGCGCGTCCCAGGTTCCAATTAACAGGAGTAGAAGCATTTCCTCGGTGACATCCAGAGTGCTGAAATTCGACTCGGCATCAGGCAGTGAATGTTCAGAATAATATTTGTACTTGCCTGACATAGCAAGTTGGAAGACCCTCGATCCACATCTAAGCTCAGGGCCGGGACGACATTGATGTACGCTGGCAGGAATCGGCACGACTGAGTTAGAGGAACCGAGGACTTCCCAAGTGCTTTCTACGGTGCGTCCCGGTTGAAAATACTCATCGTTCGTTCCTGCGATGCGTCTACTTGTCCGAAGTGCAGCAGCAACAGGATTCACTTCATCATGGTCCGGACAGCTAATGATAACCTGGGTGCGGGAAAACTCGTCACGCAACGAAAAGCTCGAATCAAAACAGTACTTGCCTGTGCAAGCATGGTGGAAGACTCCCTTTCCACCACCAACCACAGCACCGAGACGGCTGTGATGAACGGAGGCTGCGATATGCCGGACTGGGTTGGGGCGATTGGGAGCTTCCATCAGACTTTCTACGGTGCGTCTCGGTTGAATTTCTGGAAGTATAAGCTGTCACTCCATAGGGGCAGCATTCGTCAATTGGGTGATTTTCAAGCTTCGTGAATCTTCGAACTCACGGAACTGGATACTCTCAGGCCAAGAGTCGCAAGAAAGTGCCAGGTCACGCAGTTCTTTCTTGACGCCAATTTTGAACGATACGAAGTTCAGCGTTGTTGGATCTCTACCTTTGGGTACCAGTTTGGCCACCATTGGTGTTTCACTAGGGTCCAGTACCAGACAGTCACGAACGAGTGACGCAATATCTTCGTTCGTGGTACTGGGGTGAAACGCCGATAAATATACCCACACCTTATCCGCATTTTGGTTAACTGTTTTAATCGACTCACTGGGTGGTTTCGTGCCGCTGAGAATCGGTTTATCGTTCGAGTTAATCGAGGTCCGACGACGCTTTGGGGTGTTACGATTAGAGTTGAGACGATCCGATCTAGGCCAATACAATGTCGATGTCGAAGCGGATGGGCGGCCACTGCCGAATTCAATTTATCAATGTCCGCCTTCATCGAATCGACAGCTTCCGGTTTTAAAGAGCTCTGCGCGCTGTCCCGGCTGACGATGTTGCGGAAATGACCGTTAGTGAAAAGCTCGGAACAGTGATCGCACATCCAGAACACGTTTTTCTCGTACAGTCCCAGCTGGTCAAGAAGCTCCAGTTCAACCTTGGCGCAAATGATGTGAAAAGTATCACCGCAGAATCCACGACAAAAAATGCGTTCCTTTTCGGAAACGGTCTTCTGGCACTTTTTACAAGCCATGGTCGAAAATTTCTGGCCGATGGTGTAAGTACTACAGCTATGCAAATGCGCCGAAGGGTAGGCAAAGGAAAGCTCGAAGTACACTGGGTTCAGCTATTGCCAGAATTATTTCAAATTGGCGCGTCGCAAAGCACTTGAAGATTGCGCTATTCACCAGCAGATGGCGCTTCAGACGAAAAACGTGACGGTAGTATAGCAGTTTAATTAAAACAAAACACCACGAATGACCAAAACACTTTTCAAAAATAATACCACTCAAGCACAAAAAAACTAGTTTCACACGCACGATTTCCCAGCACAGGGTACTAATAAAGGACGGGATCACTAAACTGTGAATTTACGAATATATTTCGAACGAAAACAAGCCAAATGTTTACAAACAGTGAACAAAGCATTCGCGGAGCTGTGTACACGGAGAGATTTTCACTTATACTCTCTAAGGGTACTAACCCTTTATTTCGATGACTGTATGATTGCCGAAATGATACGGAAATGGGTGATATTGTTTATGCAAGCTGAGCAATGCGTGGGGTCCTAGGTGACATTGATCGAGTATCTTTATCGATTTACTCCTTTGTTAATAACTTTGCTACAAGGCCGTTTCTTTTCGTGTTCTCCGTTTACTGCGCTAGACGATAGCTGCATAGGTGTCCTAATCGCTGTTTCATCTCGTTGGAACAGTTATATCGATCCGACACCTGTTTCCGATGCTCTAGAATAGCTGAGGGTTAGAATCACTACGCCAAGTCGAGTTATTAGTGTAAACGTGATCTATTTACCTCCTGACCGCCACAACGATATCATTAGTATTCAGGACCATGTGAACTTCATCGGTGCTATTGTTTCCAATTTGGAATCCAATGACTATGCTCTGCAGCTCGGAGATTATAACCAGCCTTTACTCCGGTGGAGTAAGTCGTACGATGGGTCTTTCCAGGTTGAGCCTCAATCGGTTCTAACGGCTGCTAGTTCAACGCATCGACGGTTACATGGCCTCACGCAGATCAATCATAGAGGTAACTCTAAGACTAGTAGGTCCCGAAGAAACGTGCTCAACTTTTTGGCTCAGCTCTGGTACTATCTTCGGTCCCAAGCTAATCGATTCACCCCTCGAAACATAGGATTATCCACTAACCCCTCATTTTATCTGTCAAACTTTCATAGCGAATCGAAACAAACATAGGGTAGTATTGGAATTTATACTAGAATGGGGTACATTAATCGATTTGCTTGGGACCAATAGGCTAGTCAAGTAGTGAGCCAATTTAAAATCGTTAGTTTCGAATTGATTGTGTATTGAATAGGAACGCTCGCTTTCCAGACCTTGTTCTGTCTAACGAAGCTGCAACTCTGACATGCACCGTTTCGGAAGCCATAGAACCTCTGATCTTTCTTGATACAGACCACACCCTGATGAACCTCCCAGCGCCAATCGTTTTTGAGGATTGTTCCGAAAATAATCGTACACTGCATTTCCGTCGAGCCGACTATGTTGCGATTAGTGCTGCTATTTCCGGTATCAACAAGTGACCATTAGAATTAGCTGGATGTGTTGACGATGCCGTTGAATAGTTCAATCAAAAGATTTGGGATATCATGGCTATATTTGTACCTATTGCCCGCCCCGCTCCAAAGCCACCGTAGTCTAACGGTCACTTGCGTCGACTGAAACGGTATAGGGCTAAATCGTTACGAAGATACTGCCAAAATCGTTCGTACATTACGAAGCAGGAGTTCAACCGCACAAGTAACAACTATAGGAAATACAACAGATTCCTTTATCAACGATATGTCTTCCGTACGCAATCATCTCTTCTCAGAAATCCAAAGCGTTTTTGGTCGTTTGTAAACCCTAAAAAGAACGAAGTCGTTTTGCCATTGTCAGTTCATCTCGGTGAGCAAACCGCTGAATCTGAACCGGAGAAATGCCACCTTTTTGCTCAACATTTCATGAGTTCGTTCAATAAATCTTCAGCCTCACCAAATCAAGTCACGATTGCTATAAGCGATTCTCCAACAGCTGCATTTGAGCTCCGTCCGTTCCACATCAGTGAACATACCGTCAATCTAGCTCTTCGAAGGTTGAAACTCTCGTTTGCTGCCGGGCCAAACGGCATTCCTGGTGAAGTTATTTAATCTGTCACTACAGGAGAGTAAATTTCCTGAGGCGTGGAAATTTTCGTATATGGTCCCCGTCCCAAGAAAGGTGATAAAAGGAAATCCAGAATTACAGAAGAATCAAATCACTATCAATCATCATCAATGAGGCGCTTTTCAGCTCTTGTAAAAATTACAGCTCAGCATGGATTCTACCCAAAACGGTCAGTTATAACCAATTTGACCGAATTCGTGTCGCTCTGCGTTCGGACAATGGACTCTGGCGGATAAATCGACGTGGTTTACACTGATCTCAAGGCTGCATTTGACCGAGTAGATTTCAACATTCTTCTCAGCATCAAAAAGTCCAATGTGATATCATTTCATCGCAAACAAAACCCGATAATATTTGATTATTCCATTTCTGGGCAAACATTAGAGAGGATTAACCAGGTCAAAGATTTGGGAGTAACACTCGACTGTGAATTGACCTTCAAACGTTGAAGAGAATAAGGAGGAGCGCCATTGCTCATAAAGTTGCAAGCGTTCGTGTGCACAAGAGCCATATTATAAAGTGTCCTTCACATTGCTGAGTGAGTTGTATCCAGCGAAAAAGGGAGAAGACGGCGGATTCGTCAGGACCTTTTTGTATTGTCTTAATTCGACTGAAAGTCGCCATTTTGTCTGGTGAGAAGCTCGACCAGGTGCACACGATTCGGCGTAGTAGACCTCGGTTTGCTACGTCTAACCGCAAAGGACCAATCCAACATCTGGGTCAGCCGCCCGTAAGGAGGCTTTTCAAGCCCTAAACGTAAAGGAGCCTTCCCACTCTTGACACGGTCACTCTGGTATCGTCCTGGGCCGTGTCAATCTCCGTCAACGAGGGAGGACGCCATCGACAAACCCCGCCAAACCATCGTGCGGTTAAACAGTAATTACCCACTTGGAATCAGCTTGCCTCAGCAGCAGTAGCAGCAGCAGCAGCAGCGAGCGCTCGCAGGACGTCGCCATATCGCCAGAATAAGCAGTGGTACGTACCGAAGAACACAGTTAATTTTATCCACACCCACAAACAGAAAAATAAACTACAGAAATCCAACCCAATCCCACCAACACACCAATTTGTTAAATAAAAACCCTCAAAGTCAAAGTAAATCTTTAAATCAATAAATTCACACTACACAGTATATCTTGTCAGGTAACCGTACGCTGCACATTTTGTCCGCAAAGTTTCTTGTGATTACCAAGTAGTAAGCCGATCCTGAGACCCAGCTCGAGGGGTCTCTTGCTACTGAACTTGCCGGGAAAAACGAACAGTTACATGTGCACGATGAGCGCTCCTAAGCCCCAGTTTTGAAGACATTCCGGAACGAGGGTCCATCATTCTTATGTCAGATGGCATTCCCAAAAACACAATACAAGGAAGTAGGATTGACGGTAAACAAGGAGTACATGGGAACGTCGAAAACTGTAAGTATGCTCCAATCTTTTGTAGTATTCTTGTATAAATCCTATTATAAAACGGCTAGATCGTGGACGTCGTCGCCGGGACGCATATTCATGTGAGGATTACCAGATCCGTGATCACTCGTGATAAAGTACACAAATTTCTCAACATTCAATACATTGCACGGGTTGGGTCGCATAGAGAGTTCATTAGATGTAAATTGCTTTGAAACACCCGCATGAATGGTAACCATTAAAAGTACCTAACAACCTATTCGGGTTATCCTAAAAATATGTGGTACGGTGGCACGATTTGTTGTATAGCTCATGTATGATGCTCGTTTATTAGGACAGCTATAGAGTTCTCTACCACCGTTAGTATTAGCAACAATCAATACGAAACTAACGATTTCAAATTGGCTCACTTCTTGACTAGCCTATTGGTCCCAAGCTAATCGATTAACGTACCCCATTCTAGTCTAAATTCTAGTACTATACAATGTTTGTTTTGATTCGCTATGAAATTTTGACAGATAAAATGAGGGGTTATTGGATTTTCCTATGTTTCGAGGGGTGAATCGATTAGCTTAGGACCGAAGATAGTACCAGAGCTGAGCCAAAAACTTGAGCACGTTTCTTCGGGACCTACTAGTCTTAGAGTTACCTCTATGGTATTAGTGAGCAGTTTCACTAATACATGCGCTTTACTGGTTTATTTGCTGGAAGAGCAAATTTTTCGACGGTGCCGTCAACGCCAATTCGTCATAAAGGTCGCTGACGCTCATTGCACGCATACACTCATACATTAAAACTACTTTCAGTGTACCACACCGGTTGGTCGTTAAAGAAAACAGGTTATTTGCGAAAACAGGGGAGGTAAGAAGACACAAACAAAACAAAACAAGCAAGGCATTGCAAAGCATAACCTACATCGTAAATGGTCACGCGTCAAGTTCAACTTCAACAAAATGGAAGTAATGCAATACGAAGGAGGTGCTGTTCTAGTGAAAATTACAAGGCAACACGATGCCTGGTAGTGAAGTACATAACAAACAACATGGAGTCATTACGCGATATTTTGATGGCCCATATAACGGATCCCGACATAACCGTTCCAGGAAACACGCAAGAGGAAAGGAAACACGCAAGGTTTTCCTACATAATCTAGCGACGACAGCAGAATAGAGAGGTGTTGAAACAATTTTTGCAGCATCTCAAATGTGGCACAAACGGATCGATGTCTACACCTATAGTCTCTCGGTACCCACAAGGATGAATCATGGCCGGAATCATAACGACAGTGTGGTACAAAGGTTGAATGTTAATAACATTCATCCCACCAGCACGCATAGCACTACAACAAACCGAACCTTCAACGTCCCTCTCAGCTAGGGTTACCATATCGTATCCTAAAGGAGGACATGTCCTCCTTTTTCAATATTTTGTCTACATCCTCCTTCTGCCCGAAAATATCCTCCTTTTTAGTCCTTGTTTTTTTTTACCAGTAACATAAAATTGTTTTCAAAGAGCGTTGTTGTAGGGCATGTTTGTTTAATTATGTCACAACCTCGTCATATCTAACAAATGCCATTCGATAGTGGGACCAGCAGTATACTACAGCCAACAATCAATTCGAAACTAACGATTTTAAATTGACTCACTACTTGACCAGCCTATTGGTCCCAAGCAAATCGATTAACGTACCCCATTCTAGTATAAATTCCAGTACTACACTATGTTTGTTTTGATTCGCTATGTTTGACAGATAAAATGAGGGGTTCGTGGATTTTTCTATATTTCGAGGAGCGCATCGATTAGCTTGGGACCGAAGATAGTACCAGAGCTGAGCCAAAAAGTTGAGCTCGTTATTTCGGGACCTTCGGGTCTTAGAGTTACCTCTATGCTATTAGACTGTAATCCATTTGGGAAATTTTCACTTAATTTTGACATTTCGAGAATATCTTACACTAATTGATTGGTCAATTTTCGAGAAGGTGTTTGTCCAAATCGATTAATTGTCTGTCAGAAATAACTCTGGTGCAAGACCAGGGTTATTTGAAAATTTCCTATCTTTAAAATGTAGGTGAAAATTAACCAAATGGAACACAGCCTTAGATTGAATCCAGCATGTGTTTCGATTTTGACATTCTGGTTCTATGGGATTTTAGGTTTTGGTTTAAAGTCCTATGCTGAATGAATGATAAATTAATAAGTAGCTTAGAAGTTTCTTTTCCATGTTGGTTTGAATTAGCAATGGTGTGTATCCTGATTTCTGTACATGATACAAGTTGGGATGGTTTTGAGGCTGTAATGCTGTAGTTTATATGCATAACAGATAGGCTGGATCATTTCCAAGTATCAACAATGATGTTTGTTTGATGCATATTTCAAAAGTATAACGAGAAGATGAATTGAATTGATAACGACTACTACATATTAACAATCTCAATAGAACCTTTGAAAATCATGAATTTTGTGATAGCGCACATATTATTAACCCGTTTGATAAAAACTCATTGTCATCCTTTAATGTTAAGAAATGGAAATATTCTCCTGCTTTATCTTTAAACCTTAAATGAAATGTCCTCCTTTTCAAGTTTTTGATATGGTAACCCTACTCTCAGCACTATAGAAGCATGGCAAAGGAATCCTAATGTAGATGCCTCTCAAATAAGCTATCGCAGCGGAGCGTTTGAAGGACCAGACAATGGCCCATCCGAACAGTTAGAAAATAATATGTTCAAATTTGCGACCTGAAACATTAGAGGATGTTTAACGAGTGAAAAAGGGAATCAAGTTGATGAAATACTCAAACAACAGAAGGACAAACAGGCAGCAATCCAAGAATTGTAACTCTACTGTCTGTATCCCGGTAAAAAAGCTCAGTAGCAAGAAACCTCTCGAGCTGTGTCTCAAGGTCGGCTTACTACTGGGTAATCTGGAGGGGCTTCGCGATCTTAACGTGCAGCACTGTCACCTGACTAAAAGCTATTGAAAGTTTAAATGACACAGTAATCAAAGGGTGTATACTATTATTTATTAATAAAAACTATAGCAGGTGTGGATTGGATTTCTAATAGTTCTATTGAATTTTATGGATGTACAGTGGGTTTTTGGGGGTTTGACGTACCGGTACTGAACTGCTGCCGTTGATTCTGCTCTGCCGAAGACTACTCTGCCGATGTGCGAGCGCTCGCCGATGATCCTGCGTACGACGAGCTTGACGTCGGGCGAATCAAGCCTGACAGGGTGGTGATGTTGGAACAACAGATCGACTTAACTCGATGGCGATCTGCGGTCTCCTGGCGTCTACCCTCGTTGACGAGAATCACCAGAGTCCAGGCAAGGCCGGAGTGACTCTGCTGAGAGGGGTCCTCTTTAGCGTTTAGAGCCGCCTTGGCCCGAGGAATGCGACGATTTTGACCTTGCAATGCCAAATCGAAATGATGTCCTTTACTGTTAGGATTAATAGCCACTAAGGACCAATAATCCGACTCGTGTGCTTCCTGACCGACTTAGTCGGTTGGTTCACAAAATGGCGCTGTACCGAATGGTACCACAAAAAGGTCCTGATTGAACAGATAGGTACTCCCGCGATTCACCACTCACTTTTATTACTTTGCGGACACTTGGTTTTAACGGTCCGAAGCACACGAACGCCAGATACTGATTAAGGAATGGCGGTTTTCCTTCGCGCTTTTCCCATCCCATTGCTCTTCTCGTGAGACGTTATTTTCCACCCATTTTGAATTCGTAGTTTCGCCCGAATGTTGTTGTACCCACTGGTGGAATACTCATACCCACTGTACTGTTGTACGGTTTTATATAATTTTCAAATTTAAAAAACAATTAATCCTACTAAAAAATTAACATTTTTTCACAACGACTACTAACCCTACTAATCCAACACCAAATAACTTTAAGAGACGTGACGGTACATTTAACAACTATGCACAAATTAAAAATCTAACGTATTTTGTAACAAACGGTTACAGAATCGAGATTGCCTAGTTGCTCGATGACAACAGAAAATTATATATGGTACAATGTCATCAACGACGATACCACGCGTCAGCGAGAAGGAGGAGGAACAGTCATAGTGATCGATAAAACAATCCATCGGGAGAATATGCTCCGAAAGATCATCAGCAATACCGCTTCATACCTATGCCAAGTGATGGGACAACACATACCTTTCATTTCAACCTATATAAGACCGGTGACAAATGAAGAGAATGGAGAATTCGCTGCCTTAATTCGTTACGTACTTAACTTACCCAAGGAATTGCAGAACAAAATAGTAATGTTTTCAACTTTTCAAACCTAACCTAAATAGAACCTCGTAACATGACTTGCCCTTTTACATATCACATTTCTAGGCGATTATCGGAGACTTCAATGCTCATCTAGGTATACAGAGCATCACGGATGACAATCGAAATTACATTAGTCTGAACCTACTACACCAAGAATGCAACACAAACGGTTTGGAATTGAAGAATCTTCTGCACTGTTTGAAGTTGAAGGATTATCTAACGTATTCCAAATCACGCTCAGTACGAGTCACGTGGTTTAACAGAAAAAGCGAGTCACAAATCGATCACGTGTTAATGAGCATTATGAAATGCTACAAACATCCAGAGGTTAAGGCATTTTTTCATCCAAGCAAGCTGAGTGACTACAAAGGTGATCATCTTCTTCTTCTTCTTCGCATTTCAAGCTTATTGCATATCGCATATTAGCTTATTGCGTGCTCTCAACTTAGTGTTCTAGATGCACTTCCACAGTTATTAATTGAGCGCTTCCGATGCCTGTACCATTTTTGCATTAGTATAATTGTGTGGCAAGTACAATCTTACTCTATGCCCAGGGAAGTCGAGAAATTTTCCAACCTGTAAAATTCCTAGACCGGACCGGGAATCGAACCCAGCCATCTCCAGCATGGTCTTGCTTTGTAGCTGCGCCTTTACCGACTGAGCTAAGGGAGGCCCCAACACACAAAGGTGATCATAGGAATTCTAAAAGCAAAAAAATCCGAATTTAAGTTCAACTCCCGTCAGTTTAACATCTACTCGTGCTGAAGCGAAGCGTCCAAGTTCGATGTGGATGCGCTCAATAACGATGAGGAAATTAGAGAAAATTATCAACGAGCTCTGAATGTCAACATAGGTAGACAAAACCTAGCAAATCGGATGAGCACCAATGAAAAATGGAAAGCATTATCGGACGCCATTCCAAAGGCCGCCATGTCAACGTTGCAAAAACCGCCGTCACCAATCAATGAGCTGGATTACCGAGGTAGAGCAATCGGTTAAGTTGTGTGAGTAAAACCCCTGTACGATACAAGCAATTAGTGACGTCACTACTTGCGTTTACGTTGATTTTTTGGTTCTGCTTCACCTCTCTCTACCACATTGGTCACCAATGACCCCAAGAGAAGAGTCAAAGCATCGAAAAACTACGTTGAGATCCATCAACAACTCCTGATGGATAGATCAAACAGCACTCTAAGGAGAGAGTGCGAAAAAGCATGAAAGGAAAAGCGGGAGGCATTCGAGCAACATTTCGACGAAAAAGTTCAACAATGTTTGGTTGAAACAACCAACGATAATGGACTAAACAAGATGACAAAAACCTTCCGATTTCTGAAGGCACATCGACGGCAACTGAACAGAAAACAACGGAAATTCATCCACGTTAGAGAATGGGAGCTGAAAATCCGAGAACAATCAACAGAACAGGATATTGAGCTAATTGAGGAAACAGACAATCGCTCCTCTCTGAAACACAATGTATCCACATGCCAAAATTGAGCTCTCAAGGACGTTGTTTACCCCCCCTGACGACAATAGGTTAAGGTATTGCCGAAGCCAACATTTCCGCTATTTCAATTTAATCGACGGTATACTATAAGCAACCTTGCTGATAGAATAGAAACTATATCATCAACCATCTCCGGAATCGGTTCCGGAACCTCATCAGAAGTACTCGTTGGGTTACCATCGATGTTTATTCAAACTGATGACAATTGACCTGCTTGTTGACATAGGACTACTTTGATCACTTTTGAGTAATTATGAGTAGCTCAAATTTACTCGATTTAAAAATATAAGCTCGGAGTACAGCTGGCTTGCCCCTAGATTATAACAATCCTCACGAGTATGCGGAGTAACTCAGCTCCAGGCCTGGACGGAATTGTAGATGAACTACTGAAGCACGGATGCGAGGAACTGATCGACATCCTGGTGACTTTAATCAAATCCATATTCAGAACTAATTATGTTCCTAAAGAGTGGATGAATACTCTTCAAATTCGATTCCCAAAATCCAAATCGCTCAATCACCCAGTGATAACACTAGTTTACAAAACAACATAAAAATTGTGAACTTTTGTGGTTGATCAACGTTTCTTATGCAAAATCCTACGCTGAATTCAATACCGTGGTCAGAAAAAATTAAAGTAGAGCCATTTTTGAGATATACAAAATTTTTGATTTTGGACAAAAGTACGATTACTAAAATGTCAATATCTTTGAAACTAGTGCACCAATTTTAAATCTTTTTTAATGAAAGTGAAGCTTAATAAATTTGCTATCTAGAATACTATGTCTTAATTAAAAATTTAATTTTGATGTCATTTAAAAATTTACAGCATTTTTTTTTTATTTTTCCTGCGAATTTTCCATAAAAATCTTGTTTTATTCAACATTTTTAATGGGATAAAAAGCCTTTAATGGATGAAATCGGTTGGAAATTGTCGAAGTTATGAATTTTTTTGTAAAATCATGGAAATTGAATGTTCCAAGATTGGCCGTTGTCCCGCTCTTAGGTTCATGCACCACTTCCAGTAAGCCTTTCTGCGGACGTGTACGCATACGGTGCATTTCACTAACACTACCAGCTGTCACGCAAAATTAAATGGGATATTTTCAACAATATAATTTACGCTAGTGTTTGTGAGACCGCTCGGCGAGAACCTAACGCAACCAACTCAATTTGACAGCTTTCTTTCTTTAACATTGCTTAACGATGCATACGACAAAACGTGAATTCAAGTGTAAAAATGATCCTCAAAAGTTTTGTTACGCGTGTGGCAACTATATATTTACAAAATCGGTCAATTTCACTGCTTCGTTGCAAACTGCATACAGGCTTTATTTTAAAATTGATCCTGGAGACTTTGACGAACCGTGGATTCCAAAAGTATTATGTAGTTCGTGCAAAACGTGCTTGGCTAGGTGGATGGCAAGGTAAATTGATTTTTTGAATAACTTTCATATAAACAATTTATGTACAGCATGATAGTGCTTTGTTCTTTCCTGATCGACATAATCTTACTTCATCTATTTTTGATAAGTGTTAATGTCTTACTTACTAACTCACTTATTTGTTATCTGTCAGTCGCTATTTGTCCTTTGACATGCCCACCATATGGCGTCGACCGTTTTGTTATGCAACGGATTGTTATTTCTGCTTGACAAAAGTTAAGCAACAAGGACGTCACAAAACAGTTGAGTATCCACAAGTGGCTTCTATGACAAAACCTGTTCCACATTCAAGTTCGCTCCCGGAGCTGGAAGCTGGAAATTTCAGAAGCCCAGATTATGAGGAAGCCGTCGATGAATTGCTGAAAAATTATGAGAAAATATGTATAAATAAAAAATATTGTGTTTGTTACATATAATTAATTTCAAATCCTTTTATTTCACTGAACACAGGTGTGAATATGTCTTTGAAAATACATTTCCTACATTCTCACATGGATTTTTTCCCGGAAAATCTTGGTGACGAGAGTGATGAGCACGGCGAACGTTTTCACCAACAAATGAAGATGATGGAACGTCGTTACCAAGGGTTTTGGGATGAAGCAATGATGGGTGACTATTGTTGGTTTCTGATTCGAGAAACAAGTTCAAAACATCGAAGACAAAGTCATTCGACTCTCAATCATTTTTAATAAAACCTAAATAAATTTCTTTTGTATCAACTCGGTTTTAAATCCTGATATGCCTTAATCAAATTGATATGTAATGAAAAGAATATCCCATGAAAACTTTACATGCGATTTGGATGCTTACAACGACACCTAGAAAAGGAACTCTAAAGCTGTTGTATTTCAGCAACATTTTTAAGTGTTTTACAAAAATGTTCATAACTTCGACAATTTCCAACCGATTTCATCCATTAAAGGCTCATTTTCTCCGGTTTTGAATGGACTTTAAGAATAAATTATGGAATGATTTTTTGAATCTTTTTATCCCATTAAAAATGTTGATTAAAACAAGATTTTTATGGAAAATTTGCAGGAAAAATAAAAAAAAATGCTGTAAATTTTTAAATGACTTTTTTTTAATTAAGGCATAATATTCTAGTGAACGATAGCAAATTTATTTAGCTTCATTTTCATAAAAAAAAAGATTCAAAATTGGTGCACTAGTAGATATTGACATTTTAGTAATCGTACTTTTGTCCAAAATTCAAAAAATCAAAATTTTTGTATATCTCAAAAATGGCTCTACTTTAATTTTTTCTGACCACGGCATTGAATTCAGCGTAAGATTTTGCATTGGAAATGATCATCACCTTACCGAGTTCAAAAATGCTGTAAACTAGTGTTGTCGATGCATTACACTTTGCTCGTTGGAATATAAGTTAAACGCGAGAATTTTACGTAGAAGACTGGAACAGCAGCTCCCGCCATTGCCACAATACCAGATGGCATTCCATCAGAAATGCTGCGCAGGATTCACTTCCCACGATTCTGAAATCCATGAATGTATCGGATGCGCTGATAAATCGAATCATAAAAGCCTGCATCAATGAGCTTACTTCCATTCAATGGTTTCGAAACCGTACTCCTTCAATTAGGAAAAAAAAACGAGGAATAAAACAAGGATGCCCAATCAGCCCAGTGTTATTCATTATTATGCTGCATCATGTTCTATCCACGTTGAAAGAATTCCTACCGGACCTGAACGTGAACGAGATAGTACGAATTACGTTCTCGTTTATACTGGCGAACGCGGATGACCTACTGTTTATTTGCGAATCAACTGAAGACACTGAGAAGATTATCGAACTGCTGGAACCTCTCCTAGCATCTATAGGACTGGAAATAAATCAGGCCAAGTCAAAGGTACTTTTCAGATTCCCTCAAGATAGTGATAATCGGGTCCCAGATTTTTTGCATCAGTTCGGAAAATACACATTAACGGTGGCATCCAAGATGCGATACCTAGGGGCATATCTAACCAGGAGCCCTACGAGGAAAGAAACCACATCGGAGCGCATCAAGAAGGGGTACAAGGCATTCCACTGTCTAAGCAGCTTTCTTAGGGATCATCCGTTAAGATGGAGCACTACGAAGAAACTATACCACGCACTGATTATTCCAGTGGTGAGTTATAGCATGGAGGTAGCAGTTTGTGGCAACTTAAAAGTGCACTTTTATCAGCGATTCCACACTTCTGAGGAGTCCAGCTAGAAATGCTAATACAATACATAAATTTTATTCAGTGAAATGCGGGGTGGAGTCACATTTAAATCTCAATTCTATAGTTGCTCGAAAAATACAATCTACTACAAATCTTCTTATTTCTCGTATCTTAATGCATTTGCATCGTGTTCCATCATTTTGCAGTAAATCTAAACCATCTTCTTTTCTTTTTTAACTTCATTAAGTGATTTTCAATAAAATCTTCATCAATCTTCTTTCTATTTGCTAAAGTCGTCTACCTAGGGAAAATATGCCATTAGTGTTAATTTACGAAACGTGTAAACGGTTATTGATTTGAATATAATTAGGCGAGACAGTTAAGAGGCATGCGAATAACAGGGTGTACTAATTCGAATGGCTGAATGTGGCTGAAATGAAAGCATAAGCAAAACATCATAAGCATTACGTGTTTGTCTACTTTGGACTTGTTTACTTACAGGCGGGTTTACAAATGTATCAACAACCTATAGAGTGTTTCACAGTCTCGCGTACATATTTCGTCATATACGAAACGCCACGTTAAGAACCACGTTAGTCATTTGAGTTTGTCGCACGATTCCGTGTGACGTATTTTCTGCATCATGAGGCATTAGAGTGGCCCAAATGTATATGGGAAAAAAATTATATCAATTTTTTTAACGGGCCAACCCCCCGATTTATTCCATTAGGTGTACCCAGGCATGGAAAATCATTTGCATTCATTTCATACATTCATTTGCCTCTAACTTTTTTCATCAACAGCAGTCCGCAAAATTATGTATAGAGCTTTTGTAGGTTTTGTTATTAGCTACAAGTTTAGCTCATAACTTAAATCTGTATCTCTTATGCATCACGAACTAGAGTGGGCAGAACTAGTTACTGTTTTTCAGTGAATGTAAAATACATTCACTGAAAAACAGTAGTGGCTTCTGTTTGCTCTGCTTCGTCATGCATAAGAGATGCGTATTTGACTTGTTAATAAAAGTTGTAGCTAATATCAAAACCTACAAAAGCTCTTAACATCATTTTGCGGAATGCTGTTGAAAAAAAGTTAGAGGCAAATGAATGTAAATGAATGTATCAAATGAATGCAAATGATTTTCCATGCCTGGGTGTACCACTACCGAATAGTGGTGTACCTATAGTTGCGGTAAGGGGGTTGTGCCGGAATAATGAGGGAAAACTGGATAAGGTTATTTTCCATCGGTAGCTCTCGTAAAATAAAGCAAATTTTCATATTTCAAACTTTAAATTAGCCCAAAAATGCCGGAAAACAATTGATTTTCCTTAAGATTTTGACTCCTTTGCACCTATAGTTGCGGTAGTATTCATATAATAGTGGAACCTATTAGAAACCAAAGCGTTCCACTATTATATGGACCAACTACTACTACTACTGGAACAGTGCAATGTTCCTATTAATTGAGGACAAGTTTATACTATAAAAATTGTGTGTACATAGTTTGTTTATTTTATAGTTAATAAATTGTCTTAGTTCCTCCACTACTGGCTCACCATATATAGCAAATACATGGGGATTTGTGATGAACTGTATGTAAAACACTCCTTCACTCTTTCGTGCATATCCCAACAAACAATTCAGAGTCACAAATATATTGAATAATTGCTTTACAATGCTGAATAAAAGAGGATGTCGAATTATGTGCTGAAAAAAACTCATTGAGATCGATAGATGCGCCTTTGTTCCGCTATTTGCTTTCAACCCTTTTTTATTTATTGTCTACGCCTAATTAATTTAAATCGTAATCATAGATCGTATCACTCACGACAACCAATCCATCGATCTATCAAAAAGAATAGCATCCTTTCCATCGAAATTAGAGAGATGGAGAGGTAACATTGGTCTCATGTAAAACAACTATGAATGAAATAATCATTATCACATCTCCTTGAATTAGCTAGAGTTACGGCTGGTAGTGCTGATAGGTATTCAGATTCTTATTTAGCTGCCCATTTGATGTATTCTAGGATAGCTCAGATGTCAAGGCAAACGGCTGGTCATCGGAAGGTAGTTGAATAATCGTTCAATAAATGTATAATAGTGTTTAATTAAACATTATTTCACATGATAATCAAGCGTCTATATACACCTTTATACCATCGCTGTTTAAGGAAGTAATGATGTCTAATAAACGCTGAATAATCAAAAATTTGAGCGAATAAGCTCTGTTACAACTCTTGTAAGTCGAATAAAGGCATCTTGACATACCTATTTCAACACCAAATATTTCGATGTCGTGGTTGAATAAATTCTTCAGATTTGTGTGAACAAAGCCTGAACAGAAGTTGTTATTTAAAATAGTACAAGTATTATTAAGCATGCAGTTGAATAAAATGTCGTTTCTTCAATAGGCAATTGTTTGTTGGGATATCTGGTTCAGTAGGCTCTATTAAGCTCGAATTGTAAAATACATGGCAAACTGGCGATGAACGAAGAATGGCCCGGGTCACTGGCCGAAAGCATGGGGCTGTGACCCAATGACTCACTCAACTTTCAAATTAAAAATCGCTGATAGTAAGACCTCCAGCGAAAGCAGTTGATCATAGTAAGCTAGCTAAATTTAATTTGAAAAGTAGACCAACCTGAACACGGAAATTAGTAGTGGAAACCAGTGAATAGTGTGAGGATCCCAAGTAACAATCTAAATGCTTGGAAGATTTGGAAGATCATTGTTTTATCATAGCATTCCTTGCAGCCTGTGGTTGTATTGTGGTTTTGTGTGCTTGTCATAAAAACATTCCGTTAAGTCGTCTATAAAACTGTTTTATTACTACTAAATTAAAACTCAGACTTCATAGTTTTAACGGTAGCTGTAAGGTGGTTATGTATCACTACTTATAACTGCAGAATAAAAACAAAACAAAACATGCAATTATGTTTTATGGCATATTTTTCATGACCGATATAAAACTTGAAGCAGTCTTAGACCTTCATTAAAGCCTCATTACAACTTCAGAGTGGCAAGTGAACCAGGAAAACCAGGAAAACCGGGAAAAAGTCGGGAATAATCTTGTTTGTATAATTTAAATAGGTTTTAAATTGTATGTATGTCAAAGTTTCTTTTTATAATCAGGTCAAAACTAACAATTTTGTTCAAGCTAAACCTTTCACACAACTTAACAAAATTTACCCTGAGAATTTAGTAAATATATTTTGTATTTATTTTTAATTTAATTTTTTTTCTCGAATCAATTGCATGTATGATTTGTGCTTAATTGATAGCAGACTTACGCAGTGTCGACGCGTAACTACTTTTAAGTACCGTAAGAAGGGGTAAAATTGATAGTTTTTTAAAGTATATTCTAAATATTTTTTACAGCAATGAATGTTTTTCAAATTTTATATTTTTAAAACATGTACTGAGGATCCAAGAGTTAATTCGTTAGTAATATGTTTAATGGAAATTAAAGCATTGACACTATTTTTTTTAGTTTTGTGACTGAACTCCAGCATTTTGATTTGGGGTTACTTTGATAGTTTTCGATGAATGTAGAAAAAAAATGGGTTCAACTCAAACAATTTAGTTCTTTAAATATGAAACTTTGAATGAGTATATAATAAGAAAACATAATAAACAATAAGAATACAACATTGAATTTGTTATGGTTATATCGGAAATGCATTTCATAAGTGATGGTTTTAGTGCTTTTTCAAACAGGTGAAAAAAACACAAATATTGATTTTAATATGTTTGTAAAATATGTTAAACATACTATATAAAAACTATATACGATATCAACGGAAATACCCTAAGACACAATATGGAACCAATGTTTCTAATTTGGAAAAATATTTATATCATACTATCAAAGTTACCCGCATTATCAAAGATACCCCGTTTTACGGTACTTGTTCAACATGTTCAATAATAAAGTTCTATTTCTAAAAACTTCAGATAAGGCCTTCGAACTTCATGCAAGTTCTACAAAATTCGGGAAAGTCTTACAAGTTTCAGGAAAATCCTGTGAACTACTGTGATGACCTACGACGGTCAGGAATTCTCTCCGAACCTTCAGAGAAGTTCTACAAATTTCAGAGAAGTCTTACGAACTTCAGGGAAGTCCTTTAATCTTTGAGGAATAACTTCGAATTTTACAGAATTTTCTATAGATTTAATGTAACTTCTACGACATTTAGGCATCGCTCAAAACTTAAGGTTAAGTTCTCCAAGCTCAAAAAAATTGCTAGAACTTCCGAGAAGTCGATAAACTACAGGTAGTCCTACGAGATTCATGGGAGCTCTCCAAACTTCAGGGAATTTCCAAGAAATTAAGACCCACAAACTTTTGGAAAACCCTTCGATATTTAAAGCCTTATGAACTTCAGTGATGCTCTTCTAAATTTAGGGTCCTCATATATTCAGTTAAGTCCTTCAAACTTCAGGGAAGTACTCAGATCTTCGAGAAAGTTCTTCGAACTTGAAGGAAGTCTTTCGAACTTCGTGGTACTTCCTATGAATTTCAAAAAACTCCGAACTGCAGGGAAGTCCTAAGTTCTACGAACTTTAGGGAGTTTCGATGAACTTCAGCAGTCAGTCATTTTAATAATAAGAGTTATTAAACCAGCGTTGTTTATGAAATCTTGTAATCATATGATTTTGAAATCAAGTTGTAATCAAAGTTCCGCTAAATAAGATCCTTAATCGTTGACAATTTGCGAAAAATTTAAACAAACTGGAAATCTGTAAAATTGTTAGAAGCAAAGGTTTATTTAAAGAGTCCTCATTCATATCACTTTTCGCAATTTTACCTTGAGATAAAATCTCAATAATAAAGTTAAAAAAATCGCAGTTTCAAAAACAGAAATCTCAAGATTTAGGGGCTTATAGATTTATAAATTTCAGACATTAGACAGGGCTCCGTGCTAGTCCGTCGTATCTCAACTTTTCTTCGTCTAACACCCCTGAAATCGCTCATTTTACGGATTATCGCAAATGTTTCAGTGTCAATCGTAATTAATCTTGTAAGCAAAGATGTTTTTGCAAAAACATGAGTGAAAACGCTTTGCTATTATACACACTTAAACAGAGACCCTGAGTTCGGTAAAAAAAAATTACCGTCTTAGATCGGTAATGCTACAAATTACAGATGTTTCGGTATTTTCTCGCTTTATTGCTGAAAACTGTAAGTGAAATGACCGAATTTCGGTAATTTTATTTTTATTTACCGAAAACGGTAAACATTTTTACCGGCAGGTCTGTAAATAAGCTTCATCACTGACTTCGGTGAAATATTTTACTGAAGTTTCGGTAATCAAAGCGTTCCATTACTGAGTTCGGTAACGGTCTAGGTAAACGTCAAATCCACCATATTGTTATTTTCGATCGACATTAAAGGCGTTAATCTTCTTCCAATGCTTCCTTGTTTTCAGTGTAGCGCCGAATCTTTCCGACAAAAACTTAAGTTTTCAGATCGTCGCCAACGGTTTTGTTCATTGGTGGTGCAATTTGCAACACTAACTTATTGATCACGACTGCAGTTAAATTTTTGCATGGGTTGCAGTGACCACCACCCTGAAACAATACTAAAGCAAATAGCAGTTGAGTCGGTGACCTTTTTAAAAAATTACAGATCTCTCGGTAATTTCCGATTTGCATATCGTACTCAAAATTACAGTTCTCCGGTAAAGTCGACTACAAATCAAGCAATGCACATCGGTAAACGTTACCGATCTTTCGGTAAATTTGACAGTTAATTTTGCTGATCCAGTTTACAGATTTTTCGGTAATGTTCTCGATTACCGAAAACATTACCGACCGTTCAGCTGTTGAGAATTCGGTAAATGAATTACCGAAGTCGGTGATTTTTTCTAAGTGTGCATAGAACGGAAATAGGCGCCATGATACGACGAAGTAGCGCGGCTTTACAGCAAACAATAAGATAAAGATTTCACGGGCATTCACAAGAACCTTAATACAAATTTTGGTTTGTGAAATTCCGCATTGCGTGAAAATTTTTTTTTTTTAAACTTGTTTTTTAAATACATGGTTTTTAAAAGCAGGAAATTTTTGAATCATTGACCAGGAAAACCAGGAAAAAACCAGGAATTTCAAAATGGAAATTCACTTGCCACCCTGCAACTATCATCTTTATCAGAGGCCTAAGATCACAGATAAGAAATATACCTGCTATAACAATAAAAAAAATACTTTGAAAATTGTTACCAATATAAAAGAAAACAAATCTATTCAGATATATGAAATGAAAACCCCTTCAGTGCTTTTGAACACGATGAAGATGAGACGATCGCCAATATGAAAATCCTGGAGAATCTACAGTTATGGGCTCCCTCATATAACATAAGGCACAGTGTGGTGAAGGAGCTCTTAAAAATATTGTACAAGCGGCTTTCCGATACACTTTCGAAAGATCCACGAACCCTTCTTAAAACAACGCTGCCAGTTTCACTAAATCCGGTTGGAGATGGCCAGTATTGGCATCACGGCTTTAAACCTTGTATTGAAAAAGCTTTTAGTGGATCCAATAAGCATTTCTTACATCTTGATTACAAGCGAAAATAGGAGGATCGCTTGGAATGTTGACTTTTTGACAGGTGGTCATGGTTTTTGTTTTGTTTTGATTCGCTGTACCGAATAAAACCAGCAAGCTAGTTATATAGCTTAAATATAACTTAACGCTCTCAATTTGGACTACGAAATGCTAAGATACAACCATTAGGTTTATGTTATGCTATAGAATTCCAACACGCAGAAAAAACTATCGTCGAAACAAAAATATTTGAGGTAAATTTAAACGTAAACTCAGTTTGTTCTGGCCACAAATTAGGTTGATTTCAAACGTATTCAATGTTTGAAGTCATGTGAAATCAATGTTTAAAATAAAAATAATGTTACGTTTATTTCAAAAATATTCGTGTTGAAAATAAACGTATTTGTTTTTGTTTGATTTGACAGCTATGCGAACAATAATAAATATGTTTATTTTAAACATGCTTCTCATGTTTAAAATAAACATATGTATTTTGAAATTATTTTAGTATTTGAGTGCAGGGTAAAGCAAAATAAAACGGTTTGCAAAGAAATAATAAAATAAGATCTTCGGGCAGGGCATCTAAATTCCTGCTCTTATTTTGGGTGCGATTAAGGGTGACCTGTGGGAATTGGGGTCCTGGTCCAGGATGCGAGGACCCGTCGGGGTGGGTGTCCGGGGCTTCCAGGTCAGTGGAACTGGTGCAAATTTGTGTTATTGGCGTCGTTTTGCCTTTTCTGCCTCGGTTTCTGACACTGGTCCTCATACCGGTTTCTTTCTATGTTCGGTGTCGGAGGAGGATCCGGAATGGACTCGGAATGGATAATCGTTTTCTGTTGAGGTAGAGCAAAGCTTGGGCAACTTTTTTCTGAATGTAACAAGAAGGAAATAAAAAGGCATGACACGCTAAAAACCGTTTACCCAAATCCTATATTGTTGAAAAAACATGCTTTTGAATTTAATTCAAGCATACATATTTTAGTTTTAAACATGCTTTCAATTTATTTTGAATAATTCATATGTTTAGAGTATAAACATTTATATTTTTGTTTTAAATGAACAAAATTCGTATCCGTGAATCTAGGAGAATATTTTATATTGAGGTATTTTTAAGGAGTAGCAAGTTATAACGAAAAAATGTCACCGTATGAACAAACTTCACACCGTATGAATAATTACGCTTTAATTGATAGGCGATAAAACACTTTCATACATCTATGTATAATTAAATAATATATGACTGGTTATTGCTCAACAGTAGTAACAGTTTTGTACTAAATAGATAATTTTTTAATGACTCTTTAATGCATGGTGCTAATGCAAATAAATTAAATATATGCTCCTATTTGGTATAATAATCACCATAAATATTGCACGGCATGCTGTGAAGCATATACAGATTGGTTAAAAATTGTAATAAAGTCTTATTTTCAATATACAATAATATCAGCTATTATAACCAGAGTTAATGTACACGTGCATCCATCCCGCGTGATTGAGACACGCTTTCAATCAGATCGTAGGTGCCTGGTACATTTCGAGACGAATTATTTCGCGTCTCTTTTTTATTCCTACGTGCCTCATTCGTGTCACATGTGCTGTGTCTCATGAGCTAAGCTCGGCGAGCTCCAGGGAGATCGGCAGCGTACCTTTGTCCTGCGTGCATGCTAAAAGTGGCTGGTTGGTGATGAAGAAAACAACGGAGAATTGTTGATCGAGTAGTCCTGTCACACTCTAGTGTTGCTGGTACAGCTGATTGATTTGAACCAGATGGTATTCAGTTTTTGAGGGTTGAGAGATTGTGGTTTTATAGAAGTATTTCAAACGGAAGTTGAGTTAAACGATTACAAATCATTTACCGGTGGGGTTATTTGCTACCGAACCATGCGCTTGGAATTTTCATGGTTCATGATTTTGCTCGACCAAGTTCAAACGATTTAAAATCAGCTCCTGATCATTCTCACAAAATTTGATCTCATTAGGATGTGAGCTCATACTGCACTAGGCCCTTTGAAGTTTATGTGGGAATTGAAAAATTGAACGATAGGATAATTAGTACTAATTGATTAGGAAGATGATGTTCTTCTGACATGCTCTATTTACTACTCAGCAGACAACATTGGAATAATAGGAAAAACAATCCAGGCTATTATGTCATAAGGGCAAGATGCAGTGTTGCCCTGAAAGCAGCCGATTAATCATACCAGAAAGTTATCAACTTAGAAATAAATTAATAACTAATTTTCTAGACATTCAATTAAAGAGTGGTTTTCAACAAAGTTGTTGCTGGAAAAATTTCACGTAGGGGGGGGGGGGGGTGGTTGGTTTGCTGTTGAAATTGATTCGTGTGACTTCATCCAGCTGTAATTTCAGCCTTTCAAGCTGTAGCCGATAACATCACTAGTTAATTCAAAAATTTACTTAAATTTGAGAACTGTTCAAATATATTTCTAATCAAATATTTATCTTATATATATATATGATAATATTTCTAATATATTTAGAAAAAAAGCATGGTGTGTTCATCCCAAGTAGTAGTCAACCTGAAAATATGATGAGAAATAAGAAAACTGGATTGTAAATTTTAGGATGAATCCAAAATATTTGTCACACTCTGAATTTAAAACCATGTTTTCGAAAATGTTTTTTAGTAGGCTCAATATCTTTGAAAGCTCTGCGGAGCCGAAGGACTTAACAAATTTTAAAATGGAAATCTAAATCAATTTCCTTCTTTTTTTGTTTGCAACGCATCGAATCTCGACAGATCCGGAAACCGTTTCTGCCGAGGATGCTGGGTTTCGTTTTTGCATGCTTTATCGGCCTCCTGAGTGCACGTCCATTATCACCACCTCTTCATGCTGGACCTCTACCACTTTCTCTATTGATTTACTGGTGCTGTCTGACAATGCATCAACAACCACTACACCACACAGCAAAAAATAAAATCCAAGAGGATGCACTTCAATCTTGTCGAAAATCTCATGTAATTTTTATGGTCACAAAAATAAACAAATCCAGTAAAAGCAGTGTACTGTTAGTTCATACACTGTATGAATGATTTTGTTTTTGTTTTGGCAAGTAATATTACACCATACTTTTAACACGATTGAAGTACATCCACTTTGATGTGATACGAAAATTATTTTTTTGTTGTGCAGGGTACGAACTGCTATCCTAGTTGCAAGGAATTTTGTAGTTCTTCAAGAAACTTCGCGGAACTTAAGGGAACTTTTTTAAAATTCAGGAAGCTTTCTTGAAGTGCAGATTTTTTTTAAAGTTCACCAAACTTTGTAGAAGCTCACCGAACTTCAGTGAACTTCGTACATGGGAACAAATCAAAAATCCGAAATGAAAAAAAAAAACACTCATGATTTCATGAACATAGCGTATTTTCATGTTATGAAAATACACCATGAATAATAGGTAAAAAAAAGTTATACCTATGATCAGTGTTGGGAAAATATCAAAAAATCAAATCTCACCAACGCCCAAGATCACGCCTGATTTTCGTAGACAAAAATCAACAAGCAAACAACTGCGGTTGATTTTGCAAGCCGTGATATCGCAGCTCGGAATATCAAGCTAAAAAAAATCACCAACTGCAAATCTCACCAAACTGTGATGAGATTGAGTTTAATGATTTTTGCTTTACACCCGAATGCAAGCGAACTTCCATAACGGCTTGCAGCAGTCAGTGATGCAAAATATCATGACATTCACGTGACACTCGTCTTCGCATCAACTAACTATCGCTGACAGATCGTTTTGTCACGCAGTGAGAGTTAGAGCCATGGCAAACAACAATCACCAGTAATGGTCGCTGCTCACAAGCAAAACGTTAAACTCGCTGCTGATAATGAAAAGCACAACGAAAACAGTGAAGACTTCTGTAGTACGATCATGAGAAAAAGCGAAACGACAGAAGAAAATGAAAACAATGCCTTCACATTCCAAGTTTGTCTCGGCAGGCGCGAGTGTGTGAGTTACAAACAAAGCAGGCAACATTAAACGGAAGCTGTTGGGCTCACTCACCAACACACTCACATAAGCAAGCAAAGCAGCAAATGCTTCAAAACGAGCACAGATGAGTGTCGTGATTGTCAGGAATGACCAGATCGGTGATGGATCACAACAGAAGACGACATTCACCAGTTGCTTTTTACTTCTTTCGTCAACTTGATGGATGGTCATGGAGAGAGCTTCAACGAGCACATTGATAGGAATGTACAAAGCGTTACTACCATCAGCTGTTTGATGACGGTGATTGTGATAGGTCGCAACTCTGGCAGCAGTCCCATCGCCTCTGCCATTGGTGAAGATTAAAAAGAGATAGCAAACTATGCTTTCTCTTTCTAAGAAAACGGTGTGCAATGGAATCATTTTAGTGTCGAGTCAACTCTCAGCTTGATTTTTGCACGTTGTGAATAGTCTCGCAATATCAAAGGAGCTTGTAAAATCAATATAAAGCATGATATTTTGTTCAAATATCACGCGTGATATTGCGAGCGCATGAGAGCGGAAAAATATCAATTGATTTCTGATTTTGCCAACACTGCCTATGATCTTGAATTTTTTACTTATGGGATGAATACTTAAGGGGTTAGATTTTGATAAGTTCTTTAGTGGGAATGACACTAATGAAGACTGCACATTGTAGTCGAAATACGTATCTGTCATGGATACCAAAATTAATAAAGTGGAATTAAATGGAAGATAACCTTTTTTGGAGTTTTATTAATACATAAGTAACAAGATATTCTTTCAGATATGCTCCCTAGACAGCCAGGAAGTATAAACAGACCAGCATTGGCTGATGTTTTTCTGATCTGAATTAGAGAGTTGCTAAAAAAAGGGTGACTTAAGAATGTGCTTAAGTTTTTGAATATCATATTGTTTCAAATGGATAGATCAACTTTCAACACGGTATTTTCCAAATTTAAACCATACAATCTGGAAATCCAGCGAGCGGATGCGACGAGATTTTTAATCATATTCCGGTGCTGCGCCGATGCTGGTGGAAACATGGTGATTTGATCTGGGGGGAGACGTGCTGTCAAATCAACTTACTGATCATTCTTGTATGAAATTGGTTCCAAACGTAAATAAACCCTGTAGGTTTCTTATCGCTTGTTTACGTTTGGAATCAGCTATGCGAGCTAGGCGACGATTGTTCGTATTTGACAGACACCTACCCCCCCCCCCACCCCCGTGGATTTGATTGGTTTATCTGGTGTAGGTTGTAGCGATGGCTGCACGACTTTCGGGTCAACCGTTTGTTGTAGATGGTGGCGCTTGGTGGTCGCTTTGTGGAATTGGTACCGATACTCACTGTTGGTATGCAAAGGCAATATAATTATCTGAATACTCGATCACATGAGGCAAGTTAAAAAAAATCTGAACATTTTTAACGTAATGGCAACAAAGTAAAAGTGAAAGCGTAAATGTAATACGCCAAGAAAAAAATGTTCTGCATAAAATTCTTCGACCCATTGACTTATCATAACATTGCTGCATTCGTAGCATTCCGATATAATCTTTTCAAAATACGTAACAACCCTTCTAACAATGCATACCAGTTGTGTTGCCGATGAATTTTTTTCCATTACATATTTAGAAAATAACGTGTCAAAAGATGTTAGTCATGTAAGTGCATTTAAGTGTTGAATCGGAAAAAATAAACAAGGAATATTCTAATTGACCGGCAAATTAATGGTTTTGGCTATTAGAGGATTTCAAGAATTCAAGCATTGCAAATATATGCTACCTTTCTTCTAAAATAGGAATGGTTTGTGGTAACGCATATGAAATGTCGGTCAAAGCAACCACGTTTCAACAGCCTGTATTTTGTTTACCTACACCTTCCAGAACTTAGAGCTCTGCTGTTCTAGCATTAATCGTAGCACATGAGATGAGGCACATGAGATCAGCGCGAGCCTCACGCACGCCAGGATTTTTGGGTGTCGCATTTGTTTCTCGCTCGTATCTTATGTCGTTTTCGTTTTTACTACACTACACCGGTGTAGTGTAAGCAGCAATAAGCACGAGTCATTGACAGTTAATCATCATTTGTTTGTAAACAAAGGTGCAACCGATAGCTACACCCTAAAATTTTTCGGTGTTCGGCGGTGTAGCACCGGTGTAGCTACACCGCAAAAACGAAAACGACATTATTCTCGCGTGTCTCTTTCTCTCTCGTCACATGTTGTTTTCGTTGCGACGGGAGACGGTTTGTTGAGAGTCTCGGCAGCACATTTTAAAAACGCACGAGGAAAATGTTACTCTGATTATAACCAACTGACAAGGATCATGATTTCACATCAAACATTGAAAGAATAAAAACCACAATAAAATATTTCTCAATATTAACTATCATCCAAAAACCCCAACTTAAAACCTTCAAGGTTGTCAAAATGTTTTGCGTATCATGTTTTATCAACTTCTTCAGGGGCGATTTATGCGGTTGTAATATAGTTTTATGGTAGCCATCAAAAGGTTTTTAAAACTTTCTCACCTGGAAGAGGTTTTATGTTTTCATTTTTAACAACCACGTATAGAGTGTAATAAAACTTACATGCTCTTAAGGTAGCTCGTATATCAAGTTTTAATGATTACATTAAAACTGAGCCGATTGGCCATGACATGCGGTTTCGTTACTTTCGTTCTCCGCATTTCCACCGGTGTCCGTTCGCCGATACTGTACCGGATCGCCTGATGGTCACTATGGGTGTACTCCTCGCACACTCTCAAGTTCAAATTTGCCATTAGCGACGTACTGCAGAAAGTGACGTCGATAATGGATTCCCTACCATGTTTGCGGAAGGTGCTTATGGTTCCTAAGTTGGCCAGACTGACGTTCAACTTTGCCAGAGCTTCCAGCAGGCTATACCCTCTTGCGTTGGTACACCTGCTCCCCCAATCCACTACCCAAGCATTGAAATCTCCTGCAATGACGACTGGTCTCCGTCCAATGAGCTCTCCGGTGAGCCCATCTAGCATCTAATGGAACTGCTCAATTGTCCATCTCGGAGGTGCGTGGCAACTACATACATAGATTCCATTGATTTTGGCGATCACGAAACCTTCGTATACGAGCCCGCCAATACTTGTTGAATGGGATACCTGCCCATGACTTGTATGGCCGCCATTCCTGCTCTATCCGCCACCCAGTTACCATTATCGAAAAGGACTCGATATGGCTCTGCAATGATAGCAACGTCGCACTTTGCTTACGTTGATGACTGCCACAACAGTTGCTGTGCTGTGTTGCAATGATTGAGATTTATTTGGGTTACCTCCATTATTGCTGGCCCTCCATCGGCTTCTTGAACTCTGGGCACCTGAACACACTATCGGGCCGACACTATCCGGCCAGTGCCGCTGTCCGCCGGCTGCCGCCATCTGGCACCTATAATTCATGTACCTTACTGACTACCATAACCATTACCATTAAAATTCTCAAACCATAAGTAAAAAGATTCTAACAATAGATACTATAGATTCCATAGATAAGCGGAGGCAAAATATATGTAGCCGAACTGTCAGTTAGTCTAGCCAAACGAGCATGACGTCATCATTGTGTTGTTTGAGGGAGAAGTATTGTAATATTATGAGAATAAAACGCTTTCCACACTCCGCATTCCGATTTATTTCGCGGACATCAGAAGAAGAAAAGATAAAGCAAACTATTCCTCGAAACACTTCATTTTGAACATTAACGCACGAAACAAAGCAAAACTGCCCAACGAAGAGCTTTATGATGGCATGAACTTTTTTCACGGTTGCCAGTAAAATCATTTATTTTTCATGGTTGCCAAAACAACTTTTTGTGTCTCCGCTTATCTATGGAATCTATAGTATCTATAGTTCTAACTATCATTTTAGTAAACACTGATCGAATTCCACTCCGTTATTCGGACTTAGTATAATTTCGACGAAAATTTTATTCGGACCAGTGTATAAATTTTGAAAAACCATAAATGCATAAAATTTAATCTATATTCGTTTTGTAATATTCTTGAGTGTACAAGAATGGCATGAATTATTTGGATAAATGGACTGGACACTTCTCAGAGTTGAACGTTTTTCGTTGGATGGCTGTTTCTAAGGAACCATACTGGAATGATGTTGAGGAGTGCGTCGAGTTTTTAAATGAAAAAAGGAGCAAATATTCATCGGTGGGCGTTGGCCAGATTTGGATTTTTCAGATATAATCCTCAATAAGACCTAGGTTATTTAATACTCTAGTAACCTCAATTCCGTGCTCTGTCACAATGTTTCATTGTGATTAATCAAAGGGGTAAAATATCAAATTTGAGGTGAATTTGAAAGAAAGAGAACTTGGAGTGTAGCATGTTTGGCATACACAGTTTTGCTCGCGAACTGCTCATTTGCTAATAACTTTGCACAGAGTTGACGAATCATAGTTCTGTTTGAAGCAGTCGTGTTACCGTTTGTAACATTTGTTGATGTATTTCTGTATGTTTATCGTATTCTGCATGTCCATTTGAATTTAAATAATAATTGCCAATTTGATACCCCTAGTTTTAGTACACTATACAGTACCACAGTTTACTACCAACTGCTGGAATAGGTGATGAGCCAAAAATTTGAGTTCAGTGGAACATAAGAGAATGGGTACGAGAAGTACAGAGAAAGGGAACGGCGAGTAGCACGGAAACTTCTTCCGCCACTTGCCAAGTAACCTTAAACGAGAGCAGTTGAACAATATAAAAAAACCGTTAAAATTATAGAGATTAAAAGTAAGAGTGTCATAGTAGCAGGAGTGGAGCGAGAGAGTCAGGTATGGTACAGGGATTGAAAAGGTCACATGTCACAATCGGGCCTAAGACCGTTTCTTTTGTGCACTATAGGACCCGTTAAGTTTTTCTATTAAGAACGCTCGATCGAGGGGTTCGGCCAGATCACGCCGACAGGCCTTCCGTGAGCGATTGACCGCTGGAGAGCCAGTTCCGTTCGACGGCCCGGAGGATAGGACCACTTTGGACCTTTCCGTTCCGAACGAGTTCCAACCGAATTCATACCCCGATCGTTCCCGCAGAGCCACAGAATCATTAGAGGGACCCACCAGTACCCCGTGTAAGGTGCCGGGACATAACCTCCCACCGAAGAAGACACCTCTCCACAGTCCACCATTGTGACTTGGCATACCTACTGGCGCCACCAAACGCCCTTAAGCAACCACCGTCACCATCACCAACACCGTAGTCTCCGGTGTAACCACGGCCAGCGTCACCGCCATAATCGCCGCCACTACGGACGTTAACAACGCCGAATCCACCACCAGCCTGTACAGCATCACCACCGCCGTATCAACCACCACCACGTGCAGCATCACCGCACAAAAGACCCAGCAGTCGCCGGCCGGCCAGGTATCTGAAGAAAACCTACACTATACACGCCACACACACACACACCCATAGAATGTAATTGGTAGGGAAATAAACCTCTAAAGTGTAATTCATTAGCTTTTTCCCTTCAATCACACTATATCCGAGTTCTGATTAGCCCGGTAAATCACTCCAGCCGACCTTGAGGCTAAGAATTGCCCTCCAGATCGAGCTAGCCATCAAAAGAGGTCGTTGAATGACCCACCCTCATTGGTAGGCCGTTGCTTAGCCAAGCCCGCCGAGGTGTTTGTCCTGGTAGCCCCCTAGGTACCCCACCCTAGCAGCAACAGTCGATAGAATTGAGTTTAAGCTTCTTACAAATACGTAAAACAAGTAGATTTTAATTCTAGTAATAAACTGTATTTGATTTTGCGTTGCAAAAATGAAGTGAGAAATGCTCGCTGCACATCTCGGACTTTAAGTGTAAAAATTCATTGGTGTTGATTCAAATGATAAGATTTAGCTACTTTTTGCATGTCTTTAGTAAACTATGATCCTAATCTATCAATTACTTTAAAGAAAACTAAATTTCAACAACTGAATGAAAAGTTATTAACAAATGAGTAGTTGGTGTGTACATGCCAAGCATAGAGTGTAGAGCGCACTGCCCACTGGACGATTCTGAAGCCTGATGGTCAAGTGAGTGGGGTATGCACGGAGAACACATTATAGCGGACGCAATTATTTTTCCGGTCAAAATAACTATATTGTTCAATTGTTTTAGAGGTAACCCGAAACTATAGTTGATTTGACTATATATAGAGGGCAACAACTATAGTCCATATTTGGCTTCTCGGTTGGCTCAACTATATTTTTCAGTAGATGAACAAACGTCAAGCTTCAAAATACAACTATGCTTTAGTTGATTCAAGAAAACTATTGTTAGGGAAGCAAAATTTTACAATGTATATTAAACGAACTGCTCTTCATTATCGACATATTAAGGAAGTTTGTTTTGCTTCTTTATCGATCTCAAAAACACAACTGCCAAATCATGAATCGGTTTTTAGGAGGTTGTTAAAGCAATGTAGTCGTCAGTGAAGGTTTTATAATTTGGTTATATCAACTGCTATAAAACTTCAATAAAACAAAAATTGTTGCTTGGGTCAAGCTCGCCATCGCCACCCCGTACAACTACAGCAAGCGCGCGAAAGGACACGTGGTGGCAGGGTGGCCAGACCTACCGATTTATCGGTAGTCCTACCGATTTTCGGGATGCCTACCGATTCACAGACAAAAGGTTAAAAACTACCGATTTTTCACTTTTCCTACCGAGAATCACAGATTTTTAGTAATCTTGAAAAATATTCAATACCTATGTGTTCTATTCCTTGTAGTCAGAATTACCATTAGAATTAGAAATATTGATTTCGACATGTTTAAAGTAGAAGAACTGAAGGACAGTCCCCCCCCCCCCCCCCCCGCCCCTCGCTCACAAAGGTTTCAAGTATCGGGAAAGCCTTCCTCAGACAGCCTACTGATAACTACTGATAAAAGTTTTGAGAAGCTACCGATAATGAAAAAAATAATCTGGCCACCCTGCGTGATGGAATTGCTGCGAGGGGCTCTGACGAAGAAAACAGGTCAGATAGATTATAGGAAAGTGAGAGAAGAAAGGAGTAATTAAAGAAACAAAAGAGGAAAGTGTCGGGAAAGTTAAATAAATCTTAGAACTTTAGTAGAGAAGTGCTTGTAGAGTTTTTTTTCTGTGTGACACGTGCGAGCATTCCCTGCCCTTTGTAATTGCAATCGGTAAGCGTGTCGACCCTGAGGCCATTGGAGTCAGGGAGTCTCAGAAGTGCTCCTGACTGAGGCGGCTGAGACTTACAAAACTTCAAATCATCTTACAACCACATAAGATGAAACTGGCAAAGAATGGTATTTCACCTAAAGGAACACATCTTACACGGACAGAAAATTGTTTGCATTGAACCAAAAAAAAACTTTATTTGTATTTACACAAACAATTCCGGTTGAAATTATATTGCATTTTATTGTTTCGATAATATTTATTCAAATAAATTCAAAATAAGATTCTTTTTGTTTTCATATGCCACTCTTCAACTGCAACTAAAGGGTGTCCACGATGAAATTGCCACACTATGAAATTGCTCTAACTTTTTAACCGTTGGGTAGAATTTAATGAAAATTTGGGTGGATTTAGTTCATAGTGCATTATTTACATCCTGCAAGTTTTAAAGTCCTGTGATCAAAACTCGCGGAAATGGAGTCGAAAGAACAGCTCGTGCGTGATAAAATCTTGCGCATTCATCACGAGAACAAGGATCTCTCGCATCGTTCCATCGCTAAAACGTTGGGAATCGCAAATTCCACGGTGTCGCGAGTGATTAAGCGGTTCGAGGAACGGTTGACCACCGATCGGAAGCCCAGAAGTGAAGGAAAAAGTATTCCGTACAACACCAAAAATCACAACCGCGTAGTTGGGGCCTTCAACCGAAATCCGAACGCCTCCGTTAGGGATGTGGCTAAGAAGCTGCACCTAAGCCGAAGTTTTGTCCAGAAGGCCAAAACTAAGGCTGGGCTTCGAACGTTCAAGGTACAAAAGGCCCCTAATCGCGATGAGAAGCAGAGCAAGTCCGCCAAAACCCGTGCCAGGAAGTTGTACCTCAACATGCTGACGAACGTTGAATGCTGCATCATGGACGACGAAACATATGTGAAGGCCGACTTCAAACAGATCCCCGGCAACCTGTTTTTCACGGCCAAGTATAAGTTCAGCGTTCCGGAGCATGTCCGCACTCAGAAGATGTCCAAATTTGCGAAGAAATTCCTGGTTTGGCAAGCCATCTGCACGTGCGGGAAGCGGAGTGCACCTTTCGTGACCCAGGACACGATGAACGGACAGGTGTACATAAAAGAGTGCCTCCAGAAGCGGCTGCTTCCTCTCCTGAAGGCCCACAACGTCCCAACAATCTTCTGGCCGGATTTGGCCTCATGCCACTACTCCAAGGACGTGCTGAAGTGGTATGCGGACAATAAGGTCAATTTCGTGCCGAAAATGTTCAACCCTCCCAACACTCCGGAGCTCCGCCCCATCGAGAAGTACTGGGCGATTATGAAGCAGCACCTTCTTAAACGACCTAAGGTAGTGAAGACAGTCGAGGAACTGAAGAAAGTATGGGTTTACATGCAAAAAACGGTTGATTCACAGGTTGTGCAGAATCTTATGGCCGGGGTTAAGGCCAAGGTGCGGGCATTTGCGTATGGACTGCAAATAAAATACGAGTAAAATGGTAAAATGAAGTTTAATAGTTATTTCTCAATCCCTGAAAATTTGATGGCAATCGGATGAAAACTCGAATTTTGCGAATCAATTTTGTGTGTGGCAATTTCATCGTGGACACCCTTTATTGTAAAAATAACAATATTCTTTTATCAAGCCAACAATAGTTAATTTTAATTTAACATTTATTTGTTGTGTCAATTCCCCGGGCCATGAATGCAAAAATAACTACCAACCATTCCCTCGTAAAAACCCGGACAAAAATGTACACAATAACAAAAAAATTCTCATTTGATTCAGCTCTAGAGGTAAGTAAGTATGCTGCTGTTGCAAAATATAAACAGTTTTTCTTTTTTTCCTTGATTTTTTCCGTCGATCTTATTTTCAGTACTGAGTACCAACGCCAGGAAGGCCGCTCCCACACCTGGACCCTACCTATCGACCCATTAACTCATGAACCGGAGAGATTTTATGCATCAGAAAGTTTTTTTTTTTTTTAATTTAATTGTAATTCTGTGGGTAACAAACAGAAAACAAAACATAAAAATAATCGCAAATTATTAAAAATTGAATCAATAAACATATTTTTATTTCTACTGCGTATATTTTTAGGCTTAATAAAATAAATATGATTGAATCAACAAGAAATCTCTTTTAAAAACAAACATATTTTTTGTTGACCCAGCTGCCAAATTTGACAGCTTACGTCAAAACCATAAAAGCTCTTGTAAATTCATAAAGATTTTCTTTTTGATTTAACAATCCATGGGTTTTTAAAAACAAAGATACTGGATTGTTGAAATAATAATGATTTCATTTTGCAGCCAAAACAAAATGAAATTCTTATTAAATTTACGTCAAATATTATTACGTTTAAAATATTTTTTTCTGCGTGTAAGGTTGGCCCGTGGAAACATAGAACTTTTATTTTTATGGGCTAGTCTAGTCGGCATCATGTTTCTTGAAAGTATCCCACAACAAAAATAATGTATCGGTTCATATAGTGGTTACTACAGTGACGCACAAGATGTATTGTTAAAGAGAGCATCTTCATCGCTTACAAACACTATCGTATAGTAGAAAGAGATAATGAGAAGTATAGCAATATTATAGCAGTCTATTTACTCTCTGAGCATAGTAATAACAGTTACTACAACACAACTGCACTGAACAGTATTTCGTGAGATCAGTCTCATCGAATAGTTCAAAGTGAAAAGATCGTATAAGGCACGAAGTGCGGGAAAAAAGGCATACAATCATATATAATTTTGCTACCAAAGTGTTCAGACAAACAGATAGAGCTGCTGTATATAATCAGTTTGTGATTCATCGTCCAGTGGGGATTCAGTTTTACGTCAAAACTATTCATCAAATTTAAATAACCACCTTTGGCCAAGTGCAGCTGAAAAGTATCCGGTGTTTTAACAATGTCTTGGTATTACACGGTAAGTTGGCAATTCTTCGGAAATTTTATCACTCTTGCTATTTTTGTGCACGGTCGGTGATGTGAAAAAGAAATGATTCATGATGTTGGGTGGGTTTTTTTCTTTTTCAAAACTCTGCGCATCATGCGAATTGATAGCAGTTAGTAGTAATGTAATGCCTACATTGAGTTTATTCCAACGGTGAAAATTTCCAAAGCATGGAAGGGAGGTGGACAGACAAGTGACCTTCATCGACGTGGATAGTTCGTGTGACCGCAATTTGTTTCGTTGTCGTTACTTCATTAGCAATATGGCCATTTGAGCCTGTGTACTTATTAACCGGTATGGTTGTGCCACGCAATCGTTCAAGTGCCTAAACCTGATCTGGTTTTACAATGAGTTGAAATCATGATATCATCCAAAGGTTCAGGCGAGATTGATTTTGCACCAGACTGTTTATAATATGAAAAGTGATGTGTAAACAGATATTTGTTTCCATGATTTGATCAGTCTGTGAAGAAAATCTGTTTTTCTTTAGTAAAGAAATATGCGCTTTGAAGTTCATAAAAACTTGATGACAGACTGTTTTCTCCACTCCACATCGAACGCTCGACTGTTTCGGTCAAGTATTGCTTGCACTCCGTAATCGGTACTAGTTTTTTTTCCCCTATTGAGGTTTTTTTTTTCAATCCGCTTTCATACTGAGTGGTGTTGTAGTATACAACAGTGCAGTGAGCATCGCGGAATTGTAATTGCCGCTCAATCGTTCGAGAAAGGAAGCAGTCATTTCCGGCCGAGTCCGGCAGATGAGCTGTACATCTCTAACCAACAAGTTTCATCGCATCACGAAACGGCAAACTCAAGGTCATCGAGTTCACCAGCCGGCGAGCCAGCCGGTGCTTTGTTGCAAACACTCGAGGGCAACAATAGAACGATCATCACCATCATTCTCACATCAGGATAGATCATCGTCATCAGCCACACTCCGTGCGCTTGTGTGGAGAGTTAAGTAACAAACGGTTATCTTCCGTTCTCCGCAACCTGATTAATCTCCATACAGTGTTGATTAACTTTTCTGACACCTTTTTGTTTTTCCTGAAAAAATTTTCATTTTTTTTTCTCTTTTTTTTTCATTTACTGTTTTTTTTTTTGCAAACTGATTAATCTCCCTATAGTGTTGATTAACTTTCCTGGCATTATTTTTTTCCATTTTAAAGTTTTTTTTTTTTTTTGCTTTGTTGGATTAAGTATTATTTTTACCGTTATATTTTTTGGATAAGTTTATTTTTTTTCTTATTTTTTTTTTTTTATTTATTATTTTTTTTTCTCAACGCATATATATATATATATATATATATATATATATATATATATATATATATAAATATATATATATATATTTCCTTTTTATGTCGAAATCTGTTGCGGAGGTACTTAAGACCCCGCAATGGATGAAACCAATGATGGCGGGGGTATTTCGCTAGCAGATATCTCCGATGATGAGTCTGTTAAATCTCCATCATTCGAAAATCTGCTTCTCACTGAAGAGGAAATGGATACCTCAGGGGATTCTACTTCGGACCCCAAAACGAGCACTGGAGCTTACCCAAAGGTGACGTCTAAACAACAACCTCCTTCACCCCCTGCCCCCCCTTCTCCACCATCGCCCCCTCGTCCACCTGTTCCCCCTACTCCAACCGTTCCCTTAAAAATTTCTGCGACCCCCCGCCATAAAGCATACCCAAGCGACTCAAAAGGTCCGTGGGTTGTTTTTTTCCGGCCCAAACAAAAACCTTTGAATATTTCTCGGATTTCGAAGGATCTGACAAAACATTTTTCGGCCGTAACCGATATCTTTAAGGTAACGTCAAACAAACTGCGCGTTACCGTTGATGACCTGAAACAGGCAAACCGGATTGTTGCCTGTGAGCTTTTTTCGATCGAATATCGAGTCTACGTCCCCAGTTGTGACGTAGAAATTGAAGGAGTGGTCACCGAATCGAGTCTGACTTGTGACGATTTCCTGCAAGTCGAATCTTTCGGCATTTTCAAAAACCGTGCCCTCCCGAAAGTCAAGATACTGGACTGCATTCAACTGCAGTCAGTGTCGCACATAGGCACAAAAAAAAAGTATACCCTCTCAGATTCGTTTCGTGTGACCTTTTCAGGATCGGCATTACCTGATTACGTCACAATTGGGAAGGTTCGACTACCTGTACGCTTGTTTGTACCGAGGGTAATGAATTGCTTGAAATGCAAACAACTAGGTCACACCGCGGACTTTTGTTCCAACAAACCGCGGTGCGATCAATGTGGGGAGGAGCATATGGAGGGTCCTTGTCATGCTACCCCAAAATGCGTTTACTGTAAGGATGCTCCGCATGCTCTGAGTGATTGCCCGAAGTACAAACAGCATTGAGAAAAACTAAAGCGGTCTTTGCAAGCTCGCTCTAAGCGCTCGTTAGCAGAAATTTTAAAAACGACCGCTTCATCTTCCCAAACCACCCCAAAAAGCAACAACACATTCCACCTCCTGCCAGATGATGATCAGGGCTCTGACTCAGAGGTGGGTGAGAGTAGTCCTTTTGTCTTTAGTGGCAACACGAGGAAGCGGTCCAAAATAAACGTCACCCAAAAACCTCGTAAGGCCTCTCGTATGGACTACCAACCTACCTTGACAAATTTAAGAGGTAGCGGAAATGTACCGAAACCCCCACCACCGGGATTTAAATCTTGTAATTTTAACAAGGACTTTCCGCCACTTCCGGGATCATCTAAAACCCCAGATATCCCAGTTTTTCAGCCAGAAAAACAGCTGAATAATCAGCAAGAACATGATGCCATGTTCACGTTTTCTGAAATTGTGGAGAGCATCTTCAATATATTCAACGTCTCTGACTCAACTCGGAACATTATTAATTTAGTGCTTCCATTCGTGAAAACTCTTTTGAAGCAACTAGCTTCTAGGTGGTCCTTCCTTGCATCGATCATATCCTTTGATGGATAATTTTCCGAATGAGGTCGGGGATATGATCTCTGTTCTTCAGTGGAACTGTAGAAGTCTTATACCGAAACTTGACACATTCAAATTTTTAGTTCACAACTCACTTTGTGATGCATTTGCTCTTTGTGAAACATGGCTTTCTTCAGACACCGATCTCCCTTTCCACGATTTTAACATTATTCGCCTTGATCGAGCAGATTCGTATGGAGGGGTGCTTCTCGGGATTCATAAGCTCCATTCCTTTCATAGAATCGATCTGCCTTCCGTGACAGGCATTGAAGTTGTCGCATGTCAGGTAAATATTCGAGGTAAAAGCCTCAGTATTGCCTCAGTATATCTTCCTCCAAGAACTGCGATTTCTCGCCAAGGTCTCTCAGATATCTGCTCAGCTTTATCTGAGCCTCGGTTGATATTAGGAGATTTTAACTCCCACGGTACAGGCTGGGGGGAACTGTACGATGACAACCGCTCAACCCTGATATACGACCTTTGCGATAACTTCAATATGACAATTCTAAACACTGGGGAAGTAACACGAGTGGCCAAACCTCCAGCAAGAGAAAGTAGATTAGACCTCTCCCTCAGTTCGAGTTCACTATCGTTGGATTGCTCGTGGAAAGTAATTCAAGATCCCTACGGTAGTGACCACTTGCCAATCAAAATTTCTATTACCAATGGTTCATCTTCCACTCGCTCGGTTGACATCGCGTACGACCTCACGAAAAACATCGACTGGCAAAAATTTGCGTCCGCGGTTCTCGGTGGTACTGATTCGGTTGACATACTCCCTCCGCTGGATGAGTACTCCTTTTTATCGCGACTTATCGTTGACTGCGCTCTTCAAGCACAGACGAAACGCGTTCCGGGTGTTTTCGTTCGCAAACGACCTCTCACTCCGTGGTGGGATAAGGATTGCACCGACGCGAACAGCGAGAAGTCCGCCGCGTTTAAACGCTTCCGCAAACACGGTAAGGTCGAGGATTTCGAGCGGTACACCGACCTCGAGAAAACTTTTAAGAGCTTGATTAAAGCCAAAAAACGCGGTTACTGGCGTCGGTTCGTCGATGGTTTGTCGAGAGAGACTTCGATGAGAACACTCTGGAATGTCGGCAGGAGAATGCGCAACGCGTCATCACCGGTCAACGAAGACAAGGAGTACTCAGACAGTTGGATATTCAGCTTCGCGCAGAAAGTTTGCCCGGATTCGGTGTCGGTTCAAACCAACGTTCGTGATAGTCCGTCGGGTAGTAACGAAATAGATTCTCCGTTTTCGATGGTGGAATTCTCACTTGCTCTCCTCTCATGTAACAACTCAGCTCCAGGAATGGATAGAATCAAGTTCAACTTGCTCAAAAATCTCCCAGACGTCGCGAAGAGACGCTTGTTGAACTTATTCAATCAATTTCTGGAGCACAACATTGTTCCGGATGATTGGAGGCAAGTAAGAGTTATCGCAATTCGAAAACCCGGTAAACCCGCGTCGGATTATAACTCGTACCGTCCCATCGCGATGCTGTCCTGTATACGGAAATTGTTGGAGAAAATGATTCTTTTTCGTCTAGACAAATGGGTCGAGTCGAATGGTTTACTTTCAGATACGCAATTTGGATTTCGGAGAGGCAAAGGAACGAGCGACTGTCTTGCGTTGCTTTCAACTGAAATTCAACTGGCCTATGCGCAAAAACAGCAAATGGGTTCAGTTTTCTTGGATATTAAGGGGGCTTTTGATTCTGTTTGTATCGATGTCCTTTCGGATAAACTCCACGATAGTGGGCTTTCACCAATTATGAACAACTATTTGAGCAACTTGTTGTCTGAGAAATATATGAGCTTTTCTCATGGAAACTCGACAACTTCACGAATTAGTTACATGGGTCTCCCCCAGGGCTCATGTTTAAGCCCCCTTCTTTATAATTTTTACGTTAAAGACATTGATGGTTGTCTTGATGAAAATTGCTCGCTAAGGCAGCTTGCAGATGACGGCGTTGTGTCCGTTATAGGGCCAAGTGCACCGGACCTGCAAGGACCATTGCAAGATACCTTAGACAATTTGTCTACTTGGGCTATGAAGCTGGGTATCGAATTCTCTCCGGAGAAAACTGAGTTGGTTGTTTTTTCTAGGAAGCATCATCCTGCACAGTTACAGCTTCAACTAAAGGGTAGAACAATCACTCAAAGTATATCTTTCAAGTATTTAGGTGTCTGGTTCGATTCCAAATGCACATGGGGAAAACATATTGCGTATCTAAAACAAAAATGCCAACAAAGAATCAATTTTCTTCGTACAATTACCGGAACTTGGTGGGGAGCACACCCGGAAGATCTTATCAGGTTGTATCGAACAACCATCTTGTCGGTTCTAGAGTACGGTAGCTTCTGCTTTCAATCTGCGGCGAAAACACATATCTTGAAGCTGCAACGAGTTCAATACCGTTGCCTCCGAATCGCGCTTGGCTGTATGCACTCGACGCATACGATGAGCCTCGAAGTACTCGCGGGTGTTCTCCCACTGACAGATCGTTTCGCTGAGCTGTCTTTCCGGTTCCTCATCCGTTGTGAAGTATTGAATCCTTTGGTAATAGAACACTTTGAGAAGCTGCTCGACCAAAATCCTCAAACAAGATTCATGAGTTTGTACTATGAGTACATGACGCTGGAGGTTGGTCCTTCTTCATTAATCTCCAATCGTGATTGCTTCCAAGCCTTCTATAGTTCCTCTGTAAATTTTGATCTGACCATGATGCAAGAAATCCATGGAATACCAGATCACCATCGGTCGATGGTTGTTCCCTCAATTTTTGCAATCAAGTACCACCATGTAAGTAACGATAAAAGATTTTTCACAGATGGGTCAACCATAAATGCTTCCACTGGATTTGGTGTATTTAATCAATTTCATAGCGCCTCCTATAAACTGCAGAAACCATGCTCCGTATACGTTGCGGAACTCGCAGCTATATTTTACGCAGTAGAGCGAATTGCCTCACTACCTTCTGACCATTATTTCATTTTTACGGATAGTCTTAGCTCATTGGAGGCTATTCGTTCAATGAGGCCGATGAAGCACTCCTCGTATTTCCTGCCTGAAATACGATCTAAACTGAGTGCTTTATCTAACTGCTCCTATACTATCACCTTAGCTTGGGTCCCATCTCATTGCTCAATTCCGGGTAATGAGAAAGCGGACTCATTGGCTAAGGTGGGCGCTATGGAAGGCGATATTTTTGAGCGACAAATCGCCTTCAACGAATTTTTCTCCATTGCTCGCCAGCAAGTCCTCATCAGTTGGCAACAAAAATGGAATGATGGTGAATTGGGAAGATGGTTACATTCTATTCTCCCACAGGTGTCGAACAAACCATGGTTCAAAGGGTTGGACATGAGCCGCGACTTTATACGCGTTATTTCAAGGCTTATGTCCAATCACTGCTCGTTAGACTCGCACTTCTATCGAATTGGGCTCTCAGGCAGCAATTTATGTGCGTGTGGCAGTGGTTATCACGATATCGAGCATGTTGTTTGGTCGTGTACCTTACACCGTGTTGCCAGATCTGAGTTATCCACATCCCTCAGGGCCCGAGGAAAACAACCCGCGATACCCGTTAGAGATGTCTTGGCGAGCCGAGACCTTGACTATTTGAATTTAATTTATGTGTTTTTAAAACGGATAGATTTGAGGATTTAGAAGTTAGTGTCATCTTGTGTTCTCCCAAGTTGTTAGCTACCCATCGGTGTACCCCCATGTTTGTCTTTTTCATCAGAGTGTCGCCTAGTTCGAGATCAAGAGCACATTGCTCTCCAAACCTTGTGTTCACAATCCCTACCCTGCCATCCATTTGTTACAATTTGTTACCCCTAACCTCGAGATAGCCGCGAGTAATCGGCCCCCGCTTTACTAACGTTAGTTTTAAGTAATTTTGTTATCTAAACAATGAATATCGGCTCCGCAAAGCTACAGCAAATGAGCCTGGAAAAATAAACGAATTATTAAAAAAAAAAAAAAGACTGTTTTCTAAATAATCTTTACAAAGCAGTCTGTCATCAAGTGTTTATGAACTTCAAACTGCATATCGCTAAACGATTTAGAGGCTGCGGAAAATCACATGATTTGTAATCATATTCATACAGCATCGCAAATCAATGTGGGTTCAATTGTAGTGGGTAATACGTTCCAAGGTTGACCGAGAGATTGCAGGAGCAATGCTGCGATAAGTTGGTTCAATACACTCAACAATGCGCCTAAGGCGAACATACACGTTTCAAGTAAGTTGATTCAATTCACCCCCGATCTGGTATTTGATATTCAAGTGACTTAAAAGCGAATAGCAAATGTTGGAAATCGACCAGCTTTTTGATCGATCAATCCGCAGTTCAACTGATTTGAATGTCTAGTTGAATCGTCTAACACGGGCTTAATGCTCGCACTGATCAATGTGCGTTTGTTACACGACACTTTATAATCGAAATGAGAGCAAAATACAAGCTTGAATTTCTCTATACACAGATGTAACCTGAAAGCATTTTCCTTCTGACCTGTCGTTGTTCAGCTAGAACACGTGTTCGTTCCAACCTAGTTCACATGTACCTGTATGGCATCTCATAATTGTCTATTCAGGTACCTCCTTTTACTGAACCTATTATTGAACTATGTAATTAAAACTTTTGCTAGGTGAACGTTATCGTTGGTTATACATAGGAAATACTCATACTAACAATTTCTGAGTGATGAAAATTTGATTAGTAATTTGAAAAGATTGCACTTTTTTTTTTTTTTAACTCTTTATTTGTTCCAAATTCAAAATAAATTACATTTCATTTTTAACCTAGGTGCTCCAGTTACTACAGTAACTTACCAGCCTTAATTGTTATGATATATATCTAAGTGTTTTTACATTGTTCCTGTCTTGGCAATTCAGTATTTTAAACAGGTTTTTTAAACCTGCATGTCAGTATAACAATTGATACATAGCTTAAAACTAAATAACTAAAACTAAATCTTATCTAAGTATAAAGGGAATTAATCGTTGCAATTGAGGATTGTAACGATTTTTGCCGGAAATTATTAATTATTTTGTTGGACATTTGTGCTAAAGTCTCAACATTCGAAATTCTATGTACTTCGGTTGTACTGTACCAGGGAGGCAACTTCAAAATCATCTTCAGAATTTTGTTCTGAATCCTTTGAAGTGCTTTTTTCCTGGTAGTGCAACAACTAGACCATATTGGCACAGCGTAAAGCATGGCCGGTCTAAAAACTTGTTTAAATATTAGAAGTTTATTCGTCAGGCAAAGTTTGGATTTCCTGTTAATAAGAGGATACAAACATTTTATATATTTGTTACATTTGGCTTGAATGCCCTCAATGTGATCTTTAAAAGTTAATTTATGGTCAAGTATTAATCCAAGATATTTCACTTGGTTTGACCAGGAAATTGGAACTCCGTTCATAGTGACTATGTGACTACTACTAGGTTTCAAAAAGGAAGCCCTGGGCTTATGTGGAAATATTATAAGTTGAGTTTTGGAAGCGTTGAGAGAAATCTTCCATTTTTGTAAATAAGAAGAGAAAATATCTAAACTTTTCTGCAGTCTGCTGCAAATAACACGAAGACTTCTTCCTTTAGCGGAAATGCCTGTGTCATCAGCGAACAAAGATTTGTGGCAACCCTGAGGTAAATCAGGGAGGTCCGAAGTGAAAATGTTATACAATATAGGCCCAAGAATGCTACCCTTAGGAACTCCTGCTCTAACAGGTAGTCGATTAGATTTGGAATTTTGATAATTTACCTGCAGAGTTCTGTCAGTTAAATAATTTTGAACTAATTTCATAATGTAAAGTGGAAAATTAAACTTTTTCAATTTAGCAATCAAACCTTCATGCCAAACACTGTCGAATGCTTTTTCTATGTCTAGAAGAGCAACTCCAGTTGAATGGCCTTCAGATTTGTTTGAACGAATTAAATTGGCAACTCTCTATGGTAATTGATGAGTGGTTGAATGCCCATGGCGAAATCCAAACTGCTCACCTGCAAAAATTGAGTTCGTATTGATGTGAAGCATCATTCTATTCAAAATTATTTTTTTCAAAAAGTTTACTTATTGAAGAAAGCAAACTTATTGGACGGTAGCTAGAAGCTTCAGCTGGATTTTTATCCGGCTTCAAAATTGGAACAACTTTTGCATTTTTCCATTTATCAGGAAAGTATGCCAAATGGAAACATCTGTTAAATAATTTTACCAGGAAAGACAAGGTACTCTCTGGGAGTTTTTTGATGAGGATATAGAAAATTCCATCATCACCTGGAGCTTTCATATTTTGAAATTTTTTAGTTATAGACCTTACTTCGTCCAAATCAGTCCCCCAGGAATCATCAAAAATATTTTCCCGAGAGAAAATATTCCGAAAATCCCGAGCAACCTGATTCTCAATAGGACTAGTAAGACCCAAACTGAAATTATGGGAACTCTCGAATTGCTTAGCAAGTTTCTGAGCTTTTTCCAAATTTGTGATCAAAATTTTACCACCTTCTTTAAGCGCTGGAATTGGCTTTTGAGGTTTTTTCAAAATTTTTGTGAGTTTCCAAAAGGGTTTGGAACTCGGGTCTAATTTAGAAACATTATTTTCAAAAGTTTTGTTCCTCAGGGCAGAGAATCGCTTTTTAATTTGTTTTTGCAAATCCCGCCAGATAACTTTCATGGCAGGATCGCGTGTTCTTTGAAATTGTCTCCTACGGACATTTTTAAGACGGATCAAGAGCTGAAGATCATCGTCTATTATAATTGAATCGAATTTAACCTCGCATTTTGGTACTGAGGCAGCTATAGAAGTAGTCAGAGATTCAAGAGCATAATTAATTTCATCTTTGGTTTGCAAAGGAATGTTTGGATCGAAGTTATATTCCATAAATGTTCGATATTGCTCCCAATCAGCCCTATGGTAATTGAAAGTAAAGCTGTTGGGATTAGAAATTATTTCTTGGGATATTTCAAAAGTTACTGGAAGGTGATCAGAACCGAAGTCAGCATGGGTAACCAATTGGCTACAAAGATGACATGAATCAGTTAAGACCAAATCAATAGTTGAGGGATTTCTTGCAGAAGAAAAGCATGTTGGGCTGTTTGGATATTGAATAGTGTAATAACCTGCAGAACAATCATCAAACAGAATATTACCATTGGAATTGCTTTGAGCATTATTCCATGAGCGGTGTTTTGCATTAAAATCACCAATAATGAAGAATTTAGACCTATGACGGGTAAGTTTCTGAAAGTCACCCTTGAGAAAATTCTTTTGCTGGCCTACGCATTGGAATGGCAAATAGGCAGCTATAAACGTAAGTTGTCCAAATTTTGTTTCAACAGAAACTCCCAAAGTTTCAAAAACTTTGGTTTCAAATGAAGAAAGAATTTTATGCTTGATTCGTCTATGAATAATGATGGCAACGCCACCACAGGGTCCATCAAGACGATCATTTCTATAAATCAAGTAATTTGCGTCCTTCTTAACCTTATGGTCAGGTTTAAGGAACGTTTCAGTTATAACGGCAATATGCACGTTATGAACTCTCAAAAAATTAAATAGCTCGTCTTCATTATCTTTAAGAGATCGAGCATTCCAATTTAAAATGTTTAATGCTTTAAAATCCATTACTGAATTTTAAAGTCATGACAATATTATTAGCAAATTTTACTCCAGTTTGAATAGCATCAAACATGGAGTTAGATTTAAGCATATCAGAAATCATGTCAATTAATGAATTCTGTAAAAATTCCATTTTAGGGGCAGTAATGCTTCCTAAGTCAAAATTGTCAAAATTTCCGTTAGAACGTTGGTTAGTATTTTGATTTCTACCCGCTGCAATAGCAGCATAGGTAGCTCCATTAACTCGCTGAACATTGTTAGAAGCGAGGGGAGTAGGTACAGATGAAACATTTGAAGCAGGGGTGATATTTGTACCTACGGGTACGAATGTAGAATTTGTTCCTCGCTGACCGTTGTTAACAGCAGAGGAATTTGTACCTGGTCGGAAACGTGGAGCGTTTCCTACCTGTCGGTTAGAACGAGATTGTAGGATCGCTTTGCGAGTCTTACATTCCCAAAAATTGGATTTGTGGTTTTCACCACAATTTGAACATTTAAATTTCTTAGGATCTTCCTTCACAGGACAGTCGTCCTTTGCGTGAGAGGAATCACCACAATTCATGCATTTAGCTGGCATGTAGCAATTTTTAGTTCCGTGACCCCATCCCTGGCACTTACGGCACTGAGTGAGGTTTTGGAAATTTCCTCCAGTCTTCCTGAAGTGTTCCCACTTCACTCGGACATGGAGCATAAGGCTAGCTTTTTCTAAGGCCTTAAGGTTGTTTAGTTCACTAGACTTGAAGTGAACTAAATAAAAATCATTAGAAATCCCGTTGCGCGAATCGCCAGGACGGGATTTCATTTTCATTTTGATTACTTGGAGTGGCACAACTCCAAGTAATTTTGCCAGTTCATCTTTGATCTGATCCAGGGATTCACCACTGGGCAGTCCTTTCATGACAACCTTGAACACACGTTCAGTTTTGGTGTCGTAAGTAAAAAATTTGTGCTTCTTCTCAGTAAGATACTTGAGAAGACATTTAAATCCGTCCAAGGTTTCAGCCAATACACGGCATTCACCCCGACGTCCAATTTGTAGTGAAAACTTAACTTTCACGAAATTCAAAAGTTCCATGCGAAGAGCATGGAAATCGGTAGTGGTTATCACAATAGGGGGAATCTTTTCCTTCTTGGCATTAAGCCGGGAAAGTTTACTAGAATTTTTCTTGGATGATGGATCATTCTCATCATCCGTGAGCAAATCAAATTGATTACTCAAATTAATTTCTTCAGAAGGGGGGTCAAGAGTTTGCCCCTTTCTTTTGCGTTTAGGCGCCATGGCGGCAGAAAACTTTTTATCCAAATCGACTTCCAAGCAGATTACTATAAGAATCTGAAGGATCGAAGGGGAATTTTCCAAATCGATATCCAAGAAGGATTACCTCGGGTAGGGTCCAAACAAGGATCGAAGAGGAATAAGAGTTGAACAAGGTAGACATTTTTTACAGGTTGAGCACTGAAAAGTGCTGTTTAAATTTGTTGTAGCTTTAGGTAGTAGTAACACTTCCTTAAGCAAAAAGCAAATAGATCCGCACGGCAAGAGAGCACGATGCGGACTGAAAAGATTGCACTCATTTTCATTCTTGAATAGCGAGGAACCGGCCAGATTCTTCAATACTCATTATTTAAATTTTTATTTAATAGTTAATCTTGAATAACTGACCAGTTCCAGACCAAATAAGAAAAAACAAATTAATTTGTTGACTCGACCTTCTCCGATTTGCATGAAACTTTACATAGTTGTATGTTATGAGGAATCATTCACATTTTTGCAAAAATTCGACCATTTTGTATTTTTTTTTGTAAATGGCGTTTTTGACATTTTAATAAATTGTAGTTCGCAATCTTCACTGAAATGACGTCTAAGACAAAGCTGTCTAGAAAAGTAAATTCGTTCTGGGAAAAATATAGAATTTTTTAAAGTAATTTTGAATAATTAATTACCAATCTCTAAAGAGCAAATATGTACAAGTGAAACACATGAATAAAATAATTAATTTTCGTTTCGTGTAGCCTGTAGCGAAACGAACTGTCAGTTAGTGTAGCAAATTATATTGATTTACATGGAAAGTTTTAATTCATTTAGGACACAGTATTGATTACCAATCTGTAAATAACCATTGACTAATATTTCGCGGAAAACGGTTGAAGGAAATATTACCCAAACTACTCCTCGATTCGCGCTCGAAGAGCTCTTTGATGGCATAAACATTTTTCACAGATGCCAATAATAGCATTTATTTTTCACGGCGGCCAAAAAAAAATCTTTTTTGTGCCTCCGCTTATCTATGAAATCTATAATATGCATAGTACAGCTACCGTACGCGTGATAATGTTTGCACCATTGAGCAATGTCAAAATTAAAAAAAATTCTCAAAAATTTCGTTTTTGAGTTTTTTTTATTTATTCAAAGGGAGGATGTTTCTCAGAGTCTTAAACTATGTTAATCATCGATCGAGTTTCCACTTGCTGCAATTACGGTTTCCACACGCTTCCGGAATGCACGGCAGGTTCTAATAATGTAGTCTGGATCCATGCCACTCCAGGTACGGGTCAATGTTTGTCTGAGGCTTGCTGTACTAGGGTGGCGTTTAGAACAGGCCTTGGCCTTCATGATGCGCCATATTGAGTAATCCAGCGGATTAAGATCGGGGCTGGATGGCGGCCACATATCCTTCACCCAGAACGGAAGATGTTCCTGCAACCACTTCTGAGTGCGGTTTGAGGTGTGGCACGGAGCCCTATCTTGTTTAAATACAACATTTGACTTCGGACCGTACTGTTCTTTGATCCACGGAAGAACATACTTAAAATCCCGATGTAGACCTCCGTGTTGACCTTGTCGCATTCTGGAATGAACACCGGGTCCATTTTTTTTTTGCCATCGGAAGCCACCAATCCAAACACCAGATACACGTTCTTGTGCTCGTCGGCCACGTCTTTTACCGGAAGAGAACTAATATACCGGTCGGGATCGACGGTAAACATGCTCTCGTCGGTGAACAGGATTACCGGATTTTTTCGCTTAAGGAAGTTCAAGATTTTCTTGCATCGTTCGACTCGAAGCTCCCGGATGCGGTTGGTAATCATGTGAGTTTTTTTTTTTCGTGCCCTCGACTTCGCCCCGAAATCATCCTTTACAATCTCCCGTTCCATGACTTCACTGATCCCGTGTTCCTTTGCCATTTTCCTTACTGAACGCACTGGATTCACCCGAATCTTCCTTTTGATAGCAGTGATAACCCTCGGAACCCGAGCTGACCTCGGACGACGTTTGGCCACCTTCCCGGATAGTTGTCCTTTCTTTTCTCGGTCTAAAAGCTTATTGACGGTCCACCGGGACACTCCCACGGCGATTGAAATGTCTTTTTGCGACATTTGTGCGTGGGACAAATCACGAATACGCTGCCACTTCGTCATGGTGCAACTGTCAAACTAAGTAAATCATTTTCTTTTATACACAGCCTACTACGGTATGAGCTATAGGTTACGTGCATGCAAAGAAAACCAAGGCATTGTAGGATACCCAACAAACAATTTGAGCTGAATATTGGCTGAATAAGCAAGTTTTTAGCTTAAGTAGCATATTTTTGTCTGAATAAGCCCTTATTATGCATGCAATGTTTGTTGGGTATGTACAGGTGAAACGGTAACCTTATTTGTACGATGGTACAAACATTATCACGCATACGGTACTACGGGGGTTGTGAGAAATATAGGGTACTAGCAAAATTTTGTCCAACTTTGGACTGTTGAAACTTCGTTAAATATTGTTCGATTTTTAATCTTCAAGAAACATTCTACTAGAAAACTAATCAAATTTTATGGTGAGGCAATAGAAGTGACCATGGTTACCGGACACCGGAGATATTCCGGGTTTCCTGAGAGCATGTCTAAATTGCTAAATTTGTGATGAGTTTTTCTCAGAGTGTCCGTTACTAATCTGTGTTTTTTGTTCATACGCCAAAAATAGAACCATTTCCAAATCAAATGACGTACCAAGAGCTAAAATCGACTCAGAATCAACCGAGATATGGCCATTTCTCTGGAATCGGTCCTGAGGGAGGGTTCTGAGTGCGGTCAGTTCTTTCATTCACTCAAAACATGCCGTGTGACACCTCTTTCTTCATTGTTTTTTACCAATAGGCTTTCTATAGACTTTGAATGGATCATTGACTACATTGGCCACTTCCGGAATCACCGGAGTGCCCTCGGGGGAACCTGTAGTAGGGGACAAATTCATTTTTACAAAAATCATGCCGTGTGACACCTCTTTCTTCATGGTTTTTCATCAGTAGGATTTCTTAAGACTTTAAATGGATTATTGACCACATTAGCCACTTACGGAACCACCGAAGTACCCCCGGGGAACCTGAAGTAGGGTACAATTTCATTTTTACACCAAAACATGCCATGCGACACCTCTTTTTTCATGGCTTTTCATCAGTAGGCTTTCTATAGACTTTGAATGGGTCATTGACCACATTGGCCACTTCCGGAACCACCGAACTACCCCCGGGGGAACCTGTAGTAGAGGACAATTGCATTATTACACCAAAACATGCCGTAAAACACCTCTTTCTTCGTGATTTTTTATCCGTAGGCTTTCTATGGACTTTAAATGGATCATTGACTACATTGACCACTTCCGAAACCACTGGAGTACCCCCGGGGGAACCTGTAGTAGGGAAAAATTGTATTTTTACACCTAAACATGCCGTGCGCCCGCTCTTTCTTCATGGTTTTGCATCAGTAGGCTTTCTATAAAGTTGAATTGGATCATTAATTACATTGGCCGCCTCGGAACCACCGAAATACCCTCCGGGAAACCTGCAGTAGGTGACAATTGCATGTTTACGCTAAACTGTGACATACGATAGCTCTTTCTCATGGTTTTTCATCAGTAGGCTTTCTATAAACTTTAATTGATCATTGATCACATTTCCCGCTCACTGAACCACCAAGAGGCCCCACGGACAATTGCATTTTTACACCAAAGCATTCCGTATGGCAGCTCTATCTTCACGGTTTTTCATCAAAAGACTTTTTAAAGACTTTAATTGGATCATTGAATAGAATGGCTGCTCTCCGCACATCCGGGATGTCTCTGGGGGAGGGATCCCTTTAGCAGGGGAAAATTATATGTTTGAACCAAAATGTGCCATGCAACAGCTCTTTCTTCATGATTTTTCATCAAAAAGGTTTCTGTAGAAGTGGATTATTGACCATAATGGCCAGTTTCGAAACCATCAAGATACCCCCGGAGAACCTATAGCAGAGGTCAATTATATTTTTACACCAATACATGCCGTATGACAGCTCTTTTTTCATTACTTTTCGTCAACATGTAAGATGTGACGATATGAAATGTTTCGTATACACCGATGAAAATTCAATAATAACATTGAGAATTTTTTTTCGGAAGCAAGGATTAGCCTTGGATTCGTCTGGGAATTGAATCGTACGGTTTATGAATTTTTTCAATAGGTATTTAATACCAATCGTCAATAAAAAGTTTTTCCAACTTTTTTACAGACGTCGATGGTGGGAACACGCTCCTCACTCAAATGGGAAAGCATCGAAAAACAACGCATTTTACTCCAGGGGTGCATTTTAGTTCATCCTTACATAATATTCAAATTTTGCTTTTGTCTGTGTTCATGTGACTATACTCACACGCTGCGAGTATGTAGTGAGATCAGATTGAAAAAGAGAAAAAAACAAAGATGCATATTCATTCTTTGCGATTCGTTATGAAAAATGTAAACAATGAACATTGCGACCAAGATAATCATAGCATAGCCTTGATGTTGACTTGCATCTGTATTAGTATTTCGAAAATCAGCTGATAACCTGTTTTCCAGTGCTGCAATGCTATAGAAAGCCTACTGATGCAAAACCATGAAAAAAGAGGTGTCGCATGGCATGTTTTGGTGTAAAAATGAAATTGTACCCTACTGCAGGTTCCCCGGGGGTACTTCGGTGGTTACGGAAGTGACCAATGTGGTCAATAATCCATTTAAAGTATTTAGGAATCCTACTGATGAAAAACAATGAAGAAAGAGGTGTCACACGGCATGATTATTGAAAAAAATGAATTTGTTCCCTACTTCAGGTTCCCCCGAGGGCACTCCGATGGTTCCGAAAGGGGCCAATGTAGTCAATGATCCATTAAAGTGTATAGAAAGCCTATTGGTAAAAAAAACATGAAGAAAGAGGTGTCGCATGGCATATTTTGGCATAAAAATGAAATTGTACCCTACTTCAGGTTCCCCGGGGGTGCTTAGGTGGTTCCGGAAGTGGCCAATGTGGTCAATGCTCCATTTAAAGTCTATATAAAGCCTATTGGTTGAAAACCATGAAGAAAGAGGTGTCACATGGCATGTTTTGAGTGAATGAAAGAACTGACCGCACTCAGAACCCTCCCTCAGGACCGATTCCAGGGAAATGGCCATGTCTCGGTTGATTCTGAGTCGATTTTAGCTCTTGGTACGTCATTTGATTTGGAAATAGTTCTATTTTTGGCGTATGAACAAAAAACACAGATTAGTAACGGACACTCTGAGAAAAACTCATCACAAATTTAGCAATTTAGACATGCCCTCAGGAAACCCAGAATATCTCCGGTATCCGGTGGCCATGGTCACTTCCATTGCCTCGCCATAAAACTTGATTAGTTTTACAGTAAAATGTTTCTTGAAGATTAAAAATCGAACAATATTCAACGTAGTTTCAACAGTCCAAAGTTGGACAAAATTTTGCTAGTACCCTATATTTCTCCCAACCCCTGTATATTTAAAGTCTGGTGAATAGAACACCCTGTGAAAAGTACGATTATTCATTGAAATAAACACAAAATTGAAAGTGATCGACTTCGCACCACTCATGTCCATACAGCTCTTTACTGATAGGAGAAATTTTCCATTCAACGGATATTGCAAGGAAGTACGCATCCAAATCTAAAACTCTTAAAAATGTGTAACAGCAAATCTCAAAAATTAAGTTAAAAAAATGTTACTATAAATTATTTAATTTAAGCGTAGGATAAGTAGCTAGACGAATTCATGTTCTTCCCTTATCCCAAGAACAATCGCACCAAATCATTGAAAAATGAGCGGTAGGTATCTGTTATTTGGCAGAAAGCCATGTGGGCAGAACTCAGTGGGTAAAGCGTTCTTCATAAAGGCTGGCGCACAATGCATAAGTTTCCGGGTTTTTTGACAGATAATGTATGGGCTAACTGAAGCAAGAAGAACCAAACGAACCGTCAAACGCTAAACCAAACTAGCAAAGTAAATAAACTTTACTGTTCGCTCAATTCACCAGAAAGGAGTATTGTTCTCAATGATGATAAAAGTGTTTAATTATTTTCACGAAATATTTGATATCTGTTATTCATTTATTTATTGTTGATGCAATGAAATACAAAATGTATTAGTGATAAAAAAGGTTCGAATCGGAAAGTTTATTTAGTTTTATGATAATAAAAATGATTGCGCCGCAAGCAAAACAGTAAAATATGACAAAAGTTATACTGTCATGGAGCGACTGTCATGTCTCGTCTTCGCTTTATTTTTGCAAAATGTTGCCGCGAAATTCATTTTTATTCAGTTCCGGTCGAACGTTCAAATTTTCTTAACAGCATTACGGCACTGTATGAAAGTCATTTGAAGCCCTCGTTGAAGCCACTCGAAGAAACATGATTGCCAGTGACATTGTTAAAAGATCCCTCAAAAACCATGCTGCTGTTTCGACAGAAATTTTCACCTTATCATGTACATTTTTACTAACAAGGGCAATGCAAAGCACGAACGTTAATTGAACTGTGTTGACTAAACTGCTTGAAGATGAGATGACTAATGAGCATTCAGCTCTGAATATGTTTTTTGATTATAAAAAAAAAAACAATTCAAAAAAGTCAATCCTGTTATTTGTATCAGAAACTCATAAGTTAATACTGACAACCTTACAACTAATTAACAATTTCTCTCCAAATTCCTCCAGGCGAAACCCACCGTTTCCCCAGCCGAAAATTTCAACCCATCGGCAGATGCGGCCGCACTTCGGAAGGCCATGAAGGGCTTCGGAACGGACGAGCAAGCCATTATCGACATCCTCTGCTCGCGATGCAACTGGCAACGTCAGGTCATCGCCGAAACGTTCAAAAACGAACTGGGTCGAGATCTGATCAAGGATCTGAAATCGGAACTGGGCGGTAAGTTCGAGGATGTAATCCTCGGTCTAATGTTACCGCCGGTGAACTATCTCTGCAAGCAGCTGTTCAAAGCCATGGATGGCATCGGTACCAACGAGCGTGCCCTTATCGAGATTCTCTGCTCGCAAAACAACGAACAAATGCATCACATTGCAGGAGTATATGAGGATATGTTCAATCGTCCACTGGCGGAGCATGTTTGTACGGAAACATCCGGCGATTTTCGTCGGCTGCTCACACTAATTATTACCGGTACCCGCAACCCTCCAGGAACCGTAGATCCAGATCTTGCCGTACAGCAAGCCAAACAGCTGTACGAAGCCGGTGAGGGAAAATGGGGCACTGATGAGTCCGTTTTCACCAAGATTATGGCCCACTCGAGTTTCGACCAGCTGGAATATGTGTTCGAAGAGTACAAGAAGATGACCGGACGCACCATCGAGCAGGCCTTAAAGGCCGAGTTGAGCGGTGACCTGTATAATGCTCTCAGTGCGATAGTCGAATGCGTCCAGATGGCACCACATTTCTTCGCGAAGCGATTGTTCGAAGCCATGGACGGATTGGGTACGGACGATACCACGCTGATTCGGATTATCGTGTCGCGATCGGAAATTGACTTGCAGAACATCAAGGACGAGTACGAACAAATGTATAATAAAACGCTTATGAGTGCAGTTAAGGTACTAAAAATTTCTCAGGGATCAATTAGCTGATCGATACTAACCGTATGTTTACATATTTATCTTTTCAGAGCGAAACTTCTGGCGATTACAAGAAAGCGCTATGTGCCTTGATTGGAAGTGCTTAAAGCCTGATGAATGCAATTTCTCAAACCTCAAAGAAATAATTCATATTTTTGATGAATGTATTTGTTTAATGTTAGTTATCGTTAAGTTAAGCTTGTGACATTCACGTTAAATTAATGTACCATCGAGAAACAAGTGCCAAGACAACAGATCAATTCGATCGTTTGCTATCGAATCCAGGTTGGCATTGACAAGTGCTATTTTATTACAATTTGACGATGTTCAACTTACCATCTACTTAACGTAGGAGACCTCAGAATTTTATAAGGCTTATAATATTCAATATGAACAAAATAAGTGTAAACGATAAAATAAATAAACGTAAACATTATACTTTTTTTTGATAGTTAATATGTAATTAATTTGTACTGGTAAACTTTACAGAATCAAGATATAATTTGCGTTACACATAATTAATGTCTTCAATCTAGAGTTAAATAAATTGAATCGAATACTCGCGGTCGTCTCGAGGTTAGTGGAGATTTACAATTAAATGAATAGGGATAGGGAGAAGGAGATTTCAAATCAAGAACCACATGTGAAAAGGGCATATAAGCTTTTTGTAAACAAACCTTTGTAGGCCCTTTTCTTGCCAACCGAGGGTCGCCAAAACCAATAACATTATCGAAAAGAGGAAAGCTTCCCCTATCCGGGGATGTTAAGGGTTTGCGATGGTGTCATATGGGTGGCGAGAAAAGAGCATAGGAAGGTTTGTTTACAAAAAGCTTGTATGCCCTTTTCACATGTTGTTCTTGAAATATGATTTACGATACAATATTTCACTATTCCTATAACATGAACTTACTCCTATTCAACTTTATATCAGCACTGTAATTATACAATTATTACAAAAACAATCAGCCGACCACACATACACAGAGAAAATACAAACTAAACACAAAGTAATCAAACTTACAATCTAAGGTTAAGGTTTTACAAGAAAACATATATGAGTTTCAAAAAACCCCAGTTTTAGCTCAGCACAAGACCAAATAATGTGACCTTGTCCACATTCACAGAGATTGCTGTCCCCCAGTCCCATACGGAACAAGTGAGCGTTTAACGAGTTTGAACCAAGGACTCTTTGACAGCTTGGGAATGATCAGATGCTTTTCCTGTGAGTGCAAAATTGTTGTGAATTATTGCTGATTGCATCTGAAACTGGACTGTCCCAAAAATGCAAAAAGTGTGATAAAAGTGCATGTTTCCGTCAAATCGTTTTGCTGTCTTGGGAGCACTTATTGCTTGCATCATAAGGAATAAATGCACCGAAGACACCAAGACGATTAGACGTAATCTTGCAGTTTTATCACACTATTTAATAAGTGAAAACGCGCTTATTAGTCCAATTTGGTGTGAAACGCGCAATATTTACCGTGAAAACATCACAGAATCTCACCGGAAGATGAACAATTAGTTACCAAAAACGTATTCCTACGCGATTCAAGCAACAGTTTCTCCGGGAAAAGATTAGTTTTGCTTTATGGAGCGATTTTCTCAAAAAAAAAGGCGGCGAAAGCTCGCAAAAGTTTTACTTCAAGACGCCAATAAAAAACACAACATCCAATTTCGGTTAATCTCTGGTACAACTTACATGTGATAAAATCACTATCCCGGAAGTGATTGTTACAAAGTTTCTCCTTCTGTTCTCCGCTTATGACGATGAAACTGCACCACTTATTGGACACTTTATTATGTTTTGCTGGAACTGTAAAGAACAGCGTCGAAGATCCGGGTCCACTTCGGTTTTTGCATCCCGGAACAACACAATAATTACACTAGTTTACAAAACAACATAAAAAGTGTGAACTTTAGTGGTTGACCAACGTTTCTAATGCAAAATCCTACGCTGAATTCAATGCCGTGGTCAGAAAAAAATTAAAGTAGAGCCATTTTTGAGATATACAAAAATTTTGATTTTTTGAATTTTGGACAAAAGTACGATTACTAAAATGTCAATATCTTTGGAACTAGTGCACCAATTTTAAATCTTTTTTTTTTGAAAGTGAAGCTAAATAAATTTGCTATCGTTCATTAGAATATTATGTCTTAATTAAAAATTTAATTTTGAAGTCATTTAAAAATTTACAGCATTTTTTTTTTCCTGCGAATTTTCCATAAAAATCTTGTTTTAATCAACATTTTTAATGGGATAAAAAGATTCAAAAAATCATTCCATAATTTATTCTTAAAGTCCATTAAAAACTGGAGAAAATGAGCCTTTAATGGATGAAATCGGTTGGAAATTGTCGAAGTTATGAATTTTTTTGTAAAATCATGGAAATTGAATGTTCCAAGATTGGCCGTTGTCCCGCTCCTAGGTTCATGCACCACTTCCAGTAAGCCTTTCTGCGGACGTGTACGCATACGGTGCATTTCACTAACACTACCAGCTGTCACGCAAAATTAAATGGGATATTTTCAACAATATAATTTACGCTACAGTTTGTGAGACCGCTCGGCGAGAACCTAACGCAACCAACTCAATTTGACAGCTTTCTTTCTTTAACATTGCTTAACGATGTATACGACAAAACGTGAATTCAAGTGTAAAAATGATCCTCAAAAGTTTTGTTACGCGTGTGGCAACTATATATTTACAAAATCGGTCAATTTCACTGCTTCGTTGCAAACTGCATACAGGCTTTATTTTAAAATTGATCCTGGAGACTTTGACGAACCGTGGATTCCAAAAGTATTATGTAGTTCGTGCAAAACGTGCTTGGCTAGGTGGATGTCAGGCGCAAGGTAAATTGATGTTTTGAATAACTTTCATATAAACAATTTATGTACAGCATGATAGCAACCGGTGAACACTCGTGTTAATTTCAGTTACCGTGCGGAAGTAATTTGTGATGAGTCCCGGTCCCTTTCAAATTGTATCATTATTTATGTACGGTCCATATATTTGAAATGACGTTTCACATTCATCTAGTGATGGCCGATTTTCATTCGAATTATCGATTAATCGATTAACGAACCGAAAACTAAAATATTTGTAATCGTTTATATCATGACGATATAAGCATTAACTTCTCCAGAGGATCATCACCGATCGTTTCAAACATGTGCTGCACTCTCATTGGTGGAAAAATGGCAGCACAGCGAACAAAAAATAATCCAGTAATTAAAAAATGGGACATCTCTGATTTTGGTGTGATTGTTTTGATAAAAATGAGCGCAAAATTTCATCTCTGTCGAGGGGGCAGCAAAACCACAAAATTACCTTGAATACGGGGGTATTCATTGGATGAAAGGGACCGTGAAAGAGGACACTAAAACAGAAAGTTTTTCTTCCGACAGTTTCATCTTAGTATTCATCTTTGATGATAGTGCTTTGTTCTTTCCTGATCGACATTATCTTACTTCATCTATTTTTGATAAGTGTTAATGTCTTACTTACTAACTCACTTATTTGATATCTGTCAGTCGCTATTTGTCCTTTGACATGCCCACCATATGGCGTCGACCGTTTTGTCATGCAACGGATTGTTATTTCTGCTTGACAAAAGTTAAGCAACAAGGACGTCACAAAACAGTTGAGTATCCACAAGTGGCTTCTATGACAAAACCTGTTCCACATTCAAGTTCGGTCCCGTATCCTGTTTATCCAAAGCGGACCCGAATAGAAATTGTAATGTAGAAAACATCAGCAGACATCTTCAATACATTAAATTTTAACGTATATTGCTGTACCCTTAATGTATTCAGACTTCAGTGTGACGTCCAAGTACATAAAAATACATTAGCCTCTAACGTTACATCAGAATCAAACGTCTTGACGATGTAAAATTTGACATCAGAATACATCCAATGAAAACAGAACATAACGTTACATTAGAATCAAACTTCATCACGATGTAATTTGTTGCACGCATAAAACATCAGAATACATCCAATGACAACAGAACCTAACGTTACATTAGAATCAAACTTCATAACGATGTAATTTGTTGCACGCATAAAACATCAGAATACATCCAATGACAACAGAACCTAACGTTACATTAGAATCAAACTTCATAACGATGTAATTTGTTGCACGCATAAAACATCAGAATACATCCAATGACAACAGAACCTAACGTTACATTAGAATCAAACTTCATCACGATGTAATTTGTTGCACGCATAAAACATCAGAATACATCCAATGACAACAGAACCTAACGTTACATTAGAATCAAACTTCATCACGATGTAATTTGTTGCACGCATAAAACATTAGAATACATCCTATGACACAACAATAAAAAGTGGCTTGCAGTGCAGTGATGCCTCCTATGCATAGTTTTGTGACATTATCAATTGCAAATAAAATTGAACTCTTTAGAAGAGTGGAAACGCTAATAAAAGTGCACTTAGACGTTGTATCGTCTTGAAGCCTTCAGCGCACTTATTCTTCATTCACCAAGGAATAAGTGCGATGAAGACACAACAACAATTTAACGTAAAACCGCACTTTTATTAGTGTTTCCGCATTCATAATCTCATAAATGTGCCCAAATCGCAATCCTCGACGCAATCATATAAAATAGCACATTGCGATTACAAGGTAGAGCTTACCACCATTAACTCTTGCACGACTGACATAGCCTCAAATCACTGAAAGAAATTTTGGCATGTCCTGTGGGCAATGTTTATTTGTAAGTAAAACAAATGCCCTGGTGACGTTGCAGTGCAAGAGTTAATTAGTGTTTTAATTGATTATTATCGTTTCAATTGAAAACCGATTTTACTTTTGTTCTGTACGTTAAACATAACGTTGGCCATAGTGTGCTGTATACCGCATCCGTGTACGAATACAGCACACTATGTCCGACGTTATGTTTAACGTATATACAGAACGTTTTCAACGAGGTTTTCATTTGAAACGATAATATTAATTCCAAGGCAAACGAAGAAAATCATCTGGCCACCCTGCATGCATCTGGTTATAGTCCATTCCTCGGTCCATTCTATGCGCTCGAGTATTGATGGTCCGAATGTGAGGATAACAATAACAAACCAGCATATCTGGCTGAAGCGAAAGTGAGGACAACAAACTTCGCACTTGAAAATGGGATTGCGCAAGTGTGCGTGTTTTGAACGACAGAAAGGGCAATGTCGTTCTCATTTTGAAGTAAAGCTCTATATATCGCTGCTGCATTAGCGTATACCAAAATTATTCAGGATGTAGGTGTCAGATGGACGTTCCATTACAAACCACTGATGTTGACCTGTCAATGACTCGCGTTATTTGGCGTTTATTAACTGAATGGCTATTCTTTATGCATTTAAGAGATAGTCTACCAGAATGGATGACTTTTTTTTGTACAATTTTATGTTTTCTGATGGTTTTGGTTGCAAAACATGAGTTTTAACTTTTCCAATGCTTTCAATTGTACAAAGCATTAGAGCTAGAAACATGATCTTGTAAACACTACACACCTTAACTGGTAGTTTGCTAAAAAAAATGCTGCAACAATCGTCAAGCTCGCTGTAATGTCACCAAGTGCCTCGTCACCTACAAATTGGCGCCTATGTCAGTGGTCTAATAACTCTTAGCGCGCTAATGGCATAGTTCCCCTGCCGCATAGAGAGTTGCCGCAATGATATTAGGTTAGCTAAGGTCAGTTAACTGACTGGTGGGAAACGGGAGCTTCAGCATTGACAGTTATGTACGCATTTTTATTATGTTATCTAACAACAATGGTGTGTAGTGTTTACACGATCATGTTTCTTATTCTAATGTGTTGTAAATATAATTGAAAGCATTTGAAAAGTAAGATTCTAGTGTTTTGTATATCTAAAAACATTAGTAAACATCTACATTTGAAAACATTCAAACAACGTTTACTTTAAACGTTTTGTACATCTGAAAACATCAGAGAACAACAAACACGAAGTACAATTAAAAACATCCGAACAACGTTTAGTTCTAACGTTGTGTACATCCGAAAACATCCAAAAAAAAGTTTGGTTCCAGCATCGGGAGGCATCTACGTTAGAAAACATCAGAATACATTTACATATAAAAACATTCGAACAACGTTTAGTTCTAACGTTTTTTACATCCGAAAACAACCGAAAAACGTTTGATTCTAACATCAGGAAACCTCTACATTAGAAAACATCAGAAAACGTTTACATATAAAAACATCCGAAAAACGTTTAGTTCTAACGTTTTTTACATCTGAAAACATCCAAAAACGTTTGTTTCTAACATCAGGAAACATCTACATTAGAAAACATCAGAAAACGTTTACATTTAAAAACATCCGAACAACGTTTAGTTCTAACGTTTTGTACATCCGAAAACATCCTTAAAACGTTTGGTTCTAATGTCAATAGATTGAAATTTTTGACGTCAGACCGACATTAGAATGGCAAAATTTTGTTCCAAAATTTCTGATGTATACACCATGTTACGTTGCTTAAATACAACTAAATCATAATGTTTTCTAATGTTTGACATCAGGCATACATTTGATTTCGATGCTGATGTAGACATCAGAATCAAACGTTGGGCTAATGTAAATTTCTATTCGGGGAAACGAGCGCCCTCTGTTGAATCGACCGTTACAAAAAGTGAGGAGGAATTCAAGGAGGAATGCGAGGAAGACTTCGAGGTGGAATTGGAAAGAAACCCAAAACTGTTTACACAATCCGAATTTAATGATTTGGTGCGAGATCTCGACTTATCGAAGGAGAAATCCGAATTGCTGGCATCACGCTTGAAAGAACACAACATGCTGAGCAAGGAGGTCAAAAATTCTTGTCACAGGAATCGTCACAAGAAATTTGACAAATATTATTCTACAAAGGACAAGGCATGTTTTTGCCATGACGTAAACGGCTTGTTTGAAGAGTTTGGTGAGCCGTTTATTCATCGATAGCAGCAAGTTGAGCTTGAAAGCCGTTTTACTGCATCAAGGGAATGAGAAACCTTCTATTCCATTAGCGCATGCCGTTAATATGAAGGAAACGTATGAATCAATGGCTCTATTGCTCAATTTGATAAATTACAATCAACACAATTGGAAAATTTGTTCCGATCTTAAAGTGGTTGCCATGTTGACTGGATTGCAACAGGGATACACAAAATATATGTGTTTTTTGTGTGAATGGGACAGTCGAGCTCGTAAGGAACACTACGTCCGAAACCTGGTCCGAAAAGATTGGCCAAAACGGGATAATTTCACAATTGGTAAAGACAACGTTAAAAATGATCCTCTTGTGGTAAAAGAACGCATAATACTTCCACCACTACATATAAAACTTGGGCTATTCAAAAATTTCGTCAAAGCGTTGCAAAAAGAAGGGCCGGCATTCCAGTACTTGAAATCAGTATTTCCAAATTTATCTGACGCAAAGATAAAGGAAGGTGTATTTGTTGGCCCACAGATCAAAAAACTGCTCAATGATTCCGCATTCAATACAGTTTTGACACCAGATGAGGAAGAAGCGTGGAAATCGTTCCAGCGTGTTGTCACAACCTTTTTAGGAAATTTCAGAAGCCCAGATTATGAGGAAGCCGTCGATGAAATGAGAAAATAGGTATAAATCAAAAATATTGTGTTTGTTACAAATAATTAATTTCAAATCCTTTTATTTCACTGAACACAGGTGTGAATATGTCTTTGAAGATACATTTCCTACATTCTCACTTGGATTTTTTCCCGGAAAATCTTGGTGACGAGAGTGATGAGCACGGCGAACGTTTTCACCAACAAATGAAGATGATGGAACGTCGTTACCAAGGGTTTTGGGATGAAGCAATGATGGGTGACTATTGTTGGTTTCTGATTCGAGAAACAAGTTCAAAACATCGAAGACAAAGTCATTCGATTCTCAATCATTTTTAATAAAACCTAAATAAATTTCTTTTGTATCAACTCGGTTTTAAATTCTGATATGCCTTAATCAAATTGATATGTAGAGAAAAGAATCTCCCATGAAAACTTTACATGTGATTTGGATGCTTACAACGACACCTAGAAAAGGAACTCTAAAGCTGTTGTATTTCAGCAACATTTTTAACTGTTTTACAAAAAAGCTCATAACTTCGACAATTTCCAACGGATTTCATCCATTATAGGCTCATTTTTTCCGGTTTTGAATGGAATAAATTATGGAATGATTTTTTGAATCTTTTTATCCCATTAAAAATGTTGATTAGAACCAGATTTTTATGGAAAATTCGCAGGAAAAATAAAAAAAAAATGCTGTAAATTTTTAAATGACTTCAAAACTAATTTTTTTATTAAGACATAATATTCTAGTGAACGATAGCAAATTTATTTAGCTTCATTTTCATAAAAAAATTGGTGCACTAGTTCTAAAGATATTTACATTTCAGTAATCGTACTTTTGTCCAAAATTCAAAAAATCAAAATTTTTGTATATCTCAAAAATGGCTCTATTTTAATTTTTTCTGACCACGGCATTGAATTCAGCGTAGGATTTTGCATTGGAAATGATCATCACCTTACCGAGTTCAAAAATGCTGTAAACTAGTGTTATTATGCGGATCATCCATATGAGACGATTTGAGCTGAAATAAAAACAATATTTTCACCTCGATTTTCAGCACCAAACACATATATGTATAAACGGGGGAAAATGCATACCTTCAACGTATACATACCTAAATACATACCTACACTACATTTCCTACGCGAATTAAGTAGTTTACCAAGTTGATGTATTTAAATTTAACAGAAAATCGTGAAACTTTTGTGTTTGTTAACCGATTTCTTTCCGGTCTGACAGCTTTTGGCGAACGATCATCTTCTTCTTCTTCTTCTTCTTTCCTTTATTTAACGTCGGTCTCTGTTCCGCAATCTAGTGCCAATCATAGAGATTTTCACGTCCGGTTGTATTGGTGCGATATGTGAGAGCGTGTTAGTGAATATCCGAGGAAAATACATAACAAATCGATGTCAAACTCATTTTGACAGATCTACTTCCATACAATTGTTAGGTTAGCCAGAGGAAAATAATAAACAACTTTACACGGTGTTGCTTCCGCTAGTGTGCGAGCGTTAAACGTCACTAATCTCTATGGTGGGCGAGATGGTGGGTATCTAAATGGTGATACAGCTTTGTCACTATATAGGCGAGGAGGTCGCGGGGGGGGGGGGGAAGTGCGGTTTTCGAGCAAATTGTAAACAAACTCGGTCGCTGTCCCATACAAAAATCCAACATGGCTGAATCATGAATTTGACACATTAGAACACCTATATGTAGTCACCTTGGTGTCAATCACCGACGGACATCGATTGCCATCCATTGACGATAATCGAATGTGCAGGAAGGCAGCTTCCACACCTGCGTAGGATATCGCACCCATTCAACACACATGGGCCGGGACCAACGGCTTTACTCGAGACTTTACTTCCCTTCCGAAGGAAGACGTGACCAAAGATTTCTATGCCTCAGAAAAATCCCACCGACCTCGGCTGGGATTGAACCCAGACCCATTGGGGTGAAAAAGCAGTCACGCTTACTATTACACCACCGGCGCCGGCCGAACGATCATTACAAACACCTCAGCGCCTCCTGTACGTCGTTTTGACGTAAATGTCTCAATGTTACCAGGTGATTCTTTGTCATTGACGAAAAAATGAATGAGATTTTGACGAAGGTTTTTTCGAGGATCAAGGCTGTCAGTGACTATGTGACGAACAATTTGGTCAATATCGCGCGAAAATCTGTCAATGACAATGACAATTCTCAGCACTGGTCTCAATAGGATAAATGGGATAATCCTGAAGTGTCGTTACCCCTGTCTACCAGAATGGACGATTTTGTTTGTACAATTTTATGTTTTCTGATGGTTTCGGTTGTGCAAAACATGAGAATTAACTTTTCCAATGCTTTCAATTGTACAAAGCATTAGAGCTAGAAACATGATCTTGTAAACACTACACACCTTAACTGGTAGTTTGCTAAAAAAAATGCTGCAACAATCGTCAAGCTCGCTGTAATGTCACCAAGTGCCTCGTCACCTACAAATTGGCGCCTATGTCAGTGGTCTAATATAACTCTTAGCGAGCTAATGGCATAGTTCCCCTGCCGCATAGAGAGTTGCCGCAATGATATTAAATGACTGGTGGGAAACGGGAGCTTCAGCATTGACTATTATGTACGCATTTTTATGATGTTATCTAACAACAATGTTGTGTAGTGTTTACACGATCATGTTTCTAATTCTTATGTGTTGTAAATATAATTGAAAGCATTTGAAAAGTAAGATTCTAGTGTTTTGTATATCTAAAAACATTAGTAAACATCTACATTTGAAAACATTCAAACAACGTTTACTTTAAACGTTTTGTACATCTGAAAACATCAGAGAACAACAAACACGAAGTACAATTGAGAACATCCAAACAACGTTTAGTTCTAACATTGTGTGCATCCGAAAACATCCAAAAAACGTTTGGTTCTAGCATCAGGAAACATCTACGTTAGAAAACATCAGAATACATTTACATATAAAAACATCCGAACAACGTTCAGTTCTAACGTTTTTTACATGCAAAAACAACCGAAAAACGTTTGGTTCTAACATCAGGAAACATCTACATTAGAAAACATCAGAAAACGTTTACATATAAAAACATTCGAACAACGTTTAGTTCTAACGTAATGTACATCAGAAAACATCCCTAAAACGTTTGGTTCTAATGTCAAGAGATTGAAATTTTTGACGTCAGACCGACATTAGAATGGCAAAATGTTCCAAAATTTCTGATGTATACACCATGTTACGTTGCTTAAATACAACTAAATCACAGACAAACAGACATAACACTCGCAAGTTGTTCATCGAACAAGCATTTAACGGTCGATTTAAAAGTATCCTAGTTGGTAGTACCGCCACCTGTGGCGCGCATAGTCAATTCCCTTGCGTTTGACGTTTACACACTACCGCCATCTATTCAGCGTACTACCCACCACTGTGTATTCAACAGATGTCGGTAATGTTTTAGCAACGATGTTTTACAGTGAGAAATATCCAATGTGTTATGTCTGTTTGTCTGTGACTAAATCATAATTTTTTCTAATGTTTGACATCAGGCATACATTTGATTCCGATGCTGATGTAGACATCAAAATCCAACGATGGGCTAATGTAAATTTCTATTCGGGTGTGGTTTACATCTCACGTGATCTCACTATAGTCTGAAAAATTATCGAGAAAATCCACCCAAGAAAAAATCGACTAAGTCCACGTAAACAGTACCACTGAACCAAAGAAGGAGTGTTTTCGGCATCGGAGCAGTGCGGTCGCAAGCGAGGTCGCAAGTAGAGTTCGGTCTTGGAAAAACGCCGTCGGTAGGTGTGTCTCCGGATTTTCAGTACCAGTGTGGAGTGAATTTAGAAAAAGCGACTCTTCCCGTTAAAGTGGGAGTTCAAGTTCTTAATTTTTCCGATGCTGGCTGTGTGGATCTGTGAAAATACAAGATCTTCATTATGCAAGGAGAGGCCGCTGAAGGAGCATTGGTAGTTGCGGGGTGAAGTCCCTCATGACGGAGCGGTGTAGATGAGTGTTTTGTGAAGACTACCTCTGGTGTTCGTAATGAAATGAAGAGCATTAAATCGAGGTTGGCTGGTGAATTTATTTGATTTTTACGGTTATATTAATTGCCTTTCTTAAGTCGCCATCTTGAAACTTAAACGTGAAAATACAGTCAGGCTCTGAACCATTTGGTGGATTATTTTAACTTTTGGTTAAAATTTGACAGATGAAAAGTTATCGATTAACCGGTGAACACTCGTGTTTATTTCAGTTACCGTGGGGACGTAATTTGTGATTAGTCCCGGTCCCTTTCAAATTGTATCATTATTTATGTACGGATCTTATATTTGAAATGACGTTTCACATTCATCTAGTGATGGCCGATTTTCATTCGAATGATCGAATAATCGATTAACGAACCGAAAAGTAAAATATTTGTAATCGGTTATATCATGCCGATATAAGCATTAACTTCTCCAGAGGATCATCACAGATCGTTTCAAACATGTGCTGCACTCTCATTGGTGGAAAAACTACATCACAGCGAACAAAAAATAATCGATTAGTTGTTAATCGAATAATCAAAAAAATGGGACATCTCTGATTTTGGTGTGATTGTTTTGATGAAAAAGCGCGCAAAATTTCATCTGTACCGAGGGGGCAGCAAAACCACAAAATTACCTTGCATACTGGGGGTATTCATTGGATGAAAGGGACCGTGAAAGAGGACACTAAAATTGAAAGTTTTTCTTCCGACAGTTTCATCTTAGTATTTATCTTTGGATTAACCCTGCTATCCGAGCATGGTTATTTCTGACAGACAAGAAGTTAAATTTTGACAACCGTGGCTCGAAAACCGGTCGATCGACAGCACGGGGATTTTCGAACATAGAAAATAACTTTCGAAATGTCACTTTTAACCACGAGTTAAATTTAACTCGGCAAATGGTTCACAGCCTCAGAAATCGGTGGTTGTATGAAAATCGGTTTTCTATAGAGTGGGTGTGAGTGTTCTGAAGTACACATTGGTATTGTTGAAAATACATATTAAATAATGCTATACCTGTGTGCGGTTCCCTCGCGGGTTTCTTCCATCGGCCGGGTTGAAGTGTGAGAGAGATGGAAAATAAGCTTCAAAAGAAAAAGCAGGATGGGAGTGTTCACTATAGAGATTGCCTCGGAGATTGCTACAGTATGATTGTGTCAGTGAGAAATTTTCGGAAAACAGCTATAAACTGCTATGAAGTTTTTTTTTCCCGATGAAAACAATTTGAGTATACGTATACGTGGCGTAGTGGGTGTACGATAAATGTCAGCAATCTCTATGGTTTGTAAATTGGGTTAACCACACTGAAACAAAGACCATAGTTAGGAATACTATTTTGCAGAAAACACTTATTTTCAGTATAACTACGCTTAATGCCGTTAAATCTACCATGATTTCAGTATAGTTGACTAAAAATATAATCAAATTTACTGCCATTCTGTCAAAACTACTATGCTTACTGAAACGGCATAGTAGTTTTGATAGAAACAATAGTAAAATTAAATGAATTTCGTTTCTGCACAAATCTATTGGTGGGAGTATTTAATTTAAACCATCAATAAAGTATTTTTGCCAATGGATTTTGTTTCTGTGCAGTGTTTGTGTGTTTGAAAACTACACGCAGAAAAAAATATTATCGAAATAAAAATATTTGAGGTAAATATAAACGTAAACTCAGTTTGTTCTGGCCACAAAAATAAATTAGATTTTTTTCAAACGTATTTTATGTTTAAAGTCATGTGACATCAATGTTCAAAATAAAAGTCATGCTACGTTTATTTTTAAAATATTCGTGTTGAAAATAAACGTGAATATTTTTGCTTTGACAGGTTTGGAATCTAAAATAAATATTTTTATTTTAAACATGATTTTGAAGTTTATTTTAAACATATTTAATGTTTAGCACGATTTTCTATTTAATATTATAAATTATTTTCGAATGTGCGATGAAATAAGTAAAAGTGCGCGATTAGGTTAAATCACCAATCGTGCGCTTTTATTTGCATTATCACCGTCACATGATCCGGATGCAATCACATCCGTCTGCAAGGATCAATGTTCTGTGGTCACCAGCTCCAGTGTCGCTCCGTCCAGTTCTTGATCTCATGGGCCACTAACAGATCCTGCGAAATGACCAGCGAAAGAACTACCGTTTTCTGCTTGGTCTTCTGCGCCTTTATCGCCGCCAATGATTCCATTCTTATTCGCCGCGTACAGAAACCGATCATTGTCAGTCAAACACAAACACTTTAGTGACAGGTGCTTTCAAATACAATTCAGTGCCAACATTTCAAAGGGACGTAATTGCATTTGTAAACAATGACTTTAGTCGTCAATTTCTAGCAAATGAAAGCTCACTCATGAAAATGAATGACACCAGCATGCAGACCCGCATAAACGCGAACCATCACATGACCTTACCGATAATGGTTATAAATTGTTTATAATCCCTGCTAAACTTCAACTGAAATGGTTATGGAACTTTACATGAACGTTTGTGTGATAAAGTTTTAACCTTATGTATTATGGTTTTTTGGAAGTGGACCTTACAAATAATGGGTTGTTAAGAACCATTACCATTCCAAATTCTTGTTTTCTCCATACATTATCGGAAAGAGAACTATATTAGAACGTTTTTACTTATGGTTTGAGAACATTAATGGTTATGGTTATGGTAGTCAGTAAGGTCCATTAATGGTTTTGTATTATCGCTCAACTTTACGTGAAATATATCGTGAATTGGTAATCAGTAATTTACAGGCAACCAATTCGCGATATATTCCACATAAAGTTGATCGATGTTACAAAACCATTCATGGACGTTACTGGTTACCAAAACCATTACCATTAATGTTCTCAAACCATAAGTTAAAAGGTTTTAGTATAGTTTTCTTTCCGAAAATGTATGGAGAAAACAAGAATTTTGAATGGTAATGGTTCTTAACAACCCATTATTTGTAAGGTCCACTTCCAAAAAACTATAATACTTAAGGTTAAAACTTTATCATTAAACGTTCATGTAAAGTTCCATAACCATTTCAGTTGAAGTTTAGCAGGGATTATAAACAATTTATAACCATTTTAGGTAAGGTCAATTTATGGTTCGCGCTCATGCGGGGAGGTATGTTTCATGTATCAGCTAGCATTTGTAATTTGAAGAGGTGGGTTTGCATTTGCGAGAATTCGACGTCTAAAGCCATTGTTTACAAAAGCAATTACGCCCCTTTGAAATGTTGGCACTGAATTGATATTTCGATATTGTTGAAATAAACATGCTTTGGAACGAGCGACTGTCTTGCGTTGCTTTCAACTGAAATTCAACTGGCCTATGCGCAAAAACAGCAAATGGGTTCAGTTTTCTTGGACATTAAGAGGGCTTTTGATTCTGTTTGTATCGATGTCCTTTCGGATAAACTCCACGATAGTGGGCTTTCACCAATTATGAACAACTATTTGAGCAACTTGTTGTCTGAGAAATATATGAGCTTTTCTCATGGAAACTCGACAACTTCACGAATTAGTTACATGGGTCTCCCCCAGGGCTCATGTTTAAGCCCCCTTCTTTATAATTTTTACGTTAAAGACATTGATGGTTGTCTTGATGAAAATTGCTCGCTAAGGCAGCTTGCAGATGACGGCGTTGTGTCCGTTATAGGGCCAAGTGCACCGGACCTGCAAGGACCATTGCAAGATACCTTAGACAATTTGTCTACTTGGGCTATGAAGCTGGGTATCGAATTCTCTCCGGAGAAAACTGAGTTGGTTGTTTTTTCTAGGAAGCATCATCCTGCACAGTTACAGCTTCAACTAAAGGGTAGAACAATCACTCAAAGTATATCTTTCAAGTATTTAGGTGTCTGGTTCGATTCCAAATGCACGTGGGGAAAACATATTGCGTATCTAAAACAAAAATGCCAACAAAGAATCAATTTTCTTCGTACAATTACCGGAACTTGGTGGGGAGCACACCCGGAAGATCTAATCAGGTTGTATCGAACAACCATCTTGTCGGTTCTAGAGTACGGTAGCTTCTGCTTTCAATCCGCGGCGAAAACACATATCTTGAAGCTGCAACGAGTTCAATACCGTTGCCTCCGAATCGCGCTTGGCTGTATGCACTCGACGCATACGATGAGCCTCGAAGTACTCGCGGGTGTTCTCCCACTGACAGATCGTTTCGCTGAGCTGTCTTTCCGGTTCCTCATCCGTTGTGAAGTATTGAATCCTTTGGTAATAGAACACTTTGAGAAGCTGCTCGACCAAAATCCTCAAACAAGATTCATGAGTTTGTACTATGAGTACATGACGCTGGAGGTTGGTCCTTCTTCATTAATCTCCAATCGTGATTGCTTCCAAGCCTTCTATAGTTCCTCTGTAAATTTTGATCTGACCATGATGCAAGAAATCCATGGAATACCAGATCACCATCGGTCGATGGTTGTTCCCTCAATTTTTGCAATCAAGTACCACCATGTAAGTAACGATAAAAGATTTTTCACAGATGGGTCAACCATAAATGCTTCCACTGGATTTGGTGTATTTAATCAATTTCATAGCGCCTCCTATAAACTGCAGAAACCATGCTCCGTATACGTTGCGGAACTCGCAGCTATATTTTACGCAGTAGAGCGAATTGCCTCACTACCTTCTGACCATTATTTCATTTTTACGGATAGTCTTAGCTCATTGGAGGCTATTCGTTCAATGAGGCCGATGAAGCACTCCTCGTATTTCCTGCCTGAAATACGATCTAAACTGAGTGCTTTATCTAACTGCTCCTATACTATCACCTTAGCTTGGGTCCCATCTCATTTCTCAATTCCGGGTAATGAGAAAGCGGACTCATTGGCTAAGGTGGGCGCTATGGAAGGCGATATTTTTGAGCGACAAATCGCCTTCAACGAATTTTTCTCCATTGCTCGCCAGCAAGTCCTCATCAGTTGGCAACAAAAATGGAATGATGGTGAATTGGGAAGATGGTTACATTCTATTCTCCCACAGGTGTCGAACAAACCATGGTTCAAAGGGTTGGACATGAGCCGCGACTTTATACGCGTTATATCAAGGCTTATGTCCAATCACTGCTCGTTAGACTCGCACTTCTATCGAATTGGGCTCTCAGGCAGCAATTTATGTGCGTGTGGCAGTGGTTATCACGATATCGAGCATGTTGTTTGGTCGTGTACCTTACACCGTGTTGCCAGATCTGAGTTATCCACATCCCTCAGGGCCCGAGGAAAACAACCCGCGATACCCGTTAGAGATGTCTTGGCGAGCCGAGACCTTGACTATTTGAATTTAATTTATGTGTTTTTAAAACGGATAGATTTGAGGATTTAGAAGTTAGTGTCATCTTGTGTTCTCCCAAGTTGTTAGCTACCCATCGGTGTACCCCCATGTTTGTCTTTTTCATCAGAGTGTCGCCTAGTTCGAGATCAAGAGCACATTGCTCTACAAACCTTGTGTTCACAATCCCTACCCTGCCATCCATTTGTTACAATTTGTTACCCCTAACCTCGAGATAGCCGCGAGTAATCGGCCCCCGCTTTACTAACGTTAGTTTTAAGTAATTTTGTTATCTAAACAATGAATATCGGCTCCGCAAAGCTACAGCAAATGAGCCTGGAAAAATAAACGAATTAAAAAAAAAAAAAAAAAAAAAAAAAAAAAAATAAAAAAAAAATAAACATGCTTTTGAATTTAATTCGAACATCAATATTTTTATTTTAAACATACTTTCAATTTACTTTGAATAATTCATATGTTTAGAGTATAAACATTCATATTTTTGATTTAAATGAACAAAATTCGTATCCGTGTAGGAGCCAAAATCTTTTTTAGAAAAAGTCTTGAAGAGTCATCGAAGCAACAGTGTCAAGGGCGGAAGGGAAAGGCGAGGTAGCAGGCCGGTGACAAGGCATATACTAACAGTAGAAATACTCAGAGGGAGAGATGGGCGGAGAGAATGTTTTGAGCCAAATGAACTGACAAAATCTGAGCCAATCGAACATTCCAATTAGATTTTTTCCAAGGATTTCTTATTCTTACTAGAATAAATTGGACAGTATTGCAATCGAACAGAAATTCAATCACCTTTATGTATAGTGTGCTTCTCAAATTCAACTAGTTTTTGGAACCAAAAACAATATTCTAACTCTATTGATTAATTGATCTTCGTTGGTTAATAAATGGCACCAAGAAATGTGCAAAATATTGCAATGCAATCAATTATTATTTTGCACGTAAATCGAATCAACAATAAAAGTAATTTGAAATACTAGCTTCTAGCAAGGGTTGCAAGATAATTTAGGAACAAATGGCACCAAGAAATGTGCAAAATATTGCAATGCAATCAATTATTATTTTGCACGTAAATCGAATCCACAATAAAAGTAATTTGAAATACTAGCTTCTAGCAAGGGTTGCAAGATAATTTAGGAACAAATCCCTGCTGCCGAATTGTATTTTGTTTTCTCCGCCTATCTCTCCCTCTGAGTATTTCTAGTCAAAAGTAGGTAAAAGTGAACTGGCTGTTGGGTACTTTTTTATTACCGTGTACATACCGCGATGTAAACAAAGCATTGGTTCGTACCTGGGAGGGAGAAGCAGATAGCCGATAGCACACACGTTCGTACTCCGCGAAATGACCAGCGGTGAATTTGTAACTTCTGAATCAAAATCTTCTGGATTCCTCACTGGTAAGTGAAAGAAATGTTGTCTGATAAAAATCTCATCAATTCGTAAAATTCCAGCAAAACAATCTCTGGTCGAGTATCATCAGCGTTGGCGTAAAATCAAATTCAACTTGGACTCGTTGGACCAGCTCACCGGTGGCGGGATAAGCTCACGTGGAGTAGTAGAAATAGCCGGTGATGCCGGCTCAGGGAAAACCCAGCTTTGCCTTCATCTAGCCTTGGTTTGCCAGATACAACCGCCAATCGACCAAGGAAATGTTCGGAAAGGGGTCGTGTACATTAGCACCGAGAATCCCTTTCCGTCCAAACGGTTGGTACAGATGGAACAGGCTATGAAACGGAATTTAGGATCACAAATGGATTTGAAAAAATACACGGATAACATTTTCGTGGAACATTTGAACAGTGGTGTACGTTGTTGTTATGCTAAAGTATGATACAAAAAAAATACAAAAGGCTTTTCTACTTTTAGGGTGCCCTCGAAGATTGCATCACTCAAAGGCTTCCAGTTCTACTGGAAAACAATCCAATTGGTTTGCTCATAATCGATTCCATCACGGCAGCTTACGCCGATGAGCAGAACTACGTAGAGCGTGCACAATCGTTCCGACGAGTTGTGCATACGGTGCAGTCCCTTCAGAATCGATTCGATTTTGGCTTCGTTTGTACCAACCAGGTCCGATCGGTTGTCGATAGCTCCACTCTGGAAGATGAAAAAATCGTCCCCGCCCTGGGATTGGCGTGGGGTAGTTTAGTGCATACACGCTTTCAACTCAGTAGGATACCAGGCACTGCCGGCGAACGGAGGTGTCAACTGTTGTTCAGTCCGACTGCTGCCCCAGGACGGTGCCATTTTGTCATCACCGAGGCAGGGATTTCGGATTTGACGTGATTCGTTTGCGGTAGTACAGTTGTTAGGTTCACAGTTTTTTTTTAATTGTACATTTAAAATATAGAATTTTACACGTATTCCACCGTATTTGTTTGATTCACTATTCTATACTGATTGATTGTTTTTTCCCTAATAAATATGCTATTTTTGTTCAATTATTTGCCTATTCTAACGTTTCCTGTCCAACATGTTCTGTCATATTGATTTGCTTATTACTTCTAGTATTTTCTTTTGCCTTAAATTTTCCATTCCAGTAATCACAAAAATATCACAAATAGAAGCTAAAAGTATTAAACGCCCATTTTCTGTTCTATTCTAAAACAAGTTCGAAAGAAATGTGTACGGTTATTGTGATGTCGTTTTGATTTTGTTCTGTTAGGATGATAATGGGTTGTCCAGGTCTATGTCAGGTGTTAGGTATAATACATATATAAAGTTGTCCCATTGTAATAGCGTCCTAGTCGCTCGGCTTATGTGTGCTTGAGGAACCATGTGTCCGTTAGGTTAGGGGGTAATTGGAGTCAGATAACATGTTACATACGCGGTGAAGGTTGATCATTTATTTCTGCTTGATCAAAACAGGAATTCTCCGAAGAAAAATCCTGCACTTCTATGACGTTTGCTGCACTTCGACGTTTCTCGTTAATTTTCTGAAATGTTCCCTGAAGTTACACGAAGTTTCCTGAACGTGTATGGAATTCCTTGAACTATTAAGCAATTAAGCTTCAATGCAGGTCCTCGAACTCTTATGAGATTCCTAAACAGAAACAATCCTTCCTTAACTGCTACAAAGTTCCCCGAATTTAAACAAAGTTCTCACTTTTACCAAGTTTCCTAAATTTTTCCAAAGTTTCCCGAATTTCAACGAAGTTTCCAGTATTTCAATGAAGTTTCCTGAATTTAAAAAATGTTCCCTGAACTTCTAGAAAACTCCTGAAGTTTTATGAAGTCCCCTGCACTTAAGGAAAAATCCCTGAACATCAACAAAGCTCCCCTAATTTGTTCAAAGTTCACTAGATTTCTCTAAAGTTCACCAAATTTCGACAAAGGTGGATGAAGTTTTACAATTTTCGCTGGAATTCTACAACATTATCTGCACTTCTACAAAGTTCACTGAAGTTCTATGAATTTCGCTGAAGTTCCACAAAGTTCACTGAGCTTCTAAATAGTAAGCTTCTACAACATTTGCTACACTTCTAGAAATTTTCCTGGATTTCTTCGACGTTTTCAGAAGGTTTAAGAAGTTCCTTGAAATTCTAAAACGTTACCTGAACTTTTATGAAGTTCGTCGTGATGGTGGGATATATCAGGCAATTTAGAGATAAAACAAGGAGGTATTAGTATTAGTTATATTGAAACAAACAAAACGCAAGAAGAGCAAAAGGAAAGAACAGCAGAAAAATAAAAAGGGAATAAAGTTAAAATGGAAAACAAAGAAAAAGCAACGTAGGCAGATTATTAGAAAAGCATAAAAACAATGGAAAGAAGCATAGATAAATTAGTAGGAAAATAAAACTAATTTATAACTAAAAGTGCAATGAATGAGCGTTAGTTTCGGGATTACGTTGGAGTTATGTTAGCTTTGATCCGTAATCAACCCTGCGGCCCCTCTAACACTAGTTGCAGGCAGTGGTTGTTAGATCATGCAACACTGTAACTACTACTATGTTAGAGGTATGATTCTACGTTTATACAACTCAATGTTTCAATTGAGTTAAACTAAAGAGCCTGAATTTTTTTCTCAGCCTCTTTAAGTTAAACTATTTATCTTACAATTACAAAAGCAAACATCTGCAGTCTTTATCGGAGATAAACCAGCCTGCGGCTGAAAATCTCCTAGATAAAGAGACAGACAGACAATTCTTCAGTCTTCCAACTTTAGCAGTGACACTCTTAAGAGCAACCGTAACGGTCGTTGTCATTTGCGCGACTATTTTAACAGCGCACAGCGCTCTCATTTTGGTTTAGTCACTCTTCTCCACACCGGTCGCTGCTATCGTGGTTATCAATTTACTCACCTTTGTCCGTACCGGTAGTGAGCATTTTGACATTTCTACGAATAGCAACCTTTCTCCCGCGCTGCTCACCGAGAAGCCGACTGCTATTTTAGTTACTCGTATGGCAACCCCCGATACGGTAGCTGCGCTATGATGAGGGCTGCTAAAATGAGTTTAGCAGCGTACCGTTACGGTTGCTTTAAGGCCGGTGCACAATAGATACGTTTTCAGTTTTTTTTGACAGTTAGCCCATGCATTATCTGTCAAAAAACCCGAAAACGTATCTATTGTGCGCTGGCCTTTACTTTTCTGCAAAATGGATCAAGTTTGCGTTGTTTATGATACGTGTTTTTGGCTAGTGAATATTCATGGAGATGGAGACTCACTAGCGTGCACAGGAATCAGGGGCAATTTTTTTTTGTATGGTGCATTTAATCTGGGGATGGGGAGTACTCCAAAGTACGTGGGAGATGGTGCTGTCCACCGGCCACTATTTTCCTACTGTTTAATTTAGCTAATTTTATTTATTTTTTGCTCCGGTGGTGGTTTATCTTCTTCAATGCAAACTGCGGAAATTGGCAATTTAATCGCATCGACGATCATGAACCGACCCTAAGTACCGTCAGTCGGGGTGACAGAAAATGATGCCGAACATTCAACATGTTTTAAAGATGATATAAAAGACAAACCCGAATTTATTGCAACGCACATAACAGCTGTAACATTTTAACAACGGTAACAAATGACTTGAAATTTCAGAGAAGATTCTTAGACGAGTAAGGATTCACTAGAAATTACACGCAGAGTTTGGAACACTCCCCAAAAATCCTTTGGAACAGTCCTCAGAATTCAGTACCCTTGAGGTTCTTCTCGGATTTTTTTAGAACTCTCCTAAGAGCTCTTTTGAAATTCTTCTCAGAAGTCCACTGGAATTAAATTTAGAACTCTTCATGATTTTTTTTTCAGAACACATTGGAATTGAATGAGCTAGAAATTATCCTCGGAATTCGCTTGAAATTTTGCTTAAAATCCCTTAGAAATTACACTCAAAATTGGATTTTCTCGGTATTCTTTTCGAAATTGTCTTGGAACTATCTGCAAAATGCACTAAAAATTATCTACATAATTTTCTTTGAATTCTCCCCAGAAATATTTTGGAACAGTCATAAGAATTCAATATCCTAGAGATTCTTCTCGGAATATTTTAGAACTTTTTTTTCTCAGAACACCTTGGAACTGAAATTCCCCTATAGTTTCAGAAGAATTTTCTCTGCATTCTCCAGAAAGTCTCTCCAGAATGAGCTTGAAATTATCCTCGGAACTCCATTGAAATTTTTCTCACATTCCGTTGGAATTTCATTCAAAATTTGATTCTCTCGGTATTCTTTTCGAAAATCTTGGAACTATCTGCAGGATTCACCAGAAATTGCTTGCAGAATTTTCATGGAATCATCCCAGAAATCTTTTCTTTAAGAACTGTCCTCAGCATCCAATACCCTTGAGGTTCTTCTCAGAAATCAAATTTAAGTTGTCCGCCCATTCACCAAATCGTTATAGTTTTTCTACCATAAATGTTCAATAAAGCTTGCCCCTTCATTCACCAGAACTGTGCAATTGTTATATCAGGCTTCTCCATGCAGCACATTGTTGCAAATCTTACACCAGAAATTTTCAATGCAAACTTACCACCAGAAAATTTCAATTGATCAGAACGAGTCAAATTTACCACCGTTAAGTTCAATAAAAATTGCTTCTCCAATCTTCTGATTCGTGCAGATTTCCTTTTTCCATTTTTTCCACCAGACATTTTCAATAAAGCTTGCTTTTTCTATCATCAGAATGTTGCAGGTTTTCCACCAAATAAAGCTTGCCCCTATTTTTAGATTTTTCATCATAAATTTTCAGTAAAGCAGCTTCCCTGCAAAGATCAGAATGGTGCAAATTTTACACCAGAAATTCAGCCGTATTCTTGTTTTCGTTCGAACCGTATTTTCCATACAAAACAAAGTTTTTTTTTGTATGGAAAATCGAGGGGGGCGACACATCTAAATCTCAAGTTTAGATGCTCAACAAATCTCACACAGGCGAATCAATCTCCGAAAAATCTTTTTTCATTTTTCACATCTACTTGCATCGGTCATCATCTTTTTGCAGGAAATCTCCAGAATCGTCATCAATCTTCTTTTTTCTATTCAGCGTGCGCGCAGCTAGCCACAGCAAAACACAATCTTTTTTGCATCGTAGATAGAGTCGTCCCCCTCGTGGAAAATACGGTTCGAACGAAAACAAGAATATGGGTGATTATTATTAAAGTTTGTTTCTCTATTCAGCACAAGGATGCAAATTTAAGAACAAAATTTTTCCGAAAATCTTGCCCATCCGTTCACCGGAACGTTGCAGATTTTCCACCAGAATTTTTCAATATAGCTTAATTTTAAATAAAGCTCTTGCCTGCATTTACCAAACCAGTGAAAGTTTTTCACCAGAATTTTTCCGTTCATTTCATTTATCAGAGCGATGCAATTTTTGCACCAGAAATATTCAATAAATCATGCTCCTCCATTCACCAGAACGGTGCACCAAAAATTGTCAGTGGTTTGTTTCACCATGCACCTTTGTGATGCAATTTTAAGGCTTTGCCTCTTCATGCACCAGAATGCTGCAAATTTTCTACCATAAATTTTCAATGAAGCTTGCATTCATCAGAACGATGCAAATTATGCACTAGAAAAATGAATAAGCCTTGCTTCTACATTCACCACAGTGTTGCGAACTTTCCACCAGACATTTTCAGTTAAATGTGCACCTAAAAATGTTTAGCGTGATTCAATTTTTCCAATTTTCTTTTTGATTAATCCCTCCATGCCAAAAATGCCCTCCAAAAATACCTTGATGATATTTTTACACCAGAAATATTCAATATAAAGCTTTTTTGATTTACCACCACGATGGTGAATTTTTTCAACCCTAAATTTACCCTCTCCTTTAAACCCTCCATTAGGGTGTTTCATTTTGAAAAAAGTGATGAATTTTTGATAGGCCACCCTCCAGTTCGATTCATAGCCCTAAAATATGAACCTGTGCAAAAAATGGTAAAGATTGATGAAGGTTTAGAGGTCGCGCCAATGATTTGGATTTTGTATGGAGATTTTTGTGAATTAGTATGGGAAATTATTGATTTTCGTTTACATTGCTCTAACTTTGGTTGTAGTTGTCCAAACGTTGAAAAAAAAAAATATGTGGTTGTCATGACAATGATCAACAAGCCTGTTGTTGTTGCGATGAAATTGGCGTTGTTGCCTTGTACATATTCATCTGTCAATTTACCCTATTTTGCCATTTTTTCACATTTTTATAATTCTTGATACGCTGCAAAACTGAGCGTAGCAACTGTAGGCTTTTTGTTTATTGCCATAGCAATAACATACTAAATTTTTTCGACATTTGGACAAGTAGAAGCAAAGTTATAGCGATATAAGCGATTTTTTAAATTCTTCCATAGTAATTCCCATACAAATTTCAAATCATTGGCGCGACCTCTAAACCTTCATCAATCTTTACCAATTTTTGCACAGGTTCATATTTTGGGGCTATGAATCGAACTGGAGGGTGGCCCATCAGAAATTCATCACTTTTTTCAGAATGAAGCACCCTACCCTCCATGAACCACCTTGAAAAAAAATTACACCAGAATTTTTTTTGTATGCACCACTGTGGTGCAATTTTTTGCCAAAAAAATCATTGAAGTTTGTCCCTTCATGCACCTTTGTGGTGCAATTTTCAGGGACCATCTCAAAGGAATTTACGCAATAAAAGGTTTTCAGTGCTCTTATTTTATGAAATGAAGTTATTTTAACTTCAAATCAAGTTATCAAGAAATCAAATTATTTTATATTATAATTTTGTAAATGTGGATATAAAAATCTTATTTATAAAAGGAGGGGCAATTGCCCCACCTTGTGCACGGAGACTGCCTATTTGGTTCTATCGTGCATCAGATCTACGGAATGACTCCTAAGCTCCAGTCAGCAAGCAAGAGAGGCTGCTGTGGCTGAAATCTGAATGAATCTTGATTTTTATTACCACCAAATGGCCTCTTATACAAATGAATTGATATGTTCCAGTTATTCAACTGAAGAAAAGGTTGAACGTTATTTAGACAGGTTGTAGACCACTAGATTCTGGGAGGCGCCGCAGAGTCGATTGTTGCCCTATCTTATCACTACAGAGTGATTTTCATCGTACATCAGGATGATTCCAAAATTGAATTCACTCCCACTAATTCCGAAAACTTATTATCTTCAACGCCCAAGTGACGCAACACAGGATGTTAACCGTTTGGAGACATTTCATGCACCAAACCTTCCATTTGGACCACAAGCTCTCTGGTACTATTCCTTCCGATAACACGGTTAATCTTTTCCGCTATTTAATCGCCGATGAAATTGAAACCCAACCTCCAAGCTTTCCAACTGCTTGCGAGGTCCCTTATGATTCCACTGAAGATGTATCTCGTTTCGCATTTCATCTAAGAATCGGACGCCATAAAAGGGGGTCTTGTACCTCTTGTAGTATTGCCGGCCGTACTCTGTATAACGATTTTCCTCCCACTCGTCGATTCATATTTTTGAGGATAAGGGCTGTCCATAAACAGTTTAGGGGGGAGGGGTTGGCAATTATCCACGGTCCAAACAAATTAAAAAAAAAATGTATGGACAATTGGGTTGTTTAGGGGTATTGAGGTATTCGTATACATATTCGTTATCTACTTTAAAACTGGAACCGAAATCCAAAATTTCATCAATTTTGGTACACTGGAACTATTTTAAATAAGTACGATTACATTTGCAAAAATCATCATCTTGGTGGGACTTCGTATGGGAGCGAGCTGTCAACGAATAGATTTAGTGTAAACGACCAAAAATTTAAATCTTGATTTAAAAATCGAGATGAATGTATACGGGATCGATAAAAATATCGTTGTGCTCAGAAAACGAAGCTCTATCAGATGACGTATTAGCGGCGCCGGTGGTGTAGTGGTAAGCGTGATTACCTCTCACCCCAGCAGGCCTGGGTTCAATCCCAGTCGGCGCCGCCGGGATGTTCTGAGGCATAACATCTCTGATCACGCCTTCCTTCGGATGGGAACGGGAAGTAAAGCCGTTGGTCCCCGGTTCATGAGTTGATGGGTCGATAGGTAGGGTCCAGGTGTGGGAGCTGCCTTCCTGGCGTCGGTAGCATTGGTGCTCAGCACGGAAAACAAGATCGACGGAAAACAAACCAAGGAAAAAAAAAAAAAAAAAAAAGATGACGTATTAAAATCGGTATATTTTTTTAGAAGTTAAACAACCCAATTGTCTACGCAGGGGGAGGGGGGAAGGTCAAGAATCCCAAAAAACTGTCTACGTTGTTAACGACATGCACTAAACTAAGGACACGGGATATACGACAATAGATCAAATTACTGGTCGCAGTGGTGTTAGGTCCCGAACAGAGGAAAAAAATAAAATATGTATATGTAGAAATATTCGTCTCTTCGTTGAAATGTATGCCCGGAATTCAGCTGCTGGAGTGCTAATTCTTGACTATTGCTAAAACAGAATGTACAAACATGTTCATAAATCTAGATTCATCATTCAAGATTCCATCAGATTCAATTAGCTGGAAAACTTTTGAATACCGTGATCCGGGGATTTATCACTATTTAACGTAAATAAATAAATTTCTACAATAAACTAATGGTATTTAAATCAGTAGCTATGAGGGATCCATTGTCCTGCATAATTTCTTCATAATATTGGATGTTCTGTTAATTTGTAGGACATCATAATATCTTAAATTTGAAAATATTGATTTGGGGTGAAATTGATCTACTCCTCAAATGGCTTCCCAGTGCATTTTTTAGTAATTGTTCTTATTAAATGTGGATGCCCTCAATCCGATTCAGATGTTAAAACCCTTGTGTGAAAAGTATTTTCACCAGAGACGGCAAAAAAGATGTATTTTGGACAGTTGCGCCTAAATTTAGGCAAGTTCATTCAAATTCACTGATAATTTTTCAAAAAACCCTGGATTTCTTGATATTTCAAACATTTTACCGCAATTTATTATATATTTCGGATTCATTGACACTTAGTTTAGTAAAACAAGATACTTGAATGGTAATGACATCAATCGTTGCAGTCCTATGATCATTTGTTTGGATGTTGATATTGTATGCTACTTAATGCCCCGTTCACATTACAGCGTATATCACGTGATATACGCTATCTTGCAATGAGCACTCATACATCTAGTTTTCACTGGAAATCATATGTATGAGTGCTCATTGCAAGACAGCCTATATTACGTGATATAGGCTGTAATGTGATCGGGGTATAAGGTCAGTTCTTAAAAATTGATTTTTTTTTTTGCTAGGAAAAATACATCATAGCAATCATTGGAGTCTCATGATGAAATACTTTTAAGATTTTTCTTGATATCTATCATCGATCACCAAAAGTTCAACGCATTATGATCAATTTCACCCCGGTGATCAATTTTCCCCCGGATTACGGTACTTCCTGAACAACCTACAGTCTTGAAAGAAAATTGAATTTTTAAACAGTTGGAGATCCTCAGAACTTGATCAACCTGAAGTCTTGGAGACATATCCAGAGAACTTTACTAATATCTTTGTCAATATGGAGATCTTTTGAATATTTCCTGCTGTCTAGGAAAGATGTTTGAAAGAATTAATTAATTAATTTCCTCCATTTAGGAGATTTTCAGTCGGTGGTTCATCTCCGGGAGCCCCAGAAGGGGGCTTCCCTAATTACGTAATTGAGAATTTGGAGAACCCAGAAGGGGTTCTCCTAGAGTTTGGTGCGTCTGAAAGTATATCCTGTAGCTTATGCAATGTTTCCTGAAAATCTACAAAACTTCCTTAAGTTTTACTAAATTTCCTCAACTTCTACGAGGTTCCCTGAATTTATTCCAAATTCCAAATTTTGTCAATCTCTCTTAATTATACGAAGATCTCTGAACATTTTTGTATTTCTGAAAAGGCACCTATCATCTACAAATATTCTTGAACATCTGGAAGTTCCTTGAAATTTCGAATTAAGCTCGCTGACAAACTGCAACGAAGTTCCATATACTGAAGCGAGGATCCCTGAAGTTCCAAGAAGTTGATTGAACTATCTGTAGATCTTCTACAAAATTCCCTGAACTTTTTCAAAATTCCTTGCACTTATATGAAGTTTAATACTCCGTTCACATTACAGTCTATATCACGTAATATAGGCTGTCTTGCAATGAGCACTAGTTTTCACTGAAAATCCTATGTATGAGTGCTCATTGCAAGACAGCCTATATTACGTGATATAGACTGTAATGTGAACGGGGTATAACGCAGCTCCTCAAAATGCTACGAAATTCGCAAAACTTCTACAAAGTTTACTGAGGATGCACGACAACACAGCAACCTTGTTGTCTTTATTCCCCAACTGTCAAAGAAACACGTTCAACGGTGATAAATATTTCTAAAATCTGCAGCTTCCCATTGTCGAAAGGTGAGTTCTGATGAATGTGGGCGTCGTAGTGGAATAGCTGTATAAATAAAGAGAGAAAATGGTGGTTTAAACTGGATAACCATCCATAGATAGATCCCATGACCTCCCTACTGCTTCGTGCCAATCCTTTGTTAGCCGTTTTCAGGGTGGCCAGACCTACCGATTTATCGGTAGTCCTACCGATTTTCGGGGTGCCTACCGATTCACAGACGAAAGGTTCAAAACTACCGATTTTTCACTTTTCCTACCGAGAATCACAGATTTTTAGATTATAAATAGAAAAATTGATTTCGACACGTTTAAAGCAGAAGAACTGAAGGACAGTCTATTGTTCTGGAGCGCAGAGTCATCCCCCCCCCCCCCCCGCTCACAAAAGTCTCAAGTATGGGGAAACCCTTCTTAAGTGAACCTACCGATAACTACCGATAAAAGTTTTGAGAAGCTACCGATAATGAAAAAAATAATCTGGCCACTCTGGCCGTTTTCATCCGAATCTACACGGATAGAAATCTCCTTACACCTTTTGGCAAATTTCTATTGCTGATTATTCATAAAATGTATAAGTCAACTGATAAGCAGACGCCTTCCAAATAGTCAATGAAGATCGTGTGTCAAATGAAATGTATAAGTGGTCACACATACCTTTTATGAATTCTTATAGGACCTATGTGGTTTGTCTTATGGAATGTATAAGGCTGATGTTTTGGCAAAAATGTATAAGTGAAACACATGAATAAAATAATTGATTTTCGTTTCGTGTAGTGCAGGCTGTTATCGGTCGACGTTGACCATAGCATTTGCATATTCAAAATATGATAAATTTGTCGAAGTACATTTGGTTAAATTAACCACAGTTTGAATCTTCGAAAAGCATCAAAGTTACGACTACTACTTTGTAATAGTATTCTCTGAGTTTTGTTTGAATGCATAAGAATTAATGCAGAACTTTGAGGCAGTAACCGCATAGTTCTGCAATAATACTTGGGCATTCAGATAAGTCTAGAAATATAATGCTGGTTGCCATGATTTTCTGAAAAAAATATCTATAGGTTAGAGTCGGTGTATAATGAGTCACGCCAAGAGTGAAGCCAAGTCTACCTATTGAACTGTCAAATCGGCTACCTATCGTGCAAAGTAAATAAACATTACGATGCTATGAAAGGTCCACGAAAGGTATTGCAATGAAATATAAAATAAAATTGAAGAAATCATCATAAACACGCAGCGAGCATTAAATGGTCATGGGATACGTTTGGTTTTGATCAGTAATGAGAATTTCTACTATTTTTTGATAAGATAATTTGACAAAATCACTGATATTATGATTCACTACAGCCGTTATTTTTGGTTTTTGCTAGAAGTCATTTAAAGTTGATGTAGAAGTCCTCTGTTGCCAAGTGAAAAGAAAGGGAATCCTTCGGAAACCGTGATGCGAGTTCAACTGTTTTTCTCTTGGCGTGACTCATTATACACCGACTCTACTATAGGTATTTCTATTTGCCACCCGAGATTGATAGAAAAGCAATACATTGTCATCGTAAAGCCATATTTAAAATGTTATGTTTCCATAAAACCAAATCAACCCAACAAACAATTTGTGCTGATTAAGAGCTGAATAAGCTATTTTTTAGCTGAATAAGCATATTTTTGGCTTAATAAGCTCTTATTTCGCTTACAATGTTTGTTGGGAAGCTCTCATCCATCTTGAATTCTCAACTTATTCATTCTTATTTGAAATGATGCAATTTGCAATTGTACACATGCAGAACCTCTGATTTGCCAAGCACATGAAGGCCTCATAAAACACGTTTTGCCGGATGATACGGATACATTTTTCATGTTAAGCCATTTTCGGATATGGCATTTTTACCTTATTTCCCTTCAAAGCAAAGTTCTTAGATTTCGCTTAGAATTCATGCTGTGAATAAATTAAATTGATTAAATAACCATTTTTATCAAGAAATTAATAAAATAATTCGAATTCTCCTTCTCCTCTGACACATAATGTTTATTCACACTGTGATTTGTATTTGTTGATGTATAAGGCCAGGCTACTTTGATCATTGTTGAGTAATTATGAGTTACTCAAATTTACTCGGAGCGAAAATATTAACTTTGAGTACAGCTGGCTTGCCCCTAGGTCTGTGCCCTAGGTGAATCTACAGTGTCAGTGCGTTACAACTTCTAACTTCCGATGGCAAATGAGCTGACCAGCAAATAGTAGAAAGAGGGGCCTAGCAATCTTGATTCGTCATGGAGTCCACGTTGTTTTTCAAAAGAGTATCTTTTCCGGGTCTAATATTCAACATGCAGAAATCTCGTATCAGGTATCCTTTTTTATGTTTTGCTTGTTTTCATATATTTATTATAATATTCACTCAATACCTTCTCCTAGCAGGCGACTTCAACCGTCGTTTATCGGAAGTACGCCGGTCACGAACATTTTAACGAGAACGGTTTGCAGATGCGACTTTTTCTTCGTCTACATGAATTGGTAGTACGTTCTACTCAGCTCAATTCTAATCATAGTTTTCGATAGACGTGGCCCAATGGAATTCACCGCAGTCAGGTAGATCATCTGTTAACCTCCCTTCGATCCGGTTTGTTTCTCCGGCATCTACAATGCATGTTGCCAAATACTCTATCCACCGATCATAAGCTACTTTTATGCAATATTGTCGAAAGCCGGTGTAAACCTGCTCTTACTGCGGACAAAGCTCTATTGAAACAAAGTCCATTCACGAGATCAAAATACACATTGGATCCATCTCTTCTCAAGACTCTTGGCATGGTCACAATCATTTGCATTCATTTTGTGCATTCATTTACATTCATTTACCCCTAACTTTTTTATTAAACAGAATTATTCAAAATGATGTTTAGAACTTTTGTAGGTTTTGCTATTACCTACAACTTTTGTTAACAACTCAAATCCGTATCTCTGAAGCATGACAAACCAGAGCGAACAGAAGACACCACTGTTTTTCAGTGAATGTATTTTACATTCACTGAAAAACAGTAACAAGTTCTGCCCGCTCTAATGAGAGCATGAAATGAATGTAAATGATTTTCCATGCCTAGGCCTGATATTCAGAAAAAGTTTCAAACTCAACTGAGCACAGCGGTTCCGATCTCTGTTTCATCGAGTAAAGTCTGACTAAAAGTAAATTGGTACGCCCCTCGCGCGCCGCTAGCACGCCGCTAGTGTTGGGAATCGAAAATCTTTGACCAGCGTTGCCAGTATTCCAGATTTATCTGGATTTTCCAGATTTTCAGTCGTCTTGTCAAATACACAGACAGATCACGTATATTTCCAGATTTTTTAAATATGTTCCAGATTTTCCCAGATTTTTTTTAAATATGTTGCTTTAAAAATATCACTGCAATTGAAGGACCGTCTAAACAAAAAATATAAAAAACTTACTACTTTATTTATTAAAGGCCATCAACGTTGGACATTATTGCAACATCGTACATGGAATTGTTACAACAGGTTTGCAATGGGTTGCAGAACCATGAAAATTGGAACATTTTCTAAAGATTTATTGGCTGAAAAAAATCTTCGTGGTCGTGCGGCGTCACCCGTCGTTCAGGCGTATTGTGATTCCCGCTCCAGCCGGTGTAACTTTTCGCAACCTGAAAATTTCCCTACTAGTGTGGTGTGTTGTCAGTTGTCTAGTGTTAGGTATGCAGTCCGTGCAACCTCTGGTTGAAAACGGTGTAAATTGTGTTTTAAAAGCTCTGATGACAATTGCATGGAGATTTTGTGAATAAAGGAAATAGTTAGAATTCGGAAGAGATATCATAGAAAATTCTTAAGATGAAACTTAAGGAGTATGCTGATACGAATCGTTAGAATAATTTCAATGGAATTTATCAAATTATAAAAAAAATTAAACCGAATTATGCGAAAAGAACATCAGGCAATTTCTGGAAGACTTTCAAGTCCATTTTGACAAAGTACTTGAGTACATAGAAAAAAACTAAAGTGGATTTCAAAACAATTCTGACCTTACCTACAAAGCAGTTCAAAGGTAATTATCGGATGAGTCTGAGAAGAGTGTGACGGTCATTCTGAAGATTGTATCAAGGAAATTATTATGAATATTCTAAGGGAATTTAATAGAGAAAGACTAGTTCATAGAGTTACCAGTTTGAGGGAATTGTTGAATCTGAGAGTGATTTATAAAAGATTACAAGAGATAATGCTAAGAACTCTTAGAATGTTACTTAAAAAGTTTGGATATTATTGCGCGTTTCACACCAAATTGGACTAATAAGCGCGTTTTCACTTATTAAAAAGAGTGATAAAACTGCAAGTTTACGTCTAATCGACTTTGTGTCTTCGGTGCACTTATTCCTTATGATGCAAGCAATAAGATATCAAAACGATTTGACGGAAACGTGCACTTTTATCACACTTTTCGCATTTTGACAGTCCAGTTTCAGATGCAATCAGCAATATCAAGATTATTTTAAGGGAATCAAGAAAAGAAGTGTGTTTGTACAACGTCATACATATGTACATTTACCTTACACACTGTATCGATACTACAGACTACAAAACCTCATACAAAACAATAAACAGTATCTCACATGCCTCCGCCATGGCAGGACGGCCGAACAATCGGTGTGCTTTATTTCTTTTCATATCAACACAGCGTAGGAATCCCACCCGTGCGCGATCAAAGTGTGATGGAATTCTTAGGATGATTCAAATGGAACTCTGAAAAAAGACGAAGATATCCTGTGAAGAGTTCTAAGTAAATCCAGAAAAATATAAACTCCAGAATTTAGAATCACTTCAAGATCCTGAAACTTCAAAAATTTTTCGAGCATTCCAGATTTTTTCCAGATTTTATATTTAAACTGGTCCAGATTTTTCTGAAAATGACCTGGCAACGCTGTCTTTGAGAGTGGTTTGTTTACACTTCTATATAGCACAACTGGTGCAAGTTTGATAAAAGTAGTCGATCGCGTTCAGAAATAACGTCAAATGGAACTCGAAAGAAGAAAAAATATTGTGCACAAACACCTGGAAAATCCGGATTGGTCCGGTTCCAAACTGGTTTAAGTGCTGAAGATGCCGAAAACAATAGTTTTCCGAGTGCTCAAAACCTACAAGGAAGCCCTAAGTGTGGAAAGGAATCAGCGGACCTACGAAAAAACTGGAACCAGGGATCGTCAACTGAGCAGCAAAGTGTTGAGGTGCGTTAAAGCCAACCCCGGTCTTTCGATCCTAGATGTGACCAGAAAGTACAACGCCAACTTTCGGTGCGGAGCGGAACATCCTTGCCAGGGAAGGATACAAGTCGTCCAAAGCCAGTAAACATCCGAACCGGCACATGAAGCAGTATTCCGTGGCCAAAAAGCGTGCAAGGCTCTTGTACGGCCGTGTTTTGACGAAACACAAGGGCTGCACTTTGATCGACGAAACATAAGTCAAACTCGATTTCAAGCAGCTTCCCGGTCATAAGTTTTACATCGCGACTGGACGTGGGGATGTACCGGGAAGATTCAAGTTCGTGTTTGCCGACAAGTTCGCGAATAAGGCCTTGGTAAGCGATTTGCAGTTGTGGCCTGAAAACGGAACCATTCGTCACATCCTCGATGATGACATCCCAAGTTTACATCGAATAATGCCTGAAAAAGCGTGTATTGCCGTTCATCCGCAAGCATAGGGGCAAAGTCATCTTTTGTTGTCCAAGGTTGTTCTGGAGTGGTATGCTGCCAATAAGATCGATTTTGTTCCCAAGCTAATACATCCTCCGAATTGCTCGGAATTTTGAACAATCGAAAAATAATGGCCAATTTCAAAGCAGCGACTTCGACGACATCAAGGACATTCAACAAATCTGGGCAAAATGGAAGGATTCCGTGTCCGTTTCCACTGTGCGGGCACTGATGGGCTCCATGAAGAGGAAGGTTCGAGATTTCGTTCGAACTGGAGAAATGTAACCATCTAATGCTGTAACTTTGAGGATTTAATAAAAGTACTGTAAAGTAACCATTAATGTACTTGTTACACTTATTGAATCACGAATTACAGGTCTTTTTGTGCGTACCAATTTACTTTTAGTCCGAGGGGGGCGATACATTTAAATCTCAATTCTAGATGTTCAAAAATCTCACACTAGCGAATAAATCTTCGAACAATCTTCTTTCATTTCTCACATCTACTAGCATCGTGCATTATCTTTTTGCGGGAAATCTTCAAAATCGTGATAAATCTTAATTCTATCTACTCAGCGTACGCGCAGCTAGCCACAGCAAAACACAATATTTCCTGCATCGTAGATAGAGTCGTCCCCCTCGTTTTAGTCAGCCTTTACCGTAGAAGATTCCTGGCAGCTGCAGAAAACGAAAGTACACGATTCCGCAAATGCTGTTCTAAAGAAGACATCATCTATTCCACCTACCAGGGAGTGTCGCAAAGCTTCTGCTGACGTAAGGAAATTTGTTTTTTTGTGCAAATCGCTCTGCACGCCCCAAATGGACTCACAAGATGGCTGAGGCTCGGGAGAATACCATAGAGGTAACTCTAAGACTAGTAGGTCCCGAAGAAACGTGCTCAACTTTTTGGCTCAGCTCTGGTACTATCTTCGGTCCCAAGCTAATCGATTCAGCCCTCGAAACATAGGAAAATCCACGGACCTCTCACTTTATCTGTCAAACTTTCATAGCGAATCAAAACAAACATTGTGTAGTACTAGAATTTCGACTAGAATGGGGTAAGTTAATCGATTTGCTTGGGACCAATAGGCTAGTCAAGAAGTGAGCCAATTTTAAATCGTTAGTTTCCACCGGTTGAGAATACGAAGAGAGCGAAATTGGACTTTTCTTCAGCGGCCGGTGAACGCATAAATCGAACCTTCCGATGTTTGAAGCGATTCAAAAAAAGAAGTCTTTCAAAAATTCCTCCTCCGTTATCCGCATGAATGACTGGGTTGTGGATGCCAATGCTCCGTCTCTTATCCCGGACTTACTTCCAGAATCACCAGAATCTGAATTACTATCTGCTCCAACTCTGAGGGAAGTACAACACATCGTCAATGGCTTAAAGAATGGGAAGACTCCAGGCGTGGATTCCCTCTATGCGGAGTTCTTTAGCTACTGCGATAGTACTGCTATCAGTGAACTTCATCAGCTCCTGGTAAAGGTGTGGACCAAGAATAAGATTTCATCTGATTGGAAACATGTTGCAGTAGTTCCTATTCCGAAAACGAAGAATCCTAGGACCGTCAACCATTATCGAAGAATATGCCTATGTTCCACTGTTTTCAAAATATATTGGTTGTTTTCGTATTTGCATTGCGTCTTATTGTCAAAATAAGAAAGATAACCCCAAAATGAAAGATGTTTTGTGCTCGTCACTGTCCGTTTTTCTTCATCATCGCTTGCTTAAAATAGCAATGGTATGAATGAGAATGACTCGGTACTCGAAATTGTAATACATCGGGTAGTAGCGTTAGGGAAAGTATATAAAATTCTTTATAGAAACAACATATTATCAAAGTTTCCGTTAACAACAATCACAATAAGTCTTGTTCTTCTGTCTTTGCTATGTTTTGGATCGATAGATCGGAAAATTATTCACTTGCTTCTGCTAAGTGGGTCATAGAACGTGTTTTTCTTTTTGTTTCTGGTTAATATGTTTGGTTTGACCAATATGCTCACTAGTTGTTTCTCTGTGTGTGTGTGTGTTTTTTTTTGTTTTGTTCGTGAATAGTTAACTGCGATAGATTTGAGTTTATTTTTTTGTTTTGTTATCACTACTTTGATTTTAGTAAGGGCTACAGTTTGGATATTATTTGATTTGAATGTGGTTAGTTATTGTTTTGATTTTCTAGGTATGGTTAGTGAATGCAGAGGAGTGATTGTTAGTAGCTATTGTTTTTTTTTTGTGTCTGCCATATCGAAGGTTACAATGGAGAGTTTCAAAGAGTTGGTATAGAATTTTAGCAAGGGTATAGATTGCCGGAACTGGTTTATGTGGTTGATTATAGGTTTACTTATTAAAAATTTGATTTCCACTAAAATGCTGTTCCAAACTTTAAAATCTCACTATATGTTCGAGTAATGGTGGGTTACCGCGGATGTTTTGATAACATTTTCCTTCCTAATTTTTAGTAGCTTTCACTTTACGTCATTTGCTTCTGTTTTCTAGTTTCATTAGTAACATGTCGGATTAACTTTGGTAACTTTAAATTTCACAATCTGCCAAGCTTCTATTTAGTACATCCATCTCTATTTTTTCTATTAGCGTGATTCAGCTTCGTTTTTTTTATGGTATAGGTGTTTGCTTTCTGTTCAATTATAGGTACGACATTTTCTCCTATACACACACATTTACTGCTGCTCTAAAACAATCAGTTTTGAACCATGTTTATTTTTCTGTTTTGGATAGTTGTTGCTCTTGCTATATGGTACACTTTTGGGCTATTTTGTTATTGTTTCAACGCTTCTTTGGTTGTTGATATTATGCTTTGTGCTTTTATTTTTGTTTTGTGAAATTTTACTCCCACCTTTACGTTTCACTTGTATCTGCTTAGTTTATCACAGGTGTATCTTTTCTGCCAGAAAATATTCGAAGTCCTCGTACGGATGTCTGATGTCGTTCCATCGAATCGCGGGTCATTTCATTCAAACGGCGGATGGAAATTTGCAAACATTTACAATGGAATAGTTAAAAGTAAATCGTTTAATCGTGATCGTTAGAATTTATACTCTCAGTAGGAATACATATACGGTTCCATGTGTCTATACACTACTTACTATACTACCACTATTCTAGATACGATTTACTAAAAGCTACGGAACGAAAGGATAGTCAACGTTAAGACTGATATGAAAATTATATTTTATGAAAAATCATGCATGAGCTGTACTGCGATTTCAATTCTTAATGTGAAAATTTGTAAGCGCTGAATATCAAACAATCAAGATTTTATTTTATTTTTCTTAGCTAGCGATTTTGAGGATCTCGTAGATACTGATATACAAAGCAAATAGCTCTGATGAGCTGATAGATTATTTACAATGACATTAATCGTATTCGGAGGACGGTCCCGGCCAAAGTCACGACTTTAAATTTCATCCCCGGACAAGTCACGAATGACCCAAGAGTGTTAAAGTGACTGTAATAATAAAAAAAAATATCGTGTTCAGTCACAAAAAGCATAAGAAATTAGTCTCACAGCCTATGCTATAGACACTCACAGGAACAGTTCCAAAAATGTTAAATCCGATCAAGCAAATTTGCGGGTTGAAGAAATTATTACTAAGATGTTATGCCTCAGGATAACCCAGGCTCCTTGGAGTGAAAGGCAATCACGCTTACCACTGCACAATCGGCCCCACTAGTTACGTCTGTTTGTCTGTGATTGTATTAAACATATATTTGTATGCTCCGTTTAGCTCTATATAAGAGATATTGAGCCTTAACAATATAGAAAATAGAATACTACGAATTCCTCGAATCTAATTCTAACAATAATTCCAAAATAAGTTTAATCAAAACTCAAAGGAGAATTCCGAACAAGGGCATAGTCAGCTTTAATCAAAGGGATGAGACAAGGGGTAAGACAGGTTTACTCTGAGTTGCTTATTTGCAGCGAGTAACTTAATGTACCTCAATATTTATTCGACGTTCATCGATTTTTTTTCTCTCTTCTTACTCCGTTTACTCTCTTTAAGAATATGGTTCTCTTATAAGCCCAAGTGTATCCTGAGGCTTTCGAAAAGCTTGAATATTATGGAAGAACCTGTGCCGGTGCCTGCTTACCAAGGGCGTAGCCAGATTTTCATGCTAGGGAGGGGCAAAAAATTACTATAGAAAATTTGGCCGAATGCCATTTTACCGAAAGCCTTTGTGTTGCTCTGGCTACGCCTATGCTGCTTACTACCAGCAAGAACTTACAGTTCCAGCCAGCTTTCAGCAGTTGTTCTTCCTCCTCAGCAGCCAGTCCCAGTGGTGACTTCAAAAGGATCATCGATGATCAAACAAGCTCTCCAAACAGCTATTCTTCTAAACATCTGCAGTTTCACCTATTATGTAACGATCCCATCAGCATCGATTGATCCAGTAGTCGTAACAGTAATCCCATTGAAAATGGTAATAACTAACTCCGTTCCCCTTCCAGGCATCAACATTATCTGATAAATGGTCATAATATCATCTATCAGATAGAGGTCTATCACAAATTTAGGTTTCTATTTGATAGACTCTCTGTCAATCTATCATGATAGAACCATAAAGGTAACTCTAAGACCAGAAGGTCCCGAAGAAACGAGCTCAACTTTTTGGCTCAGCTCTGGTACTATCTTCGGTCCCAAGTTAATCGATTCACCCCTCGAAACATAGAAAAAACAATAACCCCTCATTTTATTTGTCAAACTTTCATAGTGAATCAAAACAAACATTACGTAGTACTAGAATTTCGACTAGAATGGTGTACGTTAATCGTTTGCTTGGGACCAATAGGCTAGTCAAGTAGTGAGCCAATTTAAAATCGTTAGTTTCGTATTGATTGTTGATAGAACCTCTATCCCATCTCTGATACTATCATGATAGAAAAAATGATAGATAGAATCAATGATGGGAAAGGAGACATAGAAACAATATCATTTTCCATTGCTATCATGATAAATTGTCCATCTGATAGTTGAACTTGAACTATCACATGATAGAGATGGGGATTCTATCTGTATCAATGATAGTTCGAAATTATACATTTTTTACTGAACAACGGACAATTCACCTCCCAAATGGTCAACATAAAAAACATTCCAATCTGAATCAATATTTATATTTCGGACCGGGGACGAAGTGTAGATGCCGGAAATTGATTTCTGCCCTTATGGATATAGAGCTTTTTGACGTTTAATCGGCGCACACTACTGCACCTTTTAAATCGACGGAGTGCGAGCAAGAGGGAAACCGATTAGTGGGAAAACAAACCGTCCATTAATTCTTGTGTGCTAGATAGAGAAAGACGATTAAACGTCAAAAAGGTCTATTTAAGAACGAAGATGACGTGTAAATACCGGACACAATGTTCGCCACAAGGGGTAGGTCACTCCGCACACCAATTTTGGGTCATCTTTTTTTGTCAGTGTGCCGCAAGTATGCTGATTGTGCCGGTCATAGATAAAGCCCTACAGTAAAAGTATGGACGTCTGTCAAAAGTTGTTCCAATCGAACCGTCAAAATGCACCGCTTTGCTCGATTGGAACAGCTTTTTCCAGTTTTGTGGCGACAGTCGTCCATACTTTTCTAGTGTTTTATAATGCCCTCAAAGGCAGACCAGAAACCTAGCCTTTCAGCCGGAAAGAGTTGGAAGCAGTGGAGGAGTATTGTTGGATACAGACTATAGAGGGTAATAGACTTCTTTATTTTGTGTTGTATCTTATCTTATCTTCCTTTATTATTTTGTGTTGTGTGAGTTGCAGCATTATTTGAATTAAATGTACTAATGAAGTCTGATTAACTGCCTTTTCCTCTTGAGTCCACTCTAGAACCTACATTTCGTATTGAGATCTATAAGTGAACTGCTGGTCTTAGTTTCTCTGGTATATTCAATTAGAAGAAGTTCCTGAACATACAGTCAAACAGCACGTAATTGTCTGAACAACTTCAATGACAGTTGTCCAGCAGTGCTCCCATTTTATTTACAACAATCTAATGCCTACGAGATTGTGCCGAAGGTATGCTGAAAATGTGCCGATGGATGTGCCCAAGCTGTGTAGAATATAGTTCCGGTACAATGTGCTGAGTGACTTACCCCTTGGTTCACCATCATTTTTAAATCCAAGATGGCGGCTTCCGGTTACATTATAATTGAGAAATATTGATGAATACCCTTCAATATGGGTATTTTTGCAGTCAAGATGATGTCTAGAGACCGGAAATCGATGTCCGATGCTATTTTAAAATCCAAGATGGCGGCTCCCGTGTATAAATAATCTGGGAGACATTATGAAATACCCTTCAATATGGGTATTTTTCGACTCGCTGTAGCGTCTAGAGACCAGAATTTGTTATCCGACGCCATTTTGAAATCCAAGATGGCAGCTTCTGGTTGTATCAAAGTTTGGGAAACATTGTCAAATTCCCTTCAATATGAGTATGTTGGAATCGGGTTGACGTCCATAGACCAAAAATCGATGGCCAACATCAGGCATGGAAAATCATTTACATTCATTTCATACATTCATTTACATTCATTTGCCTCTAACTTTTTTCATCAACAGTATTCCGCAAAATGATGTATAGAGCTTTTGTAGGTTTAGTTATTAGCTACAACTTTTGTTAACAAGTCAAATCTGTATCTCTTATGCATCACGAACTAGACCGGGCAGAAGTTGTTACTGTTTTCAGTGAATTTAAAATACATTAACTGAAAAACAGTAATGGCTTCTGTTCGCTCTGGTTCGTCATGCATCAAAGATACGGATTTGACTTGTTAACAAAAGTTGTAGCTAATAACAAAACCTACAAAACCTATATAGGGGAATTTACGTATTCTCGGCAACCTAAGCAGCGACCTTCTTTCTATAGCCTTTTTCTCTATGGAACGCACACATATGCAGAATTGGTTTGTTTACAATTTTTTTGCTGCCAGCTGCTCTAACAATTTCAGTCGAAAGAATTGTCAAAAACAGTTTTGAAACGCTTTTACAAAGCTCCAATCTTCTCTAGTGAGAGCGAGTATTGTCGGCAACCAGTTTTTCTTCGGCAACCGTTCCATTTGAACTGCATGTAAATCTGCTGTTCTATTATCGGCAACTCGAAATCAGCTACAATTTGTAGTGCGTGTGTTTCATTTCAAGAAAACCCTGCTAGATTGCTTTTTCTCAGTGGTAAAAATATAGTCAAATTGAAGCTGAAAGCATAAAGAATCGTTTAAATGCATTCAGCGAAGTGTTTTCGTAGGAAAATCCAGTGAAAATAGTGTTTCAATTTGGGTTGCCGAAAATAGTCTGGCATGCCGAAGCCGTCATTTCCCCTACATTATTTTGCGGAATGCTGTTGATGAAGAAAGTTAGAGGCAAATGAATGCAAATGATTTTCTATGCCTGGCCAACGTCATTTTGCAATCCAAGATGGCGGCTTCTGGTTGTAAACAATCTAGAGAACATTGTCAAATACCCTTCAATATGGGTATTTTGGAAGTGTGGTGAGTTCTAGAGACCGGACATTAATCTTTAGATTTTGTATAACCGTAAGCCACCATCTTGGATTCCAAAATGGCGTCGGGCATCGATTTCCGATCTCTAGACGTCACCACGATTCCAAAAATACCCATATTTAAAAGTGTTTGATAATGATTTCCAGACTTTAATACAACCAGAAGCCGCCATCTTGGATTTCAAAATGGCGTCGGGCATCGATTTCCGATCTCTAGACATCACCACGATTCCAAAAATACCCATATTTAAAAGTGTTTGATAATGTTTCCCAGATTTTATTATAACCAGAAGCCGCCATCTTGGGTTTCAAAATGGCGTCGGACATCGTTTCACGGTCTCTTAAGGTCACCACGATTCCAAAAATACCCATATTTACAAGTGTTTGATAATGTTTCCCAGACTTTAATACAACCAGAAGCCACCATCTTGAATTTCAAAATGGTGTCGGACGTTGATTTTCGGTCTCTAGACGTCACCACGATTAAAAAATACCCATATTGAAGGGTATTTGACCATGATCTCTAGATTTTGTGTAACCGAAAGCCGCCATCCCGCCATCTTGGATTTGAAAATGGTGTTGGGCATCGATTTTCGGTCTCTAGACGTCCCCACGTTTCCAAAAATACCCATAGTGAAGGGTCTTTGACCATGTTTTCTAGATTTTGTATAACCAAAAGCCGCCATATTGAATTTCAAAATGGCGTCGGACATCGTTTTCCGGTCTCTAGATGTCACCACCATTCTGAAAATATCCATATGTGTTGTATAGTTTGTTGAACAAGTTTGGCAGATTCTTTTCTGATACAATCCATTTTAATATAAAACGATAGAGATGAAACACCCAACTAACATATTCAGCTTTATAAGCCAACTTTTGCAGCATTGTGCTGTATAGTAGCTGAAACAAAGCTGCAGATACAGCTACAAGCAGAAGCTAGAAAAATAGTTTTGGAGAGCGTTTACTCAACTTTCTCACAACCATTCTTCAATTTCTCAGTCGCACTGAATAACAACAGCTAATAAACGCTAATGTCACAACATGCTAATCAACTTTCAACTTGTTACTGCAAAACAAAGCTAATAAAGTGAATATATTACTCATTCGATGGCTTCTACATTTTCCGAGGGGCGATTCACTTGTGTATTTTCGATTCAGGCCAACGTATTGATGAACGTATTGAAGTATTTTTTATCGAATAAACGTGTATTTTGTGTAATAATGTATTTTTTTGTATTTTTTGAATATATGTATTTTTTTGTGTATTAGAAAAATAAAAGTGTATTTTTATGCATTAATGTATTGGAAATCAGTTATAAGTGTATTCTATCATTTCAGTGTTTATGTTTACCACTCGAACCGAGGATCAAACGGATCAAACTCACAATGTTGACGTTTTGTTTGACAAATGCACAACGCACGCTAACTTTAAAATACCCACTGATGAGTAGAATTTCACCCATTTTAAAGAAAAAAGGCTTAACACATTAACTCATTAGGGACTGCTCATTAACTACTTAGACAGTTTTTTTTTGGGTTTCCTCGAAGCCCCCCCCCCCCCCTTAAAACCCTGCGTAGACAATTGTCCAGACAATTTTTTTTAAATTTGTATGGGCCGCGGTTAATTGCCATCCCCCCTAAATTGTCTACGTAGTTTATGAACAGCCCCTTACCTCGCTCATTAAGCATTAATTACTTACTTATTTTAATTACTTATTTGTGGCTCACAACTACTCAAAATGTTTTTTTATTTAATAAATGATTTAAGGCACTTTTCTTAAAAATGGACGAAATTCTACTCATTAATGCATTGTTTTGTGATTCGAGCTCGGATTAAAATACAAAATAATAAATTCATGCATTTTGTTCGAATTCAGCATTTTGATTGTACATATTTTCGATTTTTTCGTCCAAATGACGAATTATCGTGTATTTTTATTATTCGTCGAATATTTTTGTATTTTTTTCCGAATTTTGTATTTTTTTGCATTTTTTTGAGTAATGACGAGTAATGATGAATTTTTGTGTATTTTTTTCATAAGCGTATTTTCGATTCATTCTTGAGAGCAGTGAATTGCCCCTCGACATTTTCACAGTCAACTAGGTTTATTTTTAGACGTGTGCAGTTTTACAGTACTCTGTTCCTTTACAAAGCTGAAGTAACTAGTCGAGAAAAGTGATTCATGTGAACTATTTTAAAGCCTCTACTCAGCGATTTTGTTATAGAAGGGCATGTTGATATGTTTACATCAGTTCAAAGTGTTAGCGTAGCACAGTTGGAAGTGTCAAGGTTTGCCAATGCGGTCGTCTCGTGTTCGATTCCAGGTTCCGGTGCAAGGTAAATGATTTGGTGATGACTTGTAACTAATTTCGATTAATTTGATTCACAGCTAAATCAACTCAATAAATTCCTCCATTAAAAGCGTTCAGTATTTAACCCGGCTTCAAGAGAAAGCTGTGAAGTGATTATTGGATAACCGGAAAAAGGTTGAGTAAGCGCCTTCTAAGTTTGACACACAACAAAACAGCAGGATAACAGCTGTATAGAAGCGTTAATGGATATGCAATAAGAGCTTGTCCCAACCGTCCCAACAACCATAATTAGCTGACTAAGTTCGCCAGATTTGATGTATAGAGATAGAGTAAAGGTTTCCTCATATCGTATAACGTTTGAATACAGCTTGAGGCTGAAATGATTAAAGCGTTTACATTGTGAAAATTGTTAGTTGGGCAGGATTCCAAAAATGTGATGGAGATAATATACGCCGTTTAATTGATAATGATAATATCACGAACGTTCTCTCAAAAGATAGAGATGGATAATAACATCTTCATCATTCATAGGTTCTCTGCTGATAATATCACTCTCACTCCTATCAATGATAGGGATAATACCAGGCCAGTGACAATACCTATACCAAAAGCAGCGTTTGACAGTAGGCAGCATGTCCCGGGCTCAAATAAATTATTTTGCTGTGCTGGGCCTGCTGTTACGGTATAACATGTTGCCTACGGGCATACCATAATACCATAGAGGTAACTCTAAGACCAGAAGGTCCCAAAGAAACGTGCTCAACTTTTTGGCTCAGCTCTGGTACTCTCTTAGGTCCCAAGCTAATCGATGCACCCCCTATCCCTTTCTCGTTAGCACTAAAGAGCCTGAATTTCATGCAAGTTAGCTACAGCGTGAAGATTCGATCATAGCACATCAAAAATAGCGTGGTGAGTAATATTCCAACCGTGTATATACAGTTTCCGATTAAGAAAACATCTCCCCGGTGGGGCAACAACCGATTAGCACCCAATTCCAGCTCCGACGGCAACGCTACCAACCATTACACCCGCGGAATGTTCAGTCAGAGGCGTCACCGCCGCCATTTCCGAAGCCGAGGAGGAGGAGGACGTTGAAGTATCCGCTACCAATGTGAGTGAGTGCGATCCTCGTCCGGACTTCAAACCCATCAACGATCAACCGGACGAAATCGAAGTGAAAACCGGTCAGGAAGACAGATTTTCTTCGTCGACTTTCTCTTTGCATTCCCACGGCCATGTTAAGACCAAGTACAGGATCGTCATGAGACTTGATCAAGTTCATAAAATCGCTACCAATCACTCGATATCGACAGCGCTGCTAATAAAGCAGATGGAGACGAACATCAAATTCTACACCTGGGCCGCTATGGACTTAGCCAACGAGAAACCGAAGAACAAACGTGTGTAGCGATGTTCTACTTTAAAGGAGACTGCCGTCGACGGCCGCAGCAAAATCACGGTGGTGAATCGCAGAAACGGTACCGTATCACGATCATACGGAAGGCACAGCAGAAGCACCAAAAGAGGAAGGATGGATGTCCACCGTCAGAAAAACGGCACAGTGGTAATTCAGAGCTCGGTTCGCAGTTTCATCCAGCGGCAGTTTGCCAAGCCATGGGAACGGGATTGCTTCGACGATTATTGTAGTTCATAATTTGCCGGATTTTGAGTAGGGGAAATGACGGCTTCGGCATGACAGACTATTTTCGGCAACCCAAATTGAAACACTATTTTCACTGGATTTTCTTACGAAAACACTTCGCTGAATGCATACAAACGATTCTTTATGCTTTCAGCTTCAATTTGACTATATTTTTACCACTGAGAAAAAGCAATCTAGCAGGGTTTTCTTGAAATGAAACACACGCACTACAAATTGTAGCTGATTTCGAGTTGCCGATAATAGAACAGCAGATTTACATGCAGTTCAAATGGAACGGTTGCCGAAGAAAAACTGGTTGCCGACAATACTCGCTCTCACTAGAGAAGATTGGAGCTTTGTAAAAGCGTTTCAAAACAGTTTTTGACAATTCTTTCGACTGAAATTGTTAGAGCAGCTCGCAGTAAAAGATTGTAAACAAACCAATACTGCATATGTGTGCGTTCCTTAGAGAAAAAGGCTATAGAAAGAAGGTCGTTGCTTAGGTTGTTGAGAATACGTAAATTCCCCTATTTGGTCAGGGGTGAGACAGCTTATACTCTGAGTTGCTTTTTGCAGTAACTCACTGTACCTTAAAATTTAGTCGACGTTCATCGATTTTTTTTTGTCTGGTTACTCCTTAGCTTACTCCGTTTATCGCTTTCACATATCTAGATAGAGCTGGAATTAGGGCGAAACAGCTTTTGTAAACAATGACTTCTCTCGATGATTTCTAGAAAGCCAAGACTCGCTCACTCAAATCAACGTCGCCATCGGGTAGGGGAAGACTTCCCCTTCCCGTTGGATATGTTGGTTTGCGTGGGCGTGTCTTGAGTTTCGAGAAATTATCTAGAGAAGTCATTGTCTACAAAAGCTGTTACGCCCTAATTCCAGCTCCATCAAGATATTAGACGTAAGTCTTGTTTGTAAACAAAATAGAATTCAGAGTTGGTTGGAAATGCTAACATGAAGCTTTAGTGTGATAATTTATTAGCTAGAGAATGATCTTTTAGAAGAGAGTAGGTGGATAGTTCCGTTAGAGTACGGCAGTATGAAAATTGAATAGAAGTTGAAAATGAGCGAAGGGCAATTAATGCGACAGTTTTTTAAGATAGACGCACATTTTTGCCTAACCCGTACGATATACGCGGAGACTTGAAGTATGTCACCAAGTCTACAGACAAAAATGTGCGTCCCTCTTTTGCTCATAAACTGACTGCGGCTGTGGAATAGTTCTAGCGACGTTTTCATCACTACCTAAAGCCCCACGTTGCGAGAGCATTTCCAGTCGATGGTGTGTTACATACTTCAAGTCTCCACGTACATCGTACGGGTTAGGCAAAAATGTGCGTCTATCTTTAAAAACTGTCGCATTAATGGCCCTTCGCTCATTTTCAACTTCTATTAAATTTTCATACTGCCGTACTCTAACGGAACTATCCACCTACTCTCTTCTAAAAGATCATTCTCTAGCTAATAAATAAGCACACTAAAGCTTCATGTTAGCATTTCCAACCAACTCTGAAAATTGCTAACTTCGCGTATGAAGTAACATAAAAACACTTTGAAAATAGAATTTTTCGGCTTTTGAAACGATGTTAATTCCATATTTTGTTCAGAAAATGGTTTGAACGATGCTTGAAAAGCTTCGAAAAGGGGCGCATTGGCGTGGATTTTCATCTGCTTCTCTGTGCCGATTGGCTGAATGCTGCTGTTATGGTTATGGAAGTGCTTTTTGTTCGTATGAATATGAATATGAATATGATCACACATGTACATCGGCCGATTTTCGAGAAAGTGTCTATAAAATTGATTCCTTGTCTCTCAGAAATAAGTCTGCTGGAATAGCAGGTTTATTTGAAAATATTCCATCTGTCAAATTTAAGTAAAAATTCACCAAATGGAACACAGCCTTAATAACTTGAGCAAAGAATCGTTTCTTGTTGTGTTTGTTGTATTAGATGCTAGATAAAAACTTCTTTTATCGATACGTGTACTGAAAATACCTGGCCCGAGTGGATTCACCGAGAAAGTCGACGAAGAGAATCTTGTCAGTGTTACTTAGGACCTAATGCAATGTTCAACTGGAATTAATCATTTCATCCGACCACTTTCCACAGAGATGGCGCTGTTCCGCTAGTAGGAAGTGATAAAAATCTCCATATAGAAATTGAGAGAAGTGGGAATAATTCGCTTTCGGTGCATATTCAGTTCAAAAAAAAAGTGAACGACAATCTATAGAAATTAGTCAGGGACTTTGTCGTTCACTTTTTTTCCCGGAAATTATTGTTAAACAAGCTACAACTAAAAAAACGATTTTTCCCCATACAGTTTTACCTGCGTTACTACCAGCCCCCAGAGAGCCAACAAATTCAAATTTGAGAGAGAAAATTTGCCGTGTATTTTGATGACACTCGATTTGTCATTTCCCTTTCACAGATTACAAAATAGAGTACCTGACACTACAAAACATGTCTGGTACCTCTATATACGCATTTACTTTAACATTAGAAGTCCTTCCTTTTTTTACATATTCTCCCGAAAAGATACTTTCTGCCCCGCCCCATTAATAAAAATTGGCGAGAAATTCTGTGAGGGGTGAGCTATTTTGTGTGCATTATGTGTAAAAAAGGAAGGACTTCGAATATTAATCTAAATGGATATATAGAGGTACCGGACATGTTTTGCACTGCAGTGTCCTCTGTGAACAATTAACGGAAACAGATTGTGTGCAGTTTCCGATACATGTCACTGCAAATAACAGCAGTGATTTTCTTGGGACCAATTGCTTTTTGTCAAGTTGTGAGCCAATTTAAAATCGTTAGTTTCGTATTGATTGTTGTTCATATGTTGCTGTGGTGAGAAAAGTGAGAAAGCAAATGAAAGTGATCTTTCTCACTGAGCAATGCTAGTTACTCGAGGTGCATCAAAAGCAACTAAGAAATTGCTCATGATTAGGCGCTGTCTTGCCCCTAGGGAGGAGGCAAACTTTTTTTTAAGTGTCATTGATGAATTCAAGTTCACTCACCGAAGAAAATAAAAGAATGCTAGGAGTAATTCCAATGTAATTTTCTGGAAAATTGGAGGAGAATTCCAGAATAAATCCAAGCTGTATTGCGAATCTTAAGATAAATTTGCGCCCGGCGGCTACCTTAGGCCGGTAATTTGGCATCAAAAATATGTCAAAACATCATGTTGAAGTCGTGTGGCATGATGTTTTGACATGCTAGCATATATTACACCTACGCCACATCAGTGGATACACGGCCTTCAGAATCCTAGCGCAGCTGTCAAAGTTCTTCCACCAGTATGAAAATGAGCTGAATATTGAAAAAAAAACATAGTGTGCATTGAAAAAATAGAAGCATATTATCTGGTGATTATTTGAAGCCTTGTTCATTTGACAGCTACGGCGGAACTTTTTGTCCTGGAATTAATCCATAAAAAAAAACTCTAGAACAGCAATACATACCTATTGAAGAAAAATTCACGCGAATTTATTTCTAAGAATTCGAAGAGAATTGTAGAACGATTTCAGATGCGAATGATCAAATAGATATGAAGAAAATAATAAGTGAATAGGGCATGACGCTACTTCGTAGAAATAACCTATTTCCGTTCTATCTATAACAAACGCAACAAACGCAATGGAACCTATTTCCGTTCTATCGAGTAGAAAACATCAATAATATCAAAGATTTAACAGTGCAAAAATCAATAGTACGTTTTATACTTTAGTTCAAAAGTTACAACACAAAGCCGGTAAGAGCGCAAAGTATGAATATTTTTTAAACCCATTGTTCGAAAATAAAAAAAGCACTCGAAGCGTATCCATTATTTCTACCTTAATTTATCCGGAATTGAACCCGAATGATGGATTTGGAATCAAGAAGCAGTATTAGATTTTTAACAAAATATAAATAATTTTTGAGCTTTTATTAAATCCAACGGTACACATGGAAAGGGAAATTAATTTAGAAGTCATATTTATTACAAACATTCAATTTTTTATTCAAATCCGTTCGAAAAAGAGAGGTAAAGCACGGCTTGTGCTTAGTAGGACGGAAATTAAATCAAAAACCCTACCAGGGGAAATCCCCTCGAGGAAATCTGAAAAGAAGATTGAAAATATTAATCTATTGTCGAGTATTTTCAGGACGACCATCTACCAGAATAATTTATAAAAATTAGGTATCAGCTTGGACAGTTTCAAGGGAGAGCATAAGAAAACCCCTATTTTTTAGAGTTTCTAGAAAAAAAAATCGCAAACAGATTCGTGACGAGCTCCATGAGGAAAGCAAAACATTTAAGCGCCGAATTTTAAATCTGGGTGCCAATAAGTAAATAAAGTAATTTAAATGCATTGATCGTTTGTTTGAGAGGGTGATCGATTTCATCCCAAATCAGCATATTTTTTTTTAATTTCAAACACTTCTTAAGACATTTTTAAAATTAAATACAACCAGTGATGGCATAATCATTAGCATATTGATAATTTCCCGCTCTCATACGCTCTCAATATCACGCGGGGGGAGAGGTAGCTCATCGATTCTTCCGGTTCGCCTCCTAGCATCGTGCTATAAGGTACCAGGCGATAACCAGGGTAGTTGATCGATAGCTCGATGACGTCATTTCGTTGGCGTCTGCAATGGGAAATTCTCATAGCAGGCGTTGACGATGGGACGTTGTCGAGTTGTTGAATATCAACTATCGTGGTAACTCCTCGATTACCTGTCGATCTGCCAAATTTGGAAAGACGTCTGAATTGAATTGTCTCATATAATAATATTCCGCCCACTATTCTATATCACAAGAAATTGCGAGTAGCTGAGTGGAATGGAGATAAGTTAAGCATTGGGTACAGGACCAAGTCTCCCCTGGGTGGTGCCAAAAGATGAGCGCAATAGAATCATCAAGTTACCATAAGGCACGGAATGAGACTATTGCATGGCTGGGTAGTCAAAGTCTTCCATTCGTTAGTCATTTCAGGTGGATTAGAACAGGTTTAGGTGGGCGTTGGCCAGATTTGGATTTTTCAGATGTAATCCTGGATAGGACCCTGTCATTGAACGTCGCGTGAAAGTGGAACTTAATGAAGGCCTAAGTACTTTTTCGTAGTTTTTAGTTTTCGGATTTGAAAGATCGTCGATTACAGTGACCTGCTTACTGAGCAGAAAAACGCGGTCCCAGGTCCTTACATATCAAAGAGATTTATGGTAAAATCGCTTGTGTATCGTGTATTTTGCGAAACTCGTTGTTGTCGTTGGTTCCGGGTTTGAATCGATACACAAATTTTAGCAACGGTATTATGTGATATGAGGGGCTCGGTGGCCTTAGAGCAACCGTTTTTGCTTACATGAGTCTAATCTCAGGCCCATCCACATTCAAGATTCGTCAATCGTTTTATTTGTTAATATGACTACATGGTAATAACAGCAACTCGGTGATTAAAAAGGAGCTCGTCTGCCTAGTGGCAAACGTTTTTTTTTACTGAGCAGAAGACCGCGCGTTATATGATCGTTAGGACATCAATTCAGCTTATCGTTTACCAAAACGAACCCTGCTGCAAACCCAACCCTCTTATCCAACATCCAAGTGATTCCTCGTGGAAGTGCAGAGGTGTTCTCGACTTCCATCAAAGCGAGTGTCATGTCAACACAATCCTTCCCATTCCTTTCTTGACCTGTGTTCGGGCGCGGCCGGCGCTTGCCTAATTTAAGATCACCAGTTTTTACACATTGAGGATGATTGCTAGTCCCAAGCATCGTCTATTGGTTCTCTGTGTAATTACAGCTGATCTGGCAGTAACAGAGTAGCAACCGTGGGTGGTCAATCAAGCTCAAGCTCAAGCTCAAGCTCAAACGCTCTCAATATCACGCGTGAAATTTGAGCAAAATATCATGCTTGATATTGATTCTACAAGCTCCTTTGATATTCGAGACTATTCACAACGTGCGAAATAGAAACTGAGAGTTGAATCGACGCTAAAATGATTCTGTTGCACCTCGTTTTCTTACGAAGAGAAGGTATAATAATGCTATCTCCTTTACATCAGTAGCAATGAAGACTCGTTGAGATTGCTTTTCATATTGGATGTTTTGTTAATTTGAAGGAGATTTTTATAGTTCCGAATTTGAAAATATCGATATGGGTTTAAATTAATCAAATGCTTCCCAGTGCATTTCTAATGATTGTTATTACTAAATGTGAGTTCCCTGAAACCGAATCAGATGCTAAAACCTTTGATCAAAGAGTATTTTCAGCAGAAATGCAAAAAAAAAAAAGTTTGCATAAATTGTACAGTTCCGCTTAAATTAAGACAATTTCTTTAAAAATCACTGGAAATTTCAACATAACCCCTTGATTTCTTGAGATATCCATTAATTTTCATTTTACCGTAACATATTAAATAATTCGGATTCATTAACACTTTGTTTAGTAACAAATGATACTTGCATGCTAACGACAATCATCGTTGCAGCTTTATGATCATTTGTTTGAATGTTGATATTGTATGCTACTGAACGTCAGCTCAATAAAATTGAAATTTCTGCAATAAAAAATACTTTTCTGTTCTGAAAAACTCATTAAACAAACCAGTGATAAAATGCTAGTAAGATGTTTCTTGATATCTATCACCAAAACTCTTATACATGACTATTAGAAGTGCAAGGCATAATGATCCATTACACCTCGGTGAACAATTTGCCCCCGGATTACGGTTGGTATATGAAAGAAATTACTACTTGTAGCGTAACTAAGGCAAAAAAAAAATTCTAATTTCTCGAAATCAACAAAAATAAGCTTTCTAAATCACTAACTATGAGTCCTCTAGGTAAACTTTAAGCAATCGCAAATGGTTCGTTGAAATCATAAAATAATATCCTAGACCTATAAGCGACCGGGGAAAAAAGAACTACGCTTCATTGCCTAATAGTTGATCTTCTTCACACCAAACAAATTCGGTATGGACTTTACCTTTTTCTTCGACCCATTCAGGTATTCCTTGTACATGTCGGACCGTAGATAGCGCGAGTAGGAGTCACTCTTCATCAGATAAAACACATGATCGGCAGCGACGTCGAAGCACCAACGGCTCGGGCTGGCCGTTCCCTCCTTGATGGCTTCCCGGCACAGTTCCAACGATTTCGAGTCGATATTCACCGGACAGGCCGCGTCCGGTGCCAGGTACTCGTTCCAGATCGCGTTGGCAGCGTCCTTGATCTGGGACTGTGGCAGGGCCTTCATCTGTTGGATCGCTTCCCAGAATCTGAAAAAAAACATTGTCCATTTATTTACAATCCAGTGGAGGCTCAGCTGAAGGACTTACTTCAGATTTTCTCCGCTAAACTCCTTATCGAGGAACTTCGTAAACTGCTCCCGTCCAACCGGATCGTTCAGCAGTTCCCGTAAGCTGAATCCCCACCGTTTGACCCGTTTCATGGCAATGTCTTTGCTGTAATTCGAATTTGATAGTTTTGGTACGTTTTCTAGAGAAAAAAGAATATCCCAGTCAAATTACCCCTGTTTTTCGGTATCCCAAAGTTCAGTACTGTCCGATTGCCACGGATTTGGATATTCTGGTGCAGTTAGAAAGTAATCAAACTCACTGTACTGTTCGTAGTACGAGATGTATCTGCAAGAAGGTAGAATTTGGACAGTAATTGCTGCTTTAGGCGAAGAGAATGGTGTCATATCATCGGTACTTACGACTCCGCAGCCTTGGAAACCTTGATGGTCCGCCGCTCCAGCTTCTGCTTCAGCAGGTTGATTGTCTTGGCCATGGTTTCCGCGGGGTTGCTGTTGGCTGCCGTTCCAGCCGAACCCGAACCGAGACTGGAGGCACCTCGCCGGTAGGCTTTCTTGATGTCCACCTCAGTGGTGTTGACACAACCGGGCATTGGACGGTGTACATCCCAAAAGGCGCGCTCCTGCGAATCTAGCACCTTGCGTTCGAGCTTATCACGTTTCTTATCCACCTTACTCTGGGCTTCAGCTTGCATGAAAATGAACTCCCACTTTCGGGAGAACATCTTCTGCAACTTGGCCAGGTTTTCCGCCTCGTAGTCGGCCAACTCCAGTCTAGTTTTGTTTTGCATAGTGCGCTTGCAGAGATAGATGGCGTAGTCTGTGTTCTCCGGTTCCCAGAAATTGGATGGCCAAAAGTAGGGCGTTTGGAAGCGATAGAAGGTTCCATCATTTTTGACGGTGAGCTGATGGTCATCGATTGGAAACAAATAACCATGTGAAGCTAGTAGATGAGCCAGGTGCAGAGCTTCCGTCACGTCTTCGACGGTAAGATTCTGGGTAATCCACGCGATCAGATCGGCCCCGGTGAACACCGAAGGGACCTTACTCATGAAGGCCTTCACTGTGCGCACGGACACCCCGGAGCCTTCAGCTTGCATTTTTTCAATGATGGCTTCCATCTTCTTGTATACCAGTATGTTGGGTGCATCTTGGCTGTGCGGAGTATGATGGGTCGTTCCAGCACTGAAACTGACCAGTGGGCCCGTACCACCACCGGAACCCGCTCCGCTCATGCTGCTATTTGAACACATTTTCTTTGTTAGCCTTTCTTTCTCTATGTCAGAAGTCTTCTTCGTGACCATCGTTTTCCCAGGATTTCTACTATGGGTGTTAGTTTTCTTTTGCTTAAAATTTGCGCGAACCAAGCAGTTCTTATAAAACTGTTGCAGGGGAGAGGAATGCTGCAAAATACCAAAAAAATGTGAACAATTCTGGTAAAATTCAGGCTTTGCACAATTTTGGAACATCCGCAATTAAATAACACTCCAGAGCAGGCGTTCCACCCACCATCTACAGGAGGACTTACTGTTTAAAACTTTTCTCGTATCAAACTCTTTCGCGTAATCATCATTCAGACTAGGGCAACCAAACGCCTGAATGTAGACGGGCAAGCACCAGTGCAGCAGAAGCTTGGAAATTCCCAAAAAATTCACATCTTAGAACGATTCGCGAAAATTTTCCTCTTACATCCGTCCTAAAATTGATTTTTCTCCATCTGTCACTGCTACACACTAATGCTGCTGCTGCTGCTGTCTGTCCCTGGGAGGAGGTTGATTGCTGACAAAAAAGCGAGAGGTCAAGACGACGAAAACGGGAGCAAGCAGCTCTTAAATTACTATAATATCAGCCCGTATGTATGCTCACGCGGCTATCCACCCACACCTTCCGTAGCATGGCCTCTCCTTTCGTCCACCGACCGTCTGCCGAAATTGTGATTATGCTACGAAGGCTCTCCCAGCAGTTTCTCTCTCTCTCTCTCAGTTTATCTGGCGGGTTTTGGGAGAATGTTTGGACTTTTCCGATGGGGATGGGGTGGGGAAAGTGGTTTTCCTTGCTCCCATGGGCGTCTCGGGAAACGCGCTCTGTTTTCATTCTCCACCTAGCAGTATGATGGAGCTCCACGCTCTCTGTTATCAGTGACGACCAACCAGCCAGCAGTGTGCAGTGAGTTGCGTTCACATAGAAACCCTTTTCACGAGAAGTGGAAAAGCCTTTGGTGAGCTTAGTACAGATCATTGTTTACCTGCTTAAAGAAGACCTATTTGTTGAACTTGTTGATAAAGTTGTTCAGCTTTAGGTCCTTCGTTCTTTTTGATTTCCTACATCTAATATGGCAGCCTCATTATGGGAATAGGAGACCTCAGGCCAGCCCCCTACTGTCTCCGAAATCTACAAATTGTTACAGATAGGGTTAATGTCGTTAATGTGAGCCTAAGTGTCCCTACACACCCCTAAATTTTTTTGCCGAGATGGGCACCACCGAGCAGCTCGGCATTTTATTTTGCTGAATCTCAGTGAAAAACTTGCCTGAGATTCAGCAAAATTTATGTTTTTTAGCTGAGATCTCGGCAAAATTCCCGATTGTTAGCTGAATCTCGGCAAGTTTTTCACTGAGATCCAGCAAAATAAAATGCCGAGCTGCTCGGTGGTGCCCATCTCGGAAAAAATCTAAGCGTGTAATATTGGGCCCATGCCTAAATTTCTAAAAATCCAAAATATCCATTTGTATTGTCCAGTTTACGCATTGTTTTAAGAAAAAAAAAAATATGAACAGGAGATGTTTATCGATGAGCCCAATCTTTAGATCCAATGGTAAACATTAGAGCCATTTCCCATACACACTTAGTTTGTTTTGCCGAGATTGGTACCGCCGACTAGCTCGGCATTTTATTTTGCTGGATCTCAAACAGAACAAACAGAAATTTTACCGACATCCCTAATAAAAAATAACCATAAACGAACGATAACCCAAATCATTGAACTATTCCACAAATGGTTTGGATGATACCCAGAACACGTCGTTAAGCAAATTAACCATACAATTTTTATTAGGGATGCTTCGCAGGTGTGGAAGCTGCCTCCCTGCACATTCGATTCCGTCATTCGGTGATTGGCACTACACACTTAGATTTTTTACCGAGATGGGCACACTAGCGTGAACAGGAATCTTGTTAAGGAGGGCAATTTTTTTTCTGTGGCGCATTTAATCTGGGGATGGGGAGTACTCCAAAGTTCGTGGTGGATGGTGCTGTCTGTCCACCCACCACTGTTTCCTTACTGTTCAATTTAGCGAATTTTATTTATTTTTTGCTCCGGTGATGGTTCATCTTCTTCAATGCAAGCTGCTTTCAGACTGCCAATGCAAATAGTCAATTTAATCCCATCGACGATTTCGATGATGATCGGTTCGTCAAATGGTTGCAATAAAGGGTGATACGGTCAAAATTTGGTCAAGGGAAAACGCGTGTAAATCGGTGAAATCGTTTATTTCACGTTCAATTAGTATAAAATTCAGGAAAAATATTCAGTTAGGCTTCCGCTTTTCCAAATCCGAATTGCCGGGCCTTACGCTTGACCCCTGCCATCAGATTTAGTACAGCCACCTTGTCCACCTTCTTCGCCGCAGAAAGCCAGTTTGCCTTGAACTGCTGCTCGCCCTTAGCAGTTTTTTTGGTCTTCTTGAGGTTCCGCTTGACAATAGCCCAGTATTTCTCAATTGGGCGGAGCTCTGGCGTGTTGGGAGGGTTCTTGTTCTTGGGAACCACCTGCACGTTGTTGGCGGCGTACCACTCCATGGCCTTTTTACCGTAATGGCAAGATGCCAAATCCGGCCAAAACAGTACGGAACAACCGTGTTTCTTCAGGAAAGGCAGCAGACGTTTATTCAAACACTCTTTCACGTAAATTTCTTGGTTGACAGTCCCGGAAGCTATGAAAATGCTGCTTTTCAAGCCACAGGTACAGATGGCTTGCCAAACCAGATATTTCTTTGCGAACTTTGACAGTTTCATGTGCTTGAAAACATCTGCTACCTTTCCCCTTCCTTTTGCCGTATAAAACTCCTGTCCCGGAAGCTGCTTGTAGTCGGCTTTGACGTAGGTTTCGTCGTCCATTACCACGCAGTCAAACTTCGTCAGCATCGTCGTGTACAGCCTCCGGGATCGCGCTTTGGCCGTCGTATTTTGTTTATCATCGCGATTTGGAGTCACTACCTTCTTGTAAGTCGATAGTCCGGCTCGTTTTTTGGCTCGATGCACGGTTGTAGACGATACACCCAGCTTGTTTGCGGCATCTCGGAGAGAGAGGTTAGTGTTTCGCTTGAAACTACCGGCAACTCTCTTTGTCGTCTCAGCGGCTTCCGGTTTTCGATTTCCCCCGATCCAGACTTCCTGGCTGTCGACAAACGTTCCCCAAACACTTTAATTACATTTGTAACGGTTGATTTGGCAACTTTTAGCGATTTTGCCAACTTTGCGTGCGAGTAGCTCGGATTTTCGCGATGCGCGAGCAAAATTTTGATACGCTGCTCTTCTTGCTTGGACGGCATTTTGACAACTCAAGAGTGAATTCCAAAATAAAAATAGGAACAACATTCTACACACACACACCTTCAAAATGAGGGGTGTTCAGGTTTTTTAAATGCAAAATTGAAAGAAATACGTCAAGTTGATATTGACCAAATTTTGACCGTATCACCCTTTAGTAAGGCTTCAACCAAAATGATACATTTGCTGCAATGTTGTTGCCTTGGTGGTTGGATTCTGCTGAAGTCACGTCAGATGGTGGTGATAGCACTACATCGACAAGCACAAGGTTCAAACAGTGCACATAGCAGTGAACAAACAGTATATTGCTTTTGATCAGTGTAGTTGAGTACTTGGCACTGATGAAGTCTGCAATTAGTAGACGAAATACGCGTATCTGTCAAAAGAGAGCCGGCGCCGGTGGTGTAGTGGTAAGCGTGACTGCTTTCTCACCCCAATGGGTCTGGGTTCAATCCCAGCCGAGGTCGGTGGGATTTTTCTGAGGCATAAAAATCTCTGGTCTCGTCTTCCTTCGGAAGGGAAGTAAAGCCGTTGGTCCCGGCCCATGTGTGTTGAATGGGTGCAATATCCTACGCAGGTGGGGAAGCTGCCTTCCTGCACATTCGATTTCCGTCAATGGATGGCAATCGATGTCCGTCGGTGATTGGCACTAGATTGCGGAATAGAGACCAACGTTAAATAAAGGAAAGAAGATCTGTCAAAAGATAAGCAATTATAACGGAATTAAAAGGAAGTAAGCCAACACACTCAAAGCTCTCATAACAGTATATTGCTGTTTTTGTCCTTGCACATGGCTTGTACTCCAGCAGTGCTGGCACCGTCAAAACATACTGCCATCACCTGCTCCCAAGAAATCTGCATCGCTGTCAGGACCTCAGCAATAGTATTGAAGATGGTCGTCACGTCTGTTTGTTTTCAACACCCACGAATGTTTCCGTCGGCCGATCATTATCAATATACCTGATGACAATCGCGATATTCCGAAACATTACATCGTGCAACGACGTAATTATGTCATTTTGAATACGGTTACTTGTGTACTGGCAATTTTTGGCATTTCCACAAGTGTTTTTCCAGCACAGGATCGTAATTAGCCACCAACTGGGTGGCACACTTTCCGCTCCTTCCGAATGTCCACGAAGTAGTCGGCCACCTCTGCAAAGTATGCGCACAATATCGATGAAACGTTCCATTATATAGTGATTTTGTAGCCGCTTTGCCTCTCTAGCAGAAATCATAGCTCTTTTTTAGTGGTCCAGTTCTTCTTCGATACCCTTCCTGGTTTTGAAATTCTTCCACTCTTCCATACTACCAACATGGGTATCACTGCGATTGTGTTTGCCCAGCTTGCCGATCGCGTTCTTCCAATTTCTGAACCCTGTAGGAATCGGACAACTTGAATCGTCTGAAAAGACCAAGAGCAAAATGTTTGATTGTGTAGAATTGGCTCTGAAAATCCAGAATAACATTGAAAATAGTTTTTTGTTTTTCAGTTTTTTATAATTTCTTGGAAGTTAAAGTTACAGTCATAATGTTTTGCGTCATGCTTTTCTTTACAGGTTAAAAATATAAACCAAAGAAAATATATTCTTCAAGGTACTGATATCATCTTTTATTCAGTTACCTTTCTGAAATTTTGTACAGTACAGTTTTGTATATTTTGAAGGCATCGTTACAGGTTATTTTTGACTATTTTAAGGTTTTGTAAGCCTTTATATGATGTTGTAGTTACACTTTACTTTTACCATTGCGAGTACCTTGAACTTGGTCATTTTCAGCGAAAATTGTAGTTATAATTTTATCAAATTTTGACCTAAATTCCAAGGCTAATAGGATCATTAAAAAGGTTTAAAAAATATGTAGCGATTGAAACAAAAGCGCACAAAACTATTCTGATAAGCGGGTGCAGGATTGTTAACGGAAGACGACTTGTGAGAAGGATTGAGCATGTCAACTCTGTCCCAAAGTACCGCCAGTCGGGGTGACAGAAAATGATGCCGAACATTCAACATGTTTTAAAGATGATATAAAGGACAAACCAGAATTTATTGCAACGCACATAAACAGCTTCAACTTTTTAACCACGGGGAAAAGAAACTTGAAATTTTCAGAGAATATTCTTCGACGAATTTTTAGTAAGACAACAATAGACTTAGGTTCAATGGAAAACTAATACCCACTTTTCAATTAGGGAATCCAAAAGCTGTATTTAAACTTTGTACAGTTGCGAAAAAGTCCATCCTTAGAATTCCTTGAGGTTCTTTTGGAAATTTTATGAACTCTATGAGCTCTTTTGACATGCTTCCCAGAAGTCCTCTGGAATTATTTTTAGAACTCTTCTTGACTTTTTACTCAGAACATCTTGGTGCTGAAATTCCCTTAGAGTTTCAGAAGAATTTCCTCAGTATTATCCAGAAATTGTTCGCGGAATCAGCTAAACATTATCGGAACTCCCTTGAAATTTTCCTCAGAATCCCTTTGGAATTTCACTCAAAATTTAATTTTCTCTGTATTCTTTTCAAATTATCTTGGAACTATCAGCAGCATTCACTAGAAATTATTCACAGAGGTTATCCTTGAGGTTCTTCTCGGATTTTTTTAGAGTTCTCTTAAGAGCTATTTCGAAATTCTTCTCAGAAGTCCACTAGAATTATATTTAGAACTCTTCATGTTTTTTTCTCAGAACACCTTGGAACTGAAATTCCTTTAGAATTTCTAGAAATTTTCCGCAGAATTTTCTTTAAATTCTCCTTAGATATATTTTGGAACTGTTCTCAGAATTCAATACCCTTGAGATTCTTCTCGGAAGTCAAGTTTAAGTTGTCCGTCCATTCACCAAAACGTTGTAATTTTTCTACCAGAAATGTACAATAAAGCTTCCCCCTTCCATGCACCAGAACAGTGCAATGTTTACATCAAGAATTTTCAATTCAGCTTGTCCCTCCATGCAGCAGATTGTTGCAAATTTTACACCAGAAATTTTCAATACAAAACAAAAACAAACAAAAATAAATTTCAATTGATCAGAACGATGCAAATTTTCCATCGTTAATGTTCAATAAAAACTGCTTCTCCAATCTTCTGATTAGTGCAGATTTCTTTTTTCCATTATCCATCAGACATTTTCAATATAGCTTGCTTCTCCTATCATCAGAATGTTGCAGGTTATCCACCAAATAAAGCTTGCCCCTATTTTTTAGATTTTTCGTCGTAAGTGTTCAGCATAGCAGCTTCCCTCCAATCATCAGAATGGTGCAAATTTTACACCAGAAATTATTATTAAAGTTCGTTTCTCTATTCAGCAGAAGGATGCAAATTTAAGACCCAAAATTTTCCGAAAAGCTTGCTCATCCGTTCACCAGAACGGTGCAGATTTTCCACCAGACATTTTCAATATAGCTTAGTTTTAAAAAGTAGAAGGGTCTGTGGCTAGGGGCACGAACGGAAGCTTGACGTAGGACCGCTAGTGGACGGAACAAATGTGAACATTTAGTTCTTTTAATTGATCAATCATCAATTATCTTAACTCTTTCCGTTTTTGATTTGTAAGCGTATCATATTTATAGTATTTATTTCAAAGAGAAAGTTGATGAAGAGAATCCAAGGGACTGTCAACTTGAGTATTTTCGATTCATCTACCCGACTTTAAAAGGTGTATTTTGATTTTTTTGTTATTTATGAATTTTTAAGTTTTGTGCATTTTGGTATTAAAGTGTATTCAATTCACCCCTCACAGGATTTCATTCCGAATTATATGAATGGGGCGGGGCGGAAATTATCGTTTGTGCAGAATATGTAAAAAAGGGAGACTTCGAGAGATTGAACTCGTGAGAGCTAATTTTCTCACAAATTTGATTTTATTGGCTTTCTGGGGACTGAATATACACCCAAAGCGAATGATTTCCACTTCTCTCAAATGCTATTTGGATTTTTAACACTTCCTACCAGCGTGTTCTGGAAAATGGTCGGACGATGATTAATCTCACCAATACATTCGGGCCTACAATTCCACACCTTAATTAGAGACCAGGTTGAGCCTTGATAGCTAGCTGCTTGCGGGAATGGATGACCTTGACAAATGTCCAAATAATACTTTTAACAAATTTATGGTGGTCCTGAAAAGGATTATTTTGTAGTGATGGTTGAGTAATGCTAAACTGAGCACGACGAGCTGATTCCGGTCCTAGCCTAGTGGTGGGACTTCTTCCTCCTTCACTATGGTTGCTCATATGAGCTCTGCAGCTCGCTGATTGCAGGCAGCCTTTCTTTGTTGTTGTTGTTATTAAAAGCACTCCTGCTGCTGCTACTACTGCTGCTGGTGGACTGTACACCACCACTTACGGTGATTGAATGAGCACCGTTCAGTGGGACCGCATCGAATTCGATTTTTAAGTCTGTGTTAGGGAATGCGCTGTTTTCAGACATTCGGTGATAATTTTTTATCACCGTTGCAACAGTTGGCCATTTGGTATTTTGTAATAGTGACCTATTGAAAATTAACTAAGTGTTCATTTTAGCAGATTGGTTGATAAATTCCCAATCGTTTGGCTTGTTTAGAATTAAAATCTATCTGCTATTGGTCGAAACCTGACCTCTTTTCATAATGCTGTGCATTTTGATTTTTTGAAATTGCGTGGATTCTATAGATCCTGTGGAGATTTATCTAGCCCTGATGTATGTGTTGGTAGAGGGAAAAATGTAAACTTTGCGGGAGACGATGTCTTAACACTCGAAAGCAATTTTGTGAAATATGAAGTAAAACAAATCCTAGCTAGTTCTGCATGATGATTTAGTTTGATTTTATTTATTTGTAAAGTTGCCGGGAAATACCAGCTGGCGATTTGTTTTTTTATGATAACTCCTTACTTGAAAACAGGCAAAAACTCACAAACAGGCTGTTTTTTCATGGTATACAGTGTGATAATTCAATAATCAATAAATTATCTCAACATTTAGTGGCAAACCATTCATAAATTTTGGTAACATACAAAAAATTCTATAATCCACATTAAATTTCATATGTAAGCGCCGATTGAAACAATCTTTTCGACGTCACTACAAGGGTGATTGATTAAACGAAAGAAACGAATCGTGCGGAGTGAAAGCCGAGGAAAAACTAATTGCACCAATATATTCAGGCCTACAATTCTACACCTTCTATAGACAGGTTAAGCCTTGATAGCTAGCTGCTTGCGGGACCAATGTCCAAATAATACTCTTTAACAAATTTTGGGTGGCCCTGAAAAGGACCGTTTTGTAGTGATGGTTGAGTAATTCTGAGCTTGGTGTTCAACACGGATGAGGCTGTCGAGCTGTATGTCGTTTGGAGCGAGGGTGACACGCTTGGCATAGATGACCGACCCGCAGCGACTCACGAAGAGCTACTGATTCCGATCCATAGCATAGCGGTGCAGCTTCTTCCTCCTTTGATGTTTGCTTATGTGGGCTCTGCAGCTCGCTGCTTGCAGGCAGCCTTTCGTTGTTACTGGAGAAAAATTTTCAACGCCACACGCCGAAAGCACTGCTACTGCTGCTACTAATTTCGACGACCGAACACCACCACACAGTGGCGTGTTCGTTGGGAGTGTGTGGTTCTGAGTATGGCGATGAGTGTGCAAAATATTACGCAATTCCATCCTCCCTATTTGCACGCGCCCGAGGATCGGATGCGAATGCCACTTCGACTTGTTTCGTCTACTTACTACTCTCTGACGACTGTGCTGGGGAAGCAGCATATGCATGTAGGTAATTGGTGGATTTGTTAGTTAATTCGACGCTTTTGGACAATGCTGGACATTTACCAGTTTTTCAATAGTTTCTTGTTGAAAATCAACATTCAAAAGCATTTTTATCGATGCGTAGCCATATTTCTGATCGATTGGTGATAAAGTTATTGAAATTGGACCAGGGGCAGCTGAGTTATTAACGTTCAAAATCTTTCTTAATTTGTTACATGTTCCATTTTCGGTTTTCACAAAGTGTACCCCCATATAGAAATCAAAGACGTAGTCCTACGTCAAAAAGCTTGTGCCTTCATATACCAATGCAAGGTTTCCACCAGAAATCTTCTGTTCATTTCATTTATCAGAGCGATGCCAATTTTGCACCAGAAATTTTCAATAAATCATGCTCCTCCATTCACCAGAACGGTGCACCAAAAATTGTCAGTGAAGTTTGTTTCACCATGCACCTTTGTGGTGCAATTTTTAGGCTTTGTCTCTTCATGCACCAGAATGGTGCAAATTTACCACCATAAATTTTGAAAAATGAATAAACCTTGCTTCTACATTCACCGCAGTGGTGCAAACTTTCCACCAGAAATTTTCAGTTAAATATTTACCTCCAAATGTTTAGCTTGATTCAATTTTTCCACCAGAGTTATTCATTTTGATAAGTCCCTCCATGCACCACCTTGATGATATTTTTACACCAGAAATAATCAATAAAAAGCTTTTTATTCGATTTACCACCACGAAATTGAATTTTTTCAATCTTGAATTTACCCTCTTCTTTTAACCCTCCATGCACCACCTAGAAAAAAAATTACACCAGAAATGTTGTGTATGCACCACTGTGGTGCAATTTTTTGATTAAAAAATTTCATTGACATACCTTTGTGGTGCAATTTTCAGGCACCATCTCAAAGCAATTGACGCAATAAAAGGTTTTCAGTGCCCTTATATTTTAAAATGAAGTTATTTTACCTTCAAATCAAGTTATCAAATAAAACAAGCTATTTTATGTCATAATTTTGTCAGTGTGGAAATAAAAATCTTATTTATAAAAGGAGGGGCAATTGCCCCACCTTGCCCCACCCTGTGCACGCCAGTGTCATGCACCCTCCATTGTGTTGCTAGATCCGAGATATCTGCATCCCTCAGGGCCCGAGGAAAACAACCCGCGATACCCGTTAGAGATGTCTTGGCGAGCCAAGATCTCGACTATTGGAATTTAATGTATGTGTTTTTAAAACGGATAGATCTGAGGATTTAGTAGTTAGTGTCATTTTGTGTTGTTGGCTACCCATCGGTGAACCCTCATGCCTGTCTTTTTCATTAGAATGTCGCTTAGTTCGAGAGCCCTACCCTGCTATCCATTTATTACCATCTGTTACGCCTAATCTCGACATAGCTGCGAGTAATCGGCCCCTGCTTTACTAACGTTAGTTTTAAGTAATTTTGTGATCCAAACAATTAATATCGGCTCCGCAAAGCTACAACAAATGAGCCTGGAAAAATAAACGCATTATTAAAAAAAAATGAACACGCCCTTATGCATGCTCACTGTTGAGTTCACTATAAAGCTGAGAAAATCGACGAAGAGAATCTGTCAATGTCACTACGGACCTAATCGATTGTTTCGCTTGAAATATAAACCCATATCCTCGTTTTCGTTCAAACCGTTTTGCCATATGGGGTTGCGGTGCGGCTTCTTCCTCCTTCTATGGATGCTCATGTGGGCTGCAGCTCGCTGCTTGCAGGCAGCCTTTCGTTGTGTACTGGAGAACAATGTTCAACGCCACGTGCCGAAATCACTGCTCCTGCTGCCAACGACCGGACACCACCACACACGGTGATTGGAACTGAATCCGATCAGAATGCGTAGAAATATTTCTGATCGATTGGTGATAAAATTATTGAAATTTGTCCAGGGGCAGCTGAGTTATTACCGTTCATAATCTTTCATAATTTTGTTACATGTTCCATTATTTCAGATTTCACCCCATATAGAAACCACAGACGTCAAAAACAACAAAAAAAAGTAAAAACACCTGTACATTTTCTAAAGGCTTATTTCGAAGACATCGAACTGAAAAAATGATCCCCCTTATTCTGCGAGTCGTGTGACTCTCTGTCACTAGTCACGTCGTGTGCGGTGACTCTCCGTGTAAATCAAATGGAGGCACCTCCCACGACGTGACTTTTGTTACCTTACTAGATTATCTTTATTAAAGATACTTTCAGCCATATGGCATATGCCATATGCCAGAGAGTCACACAACTTGCCGAATAGGGGATATTGACAAACCAAGTCGCATATTTACCTATAATCCAAAATCCGTTTCCATTGTACGTTTTATTAACTTCAATTTCGCCCGATAACAATCTTCCTCTCTAATTGCACATTTCGCCGAACCACTGCTTACTGGACAAACACTTGGCGTTCACACAAGCCGGGCACCGGAGCAAAAATTTCGGATTCACACGGTTTCCATCCTTCAAGTGATTCTGCACCACATCGGTCATGGCATCGATGAACAGCGGATGATCGTTGGGTGCCGCCGCACGGCCAATCTTCTCCGCACCTACTTCGTGAGCCAACTCTTGGCAATATTCAATGTCCAACTCGTGCAGCGTTTCGATATGCTCGTTGACAAAGGCGATTGGTACGAGGATGAAATTCTTCTTACCTTGTTTGACGTAACCCTTGATGGCATCGTCGGTGAACGGTTCCAACCAGGGTAGGGGACCAACCTTCGATTGCCATACCAAACAGTACGGGTTGCAGTATTTCAGTTCTCCCATCACGTTTTGAACGGTAGCCCCAACCTCGGAAGGGTACGCATCGCCACGATTAACCGCCTTCAGTGGCAGAGAATGTGCCGAAAAGAGCAAGATGACATCTTTCCGCTTATCCTCAGAGAATTTTGCCAGCTCCTTCCGAATGTTATCGGCAAACGTCTTGGCCAGCAAGGGATGCGTTGCCCAGCGATCGATGATGCTCCACTTGGCGTTGGCTAGCCCATTCTTGTTGGATTTGTAGTGGGAGAAAATGGCATTGAAGCTGGAACCGGACGTGGCACAGCTGTATTGGGGATACTGCGAGAACAGGACAACTCGCTCGGGTTGATCCTGTTCCACTTGCTTCAGGGTATCTTCTGTCAGTGGAGTCACATAGCGAAATGCAACGTAGTGTTTGTGTGGTGCTGTTTCAGGGGACACCTTATCGAGTTGTTTGCATAGCAGTTCACCCTGAATGTTAGTCCATTTGAAAATCGGCGAACCCCCACCGATCTCGGCGTACTTTTTCTGTACTTCAGGAGTACGTCGCTTTGCAATCCAAGGACCTAGTTTACTGGAATTTTTACAACGCTGTTAGTTACTATGCAAGAAACAAGAAACTGAGATTATACCTTTGAACCGGCAACTGAATCATGTCCCGATCGGTCATGATCCGGTGCAAATAATCGTGCACTTGATCGGTATTCTGTGGTCCACCCATATTGAGCATAATGATCGCCGTACGGGGTTTGGAGTACTTGACAGACTGCATGCTGATGTGTCGTAATTGTGCCAAAGTACCTTCAGCCAAGAAGACGGGTTATTAAGATAAGTGGGAATTCAGTTTAACAACTCAGACACTTATGTTACTTTCACAAGTTCGGCATACTCACCTATTCCCAATGAGGTAGACTTGGAAACAAACATGTTCTTCAACATTTTGAGACTTGCTGTTGGATTATGGAACGATTTAAATTAAATGCAGTAGTAATATCAACTGATCCTGATAATTTAATGCACTCGCGAAATAGTGTATTGTGCAATAGTTGGCAGTTTTTTTTTTTGATAATTAAAAACAAAAAAAATCACGAGTCACGAACAAAAGCAGTCTACCGGAGGACTGCTGGCAATGATTTGACACTGTAGTAACCTGTGAGTGACAGGAAAAAAAAACAGAGAATCGGAATGAAACTTCGACAGTGAGCATTCATAAGGGCCTATACGCGATGATCGATTCTCTTCATCGCTTTTCTCTTTGCATTGCTACAGCTAAGCGAAACAATTTTCTTGAATTTGTTCAATGCAGAGTAGTAACAGATTGTATTGGCTATCAAAAGCAACAGCAAACGCACCGAGAAACGTTAAATCTAGCGAGTTATTAACAAAAGAGAAAATCGACGAAGAGAATCGATCATCGCGTATAGGCCCTTATGCATGCTCACTGTCGACTTTCTCTTCTAATTGGCGATGACGGCGACTCTGTAGCTGTTTACTCCTGTGGTAAAATCCATAAGCAAACATCAGACTGTGCGTGAGACTCTGTTCTACTCTTTCACTGCACCGAACAATTCCATAAGAAACTGTCAATATTTGATACAAGAGACGACTTCTCGACGGTGCCGTGAACGCCTGTGAGATTGAAATTTGAGTGACTTGAAAGCACTCAGCATTTGAAAGAGTAAGGTAGAAAATGAGTGGTAGCTAAGACAAGACAAGACATCAGGCTCCTTTTTACTCTTCATTGCAGGTTTTTTATTCACGGAAATGAAAAACTACCCAAAATTTAGTACTTTCCCTCAATTCCCGGGTTCTGCCCAATAACCCAAATTTGAGTAAATTGCATATAGACCTTTTTGACGTTTAATCGTCTTTCTCTATCCAGCACACAGGGATGAATGGATGGTTTGTTTTCCCACTAATCTGTTTCTCTCTTGCTCACACTCCTTCACGGATACAAATTTTGTTCATTTAAAACAAAAATGTAAATGTTTATACTCTAAACATATGAACCTGCATATGAATTATTCAAAGTAAATTGAAAGCATGTTTAAAACTAAAATATTTATGTTTGAATTAAATTCAAAAGCATGTTTATTTCAGCAATATAATATTTGGGTAAACGGTTTTTAGCGTGTCATGCCTTTTTATTTCCTTCTTGTTACATTCGGAAAAAAGTTGCCCACTTTTGCTGAACTCAACAAAAAACGGCTTGAAAGATGGATCCGGAGACCAGCTCGACAAAACCGGCGGTACTCCACGGTATCAACTTTAGTTTCTGATGCCGATCCCTATATCATCCTCCTCCACACGTGACTTCGAAAGCTCGTTCGAAAACACAAAGAAAATTCGAAATGGATTTTGAATCCATTCCGGATCCTCCTCCGACACCGAAAGTATAAAGAAACCGATATGAGGACTAGTGGCAGAACAAAAAAAAATAAAAACGACGCTAATATAACAAATTTTCACCGGTTCCACTGAACTGGAACCCCCGGACACCCACTCCAACGGATCCCCGCATCCCGTTTCAGGACCCCAATACCCACAGGTCACCCTTAATCACAGGGTGAAATAGCAGGAATGTAGATGCCACAGACAAACAGACATAACACATTGAATATTTCTCATTGTAAAACATCGTCGCTAAAACATTACCGCCACCTGTTGAGTACACTGTGGTGGGTAGTACGCTGCACAGATGGCGGTAGTGTGTAAACGTCAAACGCAAGGGAATTTTCTATGCGCGCCACAGGTGGCAGTACTACCAACTGAGATACTTTCAAATTGACCGTTAAATGCTTGTTCGATGAACAACTTATGAGTGTTATGTCTGTTTGTCTGTGTAGATGCCCTGCGTGAAGATTTTTTTACTCTTCATTTCTTTGCAATGCGTTTTATCTTGCTTTACCCTGCACTCAACTATTAAAATTATTTGAAAATATGTATGTGTTTGGCCAGGATACGACTAGGCCCTACGTTGTGGTTTTACAGTGTGATGGAAATCGGCAAGGTGAAGACTTTTCCAGAGTATAATTAAAACACTGCAATTATTAACCACTTGGTTCACTGTTTTATTGCCTCCAAAAGGCATCCTGCCTGCTCGGAGGAGGAACGAATAACTTAAACTATTTACAACAAATGAGTCCTTAAATATTATTCCCGAACAATAAAACTCACTCACAATAATTATTTACAACTAAAAACAACCATACAAAAGGTAAACAATAACAAATGCATACAAAACACTATGATACAAACAATGTGGATCGCATCGCTACCATCATGGCGGGGGGGCTTTTACTGGTAACGCTTTATATATTCAAATGCGGTAGAGCCCGGCACCGATGGTGCGATCCAACAGTATGTTTATTTTAAACATGTGAAGCATGTTTTAAATTAAAATATTTATTTTTGTTCCCATAGCTGTCAAACCAACCGGTGAACACTCGTGTTTATTCCAGTTACCGTGGGGACGTAATTTGTGATGAGCTCCGGTCCCTTTCAAATTGTATCATTATTTATGTACGGTCCATATAGTTGAAATGACGTTTCACATTCATCTAGTGATGGCCGATTTTCATTCGAATTATCGATTAGTCAATTAACGAACCTGAAACTAAAATATTTGCAATCGGTTATATCAACAATCAATACGAAACTAACGATTTTAAATTGGCTCACCACTTTAGTAGCCTATTGGTCCCAAGCAAACGATTAACGTACCCTATTCTAGTTGAAATTCTATTACTACACTATGTTTGTTTTGATTCGCTATGAAAGTTTGACAGATAACATCAGGGGTGTGTGGATTCATGCAGAACATGCAGGGGTGAGTGAAATAGCTTGGGACTGCTTGGGACCGTTGTTCTGGTACTGAGTGAGCCAAAAATAATAATGATTTTCTTCGGGGAGATGCCAGATCTACGGAAATCTCCGTAGATCTACGGATATTACAAATTTTTACGGAAATACGGATCCGTAGGCAAAATCTACGGAATTCGGTATAGTTTCTACGGATTTTTTCTTCAGTGTACAATCTAGAGTATAATCTGATTCTGAAGGGAAAGTAGCATAAAGTATAATACACTCCTGCAACTTGTTTTCTTGCTCACTTATCCGCTTTTTGATAGAATTGGCGTTGACGACGACTCTGTAGCTCTTCCCTCCTATGAAATATCCCGCAAGCAAACGTCAGACTGTGCGTGGAACATGGCAGCCTTCGTACTACACGGAAACGAATTTTGTTCATTTATATCAAAAATATAAATGTTTATAATCTAAACATATTAATTATTCAAAGTAAATTGAAAACATGTTTAAAACGAAAATATTTATGTTTGAATTAAATTCAAAGGCATGTTTATTTCAACAATATCAAAATCCATTGTATTTGACAGCTTTTGTCACCATGTCTGTGTTTGACTGACAATGATCGGTTTCTGTACGTGACGAATAAGAATGGAATCATTCTCCAGTGGGACCTGGCCAAGCGGAAATGGTTGGAGACAATAAAGGCGCAGAAGATGGTAGTTATTTCACTAGGAATTTCGCACGATCTGAAGTTTTTGGTAGTGACCGGATTAGATCAAGAGCTGGACGAAGCGACAATGGAACTGGTGATACTCTGATTGGAAGAATTCCTATCAATTATATTCCTGTACGAAAGATAGGACTGGCTCCTGGATGAGATGTTCTACGTGGGGACATTATACAGTCATCAAACGCCGGGTACCAGCATTGATGCCATGTCTCGAAAACGCTGCATTGTGGAAGAATCGCATTTGGTTTACAACTGTCTTCCCAGCTTGAGTGTGTCAGGTTGATCGGAAACGAACGTTTTATTTTATCGCGCATTGATGATTTATAATAATAAATAAATATGTATTTTTTCTGAACATTAAATACGTTTAAGTTAAACTCTAAAATCATGTTTCAAATAAAAATATTTATTTTTGTTTACAAAGCTGTCAAATCAAACAAAAATATTCACGTTTATTTTCAACTCGAATATTTTTAAAATAAACGTATAATGATTTTTATTTTAAACATTGATATCACATGACTTTAAACATAACGTACGTTTGAATCAACCTATTTTATTTTTGTGGCCAGAACAAACTGAGTTTACGTTTATTTTTACCTCAAATATTTTTATTACGATGATACTTTTTTCTGCGTGATCGAAGGACACAATGGCAATGACTTAACAGATCATATCCAGGAATTAACTGCACTACAAAGAGCAATTCTGGTCAATGATGATCCAGCAACGTGCTGTGTGTACTTCAACAAACTGGTTGACACGTTTGAATTTCAGCACCGTGGAAGTCGTCACGCTCACATCTTGCTATGGCTGAACAAGGATCTTCAGGAAGCAAAACTAAAGGTGCAACAGTGTCATAGTATTCATGCCTGTACTAAATACCATCGGTGCTTTTGAGGGCCACCAAGATTTTCCAAAAGAGTTAAATTTCTGAACATGTCCCAACTAAAATTCATATCAAAAGCTTCTTTTCAGGGCAATCATAGTCATACTAAAGAGTATAAACAGAGAGAATCAGGCTCAAATTCCTATTCCTACACAAAAGACAAGTCCTGCTGCAGTTAACAAGTAACATTTATTATATGAAATCACGCAGTACGACGTCACCATTGCGGGGTTCTTTTATCGATTTATCATTTAACGTAAAGTATCACCTTAGAACTAAAAAAAATATCACCTACGACTAAAAAAAAATCCGTAGAAATCCGTAGATTTGAACAAGTCTACGGAATTGCATAGAAAAAAATCTGGCATCTTTGGGACCCAGTGGTCTTAGAGTTACCTCTATGCTAGCACTGCGGCAGCAGCAACCCGAAAGAATATTTCCCCGATCGGAAACGCACATTTTCTGCGGTCACACTTGGCACCAGCTGCTTCCCGTGGCTTTCGGCAGTAATTTTGCACCACTTTGCGACAGTTTTTCACTAATTTTCACCAATTTTTCGATCACTGGGAGCCACCAAAAACTGCGAATGTTGCCCCTTTGCCTAGCCCTTTGCTCAGTGCGCGTTCATCCAGCTGCGAATATAAAATGGCGAAGCCAAAACGCAATGGGAAACTGGAACAATATGAAAATGAATCGCATGACAGTTGTTGTATGATTTTCGTCATGGGGCTAACTTGGATGATTTTACTTCATTTCTGTTCTTGAATTCATTTTTTGTTAATACCTTTCAAAATTTGAACGGTACTTCATTAAGTGGTTGATGTTATTTTCTTTTATGATACGTATGATGAATCTTCCCATTTAATGTCAATTATCAGTCAATCGGGTATCTCATATTATTTTCGATGTTAAAGAAATCGGATAACTCTGAATGATTAATCATGCGATGACGACATGGTAAATTCGCTCAGTGTATGTGTTTTTTACTGAAAGTGACTAGAATTCAACTCAATTTTAAGTTGATCTGGCTGAACGTGTGTCAAATTTGCTCAATTTTTTAGTGTGCTTTAACAGTCGACATAAAGCCATTAAAATTTTAATATTATAGTCGACTTTGCCAACCGCGGTTCTTCGGTGATTAGTTTTTTTGTTTGTAATCGAGTTTGTAATAAAAGCAGTTTATTCTTAACTTTATATCCCTAAATTTGTGTTGGGTACATTTCTTCCCTTAAAAATGGAGCCGATAGTTACTGGTTCGTTTATCGATGCTTCGAAGGACTATATATACACGGGATCAGATGGAAAGTGTTTTCCTGTATGTTGCACCTGCGGGGAATATTCACCGTTTATGATTTACCTTGGAAGCAATGAGAAGTCCATCATGTTCCAGCCGCATGCAGGGGTAAGTGTTTATTCGAATCATGATTCATGCCCTTCACTAACGATATGAACGTGTTTTGCAGCGTACTCAACTGTTTTGTCCTGTCTGCGCGCCGGATTCTGATCACTTCAGAAAACACTTCCACGGTGAACAACTCTTCCGAGCTGACAGCATTTTGAACGATCGCAAATTTCTGGATTTGCTGAATAGATACGTGTATTCCAATCCTTATTACGAGCTGTACTCGAATGTGGACAGAATCATTATTACAGAAAACACGCAACTGTGTGCCGCGTACAAAACCGTGGCCAGACGAAAGGTACCCAAATCGTTCAAAATGAAGCTATTGATGAATCTGTTCCCGGCGGCTCACCGGCTACCTAACAAGAAGTACACTAGCACAGGGGATCTCTACGAAAGCATGAACGAAAAATACAACGAGATTTGTGTCAGCTACATGAACTTGTCGGAAGCCGGAGGTAGTCAGCTGCTGGACAACTTCGATATCCTGATCGACCGAACGCCGATGGGAGAGAGACAAGTCAGTCGCAAGACTGTTCCTTTCCGCGCAATGAAATCCAACAATGAACCTATGGTGGCCAATCTCACAGGCAATTCTCTTGCAAGTGACATGTTGGATGATTCGGACAAAGAGATCCGTGCTGTCAGCGGTAAGTATGGGCCAACGGTTAAAGAGAGACGCGATTTGGAGAACAACATCTCTTTTCCACGGACAGATTCTGACGATGAGCGATCATCGATTGTCTCAGGTGGGACGAATAGGCATACGGATGGCTCAAGTGGATCTGGAAGTAATATTACCATTGCTAGCGAGTTTCAAGTGTCATCGGGAGAGGTTGCCGGAGATCATTCCATAGTGCCATCGTCTCAGTCTCAACCATCGCAATTGACCGAACTGCACAGCTCGGTAAACATAAGCTCTCAATCTGTTGCTCAATCGGTAGCAGCTGAAATTACGATCGGCGACTTTTCTGACAGCGACGACAGTGGAACAGCCATATATTTCCAGCAACCGCGTGCTGTCCGGCGACAGTCGCCGAAGGCGGCTGATGACCAACAAGCGGGCCCAAGCAATGTCAAGCGCCGACGAGTACGCCCGCGAGGACACGTAAGACGTAAGAGGAATATCACGTGCATTTTGTAATGGTAACGATTCAACTGCATGTTATGCTTTTTACTCGTTTTAGCTATGAATCCGACTCCTCAGGAGGCTCTAGAAAATCCCATTGGCCGTCTGCCGCGACTCGACGGTGGTTAAGTTCGTTCCAGTGTTCTACACATTCTAAGATATTTATATTTTTACGAGGGGCTATTCTTACATTAATACGAAAACGTAGAATAATCAGAATTATTTTAACTGGAAATTTTTTGAGTTTTGTTTTGTAAGAACAGCCCCTATAATACGGAACAGTAATTGACTGATTTTTGCTTTCAAGTTGATGTAAAAAGTAAATTGTAATTTATACTTTGTTGCAATTTACAATATGCATGTACATAGGTAGTTTGTAACTCCTTAAAATAAATAAAATGTAAATAAAAAATAAACATTTTGTTAAATCATCTAGTTGAGTCGTATATGACACATCTGGGCCTTGGATCAGAAATAGGAGTTAGCTTAGAATTGTGCCGGTTGAAATCTAGAACATGGTGGGCGTTGGCCAGATTTGGATTTTTCAGATATAATCCTAAATAGGACCTAGATTATTTAATACTCTAGTAACCTCAAGTCCGTGCTCTGTCACAACGTTTCATTGTGATTAATCAACACTCAAATGGGTAAAATATCAAATTTGAAAGAAAGGGAACTTGGAGTGTAGAGCGCACCTCCCACTGGACGATTTTGAAGCCTGGCCAAGTGAGTGGGGTATGGGTTTATTTGATTGAACGTCATTTCCAATGTATATATTGATACATTCAAACCATTGGCATTTGAGATAAGACAGAGATAGGATGCGGAGGAGCGTAACCCATGTTATGGTTTCCATTTATTAAATAGTTCAGATAGGCTAGAAATGACAGGTTTATAGTGAGAGAATGTACCATATTGGGAAAGCATAATTTTCATAGGGTTCAGAGCGGCTGAGCTGTTCGTTTGTAGTTTGACCTTCCTTCAAAACCAATTTGGCACTAGAACAATTTTAAACTTGTTCTGCATTATTCACATGTTGCAATTATTGAAAAGAGCTCGATATAAGATAGCCACAGAAAACAGACGTTGAGGCTCCAAAATTTCTCTAAAAACTTGTGTAAAGATTCCTATTCGACCTAAGCGCCACTAACGGCGACTTCCCCGCTTAAAAACCCTCTTTGACAACATGATGGCGCTGGCGTTGCAAAACTTACACTAGACACTAAGTGCTGGTAGCGCCAAGTGGCAATTTTCAGCAGGTAATTTATCGGTACTAGCGCCAAATTGGTCGAAGGTGATAAATGTATAGAGAAAATCATGACGGCAACGTTTCCACTTAACTTTACACTAGTTTATGACCGAACTTGGACATCTGGTCTCTGTAAGATAGCTTAATACAATACAATTAAATAGAAATGCCTAAATCTTACCGAGTAGTTTAGCTGTTCTGATTTCGGTTCAGTTTGTTGAGGTCGGGTATAGTTTCTGAGTATGGATGCCCATTTTGAAATAACTCATATTAGCACAGAGTAATACAACGGCGCCGGTGGTGTAGTGGTAAGCGTGATTACCTCTCACCCCAGCAGGCCTGGGTTCAATCCCAGTCGGCGCCGCCGGGATGTTCTGAGGCATAACATCTCTGATCACGCCTTCCTTCGGATGGGAAGTAAAGCCGTTGGTCCCCGGTTCATGAGTTGATGGGTCGATAGGTAGGGTCCAGGTGTGGGAGCTGCCTTCCTGGCACGTCGGTAGCATTGGTGCTCAGCACGGAAAACAAGATCGACGGAAAAAAAACAAACCAAAGGAAAAAAAAAAGCACAGAGTAATAGTTTTATTGCTAGGGAACTTTCTTTTTGGATCGTCTTTTCTTCATACAATTCTCATTATTCATACTATACTAATCATGTTCAGTCTTAGAAAATGTTATATGTTTAAGCCCCGTTCTAGATTTGTTTGTTATTCATATCTTATGTATTGCAGCTCGTGAGAGGTTACCAAATATGGGTTCTTTTTCTCATCCGCAATAGTTTGGGGAGAGGGGGCGATCTGAGAGCTGAATAGAGGCAAATAAAATAGGGAACACAACACCATGACCCACACGACTAACCAACGCATACAACTCACACTTAACTTGTTCTATTTCTTTCTTCCCCTCATGTTCCAATATTACCTACCTGAGAACAAATGGGAACACGGCCAGATTTTCAATAGGAAGAAGGAAAAAAGCGAGAAAACGTAAGAGAGTAAGCAGTCAGAAAGGATTAGGCCATTTGGAAACAGCCAATTTATACTGGACGGAACTGGTAAGTAGGATAAGAATTGTAAAAGGTTTGTGCTTGCATGATTTACCTATTATAGAATTACCTATAAGCCACATGAGAACCTCATTTCCTTCAATTACTACTCCATTGCAGCACACACCTAATAATGATCACTAACATTCATATAGTTTCAGCATTATCGACATTTATAATCAAAAGGTGAGTTGCAAAGTATAATTACCATGCATAGATATAAGTTAATGTACCAGAACCTGGACGGACACGAGCCTACCCAGGGAAGGACCCGGATACGACCACCCATGTGTGTCTAGAGTATCGCACGAGCTGACGAGTGCAACGGGAAGGACAGTAGGTGTATATACTAGGGGGTTGGTCCCTAGATAAGCCTTCTTAGCGGAAGGCACAGCCTATGCACTGAACAATTACAATTATAATTACAAAAAGAGACTTTCAGCCGTAGGCTGGTTCGTCTCTGAAAAATAATATATGAAAATACAGTTGATTCTAATTATTTTTTTTTCACTTTCTTCCTAGCTGCTTATTTTTGCTCCTCGTCTTGACTGATGAGTCCAGAACTGACAATTCGTCTTCTTTTTTTGCCATCGAATTTTCATTTCCTGCTGATTCATCATTCTGGCAACCCTGGTTCGTAATATATTGTTTCGCATTGTTGTGTTTTTGTTTCGTTGACAGCCTTCGTTTGTTGGTGACGGTTAGAAATTCATCCGATTCACTATCCGTCGATTCTTGTGCGCTATTGTTTCCATCAGAGTGTTGGTGCTGGGTGTTTTTGCTGGTTTCGTCTATTGTAGATTGGGTTTGATTGGTATCGAGTAATGTTTGTTCGCTGTTTTCATCGTTTGTGACCTTTTCTGCGTCTGTAGGGTCATTTACAGTAATGCGTGATGTAGAGCTATTACACTTTTGTTTGATTGCGATATGTAATCAATGTTGTCTCACCGTCGATCGTTAGATAGGTAGGGATGAGTTGTTTGAGCTTCATCCGTACTACACGTACTCCATTGTAGATGCCGGGAAAATAATTCTTCCACATTTCTCTGCTGATGGAAAGAATAGTACCGTATGGTCGCATACTTTCTAAAATCACCGTGTTAGGTGTTTTCGGAGGGAGATCATGGATTCTCACGTTAACGGCTTCGTCTTCCACGAACACGGGAATTTTGAAAGCTTTTTTCTCGCACTGCATAGTGTGTTGTAGATGGTGTGATGCAAAGTAGCGCTTGGCTGTTGCTGCATCTACCATCTCGACGTAGACACAGTTTCTAACATTGTGAAACTGAATTTTTAAGGTGTCCGCTATGTCCAGTTTCAACTCACCGTACATGAATTTCTGTACGGCAGATGCATCTGGTCGCTTCGGCAGCACACTAAAGTCTACTACCAAGGTGTTCTCACGTTTAGCACCCATCTGATAGAAAACTCATTAGCTTGTAACCTGATAACGAGACGGATAAAAGAAACACTTCTTTAACGCACGGGGCTTAGCTGTCAACTGTTCAGCCATAGCGTTCTTTATGTTCTTTTCTTTCAGCAAATTGATATCTCTTACTTTTTCATCTCCATCTCTTTCTATCCCTATTTAATGTATCGGTGTACTAGTTTGGACATTTTGCGCCGGCTAGTCACGTTTGCATCATGCTATACGGTCTGGCATGTTTTAACGCTTAGGCTTGGTAGGTCCTCACCTAACACGATGGGTTGGCAGTGGCCACCAGGGTGAGGGCTGATAAATTACAATTACAATTCAAATCTAGAACAGCAATCCTTTTGTACAAGCCGATGTTTCCATTGACATGTTTTTCAAGTCATGCGTTATTCCAATTTTGAAGGAAATGTAAGTCCACCGTCCTTGCGCCTCGCCCTGCGCTTTGGTCAGAGAGCGTATAGGGCGTCGTTGTGCCAATTTGGTCATGGCACATTGATGCGAGAGTGATTGCAGTTAGATCAATAGTGCCTGAGAAACATACAAGTACTTTCGCGGATTACCCGAAGTTACGGTAGTGAAGGTATGCTCACAGACAAGCAGACATAACACTCTTAAAATGTTCATCGAAATCGCTTTTAACGGTCAATTTAAATGTTTCTTAGTTTGTAGTACTGCCACTTGTGGCGCACATAATAAATTCCCTCGCGTTTGACGTTTGCACACTACAGCCATCTGTTTAGTGTATTGTCCATCACTAGGTATACCACCGACAAAGGTATACTACAGATGGCGGTAGGGTTAACCGAGAGAGGCGACACATCTTAATCTCAATTCTAGATGCTCAACAAATCTCACACTAGCGAATTAATCTTCGAAAAATCTTGTTTCATTTCTCGCATCTACTTGGATCATCTTTTTGCAAGAAATCTTCAGTATCGTCATCAATCTTCTTTCTATCTACACAGCGTACGGGCAGCTAACCACAGCAAATCACAATTTTTCCTGCATCGTAGATAGAGTCGCCCCCCTCGGGATTAACAATGAGAAATGTTCAATGTGTTGTGTCTGTTTGTGATATAACGTTGAGGTAACGTTAGGAAGAAATCAAAACATTGAGAAATATAACGCATCACTTTCAGAAATAATTCACTTCGCAACCGATGAACCACTCTGACGGCCATATGAGTACGCAAAAAATCATATAGTCGCAATATAGCTTGTAGAGGGCAGCTGGAACAAAATAGAATCGTCCATTATTGGAGCAGCTAAAGAGACGCTGAATAAAACGGGATCACCCCCCCCCCCCCCTCCTCGCAGGGTAGAAGCATCCAAGCGATACTTTATAGCGCCACAGAAACGTTTGGAGGACAGGAAAAACAGTCTTTTGAACTAGGAAGCAAAACAAGCTAGAAAGGAAAAGCAAAAAGCATACCAAGATCACTTCGAAGAACAAGTCAAGAAATTTCTACTAGACATTGAAGAAGAGAACACTCTGTCCAAAATGACAAAAACGTTTCGGTTCATCAAACAGCATAAGAAACAGAAGGAGTCAAATAATAAGAAATACATAAACATACACGGACAGAAAATTGTTTGCATTGAACCAAACAAAACTTTAGTTGAATTTAAACAAACAATTCCGGTTGAAATTATATTGCATTTTGTTGTTTCAATAATACTTATTCATATAAATTCAAAGTAGGATTCTTTTTGTTTTAATAAGCCACTTTTCAACTGCAACTATTGTAAAAATAACTATATTCTATTATTAATCCAATAATAGTTCATTTTAATTCAGCATTTATTTGCTGTGTCCATTCCCCGGGCCATGAATGCAAAAATAACTACCAACCATTCCCTCGTTTTCACCCGGACAAAAGTGTAAACAATAACAAAACTTGTGAATTTCGGGAAATAAGTGCAAAATTTCCGAAAATCTTGAGACTTGAGGTAAGTAAGTATGCTGCAGTTCAAGCTGCAGTTGCTAAATATAATCAATTTTCTGTTTTTTTCCATGATTTTTTTTTCGTCGATCTTGTTTTCCGTACTGAGTACCAATGCTCCTGACGCCAGGAAGGCAGCTCCCACACCTGGACCCTACATATCGACCCATCAACTAATTAACCGGGGACCAACGGCTTTACTTCCCTTCCGAAGGATGATCAGTGAAAAAGAAAACAAAACATAAAAAAAATGCCATATTATTTCCGGAGTGATTTGAGATTTGGGCGTAATTGCATTTGTAAACAAATACGTCAATCACCGATTTCTCGCGAATAAAAGCTCAATCTCGAAAAGTATTAACACTATGCGGTAGAGGAATGATTCCTCTATCATTTGGTATAGGTTGTTTGTGAGATTGAGCTTTTATTCAAGAGAAATCAGTGATTGACGTGTTTGTTTTCAAAAGCAATTACGCCCAAATCTCAAATCACCCCGGATTTTTGAATCAATAAACATATTTTTATTTCTACTGCGTGAATTGTCAGACTTCATAAAATAAATATGATTGAATCAACAAGAAATCTCTTTTAAAAACAAACATATTTTTATTGTTGACCCAGCTGCCAAATTTGACAGCTTACGTCAGAACCATGAAAGCTCTTGTAAATTCGAAAAGATTTTCTTTTTGATTTAACAATCCATGGGTTTTGAGGAACAAAAATACTGGATTGTTGAAACAATAATGATTTCTTTTTGCAGCCAAAACAAAATGAAATTCTTATTGATTTTACGTCAAATATTATTACGTTTAAAATATTTTTTTCTGCGTGTACAAGAGTGGGACCAAAAACTGAAAGAGATGGCTAATACTGGATCGGACCACGATGGTAAATGACAGGTGGGCAGGAACTCACAGTCTCCCAGTGTTGGTGAGTTCTTTGCCGTTAATGTTCACGAAAAGTTCACTATTTTGCTATACAGAAATTCAAAACAAAAAATTTTATCTGCGGATTTGAACAGTTTTTGACCTGTTTCATACTACCGGAAGGTGTATGCTGGTCACAAATGCCGTACCAAACTGATTTCCTTCTCAATTAATCAATCTTTGATGTGAAATTCGCTAATAAACACGAGGCGCATTTCTTATAGCAAACATGCCATAACAAAATGGGCATGGTTCATTTAAGTAAACAAACTAACACTTCTTCCGTCTGTGGCACCTATGTATTAGCCGTCTCGGGATCGGACGACGATATCGAGCTGCTAGTAGAAGATGATTGCAGGGATGCCTGTCCGGAACCTACTTTGGAGGAAATCAGAACATCCATATGGGCAACCAGAAACAACAGTGCACCGGGACAAGACAATTTATACAAGGGGCTGTTCATAAACTACGTAAACAGTTCAGGGGGGGGGGGGTTGATAATTATCCACGGCCCATACAAATTTTAATAAAATTGTATGAACAATTGTCTACGCATGGGGAGGGGGGTCAAGAATCCTAAAAAACCGTCTACGTAGTTAATGGACAGCCCCCAATGAGTTCTTCAACTATGGGTTAGAGGAACTTCCAGAGAAGATGACAGATCTCATGAAGGAAGTTTTCAGAACCAATCAGGTTCCTAAAGCCTGGTTAGAAACTGTTCAAATCCCCATTCCAAAGGTTACATATCCGCAAAACACCGAAGACTATAGATACATCACTCTTTGCTCAACGGCGTACAAAATGTATGCAAGATTGCTTTTGAAACGCTTGTCCGACCAAGTCGGTCCTCTATCCGGTTACCAAATGGCCTTTCAACAAAAATGGAGTGCTTCGGATCAAGTGTTTGTGCTTCGTCGAATATTGGATGAACGATGGAGAAAAGAGAAGCGAACCATCCTGATTTCACTTGATTTGAAACAGGCATTTGACAGACTGGAACTGGACATATCAAAAGCAGCCACCATTATCGCCGAAATGGGTGTTTTAAAATCGTTAATCAACCCGAGAATCAACCGGATTATATCCGCATGCCTGCACGAGAAAACATCACTCCAATGGTTTGGGAAGAGGACCAGTTCGATCAAAAAAATGAGAGGGGTAAAGCAAGAATGTCCTCTGAACCCACAGCTGTTCATCTTGATGTTGCTTCATGTCTTACAATCGGTCAACGAATTCATCCCGGAAATCAAATTGGCTCATGGATCGAGGATCGAATTACCGTGCATACTTGGATACGCGGATGATCTTATGTTCATTTGCGAAGAGGTTGAGGATGTGGCAAGGCTCATCGGTATATTAGAGCCGCTATTGAATTCAATAGGACTGGAGAGCAACACTAAGAAAACGAAGGTGTTATTCCGAGACCCCAGAGACACAAAAAACATACGCCCAGAAACAACTGCCAAGTTCGGAAAGTATCAACTCCCGGTGGTCACTATTATGAGATACTTGGGAGCATAATTGACCAGCTACATCTTCAGAACGCATAAAAAAGGCGTACAAAGCATATCATCATCTGTGTTCTTTCCTAAAGCAACACCCTCTTAAATGGAGCGTAGTAAGAAAGCATTGTCTAATTACTCCAGTGGTGACGTACTCCATGGAGGCGAGCATGGAGGTTAGCACAATATTAAAGAGAAATCGTAATTCACTGCGAAGAATGGAATAAGAGATGTTACTGAGTCTTCATAATTTGTGTCATGACGACACAGAAGTGCCTAAGAGGAATGATACTGAGAATGAACAGTCTAGCGATTCAGCAAACGACAACAATCATCACGAAGAGCGTCCACAAGAGAGTAGTAGAACCGTAGAACTGACCACATTGCCCCCGAGTGGCTGGGTGGATACACGATAAACAACAAAATAAGAATAGCAAGGCCTAACTACTACGGGCATATGTATCCTCAGGAGCGATCCAGGCGGAATTTTGAAAACGGCACTTAAGTACAGAATACCAGAACCCAAGAAAACTGGAAGACCGGCATATACCTGGAAAACCTGTATTCGACAGGACGTGGAGATGAGCAAAATTCCCATTGAAGTATGGCAGGATATCGCACAAGAAAGGAGCAAGTTCAAACAAACCATTAAAAACCAGTATAGTAGCATGGTGTAGTCGGAATTTGAGACAAGCAGCGACTCGGACTGGGAGAGTGATTCAGAAGACCTAGTTCCACCAGACTTCCTCGGATTTAGTGCTGAGGACCCCATCATGAGAGGAACCGATTCTGATGACGAGGTCGGTCCGAGACAACGACAATGACAACCCACAAAGCATCCCCAGCCAACAGATGATTCAGCAACACAAGTAAGCCCAGAAATCATAGGTAAGTTCACACAATCGTTATATTAACATGCTTTCCCAATGGTCCCTACTCAAATGTGTTAGCAGTGCCTATTCGACCACCATTGGTTATCTCTTCTGGCGTACGAGTAGTGGATTTATTGGATAGAGCAGGCCTTGACAAATAAGCCTCAAAAGGGCTGCAACCTGTTACAGGTAATCGGTAATCGCAAGTCAGTCCCATCTGCATTTTTATCAATTTTGGGTTAGCATCATTATTCAGTTTATCTTTCTATGTTTTTTGAGATATGCTATTGAAAAAAGGTGGTTTGTTCAAGGAAAATGAAAAACAATACCAAATCAAATTGTCCCACAGCGAAAAGTAACCGCAAGTCAGTCCCATTAGAAAAAAATATGTTAGAAATGTTAGACAACACATCGCATCATGAGATTTGTGTCAAGACAAATTTTGCCCACTTTCCCTAGGGTATCTGGAACATGTCCGGATGTGGCCAATATAGTTGTTACGATACTCAGTTTGACCGCCAATCGATATGGCTTTGAATTATCATGTGATTTGATGTATCGCTTGATGAAAAAAAAACGGTTTTACCACTCCCCTGGGGACACCCGGAACATGTCCGGGTGTGGCCACTCAACATGACTCTTATTGATCTTATTTTTGAATTCTCATGTGAATTGATTTATCGCATAGGGGGTTTGGCTCGTTTATAAAAAGCTCTGGTCTGATGAAGACCCATACTCACCCTCGTACTCACCGGAGTATGTTTCGGCCATTGCTTTGGAACCAGCGGAACAAATCCAGAAACATTCAATAACGTTCTATGGGACCATGGTATCTTTCTACTGTTCAATAATGAGCTTAACTAATGCAGCATCGTCATGGAATTGGGACTGACTTGCGGTTATTTTTCTCATTCACGTTAAATGTAATCGCAAGTCAGTCCCACTCAGATTTTGGCCGATATTTACGATATTTTTCCAATATTTTTGGGTAAACATAGATGCATTCTATCACATTGTACGTTTATTTTTAAATTTATCCCTCCAACATAAATGTCAAATCAGAAAACTTGAAAAATCTTTGAACGTCGTTTTCTCATTTCCAGTTTTTTACAGATTGGACTGACTTGCGATTATGTGCAGTGTAGTCTACCAAAAAACAAACAAACAGGCCGCCATTACCGAGCATGGAAAGCTGGATAGTTGCAATACAGCTTGTACCGATTCTTGTACATACTTACTTTGCTTGAGTATGGTTAGTTGTGGAATCTGATGAAACTTATTGAAACTGATCCCTTTCGTATTTCTTTCATTCTCTTTTCGCACAATGATGTACGAAGTGGTCATTCCGAGTGCTCGGTGGACAAGCGACTTTTGACGTGAGCCTCCTCAAGTTACCAAAAGTTCTACATTCAACGATTAAAATCACTTCCAAATTCCATAAAGTTCAAATAAAGTTCCGACAGAACTTTCAAAGCCACATGGAGCAATCCGCACAAGTCTTTATTAGTAGCAAAATTTAATGTACATAAATATGAAATGATCAGTGGCCCGAATAAATCATAATTCTTATATTTATGCAGTGCATCAACATTCTAACCAAACATTAAAAAAAATTAAAGAGTAATTTCATAGAGGTAATTTCCTGGATTCGAAGCCGTGTATTCGGCATGCGATCTACGACTGTTAACCACTGCGCCACAAGTGTGTTGGAATACCATGCGGACAAACACCAATTTAAAATTCATCAAGGTCTTGTGTTTCGTATTCAATTCAGTCAGCTGGCACTGAAAACTCCAACAGTAGACGGGACAACAGCTCACTTTAATATATCTCAGATGACGTAGCGGTTCGTGCTGGGGCTCTCACGCAGAAGGACTGGGTTTAATTCTTCAAACAGCTCAAATTCTACTACTAATGGTGATACACATTAATTCCTGCCTTTAGAAATAACGTTCATAAAAGTGCGAACTAAATATAGAATTGAGTGGACAAAAACCTTTTTTAATTTATTTTCTAAAAGTTCCGTTCAAGTTCCGCCAGAAGCTGCTTAGAATACTCTTCAATTATGGTGCCGGAACATTCAAGTTCTTATATTAAGCCGTTATATGAGGCTGCTTAGAATTCTATAGACCACTTTCAACCAAGCTGCTTAAGCCACAAATAGCCTTTTATCAGAACTTTTGGTTACTTGGGTCGTCCCAGATGGCTATGGCAATACCAACAATCAATACGAAACTAACGATTTTAAATTGGCTCACTACTTGACTATCCTATTGGTCCCAAGCAAACGTACCCCATTCTAGTCGAAATTCTAGTACTACACAATGTTTGTTTTGATTCGCTATGAAAGTTTGACAGATAAAATGAAGGGTTAGTGGATTTTCCTATGTTTCGAGGGGTGAATCGATTAGCTTGGGATCCAAGAGAGTACCAGAGCTGAGCCAAAAATTTGAGCACGTTATATCGGGACCTTCTAGTCTTAGAGTTACCTCTATGGCAATACAGTGACAGATGGTGGACATGAAACCAACCACACCAACCAGCGAGGAAGGAGTGAACATCGAACCAGGAACGGAAATTAGTGTGGGTTTATCTCCTCCGGAAAACAAGAAAAACCCGGAAAGGGCAGAATCATGTCAGAACCGACCAAGGACGATCTACGGAAGGAAATTGCGGCGGTAGACCAGCGGAACATGGTGTGACCATAGAGGTAACTCTAAGACCACTGGGTCCCGAAGAAAATCATTATTATTTTTGGCTCACTCAGTACCAGAACAACGGTCCCAAGCAGTCCCAAGCTATTTCACTCACCCCTGCATGTTCTGCATGAATCCACACACCCCTGATGTTATCTGTCAAACTTTCATAGCGAATCAAAACAAACATAGTGTAGTAATAGAATTTCAACTAGAATAGGGTACGTTAATCGTTTGCTTGGGACCAATAGGCTACTAAAGTGGTGAGCCAATTTAAAATCGTTAGTTTCGTATTGATTGTTGCTAAAGCTGTCTACAGTGACCATAAATGCGACATTGTAGAGAGAGTTCTTCCATAATAATACCATTAAGTACCTCGTATTACATCTATGCTCAAAGAAGACAAGAAATATTTCAACTCAATAAATGCCTTCAGCAATAGTTGAGAACAGCGTTTCTCAATTTAAGGGTCGTGATCGCTTTTTGAGGTAGATATTTTTTTTTTAAATTTATTACACCGGTTTAAAACCTGATGTTAGCATTTCCAAGTAAAATTTTATTATATCTCATAATCCAAATTCGATTGAACTTTCCAAGTCAAATTTGACTTTGCTTCTGGGAATCCAAATTCGTTGCGCTTTTCCAAGTAAAATTTGGCTTCGCTACTCATAATCCAAATTCGATTGTGGTTTCCAAGTAAAATTTCACTTCGCTTCTCGTAATCCAAATTCGTTGCGCTTTTCCAAGTTAAATTTGGCTTTGCTTCTGGTTATCCAAATTTGATTGTGCTTTTCCAAGCAAAATTTGACTTCGCTTATCATAATCCGAATTCGTCGAGCTTTCCAAGTAAAATTTGGCTTATGGGAATCCAAATTCGATTGCGCTTTTCCAAGTTAAATTTGATTTCGCTTCTCGTAATTCAAATTCGTTGCGCTTTTCGAAGTTAAATTTGGCTTCGATTCTCGTAATCCAAATTCAATAGCACTTTCCAAGTAAAATTTGGCTTTGCTTCTGTTAATCCAAATTCGATTGCACTTTTCCAAGTAAAATTTGGCTTCGCTGCTTATAATTCAAATTCGACAGCGCTTTCCAAGTTAAATTTGGCTTTGCCTCTGGGAATCCAAATTCGATTGCGCTTTTCCAAGTAAAATTTGACTTCGCTTCTCGTAATCCAAATTCGAATGCGCTTTTCCATGTAAAATTTGGCTTTGCTGCTGGGTTATCCAAATTCGATTGCGCTTTTCCAAGTAAAATTTGGCTTTGCTGCTCATAATCCAAATTCGATTGCGGTTTCCAAGTATATTTCACTTCGCTTCTGGTTATCCAAATTCGATTATCCTTTCCAAGTTAAATTTGATTTCGCTTATCGTAATCCAAATTCTTTTGCGCTTTTCGAAGTAAAATTTGACTTCAATTCTCAAAATCCAAATGAGATTGCACTTTCCAAGTAAAATTTCACTTCGCTTCTCGTAATCCAAATTCGATTGCGCTTTTCCAAGTTAAATTTGACTTCGCTTCTCGTAATCCAAATTCGTGGCGCTTTTCCAAGTTAAATTTGACTTCGCTTCTCGTAATCCAAATTCATTGCGCTTTTCGAAGTAAAATTTGACTTCGATTCTCGTAATCCAAATTAAATTTCACTTTGCTTCTCGTAATCCAAATTCGATTACGCTTTTCCAGGTAAAATTTGGCTTCGCTGCTCATATTCCAAGTTCGATTGTACTTTTCAAAGTTAAATTTGGCTTCACTTCTCGTAATCGAAATTCGTCGAGCTTTCCAAGTAAAATTTGATTTCGCTTCTCGTAATCCAAATTCGTTGCGATTTTCCAAGTTAAATTTGGCTTCGCTGCTCATAATCCAAATTCGATTGCGGTTTCCAAGTAAAATTTCACATCGCTTCTAGTTATCCAAATTTGATTACGCCTTTTCAAGTTAAATTTGATTTCGCTCATCGTAATCCAAATTCGATTGCACTTTTCAAAGTTAAATTTGGCTTCGCTTCTCGTAATCCAAATTCGTTGCGCTTTTCGAAGTAAAATTTGGCTTTGCTTCTCGTAATCCAAATTCGATTACGCTTTTCCAAGTTAAATTTGATTTCGCTTCTCGTAATCCAAATTCGTTGCTCTTTTCGAAGTTAAATTTGACTTCAAATCTCGTAATCCAAATTAAATTGCACTTTTCAAAGTTAAATTTCACTTTGCTTCTCGTAGTCCAAATTCCTTTGCGCTTTTCCAAGTAAAATTTGACTTTGCTTCTTGTAATCCAAATTTGATTGTGCTTTTCCTGATGAAGATATTAAAAATTATTTATTTTTTGGTTTGGTGATAAGTAGTCGTCGACTACCCACAACCACAGTACTGTCGCTAGCTATTAAAGCATTCTAGGGCGATTCAATGTTATTTTTTATTTTTGCGTTTTCAAGACATTCTTGGCGTTTCTAGGGTCATTTTGATGTTAATTTACTTTTAAAGATTTAGGTAATTTTTGGTGTTTAAAGAGCCATTTTCCCGATTCTAGAACTCTCTATTTTCACGTATATGAAGCCTTTTTAACTTTGAGGCCAATTTGTATATTAATATTGGTGGGTCGCGAGATTATGGAATATCGGAAAAGAGGCTCACACACTGTAACTGGCGAGTACCAACCATAGTCAACCATAGTTTGAGAACCACTGGTTTAGAATCATTGAAAAAATCCTCTTAAATTTTGAGTCACGTCATTATAGCGATTATGAGCCTCTCTTTTTTGTCACTAGTGAAGTGACGTGACGGTGATAATAGACCCCCTGAAAAGTTAGCGGATTTTCTGAGAAGTTCGCGGAGTTTCTGCCAACTTCATGGGACTTCCAACATCTCCATTATAGAGCAAAAGAAGTCACGGATCTTTCAACAATTTAACTTAATTTAGGTTCTAACACTTGGTCACAGTGAAACATTTGCATTTCCATTTGTTCATTCAATAAATAGTACTTTTATTCAGCAATGCATACCGTTATTGTGTTCACCTCTGTGTAAAGAATATTACAAGAAATATGTTTACCTTTTATTCCGGTGTTGGTTTTTTGTTGTAGTGGAAATAGCCGTCGACTTTAAATTTCATACTAGGTAGGTATTATAGGTTAAAATTCGTTTTTATTGATTTTGCTTTTTGCTTCCCTCGTCCTTTCTATTCCTGACTGCGAATATATATAGTATATAATTATAACCATAGTTGAATAAGATTTTCCAATCATGTATATATTTTTGTCGATTTTTAATTCATGCTCATTCTGGTTTGTTTTTCGTCGCTGCGCTGGCGACCTAATCATTTTCTATTGTTTGTTTGTTGTCATCATTTTCTTCCGCTCCTGATTGATTGGGGGAGACTTGTTCGATTTTGTTTGTCATCAGAACACTTCGTGCAGTCTACACTGACCGTGGATATCAGCCGCGTAATCTCATATGTCCATACTCGTCTGATGCGGATATTTTAAAACAAAAAGCCTTCCTTCGAGATCGAATATAAATACTATACACAAATACAAAATCAAAATACCTATAACCACTCGTTCCCATAATATATTCCCTGCATTTTCTATTTCGCTTTGCCGTGCAATTTTCCGCCGAGGATTTCAATATTTAAAATCTTAAACACACAATTTGCAAGTAAATAGGACAACATTACATCAAATGGGGCAAGAGTCGCTTCCTCACAGCAACATAAAGCATAAAATATATATTGTTAGTGCCAGCCACGCGGACAATTCTCGGTTATGGAACCCAAAAAACGAAAACGGTCGGAAGCAACGAAAAAGAAATGCTTAAAATGTATAAATTGCATGTTTTTTAAACAATTTGCTGTAGGTCGAAGATGGTTTATTCAACCGCTTGCGGTTTTGTCAGTCTTTTCGCTCCCCGGCTGGGCGGTCCCTTGGGCTTGGAGAATTGCGGTCGCAGGTTGAGCTTCCGCGGGTGAAGTTCTTCATACAAGAATTCCTCTGTCAGCTCTTCCCCGTTGTCGATTTCAATCTTCTTAGTTATCTCGATACCGTGCTTCTCAATCGTGGCCGAGAATGGTCCCTTACAGCTGGAGTACATCATCCGTTCCCGGATCGAGCAGCTGTAACCAGGCATCGAGTAGACGAGCACCATATTGTCCAAGTGGTTGCCTTCGTGCTGGTGTTTGAACAGATACAGATGGTATCGGGCGTGGTCCGTTGGAATCTGTGATGGCAGTTTTAGGATGTCAATGTTGGCAGCATTGACCACGTGGATTTTTTCCTCGTCCAAATCGATTCGAAACTGCAGATAGTTGTATATACCTCTACGCATGTCGTTCAGCGCTTGGCTCGTCGGTTCGGAAATCGGACAATTGATACCGCCAAGCGTCTGCTGCTTGGTATCGATACCGAAATCTGTCTTCACCTCACTTTTCCTAATCTCCGCCAGTTCTTCCTCCCGGCTCGTCAACGGGGCCGGTGCACTGAAGTCGAGCTTATGCTTCTGGTAGCCTCGAAGTGTCGTTTCCTCCCTGCTGGTGGCATTTTGCTCCTCCTTGATATGACCCGAACCGAACTCCAGCTTGAGGGTGGCCTTCGTCGAAGCATACAGCATTTTCTGCCGGACCGTGGCCGATTCTGGCACCCAACTCAGCAATAGCCATGCATATCCGGTAGGGATTTTGAAGTCGAGCCTGAAAGAGTTAATAGCACTTTTTAGAAAACTCCTCATCAATTTTGTCCAACTGTGTCCCAATCAAAACCGAAAGAACACACCCTAACACAAACCACGTAATTATGTCCATTGTTTGATCATCTCCAGCAGCAAGCTCAATCGAGCGTGACGCGCTCGGCGATGCTGATTATTCAATAGACACATTTTCATCATCAGCAACAATATGGAATTCATACAAGTTGAATACAGAGAACTTACCGATAAAGAATATAGCACGGAACATCGTCTTCGATGAGTGGTTTTATGAGCGCATCGTAGTCTTTGTCGAAATCTTTCTTGACCGCCTTGTGGTCGACTAGCGTGAGTTCCTCTGCAATAAATTAGAGAATAGTTTTCTAGAGGCACGAACCAGACAGGAATTACAACTTTAATTATAGATTGCTTGCGTGAATTTCAGAGGCCTCAGATAGCCTAGTCAGTAAAGGCACGGTATTACCAATCCGGAGGCGGCCGGTTGAGGAAATCTTTCGGGTTAGAAATTTTCTCGACTTCTCTGGGCATAGAGTATCATTTTGCTTACAACACAATACACAAATTCATGCATTGGTTATCATAGAAATCTCTCAAATAATAACTGTAGAAGTACATTTAGAACACTAAGATGCGGGCTGGCAAAACGCTCGCATACAGAAGCATAAAAAAAACCTATAAGAAGAACGTTGCTTGGATCTAACTAAAGTTTTATAAAACTGCAGCATTTGGAGGTTTTCTTAAATAAATTTCCCAAATTGGAAAAGAATAACGCACTAACTCTCGCAAACCAATTGCAAACAAACAGCTCGAATAAGACAATTTGGAAAACATCTGTGTGAGAATTAATAACCAACTGATGCGAAGCCAATTACAACTTCCGTTATAGCTTCACTTTCCCCTATAACTATAAAAAAAAAATCAAAACGAACGCACAAATCGAGCCTCTAAGCATAATACTTAAATCTACCGACTTCCACGCAAGAAGTGCCTTCGACTCACCGTTCTCGATGGAAACTTTGAGCACTCTAGTTTTCCCGTCTTTGCATTTTCCAAAGAACTTGAGCAGCTCCGCATTGGCTAGAAATAAATATCGGAAACGGAACAAAACAAAGAATCAAAATTAACTTATGCAACACGACACGATACACCCAGCGCATGGAACGGAACAATGGGAAGAGACGTGATACAGACGTCGGTTTCCATGGGTTGTGCGCGGCTGTAGGAGGGATGAGAAGTCACGACCATGGTCGATCGACAGGTTGCAGTGTCGTTCCCGGCTGCCCCCGCCCATCGGGCGGTGCTGCAGGGTGGTAGCGTGAAGGTGGAGCAATATTTTGGGTGTTGTACCAGATGGTTCAAGTTGAGAGGGAAAAGGGTGGTGGAACGATGGAAACCGTAAACAGGAGGGGGAGGAGACAGACAGTGCCATATTGACGCTATTCGCATAACAGACCCATGTCCTATGGAATTTCTATTCACATGGGACTGTTATGCGAATAACGGCAACACAGGAAAGAGCAGAGAAAATATAGAAAATGATTCACTATCTACCCTTGATTCCGGTTTGATGGGACATTTTCGGCTAGAATTTGGCCAAGGATGTTTATGAAATCAGACGAAAACACTGAACACTACTTTTTCTTCGCAAATTGAGCTTGATTGGAGCGAAAAAGTACCGATAAAACTGTTTCCAAAGCCGATGCACTGCACGATTGAAAATGGATTTCCTTTATCCCCGACGGCGACCGACAACTTTCTGAATAAATTTTAATGCTGACGGTGTGCACTCACTCTCTCAGCGGCTTTGACGTAAATGTTCTCTCGCTCGCATTTCATTGATGTGTGAGAGACTGCATCATAAAAATTTTGTTTGATATTTATGAATAATTGAGTGATTTGAGTGACTCTTGCGGGGGGTGCGCCGACTAAAGTCCTCTAAGTAAAAGTACGGACGACGCCACAAAACTGAAAAAAGTTGTTCTAATCGAGCCAATCAGTGGTTCGATTGGAACAACTTTTGACCGACGTCCATATAAGATGAAACAGTCTGAAGAAAAAACTACAAGGGACATCCCTATGGGGTTATACGCAATGGTGACGTAGGACTACGTGGTCTTATATAATAAATCTTATTTGTTAACTGCAACAGCAGCTTGTGTTTTGTGTACACACAAAAAATAATCATTGATAAAATTAAAAATAACATTGGTAGAATTGAAAGTTTGCGTTGGTTCTTTTTGGTTGAAAGCTAAGAGAAGAGATGACAATACGGGGGCGAAAATGAACCACTTTTCTGTCAAACGTGAACCAGCTCCTGATTGGCCGATTTCATGTGCGTAAGATAGAGATAGAGATAGATAAAGATAGAGATAGAGATAGAAATAAAAGAGGAAGAAGCCAATTTTTTTTTATCTAGTTCGTTTATTTGGAAGGCTCAATCGCGTTAGCTTTACGGAGCCGATAATTCATTGTTCACTGTGTGTAACAAAATTCACTTAATTCTATGTCTAGTAGGAGTTGGGCCGATTACTCGCGGCTTACTCGAGGTTAGAAGGGTACATTTTCGAAGGATAGGATCAGGGGAGGAGCTTGGGTAGGGTAGGGTTGAGTAGGGTTTCGTTGTCTCATCAGAGCGTTGTCGCCAGTATGAACGGTAGTGCTGTTCTTGCTTCGTCCGGAGTTCGACCGGCTATGGTGGGTGACCAGTGGGCGACGATGAGACTCATCGAGACGGGGGGACTAGACAAACAAAAACTAATAAAGAGAGACAAAAGACAAAAGGAATTAAATTCTTATACTAGACATTTGAAGAAAAACATAAACGGACTGCATATAGCAGAGATCACGGGTTGCCAACACGTCTCTGATAGGAACATAGGGTTGTCTTCCTTGGGCCTCGAGGGTATTCAAAAGTCGCTCTCTGGCGGCGTCATTATCCGTACATTGCCAAACTGCGTGTTCGATGTCATCGTAACCGTTTCCACACCGACAGATGTTGCTGTCCACGAGGTTTATTCTATTGAGATGAGCATCTAGCGAGTAGTGGTTGGACATAAGTCTACTCATCACGCGAATGAAGTCACGACTTAAGCCCAAGCCTTTAAACCACGCTCTCGAAGAAACATTAGGAATAATTGAATGTAACCACCGTCCAAGATTTCCAGTGTCCCAATCGGTTTGCCAACTCGAAAAGGTACTCTGACGCACTAAATGGTAAAATTCATCGTGTGAAATTTGCCTGTCATACAATTCGCCTTCCTGCACGCCCACCTTTGCGAGAGAGTCCGCCTTCTCATTGCCTGGGATTGAGCAATGTGAGGGGACCCATACAAAGGTAATCATATATGATCTTTCGACCAGTACACTCATCTGCTCCCTTACCTTTGAAAGGAAATAAGATGAGTGCCTACCTTGTTTCATCGATCGAATAGCCTCAATCGAACTGAGACTATCCGAGAAGATGAAGTAATGGTCTGCGGGCATGTTGGAAATCATCCCCAATGCGAAGTTGATTGCTGCCAGCTCAGCAACAAAAACGGAACAAGGTTCCTGAAGTTTGCGGAAGGCGCTAGAGTTTTCATTGAAGACACCAAAGCCAGTGGATCCATTGAGACGGGACCCGTCTGTAAAATATCTTTTCATGCAATTGACTTGTTGGTACTTTTCAGTAAAAATACGTGGAATAATAATAGGTCGAAGTTGATCGGGAATCCCATGAGTTGCTTGTTTCATGGTCAGATCATATTCAATTGAGGAACTGCGATTGGTGAAGTGAACACGGTCTGGAGTATAACAAGGAAGACACATATCTGATGATATGTAGTGGTGGTAGATTCTCATAAATCGAGATTGTGTGTTCAGCCCAAGAATTTCTTCAAAATTAGCAATTATAAGTGTGTTCGTCACTCCGCATTTGATTAGTATTCTGAGAGAGAGCTCCCAGAAACGGTTCTGGAGGGGTGTTACTCCTGCCAGAACCTCGAGACTCATGTTATGCGTTGAGTGCATACAGCCTAGAGCAATACGCAGGCAACGATATTGAATTCGTTCCAATTTTATTAGGTGACATTTTCTTTCCGAGAGAAAGCAGAAAGAGCCGTACTCTAGAACAGAGAGAATAGTTGTTTTATAAAGCATTATGAGGTCTCCCGGATGAGCACCCCACCATGTGCCGCAAATTGAACGGAGAAAGTTGATCCTCTGCTGACATTTTTGCTTCAAATACGTAATATGGGCATTCCAAGTGCATTTTGAATCAAACCAGACCCCAAGATACTTGAAAGACAATGATTGGGTCATGTTTCTGCCCAAAAGATTAAGCTGCATTTGGGCTGGGTACCGCTTTCGAGTAAACACTACCAGTTCAGTTTTCTGCGGCGAGAATTCGATCCCTAGATTCATAGCCCAAGAAGACAAGTTATCTAAGGAATTTTGCAATGGTCCTTGCAAGTCCACGGCATGTGGACCTCTTACGGAAACCACACCGTCATCTGCAAGTTGTCTTAGCGTGCATTGTTCTGCCAAACAGTTGTCGATATCTTTGACATAAAAGTTATAAAGAAGAGGGCTGAGACATGAGCCTTGGAGCAGGCCCATGTAGCTAATTCTGGAAGTTGTCAGTTGTCCAAGGGAAAAGTTCATTTGCTTTTCTGACAACAAATTGTACAAGAAATTATTTAAAATTCCAGAAAGTCCACATCTGTGCAGATTGTCTGACAGAATTTCAATGGAAACTGAATCAAAAGCCCCCTTAATGTCCAAGAATACTGAAGACAATTGCTCCTTGTGTGCAAAGGCCAGTTGAATATCTGTGGAAAGCAGCGCTAGACAATCGTTTGTTCCTTTGCTCTTGCGGAACCCAAACTGTGTATTTGATAGCAAGTTATTTGTTTCGACCCACTGATCGAGTCTCCGAAGGATCATTTTCTCCAACAATTTCCTAATGCACGAAAGCATTGCAATCGGACGGTATGAGTTATGGTCAGACGCTGATTTGCCAGGTTTTTTAATGGCTATTACTTTGACCTTTCTCCATTCAGGCGGTACAATGTTGTTTTCTAGCAAGGAATTGAATAAATCTAGCAAGCGTCTTTTAGCGATATCTGGGAGATTTTTCAGAAGATTGAATTTAATCATATCGCTTCCCGGTGAGGAGTTGTTCGATGAAAGAAGAGCCATAGAGAAATCCAGCATTGAGAATGGTCTATCCAGAGAGCCGCCGCTAGGAGACACTTCTCGAAGAATATTTTGTGCTGGAACTGAGTCCGGGCAGACCTTTTTAGCGAAATCGAATATCCATCGGTTGGAGTATTATTCACTCTCATTGAAAGATGAGCGGTTACGCATGTTGCGAGCCACCCTCCACAAGGTGTTCATTGAGGTTTCTCGTGAGAGTCCCTCGACGAAATTGCGCCAATAACCGCGTTTTTTTGCTTTGATTAATTGTTTCAGCTTTGTCTCAAGCTTTGAATATTCCTCGAAGTAAGTGGAGGTTTTGTGTCTACGAAAAGCTTTGAAAGCATCAAATTTTTCTACATACAATTTTGTGCATTCTTCGTCCCAACCAGGTGTGGCTGGTCTCCTTTTAAAGGGTGTACTTGGAACTTTTCTTTTTTGTGCTTCCAGTGAGCTTTTGTAAATCTAGGCTAGGAATCGATATTCTTCCAATGGTGGAAGCGCATCTATTGATTCGACACCGATTGTCACCGCCGTTGCATATTTCTGCCAGTCGATGTTCCTTGTAAGATCAAATGGAACCCGAGATGGTTCTGCAGAGTGAGGGCCACACTTAATTGAAATGATGATTGGCAAATGATCGCTACCATGGGGATCATTGATAACCTTCCACTGACAATCCAATGATAGCGATCTTGAACACAAAGATAGGTCGAGTCGGCTTTCTTGAGCCGGAGGTTTTGCTATACGTGTCGCTTCACCAGTGTTCAAAATAGTCAAATTGAAATCGTCACATAAATCGTAAAAAATAGCCGCTCTATTGTCGTCATATAGATCGCCCCACCCAGTACCATGGGAGTTCATATCACCTAGAATTAATACTGGGGATGCAAGAATCGAAACTAGATTCCAGAGTTGACCACGGCTAATGGAGGTGCTTGGTGGAACGTATACTGAAGCTATGCAAAGATCTTTGTTCTTCACATTTATTTGGCAAGCAACGATTTCGACGCCGGATAGAGCAGGAAGGGAAATTTTGTAGAAAGGGTAGCACTTTTTGATCCCTAAATGTACTCCTCCATAAGAATCGTCTCTATCCAGGCGTATAATGTTAAAATCGTGGAAGTTGAGTTCTTTATCGGAAGAAAGCCATGTTTCACAGAGAGCAAATATATCACAATCAGAATTGTGAAGTAAAAATTTGAACGAGTCTAGTTTAGGCACTAGACTACGGCAGTTCCACTGTAGCACCGTGATCATATCTTCAACCTCGTTCGACGAATTATCCATCGAAAGATATGATTGATGCAAGGAGGGGCCATGAAACAGTCAATTGCTTAAGATATGATTCTAACGTTGGAAGCAAGGCAGAAACTAAGCTTCTTAGAGGGTCTTGTATGTTGAACATATTTAATATGAATTCCACAATGTCCGAAAAAGCTAGCAAACCTCGTTCGGACTTGGATTTCTTTTGAGAAGTTTGAGGAGCAGCTTTTTTATTTTTTTTATCTTTGTTGGGCAATGGCGGAAAATTCTTGCTGCATCCAGGGATTGGATCAACTGTAGCCTTGGGTTTTGTTTTTTCATCCCCATAACCCTGGGAATTTGGCAATCGTCTGGAGGTGACTTTAGTTTTCTTACGGCGCACTTTCGGGGAAGAAGCCAATTGTCACCTCTTCCTCTTAGGTAGAAAGCGGATAGCTTTCGAATCGAAAGTCTGCCAACTGTCAATTCAAAAGTTGCCCGCGCCCTACTTTTAAAAGCTGAAACTTTCAAAATAAATTGTAGAACAGTCAGGCGAAAAACGGGGCAGTGTTGAAATTGAAAGCGGATTATTTTAAATTCAAAATTAATATGTTCAAAACAACATCGTAGTTTTATTTTAAATTCTAAAAAAATATTACATTGAAAGTTTCTATTTTTACATAAAAATGTTCAAAAATATGTTTAATATTATTATTATATTTTTTACTATAATGATCGAACTGAAAATGAAAATAAGCAGTCAAGTTGCGCGCAGTTCACCGTTTAACGTTGCAACTGAATAATCTTGGAGTTTAGTTCGAAGTTGACCTCTTTCGCCCGGAGGTAATATTCGCTTGGCAAAAGCGTGTGGAACAATGGTGCCGTCTTCTCCTGTGACCAGATTCTTGCAGTAGTTCTCTGCTCCAAACAGGGGAAGCAACACCCCAAGAAATCGACTTCCAGGGACATCATTCACGGATGATCTCGCAGTTTACGAGGACAAATCGTTCATTCCTAATCAGAGCTCACTTTTCTCGTGTACTATTCGCCAGTGGAATTTTCCTTTCTCGTTACCTCGACATTTTGTGTGACAATCCTACCGAAATCTCCTTGTTTCCCGTGGTTACCATCACCCTACTTCCGTAATTTTGTATATTGAACAGCATAATCGTAGTCGGTAGGTACATAACATCAGCGATTCCGGCAGGGGATCACCTTCGATGTGAATGCCAGAGTATCACCCATAATCACCTGTCCGCTGGTGTATGATCTACTGGAATGAAATGAAAGTTAGTTATGATATTTATTGTCGAAGTGAGATAAGAAAGCACATGCCAATGTAAAGATTAGCGCCAATTTGTTTTGAACAGAACGATGCTTTCTTGCATTGAAGAATTCATAGCGTTGCTGTTTTTTTGTCAGCAAGGCTAAGGTCATAGCTATAGTATCCTGTGAGTAATGACGGCCGCTCAAACGGGTAACTGAAAATGGATTTGTATAGAAGCATTCCTTGCCGGTCAGTGGACGGCCCCCACTTACCTATCTGTGACTGTATTTATCTTTGTGAGGATGGTGAGTTATTTACGGGCGTGGGAATATCATCTCTTCCTCCGGAAGTTTGCTCATGCATTCAGCGCAAATTGCCGGTAATCGAAGCCACTGGAATGATGGACGGGTGGGGTGTTATAGCTTATCTAATTCATTTGTTATTTTCAATACTTACATCGATTTCTCAATCATCTGGACACAAAGATTCTCCACTGCTATTAAAATTATTCAACTTGATTTATTTTTTTCAAAAAAAAAGCGGCAAAAGAGGGTTCCGTGCTGCCAGTAAAAACATCGGTATTTTGACAGTTGTACAACTTTTCATTTAAAAGAAACACTTTAAATTTACGAATCGAAAGTAAAAGAAACACTTTCAATTAAAAAAAAAAAATAATTTAATTTTGAATGTTTTCGTAGTTGAAACAAGGGGTGGTCACTCTACACACTTGTTTTGCGCCAACTTTTTTCTCAGTGTACCTCAGTGTGCCGCAGTTGTACCGGCAGTGTCAAGAAGTCATTGAACTGACTTTTGATTGCTTGTGAATAATGCCTTGTTTGGCAACCCGGTATTTTAACAGCTTTTATTTTTGTTTTGTTTTTCAATGTTTTCAAAAACGACACCGACTCCAGTTGGGACTACACACTGGATGCATCCGTCTCCAAGGATGCCTGCAACGGACGAGCTCCGTTGCTACACGATCCTTCCATCTTTGGCGGAAGGCCGACCCCGTACAACGAACTTCAATCATTAGTCAACCAACCCTTCTGGGAGCCGGCGGAGGAAATGGATTTGCACCGAATTTTTCACCACCCGAGTATCATCCGTCGGAAAACTGGAAACCAACACCGGCCAGAACACACGTCGGACTGATGAAGGACGCACCGCTGACCCGAAACGGACCAGCCAATTTTTCCAAGCTGAACTACTTGTCAGAGTCCACCAACCCGTACACCCTGCAGGGGTGCTTCAAGGTCTACAGTGCCTCCAAGAACAATCGCTTCCCAGGCCAGCAATAATCGCATTCTCCACTTCTTCAATAACCCACCCGTATGCCGTCAGAGGATCTGCTGCTGACTGCATTCACCACCAAGGGCTGCCACCAGTCGCAAGTGCGAATGTTCCCGCTGAAATCGGGAAGTTCCTCCTCCGGATTGGTCGAGTTCCCGAGCGTAGCCCTGGCGGTGAACGTCATCATGAAGTGCAACCACAGCGCGATGATCACAAATGCACAAAACTCCCGTTCATTATGAAGCTGTGCTTCTCCTCCTCCAAGAAGATGAACGGTGCGTGGAACAACGAGAACACCGATAACACGTTAGCTTTAAAAGAGCGGAAGCTTATTTTCTGAGAAAAGAAAGGATTTTCCTTTTTCTGGGTAGTTAATGTTATGATTCGTAATTATAATTTCTTATTGTGTTAGTTGGAAGTGCAAAAAGGAGCGAGAGTTGAAAATTGGTTGAACTATTTGAGATTTTGCCAAGACGGTCCTCCAACATTTGGACGATGGAATGGTTGATGTAGCAGCCACCGCTTGTCGTGACCGGCCCAAGATTTCCAGCGCCGACCACGGCTACACAAACTAGCGATGCAGCTCCCACGGCTGCGGCTGATCCCACTGCTGCTGCTGCTGCTTTAGTTGCTGCTGCTGCTGTTCCTGCTGCTGGTCCGTCTCCTCTAAAATTCGTCAAAAAAGACGGACCAGCAGCAGCATTGGAAGCAGCCGCAGCCGTGAGAGCCGCATCGCTAGTTCGTGTAGCCATGGCCGGAAACCTCGGTTAGGTCAAGATACCACTGTCAGCTGTTCTTCGTATGAGAGGAAATGTGGATGCGACTGCCGTCACGGGTGTAACGATTTTGAGAATCCAGCATTGGAAACTTTTAATTTAAAAATGCTTTATTTTTGTTACCTAATACAATTTTAGTTTTTTGTGTGTAGGAATAGGAATTTGAGCGCGGTTCTCTCTGTTTATACCCACTTGAGTATTTTCGATTCATCTCCCCGAATTGAAAAGTTGTATTTTGTATTTTTTTTTTCCGTATTTGTATATATAAAAGCTTTGTGTATTTTTGTATTAAAGTGTATTACATTAATTATGAAATGCATTTTTCGTGTACAAAGTATTTTCGAGGTTTTTTTTTTGTGTATTTCATTTAAAGTATTTTAGTTTTAAAGTGTACACATCAACACTTCTCGAGGAATTTGCGTTTAAAACCATTGTTTACGTTTGGTTGTTCCGCTTACTTCAATTGTTGGTTTAGAAACAATAAATGAGGCTAGTTCAGTAGTGAGTGCCTGGGTGGTATTCATCCCCGTTTTGCTGCAAATAGGCGGTAGGTTACTCAATTGTCGAGTTAGCGTGTACGTTCATAGACCCGGTACAAATCCTTTGAAGATTTGTTGACCTTTTTCCGATTTTCTTGCCTATCCTTAAATGCTTGGGCCGAACAGTCAGTTGTATGATTAAAGCTGTTCGTTAAAATGAGATGCCGATAGCGAGATATGCAATTGACGAGAGAGTGAGGATAATTTTCGGAATATCTCGAAAATCTAACTTCGTTAGATTTGCTCGATTTCCTATGCCGAAGATTGCGATAATACCCCTAATAAAAAATACCATACACGAACGATAACCCAAATGATTGAAATATTCCATAAATGGTTTGGATGATACCCCGAACACGTCGTTAAGAAAATTAACCATAACATTTTTATTAGGGACGGCTAATCTGAGGATTTGCAAGACTGTCTCGTTTACTTTGGTCAGATCAGTGGAAGAAACAGGAGTGGTCCACCCGCCGTGGAGTGTTTTTCTAGGTACAAGTGGCATGAGGTTTTCTAATTGGTGCAGCATTTTAAAAATCCTTTTCCGCTAGTTTTCGTTAGGCAATACTGGATCTCTTCCGAGCGGTGTGTAAGCGTGTAAAGTGATTTGGAGAAGCAGGTAAAGAATGTGTTAGATTCTAGTGATAGTAGGGTAACGCGTGCATGTGCAACGGTTTCTTTCTGTACAGATTCTTGGCAAAGGCTGTACATGCCCGACACACCATCCGAACCATTAGTGACCATTTCTGACCCCACGGTCAGATTCCGAGGAGACCCGGTGTACGCCGGACGAGGGCCGCGAGCGTTACAAACGCGCCCTAGGCAGAACGATACGGCCACGATAGCGCTAAATCAACAATCAACATTTTGGTTACGACCAAAACGCGATCGACGATCGTACCGCGTCACGCAAGCCACGTGTCGACACTACATTCATCAGCTCATTCAGCAAGTCATCTTTAGTTTTTTCTGCCTGTTTCCGCCGAGCAAAGGCAACCGGATGGTTCACCGTCACCCCGTTCTGTTCATCCACCACATCATCTTCATCCGAACAGCAACATAAAAGGTGAGGCGTATAGAACAATTCGAACCGTTTGCACGGAAACCCAATACGCTTGCGAAGCACGCACAATGAAGACGAACTACAGCAGAACATAACCACACACGCTCGATAGACAGGTATATAGGAGGGGAAAGGTAAAAGGTAATGAAGAAGTAGGCAGATGAAGCTAGCACGAACATGAACTGTTGCGCCTGTAGGTAGACTGGACAATAAACCAATATGGAATAAAGGATTTTGTTTTGGAATTTCAATGGCAATGTTTGAATAAAACCGGAATTTTCATGTCACCGGTTTTCCGTTTTAACTTTGCTTTTGTGGATGTTTTACTGGGGAGATTGGCCCCGAAACCAACTGAAAAACTTCCGAATCAGACACGGGTCGGTTCGAGGTGAATGGAACGTCTTGGCCAGTGATAATAACCGTTCGCGTTGGTTAATCTTAGTACTGACCGTCAATTAGGTTCATTCTCTCATCTTTACATCTTTTTCGCTATTTTGTTGCATGCTTTTTGTAATTGGATAGCTCTAGTCAGCCAACTCGCTTCCCGCCCAAACATTTGGGAAAAATAGGAACCTCAAACCTGGAAGGTCTCATACGGTCGGGCAACCTCAACCTTGGTAATTGGTCTTCCTCGGGCGCGGCGCTTAAGCCATTACCATTAATGAGTATAAAAATACACATTTTTGACTGGTACTACATTCTTAAAATGTGTATTTTTTAACACACTTTAGGATCTCCAAATTTACACATTTGTTGACAGCTGCATATAAACACGGCGAATGAGAACGACCCAAATTTGAGTTTAGTTCACTCATAATCGCCAAAAGTGCAGGAACTCAGCGATGAGTAAATTTGCCCCAGGTTTTTCCAGGATTTTCCAGGGAAAAATTCCCGAATTTGAGAAAAATAAAGATTGGATTCACTCAGTGTATTGGTACTACTCCGAGACTGAATAAAATTTTCGTCAATTTCCTCATTTTCCGGCAGATTTTTTAGGTTTTCCACAGGAAACCATGAGACAAATTTTACTCATCGCTGAGTTCCTGCACTTTTGGCGATTATGAGTGAACTAAACTCAAATTTGGGTCGTTCTCATTCGCCGTAAATATAAATAATGTGTATTTTTTACTCCTTTATGTGTTTACGCTGGTTACCGTGTTCGTGAAATATTTCATTCCCACGAGCTGCGTGTTGGCTCCCCCGGCGGCTGTCAAAAAACGATGGAAACTCTCCAAACTAGCACCATCATCCGACGTCACTCATCATCAGCCAAAAGGGCTAAAAGGCAGCACCAGCAGCCAGTGCAGAGTACGAAAGAGTCATCACCGTCAAAAAGGAAGGTGTCGATAAAAAAAAAAGTGGAGTGTTGCAGCGAAGAAAGTCTAAGATTCTTTCTTCGTTTGAAAGTGTTGTAAACGATAGTAGAACCAGTGGAGGAAATTGGCTTGTGTTGTGAAAATTCGTGTTTCCGATCGCGTCGTGGCACGATGAGTGACTTTCTGAAATCGGCAATGAATTACTTCAACGCTGGGCCGACCGTCGGACAGGACAACGAATTCGTCGGCCAGATCGTGGAAATTTCGAACGTCAAGCTGCGAATCAAGCGTGTTATCGCCGAAGGTGGGTGTTCCTGTATAGTGTGGGACAGCACGCAAATGATTTTTCGCTTCCGGAGATCCGTCGCCGCCAACGCAAATTCGATATCCTCCGGATTGGGGGAGGAAGCTGTATGGATGAGATTTTTATCGCTTGTGTAATACGATAGTCGGTCTGTGGGGTGTAGGGGAAAACCGAGACGTGATGGTGGGTGCAGGAGATAAGTTTTTATTCATACCGTGACTTTATTCCTGCGGCTGGTTTTTATCGTAAGGGGGCGGAGGTGGAAAAAAAATGATCTTTTCCTTTCTGACACATTACGCTTTTTTTTTTTGTTCGCTTTTGCTTGCAAATGTCAAAAGCTGCTCTCCCGATAATGGAGGTTGTGTGTAGAGTTTCTCGCGCTTTCACTCTCTGTTTTTGTTATGTGGCATTTTGTTTTGTTTTCGACTTTTTTTTTATGCTGCGATGCTGCGAAGTTTTCCTATTGGAATAGCATAGCATAGAAATCCGGACAGAATGTGAAAAAGGGCCAGTCAAACCAAACGTTAACAAAATAGAGTTGTATGGTACATGTTTTCCAGTTCGTAAGCGAACTTCAAGGAAAAAAAAGCTGTGATTCACGTTTCTTTAGATTGCTTTTACACAATGCCCGACACTTTTAAAAGTTAATTATTAAACCCATCATGCACACAGCACGTAACTTTTATGATGTTCGTATAGTATCGTTCATCTATCGTGTAACATATGCACCAAAATTAAAAAAAAATCAGCAGAAACTTTTTTTTTGTGTTCATGCATTTTAAATATGTAAATTTGTGCCACAGTTTAATCGACAATTATAACCCTAATAATTATGAACATTTCAAATGGTCCTATCTGCTTTGATTGATTCTCTCCATCGACTTCCTCTTTTGATAACGTGCACGCTATGCAAACAGATTTGGTGTTTTTTTAACCACATGGTTTGATAAAGGAGGTTCTTATCTAGCGTCCAGAACGTCAAATACCACAGGGAAACGTTTTGCTTCTGAGTTATCAACGAAGGAGAAAGTCGATGAAGAGAATCAATCAATGCAGATAGGACCATTTGAAATGTTTATCTATAATTGACATCCTCACGCAAAAAAAAGGTCAGGAAAAACCAAATAATTTTTTTTGAAATTTTGTTCTACAAGCGCCACTGCTGCAAAAATGAGATTTCAAATCGACATTTTGCAACAAAGTGACGTTCGTAGAGCAAACTTCCCTTTGATGAAAATTTTTTTGTGTCACATGAACGATGAATGTTATGTACAGACTGAATAAAATTGTATTGTTATCTCTTTTTATCGCACGCAAATTTAACTCACCATTTGCACAGTACAGCTGTAAGTAAATCCACTTTTTACGATTGTTGAGTAAAATTTCAATGCTTAAAAAAAGATAGCATTTACTCAGTCTGTGAGTTATTTCCATCATCCGTGTAGGTGCTGGTCGATGCAGTGAATTTAAAAATATGTGCAAAATTGGTCATAGTGGCGTAAATGGCACTTTGCTGTCACACGGCAGCCATGGTCATCACACTTAATTATAGCGCATTTCACACCAAACTGGACAAATAAGCGCGTTTTCACTTATTTAAAAGTGTGATAAAAGTGCGTTTCCGTCTAACCGTCTTGGTATCTTCACTCTAAGAATCATGCACTTCCATGGTACGTGAAAAATAACGTAGATCCTGAAACATTCAGCCTCTACCATTGCCACCATTCTATCATTGGAACCCTGGGAATCTGAATGACACTTCATGCATATTAACGGGGTTCCTTTTTTATTTGAACTTCTAGTACACCTACGACCACCAGAAAAGCGAGTTTCTGGTAGCCTTGTAACATGATATAACCCATACAAACTTCAACCCGCTTGAGAAATGGATAAATATTGACCGATTTCGCTCAAATTTGGACCAGAGCCTCTACTTGGCATAGCGAACAAGTGACTCCGTGACGCGGAGGGTTGTCAAAAAATGCTCAAAATTTTGGTCACCCAACTGTTCATACTAGTGATCATCAGGTCCATCTTAACATTTTAAAAAGCATGTACGCAGAACATGCTTCACCACACCACATTCCAGTGCTTGAGATTTGGATTGTTGCTAAACCCGATTGAGGGTGTTCATGACAAACAGTTCGTCCGGTGGAGTGCTTTGTGCGAAATACATAAGACACCCGACGGCTTCCTGATACGGAATATTCATGATAGCAGCAGATTCGGGCTCGCATCCTTGGAAAGCTTTTCGCTAGTATTCATCGAAACCTTGCCATCGCCGTCGATTATCACGCCTCTGCCTACACGAAACGAAAATCAATTATTTAATTCATGTGTTTCACTTATACATTTTTGCCAAAGCATCCGCCTTATACATTCCATAAGACAAACCACATAGGTCCTATTAGAATGCATAAAAGGTATGTGTGACCGCTTATACATTTCATTTGACACATGATCTTTATTAACTTTTTGCAAGGCGTCTGCTTATTAGTTGACTTATACATTTTATGAATAATCAGCAATGGAAATTTGCCAAAAGGTATAAGGAGATTTCTATCCGTGTATTCATGTTCTATTATAAATATTATAGCTATAATAGCGCTCGGTTCTTCCAGCGAACAGATACTTTTTCTTTGTCGTATTCACTTTTACAGACATAACACATGGAATATTTCTCACTGTAATAGCAACAATCAATACGAAACTAACGATTTTAAATTGGCTCACCACTTTAGTAGCCTATTGGTCCCAAGCAAACGATTAACGTACCCTATTCTAGTTTAAATTCTATTACTACATTATGTTTGTTTTGATTCGCTATGAAAGTTTGACAGATAACATCAGGGGTGTGTGGATTCATGCAGAACATGCAGGGGTGAGTGAAATAGCTTGGGACTGCTTGGGACCGTTGTTCTGGTACTGAGTGAGCCAAAAATAATAATGATTTTCTTCGGGACCCAGTGGTCTTAGAGTTACCTCTATGGTAATAGTACGTTCAGACTATAGAGTTATAACATAGAGGTAACTCTAAGACCACTGGGTCCCGAAGAAAATCATTATTATTTTTGGCTCACTCAGTACCAGAACAACGGTCCCAAGCAGTCCCAAGCTATTTCACTCACCCCTGCATGTTCTGCATGAATCCACACACCCCTGATGTTATCTGTCAAACTTTCATAGCGAATCAAAACAAACATAATGTAGTAATAGAATTTCAACTAGAATAGGGTACGTTAATCGTTTGCTTGGGACCAATAGGCTACTAAAGTGGTGAGCCAATTTAAAATCGTTAGTTTCGTATTGATTGTTGGTTATAACATGTTATAGCGCTATCTTGATGGTGGTTTCTGTGTTGCAATTAGTTGACAACCGTTATAACATGTTATAACCGTAGAGGTAACTCTAAGACCAGAAGGTCCCGAAGATTCGTGTTCAACTTTTTGGCACAGCTCTGGTACTATCTTCGGTCCCAAGCTAATCGATGCACCCCTCGCAACATAAGAAAATCCATGAACCCCTCATTGTATCTGTCAAACTTTCATAGCAAATCAAAACAAACATAGTGTAGTACTAGAATTTCCACTAGAATGGGATACGTTAATCGTTTGCTTGGGACCAATAGGCTAGTCAAGTAGTGAGCCAATTTAAAATCGTTAGTTTCGAATTGATTGTTGTTATAACTCTCCAGTCTGGACAGCGTTTAAAACATCGTCGCTAAAACATTTCCCGCTATCTGTTGAGAACACTGTGGTGGGCACTACGCTGAACAGATGGCGGTAGTGTGTAAACGTCAAACGTAAGGAAATTGACTATGCGCGCCACAGGCGGCGGTACTACCAACTACGATACTTTTAAATTGTCCGTTAAATGCTTGTTCGATGAACAACTTGCGAGTGATATGCCTGTTTGTCTGTGGTAGTACCGCCACTTGTGGCGCGCATACACTGTACCAAACCACCGTCCTCTGTTCGAATGAAACCTCAGACCATTCAAATCGAAACATCGAAATCGCCTTTTCGAATGATAGCTGCACCCGGATGACGTTTTTTTTTAAATCAGATGATTGTCCTCTCGAATACAGGATGAACATTGTTATGAAAAGGGATAGGGCCTTCAGTTGGAATACGTAATGCTCTCCGCAGAATGATAGTCATCATAAATTGAAATGCATTTGGTATTGGTTCAGCCCCTAACGAAAATCATTCAAAACGACGATGTAAATAATTCTATCGAACGTCATTTGCTGCTCTTAGTAGACAAACGAGGTGGAAGCATAGCCATCGCTATAGACGAGTGCATGGATGGATTCGAATCGGCCGTTATGGATTCTCGATCAAGAGTTAAGTTTAAGTTTCATGTCGGTTTGTCGGTGGTAAAACATCGTCGCTTAAACATTAACGCCATCTGTTTAGTACACTGTGGTGGGTAGTATGCTGAACAGATGGCGGTAGTGTGTAAACGTCAAACGCATTAATCGACTACACTGAACAAAAACATCAGCAATACTTCGACTGATTATTGTATTGCTCGAGCCCTTTAACAACATGCTGTCGAATTTCGGATGATTTCCTTATAGTTGAATTCGTCATCAACTGATGAGCATCCATATGACTGTTCTCCAAATAAAGGATGATATTTGAAAATTGGCTGTAAAACATACAGGGCTCAGAGGACAACAATTTAAGGATAGGATGACTTGCAAATGCTTTTAATCAGATTATTAATTCGATTGTTTATATTTCCATATTTAATAGCCATGAACAGCCATTCATCATGGATACAACAATGTAGTGTTGGTAGAGGAAACTTCCTCCACCACGAAATAGGCAATTCTCGCGTCACTTTTCAAATAGACCAATGTAACAAATGTAAACAAATCGAGTTAAGCGATACAAACTATTGCTCTTCTATCATTGTATGTGATACAAAAACATCCATCCAAATTTACTTTCATTTATTTAAGATAATCATAGGTTAAAAATTGTCCAATGTACAGTTTGAAATGATGGGTACATGTTTGTTACTTTGGTCATTCGGACTGCCTAACATGATTGGTGCTCATTTCCTAAAGGCGGGGCCAATCTAAAGTTAGGTACTCTACTCTGAAATCTGTGAAAGGGAATCTAGTATCATGTAGACAATGTAACACTCAGTGATTATGTCGTTGAGAAAAATCGTACAATGTAACATGTCCGATGTACAGCTTGTCCTATGTGGTTTTTGCTATATTGTAGCATGAAATTCAAATCAAAATTGTGATTTTACCGTTTCTACTGAATTTTCAACAGTATTGCAAAATGTATTGTTTCTAAACAGTTCAAATAATAATCTGTCGAACTTCAACTTCGATTTTCTCAAAATGGTGGATATGTTACATTTTCCACGCTTTACCAATGCCCGACCAACCATTTCGTTAATTTTCTTTAATTTTCTATACATCGATCTTCAAAGCCATTCATAAGACAAATCGATATCGATCGTTACCATTTCATGAATAATTGTAAAGATGCTAAAAGTCTAATAGTGAATCGTTTATAAAGATCTTTCTCAAAATATTGCTACCAATCGTTACCAATGTTAAAATATCGAGTGTGTTGCCAGATCAAAATATCGATTTCTGTTGTAAATTCAAAATATCGATACACAACTGCTGATTTTATTTGTGATTTTTAATCTGAATAATTTCTAGTTTCGATCCCATGCCATCTGGGGTCAAGACGGTTTTATGACAGGTGGGCAGGAACTCACGGTCTCCCAGTGTTGGTGAGTTCTTTGCCGTTAATGTTCACGAAAAGTTCACTATTTTGCTATACAGAAATTCAAAACAAAATTTTTTATCTGCGGATTTGAACAGTTTTTGACCTGTTTCATACTACCGGAAGGTGTATGCTGGTCACAAATGCCGTGCCAAACTGATTTCCTACTCAATTAATCAATCTTTGATGTGAAATTCGCTAATAAACACGAGGCGCATTTCTTATAGCCAACATGCCATAACAATGGGCATGGTTCATTTTAGTAAACAAACTAACACTTCTTCCGACTGTGGCACCTATGTATTAGGCGCCGAGATCTGGGGTGTACTGATTTCGTTGTTGGTTGCTAATCCTCGGGTCCACGGTTGATGCTGTTGATGAGCTTATAAACGACAGGCAAACACACTCTAGTATGTGGTGTATTGAAATTTCTGTAAATCTTTTCATACATGAATTCAATATTTATTTGTCATAACCATCAACCAGTCAGCCATGTAGGTGTAATAGAGGTCAAAAAGGTATCAATGTTCCTCATTGGGTTCCAAATGCCGAGAATTCCACCACGCATGCTATCAACGGGTTATTAAATATGTAGACGTAAACTTGAAGAACTACAATGGTAAACATTTGCTGCGTCGCGGCCATCGGTCTTCTCATTCATTTACCGGCAGATTGCTTCTTCCGATGAAATGATGAATATGTCGATAAATAATATAAACATTGCCATCTGTCACCTGGTGTTTCTCGAAATCTCTTTAACCAGCGATGCAAATCGATAACAAGAAGATTATAAATGTGTATCGATGGCAATCTTTGTTGTTCTTTGTCAAAGTTCAAAGTTACGATGATATCAGTATTTAAATATTTATTGATGAATATTTGTAAAGAATACTAAAGTCCATGTGACGTATCGAAATTAAAAGAAATTTAGAATGGCACCTTTATAGATTACTATCATATGACCGATGAAGAAATAATCTTAAATGTAAGTATCGATCAATAAAGATTTTTAAATGTGTACATCGAAATCATAGAAAATTTAAAGTGAAGAATTGCCGACATAAATCTTTATTTTTGTATAAAGAACTTTGAAGAAGTTTCACGAACGGTTGGTCGGTTGTTCGTACCACCTCGGATAGACAAGAGACGAGTGCACGGGTGAACTTTTGTTCATCTACTAAAAAAAAAAATAGACACAACAGCGGGGCCCTGTTTACTAAAAATGAACACATGAATAATGCTCGCGTAACATTTGAAGAGGGCCTATCAACTTTTGCAAATAATTTGCTAGGTCCTTTTCACGAGAACCGAAGTACGTCCACGTAAACCAAGAGCACTATCGGGAAGGGGAGAATTTCCCCAACCCGATGGTGCTGTTGGTTTGCGTAGGAGTATTCGTTTCGCGCGAAAAAGGCTTAACAAGTTTGGTGTACAAAAGTTGATGGCCCGTTTGAAATGTTACGCGAGCATTATTCATATGTTCATTTTTGGTAAACAGGGCCCCGCTGTTGTGTCACTTTTTGTCGAGTGAGTGAACTCAAATCCATCCGTGCACTCGTCTAGATTTGGAAAATGTCTCGACTTCCCTGGGCATAGAAGTATGATTGGACTTGCCACACAATTATACCAATGCAAAAATGGTACAGGCATCGAAAGCTCTCAATTAATAACTGTGGAAGTGCATCTAGAACACTAAGTTGAGAGCACGCAATAAGCTAATATGCGATATGCAATAAGCTTGAAATGCGAAGAAGAAGAAGAAGAAGAAGAAGCGATGATCGATTCTCTTCATGGATTTTCTCTTTGCATTGCTACAGCTAAGCGAAAAAGTTTTCTAGAATTTGATCAATGCAGAGTTGTAACAGGTTGTATTGGCAATCAAACGCAACGAGAAACGTAAAATCTAGCGAGTTATTAACAAAAGAGAAAAGCGACGAAGGGAATCGATCATCGCGTTGCATGCTCACTGTCGAATTTTCCAAAAAAGAATATACTTATTTTCTAAACCCAGTCACTTTATTAGCCTTCACTTATCCAACAAAACATTACCCCCAGGTGGTTTTGCGTTCGTGTTCGTCGCACAGGACATCCAGTCCGGGAACGAGTATGCCCTAAAACGGCTGCTCGGTGCCGACAAGGAAGAATGCAACAACATCATCCGGGAGATCAACACCCTCAAACAGGTCTCCGGCCATCCGAACATTATCAAGTTCATAGCGGCGACATTCATCGATCGTACTCAGAATGCTGCAGCCAAGCGGGCGGAATATCTGCTGGTTACGGAACTATGCAAGGGTGGTTCCCTGTACGATTGCCTGGAGAAAGACCTGCTGCCGGAAACGGTGCTGCGTGTGTTCTATCAGGCGTGCAAAGCGGTTGCCCATCTGCACACGCAACCGGTACCGATCAATCATAGGGACATTAAGGTATGTGGGTGTTCGTTTTCATGTTTTGGTATAATAGACGGAATTAATCTTGCGCCTGATTTTCAGATTGAAAACTTTCTCATCGGAAGTGATGGCCAGTTAAAGCTGTGCGATTTTGGATCGTCCTCGACCGATACCTACGCTCCGGATCCGAGCTGGAACGCTCAAAAGCGGGACATGCTGGAAGATCACCTTGGTCGATGTACGACTCCGATGTATCGATCACCGGAACAGTTGGATACCTGGGCCAACTACCCAATTGGAGTCAAGACAGATGTGTGGGCCCTGGGATGTATACTGTTCTGTTTGTGCTATCGGAAGCATCCGTTCGAGGATTCCGCGAAGCTTAGGATAATAAATGCTAACTACACCATTCCGAATGATTCGCGATATGTGTGCTTTAATGAGATTATTCGAGGATGCCTGCAGGTGGATCCTTTGAAGAGATTTGATGTATCAATGGCTCTGGAGCGGCTGGCAGCTATATCAGAAACGAAAGGATGGCCTTTAAAGGGTTCACTTACATTAGATGGTAAACCATTGATCACGCCTCCTAGTGGACCGACTCCCAACCTTAGTCCCATGCATCTCCCGGATGTGGCGGCAGCAAATCATCATCCACCTCAGCGACCAGCTCCTCCAAGACCAACTCCTCCGGTAGGTACCAATGCGGGTCCACCTCAGGAGAGGAAAAATCCTCAACGTCCGCCAGATCCGGTTCGTCCTGCTCCACCCGTTGTAGTTCCTCCGATCCATCATTATCCCCATCAACCACCAATGGTGGGTGCGGCCGCAGGGGGAGGTGGTTTGTTTTCCTCAATTAAAGGAGGAGCTGGAAGCTTTCTGAAAAATCTTAAGGATACCTCTTCAAAGGTAATGCAAACCGTTCAGCAGAGCATCGCTCGTACGGATCTCGATATTAGCTACATCACACAAAGGATCTTGGTTATGCCATGTCCTTCGGAAGGCTTAGAGTCCACCTACAGGACGAATCACATTGAAGATGTGAAACTCTATCTGGAAAGTCGGTTCCTTCCAACAAAGCTTAGTATTTACAATCTGGGTCCTCGAAATTGTCCCAGGTTGCCGCCACCAGTACGCACCGTTGAAGGTAGTTTCTTATACTCCCCCGTTCCACCGTCCTACAAGGCACCGACTTTGGCTGGATTGTACTCGCTAGCGGAGGACATGTACGGTTTTTTGAACGCGGATCCAAAAACCGTAATCGTCATCCAGAGTCCAGACGCTGGCAAGGCCGTAGCTGCAACGATGGTTTGTGCTTTACTGGTGTATAGTCAGTTGGTAACGGAACCGGAAGATGCATTGCAGATCTTCGCCGTCAAGAGAACTCCTCCCAATATGAGAGCTTCGGAACTGCGGTACCTCTACTATCTTGGCGACATTGTTCGATCGGTGCCGCACTTGCCGCACTACTTTCCGGTTACACTTGTTTCTGTCACTGCTAGCCCCGTTCCAAGGATGACGAAAGCTCGAGATGGCAGTCGAATTTATGTCGAGGTAGCATCAGGTGATCGAATTGTATTCAGCACTCTCCAGGATTACGATCGAATGCGACTGTACAATGCTACTGAAGGAAAGGTTACCCTCACTCTGAACATTACGGTATGCGGAGATGTTACAGTTACGCTGTATCACGCTAGGAATGCCCTTGGAGGTATGGGACGCCCACAAGGTTTGAAGATTTGTCAATTCCAGTTCAACACTGGCTATATTCCGGAAGAGGAAACACTCATCAACTTCAACAAATCCGAGCTGGATGAAGTTCCGGATGTGGAACATGTTCCTCACGGTTTTCACGTCGGCCTTTCCGTATTCGTTGGCGATTCGGAACGACCCCCGTCCAACCAACCTCCATGGATTCCGGCAAAACCCCAAAGAGACCCGAAAATTCTGTTTGCTTCCCAGCTCGAATACGAAGAGAACGTTGACAACTTCATTTCCAAACCAACGGCTTCCAAACCAGCTGCAGCTCCCAGTCGGCCTCCACCACGTCCGGCTGCTCCTTCGCCACAACCTTCAAGGGCTCATCCTACTCCTTCGGCTACGACTGAAGATCGTCCTCCGAGCGTTCCGAACGATGCGGATCTTCTCAATTTGAACAATGCTAGTCACACGATAACGGAAGACCCGAAACCTGAACCCAACGAAGCTACTTTTGATCTGTTAGGAGGATTTGCTCCACCGGTAATCGAGACCACTCAACCTAGAGCCAACACCGGACCACCCGCAGGTCTTGATGACATCTTCGGAACCCTGGACGGTGGTCCGGTACCGCTTCAAACCACCAAATCCAGTACCGATCTCAATGGGCTCAATCTTAACTTTGACAACTTTGGCGGTACAGCTCAACCGGCTGCCGCTTCCAATGGTACCGGATCCAACGGGGTCAACAACCAGTTCAACAACAGTTTCGGATTTGATCCATTTGCCGGGATTAGTGCAAGTGCATTCCACAGCAGCCATCAGGCACAACCTCAGCAGCAACAGCAGCAACAGCAGCAAAGCCAGCAAGCTCAACCAGCCAGCAAGGATCCATTCGCAGACATTGGCAATCTGGCTTCAAATTTAGGCACCGGAGGATGGGGTAAATCCGGTTCAACCATTCCACCAACTACGACGCCGAGTCCGCGATCGACTCAATTCTCTAGTCCAACGCATCAGGTGAGTGGAGCTAGCACGGCCAATCCATCGCCGAGGGCACCGTCAACTCCGATCCACCAACAGCAGCAGATGCGTAGTCCCAATGCAGACCCGCAGAGACCGGACTACAGTCGGTCACACTTTGATCAACCGAAACCGGGGGCCGCACCGGCCAGCAATGGAGCCAATGGACAGAAGGAAAAGCCCGGTGATATCTTTGGTGATATTCTGGGATCGCAAGGGTATTCGTTTGGTAGTTTGAAGAATCAGGGTCCGAGGACGATTAATGATATGCGCAAGGAGGAACAGATTAAGGAGATGGATCCCGAGAGGCTTATGCTGATGGAATGGGTAAGTTGCCTTTTGGATTTGCAGGAATTTGAGCTTTCGTAAGTTTTAAATGTGGGTTTTGATTTTGTAGACGGAAGGCAAAAAGAATAACATTCGTGCATTGCTTTGCACGGTTCACACGGTACTGTGGCCTGGGGCCAAGTGGACAAAATGTGAGATGCACCAGCTGGTCAGTGCAGCGGACGTGAAGAAGACGTATCGGAGAGTATGTCTTGCCGTACATCCGGATAAGGTAAGTTGAGATTTGTGTTATTTTATAGCATTCGCTCTTTGATTATTTGTCAAAAGGAAACCCTGTTAATTTTTTTTACAAACAATAGAAAATAATTTAAGAGAACATGAATAGAAAATTCGGGTTTGAATGATTTTTTTAAGATCTGAAAATATTCAGAAGAAATTCAGGGTTCATCGCAGATGTTAATTTCGGTTTAGTTTGGCTAACGATTTGGGTTAGTGTGGGGAATTTTGAGGAAATTTCAAATGAACATGAGGAAATTTTAAATGAATATGCTGAACAGTTTTAAATGAACTGTTGAATACTCTCTGCAGTCCGCAAATCGCACCGTATGCTCCATAATTTGTGCGACGTAGAGGCAGTCTTAGCATAAGGATGTTACGAAGCGGTCGTTGTTGAACATTCAGGTTAATTTGCCTCAGGATAGCCTCGCAATCTGTTCTACCTTGCAGGATATAGGTCACGGTTAGGGCTCTGCTTGTGTCCCTTCTAGCCCGGAGAAATTCTAGGTCGATAAGTTGACAACGGCTCTCGGCACCGTTGTTGCAGTTTGGGCTCCAAACCGCTGAACAATACTCAAGCGTCGATCGAACAAGCGGACAATAGAGAGATTTTAGACAGTAGATATCGGTGAAGTTTTTAGCTGTCCTAAAAATGAACCCTAAAGTTCTTGACGCCTTAGCGACAACATATGCAATGTGTTGCTTGAATGATAGCTGCAAATCCAAGATCACACCCAAGCCTTTCACCTGATTCACGCGTTCGATTGTCAAGGCAAGCAGGTCATAGTAATAGTGGAGCATTTGGCTGGGTTCACTACCATTCTGTTTAAATTGCACCAACTAGCGAATACATTCAGCTGACGTTGAAGAAACTGACAGTCAGCAATCGAGCGGATTCGTAGGAAGATTTTGAGGTCATCTGCATATGATAACCGAGGAGCTTCGACGGCCAGATGCACGTCGTTGAAGTACAGTATAATAATCAACGGTTCCAGGTGACTTCCCTGAGGTATACCTGATGTGGCGAAGAAGCTAGATGATCTGCATCTCCTATGGCAATCTTTAGTGTGCGACCGGTAAGATACGATCGAAAGCAATTTAGACGATAACGCATACACCGAGCCTGCCGAGTTTAGCTATCGCAATAGCATGGTTCAACTTGTCGAATTCTGCGGATAGGTCTGAATAAATAACGTCCATTTGAACCAGATCTAACATGCCATAATGACGGTTCCATAATCACTAGCTCGAATAGCTTCGAAACGGCACTTAACGATGTAATTCCTCGATAGTTATCCACAGCTCGTTTCCTTCACTTTTTGTGGATGGAATTATGCCACTAGAGAGAGACATGGGGAACAGACGATGAAGCGAAATTAACAAACTAGCAATATGTCTCTTCAAAAATACAGATGGAACTCCATCAGGTCCAGGATTGAAGGATGACTTGAGCAGAGTCGCGGCCTTGGAAATCATCTCAGCATTAACATCAATTGCACCCAGCGTTTGATCATTTACTGGAATGTTCCTGGCAGCCAGGGTAATATGGTCGTCAGTTAGTATCTCATTTGTGAATACACTGGCCAACTTGTCGGAAAAAGGCGGCATATATCCTGAACGGTGGCAGCAACTTCTCTGTTGAATTCCATAGACGATGGAAGGCCGGACTCCCTGCGTTTCTCGTTCACATAGTTCCAAAACGATTTCGGGTGTAGCTTAGTTTGCGCTGGATGCCTCGTTGGAAACTTGAAAAGCATTCACGACTGACTCGCTGGTACATGTGATTCAGCTTCACATAATGTAGTTTCAGAGGAAGCGTGCGATACTTCGTAAATCTTCTCAATGCTACTCTCACTTCTGTCAAGGATGGTGAGAAACTTTGAGGTGAGTTCTTTTCGGGACTTGTCTGTCATTGACATATGCCAAGACGTGTGAAAAGGTTTGCGCTGCAGCCTCAACGTCATCTGGATCAAGGATGTTCTCCCATACCATGCTAGATAACACATCTATGATACTACAATGGTCAGCTTTACGGAAGTCATAAGAAACCGCAGCAGGATAATCGTCGAAATCACGCACGAGTTTGCCCTCAACAGTGACAATTAGAGGAGGGTGATGTGGAACTAGCTTAATTAGGGCACAAGGAGCCGAGGAAATTAATGGAGCCCTGTCCTGAGTGCTCACGAAGCAGAGGTCCAAACTTCGATTATTTTCGTTAAATACATGATTAATTTGAGAGATCGTTGCTGCGCTATAGTGGTCGAGAAGGCTAATAGCTCCTGCGTGAAATGTAGAGCTATCAGGATCTGGATACAGGAATCCGCTATGACATGGACTCCACGAAACGCCTGGCAGATTGAAGTCACTCAAAATGATGGTTAAATGGCACTTTCGATAACTGTGAAAACTGACCGACAGTGAGTATCGATGAGTTCATTGTCCCGGACTCGATTGGGTGGAATGTACAGAGCGCATAGAAGTAGTGTGCGATTACCCAGATTGATGCCTGTCCAAACCTGTTCCACATAGTTCCATGAATAGTTCTCGATGGCCTTTGTCTCCAACCCGCCTCGGCAGCTACAAGAACACCAATAGATTTCGGCTGTTGTTAGGATTCCGATGGCAACGAAAGACCTCGTAGTCAGGATCGAAGACTTGACTGGAAAGCGTTCGAGAATCGAGCCACGTTTCGCACAGTAGACATCAGAATTCATTCCACTGGCATTTTGGTACGACTGCTCTCTCTGGAAATGACAGATACATCAGGCAATAACTGACTATCGTCAAGTCTGATTGAATACTCGCCATAGTTAGTGGGTTTGGAGACTCCCTCTCCACATCTGACTATAATAAACGAAGACTGCTGATGGCAGGACTGACACGGAGGGATTTGGGGCTTCCATGGGGCTTTCTACGGCGCGTTCCGGGTTCCCAGGATTGGGAGTTACAGAGGCATCATCACAATGACTAACATAGTCCGAATTGCTGAAAATTTGATAGGCATCAGGCAGTGAATAGTCAATATATTGATTGTACTTGCCTTTAGAGGCAAGGTGGAAGACTCCTCATTAATATCCAGCCACAGGTCCAGGACGACTATGCTGAACGCTGGCAGGAATCGGCACGACTGGGCTGGAGAAACCAGGTGCTTCCAAAGAGCGGTCTATTGTGCGTTCCGGAGATGAATAAGGATTGTTCGAACAGTAAAGCGGATGTTGTGAATGAGCAGTATCAGAAGTGCTTCTCAACTGGAAACAGCCGGCAGATGCTTGAGGCGTTGCACTGGAACACGGAAGCTGATCAGGAAAATTACTGTAACTAATGTATGCATATTTGCCTGAAAACGATGAACACCAACGAACTCGACCGCAGGTCCAGAACGACGCTGATGGCAGGAAATAGAACGACTTTGATGGTGGGAAACAGCTAGCGTGACTGGATCGAATGGTTCGCGGTCTCCCATAATGCGACAGGCAGTGCGTTCTGGTCTACAGCGTTCCAATTCACAACGCGGCATCCAATTCTGAATCAGCATACTGGGTCTAGTCCAGAGCTGGGAGTTCAGAACTCGGAAGGCCCCGGAACAGGAGAAATCGTTCCAGGCTGGCGTGTTCAAACGAGGCATCCACATGTTTTTTTAGCCGTCTTCAAATTCACGGAACAAAATTCCTTTCGGCCATGTATCCGATGTAAGAGCAACTTCACGTAGTTTGGGAGCCAATCCGACTTTATACGATATGTAACTCATACTACTGATGTCGGATCCTTTTTTAACTAGCGGCACAACCTTGATCGGATCATCGCACTGTACACAACCTTTGACCAGCTTCTCGATTGATTCCGATTTCACGCTAGGATGTATACGAGAAAGGTACAGCCAAAACAGCTCGGTGGGTTCAGGGACAGTAAGGACCTCGGTAAAGACATTGTCATCCGTTACTGCTTTAGAACCACCAACAAGTGATTTGCTGGTGAGCGAGCCTTCATCGCGGCGCCGTTTTAATGGCCGTTGACGCATAAGATGATAAGATAAGATGGCCGGAACTCAAGTGTGTTGGAGTTGTCAATGCGATTCGTTTCGACAGCTGAGCGATCTGCTGTCCTTGCTTAGTCATTTCCTTCTTAAGCTCAGCATGTGCGATTTCCTGTTTCCCGGTGATAGAATTAATCGCACTACCAAACGACGAAACAGTAGTTTTGAACCGGGCACATTTCATCAGCTTCGCGCACTCGTTGCACATACAAAACAAGTTCGGGCTAGTGTGGACAATGTTCAGAAAAGCCTTGTTCAACTTTGTGCCGCCGCATTTCAGGTGAATCATCCTGTCGCAAAAAGCCATGCAGGAGACGGATTCTTCATCGCCTTTAACTGGTTTAGCGCATTGGTCACAGGCCGAAGTCATGCTGATTCAGTTTCTAAATCTAATTTAGAAACAGCGGTGGAGATGCTCTAATACGCAAGGAGGAGTTGGATTATGCAGAGCGTCTGATTTTTTTTTAGACTTTATTAGAGAGATTTTTAGCCGTTGGCTAGTTTATCTCTATACAATGGGAGGCCCCAGAGGGGGGTTCTGGCAGCAAATTTTGTTACGGAGTTGGCTTACAATTCACATGTACTCAAATAGAAGCAATTAAAACAGATTCCAGTAAAAAGACTAACAATACAGGCAACGAGAAAAAAAAACAATCTGGTACATCAAAGTTAGGTAGGGTTTTGAAAGATATCGGAGCGGTACATCTCTACCGGAGGGGTAATCCCCCGTCCGGTAGAGATGTACCGTGAGCCAAAAGAAAGTTAAAAGGACCTAAATGTTGTTGTATAACCCAGCGTCCTTGAGGAAATAAATAACTGTCGCTAAAGTGGAAGGTTCGTCGCCCATGTGGGATACACCTTGATTGGACTACATTGTTCTCCCTAGAAGCATTGGCTCCACCCCTTGCTGAACGAATAGTTGAGGAAACACACTCACACAACCACAAACCCTCCACCGAGCCAACGGCACAAGAGACTGTAGCATCGTGTCTCTTGTCCTTTTGTTCCCCACACCATCGTGAGAGTAAGTCGTGCGTCAGTCTGTCTCCTGGGCTGGACGATTTCTTCCGGCTGCAATACGGGATTTCACAGCCCAGTATGTCCCTAATGCTGTTGGGAAGTGCGTACTGCTCCCTTAGTTGTTGGTATTGCGGACACAGGCATAGGATGTGTTCCACCGATGCAGTGGTTCCGCAAACGTAGCACATTCTGTGGAACTGCGTCCCACCAAAACTATGTGAGATCCTTGTATGGCCTGTCCTAAGACGAGAAACCACCTTCTGGTCCCGTAGTTTCGACATATCCGTCCACTTGCTCGTCGTTCCTTTGATTCTTCGGATGAAGAGAGATTGGGATTGGCACCACTCTGCTTCCTAGGCTTCCCACATTTTGCTGACTATCCATCGCTTTATGTCCTGTAGTGGCACTTCGTCGGTGTAACGGGGGCCAGCTGATCCAGACCCTGCCAGGCTGTCGGCTTCGCTGTTTCCTGGGATACCGCAGTGCCCAGGGATCCAGGAAAACACCGTGTTCGGAGGTGTGGCCTCCACAATCCAGGGGTAAGTCATGGTCTCCGATGTAAGGGCTTGTAACACGCTGTACGGATCGGATAGCACCAGTATGAGCCGGTCCGAGGGTGTTGTAACGGCAATAAAAATGGCCGCAGCTTCGGCGGAGAAAACCGAGCATTGTGGCCGTAGGCTGCTACTCATCGGTGCTGAAATTCCGGCTACTCCAATTCCGACCCCGGCTCGGGAAAGCGATCCGTCCGTGTATTTGTGGGCATGGGTTGGGTAGTCCGAGCCTAGCAGTTCGGCTATTGCTCTCTTCAGTGCTGCAGAGTTGTTTCCAGCCTTGAACCTGTTTTTTATCTGACTCTCGATTTTTGGTGGAGGTATGCGCCAACTTTTGTCTCCGTACCAGTGGACCTTGGCCACTAGGGGAAGCTCCGAATTGGCAGTCATGCGGAGGAGTCTGTTCCCCTCATCGAGGAGAAAAATCCTGTCATTTCCGGAGGTCATTGCGGTAAAGGCAGCGGCTTTCGCTGTAATTGCTGCGGTTATACGATGACGGAAGGGCAGAATACCCGCTTTGATGCATGCGGCATCGACGGGCGTTGGCGGAAGAAGACCGGAGACAATCCGAACGAAGGTGTTAAAAGTTGGTGCCAGTATCTGCACGAGCTTTTCGGAGCGTCTGATATCGACAATAACACAACAGTAAACACTACAAGATGATCAATTAGATAACTTTTTCACTGTTATCACAACACGGAATATGCTCCAAATAGACGATTATCGCAACGAATTGCACTTTCCACTAACAACCGGTAAAATTTTGCAAGTCTACAGAACGGGAAAAACGAAGAACGATAGCCCGTGTGATAAAAAATCATCAAATTTAACAGCGCAAAATCACGACGATGTGAACAACAACACGTTTGGCAGACATGGTTGGCATCAGACCCCCTTCACTCTTTGGAATTTATAGAGCCAGATAACAGCGCCAATAGGTTTGTGACGATACAACGTTGAACTGCAGCGTTGGAAGAAAACATGCACACCATCATACATGTACGAACCCACCAATGATTTCGATACGTTGCGTTGTTTCCATGTATACTTCTATCACAGACAAACAGACACAACACATTGAATATTTCTCACTGTAAAACATCGTCGCTAAAACATTACCACCATCTGTTGAGTACACTGTGGTGGGCACTACGCTGAACAGATGAGGGTAGTGTGTAAACGCCAAACGCAAGGGAATGGACTATGCGCGCCACAGGTGGCTGTACTACCAACTACGATACTTTTAAATTGTCCGTTAAATGCTTGTTCGATGAACAACTTGCGAGTGTTATGTGTGTTTGTCAGTGCTTCTATGCTTATAAAGATTTTGTTGAGCAACTGCTTCATAAATCATAAGTTCTCGATTACTTTTTCGAAGAGACGTATCTGCATTTGCATCTTACTGATACCGGTGGTGATATTGGAAACTCGTTCACTCGAAAGCAAAACATATTACAACCCCATCATGATGTGAGCTTGAATTTGTGATTGTTTTCTCAAGCGTTTCTGATGCATATAACGTAGTAATGATTGAAAATCTATGCAATAACGAAGTGAGAATCTTACTATCGCAATAAAATGATGATGGCATCGAACATCCTCTTCCCTCGGCTTATCATCAACGTCTGCGCTGGCATATGTCATACTGACACCTGCCATTTATTGAGCCCTGGTGGTGAAGTTGGCAGTTTAAATGTGCACTCACTAGATGGCATTGCGATCACATAAGGGTGGTGTATCCATAGCCTTATTCGAGGAATTGATTATTGGGATATCTTGTTAATTAAATATCTTTGTTGGCATCCTGTAGGACGTGTGCGTAAGTATGCTAGGTAGATTTTCAAAAAGAGATGTTGGGGTCGTTCCGGAAATGTTCAAATAAAGTTCTATGAACTTCCAAGCAGAGTTAGGAACGTTAGGAATGTTTTCAAAATAATTTAAGAGTTCTTCAAGTAATAATCTAGGCTTCGATAGAAATCCAGGAATATTTCAGAAGAAATTAAGGGAAGTTCTGTGCGTTGTCAAAAGTCTAGGTTTCTACGCGATCACAACAGCATCGATTTAACGATGACTTTAGCTGCCCTCTCAATTACTTTTAGATCGACAATTCCCTAAAATCTACATAAACTTATCAACTTTCAGCACACCGGAACCGAGAACGAGAGCCTGGCGAAGCTCATCTTTATGGAACTGAACAACGCTTGGAGTGAGTTCGAGAATGATGCCACGCAGCAAAATCTATTTGCAACCTAAAATGCTTCTCCTTCGAATACCTAACAACTGTAAGACAAAGCTTGAACTTTGATCAAACAAAGCTGCATTTGTTGTTCTGCACATACAACACTCACTACACATTCGGTTCCAGTTTGTCCGTAAGTATGAGATAGTCGATAGAGCATATATATGTTGGGGTTACCCGAAATTGGGCGGAAACTACGTTTTATGGATTTAGGACTATGATTTTGTTCACTCTGTTCGAATTTAAATTTTGGTTAGTTTCCTACGTTTTCTACAGCTGGTTGTAGCTTACTCTAATGCTGCTATATATTCAATAGTGGACAAACAGATTATTTTTTTTAAGGACAAATTATATGAAACTGTAAAACTTTCATCGTACTTTCACAGTGTTGCACGAATCAATTAAAATCCAACTTTTACGATCGCTTCCCAATTACAGCGTTGCCGACTCCAGTTATGGCTATACATACCAAAATATCTGAAAGTGTGAATTGAACTTGTGTTCATCCCTGAAGTGCTTCAAAATATTAATTTAAAAATTCACGGTTTTATTTATTTATTTTTTGATTATTAAAAAAAGTCTATCTATTACCTACAAACTTTAAGTTTTTTTTTAATTCTTTGTTAACCGTTTGGAAGGTATGAAAAACCTTTCCTGCTTTTAGATACTTTTTTTTTCTGCAGACATTGTTTCATTCAATTTATTAATTTGATTAAATTCGGTTACACGTCATACCTTATGGAGCACTTTTAGGTCAACTGGTCCGCTTCACCCAAAGCGCTTTATTTTAGACATGTATTCGATATCACGTTATTCATCAAGTTATTTTGTTGAAAATAACTCACTTTCAGCTCAACTTGGCAGTCCTAATAGGTGAAATTCGTATGATTAAATCTTCAGTGAAGTTTTTGTTCTACATTCGTCCAGTTTCAGATTATTTGTTTACTCATTATCAGAGCTCTATTTATCAACTTAAATGCTGAAAACGTTGAGATTATGCTAATAAAACTATAAACGAATAGAGTTTTAAACCCACAAAAAGATATACTTACACACTCTCGGTGTTATAATATAAATTATTATTGTCTGTATCATCGGATACAAAGCGCGCCGAAACCGGTTTCGGCGCGTTTGACTTCCAATGAAACAGACAATATTACTAGAACAACAAGTAAACCAACCAATCACAATCTGTACCCCACAACAATTAGCAATGTAAAATAATAAAACAAAATATATAAATTAAATTCAAGCAACTGTTGTTAAATGTGAATGTACTAAGCCAGAAAATACACCACATAGTTTAGCTGAATCCAATAGACAAGTTAAATTATTAAGCAGCATTCGTTCGACGCTTAAGATGTCAGCATCGGATGACGTAAAAGAAAAGTTAATAGAAGAAAAATAAAACTGTGATTGATTTTAAGAGAATGCTTTCGAGTAGGCGAGTACGGATAAAAAGAGAAGAGAAACAAAGTGAGAATTGATTTCATATGCTCAGTTCAAAGTAATAAGTGCATGTTATGGACAAAGAATAAACAAATACTGTTTAATCATTTTCTTCATGGTGATTCCTTGCTTGTAAACCGAGTTGCGGCCATTCGTTTGTCATACAAAAATTTGTTACGGAATTATGAAATTTCTAGATGTTTTGATGATATTTTGCACTTGCATGTTACAAGAAGAGATTGTAACGTATGTGTTTGACACATGGAACCTGTCAATTTCACTTTCAAAGAGTCATAATTTTATGTTCATGAATTCTGAAAAAAAAAACATTCTTTTATAGCAAACGAATGGCCGCATTCCTTCTTGTAAATATATTTAATTTCATATAAAGATTGGTCCCAATATTCTTCCCATTATGATTAATTTAGCTCCTAGTTTAATGTTGATATTCAATGCAATACTAATTGTATTATTCAGTTTAGCAAGTGATGCATGTGGAGCATTCCTATGAATTTTCTGATCGTTTCTGAATAGTTTACATAAACTCAGACACACATACGAATATTGCAATTGACTACGAATTAGTAGGTTCCAGTGTGCCCTGAAAAGACCGACCCTTGCTTACAATATGACTGCTCTTACCTAATATTTATGCTACCAACTTGTGTGTTACCACCGGTTAGGAATGCGATGTGATGCGAAGGTGATGAGAAAGAATTGTACAGTAAATCCGAGGTCAAGTTATATTAAATAGCAAGCAAATTAATTCCCTAAAGATGAGTTTCAATCCGAGCGCGAATATGTTATTCTATAGATATAGAAACACACACACACACACACAAACACACACATACACACTATTTATGAAGAAATAGTTAAAATATTATTATTGAATGAAAAAAAAACAAACTGATAAATATTCAGAAATTGCGAAATGAAGTTGGCTTAGAGTTTATTGCAAACATATCCAAAATTCCGTGTGGGTTTTATTTTGAACTGTATAGGTATTTCAGAGTGATCATCGAGTTTATCTGCTCTTGATTGTTGTTGATATCTGTCAGTGTCCATGTTCGAGACCTACGAATTGGTCTATAATCGGATGGGAAATATAATAGCACATGATCCATAGAATTATATTCCATCATATGACACTTTTTTAGTGATAGCGATAACGAAATTTCGGGCCAAACAAAGCATTCCGACTAAAAATTTCTTTATAGATATCAATATTTCTTTCCACTACACATTTTCTGTTAATTTTTCTCCTTGATTTGTTTTCCGTCGACCTTGTTTTCCGTACTGACTAACAATGCTACCGACGCTCACACCTGGACCCTCCCTACATATCGACCCATCATGGCCGGGAACGAACGGATTTACTGATCAGAGATTTTATGCTTCAGAAAATCCCGACGGCGTTCAGGCCCTTTGGAGTGAGAGGCAGTCACGCTTACCACTGCGCCACCGGCGCCGCTAGCTTGTTCATTACTTTTTGAAAAACGTAGCTTTTATAACAATAAAACAACACCTTTCCATTGATTTTAACTACCATTCTTCCGTGAGCTCGGTATGTAGGTATTTTCCTAGACTGCACGTAGTGATTAATGATGATGATGATATGGAACTATCACCCCACTGCGACCTAGCAAGAAGTACAGTCGACTTGTTTCGCGCTCCGGTATTTCGGAAGTTTTCTCGGTATTCGGTTGGTTTAAATTATCAGTTTTTTCTCGCTTAGTGATTACTGGCATAGTACCCGGCTAAACAATTATCTGAAAGTGAGTTTTTTTCTGAGAAGAAAGTGTGTTTTCGGCATCATCGGAAGGAAAATTGTTTTTGCGATTGCCAATTCGCCAACCATTTTGCGCACCATCGGTGTGTGATCACGCATACCGGCACACAGATCATCGTCATCGAGTGTCAGCATCTGCCTCCGCATTTATACCGGTCATCCATCATCGTGTGTCCAGCTGAGTGCCGAGCCTAATACAAGCACACCACTACAAAGATCGCCCGCACACGCGCATCGAAGGTCACCCACGCTGCGCGTCGCTCCGCTGCTGCTGTGTAATCACTCGGTGGTAGTAGTATAGCAGATAAGTTTTTTTTTCCTGTTTCTTTCTCTCGCCCATCAGTTAAATTTAATTTTGTGTTTCTGTGTTTGTAGTTTTTTTCTGTTTATTGTATCTGTGTGGTTTTAAGCATCGTTTCAGTGGTAGAGCGTTTACCGCTCCCACTAGTACGGCAAAATGGACGTCTCGTCAGAAGACGATATGGACATTTTGTCGGAAGATGACACCAGTTTGCCACTCGATGGCAAGAAAAGACGAAAACGTCCTATCATTCATGGTTCGTCTCAGAAAAGCCCCCGATCGCGAGCCTATCCAGATGACTCGACTGGGCCATGGGTTGTCTACTTTCAGCCCAAAAACAAACCTTTGAACTTGATGCAAATTTCCACTGATCTGACGAAGCGATACTCGGCCGTGACCGAAATCACGAAGGTTAGGCATAATAAACTTCGTGTTGTCGTTTCTAACCTGAAGCAGGCTAACGAGATTGCTGCCTCCCAGCTCTTTACGATTGAGTACAGGGTTTACATACCAGCTCGTGATGTGGAGATCGAAGGTGTGGTCACCGAAGCGAGTCTGACCCCCGAGATCTTGGAGAAGCAGGCGGTTGGCCGTTTCAAGAACCCCTTGCTCCCCCCGGTGAAGATACTGGATGTCCAAAAACTGGGCTCAGTATCTGTCAGCGAGGGCAAAAAGAGTTTTACCCCCACAGACTCGTTTCGCGTGACCTTTTCTGGTTCAGCCCTTCCTCAGTATATCGAGCTGGGAAAACTTCGACTACCTGTGCGCTTGTTCGTTCCCCGGGTCATGAACTGCCAAAACTGTAAGCAGTTGGGACATACGGCGTCCCACTGTGGCAGCAAGGCACGCTGTTCCAAATGCGGGGAGAAGCACGAGGATGGCACCTGCACAGTCACGGCACCAAAATGCGTGTACTGCAAAGGATCTCCTCCTCATGGTCTCTCGTCGTGTCCGGTGTACAAACAACGCGGGGAAAAACTAGAGCGCTCTCTTAAAGAACGTTCCAGGCGGTCTTTTGCAGAAATGCTTAAGACAGCCAAGCCATCGACCAACGAAACAAATCCCTTCGCTCTTTTGTCAGATGACGAGTCTGGCTCTGACTTGGCTGAGGAGGGAGTTTCTTTCAGTTTTCCGGAAGGTTCTGCCCGGAAACGAAAACGCATCCGTTCGCGGAAAGTTGCAGATCAAGAACCCCAAATCAGCTTGCCCAAATCAAGGAGTGGTGGAAAAAAGGAGACTTCTACTCCTCCTGGATTCCGCAGAACTGATTATACCCAGGATTTTCCACCTCTCCCGGGGACATCCAAAACCCCCGATGCCCCAATTTTCAGAACACAAGCCCCTTCTTCATCTGGGTTGTTCTCATTTGATAACATTGTGGACAGTATCCTCAATTACCTCGATATTTCTGATCCTCTGAAAAGCATTGTTCTGGCAATGCTTCCTACTGTGAAAACCCTCTTGAAGCAGTTGACATTAAAGTGGCCCCTCCTTGCAGCAATCATCTCCTTCGATGGATAATTTTCCAAACGAGGTCGGGGATTTGATCACTGTTCTACAGTGGAATTGTCGAAGTCTTATTCCTAAGATAGAATCGTTTAAGTTTTTGGCTCACAATAACGATTGTGATGCATTTGCTCTGTGTGAAACTTGGCTCTCTTCAGATATTGATCTTCCTTTTCATGATTTTAACATTATTCGACTGGATCGTGAGGATTCGCGTGGAGGAGGAGTACTTTTGGGGATCAAAAAGTGCCATTCCTTCTATAGAGTGAATCTTCCACAATTTCCAGGTATTGAAGTTGTCGCATGTCAGGCTTTTGTTAAAGGCAAGAGCCTTTGTATTGCTTCTGTGTATATTCCTCCCCGAGTTTCGATTAGTCAAAAACAACTTTCAGATATCTGTTCAGTTCTTCCTACTCCACGGTTGATTATGGGAGATTTTAATTCCCACGGTACAGGCTGGGGGGAACTGTATGATGACAACCGTTCTACTTTGATATATGACCTCTGTGATAACTTCAATATGACAATTCTTAACAATGGAGAAGTAACACGTCTGGCTGGTCCATCCTCAAATGGAAGTAGATTAGACCTCACACTTTGCTCTAATTCATTATCGTTGGATTGCACGTGGAATGTGATCCAGGATCCCCACGGTAGTGATCACTTGCCGATCAAAATTTCGATTGCCAGTGGGTTCAATTCGTCGGAATCCGTTAACGTCGCGTACGACCTCACCCGTAATATCGATTGGACAACGTTCAAGACCGCGATAGATGAAGCCGTGTCGTCGGTAGAAGAGCTTCCACCGTTGGAGGAATATAACTTCCTCTCCAATCTGATCTTGGACAGCGCGCTTCGAGCTCAAACTCGGCCGGTTCCAGGAACGTCTTTTCGTAGGAAACCTCCTACCCCTTGGTGGGACCAGCAATGCACTGAGGTTTATCGTAAAAAGTCCGACGCGTTTAAGCTTTTCCGGAAACGCGGAACACCCGAGTATTTCGAAGCGTACTCGACTCTTGAACACGAACTCAAGAGCCTCATCAAAGCCAAGAAACGCGGATACTGGCGGCAATTCGTGGACGGTTTATCGCGCGAAACGTCGATGAATACGCTTTGGAACACGGCGCGAAGGATGCGTAACCGGTCTTCAAACAACGAGAGCGAGGAGTACTCGGATCGGTGGATTCTCAAGTTCGCGCGAAAAGTATGTCCTGATTCCGTGCCGGCACAGATGATTCCTCGCGAAACGACGAATTCGGTAGACGAGATCAGCCAGCCTTTTTCAATGCTGGAGCTCTCACTCGCGCTCCTTTCGTGTCGCAATTCGGCTCCGGGGGCTGATAGGATCAAGTTCGACTTGTTGAAGAACCTCCCAGACGTCGCTAAGAGGCGCATGTTGAACTTGTTTTGTCAGTTCCTGGAGTTCAATATTGTTCCAGATGATTGGAGGCGAGTGAGAGTTATAGCCATTAAAAAGCCTGGAAAACCCGCGTCAGATCATAACTCGTATCGTCCCATCGCGATGTTATCGTGCATTCGAAAATTGTTGGAGAAAATGATCCTTTTTCGCCTCGACAAATGGGTTGAGACGAACCACCTACTCTCAGATACTCAATTTGGTTTCCGTAGGGGTAAGGGAACGAACGACTGTCTCGCGTTGCTTTCCACAGAAATCCAGTTGGCTTTTGCTAAAAAAGAGCAAATGGCTTCTGTGTTCTTGGATATTAAGGGGGCTTTTGATTCAGTATCGGTTGAAGTCCTTTCAGACAAACTCCACGCTTGTGGCCTTTCCCCATTAATTAATAACTTTTTGTACAATTTGCTGTCAGAGAAACATATGAGCTTTTCTCATGGAAACTCTACAGCTTCTCGATTTAGTTACATGGGTCTCCCCCAGGGCTCATGTTTAAGCCCCCTTCTGTATAATTTCTACGTCAGAGAAATTGACAATTGTCTAAGGGACAACTGCACGTTGAGACAACTTGCAGATGACGGAGTAGTGTCTATGACAGGACTCAGAGAGGCCGACCTGCAAGGACCCTTACAGGATACCTTAGACAATTTGTCTACTTGGGCTATCCAGCTAGGTATCGAATTCTCCACGGAGAAAACTGAGTTGGTCGTTTTTTCTAGGAAGCATAGCCCAGCACAACCGAAGCTTCAACTTTTGGGTAAGCCGATCACTCATTCCATGTCTTTCAAATATCTTGGGGTCTGGTTCGATTCCAAATGCACCTGGAGATCCCACATTGAGTATCTGAGACGAAAATGCCAACTAAGGATCAATTTTCTCCGAACAATTACCGGAACGTGGTGGGGAGCTCATCCGCAAGATCTTCTAACGTTGTACCGGACAACGATTTTATCGGTTTTGGAGTACGGTAGTTTTTGCTTCCAGTCGGCGGCTAAAACTCACATCATCAAACTGGAACGTATCCAGTATCGTTGTCTTCGTATCGCGTTAGGATGCATGCACTCGACTCATACGATGAGTCTCGAAGTGTTGGCGGGCATGTTGCCACTATCGGATCGGTTTTCGGAATTGTCCCTCAGGCTCCTCACCCGTTGTGAAGTTATGAACCCACTGGTAATCGAAAACTTTGAGAAGCTTCTTGAGCTAAACCCTCAAACTCGTTTTATGTCATTGTACTACGTGTACATAACTCAGGATGTCAGCCCTTCACAGCATAATCCCCATCGTGTATGCTTCTCCGACTTCGGCAATTCAGTTAGTTTTGATTTATCTATGACGCGGGAGATTCGTGGAATCCCAGAACATCATCGTTCCATGATTGTTCCGTCAATTTACGCTGCAAAGTTTGGCCAAGTTGATTCTGCAAGATCGTTCTTCACAGATGGATCACTAATAGAGTCGTCCGCTGGTTTTGGTATTTTTAACGAATTTCATAGCGCCTCTCGAATGCTTCAAGCTCCTTGTTCCGTATATGTTGCTGAACTGGCGGCAATACACTATACGCTAGAAACGATCGCCTCACTTGCACCAGATCACTATTTTATTTTTACGGATAGTCTCAGTTCTGTCGAGGCTATTCGATCCATGAGGCCGGTAAAGCACTCCTCGTATTTTCTCATGAAAATACGAGAGCTTCTGAGTGCTTTATCTTTAAGATCTTTTGTCATCACCTTTGCATGGGTCCCATCTCATTGCTCGATTCCGGGCAATGAGAAGGCGGACTCACTTGCTAAGGTGGGCGCTATGCAAGGCGATATTTACGATCGACAAATCGCCTACAATGAATTTTTCTTCATTTATCGTCAACAGTCGCTCGCCAGCTGGCAAAATAAATGGAGTGAAGGGAGTTTGGGACGATGGCTATTCTCGATCATCCCTAAGGTGTCGAAGAATCCTTGGTTCAAGGGGTTGGATGTGGGTCGAGACTTCATTCGTCTGATGTCTCGCCTCATGTCCAATCACTATTCGTTAAACGCTCACTTGTTTCGTGTTGGGCTGGGAGACAGCAATCTCTGTGAATGTGGACAAGGTTACCAAGACGCCGATCACATCCTTTGGTCTTGTGCTGAGCATCGTGGAGTCAGATCTGAGCTGTGCGATTCCCTTCGGGCTCGAGGTAAACAACCTAATGTTCCAGTTCGGGATATTTTGGCTAGACGTGATCTGGAGTTTATGAAACTCATATATGTTTACTTTAAGAATACTAACCTTAGATTGTAAGTTTGATTAACCTTGTGTTTAGTTTGTGTATTGTGCGTGTAGTTTTTTTTATGTTTGTTTTCAAGATGAATAGAAATAAGTTCATGTTTTAGGATTAATTAAATATTTATATAATAAATCATATTTCAAACCTCCTTCTCCCTTTCCCCATCCAAAAAATTGTAAATCTCCACTAACCTCGAGACGACCGCGAGTAATCGGTTCAATTCCTTTAACTCTAGATTTAAGACATCATTCATGTAAAATGCAAATGATAACTCGGCTCTGTAAAGTTTATTCGATTGAGCCTGTACAAATAAATTAATATAAAAATATGGAACTATCACTCACTGTAGAAAGATAACTGTCGGTAGACTGTGGACTATCCTCGCTGTTCGACTTGATCAATAACCTCTAATTGTACTCAATCCGCCGTTGTATGAAGGGCCAAAATTGGTTTGGGTTAATCTGTGGGCAACATCGCCCACGTGCATCCACGTGATAAATGAGAATCTCCTTCCAACAACAGGATCATACAACCGGTCAAAAAACAGGCCATCCTACAGGAGGACGTCCCAATGAGTGGGGAGAAGAGCTCGCCCTCTTTTCACGAAATGTTAAAGACAGGGAGATGGCATTTCCATTCTCCCTGTCCATTTCTCTTCATCAGGTGGCCTGGTGGACCATACCGTACCTAGGAAAAATCTCACCTGATATGTTGCAAAGGAATCCATGACATCACGATGATTCCGAAGAGCTCCCATAGATATGCTGCCGCTACTTCTTTAACCGGTGTTAAAAACACCACTCTCGCCTTTTCTTCCTCACACAGCAGCGAAAAATCCCCTTCAACCACGCTAGCTGCTTCAAGTAGAGGGATCTCAGCAGAGAAAAAAAGTAGAAGGGTCTGTGCCTAGGGGCACGAACGGAAGCTTGACGTAGGACCGCTAGTGGACGGAATAAATGTGAAGAGCATTAAGTTCTTTTAATTGATCAATTATCTATTATCTCAACTCTTTCCGTTTTTGAATTGCAGGCGTAACAAATTTGTAGTAATTTTTTTCAAAGAGAAAGTTGATTAAGAGAATCATTCACTGCTTCCAAGTTTTGTTACAAGATTACAACTCTGGAGAGCATTTTGTGTGGTCATTGGGGGCTTGTGGTTCTGAATATGGACAAACAACAAGCACAGATAAATTTTATTCCAACTCTTTACTGATGTAAGCTTGATGGCCCTGAAAAGGGCCGTTTTATTGAAGAGGACATCCATGGCCACTTACACTTGGCGTGTTTAGTGTAGGTGACAGCATCATTTTCCAGGAACACCTTCAGCACACCTCGTAGATCAGACCGGAGATACGTTTGACACCACCACGGCGAGCCAGACGACCGATGGCGGTTATCTCGAAGAACTTTGCGATGACGCTTGGCGCCTCCTTTTTTTTTTTTTTTATATCTTTTTAGGTTAAAGCAGAATGATGTGCAACCAAGTGGTATAAAAGCTACAAAGACTCCTCCCATTATGAGTAGTTTGCTCAGCTTTGCCAGATTGTTTTAAAGCTTATCGGTATCGAAGGTATTAACAAATCGGTATTTATCGGTATTTACTATTTAATTAATCTTATATGTTTGCCGTTCTTGGAAGCAAACATTTTAACAATGGTGACGACTGGGACTTGAGGGGAATTACTTTCTCAGTCTTAAAACACTCTTTATTTTTTTTAATTTAATTTTTAAAATAATCGTTGTCCTCAAATGGTGATCAAAATTGTGACCAATTAGTTTTTTTTTCAATTAAATATCATTAAATGAAACCAAAATATGAAAAATCAGCCACAACAACGACTAAACTATTGAAAATAATGACAAACAACATTTTCCTTTGAAAAAAGCTACAACCTATGGCCGAAATGTCGGGCAGATTACATCGTAGCCGTTGCAGTGTTTAAGACTGAGAAAGCCGTTAATCAAAGCAAAATTTTACTTTTTGAACTATGATCGGTAAATTCCGGAAGAAAACTCCGGGGAAGGTTTGAATTAGCTTCTGAATGGAGCTGAAAAAACATCCAAAGAAAGACGAAAGAAAATATATTGGAAAAAGTTCGAGAAAAGCTGGAAAAACATCCCGGAAACTTCCAAGACACGAATTGAGAAATTTTTGGCGAAAATTTAAATAAACTATCGGAAAAAAATCGGATGTTACATCCAAAGGAAGCCAGAAAAGTTTCGGAAACAGGAACAGCCAGAAGAAGCTCGGAAAAAAACTTTCAAAAGAAGTCGAACAAAAAAACCATTGGTTTATGGTCAAACTTCCAGAAAAAAACAAAAGAAACTTCTGGGAGACTTAATTGAACTTCCTGGAGAAGACGAAAGAAACTTCCTGGGGTCGCTGGTAGAAACTTCCTAAGGTAGATTGGAAGAAACATCTGAAGAAAGTCGGAAGGCAGAGCGCTTACGGAACAGTCGAAAGAAACAAGGACATAATTCCGGAAGAGAGAGATTCCTGGGGGATGTTCTAATGATCCAGAAAATTTTCCTGATATTCATAAAACATCCCTGAAGGCTTCGCAATTGCCTTGAATTTTTTTTTGAACATTCCTGAAATGCACTTAGGAATATTCTATAATTCCTTTAAATTCTTTAAAAGTTCTTGTAATATTCCTGAAATTAGGGGCTGTTTTGGAGTTCTCTGGTCATCGTCGACGCGCTCAGAATTTCCTTGATTATAATTAGAATTCCGCAATATCTCTAATCATCTTTGAAGGTCTCTGGATTTTCTTAAAAATTACGAAATCTCTTTAGTGCTTTCACATTTTTTTAAAATTTATTGTTATAGCAGCATTGAAGTTCTCTGATCTTCCCGGTTTCTTTTTTAACTTTCAAAAGTTATCGACACTGCCATTAAAAATGCATAGAACTTCCCATAAAATGTTCTCACACTGTTCTAATGTTCATGTAACTTCCCTTACGTTTCCTAAATTTGCATGAGCCCCTCAGGACACTGCTGAAGTTTTCGGAAATTGCCTGAGTTTCTTGGAACTCCTTTATAATTTCAGCAATTTCATTGAAATTCATTGATCTGTCCTGATGTTCTCTGAGCTTCACTAAAGTTCCTGAAAAAATTTCCCTGAAATTCTTTAAACTTTTGAAGTTTCCAAAATATTTATGATGTTTCCTTAAGTTCACTGGAGTTCGCTGGACTTTTCTGAAATTTCCGGGTTTTCGAATTTTAACAGAATTTTATGAAACTGTCTTTAATTTATCGAAACTTACACAAAATTCTGGACTTTTCTTATGCTTCAGAACTTCTTAAATGTTCCTAGTGTGAATCCGCAATAAAAAACTGATAGCATCCTTGAAGTTCCGAGAAAGTTGAAAAAACTAGCGAGAGAAGATTAAAGAATCATTCGAGCGAAGACTGAAGAAACTTCCAAGGTATGGTGGAAGAAAATTCCAGGGAAAGTTGGATCAAGCTTCACGAAGTTGAAAAATGAATAAAAACGTCACAAGTTAAATAATGTATAAAGCATATTTATCGATTCCATAAGAGTTACTGGAATGGGCCATCGAATTTTTCTCGATTGATGGGTAGCCAATCAAAAGGAAGAAATGCAACCATTAGTCGAAATATTATCAAGCATAAGGCATCTTTAGAGATGATTTTTTTTTTTAATTTTGAACGCTAAAAAAATATGAGGTATTCAAAAAGACTCTCACAAAAATTTTCTCCAAAATTCGAGCGCGGACAGGCAATAATAATTTTGATTATTAATAAAATCGGTATAAATCGGTATAAAATCTTAAAAATCGGTATTCTGATGAACCTTATATCCAGAACAACATGTGAAAAGGGCATACAAGCTTTTTGTAAACAAACCTTTGTAGGCCCTTTTCTCACCAACCGAGGGTCGCCCACGCAAACCAGCAATATCATCGGGAAGGGGAAAGTGTCCCCTACCCGGTGATGTTAAAGGTTTGCGTTGGTGTCATATGGGTGGCGAGAAAAGGGCATAAAAAGGTTTGTTTACAAAAAGCTTGTATGCCCTTTTCACATGTTGTTCTGGATATGTATATCGGTATCTAGTTCAGAAATCGGTATAAATACCGATTAATCGGTATATCTGGCAACGCTGAGTTTGCTATCAAGTAGCGACACTGGCTCTTTTCCTTTTGCGTACACGGCAAATGAGAACGACCCAAATTTGAGTTTAGTTCACTCATAATCGCCAAAAGTGCAGGAACTCAGCGATGAGTAAACTTGTCTCATGGTTTCCTGTGGAAAACCTAAAAAATCTGCCAGAAAATGATGAAATTGACGAAAATTTTATTCAGTCTCGGAGTAGTACCAATAGACTGAGTGAATCCAATCTTTACTTTTCTCAAATTCTGGATTTTTTTCCCTGGAAAATCCTGGAAAAACCTGGGAAAACATGAGGCAAATTTACTCATTGCTGAGTTCCTGCACTTTATTTCTTATTTCTGAGATAACTAAACTCAAATTTGGGTCGATCTCATTCGCCGTGATATTGGCGCCGGTGGTTAGCGTGATTACCTCTCACCCCAGCAGACCTGAGCAGGGCTGTCTTGCATCAACGTAGAGAGAGCAAAGTCAGTGATGAAAATATTGTATTACTATCTTCGTCGCACTCCAAGCAGCGCATGACAAATTCCGTATGAAGACAGTCCTCCTTCATTTACGTCGTGAAAAAAAACTAGCTCAGTACGTTCTCTCTCTCTTAAGCGAACCCCACACCGTAAGAAATATTGTCAATACTTACAAGCATTGACACTAATATTGATGATGTGAATACAGAAATATTGTCAATACCGATGTATTGACGTCAATATAGAATGTATTGACAATACGATTATTGTCAATACAAACAGTCATGTAGGGTCCACTTTAGATCGGTCGGTTACTCGAAGAGGATTAAAAGCCTCTCGTTTTAGTCAGTTTTAGTATTGTTTGACAAAAAATGATGATCGTTGGAAGCAACACAAAAAACTTAAAATGGGTGCAAAACGGATTCAAACCACCAACGTTGAGATTAACAGGCTTGTGTCTTCACCACTGGTCTATCAACGCTTAGGAGAATGGATAGGCTAAAGGAAAACAAGAAGCGCTCATAGTGTGGTTACTAGTCTGCTCACATGCACGTTTGACGGTATTTGCTTTTTTTTTGTCCATGCATGATACAGAAAAGAGAAGTGAAGGTAAAAGATGCGATAGGACTTGTTCAAAGGGATTACTGTCGGCTTCTCTTCGTCAATGACGAAGAATGTATGGAAATGATGGTTTTTGTACAGCGACAATTTATTTTTGGTTTTCGTCAAACGTCACTGACCGCTACCAACTCTGGACCTAAGTCCAATCTCAGTCAGCGCCACCGGCATGTTCTAAGGCATAACATCTCTGATCACGCCTTCCTTCGGGAAGTAAAGCCGTTGGTCCCCGGTTGAGTTGATGGGTCGATTGGTAGGGTCCAGGTGTGGGAGCTGCCTTCCTGGCGTCGGTAGCATTGGAGCTCAGTACGGAAAACAAATCTCGCTTCACTTTTCAATAGGTCCTATCTATATTGATCGATTCTCTTCATCGACACTCTCTTTCGTAAATAACTCGGCTTCACAAATGTTTCCTGCCGTCTTCGTAGAATTAGATGCTAGATTGTTGCTTCTTCCATCGAAAATATCCGGCCGTGGCAATTCAAAGTTGATCAAGGTTGATCAAAATAATGTTTACCCCTGCTTCCAGTTTGATTACATGAGCATTTTGTGTGATCGTTGGTTCTGAATATGGACAAACAGGCAGATGAATTCTATTCCTACTCTTTACTGTAATAAGCTTGGTGGCCCTGAAAAGAGCCGTTTTGTTGCCAAAGTTGGTGATGATTTAACCTCTGAAACCAAACAGAGTGCGTCTCTGTCACTTCAAAACGTAGATGACATTCATGGCCGCTTACGCTTGGCGTGTTTAGTGTAGGTGACAACATCACGGATCTCATTTTTCAGGAACACCTTCAGCACACCTCGTAAATCAGACCGGAAATACGTCAGACACCGCCACGGCGAGCCAGACGACGGATGGTGGTGGTGGAATTTGCGTTTGGTTCTGAATATGGCGATGAGTGTTCAAAATATTACGCAATTCAATCCTCCCTATTCGCAAGCACCCGAGGATCGGAGGCGAATGCCACTTCGACTTGTTTCGTCTACTTACTACTCTCTGACGACTGTGCTGGGGAAGCAGCATATGCATGTAGGTAATTGGTGGATTTGTTAGTTAATTCGACGCTTTTGGACAATGCTGGATATTTACCAGTTTTTCAATAGTTTTTTTCTTGAACATCAACATTCGGAAGCATTGTTATCGATGGGTACCCGCATAAACGCGAACCATCACATGACCTTACCGATAATGGTTATAAATTGTTTATAATCCCTGCTAAACTTCAACTGAAATGGTTATGGAACTTTACATGAACGTTTGTGTGATAAAGTTTTAACCTTATGTATTATGGTTTTTTGGAAGCGGACCTTACAAATAATGGGTTGTTAAGAACCATTACCATTCCAAATTCTTGTTTTCTCTATACATTATCGGAAAGAGAACTATATTAGAACGTTTTTACTTATGGTTTGAGAACATTTATGGTTATGGTTATGGTAGTCAGTAAGGTCCATTAATGGTTTTGTATTATCGCTCAACTTTACGTGAAATATATCGTGAATTGGTAATCAGTAATTTGCAGGCAACCAATTCGCGATATATTCCACATAAAGTTGATCGATGTTACAAAACCATTCATGGACCTTACTGGTTACCATAACCATTACCATTAATGTTCTCAAACCATAAGTTAAAAGGTTTTAGTATAGTTTTCTTTGCGAAAATGTATGGAGAAAACAAGAATTTTGAATGGTAATGGTTCTTAACAACCCATTATTGACGGATTTCACGCCAACTCATCCAGTGGTTGGCAGCACCCTCTCAGAACCTTATGGAACTTTGTGGGTGTGGAGACTTAGCAATTTTAAGCAACTTTGCGTAGTTATTTTTTTTTCAAAATTTATCTCGCCTAACATTTGATAAGGGTCAAAGTTTTTTGTCGATTTTTTTTTTCAAATCGATATAGCTTAAAAATGACAAACCCTACAAAAAAGTGATGTATGGCGAACTTTTAGCAAATAATCTGAAATTTTATAAAAAAATTTAAATGAAATAAAAAATCGGTTTCTACACTCTAAAAAAATATATTTAAAAATTAAAAGTCATTTTCCCAAAAATGGTACCCCTCAGATTTGCTTGATATTTTTTCTCATGAAAGGCAATATAATTACCTAACTTTTCTTCATACATCGCAAAGTGGGCACTTTTAAGGAAAAAAAGTTGTTCGAACAACAACTTTTTCATGTTAATTTTTTTTTAGCGTGTTTCACTCAAAGTCGAATAGTAATACGCGCACAACCTTATTAAAATTCGATTAAACTTTATGGGTATACTTTTCGATAATCTGGGCGAAATCTAGCCTAACATTTGAAAAGGGTACAGAGAAGTTACCTGCAAATCGTCCAATAAGAGTTCAGAACAAAACGTTCTAATGAGGAACAGCCATCTCAGCATGGTTTGCACTTTCCTGTGATGGATTGTATTATAATATATGCATACACTCTATCCAACTTCTATAAAACCACCCTCAAATTGTTCCAAATCAACAGGTAAACTAAGTAAAAATCACTTAGTATGTTTTATTCATGAAAAGATTTCAATTCATGTATTTGTGATTAATTTAATTAGAAAAATAATCATTCATTTATTTTTATGTATTAGGTGTGTCCATTAGTAAGCAATATGCATATATGTTTATACCTCATCTCTCAAGTGAATACATATAATAGCGCAGGTAACTTAACGATTATTTAAGGCATGCCTAAAATAATCGTTAAGTTACCTGCTATATAGCAGTTATATAACAACGCAGGTAGTCACATGAGAGATATAAAGTATAAACTTAAAGCACCGCAGTCTGTTTCTTCCGACATAATCTAATATTTAAGTTTGGTGATATCACAACAATGCTCATAGTTGCTGTAGTGCATAGTTGTTGAAAGTGTAGTGCTGCATAGTTGTTGAAACGAAAAAGTGTTTATATATACAACAATGGAAAAATCTGTTGAATTGATTATTAAAAGGGTGCAATGTAGTGCCAACATAAACAATCCCAATTGCAGCCGCAATAATTTACGTAATTTATCATCAAGTCTCATAGAGAAAATACATTCATGGGGCTTTGATCATCAATTGGATGTAACAATGCGTATTTGTGAATCGTGTCGTGGAATTTTAGTGCACAATAGGACACCTCTCCCGAAAAAGAGGCGATCGGATGGAAAAGAATCAAGCCATGCTCGGAAGTTTGAAGAGCCGCAACCATCAACAAGTCATCAGCAATCAGAACATCAGGAATTTGATGATACACTAGGTAAATAATAATAACTTTAACTGTTTCAACTGTGTGGTTTATACCCCGTTCACATTACAGCCTATATCACGTAATATAGGCTGTCTTGCAATGAGCACTCATACATAGGATTTCCAGTGAAAACTAGTTGTATGAGTGCTCATTGCAAGACAGCGTATATCACGTGATATACGCTGTAATGTGAACGGGGTATTAAGGATTGTACATCGAAGATACAACTTCATTTTCAACATTTTTTTAGAGCACGAGCTGGATGAACCGCTTATCGTACAAATTTGATCGATTGGTAGGCCAACCTCGGTGAACAATCTATCAAATTTTCACGACTGTACGATATGCGGTTTATGCAGCTCGTGCTCCACAAACATGGGGAAAATTCAGATGCGGCTTCGATGTACCGTAAACGGGGATGTCTTTGATAATGGAGGTAACTTTGATAATGCAGCTAATCCAAAAAGTTATGACTTAATGCTCTTCGTATTCATTATTTTGGAAGGGAACATCGGTTTCCTATCCAAAATATTGCGTACGATGTGCCTTAAGTCATAAATTTTTGGCTTAGCTGCATTACCAAACGAATGGCAAAGAGAGCAAGTCTTGCTCGAGATTATGGAAACACAATCACAACTCCACAAGAACTGTATGACTGGGCAGTTAAACAAACAGATACAAGCATAACAAAATTGAACTTCTGCTTCATATCAAATGATCAATACACAAAGATGTCCGATGAACTCAAGGAGCTGTTCAGTCATGTAAAAACTATACCTGGTACACAAAAATTTCATTGTTTTGTACCTATTTCTCAAAACATAATTTCTACTAAGCGATTTTCACATTCAAAGGAAACTCCGAAAAATTCCACTCTGTTTCCGATAGACTAATAATCAATGAAAAACTCAAATTATGTATGGAGAATTATAGGAAAATAAATTATGCACTAAACAAAAACACTAGAGTTTTCATTTATTAAAACACCATTCGAAATGCAGGAAAATCCTCTGTATTAGGCCCTTTCAAATGTTAGGCTAGATTTTTGTTTTAAGCACGCCCAGATTATCAAAAGGTCAAAATCTTTATGCTTATTAAGTTTCAACGGATTTTAATAAGGTTGTGCGCGTATTACTATTCGACTTTGAGTGAAACACGCTAAAAAAAAATTAACATGAAAAAGTTGTTGTTCGAACAACTTTTTTTCCTTAAAAGCGCCCACTTTGCGATGTATGAAGAAAAGTTAGGTAATTATATTGCCTTTCATGAGAAAAAATATCAATCAAATCTGAGGGGTACCATTTTTGGGAAAATGACTTTTAATTTTTAAATATATTTTTTTAGAGTGTAGAAACCAATTTATTAATTTATTTAAATTTTTTTATAAAATTTCAGATTATTTGCTAAAAGTTCGCCATACATCACTATTTTGTAGGGCTTGTCATTTTTAAGCTATATCGATTTGAAAAAAAAATCGACAAAAAACTTTGACCCTTATCAAATGTTAGGCGAGATAAATTTTGAAAAAAATAAGTACTCAAAGTTGCTTAAAATTGCTAAGTCTCCACACCCACAAAGTTTCATAAGGTTCTGAGAGGGTGCTGCCAACTCCGAAGACGAGTTGGCGTAAAATCCGTCTATTTGTAAGGTCCACTTCCAAAAAACTATAATACTTAAGGTTAAAACTTTATCATTAAACGTTCATGTAAAGTTCCATAACCATTTCAGTTGAAGTTTAGCAGGGATTATAAACAATTTATAACCATTTTAGGTAAGGTCAATTTATGGTTCGCGCTTATGCGGGTAGCCATATTTCTGAACGATTGGTGATAAAATTATTGAAATTGGACCAGGGGCAGCTGAGTTATTAACGTTCAAAATCTTTCTTAATGTGTTACATGTTCCATTTTCGGTTTTCACAAAGTGTACTCCCATATAGAAATCAAAGACGTAGTCCTACGTCAAAAGGACTGTGTCCACTTTCCATCACCAATCACTCGCGAAACAACGGCTTCAGTTCGCCAGTACACAGTCTGTAAGTCGCAGTGCCAGCTCCTCACCTGCCGAATCAACTCGCGACCAACGCTGAAATCAAAACCGACAACTCCATCGACCGAAAACAAAAACAACACGGCACACTTCGATTGCAGTTCTGAAAAACAACCTCAACGTACAAACCCGACGACGTCAACATTCGACAAGCGCCTTTCGTCCGGGAGGCGGAACGCCAGTACGCAGCAATAAAGGGAAGAAAAAATGCACACACAGCGCACGGCACGAGTTGAGCTGCTAACGTTGCAAGCCAAGTGCGAACTGACAAATAAGTGATTGTTTTCATAAACTAAAACTATTATGAAAAAATCAAAGCTTTCATTTTGATGAAACCTACCTAAATCAAAAATTCCATTTTACCTTAATCCCTTTCAACTCTTCGGGATTCTGACAAAATGGCTAAGTGACAATTTTTTCCGAAAATTCTAAAAACTTCAAATACAAAGCCTAAGAAAAGCTAATGGTTTTATCAGAAAATGTCAATCGAATCTGATTCAGAAGACAAATTCCTCAACCCACGAACACTAGCATCGCTTGGTGGTTTCATATGTTGGCCTATCGACCCTTCCAGTGTACTTGGAGGCAATCCTCAAGGAGTTAGGACTGTTACCAAACCTTCTGCAAATTTTAAATGAGATCAACAAAATTTACAAGGATATACAATCCACTCACGGGGTAGAAAAAAAAATGTAAGAGTTTGGATCCAAGACACGACCGTAGATTTGACGTAGGATTACCAAAGGTAGTTTTGATGTCACAGTAAAAGTATAGTAAATATTAAATTGATTTCTTAACTCGTTATCAGGAAAAAGTTCGATAGGTTGAAATTCGGAAGCAATTTTAGTGTTCTGTTTTTGAGGTGCTTTGTCGATGTCCATCAACCCGGGGGCAACTTGACAAGTCCAGTACATTTCCACTGTACTCTGAAAATTTGGTGCTGGTGGTTCTGTCAAACTCACAAATTTCAGAAGTGTTATCTGAATAGGGCGAATGCAGATATGTACATAAAGTAAATAAAATACTGAACATAAAAACAGATAGCCTCATCTGTTTCTTGAAACTTCAAGTTGGTGGGGAACAATGTTAATGAAACGGACGGGTGCAACAAAAGACAATCACTGAAATTTATTCGTTTTAGAAACTTATTATGAATATCTTTTCTTGAGAGACGCTTATTTTTATCTATTTTATTTATTTCTTCATGTTTAAATGGATATACGAAATATTAGTGTTCACACAGCAAACCTGCTACTCACCGCGAATAAGAATCAATTTTGTATTTTTTATTGTCACCCCTCAATAGCAAGATGGGGAAGTAAACGCTTTTTATTGATACGGCTTTTTATTGCAAGTCTTCATCGCACAAGTATGCTCAGAAACATTATTCTCAAGACTGATAATATTCAAGAGCAAAATATAATAGAATTATCCAATGTGTTTTTATTTCCATTTGATTATATAAGAAAAACTTCCATCAATCTGTTTCAATTTGTTTGGATTTATTTCATTTCACCACGAAAATCATACATCGCTCTTTTCACATGGCATTCTTGCTTGTTGTTTGACATCCACACATGGTGAAGCAAAAAGTTGCCTTCCCATAGAGAAATACCGTTGCGGCGGTGAAGGGCAGCCCCTTTGTTTACGTTGTGTGGCGACATCTACTATTTGTAAGTGGGTACGTGAAACTAAGATTATCTGTCACCTTGCCGGGGACTTGATGTCCATGTAGTACAAGCCAATCCTGGACTATATGTCTGGGATACAAGCTCATACTCTTTAGTTAACTCTATTATCTGTCATTTGTGGTCCTGAAAAGGACCGATGGGTTGGAAACTATGAAATTATTTTTCAAATTCAATAGCCTTTAAAATGAAGGTCAAAGTTCAGCTGTTCTGATTTCGGTAAAATTCACCGAACTCGAAAACAAAATCTTAGTGTGGATTGTATTCGTTTGAATTTAAAAATTTGATAACCTACCTACTTGAGCACAGAAACCTACCTGACAACTTGAACTAGGTTGCCAAATCACGAATGATCTGGTGGTTTGATCGCAGACAGGCGACTTTGAACCTTTCCAGCGTGGACGTCTTTCGCTCCTCGAGTGTTTGAAGTCCGGCCAGGTGGTGAATCGGAGAATTACGAGTTCGCGGTGGACTGTTAAGGATCATTCTGAGGATCTTGTTTTGGATCCTCTGAAGCTTTAGGTGGTGGCACTTAGCACAACTCTCCCAGATTGGCATACCATACTCAATAGCCGGCAGAATGATCTGCTTGTGGACAGCAAGCTTGTTTTTGAGGGACAGGGTGGACTTTCTGTTTATCAGAGGGTAGAGCGACCTGATCAAGATGTTACACTTGGTGGATGTCTTGTCCACATGAGATCGGAATAGCAATTTGCTATCGAGGGTGAGACCAAGGTAGACTCACTCGAACATTCAATGGGAGTGCTATTAAGATGGATCTTGACGTTAGCAGGCGGAACAAGCCGAGGTGAATTCGAGTGTGGAAACAGAATTGTTTGTGTTTTAGCTGTATTGATACAAATCCTCCAGCTCTTGAAATAGTCGGACAGAACATCCAGGCCTGATTGTAGTTTACTCGCCTGGGCATGGATCACTCGACCCTTATAGATGATGGAGGTGTCATCTGCGAACATTGACATAATACCACCGCCCGTCTGACGTGAAAATGTTGAATAGGATAGGCCCAAGCAGGCTACCCTGAACGTATCAGAGGGGACATTGTTCAAGTAGACTTGGAATGATCTGCCCGACAAGTAGTTTTTGATGATCTTCACGAGGTAGATCGGAAAATTATATCGATGCTGCTTGTACACTAGACCATTATGCCAGACATTGTCGAACGCCTTCTCGACATCCAACAGTGCCATGGCAGATGTATTGGAAACGGACTTATTCTGCTTGATTATGTTAGTAACCCGTGCGAGTTGATGGATGGTAGAGTGGCCTTTCCTAAACCCGAATTGTTCTTTGAGAAAGATGTTATTATCATTTAAAAACAACAGCAGACGGCTGAGTATCAACTTTTCGAATAGTTTCGAGATGGAGGACAAGAGGCTGATGGGGCGATAGCTTTTGGCACTGGTAGGATCTTTGCCAGGCTTGTGTATTGGAATCACTTTGTCTAACTTCCAGCATGCAGGGAAGTAGCCAAGCTCCAAACATTTGTTGAAGATAACGGTAAGATGGTTGAAGAAGTCAATATTCAAGTTTGTCAACTCGAGGTTGACTACACCATCCATACCCGCGGCCTTCATGCTTTTAGTGCTTCTAATAGCTGCTATCACCTCAAGAGCCGATATTCCACTATCATCATGCACTACTACGGGGGTGTCAGCGACTCCAGACATTGCCTCCAGTACGGCAGGCTCACGGTTTGACCAAGATTATGTGAAATCACAAAAATGTTGGCCAAGAGCATTGGCCTTTTCAACTGGGGTTATGAGTAGGGATGGGTCCAAGTTCTGGTCAACAGAGGAAAGCGGAGGGATCGGTTTCGACTTGTTTTTTCAAAATTTTGGTCATCTTCCAAAATGGTTTTGCACAATCTGGGAGAGAACTAATCTTGTTGGTAAAGTCGTTATTTCTGAGTTCCACCATCCTGGCCTGGATAATTTTGGTTAGCCTATTGACATTGGTCTTCAAGTGGGGCAGCCCAGAACGCTGGAACTGCCTACGAATGGTGTTAAAGAGACTGATAAGATCTTTGGTTGGGCTGTCAAGGTTCAGAGTATGACTCACCTGTCTGGATGCTGGTACGTGTTGCTCCCTGTCACGGGATATCGCCTCTTCGATGGTTTGCAGACACTGATCGATTTCTTCGAACGACTCCGGTAGGACGTCGCAGTCTATTGCTGTGTCCACACAGCGCTGATACTGCTGCCAGTTGACACGATGGTAATTTCCCCGGGAAACTTGAAACCTATTGGCCGAGAACCTACTTCGGCCACCACCGGATAGTGGTCCGAGCTCAGTTCCTGATAGGCGATAGGTTGAGAGATGTTATCGCCAATGTTGCTGATGAAGATGTCCATGGTGGCATGAGCTCCGGATCGACTCAACCGGGTGGGAGTGTCCGGACACAGGATGTTGTAGTGGGCTTCCTGCAGATCGTTGTACAAGATTGTGCCGTTCTGGTTTCGCCGACTATTGCCCCAGGCTTGATGTTTGGCGTTCAGGTCACCAGCCATGACGAAATTTAGCCGCCGTCGTGTTAGCTTGATGATGTCTCTTCGGAGGTCTGCGGCCGAGCCGTCCCTAATGTTGGTTTGCTTGGGGCAGTTCGTTGAGAAAGTCAACAAACTCGATGTTTTTGCTCTTCAAGGAGCAAGCATTCCAATTGACGATCTTGATGGCTTCACGGTCCATATTAAGTGTCAAGGGACAGGGTAGCATGTAGCTGTTTAGATCGAGTCTTGCAGGTGCGCATGATGGTGATGACCTCGGCCACGAGTGTCACAAGTTCCTCCGAGGTGAACGGAGAATCGTCGACAGGTTCACCTGAGACAGCACCAGCGTATGATAAACCAGGGGCGGTGGATGAACCTGGAATTGGCTGGGCCGCAGCAGCAGCGAGACGATGCTGAACTGTCCGACTGTTGGAAACCATTTGGATACTCGCATGATTGGCTTGTTGGTTGTTGAGCGGAAGCGGGGCTAGGTTCGGAACATGTCGACGGGCCTGGAGAGCTGGGTACTGGACTTCCGTGAGTACAGGGGGCGAACGATGATTACGGAGGTGACCGAGCTGGTTGTTGATTGTAGCCTTCCGACGGATATTCATGAACTCCACTCGCTTGGAACATCCGCGATTGGAGGCTTGGTGGTTTCCACCGCAGTTGACACACGTTGGCTCTATGCCATCATCTTGCTCACAGGACGCAGTTGAGTGAGTTCCAGCACACTTGCCGCAGTTTGTCTTCATATGGCAGTTTTTGGTGCCATGGCCATAGGCAGAGGCAGTTCATACACTGCGTAACATCACGATGTTGGGGTTTGTAATGCTCCCAACTGATGATGACCTTAAACAGGTCCCGAATTTTGGATCTCAGAGCCGCAAGACTCGTGAAGTGCACCAGGAACAAGTGGTCACGGAAGCTGGTGTTGTTGTTGTTGTAACGCCGGTTCATTTGGTACATCGCCTCAGGTTTGAGCCCAAGCCGCTCCAGCTTGGATTTCACCGCAGCCGCCTCGAACGACGGTAATCCACGCAAAACCACCTTCAGTGGCTTGCTCGATGGCAGATCATGCGTAAAGAAGTTCACGTTGTTGTCCTTCAGGAAACATCCTATTTGTTTGTACCCCTCCAGGCTGGATCACATGATTTTGGTACCGATGCAATGTTGCAAAGCTTGAAGCAGGCAGCAGCTTGTGTTTTGCCAGTTCGGCACCCAGCTTGGCAACATCCTTCACCGGCGTGAAAAGCGGGGGAATCCGCTCTTTTCTTGCAATGGGAATGGTGTCACCATCGCCATTTTCTTCCGGGAGTAATGCATACTGGTTGGCTTACAGTACCCGTTTTCGGGCGTCATCCTGTCATCCATTTACGCACCATTTGTTTCGTGTTTGCAAGTTCAAGTAAACTTGCCAGAACGCGAGAAGGTGGCGACACTTCCACGGCGCAACCAACAGCACAAAACGAAACAAAATCGAAACGAGAACTCGAGCGAAAATACGGACTGAACAGCTCAACAGTCGAGCTGAACAGCTCAACAGTCGAGCTGAACAGCTCTGAACAGCTCAACAGTCGAGCTGAACAGCTCAACAGTCGAGCTGAACAGCTCAACAGTCGAGCAAAAAAAGCTACCGCATGGTACCTACGTTTATGCTTTAAGCCTCTTCTATTAAGAGAATTCGGCAAGATTTTTTTTGCCATAATTTTCTTAATAGGAGGAGTTTAAAATTTGCATCTAAAGGTATAATGTTAGGTACCATCTGGCATGCTCAGATCAAAACTACAGGTCTTCAGCAAAGTTGTAGCTGATACAATTTCACGAAATAGAGGATAGGAAGCTTTTTCGTAAATTATTATGGCAAGGGATAGGACGTTGAGAAAAAAGTAAGTAACTAAGTGTAATCTGCAAAGAGCCATTGCAGTATGAGTTCGCATCCGAGTAAACTAAAAGTTTGGGAGAATTATCAGGACCTGATTTGGAATCGATAGAGCTTAGTGGAGCAACATTGATACTTATACTTGTGTTGCACGAGGGACTGTCATCATACAGACTAAATTAAGCGTCGGGACTTAAATAGCTATAAATTGTTTTAATAAATATCAATAAATAAATAATGCAATAAATAGTAACAAATTCATGTAATCGAACCTATGCAACAGAACGTCAAAGAAATATCCAGTCAAAGGTTTGTTTCACAGTCGAGAAAGTTCTAGTCGCCTTAGTCTTAAATCGTCTTCGTCAGTATCCGTCTAGTTTAGATCAAAAGTAAGTACTCCCGTCATTTATGTTCGTCAGTCGGTCAGTTAGTCGGTCAATCAGTCCTTGTGATCCTCGTTCATCAGTCGCGTCTCATCGCGGTCAGTGTCAGCGTGATTACAAAAGAAGACAACATAATGATCCGCATCAGTCTTCCGCACTGATCGGTTTCGGTAGCTCGCTCAGCGAGAACGCATCGCTTTTCAGCTGCGGAACATCCGGCAGTGGATTTCGCTTTTTTGACTTGGCCACGTTGAACATCACCCAGTTGTCCGGTCTGTGGGGTTGGAAAAGGTCAAAGATTAGCAACGAATTTATAGAAATAAATTTGACGAGACGGACTTACCTTTCGATACTAGTTAGCAGGACAAAGGGAACCAGCGCAATTCCCGGTTGTCGTCGGTCATTGTGGTGTCCATGTCCGTGAGTGGTCCCAGTTGTCGTCGGTCGTTTCGAGTTCGAAGTCGGTCGACGTCTTCTGGGGTTGCTTGTCGTGCGTCGATCAGGTCGTTGAGGTCGATGGGGTGTCTTGTCCGGTCGTCTCGTTGGGTCAGTTAGTAAAGGTGGTTTCGACAGGTCGTTGATGGTCTCAGTCTCGTCTACAGGTAGTATCGATTCTATAGCGTCTACTCGGTCGGGCGTTCGGGCGTGAGCGTCATGGATGTTCAGTAAGGTCAGGGGATCGATAGAGTCAGAGTCCTTCAGGTACACATCAGTCTGATCTAGTTCTGGTAGAATGTCGTCTGGTTCAGTTTCTTGGTCGTATTCGTCATAGTATGTTTGTCCGTGCGTTGGTTTTGTCAGTTTACGTCTGTCGGTCAACTTGGAGTCACCTTGGACTGTCCTGTCAAGGTTCAGCTGGTGATGGTCTTGTGAGGCTTGTCCAGAGTTTGTCTTTGCTTCCAGTTCCGTTGACAAGTTATGGTCATGGGAGTCTATGAGGTCCAATGTCGTCTTGTGAATCGTATCGTTTGTACGGTGGTCATTGTCGTCATGTTCATGACTATCTTCAGTCGATTCAAGCGTTTGGTCGTCGTATAATGAGTTCTGAGTCTTGTCATTTGAGTCTTTAGATGTTTCGTTCTCGGTAGGTAATGACGTCTGGTCATTGATGTGATTTAGTTGATCGTCATTGTAAGTTTCATTTATAGTATGTATTTCGTTTGAGTCAGACTTGTCTAGCGTATTCTTTGAGTTCGTTAGGTTTTCAAAAAGTGGATTGTCGATATTGTGGTTGTCAAATTTGTCTCGTAAATGTCCGTTTATACGTATTTCATCGGGTTTGTCTGGTTTGAGATAGTCCTTCAGTAGAATGTGTTGATCTTTCTGCTTAGTCCTGTCTTGGTTTTTCTCGTTGGCAGTTTCGACCTTCGTTTTGAAGTCTGTCGATTCAGTTTTGTTCGTTCCGGTCTCCGTTTCGGTTAGGTCAATGTTGTCCGTCACTTCAACGTCTGCGTGTTGGTCTGTATCGTCCGGTTCGTCATGGTTGTGCGCTGTTTTGTCCCGGTCAATGTATGGTCCAACGTATTGGTCCAAGTCGTCGTCGTCTACTTTCAGTGGCTGTTGATACCGTTCGGCGTATCGTCGTCGTTCCGGATCCGTGCGTGACCAAAGTGTCGCGTTAGTCGTTGGTAATATTTTGTAACCGTCAATAACACCAGTCTCACGGGCATTGTAGTAACTGTAGTTTCGGTATGTCCACTGGTCGTTGGTCTTCTTTAACGGTTCGTATTTGTTCTGTTCCGGTCGAAGGTAACCGTCATGTTCGTGGACGTTTAACGTATCATGTCGGTTGGCGTCCGGTATGTCGTAGTCATAGTCTTGTATAAGAAGAGGTGGAAGAATACGGGAAGGTAGTTGGTCTGTATGGTCCGTTGCAAAGAGTTGTTTCTGTGGTTTTCGGTTACTAGTATTTTTCTGAGAGAATATAGGCGAAGGTACAGATGATGGTTGGTGAGCGATAGGTCGGGAGGAAGAGTATTGAGGTCGAGGGTCGACGGAAAAGACAGACTGAGAGGCAGCTGAAGGGGAAGGATTTTTAGAGCTTTGAAGAAAGACATTAGAGTTCAGACTAGATGAAGGTAGTACAGGTGTGGAAGGAGATGGCGATAGAAAGATAGGTTTGTCGTTTGGTCTAACATTATTTATTACTAGTAGTCCAGGTCTTTGGAAAACGTTTTGAGTTTGTGATTGAGGTCGTCTGGTCGTTTGTCGATTTAGAAGTTGGTCGTTGTCGTAGTCGGAGGTAATGATCTTGTTAGTAAGTACATGTTTAAGGGTCGTACGTCGGTTGGCGGGTCGTCGCGTGTCCTGTCCGTAAGGATTGTAGGTCGTCAAAGGTGGATTGTAGCAGCTGTAGCCTCCGCAATATGGTGGTTGAGGTGGAGGTGGAGGTGGTGGTGGTTCAGTCGTATAGTAACTTCCGTAGTAAGGGTTTGGAGGTGGGTTTGTCACAAGTCCGTAGCCTGAGTCGTGACCGTATCCGGGTTTGACGAATACGGGTGGGTCAGAGTCGATATTGTAGTAGTTAACGTCATCGTAGTCAGAGGGTGGTGCGGGTGCAGGTGCCGCGTAGTAGCCACTTCGAAGAGCGTTATTGTGTATTTTAGAATGTAGAGTTGCGTTGTCTTCTTTTGTAAACAACTTTGAAAGGTTTAGGTCACGTTTTGTCAACGAGTGTTTACGTTCTTCGTCGTCGGTTACGTTATCGGTAGAGTCACGTTTCAGGCTGAAGTCTATGTTGTTGATGATCACATTTGTCGATACAGTCGGTCGTCTTTTCGGTGTTGTTTTTCTGGTAGGTTTCCGTTTCGGGGGTGCAGTCGTACCCGTCAGGTCCAGTTTGTTGTCAATTCCGGTCGATGGCGTTGGGATAGGGTCTTTATGTGGAATAGGTCTGGGTGGAGTCGTTTGCGATGCAGTCGGTCGAGGCGTGTTCGGCGTCAAGTCTAGCTTATTGTTCACGACTGTCGTCGATGGTCTCGGAGAGTTTAGTACGATCTGTCCGTTGGACGGTATCTGTAGTCCTGTGTTTCCGTTGGGGGTGAAGTCTACTTTATTTACGATGTTGGCGTTTTTTGTAGGTTTCCTGGTCGTGGTGGTAGAGAAAACGGATTGTGGTGCACTTACGTCATTGTCGCTTTGCTCCGTATCGTCATTTGGTCTCGTAAATGGGTCTCGTTCCGTCCAAGGTTCTAGGTCAATTGGTGCCATCAGTTTTGAGTCACACGGTAGTCGTTCGTTTTGTGCAGTGTCAGCTGGTAGAAATACATGAGGTTGCAGGGTACCACTTCCAAGTGCCCGGCAAAGAACTTGCGAGAAGGCAACTTGTCGGATGGATTCCAGCTGCGCTGGGGTAAAAGAAGACTCAAAACCTGGGTTTTCGTACCAGAACCGATCCCCTTTACGAAGATTACCAAACTGTTGGGCAATTATACAGGCAAAGGTAGGTCCTACGATACCTCCCACGACTGGACGTTCGGCTAGACCACCAACAAACAGATCTATATCGTCAACTGAGCGGTACGCTTTACGTAACCGCAAGGCTGATGCTGGTCCCATGACGCGATCCAGATCCGCCCAATCCTTGATGGGAGTTAACCCGCAAGGTATTCGCCAGTTGATGTACGGTTGAATTCCGTGATCTCGACCGCGCTGTATGTTGATCGCTGCCAAGTCCAATCCAAATGGGAAACCTGTCCAATAAAAAGTTCTTGTAATGGCGCAACCCCAGGCCAAAAACCCATTCAATACTCACTTCTTGTCTGAAATAGATGATTCGTTAGTTCCGCGGTGATGAATTCATCTCGCTTCAGTGCACGCTGATTAACCATACCTCGCACCAGTCGGTGCAGCGAACCCGGTCCGCCAAGATCCCCCTCAGCGCTTTCCTCGTGGAGCGTTACATTATTAACAATGAATCGATGATGCCTATCTGCCCGCATGTAAGATCCCTGAATCAACGAATGCCCGAATCGAAACGCAGCTGCCGAGAACTCGTTCGCCACCGTTGGATTTACGTTCGGATCGTATCCCCTGTAGAACCCACTGTTTTCAAGATCCAAGTCGAACAGGTGACAAACCTCCTTGCCCAATATGATAGGAAGGAACTCCCGGAAGGTGATGTGCTGGAACACGGCTCCAACGATTCGACGGGCTTCCTGGTACAGCTTTTCATCGCTCCAGTGTGGATTGATGTCGGAGAGCTGAGTGGCAATTTGGTTATGTTCGTTAACCCAGATCATGTGAAGCATCAGTAGTCCAGGCTGTTCACCGCTTCGGGCGTCTCCGGGACGGATGCATTGGTTCGCGAGAGCAGCTCGGAAGCAAACGTCTTCACTTGGAGGACCCCGTCCGAATAGGAGCATTCCGTTGCGGAAGATCCGTGCATTGTCCGAGGTCCGTGGATTGCTGGAGTAGATCGGTGAGGCGTCGATGTAGGAGGTAACCTGATTGGTTTGTTCGCGCCATGACAGCAAGCAATCACGCCGTTGGGCCGGTGCTGAACGGAGGAACTCCAGACAGCGGACACCCAGCGGCGAAAGCCATGGATCATCCAGTGGCACTTTGATGGGCAGGCACGACGGATGGAGGCCTTCGTCGTTTCGTCCGCAACAACGCGGAGTAGATCCGTTAAGACTGCGCGGTTGAGCTGTGGCGGTGAGATCGTGATCGAGCAGTTGACCCCACAGGGCAAGCATCATGGTGACTGGGGCTTCTTCTTGGCGGGCTCCGTGCACGACCAGGCTGATGAAGCGAGCCGACGGTAGGAGGTTGTTGGCGATGGAACGTCTGCGAAAATGAGAGGGAAGTGGGGTTAGATGGAGTTCCTGCGGTAGTGTGTTGGGAAATTGACCCTGTAGTTTGCGGTTGGAACGTTTCCTGGGGGCTTGGTACATGATCGTTCGCTAACTAAAAGGGACATTTTAATTTGTATAAAAATCGCAGCATACTTCAGCCGTTCTTTGACAACTGTACAATATAAGTTGCTAGTTGATCAAAATTTGACAGGGGTCAACATTTTTCTACGATAAGTTGATATTTGGAAAATAATCGAAAAGTTCCTTTCAGTTAGCAAACTTTTAGTCGATTATACCAATATAAATATACCGATAGAAATATTGAAGTATCTCACGATCTCTTCTCTAATTGTGGCTAATACAGTGGTTGTCAAACGTTTGTTGATACCACACCAAAATTCCACTAACTCCGAGCTGTCAATATTGTAGACAAAAAGGGTAAATGTTCCAATTATGACACAATGCCATTTACGCAAAGGTATCAGTTTTGACCCTACTCCATTTAAATCCCATGGGTTATCATAACTGGTACATACCAAAACTGGTGTATTTCTACTTTTATAAGACCAGAATGACCTTAAAATCGCATGAATGGCCTACATTAAAAAAGTTGTGTCTATTTATAACATAATTTGGAAATCCAAGATGGCGACTTATGTTTGTCAAAATAGGTTTATATACACTAGGTAGGTATAATAAAATTGTTGGCAGCAAAATGAAAACCCAAAGCGGCCAAAGTAAAACATTAGCCAATTTCATAAGTTGGTGAACACAAGCAGTTAATAATTTGTCTTTATTGTCTAGCAGATTTTAGTCAAATTAAAGAAACGCCTTTAATTTGGCTAAAATATGTTAACAGATCTATGACTATAAATGTACAAAATTTCAGTAGATTCTGTTTATTGTACTACCAAAAATAACAATTTGAAAAATCACATAAGAAGATTTTTACTAGAATTGATTAAACTTCGTGTACACTCATCTAATCTAGTCAAAAACTTTACAGATAAATCTTGAATAAATTGACGCACATCCTAAAAAGCTACAGCTTATTGTTTTTTTTTGAGAGAAAAAATATCACGATGTTATATACTTTTGTCTGGTACTGTACATTGAAGTTTTGCATTATATACGATTTAACTTAAACATAATACGATGAATTTTAACGTTTTCATATACGATTCTGAATTAAACTGCATATTGGTTGGTTGTTTGAGAATATATTTAGTAAAATACATTGACTTTGCTTTAATCAGAATGTTTTCATAATTGCTCTCAGTCACAGTCACAGTTGATGAAGCGTCAAATTGATTTTTACATTACATTTACATTAAATACTTGCACAAATTGATGTTGCAAAAACGGTCGTCGAAAGCCGTTTGATAAAAGGTCGATGAAGTTTACTCATAGCATTATTGAAAAGAAAAATGTCGGTTAGATGGAGCAGTCTTTCCAATGAATAATTTGATTGGTTAATAGCTGAATACGCCTGTTTTTGCAGCATAAGGTAATGTTTGCTCGTATAAGCTTTTCTGCAGCTAAAATTGGTCGCATTTTACGGTACATGCCAACAGACATATTATAGCTAAGTAAAAACTGAATAAACTTCTTTTGAGCTGAATAAGCTGTTATTCAACTATCAAGATTTTAAAAAGTTTGCAAATTTTCTAATAAAAAATGTTCACTGTGAATGGTATGTTACTTTGATTTCGTATAACTAAATTGCTATGTTTTCGAATGTAGCTTTCGTAGTTGATATAAACCGTTTGATCGATTATATCAAGTCCTTTTGCAATGTAAATTTCTTAAAACTGAAACCGCGAACGTTTGAATTGGGATTTCCTTATGCTGTTTTTTGCTGTGTGTTTCAAATGTGGTATATTCTTTATTTACAGGAACTTTTCCGACTTTTCCGTTAGCCTTATTATATGAAAGAGTACCCTCAGTAATTGCAGATGAGTCTTTAACTCTTAATTTAAAAGTAAGATCACAATTTACACTTCCGACGAATCGATCATTCCCCTAGAGTTGCATGTAACCGTGTAACTAATCGTCCTGAGATTGCCATTGAAAAAAAAAAAACTTCGTGTTCAAACTCACCTTATTCCTTCGACACCGTCCGCGTACTCCGGGGCCAGGAAACGATGGAACGGCATCTGGGCCGATCCCCAGCGCGGCCGCTTCCGGTTGTTGCACGTCCCATCGTGGGTCCGGTAGCGTCGGCTGGCCGGAACGCACGGCGGAGGTTCCCTCGAGGGACACATCCCTTCCAGCGGGGTCCGCTTGAGCGAGATCTTCGGCGGTACTTGTCGTCCGAGGGCCACATATTCGACGTTGGTGCTGTATCACGACACATTGAAATAGATATCAATATCATTTATCATTCATGGTGCCAGAGCACTTTTCACTCAAGGTTAGGTAATGTCACTTTCGAATCGTTGATCGATTCGATCATTTATTTTCACTTTCATTTTATTTGTCTTTTCTTTTTTATTGGTTGAAATCGATTGGCAAAGTTCAAACGGGATAAGTTTCACTTTCTTCTTTTTGGTTTCAGAGTGCAACAGGTTCACGTGGATGAAAGTTCAACACACCACACTTGCACACTTATGTAGGTTAAGTCGCTTAACCCTTGCTTCTTGCTACTTTTCCTCAACTTTCTTCAGTGAAGCACTTCAGAAGGTTTGCTTGGTTGGTTGCCTTGGGGACACACGAAAGCGCAAGTGAAGACTGACGAGTTCGATCGCCTGGCGTATTGTATTTATAAAGTCGCAGTCGGCGGCGCTGTTGTTGCCCGCGCACTCTGCACCACGCGGTACCGTTCCTCGGTGGTACGGCCATTGACGAGGTGCCCCCTCTCTCATTCTCTTTCTCTGCCACCACCAGCAGCGATCGGTAAAACCGAGCGCGCACAAACAAACAACCGTTCGTAGCGGCAGTAGAAGCAACTCGTGTGCAGATTTTCCTCGAGCCATACACGCGAGTCTACGGAGCTTTCTCAAGATCACTCGAAGGATAGTGGGCCAGATTAGGGTGGAAATTGGGAGGGTAAATATTTTCGGTTCAACCAGTTGTTCCTTTTCTATAGAATGTTGTCTATTTATGGAGCAGACTCTGGTTTGGTAGACATATATGCGAAGCTTTTAGCACCTTTACTTTTTAGCTTTCCGAAGTGAAACTTTGTTCAAGATGAAGTGTGACATATCCGTGCATATAATTTTGTTAGCACGTTTACAAAGAGGATCATGTGGAATATTTATTTCTCTTACGTATATGGAGCTGAAAAAGATGCTGTTTAGCACATGTTTTAATAAGCATGGAGTGGAATTTTTTTAGATCTATTTTTAGAAAATAATAAACGTGATATTAACTCTTCGGGTCCCAAACTGAAAATGAAGTCGATATCATAAATTCCAGATTGCTATTTTTGTAATCTTCCGAAGACCAAGGCCGTCAATTTGAAAGTCAATGGAAGTGTTTTTCGTATGCACGATAAGGACTGTTTTGTTTATAAAACGGACACACACTATCAGCCACAACTTTTGTGTTTGTCTACATACTTAATCAGCATTTTGATGTTTGATATTTTTTAACTGACTTTGTACAGTTATCCAATTAATTTACTGAAGACCCTGTTTAAAACAAATATAATGCCGACATTCGGTTGTTGTGAGTTGAATCTCGGTAATACAAGATGTTAAGTGCTGAAAATCTTAATTTTATTAACTGTGTTTCTAGACAGAAGAAACACAGCATTTGCAAGGCTGGTAGCAGGTCACTTTTTAGTGACTTGGTCACTATTTTGAAGCCAGTCACTAAAAAGTCACTTTTTACACCAAAAAGTCACTAAAGTCACTATTTCCCTAAAAATAGTCACTAAAGTCACTTTTTCACTACTAAAATAGAGTGAAATTTAAAAAATATTAACAAAATGTTTAAATTGAGTACCTGCCGCCGAGACGTAGTTTTAACAAAATATACATAACTGTTAAAAAAATTAAAATTTTAACCAGGGTAACTTTAGAACACCAGGAAAACTATTGGGAAATGCCTTCAATTTTGATTAAAAATCGGAGAAAATATACCTCCTTTCCCAGAAAATAAATTGTAAACCTTGACAACTTTCCAAAGGCATTTGTCTGTGATAGATTTTCAAAAGTCTTTCAAGGATGATTAAGAAGTTTAAAAAATCCAAAGTAAATTTTAAGATAATTTCAAAGGATTCTAGGGATGACACCAAGATATATCAGAGGAGAATACCAAAGTACAGACTACGAAAGTCTCATGTAAAATTAAGTGCTCTGAGGACCGATTTCTTCATCTCCGCTTAAATCTTAAGCCAGGTTTACCTATATGTATAGTTAAACTTGGCTTAACACATACGAGCGTCGCTTTTGATTATTTTTTAAATTATTAGAGGCGCAAAATTCAGCTCCGAAACAATTTTGGAAATAATTCCAATATAATTGAGAGTGCATTTAACGAGAGTTCTGAGAAGAATTCTATGATGATTAGATGAGGATTCTATGTTCAATTCTAATAAGAATTGAGGAGGTTCGAAGGAAAGGGGTGTAAGTAACTTTGAGCTATTCTCTTCATCGACTTTCTCTTTTGATAGTCACAGCTCTATAAACGGATTTTGCGCTATTTCTGCGACATAGTTTGATAAAGGAGGTTCTCATCTAGCAGCCAGAATGACACACGAATCAAGGAATGTATTTGCAGTTGAATTATTAACGAAAGAGAAAGTCGATGAAGAGAATCGATCAAAGTCACTTACACCCCTTTCCTTCTAACCCCTCAATTCAAAATTAATTCTGAAATTCCAAGAGAATTCTAAAGAGTTCGAAATAAATTCAGAGAATTCAAATGGAATCGAATTTTGAAGGTTCAATCCCAAAAGAATTCTGATAATAGATTCAAAATTATTCTGTGACGGATTTTTGTTTTGTGAATTCTGAGGAAATACTATGGGAATTCTTAGGAGAATACGAATTGAATTTCCTATTGAATGCAGGGAAGAAGTCCAAGATTATTCTAAGCAGAAATTTATGAAATTTCTGAGGTTAATTGCATGGAAATTCTAAGGAGAATTCACATATATTTAAAATGGATTTATGGAAGGGGGGCCTTCAGGGAGTTCCTAGAAGAATCAATACAAAATCGAAAATAATCTACTTTAACTAATCATGTGTTATTACTTCTTGCGTGAATTTATTATACACATAATTGGACATGCTTAACGTCAAATATCTGTCTTAAAGTGGTAATTTTATACGATAGATGAGGAGATTAAATTATAGAGTTGATAGTTCCGTTATAGTATGGCAGTTTGAAAATTGTATATACAAAGTAGAAAGTGAGCAAAGGACAATTTTGAGGAAAGTACGAATCGGGTAGTTGTTTACGTCATATGGCGACTTGAGTGTGAAACAATCGATATAACTGTTTCCGCACATCGGAGGTACATGAGCAAATCGGCGATCATTCCTTTTGCCAGTCGTGGCAGGGGGAAACACCCCTCCCCATCCTTATTAACGGATGAGCTTGGTAAAGGAGATGCTCTACCCGAGTTGTACCTTCCTCAAAATTGTCGTTTGTTCGCTTTCTACTTTCTATATACAAATTTCACACTGCCGTACTATAACGGAACTATGAACTGTTTACTTTCATCTCGGCATCTATCGTATAAAATGTCCACTTTAATTCTGATATTTGATGTTAAGCATTTCCAACAACGAAAATAATCTATTTCCAAGAATTTAGTTGATTGTTCTGCAAACAATTTCAAGAATGCAGTATTATTTTTTGTAAAAGTTTATTTGCCTCTAAGTTTAAGAGAAGGGGAATCATTCTAAAAAAGTTCTTGAGATCATTCTGAAGAAATTCTGTGAGAAGTTCGTAGCGAATTATCAAAGTTATCTACCTAGATATATTAAAATTTTCCAAGGCAGAATCCAATTCAAGATCATAAAAAAATTGAAATTAATATTTGCTAGTCATCATGTATAACGTAAACAAAAGAGAATTATTCAAATCACTTCAAGTGCTCTTCACAGGAGATTTCGTTGTGAGATTCGGTTAAATTAAAGGAATTTATGTAATTTGATTTTAAGTTCCATGACATAAAAAGTTTATTTCAATATCAAACCGTATTTGAATTTCTATGTTATCATATAAATGGTTACTTATTCAGTATTTACAAGTCACTATTTGGTCACTATTTCCGTAATTTTAGTCACTAAAGTCACTACTATTATATCGCATCAGCACTACCAGCCCTGCATTTACTAGGATGTGCAGCTACTTTCGCCGGAATGTCTTTAAAGACTTACTGATCAAACAGTATTTTTTTGTACAATTCAAGATTGCGTATTGCTCGGTAATAGAGTTTATTGCCGAATATATAACAAAAGATAGAAAAAAATATATAGTAATATTAAAATAATGGGATTTTGTATTGGAAAACATTGATTGTAATTATTTTTTTTATGGTGTTCATGGTAGACAGCGGGTGCAATATGTTTTATACTTTCCTTGAAAATGTATGCTTTTTTACACAACATTTAAAAAAAAACATCGATGTATTTTTTTGGTTTTGAGTTATATATTTTTTAAGTTATCAAGTTTTGGGTTTTTGCTCAATACTCTTATGCGACTAGACTACCTATCGTCTTTCTAGACTGATGCAAAACTTGAAATTTTTGTTCCACACTGCTCAAGCGGTTTCAAATCAGGTCCTGATTAGCCTCCCAAAATTTAATCTCATTTGGTAAAAAACTGACTTGGCACAAACCATTCGAAGTTTATATGGAAATTACTATGGGAAAACTAAACTTTTTGTTCATTGTCTTCTGCCCATTTTCCATATTGCTTTTTCGAAAATTTCTATAACTATTTTTACGGAAAATTCTCTTAGCTACAACTTTGCGAAATATCGTTTTTCAGTCAAATGTCAAACTAAATAGTTATTAATTGATAAAGATATTGATAATCTTATGGCATGATCAAGCAGCTGTTTTGTGGGCAACACTGGATTCTGCAGTGTGACATAGTAGCCATGATATTTGTGCTCTATTCTTCGCACCAGAAACACCAATGTTGCCTGCTGAACAGTCGAATGAGCATAATCATAAGACACCAGTGACTTGAATCATTAATAACTACTGTTCCTTACATTTGATTGAAAAGTGGTTTTCAACAAAGATGTAGCAGAGAAAATTTGCTACAATCACTGCTACCATTTTTAAAAGTATAATGATGTGGTGAATTGTTAGATAGATATCAACAAAAACATAAGTTCTCCCATAGTAATTCCCATATAAACTTGAAATGGTTTGTGCCAAGTCAGTTTTTTACTAAAGTAGTTCAAATTTTGAGAGGCTAATCAGGACCCAATTTGGAACCGTTTGAGCACTGTGGAGCCTACTCATTCGGCTTAATATGATTCCCTGATTTTTTCCAGAACTTTAACGGGTTATTTCCAGATTTATAATAAGAAAGCTTTTTTTTTTAAATATGCTGTTTTTGGTACAATAACATGACAAACAGTTTTAAAGAAACAGCTGTACAATCAGATCCAATAAATGTTGAAGTTAAACATTTATTAAATTTGAGTAATTCTAAGACCTCAAAATATTCTATGTTCTGATAATTCGTTTTCCATGCACAAGTTTAAGATATTAAAAATTTCCAAAGTGCCAGAATTAAGGAAATTTTGTTTTTATTTATTTGAAGTTTGTAATTAACGATTAGAGCTCTTCAGTCCCATTGATTTCATAACAATTGTATGAACTTTACAAACGTTCTGAGAAATTAATGGAAATGCTGAGAGTTTTCAGCGAAGCTGCATAAACAAACTGCGGGAACATACGGGAAGTTAACATCCTGAAAATATGGGGATCTTACTGGAAGCTTTGAGCACCACTTCTGTTAGCTTCCGAGAATCTGCAGGATCTTTAAAGAAGTGCCTCGGTAGTTCATTCCATAATCGAACCGAACGATAGCGCAATGATGCACTTAAAAAAACTGTAAAGCATTTTGGAATAATTAAAACACTTGACCTAGAAGATTATGAGTGAATAAAGAAGGTTTCGAAGATAAACCGGACTTTCGTTTAAAATTTTTAAAGTTTGAATACACATTCTAAGTTTTATGTAAATGACGAAATCGTACCTGAGTAATAAATTAGAAAAGTTAGAAATGTAATCGTATTTCCGCGGGTCGTATACGTATCTGGTAACGGCATTAAATACCAAGTTTAATTTCTTTGTAATTGTCTTAGAAGTTAAGCTAAAGAGGCTATCCCGTACAAAAATAACGGAACGATCAAGAATCAAGTCAGCTGAAGTCTGATACGTTGAGGCGTGGAGTGACGTAACAAAACTAGGGAGTTAAGCGTACTGTATTGTTTGCTGTTTGCTGCCTTGAGCAGCCCAGTTTAGGTTGCAATCCATTACAATACCAAGATTTTTAACAGTGTCAGAATACATAATGATATCAGCACCCACTTTAACTAATGGGAAATCCTGAATACCAGTTCGTTTTGTTCTAAAAATAATAGTTTGTGTTTTTGCCCTGTTCAAAATAAGACCATTAGTTTCACAACATTTAAAGATATTTTCTATATCACTATTTAATAATGATTTAGTTTAAGCAACATTATTCAATTTGCCAGAAATGTATAGTTTGGAGTCATCTGCATATAAGTGAAGTTTACAATTTAATAAAACATTGGGCATAATTGATGAACATAGAAAAAAATTAGAGGTCCCAGGATGGATCCCTGAGGAACCCCACTCAGAACATGCACGTAATTGGATTGCATGTTATTAAATTCAACATACTGTGATCGGCCAGCCAAATATGATAAGATTAAATTCACTGAGTAATGACCAATTTTAAAACAATTAGCAAGTTTATTGCAGAGTTTCCGATGATTAATTGAATCCAAAGCTTTGCTGAAATCTAAGAGCGCCATCACGATTAACATTTTCTTATCAAGAGCATTTCTTAAATTGTCTTCATTTTTTTAAGAGCTGTAATCGTGTTGCAGTTCTTACGATAACCAGATTGTAAAGAATATAGCAGATTATGATTATTAAGATGTTCGTTTAGTTGATTGGATAGAATTTATTCATTTAAATTTTCGACAGAGCACAAAGTATGCTAATAGATCTCTAATCCTTTTCTGTAGCTGGATTGTCAATCTTACCAATAGGAACAGTCTTAGCCACTTTCCATGAACATGGAAATTCTGAAGTGGTTATACAAAAATTAAATAAGTCTGTGATGTAAGGTAGAGTGACACGTAAAGACACTTTCAAAATATTTAGAGGAATGAGATCAGTACCCACAGAATCACATGAAGCAGACGCAAACTCTTCCAAAATATCGTTAATTTCAGAGAACTTCACCGGTGCCAAGAGTAGTTCAGAAATAAAGAGAACTTGAGGAAGTTTTAAGTTGCTTAAAAGAGGCAGATCTAGAGATATTTGGGGGATTTAGAGATCTTAAGGGCAGTTCCTGTAACTCTAGTCCAGACTTTTGGCGCAGTTCAAAGATCTATTAGAGTGAGTTTAGCCAAATTCAGGATAGTTCCATGATCTGCTATACAAAAAATCGAGAACCCTTAGGATATTGCGAGAATTTCAGGGAAGTACGGAAACCTTGAGAGAATTTCTGAAAACTCCAGAAAAATTCCAGGAATTTCACAGAAGTCCAGAGAATTTCAAGGAAGTTCAAAGGTGTTTACGAGAATTCCATTTATTTAAGAGCAGAATCGCTATTTTCGATACAGTTGAGAGCTTCAAAAAGCCCCGACAACATCAAGACAGATCAGATAATCAAAGTGCAGCTCAAATAGTTTCATGAATATTTCAGAAATCTTAAAGAAGTTTCGAGAAACTCAGGGAATCTTCAGAAAAGCTCCAAAAGAATTTCAGATCCGGAAAGTGTATGAATATTTTAAGGGTGTTTTATCATGGATATTTCAAGTACTTCAACAAAGATCTTCTAAGGAATTTAGATTGTTTTAGATAGTTTAATGATATTCAGTGAAGTTCCGAGCACAACGAGGACGATTTTCAGATAACTTTTCAATAATCCCATTACCTTAAGGAAATTTGCAGCAACTTATAAGGAGGTTCCGTGGAATTATGGGATATTCCGAGGGTGTACCGTTTAAAATCCGCAGACACAAAATTCATTTTAAAAATTCGAGATTTTATCCGATTATCACCAAATTTTGAGGGAGTAAAAATAAACAATTAAAGTTAGTTTTGGCATAATTTATTTAATTTATTTCGCCTTTATATCCGAATGCGCGAACTTTGGCCTTAACCCCAGCCATAAGGTTCTGCACGACCTCAGAATCGACAGTTTTTGCTTATTAACCCATGCTTTCTTCATTTATTCTACATTTTCACCTCTTTAGGTCGGCCATTGTGAAGGCCCAGTATTTTTTCTATTGGGCGCAGTTCCGGAGTGTTTGGGGGGTTCAGATCTTTCGGAACGAAATCGACATCATTCCCCTTATACCACTCTAGCACGTCCTTCGTGTAGTAACCTGATGCCAAATCCGGCCAGAAGATCGTCGGACCATCGTGAGCCTTCAGGAGAGGGAGAAGCCGCTTTTGGAGACACTCTTCCAAATACACCTGTCCATTCATGGTGCTTGCGGTAACGAAAGGGGTACTCTGCTTTCCGCAAGTACAAATCGCTTGCCAAATTAAGAACTTCTTGGCGAACTTCGACATCGTCACGGTTTGGGGACTTCTGAACTTTAAACGTACGTAGTCCAGCTCGAGTTTTGGTATTCTGCACGAAAGTCTTGCTCACATGCAGCTTTTTAGCCACATTTCGAACTGAGGCGTTCGGTTTCCGTTTAAAGGCTCCAACCACGCGTTTGTGATCGTGAAAAATTGTGGAAACTTCAAGGCAATTTAATGAATTTCCGTTTCATTCTGAGCTCTTATAAAAAAATACTGAGTAATTCAGGGCAGTCTAGAGAACTTAAAGGAAATTCAGAAATCTGTTTGGCAGTTTTAAAAACATCAGGAATTTTTAGACTATTGATGAAGTTATGAACTAGTGTCGATAATTTAAGGGCAGTTCCACGAACTTCAGAAAAATGTTGAGAACTTCAGTGAAAATCATAGAACTATATTAATTATTCCGTTTCATTCCACGAAAATCACAGAAGAGTTAAAAAGGAATTTCAGAAAAACTTCGAAAACTTCACAGAAGCGTAGAGATCTTCAGAAACATGTCGAGAACTTCATAGTAGTCTATGGAACTTAAGGGGAGATCCGAGAACTTCAGGAATAATCATGCAGATTAGCAAAATGCGAGAGGATGTCAAAGAAGCTTAGTAAGCTCCAACAAATGAGGCATTTCACGGGGAGTTCAGTTTCATTAGTTTCAGAAAATTAGCGGGAATTTAAGAAGTTTCCAGATTTTCATAGAATTTCAGAGATTATTATTGATGATTGAGATCTTCATATAAGTTCCGAAGTTCGCGTATGCTTAAACATGTTTAAGACAGTTTAATTAAAATCAGGGTAGTACAACAAGCATCGAGAGAACTTTAAAAAACTTTAGAGAAGTTTGGACAACTTATGGAAAGAACAGAGCACGTCAGAGCAGTTCTGTTAATGTTAAATAAATTACATAAATTTTAAGAAGTTTCGGAAATTTCAGCGAATTATTAAAAGTTTTCGTTGATCGTTATGAAGTCCGAAAAAGTTCAGAGAAGTTTAAACATTTGATGAGAAGTATTGTGAGCGTCAGACTAGTTTCTCAAACTGTTATTTGCTATTGAAGATTAGTCCACTTTGGATGTATAAAGTTCAATGTATGAATGAAAATAACGAGAATAAATAAATGTTTGTGTTTTAAAATACATTCATTTCATTAAAATAACCTTATTCTAAGAAAATTATTCTAAGAATGTTTCTTCATATTTTTTGGCCAATTTTTTTTATGTTAGTGAAATTAGGGTGGTCCATAAAATTGGAGAATTGAAAATGTGAACTTTTTTATTATGTGAGATAGCGGCACCTTTGCTAAGCCCATCAAACTTTCATCTCTTATGGTTCATGAGTTATGATTTTTTTAAATAAGCAAGTTAGGGTGGCCCCTGAAAAATTGGTTTTCTATGAATATCTTTTCATACGTTTATTTCTCAAAAAAAGAATGTTCTAGACACACCATTGAGACAGAGATGTCTTCAAGTACTTTTTAAGGGTGAGAAGATTTCATATTATTCCCAATGAATCGCACACTCTCCAGCACTGTGCCACCGTAAACTTCATGGTGTTTCCTACAACAACTAATGGATCTTTCGAAGAAAATTTAATACGACGAACGGCCAACACCGAGCGCACGAGCAGAAGATAGGTGCCAGCAAAGAAAGATGCCCTCGTGGTGGGGTTGACCGCGTCCAGCTGACGCACGATGACGTTCCATTCAGCCGCTTCGACCCCACCAAATTGCCTCGATTGGTAATATTGTTGTAGCAGTTTTGACCGGCGGTGTTTGGTTCGTTCGGGTCATTTCGGTTCGTTCGGGTCATTTCGGTTCGGAACTAGGAGATGGTTGGCAAAGCAGGAAACTGTGACGACAATCGGAAAACTGCACTTAGTTCAATTGAAATTAGCGTGGTCGTTCATTATATAGATTAGTTGATATACCTACTTACGTAGGTATATTTCACTGGTATATTTGAATGGAATGGATTGTGGACGATTTCGGATTTTGTGAGCGTTGATTTTCAAATCGTGAGCACCATTTTAAAGTTGGGTCTCGGTTATGGGTACTATTCGTTTTAGGGAAGCACAACTTCTGTATAGGTTTGATCTACACACTTAGAAATACGTAATCTTACACGTGACGGAATCCATATTTGATATAAAGGATGAGACGTAAACAAACATGTTATGTAAAATTAAGTGCTCCGAGACTGACAAGCTCGGTACTCGACGAAAAGTAAGTTTGATTGAGCTGAATTTCGCGTCTATTATGACTCAATTTTATTACAAAATTGACGCTCGTATATGTCAGTCTCAGAACACCTAAATTTACATCAATTTTTCTAAGTTTGTATTGATACAGTTCGTGAAAAACGCCATATACATTAATGACTATAACTTATATGTGGTTTAACCAAAAGAATGATACTTTTGGCGAAACTTCTCTAAAGTGTATTGTTTATATGTAAAATATGTTTGAAGTCCTAGGTGGATTTTAATTATTTAAGCTTGCTTTCAGCTCTTCGATGATGAAACACCTCTAGGATTTTATTATAATATTTCATTTATATTATTGAATTTTGCATTTATATTATAAATATTCATAGTTGAAGATGCTAATTTCAAATAACAGACTGTAGTGGTAGTTTTTATACGGTGGATGGAGTGGATGAGGGCATGGAGTTGATAGTTCCGTTAGAGTAGGGCAGTGTGAAGATTGTATATAGATATTAGAATAGCAAGCTAGGACAACTTTTAAGGAAGGTACAAATCGGTTTTTTCATCTCTCTTTACCAAACTCCCCCTTTGGAGAGGGATGGTGAGGGGTGTCCCCCCCCCCGCCACCACTGGCAAAAAGAGATGAAAACCGACCCGTTCAAGTACCAACTGTGTGTTTGAAACAGATCTACCGATTTTTACCGCACTTCAATTGTTATTTGAAGGAAGGCATCCAGTCGTAGGTTTGGAAATTGCAACTATTGTTTACCCCTACCACGATATGTGCTCCTGTCATCGTCGACTTGACGATCTCGAGGTGGCACGGGTGGGGTAGGTGTTGCTACTGTACCTTTCGACCATTGACAGTAATTGATGGTATGCTCCCATCCGTACTCTAACGGAACTATCAACTCTATGCTTTCATCTGCTCCATCTGTCGTGTAAGGATTGCCACTGCGGTCTGTTATTTGAAATTGGCATCTTCAACTATGTAAATCGTTGACTTCACGTAGAAGTAATACTAAAAACATATAGTCAAATAAATATTCACTTTTTCAGCTTAGAGATGAACTAGCCTACAGAAGTTAAAGTAAAGTTAATGTAAAGTTAAAGTAAAGTTAAAGTAAAATTAAAGTTAAGTTAAAGTTAAGTTAAAGTTATGTTAAGTTAAAGTTAAGTTAAAGCTAAGTTAAAGTTAAGTTAAAGTTAAGTTAAAGTTAGGCTAAAGTTAAGTTAAAGTTAAGTTAAAGTTAAGTTAAAGTTAAGTTAAAGTTAAGTTAAAGCTAAGTTAAAGTTAAGTTAAAGTTAAGTTTAAGTTAAGTTAAAGTTAAGTTTAAGTTAAGTTAAAGTTAAGTTAAAGCTAAGTTAAAGTTAAGTTAAAGTTAAGATAAAGTTAAGTTAAAGTTAAGTTAAAGTTAAGTTAAAGCTAAGTTAAAGTTAAGTTAAAGTTAAGTTAAAGTTAGGTTAAAGTTAAGTTAAAGTTAAGTTAAAGTTAAGTTAAAGTTAAGTCAAAGTTAAGTTAAAGTTAAGTTAAAGTTAAGTTAAAGTTATGTTTAAGTTATGTTAAAGTTAAGATAAAATAAAGTTAATATCATTTTATATTCTGTTTATACTCACGAGTGCGAGTGTGTGTGCGTGTGTATGCGCCCGTATGTATGTGTTTGTGTACCTATTATAAATCACTACGGTCAGCATTAGTTTACCAAAAACGATCCCGGCTGCTGCAAACCTTTCCCCACATCCAACATCCCAGTGATTTCTCGTGGAAGCGCAGAGGATTTCTCGGTTTCCTTCACAGCGAGTATCACGTCAACACATTCCTTCCCATTCCCTATTGAACCTGCATTCGGACACGGCCGGCGCTGGTATAGCTAAATATTAGATCTTCAGTTTTTACACATTGAGGATGAATGTTAGTCCCAAACATCATCTGTTGGTTCTCTGTGTAATTGCAGCTGATCTGGTAATAACAGAGTAGCAACCGTGGGCGGTCAATAATGCTAATGCTAATGCTAATGCTAAAATATGTTTGAAGTCCTAGGCTGAGATTCGAGCCTATAGGATCGAGACAACAAAATGTTCCTGTATAAGTTTGTACATTCACATGAAATGAATCAAAGAATGACAATACCTGCAAGTTCCTAGATTTAAAAAATTTGTCAAGTCCAAAATCGTGATAATTTTCCTTAATGATTCCAGTGAGATTCTTTAACAATAGAATACCAGATTGGTTGATCTCAGCAACAGATGTCGCTAGTAATGAAAAACTTACGGCATTTTAATTTGTGTGGACAACACCGGAACATCATAATTTTTACGAACTTAGAACCATTTCCGAAAAAAAAAATACACATTATTATTACAGAACTGGTCTACCATTTTTTGTGTTTGCTTCTAAGGTCGATTTTTTAAAATTACTTTTTGCCCATAGGAAGATGGTGCCATGATGTGAGTGGTTGTGAGATCAAAACTGACAGCTTACGGTAATCCATTTCTGTGCCTCAAACGCATGATTTTTTTTTAACTTCACAATCCAATCATTTTCTAGATATCTGATATCCGGCATTTTGAATATGTTAGTTAAATTAGATCTTCATGTCATCTTTCCAAGTTTGAGCACAATTTTCAGACTACCACCCTATCTCAATGTTAGTTAGTTTTCTTAGACCAGGAAATTGGAATTAGTTCTCAATCGAAGTCTTAGAATCTTGACATTTTTTGTTAATCCTTGATCATGAATCTCTGTGTACAGGCTCTTGAAAAACTTTCAATGTATTAATTAATTAAGTTATTGCTATAGAAAATATCTCAAGATATATTTGAAAATTTCTCAAGAATTTCTGGATTCCACTCTCGAATTCTCGTTGTAATGCCCTAAAAACATTCTGCATGTCAGTCTCGGAATTCTGTGTAAAACACTTTGGGAATACCCTTCAAAAAACTCTTGATATTCAGTCTTCATTAATTTTGCATTTAACCTCAGAAGTGTAAGAGAGTTTTCCTCAGAATTCCGTTGAGAATCTTCTTAAAATGCCATATAAAGAAACTTTTGAAACTCTCCAGAATCTCCTGGAACGTTACTAAGACTATTTATGTTATAAAACGAACATCAAAAATTGTCTGTAACTGTTTCATTTTTCATTGTATCCGTATTGTTCATTCTGGAAATGATGCAGCTATTCCATAGGAAAACGATATAGTGGTTCTCAGAATTTTGTAAAAATGTGTAGTTTTGTTCCTTATCGCAAAATATTCGACCCGTATTTTTTTATTTCGTCATTAGGGTGATCATTTTCATTTTACTGTGGTCCAAATAATTGATTTTTTTTTCAAAAATTACTTTTTTTTACACATTACTCTATCGATTCATAGCGACTGTAACAATTTCACGATGTATGGTAGTCTAGTCGCATAGGAGAATTGAGTGAAACCCCAAAACTTGATAACTTCAAAAAAATATAACTCAAAAACGAAAAAAAAAACACATCGCTGATTTTGTGACATTATGTGTAAAATGCCTTAATTTTCAAGGAAAAATATATTTACATATTGCGACATCTATCTACAAACCATGAAAACCATAAAAACAGATACAATCAATTTCATTCAATACAAAATCTAAATTTTTCTAAAAAGTATTTTAAATTACCTTTGATATTTTGATGTTTGAAATCGACCTGTGCGTGTGTTCGAAACTGACGTTTGTTTTTTCCGTGGAGTTTTTTTTTTAAATCTATAATCGGTTGCTGATCTGGCCATAACCAGGCCCAGGAGACAATTTCTAGTTCCTCATTCTAGGTCCCTATTATTTGACGCTGCGAAGCTGTTCTGAAGCCAAGTAGAGCCTCCACGAGGCGTCCCATCATTCGTCCCATCATTCGTCCCATCATTCGTCCCATCATTCGTCCCATCATTCGTCCCATCATTCGTTGAGTCGCAGCGTTGAACCTGACTATTGGCCACGAAAAAGCTTGCCAATGCACATCAAAAATCGACTACATAGATCCGAACATTTATTTATTTCAAATCGAAGGAAGACATTCCGCGCAACTACCATAGACCGGACTAGTTCATGTTGATCTTCGTCAAGCTTCGTCTACAATCTGGACTTCTACATCAACACATGTCAGGCAGCCTTCAGGTTCTTTTCTTTCCTTTATTTAACGTCGGTCTCTGTTCCGCAATCTAGTGCCAATCACCGACGGACATCGATTGCCATCCATTGACGGCCATCGAATGTGCAGGAAGGCAGCTTCCACACCTGCGTAGAATATCGCACCCATTCAACACACATGGGCCGGGACCAACGGCTTTACTTCCCTTCCGAAGGAAGACGTAACCAGAGATTTTTATGCCTCAGAAAAATCCCACCGACCTCGGCTGGGATTGAACCCAGACCCAACGGGGTGTTAGAAAGCAGTCACGCTTACCACTACACCACCGGCACCGGCTTCCCCTTCAGGTTCAATTGGCTAAACTTGGTGAGTTCGTTCCATTTTGTAAATTTTTATCTTTTCAAACCAGTAACGTTGGGAGATCTCTGTGCCGCAATCTACCGAACCTTAGTCGTGACAACTTCAAACTAGGGAATCAGGATTTTCCAGCAATCAAAGGATCACATTTTAGTTCTTGTTACTTTTTATGACTTGATAATAGTGACAAGACTTGGGTAGTGACCACCGCGCGCATTTCTATATTGTATATTTCAAATCAAAAATATTGTTTATGTTCATAGATATCACATAATCCTTTTCCCTTTGTCCTTCTCCTTTTCCTTTCCCTCTTCTCTTTTCAGAAAGCGAGTAATGGCGCTATAGCCATAAGTCATAAAAGGCTAGGACAAGAGTTAGTGCTCATGTCCCAACCGTCAGAAGAAAATGGAGCATCACTTAACCTTCCTTGCTTTGATGCTTCCAACGACCAACCAATCATATAATTACCGAAATTGGAACGTACGGTACGAGATGTCCACGTTTCATCCATTTATTGGATTCTGAAGCATCGTGTTTAAATCTTCGATTTAAACAGGCCCGATGTTTTCTGAATCATCTTGCCCCTTAAATGCTGCACAGTAGGCCTAGCCATTTTGATATGTGTGACCCATCTTCGATGTGAAACATATATCAAATAGACAAGAAAAATAATGTAGGTTTATATATCATTTTCCAGGAACTGGCTGTGTTGGTGTTAGATTAGATTGGATTAGATTGAAATCGACCCTGTGGTTCAAAAGTTTTGGACCACCCTAACAAGGAAATGGTCACCCTAATGACAACATAAAAAATACGGGTTTTTATATTTTGCGATAAGGAACATAACCACAAACCACCACTACTCAGCAAAACATAAATTTTAATTTTACATCCAAGAGGATGCACTTCAATCATGGCGAAAATCTAATGTAATTTTTATGGCCACAAAAACAAACAAATGCAGTAAAAGCAGTGTAATGTCAGTTCATGCACTGTATTAATGATAATTTTGTCTTTTTTGGCAAGTAATATTACACCATATTTTTGACACGGTTGAAGTGCATCCACTTTGATGTGATATCAAAATTAATTGTTTGCTGTGTATATCGTTTTGCAATGAAAAGCTGGTCATTTAATATCTGGATGCACTGTTTATTTTACTGCAGTGCTCCCAGCGCTCGGATCTGGAATGTTTTGACAGTAGTTTGTTTTGAAATGTTTTCTCTTTCAGTGCTAAAAAGTTCGTCACGTTTTAATTTTTTTTAAGTAGTTATACTTGATGGAAGCCGTGAATCGAAAATACATTTAGAGGAAACCCACTTGGAAAATTCGACGTGGTCAGGTTCAAAAATCGTAAATTAGTTGAAATTGGCTAAATCGACCGTGTGGTGTTCTCAAACGTTTCCGTTAGCGGCAGGATCATATCAAGCGTCGTAGTGGAACGAAGGATCGGAAGCTGCATTGGAAGGTGTTGAGAACGGTTTGGGCAAACCCAGGGCTGTCGGACTAAAGGGCGAACACGAGATTATTGCGACACATTCAACAGGGCATAACTTTTTTACCATTGGGTAAAAATCAACCAAATTTTGCACACTTTCTCATTGATGTGTATTGTGTACATGCTGTCAAACTCGAAGTCGTGTTTTTCGATTCAACGAAAATGGAGGTGAACCAACGCGAGTTGAGAGAACAAATTCTTTCCAAACACCTGGAATTTCCTGACCTGTCGCACCGGCAGTTGGGAAAAATGTTGAACATTCACCATTCAACCGTCTCCAGAGTGTTGAAGCGGTTCCAGGAGCGGTTGACGTTGGACCACGGTTAAGGAGCTGGAAGAAAACCGGGACCGGAGAACAAAAAGACGGAGGGAAAGGTGAAGCTGATGATTAAAGCAAATCCCAACGTCTCAAGCCGTGATTTGGCTAAAAAGATCGGCATGTCGCAGAGCTACGTCCAGAATGCAAATAAGAGAGCTGGACTACATACATACAAGGTACAGAACTTCCCAAACCGCGATGAGCGGCAACAATCGACGGCTAAAACTCGGGCACGGAAGCTCTACGAGAAGATGCTGACAAAATATGGCTGCTGTGTGATGGACGACGAAACGTATATAAAAGCCGATTTTAAGCAAATTCCGGGGTTGGAGTTTTTCACCGGCAAGAGCAAGTTCGATGTGGACGACAAATTTAAGAAGAAGAAAATGTCGAAGTTCGCCTCCAAATATTCGGGACAAAGGGCACAGTAAATGGCGAGATCTACAAATCTGAGTGCCTCGAGAAGCGCCTTTTGCCGTTCTTGCAGCAGCACGACGAAGCTCCGCTATTTTGGCCAGATTTGGCATCATGCCACTATTCTAAAAGTGTCCTGGAGTGGTATGAGGCCAATTCTGTCTATTTTGTTCCAAAGGACATGAATCCGCCAAACAGTCGGGAGCTGCGCCCGGTGGAGCAGTACTGGGCAATAATGAAGCGGGAACTTCGGAAGAGCAAGAAGACAGTCAAAGACGAGAAGGACATGTTAAGAAAATGGAAAAAAACTGAGAAACTGGTACCGGATGACACTGTAAAGACTTTGATGGAGGGCATCAAGCGAAAATGCGTTCAATTTTACACTCAAGGCTCCATCGATTAACTTTTCTTTTGATTTTTGAACTAAATATATGTATAAAACTACCCTAAAATGTTGGTTTGATTCTAAACATTATAAGAAAATTGGCATGACATTTTTGGTGTCGCAATAATTTCGTGTTCGCCCTTTATGATATCGCCGAGAAATTCAATGCCAGCCACAGCACGGTTAGAAAAATTCGTCAGCAAGAAGGATTTCGATATTTTCGGGCCAGTAAGAGTAACCGCACCAATGCATTGCTAAAGCTATTTTAGCAACCTCCACCATAACGCAATAACCGCATTGGGGGTTGCTATTCAAGTGCGAAAATACAAACTGCCTCTCGGTGAACAGCGGGTTGACAAATATAGCAGCGCGATAGCAACCGGCCCATGCGTTGCTATCTATGAAATGTTTGTTTTGTTTTTTATTTGAACATTGTGATAAATGAATAAATTTGGATTATGGACAAAACTGTGGACCCAAGACAGTGTTCGGAAAAACTCAAAAACTCAAATCTCTTGCATGAGATTATGCGCCTATTAGTTTTGCCTGCCAAAATTCAACGTCGCAAAAATCACCGCTGAGTTTTTAGGTTCAAAAATTCATTTCTTTATATATCGGCGCTATTAATTGTTATTACTCTTGTTTGTGCAGCAGTGGTTGGAAAACTAATACAACATGCATAAGCATGCTATCAATTGTCGTTTGAGTGGTTTTTATGAGTAAGCTGGAATGATTTTACGACGTTGTGAGTGTGAGTGCGTGAATATACATGAGAATATCAAGCATGAATTTTGCTTGCCACATTCGCATGCGAGTTTATTCTCGCAGGGAGACTCAATGAATGAGATTTGAGAGTGATTTTCCGAACACTGCCCAAGAGACAGCAAAGCATTCCTCTGGAAGACCCGGAACATCCATAAATTTGGAAAATTAGTAAAAAAGGATCTAGATTTATTAAATCAACTTATTGTTATGCTGCATGAATGAATTTGGATTTGAAACCAGTATGTGCACTCTGGTAGCCATGGAACGGTCCTTCGAAAGATCCGGAACATCCGGAAGGGGGTCCAATTCATAGGAAAGATCCTAGAGCTCCGTGTTTTTTTTTAAATCACTTATTTTGATGCTACATTAATGAAGGTAAAAAGGTAAATGAATCATTAAGCAATGACGATGTTCCTTAATAAGTAAAAAAAATCTCCTAAAAATAGATCGGGTTGCTCCTTAAATGATTGATCAAAATACGTTAAAAATCTTAAAATGCTCAGTAAATATTTAAAGTACGCTCCCTAAAATAGAGAAAACTGTACATTAAGCATTTGAAAATGCTCCTTAGTATGCACCGCTTAGCACCATTTTTAAGTGTAATTGTACCATATATCATCGGAAAAGCTGCTGTAGAAAGGTTAATAAGTACCATGAAATCAGCTGAAATGTTCAGTAAAAATGCACAAATGCACAAAATGATTTACTGAACATTTCATCTGATTTCATGGTACTTATTAACCTTTCTACAGCAGCTTTTCCGATGATATATGGTACAATTATACTTCAAAATGGTGCAAAGCAGTGCATACTAAGGAGCATTTTCAAATGCTTATTACTAATTACTAGCCAGATGGGCATCCGAAAATGCCTTTATGCATTTTGCTGCGAAACTTTTATGAGATGAGCATACGAAGATCGATTTTTCGATCATTTTTACGAATGGACCATTTTTATGGATGTTCCTGATCTCCCAGAGGACAGTTTCGTGGCCACCAGTGTGCGCATGCTGGTCCCAGATTCAAATTCATTCATGTAGCATCAGAACAAGTGATTAAAACAAAATCGCTGGACTATTCGGATCCTCCGGAGGACCGTTTCTTGAGTACCCTGGGTCTGTAGTTGGTTCTTAACCTTGAATCTTCAGTCTTCGTGGTTAGGTATATCAATATTGTCGAAAAAACAATCACGAAACTCTGTGATCAATTTCAGTTCGAAGTTCAACGATAAGTTTAGCAAGTAGCGGTGCGAAAGCCGAAAACGCAAATTCACAATCGTGATAGTAACAAGCTGCTAACTAAAATAGCAATGGCAAAAGTTGTCAAACTAGTAGCCCGAATAGCAACGCATTGGTGCGGGTGCTCTAAGCAACCAAACAGGACACTGAAGCAGAATCTAGGGGCCAAAAGACGTGCCCGGAAGTTGTACATGGAGGTTCTTACAAAGTACGAAGGGTGCATCCTCATGGACGACGAAACGTACGTGAAGATGGAGTATGGGCAGTTACCCGGACAAAAGTTCTACAAAGCCACTGGTCGAGGTGATGTCCCTAACAAGTTCAAATTCGGATTCCAAAATGTTCAAGCAGGAGTGCCTGAAAAACATATTCTTCCGTACATTAAGGCTTACAATGGGCTGTAAAGTTTTGGCCTGATTTGCTATTCATTTTGAGTATTTTTATTCCATTAAGATGGCTCCGAGATACATCCGTTTTTTTGCGTCCACATATTAAATGACTCAAGCTTTTTATACAAAACAATGCTGGGATTGGGAGGTGTACCATCAGGGCTCCCAATTGAAGCGATTTGGAGGGGGAGAGTGGAAATGCCAACTCCCTGTTGATAACATTTCGTGGATAAAGGGTGGGATCTTCTTCCCACTCATTGGGGCATCTTCCTGTTTGGAGGCTCGTCATATTTACCAATTGTGAAATCATGTTGATGGAAGGAGATTCTTTCCTGCCCCGTAGATGCGTATTGGCGACTTTGCCTATCGATCCACCCAATCCGTTTTTTGGCCCTTCATACAGCGGCATGTTGAGGACAATTGGTTATTAAGCTTGATCAAGACAAACAGAGAAGAGAGCCCACTGCTATCGGACATAGTTTCCGTGCTGCAATGGGTGGTAGAACACTATCATGCAAAATGAATATGGCAATTTAAAGACTGGAATGCGCAAAAATTGGTTGACACAAAAATCGTTTCTTTCAGTCAAAGTTCATATCACAAAAATCTTCTTATTTTTCTTTTGGTAGTTCAATTCATATATTTAAAGGAAAAAATGTTCGTTTATTCTTTTGGTTTGCCAATTCCTAACTGCCCCTTCCATTAAATTTTGCACTGTGGTCTCATCAACCTTATTCGTCGCCGAACGCCAGTTAAGTTTAAACTGCTGCTCGTTTTCATGGATTTCTTATTTTTTTTGGAATCCCTTTTGACCAAGGCCCAATACCGTTCGATAGGGCGGAGTTTTGGGCTGTTGGGATGTTGGGTACCACAACCACGTTGTTCGCATCGTACCACTCGATTGCCTTTTCCCCATAGGGGCAGCTCGCCAAGTCCGGCCAGAACAGCACAGGTCTATTATGACAGGGTGTCCATCCAACCGGGAAAACCGGCAAAAAATCGGGAATTCGGATCAACCGGAAAAACCGGGAAAAATGCGGGAAAACCCAAATGGCACCGGGAAAGATCATATATGTGCATCCCAAGTAAAAATTTTGATTTTATATTAGTTTTGTAAGCCATTATTTGGTCTTGAAGAATCCTTCAAACTTTTAAACTTGTAATGTTACTTGGAATCAATCAACTTTATAACACATTCATCATTATATTCTCTTGCTTACAACTTTCATATTATTCTTTTCTCTCACTCGCAATTTGTTCGCGCCCGGATCAAGCGGTGATTTCGTCGTTGTTCCTATTACAATAGCTAAATTTATAGAATTTCATATGGTTGCTTGAATATATTGCTTGAATTCTTTTGCAACAGTTTTCCTAGTGGAGTAGTTCTAGTATAAAGGCTGAGCGAGACATATCCTGTTACGAAGCTACTTCAAGATAGAGAAGCAGATTCATGCCGTCTCAAACTCCTTGCAAACTCCAATCATGCTTGGCATGCAAATTTTCGACAATGGACATAAAGATAAATTAAAGATTAATTTCTGCACCTTGTGCTAACCAGATACCAAGATTAGGACATATTTGAATACCGAGGTTAGTCTATAAAACATAAAGATTCGGATAAAGCACGAATGATCCGAGAGTTTGAAAATTACTATAAATAAAAAAATACTTTCCTTGAAATTTTGCTAAGCATTCTCAAATCATCCTCTTGGAGTCCTGTAAAGATTCTTTTAAGATTATTTCAAAAATCATCATTGGAATTTCTTGCATTTCTCTTCTCAATTCCCATCCCCAATTGCGAATAACATAATTTGACCTTACTACATATTACATACTGTATTCTTTAGGGTCAACACCCAAGTAACAATTTAGGTTTTATGAGGGTTCTGTAGACCATGATTTAGACTTGTAGAATGCTATAAAACCGCGATAAAACTTGCAATGTTGCTTGGGCAGTTAACCGAAATAATAATCTATGCTTCAAGTAAGGATAAAACGCAATCATGCGATAAACATTGTGACGGTAATTGGGATATTATACTTTATTTAACTGTTTCAAATAAACTGGGAAAACTAGGTAAGACAACTGAAAAAAAAACCCCGAAAAAAACAAGTTTTTAAATGCTTAAATAGAATGGCCAGAGTGCGTTATCTTAAGGTAAAATCAGGATATACATTTATTTCCATTGTCTATGATCTCGAGATATCACAAATTTTCTGAGGTTTCGAAAAAAATAAACTCTGGTTCCGATATCTCTTCGTCATCTTGAAAGTTTTCCAAGCCTAATATGTTGGAAAATGGTCTAGGAAACTTTCCAAGCGCTAGAGATTTTTTCAAAGACCTGAATTTCGATAAATCTTTGAAAGCCGGAAGCATCGGCAAACATCGAAAAATCATGTAGTAGAATCTTCTTTTTTTCAGAAATCCTTTTCCAAGCCCATCAAATTGTATTTTCTACAAGTCCAGAGTCAGCAAATTTCCAATCCCAGATTTTAGATAAACTCTAGTTTAAAATCATGAAATATTTTCTTAATTTTAGAATCATTAAATGTTTCTCGGACTGTGAACTTTCATTCTTACATATCGTTAATTATTCTACGCTTTCTTAATTTGTTTGAATTGAAGATAACGAATTACTAAGTACCAGCATTGAACAGAAAAAGTACAATATCTCTAAACTGTACTCTTACAACTTTTTTGATAATCGAGATTTTTCGAGAAAATTTTCCTCGTTCCAGAATAATGATAGTTATTGATACGATCCAGAACACTTGTCTAGGTTCCAGAAATATGAAAATTTGTCTATGTTTGATTTCTATATTCGAGACCTTTAAAATTGCTTGTCTTAAAATTGACAAATTTGTCCAAGACGTTGAACATTTTTCTCTGCGACTCAATTTTTTTTTTTAATTTCAAGATTTCCTATTAAATTTCTATGTTCAATCTTTCACGTCTCGAAATTCAACCTATTAATTCATATATATTCGCGATCTGAATCTAAATTCAACTTATTCAACGGTTGGTTTCCAAAAAATCGTGGCAGAAAAATGATTACTGTGTGAGGAAATGGAGGTTACAAATTAACCTATCGATTATCCAATTAATACTGATTTTCACTAGCGTGCACAGAAATCTTGTTAAGGAGGGGCATTTTTGTATATGGGGCATTTAATCTGGAGATGGGGAATACTCCAAAGTATGTGGTGGATGGTGTTGTTCACCTCCCACTATTTCCCTACTGTTCAATTTAGCTAATTTTATGTATTTTTTGCTCCGGTGGTGGTTCTTCCTCTTTAACGCAAACTGCTTTCAGACAGCCAATGGAAATTTGCAATTTAATCCCTTCGACGATGTCGATGATGATCGGTTCGTCAAATGGTTGCGATATTAGGGCTTTAACCGAAATGATACATTTGCTGCAACGTTGTTGCCTTGGTGGTTGGATTCAGCTGAAGTCACGTCAGATGGTGGTTATAGCACCGACAAACCGATATGAATGACCAATAATAATCGCATTTTCATTTCGCATGCACGCTGCTTCGACAAGTACAAGGTTCAAACAGTGCGCATAGCAGTGAACAAACAGTATATTGCTCTTGATCAATCCAATCTTAATCGGTGGTGTTGAGTACCTACTTGGCACTGATGAAGTGTTCAAGAAGTATATGAAATACGCGTATCTGTCAAAAGATAAGCAATTATAACGGAATTAAAAGGATATGTATATGGTTGTTTTTGTCCGTGCACTTGGCTTGTACTCCAGCAGTGCTGCCAACCATTGTGATGGCACTGTCAAAACATACTGTTATCAACTGCTCCCAAGAAATCTGCATCGCTGTCAGGACCTCAGTTTTAGTATTGAAGATGGTCATCGTGTCTGTTTTCAACACCCGTCTCACACCCATGAATGTTTCCGTCGGCCGATCATTATCAATTGTACGGGAAATATATGTAATGTCGGTCAAAATGCCTCTAATTTGGGCCCATAGATAAATTCAGTAATCGACTAATAATAATAATAAGCAGAATTATACCCCCTTTTCAATTAGGGAATCCAAAAGCATCTTCAACCTTTGTACAGTTGCGAAAAAGTTCATCCTCAGAATACCTTCGAAATTTTCAAAACTCAATGAGCTCTTTTGAAATTCTTTTCAGAAGTCCTCTGGAATTATTTTTAGAACTCTTCTTGACTTTTATTCATAACACCTTGGAACTGAAATTCCCTTAGAGTTTCAGAAGAATTTCCTCAGTATTGTCCAGAAATTATTTCCGGAATGAGCTAGAAATTGTCGGTACTCCCTTGAAATTTTCCTCAAAATCCCTTTGGAATTTCACTCAAAATCTAATTTTTCTCGGTATTCTTTTCGGAATTATCTTGGAACAATCTGCAGGATTCACAAGAAATTATTCGCAAAACTTTCTTGGAATACTACACAGAAATCCTTTGGAACTGTCCTCAGAATTCAATATCCTTAAGATTCTTTTGAAATTCTTCTCACCACTGGAATTATATTTAGAACTCTTCATGTTTTTTTTTCTCAGAGCACCTTAAAACTGAAATTCATTTAAAGTTTCAGAAATTTTCCCCGGAATGAGCTTGAGATTATCCTCGGAATTCGCTTTAAATTTTGCGTAAAATCCCTTGGAATTTCACTCCAAATTTGATTTTCTCGGTATTCTTTACATTATCTTGGAACTATCTGCAGGATGCACTACAAGTTATCCGCAGAATTTTCTTTGAACTCTACCCAAAAATATTTTAGAACTGTTCTAAGAATTCAATATCCTTGAGGTTCCGTAAAACGGGGTATCTTTGATAATGCGAACTTTGATAGTATAATATAAAGATTGAATTTACTCGCTACGCTTTTTCCAAATTAGAAACATTGGTTCCATATTGTAGCTTAGGGTATTTCCGTTGATATCGTATATAGATTTTATATAGTATGTGTTACATATTTTACTAACATATTTAAAAACAATTTTCGTGTTTTGGCCTGTTTGAAAAAGCACTCAAACCATCACTTATGAAATGAATTTCCGATATAGCCATCACAAATTCAATGTTGTAATCTTATTGCCTATAATGTTTTCTGATTACATACTCATTCAAAGTTTTATATATTTAAAGAACTATATAGTTTGAGTTTTACGCATTTTTTTCTACATTCATCGAGTATAAGAAATGAGTAACCCCAAATCAAAATACTGAAGTTCGGTCACAAAACTTAAAAAAATTTGCAAATGCTTTAATTTCCATTGAACAAATTACTAAAGAATAAACTCTTGAATCGTCTGTACTTGTTCTAAAAATATAAAATTTGAAAAACATATATTGCATTAAAAAATATTTAGAATAAACTTTAAAAAGCTATCAATGTTACCCCGTTTTACGGTTCTTCTCGGAATATTTTAGACATTTTTTTTTCACAAAACAGCTTGGAACAGAAATTCCCCTAATGTTTCAGAAGAATTTCCTTTGAATTTTCCAGAAATTCTTCCCAAAATGAGCATGAAATTATCCTCGGAACTTCCTTGAAATTTTCCCCAACATTCCTTTGTAATTTCATTCAAAATTTGATTCTCTCGGTATTCTTTTCGAAATTATCTTGGAACTATCTGCAATATTCACTAGAAATCATTCGCAGAATTTTCATGGAATCATCCCCAGAAATATTTTCTTTTGGAACAATCCTCAGAACTCAATTTCCTTGAGGTTCTTCTCGGAAGCCAAGTTTAAGTTGTCCGTCCATCCACTAAAACGTTGTAGTTTTTCTACCAGAAATGTTCAACAAAGCTTGCCTCTCCATTCACCAGAACTGTGCAATTTTTACATCAGGAATTTTCAATTCAGCTTGACCCTCCATGCAGCAGATTGTTGCAAATTTTACACCAGAAATTTTCAATACAAACTTGTCCCCAGAAAATTTTACACCAGAAAATTTCATTTGACCAGAACGATGCAAATTTTCCACCGTTGATGTTTAATAAAAATTGCTTCTCCAATTTCCTGATTGGTGCAAATTCCCTTTTGTTTTATTTTCCACCAGTAATTTTCAATATAGCTTGCTTCTCCTATCATCAGAATGTTGCAGGTTTTCCACCAAATAAAGCTTGCCCATATTTTCAGATTTTTCATCATAAATTTTCAGTTAAACAGCTTCCCTTCAATCATCAGAATGGTGCAAATTTTACACCAGAAATTATTATTAAAGTATGTTTCTCTATTCAGCAGAAGGATGCAAATTTAAAACCAAAAATTTTCCGAAAAGCTTACCCATCCGTTCATTGTTGTGGTGCAGATTTTCCACCACATATTTTCAATTTAGCTAGACCAGTGCAAGTTTTCCACCAGAAATTTTCTGTTCATTTCATTTGTCAGAGCGATGCAAATTTTGCACCAGAATTTTTCAATAAATCATCCTCCTTCATCAGAACGGTGCACCAAAAATTGTCAGTGAAGTTTGTTTCACCATGCACCTTTGTGGGTCAATTTTCAGGCTTTACCTTTTTATGCACCATAATGGTGCAACTTTTCCACCATAAATTTTCAATGAAGCTTACATTCATCAGAACGATACAAATTATGCACCAAAAAAATGAATAAACCTTGCTTCTACATCCACATGTTGCGAGCTTTCCACCAGAAATTTTCAGTTAAATGTGCAGCTCCAAATTTTTAGCGTGATTCAATTAATTTATTATGATCATTCATTCATCTTGATTAGTCCCTCCATGTTATTCAGTTTAATTAGTCCCTCCATGCACCACCTTGATGATATTTTGACACCAGAAATATTCAATAAAATGCTTTTTATTTGATTTACCACCACGAAGTTTAATTTTTTCAACCTTAAATTTGCCCTCTTGTTTTAACCCTGCATGAGCAACCTTGAAAAAAAAAATTACACCGGAATTTTTTTTGTATGCACCGGTGCAATTTTTTGACCAAAAAATTTCATTGAAGTTTGTCCCTTCATGTGGTGCAATTTTCAGGTACCATCTCAAAGGAATTCAAAAAGGAAAAATCTTATTTTTAAAAGAGTGGGCAATTGCCCCACCTTGCCCCACCCTGTGCACTAGAGTGATGCAAAATTTGAAATTTTTGCTCCACAATACTTAAACAATTCTAAATCGGATCCTGACTAACATCTCAAAATTTGAACCCATTTGGTGAGAAACTGAGATGGCACAAACCATTTGAAGTTTGTATGGGAGTTACTATGGGAAAACCAAGATTTTTGTTCATGCCTATCTAATAATTCACCATATCGGTCTTCTTCACAAACTTTCAACTGTACTTGTAGAAAATTTTCCCAGCTACAACTTTGCTGAAGACCACTTTTTGATTAAATGCAAGGATCGAAAGTTATCAATGGTTCAATGCGCTGATGTCTTATGATCATGCTCAATCAACTGCTCAGCAGGCAACATTGGTGTTTCTGGGCCGTTGAATAGGACACAAAAATCATGGCTACTATGTCACACTGCAAAATACAGTGTTGCCTACACAGCAGCTGCTTGATCATGTCATAAGTTTACGAATCTCTTAAATAATTAATAACTTTTTCCTGTCTCGTTTTACATAGAAACGATCTTCAGCAAAGTTGTAGCTGAAAAAATTTTCTATAAAAATAGCTCTCGAACTGTTTCGCAGCTCAATATGGAAAAAGACTAGAAGGCAATGAACAAAAAGTTGAGATTTCCCATAGTAATTTACATGCAAACTTCAAATGGCTTGTGCGAAGTCTGTTTCTAACCAAATGAGTTGTAACTTTGGGAGGCTAATCAACACCCAATTTGAAACCATTTAAGCACTATGGAGCGAAAAAATCAAATTTTGCATCAGTCTACTGTGCACGCCAGTGCTGATTTTACGAAAATAAATTTATAAAATCCTTCAACCATTTGTTTTAATTAAAAAAAAGCTTTAAAATGCTCATGGTGGCTTGAGAATTTATAATATGTGTCAAAGCGGATCGCATTCAGCGACAGATTAGATTCATATCTTTAATATCGTTCCGATCAATAAATGTTACTATTGGTTACTTTTTTATTGTTTTAAAGTCACTATTTGGTCACTTTTTTTCGTTATTATAGTCAATACTATTGTATAACCACTACCAGTCCTGCATATTGAAGAGGAAATCTGCTGACAAAATTGTATCATCATTTCTAAAGGATTATTTATGAACGCCTTTTTTTGTTTAAGGTAGAGTTTTTTTTAAATAACCGGGAAAACCCACGAATTGAAAAATGGAATTTGAATGGACACCCTGATTATGTTGCTTTAGGAATGCTGAAGTAATGAAAATGCTGCTTTTTAGACCACACATGCACATGGCCTGCCAGATGAGATATTTTGTCGGGAACTTCGATAGTTTGATGGTTTTGAAAATTTCAGTATACTATAGTGTCAACTACACCGCAGAACAAATGTGGGAGTATCGACGAATCAAAAAGTGAAGCATATTGCTGATCAGCCACACAGGCTTTCTAATGCGTAGGTATTCACATCCCCACGGCATGCTACCTATCTTAGCTGCAGGCAAAAGCGTTCCTTCTATCGATAGGTGCGCTAGTGTTCACTAGGGTGTTTCATTATGTAAAAAGTATTTGCAATCAATCATAACCCAAAAATATGAGTCTGTGCCAAAAATGTTAAAAATGAAGGTTTAGAGGTTGCGCAAATGGTTTGAAGTTTGTATGGAGATTACTATAGAAGCAGTTTAAATTTCACAAATAACGCTCTAACTTGGGTTTTAGTTGTCCAAACACTCTTAAATTGTAATATGTGTTCGCTATGTCAAAGATCAACAAGTCTATTTTTTTCTACGGTCAGTTTGGTAGCAATTCAAGAAAGATGATGTGAAACATGATTAAATAGGGTTAATTGATAGATGAATATGCGCCTAGCAACTATGTCTATCGTTGTCATGGCAAACACATATAATTTTGGCAGCATTATAACTTTTTGAACCAAAGAAAAAGCGATAGTAGTGAAATTCAAAAAATCTCCCATGGTAATTCGCCTTAATCTTCATTCAAATTTCAAACCATTTGCACGACCTCTAAACCTTTATAAATTTTTACCATATTTGTGCACGGGCACATATTTTGGGGTTATGATTCAAACTGAAGGGTGCCCTTAATGATCGCAAATACTTTTTTTTCCCTAAAAGATACACCCTAGTATGTTCACCAATGAAAATGCTTCTTTCTAACAACAACGTTCATTCCCGACACGAGCTAACCGTAAACAATCGTATTTTCGAAAGTGACGTTGTCCAAAAAAAAAGCACTCTCATGCTTAATGCAATCCTTTTTGCATGACCCCAGACACGACTAGTCTCGGTCTCCCTTTACTCTACCCCTTTTTGGTTGTCCCCTTCACTGCATTGTATCAAGAAGATCAACCGCGAAAAAAGAAAGTTGGAGATCACGTTATTGTCGCGATCACACACAGAGTGGTTTTTGTGCAGCGGCGCAGCAGTTGCCGTTCCCGCGTTGTTGTACGTACCTACTACCTAGGGGTACTTGATCAACGACTTTATTTTGTTGTGGCTTTTTGTTACGTCTTCGCTCGCAAGTCGATAATCAACTTCCAACTCTTTAGGATAAATACCTATGGTATGTGGTGACTGCAGCGGTTTTCAGCAAAAAGCCTGTCTCTTTTTCTTTTCGCACTTTTCACTTTTTCCGTCCTCCTGGGACGTTCCCATTTCTGCGAAAAAAAAGATGCAATTTAACTTTTATAGGAAAGAGTTGAAATTTGCAAGTTTGCAAAAGCGATTTTCTCCACTATGTACCTCCATATTATTATTTAAGCTAGCTGGGCCGCCAAAGACAGGGTAGCCATTTTCTTCCGAAACCAAGGGGGTGGGTGGGTAGCTCGTAATAACCTTTCAGAGGGCATCATGAAAGGTTCGGTTCAGTGACCACCGAGAGTCTCAAAGGTAAAACAAAAGCGAATTAAATGTTGGTAAACATGTAGGAAGAAACTATTACGGAGTGATCACACACCGGGGACCGCCGGGTCTTTAGCGGCATGGGAGGAGATGTTGATAAAACTTTCTACCTTTTGTTTTCCATCAGCTGCTGCAGATAGTGTGCGGTCGTTTGTTCGGCTTCAAAACGTGCCATGTTTTGGTGGGTTAATTTATTTTAGGTTTTGGGCGTGCGTCTATATATTCCAACTTGTTGGATAACCATGCGCGCGGGGACTTGTTATGATGTGAAGCTTAACTCTTTTTCGGATGAAAAGAGGGGTTGCTTTTGCAATAGAGTAGAGACATTAGGTTGCTATCTAGGTGAAATGATTTCCATAATGCCATAAATATATATCATAACAGCTTGTTGGGTTAGACCAGTTCAAGAAATTCTCACAGATATCATCATAAGATTCCGAAATCTAATTCAAGCGGAATTTATGATTGTGCGTAGTAGAAGATATTTCTTCTTTTTCTGCGGCTTTGTTACGCACCCACTGGTACTTTACGCCGGCTCTCAGCTTAGTATTCTTTGAGCACATCCACAGTTGTTGATTGAGAGCCTGTGCCATTTTTGCATTAGCATTAAGAACTGCTCAGTTTAAAATTCGGACTTCAACAATTGTAAGCAACTTCTTCATTTTACTTTGTATACGTATTGTTTATTCAGGATATGTATAGATTAATTATTTATTTATTTATTTAATTATTCACCTGACTGTTGTCTACATGAAATATCTTAAAAACTATACCATTCATGCATTTCTAATTCGAATCAAAAAGCTAGCAGAAGGTTCCCCAAATTCAAACAATTCTTCAACAGCCGTGAACGTACACATCATAGTTAGTCAGCAAACCGTTAACTACTTTAAAAATGAACACCATAGTCAAATATACAATTCTTTGCTTCACCGACAACCATTGTAAGGCGTCTAGCACAGCGTTGCCAGATATACCGATTTATCGGTATTTATACCGATTTTCAAAATGGATACCGATGTACAGATAAGATTTCTCAGAATACCGATTTTTGAGTTTTAATACCGATTCATACCGATTTTTTTTAATAATCAAATTGATTACTGCTCGCCTGCGCTGAAAAATTCAAATTTTAAAGCCAACTCTAAAAAAAAAAAATCTTTAAAAATGTCTTATGCTTGATACTCTTTCGACTAATGTTTCCATTTCCTCGCCTTTTTCGGCTACCAAGGGGTCGAGAAACAGCTGATGGCGCATCCCGGTAATTCCTGGAAATCGGGGAATACTTTTATTCAGTGAACAAATAAATCCATCAAAATGTTAATTTTTCAACTTCCTGAAATTTCTCTAATCATCCTTTTGATGTTTCTTCCACTTTTCCCTAGGAATTTTCGTCCACCTTACCCTGTAAGTTCTTTCACAATCCATTTCGACTTCCAGGTTCTTTTGTCTTCTCCCTTACCTTAACAATCAGGCTGAAGCCTTGTTGTCCTCTGCTGTCCGAAGAAGTCGTCTCCACTCACTCGATCCATGGCCGCAAGTCGTCAGCCTCGTAGCCTTTTTTAATATAGGGGGGATATGCTCCCAGACACCTGAGAAGAAAACTCAGGGTGTGGGGATGGGAGAAGTAGCGTTCGCCTGAGTTCTAGAGCAGACGTGGCAGCAAGCCAGCTGTCCACGGCGGGACAGGACAGACATGACTGCGTACCAGCTGCGTGTGCTGCGACTTGGTCAGGGTATTCCAGCGTCCTTACTCTGGGTCCGCAGGTCACCTTCTACTTCGTCTTCTCGCGTCAGTTTTTCAACTTCCCCGGAACTTCAGAAATGGTTCCAGAGATTTATTGCGGTTCCATTAGCTTCAGGAAAACTGCAGGAACTTTTCAGAAGTTCTAGAATAGTTCGGACTTTTGGGTAAGTCTAAAGATATGTAAGGGTAAGTTCCGATAAATTAAAGACAGTTTCATTAACTTCTGTTAAAATTCGAGAACCCGGCAATTTCAGGAAAGTCCAGAATCTCCAGTGAACTTAAGGAAACTGCTGAAATATTTTGGAAACTTCACAAGTCTAAAGAACTCCATGGAAATTTAATGGTATTCTGTACACTTCCATTTGTTTCAGGAGGATTGAGATAACTTTAGGGAAGCTCTGAGAACATCAGGACCCACCAGTTCATGAAAATGTCGGAACCTTTAAGTGAGCGCCTCGAAGTGAGCGCTCGCGAGTCGTAAAACTGCTGATTGTGACTATCTGAAAGCTTATTTGACGGGTTTTATGTGTCAAACCCGTGCCTTTCATCATTTTCTTGTATCTAACAAGTAAAAATTTTCATTATAACATTTAATGTTTCCAAAATTCCGAAAATATTTTTTTATAGCAAATGAGGGGAAGCAAGCCTGCTTGCGACAGTTCCGTAAGTCCTCTGGCTTCCGACTTTTACCAGAAGTTTCTTCCATTCTACCTTAAGAAGTCTTCTATAGTTCTCACAGAAGTTTCTTTCGTCCTCTGGAAGTTTCTCATTCTCCGTAGGTTTTTCCGACATCTATTGGAAGATTTTTCCGAGCATCTTATGACTTCCCCTGAAATTTCCTTCCAGTTTCCAAAACTTTTCTTGTTTCCTCTGGGTGTGTTTCTGATTTTTCCGAAAGCTTCTAAAGCTTTCGCCAGAAATTTTTCGATATTTGTCTTGGAAGATCCTCATCGGATGTTTTTCTGACATTTCTTAGAATGTCCTGCAAACTTCCACCACAAGATCTTCTTTATTCTTTCTCTGGATTTTTTTTCGGTATCATTAAGGCTAATTAAAATTTTCCCGAAAATTTCTTCCGTCTTACTAAAGGGTGTCCACGATGAAATTGCCACGCTATGAAATTGCTCTAACTTTTTAACCGTTGGGTAGAATTTAATGAAAATTTGGGTGGATTTAGTTCATAGTGCATTATTTACATCCTGCAAGTTTTAAAGTCCTGTGATCAATACTCGCGGAAATGGAGTCGAAAGAACAGCTCGTGCGTGATAAAATCTTGCGCATTCATCACGAGAACAAGGATCTCTCGCATCGTTCCATCGCTAAAACGTTGGGAATCGCGAATTCCACGGTGTCGCGAGTGATTAAGCGGTTCGAGGAACGGTTGACCACCGATCGGAAGCCCAGAAGTGAAGGCAAAAGTATTCCGTACAACACCAAAAATCACAACCGCGTAGTTGGGGCCTTCAACCGAAATCCGAACGCCTCCGTTAGGGATGTGGCTAAGAAGCTGCACCTAAGCCGAAGTTTTGTCCAGAAGGCCAAAACTAAGGCTGGGCTTCGAACGTTCAAGGTACAAAAGGCCCCTAATCGCGACGAGAAGCAAAACAAGTCCGCCAAAAGCCGTGCCAGGAAGTTGTACCTCAACATGCTGACGAAAGTTGAATGCTGCATCATGGACGACGAAACATATGTGAAGGCCGACTTCAAACAGATCCCCGGCAACCTGTTTTTCACGGCCAAGGATAAGTTCAGCGTTCCGGAGCATGTCCGCACTCAGAAGATGTCCAAATTTGCGAAGAAATTCCTGGTTTGGCAAGCCATCTGCACGTGCGGGAAGCGGAGTGCACCTTTCGTGACCCAGGACATGATGAACGGACAGGTGTACATAAAAGAGTGCCTCCAGAAGCGGTTGCTTCCTCTCCTGAAGGCCCACAACGTCCCAACAATCTTCTGGCCGGATTTGGCCTCATGCCACTACTACAAGGACGTGCTGAAGTGGTATGCGGACAATAAGGTCAATTTCGTGCCGAAAATGTTCAACCCTCCCAACACTCCGCCCCATCGAGAAGTACTGGGCGATTATGAAGCAGCACCTTCTTAAACGACCTAAGGTAGTGAAGACAGTCGAGGAACTGAAGAAAGTATGGGTTTACATGCAAAAAACGGTTGATTCACAGGTTGTGCAGAATCTTATGGCCGGGGTTAAGGCCAAGGTGCGGGCATTTGCGTATGGATTGTAAATAAAATACGAGTAAAATGGTAAAATGAAGTTTAATAGTTATTTCTCAATCCCTGAAAATTTGATGGCAATCGGATGAAAACTCGAATTTTGCGAATCAATTTTGTGTGTGGCAATTTCATCGTGGACACCCTTTACTTCGTTCTTAGTCCAAAAGTTTGAATGTTCGCCTGCAAAAATGCAAAAATATAAAATGAACTAAAATAGTGAATACCGATTTTTTAAACATTTTATACCGATAAGCTTGGAGACAATCTGGCAACGCTGGTCTAGCATCAAAGTTGAGGAAGTGTATCTATTACATCTCAATATCAAACGCATTATTTTGTTCTACAAGCGTTGTAATCTCGATATTTGTGTTGCATTGGACAGAAATAAAATGGAAGGGCAAAAGTCTAGATGAGGAGAGATGATTGATTTGTATAGCTGTATTTTACTGGCAATAGTTAAATCGTTTTTCAGTCGACATAATTCCATACTTCTTGGCAATTTTCTTGATGATATTCCCAAGCAACATTTCAAGTTTTATCGTGGTTTTATAGGATTCTACAAGTGGAAATCATGGTCTACAGAACCCTCATAAAACCTAAATTGTTACTTGGGATTGTCAATGTGAGAGTTGAACTTAAGTTTATCAACAATAATCACGCCAAGATATTTAATCACCCGAACGCGATCAATAGTCTCATAATCAATTACAACAAAGACGTTCTCATTTAATCGATTCCGCGAAATTACCATAAATTTAGTTTTACTTGTATTCAATTTCAACTGCTTATACTTCAACCATCTACTTAGACATCGCAAATCTTCTTTCAAGTATAAAACGGCATCATCTAAATCCTTAGCTGCAAAGAATAACACAGTATCATCTGCAAAAATATTAATGTCGCAAAACCGTAAAACACGTCTCATGTCATTAATATACATAATAAATAACAGGGGCCCTAATACACTTCCCTGGGGCACTCCAAGGTTATTCCCCACGGGACTGGAAACAGAATAATTAAAAACAGTCCGTTTAGTTCTGTCAGATAAATAGCTTTCAAACCATTTATATGCAGTACTCGTAATTCCAAAGCGCTTGATTGATCCTAACAATAAGGGCCTAGACATTGTTTCAAAAGCGCGTTTAAGATCCAAAAAACAGCAACAATCGTATCTTTACACTCCAAGTTATTTTTCCACTTCGCTAATACCAAATTCAACGCGGTTCCACAAGAATGACCTTCTCGATATCCCGATTGTTCTGGTATCAACGAACTATTACTATTTAAATACTTCAACAGCTGGCCTTTAACAACAAGTTCTAAAATTTCTCTAATGTGTGCCACATGTTGATGGGACGAAACTTTTCGGCTTTAATCGTTCCAGCAACTTTTTGAATAGGGACCACTAAGGATTCCTTCCAAAATTGTGGCACATGTCCAGTTTAACATTATCTATTCCAGCCGATTTTCCTAATGAAAAACAAATAACTCTAAGTTCATCTAATGTAATTGGGTGAAAGCCTTCAAATCTAAAACTATTACAACACTATCTACAAAATAATCATTGAACTTAGCTGCAATTACTTGTTCTGACTGTTCTAATGTGCCATTCAAAGTTATGGTCCGCGGCTTGCAATTACTAGGTTTAAATAAAGATTACAAAATTTTCCATACCTCTTTGTTGTTGTTTTGATGCTGATCAATCTTTCTTTGTACATATTCAAAATGAGTTTTCTTTATCGATTGTGAATACTTATTACGCGCGATTGTGTACCAATTCCAATAATTGTCATTATTTGATCTACAAAACTTTTTGTACCATTTGTCCCTTTTCCGTTTAAGACGCAAAAGATCCTAATTGTACCAGCTGTTCAAGTCTTTAAAAGAATTTTTTTTTGCTCAACTAGTTGATTGGTACACGTTTTCAAAGCGTTATTAAGAACAACTGTAGATTCATCTAAGTTACCGGCCGCGAATGGAAAATCCACGCTCCTCTCAACAAGACTCGAAACAGCTTGCTCCGAATATTTCCTCCAGCACTTCAATTTTACTAATTAATCGTTGTCATTTATATATTCTAATATATTAATCAGTATCACGTAACTGAACAAATGGTATCATAATTGGAATAAACGTGGTCAATTGAAGCTCTACTGTGTCTGGAAATACGCGTACGCTGGACACTAGAACTGGGAGGATGATACAAAACACCATAATTACCCATCTTCATGCCACGTACAGCTGTAATGCCCAAGAACCAGTTGCCATCAATAACTTCGTTGGTATGAAGGTTGAATTGAACTGATTCTTTGACATAAATAGCAACACCACCAGTGAGTCTAAAATGTGATAAACAAGCAGCAACACTATATCCTGGAATACTATATTGATCAAAAGCTTCAGTTTCTATAGTATGAGTTTCAGATAATAAAACTAAAAGAGGACGTTTTTCCTCAACAATCTGACGTAATGCTACGTAGTTTATTGACAACCCCGCAATATTCAAGTATAAAAAATCGAATTGATTTACATTCCTGGAAGTTGGCTGCTATTTATTGAAACGCAAGCTGCTTTTTTCTGATCAAAAAGTCTTTTATAGAGCAAACATTCTTGCTAAAAACTAATCACCAATCATATTAAACCCAGTTTAATCATGGTTGATTAAATTGAAAGTTATCTTGTTTGATTAAAAATTAATCATTTTTGATTGAATTTTAATCTTTTTTGAGTATATATTGCTGATTGCATCTGAAACTGGACTGTCCCAAAAATGCAAAAAGTGTGATAAGAGTGCACGTTTCCGTCAAATCGTTTTGATGTCTTCGGAGCACTTATTGCACTAAGTGCACCGAAGACACCAAGACGATTAGACGTAAACCTGCAGTTTTATCACACGTTCTAATAAGTGAAAACGCGCTTATTAGTCCAATTTGGTTTGAAACGCGCAATATTAATATTTCAAAAGAATTAAATTTAATACTGGAAAGATAAATGTTTATCACAAGTGATTATTTTGAAATTAATCATGCATGACTACTGCCGAAGTAATCGTGGCTCGTACTCAATAAGGTGAAGCGGGAATTTGCATACTTTTTAAGCTTTTTTGATTTAATTTAGTTTTGAGTGTACACTAGACTGATGCAAAGTTTGAAATTTTAGCTCCACACTGCTCAAACAATTCCAAATTGGGTTCTGATTATCCTCCCAAAATTTGAACTCCTTTAGTAAAAACCTGACTTGGCACAAACCATTTGAAGTTTATATGGAAATTGCTATGGGGAAACCATAATTTCGGTTCATATCGATCTTAAAATTAACCAGTTCACTCTACTTTAGAAAATGATAGCTGAGTTTGTTGAAAATTTTCTCAGCTACAACTTTGTTCAAGACCACTTTTCAATCAAATGTAAGGAACAAAAATTATTAATGATTCAAGTCACTGATCAAATCTTATGATTATGCTCAATCAGGCATGGGAAATCATTTGCATTCATTTCGTGCATTCATTTACATTCATTTGCCCCTAACTTTTTTCATCAATAGAATTCCGCAAAATGATGTATGGAACTTTTGTAGGTTTTGTTATTAGCTACAAGTTTTGTAAAATCCGTATCTCTTATGCATGACGAACCAGAGCGAACAGAAGCCACTACTGTTTTTCAGTGAATGTATTTTACATTCACTGAAAAACAGTAACAAGTTCTGCCCGCTCTAATTCGAGATGCATAAGAGATACAGAATTGAGTTATAAACAAAATTTGTAGCTAATAACAAAACCTACTAAAACTTTAAACATCATTTTGCGGAATGCTGTTGATGAAAAAAGTTAGAGGCAAATGAATGTAAATGATTTTCCATGCCTGTGCTCAATCATAAGACTTGATCAGTGACTTGGCAGCATTGGTGTGCGTAGAATAGAGGACAAAAATCATGGCTACTATGTCCCACTGCAGAATACAGTGTTTCCCACAATACAGTTGCTTAAACTTGCCATAAGATTATCAATCTCTTAAACAATTAACAACTATTTTATTTGACGTTTGGCTGAAAAACGATTTTCTACAAAGTTGTAGCTGATAAAAATTCCCATGAGATTAGCAATAAAACTTGTTGACAGTACAATATGGAAAAAAGTTTAAACTTTCGGAGGTTAATCAGGACGCGATTTGACACAGTTTGAACACTGTGGAGCGAAGTTTTCAAATTTTGCATCAGTGCAGTGTACACACTTAGAAAAAATCTCCGGTAATCATTTACAGAATTCTCAACAGGTAAACGCTCGGTAATGTTTTCGGTAATCTAGAACATTACCGAAAAATCTGTAAACTGGATCAGCAAAATTAGCTGTCAAATTTACCGAACAATCGGTAACGTTTACCGATGAGCATTGCTTGATTTGTAGTCGGCTTTACCGGAGAACTGTAATTTTGAGAACGATATGCAAATCGAAAATTACCGAGAGATCTGTATTTTTTTTTTAAAAGGTTACCGACTCAACTGTAATTTGTTTTAATATTGTTTCAAGGTGGCGGTCACTGCAACCCATGCAAAAATTTGGCTGCAATCGTGATCAATGTGAGTGTTGAAAATTGCTCCACCAATGAACAAAAACAAGTTTTTGTCTGAAGGATTCAGCGCTACACTGAAAACAGGGAAGCATTGGATGAAGATTCCAAATGATGTTTTCCCCAAAAAACAATTCAGAGTCACAAATAAGCATACATAATGAATAAATGCTGGATAACTGTGTACAATGCTGAATAAAACGAGTTGTCGAATTATGTGCTGAAAAAGCTCATTGAGATCGATAGATGCACATTTATTCCACTGTTGCTCTGACCTGATAAATTTACTTATTAAAAGCTGTATAGGCGTTGACTGTCTTTCCACTTCAATGCCAAAAGTTTGATCTAATAACAAACTGAATAAGTGCACATACATTGACGCTTTAATTCGAACGTTTTCAATTGATTTGAAAACATGCTTTATTAGACGTCTAATAAATGATTTCAAGCTCCATTATTAGATTCCATTGCATTGCTTTACAATATTGCTGAATAAAGATTGAATACAGTCAGCATAATAGCTCTTATACCGCTATGCGTCCATGTTGTAATCACAGAAACACACCTTTCCCGGTGTGTCCCTCTTATTTTCGGGTTAATTTTCCCACAGTTGAATAATCGTTTGATTTAAATAATAATGTCTAATTAAACGTTACTTCACATGAGAATCAAGCGTGTACAGATCATCACTGTTTCAAGGAAGCAGTGATGTCTAATAAACGCTGAATAATCAAAAATGTTATCGTATAAACTCTGTTACAACTCATATAAGTCGAATAAAAGCTTATCGACATACCTTATACCAACACCAAGTGATTCAATGTTGTGGTTGAATAAATTCTCCAGATTTGTGTGAACAAAGCCTGAACAGGGGTTATTATTAAAAATAGTACAAGTATTAGTATTAGTTATTATTAATAGTAGTACAAGTACAAGTACAAGTGGTCAAGAAGTCATTTCTTCAATAGACGATTGTTTGTTGGGTCAGATCGTCGCCAACGGGAATGGAACACTTGGGCCGATAGAAAAAATCAAACAACAAAATCGGCCATCTGCAATCGGTATATATTTAGATAACGAAAATTAATAACTTATGGAAAATATCTACGATTCGCTCATCTTGGTGTTGCATAATAGCCTCCATAATTTCACCTTTTTATTTATCACACGCCCGAACGTTTTTAAAGTCGATCCAAAATCACAATATGGTGGATTTGACGTTTACCGAACTCAGTAATGGAACGCTTTGTTAAACGAAACCTCAGTAAAATATTCTACCGAAGTCAGTGATGCAGTTGATTTACAAACCGTACAGTTTACCGTTTTCGTTAAATTAAAATGAAAATACCGAAATTCGGTCATTTCATTTACAGTTTTCAGCAATAATGCGAGAAAATAGCGAAACATCTGTAATTTTTAGCATTGCCTATCAAAGACGGTATTTTTTTTATCGAACTCAAGGTCTCTGTTTAAGTATATATGGTGATTTTGGAATTCTGCCCTTTTCAAATGTTAGTTTAGATATTTGCTCGAAACTGTCTTCATAAAGTTTCTCTATATCGCGCTTGGTTGCTATCTCGATGGTTTGAAAGTTCTTTAACCTTATATGTGATCTTGAAAAATATTTATAGGATCAAATTTATTTGACCGGGGATTTCTATTTTCCAATTCTTCAAAGACGTTTCAAAACAAATCACAAAACTTTCCTCAACCAGCCTACTTCGAGAGCCGTGTGTCAAAAAGTTAATGAACCGCTTTTTGGTCTACTCAGTTTCATAATCACCAGTCACCATTAATCCAATCGATTGGTTGAGGTGTACCTACAAAATTTGCATCGGCATATCACATTGCAAATGATTGATACTGGTTGGTTTAATTTTCGCATTTTTGCAAATTACACTAAAATAGACACTTGATAGAAGCGTGAAAAGAAAAGGAAAAGCTACCACGATTGACCATCGTCGTTTTCGGCGTCAACGTCTTTGATCTTGTAGGGGAGAATAGTATAGAACGCACCACCTGGGCAGAACGCACCAGCTGACTTTCATTTGTGTTTTTCATGGCTTTTAAGTAACTTTTTTGTTGTCTTATCAAGCAGCACTTCTAGCATAGTATCTGAAGTCAAAATCCTGCATGATAAATCCTAGAATTGGATTTAAAATTCCAAGAAAAACTCAAAATAAAATGAAAAAGTGCGTCTTACCCCGGGGGTGCGTTATGTACTGTTCTCCCCTACGTAGTAATTGCCACTTGGATTGCGGCTTCCTGTGCGTAAACGACCAAACAAAGACTTTCACGGGACTTTTCTTCATCGGTGTTTTTTGTTCATTACCCAAATTGTAGCAATGTTTATGGTTTTAATACAAAGGGGGAAAGTAGCCAAATACCTACTGGAATTGTGTTATTTCCTTTTTTCGCCGGATTTTGTTTTTTCTCTCATAGACGGCTAATATCTATTAGTGATTAAATCACGAGCGCAAATAGAAAACGTAATGGCAGTAAAAACACGGATGAACGGAGTCAGTCGGAGCCGTTTGTTGGGTGAGTCATAAAAATGGTTTCGGTTTTTGGCGTTTTTTGAGGAAGAAAGTACATAACGTGTTTAGCAAACCAAATGACGAAGGCACGATGTTGTGGGATGTGCAATGCTTAACTCTACTCTCGTGGGAAAGCGTACTACTGATCATGAATTAAATTTCGTTTATGGGTCAACATTATGTAAAAATATTTGAATTCTCTAATAGTGTTTTTTTTTCAAATCTTTCCAGAATTTTTTTAATTGAGTTAAAATTTTGTGGCTTACTTATGGATACTGCCTGTTAAATAATCATAAATTATCGAAAGATTTACCGAGAAAACCTGAAAAATCGACTTAAGTTGAGTACACGTAATTGTGTTTATGATCAGGTTGACTTTAAATGTTAAGTAATAGAACGAGGAATTTATAATAAGTTGCAGTCTGAACGTATGCATAGAAGAGGAAGAAAAATAAAATTTAAAGTTTCAACTCTAGATTATAACTTAGGGACTGTCGTTTACGGTTAAGATCTAATTTCCGCCGTACTAAGCACAACCCTCACTGTACCTCTCTTTTCGATCGAATTTGTACAAAAACTTGATTATTTCTACTAAAGATGACTCCTGAATTTATTTACCTTTCCATATGTACCGTTGTAGGGCTGAGATCTAATTTTGGGCCTACTAAGCATAGCCAATACATTTGCCTCTATTTTTCGAGTGAATTTTTTTTTTCACAAAATGAAATGTTTTCACTGCAGATGAATTCTAAATTTATTTACCTTTCCGTACGTACCGTGAGATTTACTAAAGAGAATCAAATTGTTGAGATATTGTTAAAATCTAACACTGCTTCATCCGAATAGATGGTTTGATTACCAGAGACCCCAACAAAATTGTACATGCTATGGAGGAGTACTTCGCAACTCTTTCGGCCCTTGAAGGATATGACGACCACTTCCGTCGCACAAAAAATGCGACAATGCATTCGCTGGATAACTTCCACACACAAAGGACGATCTACCACTGGAAATTAACCATCCTTTCGGGCCAAGAGAGCTTAACTTAGCCTTTGTCCAAGGCTCACGGCAAATCAGCTGGCCCGGATGAAGTGGGATACACTCTGTTAAAAAAAACTTCCACTGGAAAGCAAAGGTACCCTAATCAGACTCCTCAACAGTGAGTGGCTAGGAAATACAATTGCGGAAAAATGGAGGCACAGTCTAGTTGTCCCAATTCCTAAACAGGGAGCATCGAGTCGCGAGCCAAAGGATTTCAGACCATGCTCCTTGACATGCTGTGTCAGCAAGGTGCTGGAGCGGATGGTCAACCGTAGACTCGTGCTCTACTTGGAGAGTAATGGCTACATTGACCATCGCCAGCACGTCTTCCGTCCCGGACATGGCACTGGGACGTAGAGCTAGTCACTACAGACATCACCAAGGCATACAATCGGACATGGACGCCTGACATTCGCTCTCCAATCAGCATTGATGAAAGAATCACGCCCTTCAAGAGGTCTATACGCATCCTCGGCCAACGACTCGATAGGTATCTAAACTTTGTAGACCACTTTAATGAGGTGAAAAGGAGCTGCCAAACGAGGATTGATTTACTCCGAACACTGGCCAAAAGACACTTAATGAACACTGCACAAGTGAAAACAGAAGCCGAATTACATCGAATAAGATACAACAATCATCAAGCACGATACACTGACGTATCCTGAAGCGGAGGTAGAGTCGGTGTTGGAATTTCCGATTCGGAGCTGTGCACCTTTTACCGACTACCAGACCCCTGCAGCGTCTTCACTGCTGAAGCAGCCGCCATTCTCGTAGCTGCCACCCTGGTCTCCAACAAACCAATCGTCATATGCTCTGATTCTGCCAGTGTTTTAGCAGCTCTTCAGTCTAAAATAGCTAAACACTCCTGGATACAGGGTATCCAGCAGTTCGCTCCTAAGGAAACAATCTTCGTCTGGGTCCCAGGACAGTGTGGGATCAGAGGTAATGAGGAAGCTGACCACGTGTTGGTATCCGGAAGACAGTTCAACTTATACACCAGAAAGTTCCCGGTCCAAGACATAAAGCGGTGTATCACAATCACGAATGGATGCGGTCTTGAGACTTATTTATCCGGAAGGTAAAAGGGAATACCAAGAAATGGGAGGATCCACCTGAACACCGACTCCAAGTCATTCTTAATATCCCGGTAGAGAACTGGGCATACCAAAGTCTCCCACAACATGGGAGGTGGAGGCAGATTTAGAAGACAGTGCGATACATGCAATGTTCCACAATTGTTTGGGATAATAACTTCTCCTTGAAGCATCTGCTCTTCTTTTCGTGATTTTGGAAAATCCCGAAAAATCAGAATTTTTTATTTCGACAACGTTTTAATCGAGATTTGTTTGCGAATTTTGTTGACATTCGCATCAGCGCGCGTAAATGTCACAACAAAAAGCAACAAACGAGTCACGCTATATTGAAATACAGTATTAATTAATCGAGCTTGGATGTCGTCGTACTTCTCTAACAATTCCATCATTGGAAACATTATTATTCATTGAATAATTGACTAATTCCAAAATTATTCAAGTAATCGTAGTAATTTCGATAATCGAGACCGAGAGTAATAAAAGTAAAGTTGTTTTTTCAACGTTGGTAGCGCTGAATACATTCAGCACCATCAGTTGGTAACAAGCGCTGACAAACTGCAATTTGCAAAAAACCAAATCGTGACCATTCGATTGTTTGTTTACATTAGTAAATTCTGGGCAGTAAAAGAAGAAGCTGGATTCATCAGTTTTCGATGAAATAGTTAAGAGAAATAATTATGATGTTTTTGAAGAAAAATGTGACTTACTTTAACAGAACATCCTTTTATAAATAGAATTGTTAAAGGAGAACTTATGAATAATTAATTGACTGCATTACATAGGGTAAATGACGGCTTCGGCAATACCTTATTCTACTATCGTCAGGGGGTAAACAACATCCTTGAGAGCTCAATTGAGTGCTCTAGGACTTTGTTTACCCCCTGACGATAATAGGTTAAGGTATTGCCGAAGCCGACATTTCCACTACTTCTATTTATTTCTTCATGCCAGGAGAGTAAAAAAGTGGCTCGAGTTCGAAATTGGTTCGGTTTTTGGGCCCGTCTCCACATCTCCGGAACGATGCCCTAAGTATAGCATAAAAGAGAAAGAGCTATTGTGACAAGTTCTCACCATGGTGGGTGTATACATCAGGGCTGGTAGCGAGTCACTTTTTAGTGACTTGGTCACTTTTTTCAAGTCAGTCACTAAAAAGTCTCTTTTTTTAAGGCCAAGTCACTAAAGTCACTTTTTATTGTAATAAGTCACTTTTTTTCAACTTTTTTAGCGTGAATTTATTTCAAGATCGATTATTCTTTGCGTTATGACGTTCGTCTTTCGCTATATACAGGATGCCTACTCATTTTTCTAGATAAAATTATCTGAGTTTTCCAAGTAAGTAAGTCCAAGATCTAAAAATGTTCAATGTCTTGAAGTTTCGTATTCCATGTATAAGTTCAAGATATTGAAAATATTCAAAGTGCCTGAATTAAGTAAAAAAATGATTTATTTCAAGTTCGTAATTAACTTCATGATAAATTAGAGATCTTCAATGCAGTCCCATTAACTTTACAACAATTGTAGGAACTTTGGAAGTTCTGAAGAATGAAAGAAAATGCTGAGAATTTCAGTGAAGCTATATAAACAAACTGCAAGAAGATAAGGGGAGTTAAAACGCTGAAAATATGGGAAACTTACTGGAAGCTGTAAGAACCTCAAAGCGGTTCTTTTAGCATCCGAGACTTTTTAGGAACTTTTATGAAGTTCGTAGAATTTCAGAGAACTTCACAGGTGTGAAGCGAATTTAAAAAATTTAGAAAACTTTAGGGATATTGTGCAAATTTTTAAGAAGTTCTAAGCACCTCAGAAAAGCTAGATAGATTAAAAATCCATAATCGTAAATTTAGATAAATTCAAGATAGTTCCATGAGATGTGCTGAAAAACAATTCGAGAACCCTTAAGATGTTCCGTGAATTTCAGGGAAGTACACAGACCTTCAGAAAATTTATGAAATATTTCATAAAAATTTCAGAAATATTTCAAAAACTTCGCAGAAGTCCATAGAATTTCAGGGAAATTCGAAGGTGTTTACGCTAATTCTATTTATTTTCGAGCAGAACCGTGATCTTCAATAGAACTAAGAGCTTTATGGAAGCTTCGAGAACATCAAGACAGGTCAGAGAATCAAAGGGCAGTTCAAATAATTTCAAGGAAATATTTGAAATCTTAAAGAAGTTTCGAGAAACTCAGTGAATTTCCGAAAACTTCAGCAAAGCTCCGCGAGAAATCCTGGAAATTTTATGAACATCCGGAAAAGGTGAGAGTATTTTAAGGATGTTATATCATCGAGATTTCAAGAACTTGAAAAAATGCGAAATTTTAGCTAAGTCGATAAGAGAACATCAACGAAGTTCCATTAATAAAAAATTGAGAACTTTTAGCAAGCAGCGATATGTTCAAGAAATTCCAGAGAACTAAATTTAGATATTTTTATATAGTTTAATGATATTCAGCGAAGTTCCGAGTACTTTGAGGACGATCAGATAGTTTCAGAATAATCCCATTAACTTAAGCAAATTTGCAGCGACTTACAAGGAGTTCAGGGGAATTAAATATCAGAAAATTTGCTGAATTATTAAACAAATTTAGAGAACTTCAGGTAAGCATAGATAAATTTCAGGGAAAAGCGAGTGTTAATAATGGTTATAAAGGAACATTTTCGAAACTTCAAGGAAAATTAATTAATTTCAGTAAAGTTGTTGGTTCTTAAAAAATACTGATAACTTCAGGGTAGTCTAGAGAACATTTAAGAAATTCAGTAATCGTTTAGGCACCAGGAAAGTTTAGACTATTGAGGAAGTTTTAAATTAGTGCAGATAATATAAGGGAAGTTTTATGAATTTCAGAAAAATCTTGAGAAATTCAGTAAAAATCATAGAACTAATTCCATGAAAATTGAGGGAGCATAAAAGTTTCATAAATTTAGAAAAAACTTCGGAAACTTCATATAAGGACAGTGGTCTTCAGAAATCAAAAAACAAATTATTTTTTAAATTTATTTCTTAATGAAGATTAATCCACTGTGAATCTTTTAAGTTCAAAGTGTGAATGAAAATAACGAGACAAATTAAATGGTTGTATTTTAAAATTCATTATTTTCTTTAAAGCATTCTTAGTAAGAAATTTTTTGAATTCGTTGGAACTTCCAGGTATTTTCAGGTTCATATCGTACATAGGTGTTTACGAAATAATAGTTGAATAAGTCTGAAACATCACACATTTATTTGATGCGCCTTCTCTTTGGTCACTTTTTAGTCACTATTTTTACAACTGTAAGTCACTATTTGGTCACTTATTTATTCAACATGGTCCCTAAAATCACTATTTCTGACAGCAGTGATCGCTACCAGCCCTGATACATGGTGATACAGCTTTGTCACTATATAGGCGAGGAGGTCGCGGGGGGGGGGGGGGGGGGAGTACGGTTTAAGAGAAAATTGTAAACAAACTCGGTCGTTGTCCCATACAAAAATCCAACATGGCTGAATCATGAATTTGACACATTAGAACACCTATATGTAGTCATCTTGGTTCTCACTATCATAGTTGTTTTCTCCGACATGGAGTTCGAGCTGCTCAGCCTAAAGGCCCACGCACATTACATCCGTTAGTGATACGTTGCGGCAAAATGACTGCAAAATCTATTCTCTAGCTGTCATGTTTGCCGCCAAGGATCATCAGCGGATGCTATGAGCGTGAGCCTTAAGCACAGGCGGAGCTAGAGGGGGCAGGGGGGGCAACTGCCCCCATGAAACTCAGCATCTCAAAGACTTTCGGTGAAATGGCATTCGGCCAAATTTTCCATAGTAATTTTTTTCGCCCCTCTCTAGCTCGAAACCTGGCTGCTCCCTTGGCCTTAAGTGACAGTTGAAAATAAAATTCAAACAATCCTGTATAATGTCGAAATATCGATCAAACGATTATCGAGCAGAAATTGGTCTTGATTGCTACAATTTATTTTAAATACCGCCAAAAGGTAAAACATCTCTAACAGCAAAGATATCGATATATGTTGTAGGGTAAATGATAGCTTCGGCAGCCACAATTTACACGTTAATTTCGCTGTATTTTTCACTAAAACACTTCGCTGAATGTATTTAAACGATTCCTTATTCTTTCAGCCTCAATCCTAATTCATTTTTTCGACTGATAAAACCTGTTACGACAGGTGTTTCTTCAAATGAAACATAAGCACATGAAAATACGGCTGATTTCGAGTTGCCGATAATAGAACAACTGGTTAACACACAGTTTAAACGGAAAGGTTGCCGAAGTAAACGAGGCTGCCGACAATAGTCACACTCACCTGAGAAGTTTGGAGCGCCTAAAAAAAGTTTTCAAACCGTTTTGGACAGTTATGTCGATTGGAATGGATAGAGTAGCTAGCAGCAGATAAATGTAAACAAACAGACACGTCATATGTGTGCACCACACTGAGAAAATGCTAATAGAAGTGCGGAAGCTGCTTAGATTGCAGAGAATACGTAAATTCCCCTAGATAAATATGACGAATTGGTAAAAATAATTGAAAAAACAAGTTTGATTTTCCCACAGTAATTTTCATATAAAGTTCAAATGATCTGTTTTCAGTCAGTTTAACAAAGATCATTCAGGCCAGGATGGTGTATCTCAGAAGTAACGATTTTGCTAGTAAGATCTGCTCTCTCCTAGATTGTGCTAAGCCCTTCTGGAAACTTACAAAAATTCTTAAAAACAAGCCTAGGCCCATTCCACCACTGACTCCGCTGGATCGTCCCGGTGACCCAGTGGTTCATCTGATAACTCCTGAAGAGAAGGCTGCCGCGATAGGTCAACACTTCGTCAGCTCCCATAATCTCGGACAAAACATCGTCAGCCCTCATGAATCAGAGGTTGCTGAAAATGCAACGAATCTTCTTCAGACTCCTTACATTTTTCCAGAGGAATCCGAGATTACGGCTGACGAACTGTTGGCCTATATAAAATCATCTAAAGCCCCAGGTTTCGACAACAACCTGAATCTGGAACTCAAACACTTGACTTCCAGATTCTACAAGCATCTGGCACTGATTTTCAATCAGTGCCTCAGACTTGGCTACTTCCCCTCGTGTTGGAAGTCAGCTAAAGTCATACCCATCCGGAAACCTGGGAAGGATCCGTCCTCTCCTTCAAGTTATCGACCAATCAGCCTTCTCTCAGGGTTATCAAAACTGTTCGAAAGAGCACTGTACCACCGGCTCCTAACATCTGCCGATGAAAACAACTTGTTACTCGAGGAACAGTTTGGTTTTCGGAAAGGTCGTTCGACCGTCCACCAGCTGACTCGAGTAACAAACATTCTCAGACGGAACAAGTCTGTTTCGAAAACATCTGCCATGGCGTTGTTGGACGTAGAAAAAGCACTCGACAATGTCTGGCATGATGGCCTGGTGTTCAAATTGCAGCAGTATGGTCTTCCAATCTTCCTAGTGAAGATAATAAACAACTATCTATCAGACTGGACGTTCTGAGTCTCTCTGAATGGCATCACATCGGATGCTTTCAACATCGGTGCCGGGGTTCCACAAGAAAGCATCCTTGGCCCCATCCTATTCAACCTGTTCACCTCCTATATGCTGGCTCTCCCTGATGGTGGATCGTTGTCTCTGTTCGCAGATGACACATCCATCGTCTACAGGGGTAGGGTCATCGGAGCTCTGACTGCCAAACTTCATAGAGGCCTGGACGTCCTGTCTGAATATTTCAACAGCTGGAAGATCCGTATCAACGCGGCAAAGACCCAGGTCATTATCTTTCCACACTCTAAATCTCCTAGACTTGTTCCGTCGGAGGATAACAAGATCTGCCTGAACGGCACAGTGGTGGAATGGTCCAAAGAGGTCGTGTACCTCGGGCTAACACTATACAGCAAGCTTCTTTTCAGGGAGCACGTTGACAAAACAAAAACCAAGTGCAACATCTTGATAAGATCGTTGTATCCACTTATCAACAGGAAGTCAACCCTGTCCCTGAAAAATAAGCTTGCTGTCTACAAACAAACCATTCTTCCTGTAATCGAGTACGGTATGCCAATCTGGGAGAGTTGCGCAAAATGCAATCACCTTAAACTCCAAAGGATCCAGAACAAGATCCTTAGGATGGTCCTAAACAGTCCCCCGCGGACTAGAAATTCTGAGATCCACCTCCTGGCTGGAATTCAGACATTAGAAGAACGGAGAGTATTCATCCTGGAAAGGTTCAGAGACACCTGTCTGAGATCAAATCATCAGATCATACGTGATCTAGCACGTTAGGTTAAGTTATACTCGTAGTTAGGTAGGTTATCACTTTTTTCAATTCAAATAAAACACATCCCCAAAGGGATATTCTGTAAACTAGTTGAAAAACGCAATTATTAAATTAGAATATCAATTTAAACAAAGATGAAGAGCCAAGTAGGCTAGTCAATTAAAATGATAAATCAATGTACTACCATAATCAACAGAAATAAACATAATTTTACTACTACTACTCTCAGTCAGTTTTCAACTAAATGAGTTTATATTTTGGCAGGATGATCAGGACCCGATTTGGAATCGTTTGAGCACTGTGGAGCGTACATTCCATATTTTGCATCACTTTAGTGTACACTCAACTTTCGGTAGCTCAATAAAGCTGTTTTTTACCCTGTTTTACGTAGGCTGTGACCCATTATAAAAATAGTATGGTATTGCTGTTTAACACCTTTTGTATTAGCGTCTGTAGTCTCTGCAATAAAGACTCATTATGTCTTCACTGTAGATAGTTTAAAGTTATTTGATTGGGGTTTCCCCTTCAGATGCATAAGAATGACATAAGCTTACATTTTATCATAGTTAAACATTTGTCTGCCCTCATTAATAAAAAGAAATCGTTACGTTTGCCGTGGATCACTACGGCAGTTGCACTTGAATTTAAAATTGTTTCACGCTTCAGACACAACAAAAAATTAATTATGGTTCTGGAGCACGAAAAGTTTTGCATAGGCACGTGTTTGTAGCCCAATAGTCCTAGAAAACAGCAGTACAACAATAACAAAAACAACAACAATTAAACCTACCCACATAAAGCTGCCCCAAATGGGTTTTGATTGGCTATGAACATATTCATGGCTTGCTTCTGTGCGCTGTGCTTGGTTGTTATGGCGCCACCTGCTTTTAATCTACTTAAAGTGGCTACCGAGCTGCTCCGTCGATGGTCAACGTGCGCGCGCTCGCTCAAGCCAAAACAATTGCGCCAAATCAATTTTAAAATTGTGCATTACTAGAAAAAGAAATGGAGAATATGAAAAAAGCACTGCTGTACAGATGCTGCCATTTCGTCAATTTGGATGTGTAGCATTTCGTCATACGACATGGTTGAGACCACTGAAGACAATCCGCGTCGCGGATCAAGTTCAGTGCACCTCAATTTTCGTGATGACATCATTGTCGTGGTTTTCTTCGATCCATGATCAGATTGGGAAATTTCGCGGGTCCAATGGCTTTTCTGTAGGTTAACATAACAGAATTAAAGCTCAGTTGCAAGGTTGTTTTGTGTTGCTAAATTTGTATCGCGGTATCGTGGCCATGAATCGAAAGTGTGCGGTTTTCACTTTCGAACATGTCGTCCTCATGGTTCAATGGGTTAAAAGGTGACCATTGTTTACTGCTTGACAAGTTTCACTTCTCTATTTGGTTGCGATCGGGAAGATGTGGGGCCTTGCCGTCTTCTAGTTCGATCGACAACAACCACACATCGAAGCTAAAAAGTACCTAACATGTGGCATTGAACGATCATCCCTTTGGTTGGCTTAGTAGCGCACAGCGTAATTGCAGAGGGCGGGAAAACGTGCCACTAGCTGAGGTGCAAGCAAGGGTGAATTGGGGCATTTTAAGATGTTGAACGCCAGTTGATAAATGTTGATTGTTCCTGTGGACTATGTGAGGTAGAGGCAACGCATACAAGTATCATAGAGTAATGTACCGTTTTCGACAATCAGACGTCACATTTCAGTTGATTTTAAAAGTTTGATGCAGAGCTACAGTATTCTCCCGGTGGTCCGACATTTTTGAATTCGCCATTGTTGAATTAAAAAGTTTTCCAACGCCATTTTGGATCACACGAAAGAGTGAAAATAGCAAATGTGATCCGATAGTCCGACTTTGATCGGTTCAACGAAGATACCTCATTTATTAAAAAGTGCATTCTTAAAATTTTCGTTATTTTAAGAAAAAAAAAAGGCCTTCCGAAAATTCCATGTAGGGATTCATAAAGGCCCAGAACTCCTCTGTCCCACAAAAAATGTCTTTGTTGTTCGTGTCATTGACAAATCAAAGATTTGACCGTTCGTGGCGGGCGGCGTTAAGACGGTGAGACCAAAATAAATTCGATCACCGCCACCAAGTCAAGTTTAACCGAAACGACACGCGAATGTACAATTTGCTGCTGTATAATGTCTCGCCCTGCAATTGCATTTAGCCGCTAGAGTAACATTATTTTCCCTCACACAATCACACACACCTATCAATGGTTGAAAGTCCCAACGAATGGCGTATTCAATCACACTCGGAAGGAATGACTGATTAGGTTGTTAAATTTATATATTCTGACATTGGAGCAGTCCTCTGATCGCGGTGGTCATTACTTTCAGCAAAGTTTACATTTATTCATGTGAACATAATGTTTCACTCACCTTAGGCTACAGTTCTTAATGCATTCGAACGAAAACAAAGCGTAATTGTGCGCGCATTTATGCAATTCGAAAAAGGTAATTCGTTCCGAAAGCGAAATTAAAACAAATGAAACTCCCTAGTTTTTTAGGCGTTTAGGCTTTTAAAACCGGTGTTACGACCAATATTAGGCTTCAATTAGTCACTCGAGACCCGTCCACCATCGCCATGGAAAGGAAATACGGCTCTCTCTATCGAGTTACAGCAAAAAAGCGGAAAAGCAGGAAAGAAAGACTTGCGGTTGGCTTGATCTCGTAAATAATAAACGTTAAACCAGTTTGTTTGCTGGCTAAAAGAAAGTGAAACCTTCCGCCACGGTAGTGCTGTTATTCGGTGGTAGTAGTAGTAGATATGTCGCTTTTTCTGCCATCTGTCCGACTGTTCGCTGGGTCTTTCCTCTTGCAATTAAAAATAAAATAAAAATGTTCAACACAGAAAAGTTGTTTGAGAGGGTTGTCCATTGCGGGTTTTTGAAAAGTAGTTTTTATGCGCTACGAGATCAATATGTCTGTCCTGAGTAGACTCAGTACATGACATGTTGATAAAGGATTTCTCTTAGTTTTTTTTCCCTTGATTTGTTTTCCGTTGATCTTGTTTTCCGTGCTGAGCACCAATGCTACCGATGCCAGGGAGGCAGCTCCCACGCCTGGACCCTACCTATCGACCCATTATGACTCATGAACCGGGGACCAACGGCTTTATTTCCCGTGATCAGAGATGTTATGCCTCAGCACATCCCGGCGGCGCCGACTGGGAATGAAACCAGGCCTGCTGGGGTGAGAGGTAATCACGCTTACCACTACACCACCGGTGCCGCTGTTTCTCTTAGTTGCTGTCCTTAGTACAGCAATCCCCTGAATAGCACGGTGGATCGAATGTAATCACCGTAATCACAAATTCATTCATTTATTTTAAGAGGAAGGGGGGGGGGGGGTAAGTAATTTTTTACAAGCAATGTATAACATATAGGAAAAACGTAACGAATGGGGAGACCCCCTTGATTTTCCAATAATTTCACGTGCTGCGCAAACAATAATGTTAAGCGGATGGTGACGCCGTGTTGAGGGCAGTCACACTAAGTTGAGTGGTCAAACAGCATACATTTGTTTGTTTCAAAATAATGCTAAGAATGTGTTTTGAACAATTAAAAAATATATACCATTTTGATGTTTCGGTAAACGTGTAAAAGATCTGCAGAATTTACAATTTGAACATCAGCATGATTGATCGCCCGTAGTTGCCACTCCGTTCTTGCAAAGAGCAGCTGTTTGTTAATGGGACTAGCGGCGCCGACCACGTCCTAATGCAGGTCAATTAGGGATAGGGAAGGAAATTGTTAGTTCTTTGCACTTCCACGAGTAGGCCAGGTAATGAGTATTTTTTTGTTGACGTAGGTTTGTGATTTCTATATGGGGTACACTTTGTGAAAACCAAAATTGGAACCTGTAACGAAATTATGAAAGATTTTGAACGCTAATTACTCAGCTGCCCCTGGACCAATTTCAATAACTCTACCACCAATCTATCAGAAATACTTCTACGCATCAATAGCAATGCTTCCGACCGTTGATTTTTAACAAGAAACTATTGAAAATGTGACAAATGTTAAGAATTGTCCAATAGCGTTGAAATAACTAACAAATTCACCAATTACGTACATGCATATGCTGTTTCCCCAACACAGTCATCAGAGAATCGTTTGTAGACGAAACATGTCGATGTAGCATTGCTGCTTCCCGTACACTGTCATCAGACAGTCGTTAGTAGACGAAACAAGTCGAAGTGGAATCAGCCTCCGATCTTCGGGCGTGGGCGAATAAGGATGCAATTGCGTAACATTTTGTACACTCATCGCCATATTCAGACCCACAAGCCCCCAACGACTATGCTTGGCATACACAGTTTTGGTCACGAACTGCTATTTTCTAATAAAGCAGTAGATAGAATAGAGTTTAAGCTTGTTAGGGCCCATGCATTAATTATGTCACGCTAAATCGAGCAAAAAATTACCCCCTCCCCCCTATCGTGACGTTTTTCCTATACCTAATGCATTGCTTGTCATAAAATCTTAGACCCCCCCCCTCCCCCCTTAGAGCGTGACATAATATATGCATAAACCCTTATAGATACATAAAACAAAGTAGATTTTAATTCTAGTAATAAACTGTATTTGTTTTTGCGTTGTAAAAATGAAGTGAGAAATGCTCGCTGCACATCTCGGACTTTAAGAGTAAAAATTCATTGGTGTTGATTCAAATGTTAAGGTTTATCTACTTTTTGCATGGCTATAGTAAGCTATGATCCTAAACTATCAATTACTTTAAAGAATAACAAATTTCAACAACTGAGTGAAAAGTTATTAACAAATGAGCAGTGGGTGTGTACAACTGTGTATGCCAAGCATGCCAACGACCACACAAAATGCTCTCCAGAGTTGTAATCTTATAACCAAACTTGTAAGCAGGGGTGCACGTGATTTTGATCGATTCTCTTCATCGGCTTTCTGTTTTGTAACTGTTTGGTCACAAATTCATAGGTTTTTGTCATTTATGTTATATATTCAGAACCTTCACCTTTCTTGTGCAAAAACAGCAGTATACCACTGAAGTGATAGGGTTCTGTACCGCTGTGAAAATGTTGTGCCGTTACGTTATGTCCACCATAGAGCTACAAACAACTATACAAAACAAGGATGACGGGATGAAGGAAAATTGGGAGGAAAGAACGGCCATTGCCCAAAATCGGCCTCTTTCAATATCAGGCGTCCGTGTGCTAAGACGGATTTCAATTAGCTAAGTGCAGTGGTTGGTGTTTAGAACGATAACCAGGAGGAGTCGACCGGGTGCTGTATGTTTGATCTCCGAGTAGGTAGTTAGTTAGTGCTGAGTTCTTACATCAGTTATAGTTTCGTTCAAAACTCAACGGCAAACACATTCATTGAAACGTTTGTTGTTCTGGATGTTAGAAGAGCATAGCAGAAATAGTGCGAAATAGGTTAATGAAGCCATGGTCATCAAAAGAGGAAATCGATGAAGAGAATTGACTTTCACCCCTCTGCTTCTAAGCCCCTTGATTCAGTCATCGTCATAGCAATGAACACTAGCATCGCACCGCTTTTGGTTCTTGGGCTGGTTGCAATTCTGCTGTTGAACATTTTCGAAGGACCACCAAAAAACATGAAATTACACTATTTTCTAGGGATTCCTTAAAGTCCAATTATTCGATTAACGGTTAATAGTAAAGATTTTTCCACCTATTCGATTTCATATTTATCAAATTTTCCGACATCCTTTCTTATTTCTACTCGTTTGATTTAGCGCAGTAGAGACAATAAATAAAAGTACTAATTTATCTGAACAGGCATAGAGAAGAACCATGACGTGAAACTGGATCATGGATCGCCGAAGAAAGGGTCAACCGTCTTTCTGCTAAAGACTAAAATTTACCAACTTGTTGAGAGAAGAAGTTTAACGAAAAAAACTTAAAAGGGGAGGAGCTTTAGCTGGGTAAACACTGATATTCTGCGGGCTTCTAACCTTTCGCAGACAGCAGTTGAACCCCTGTCTAGCAGCAGACGGGCCGAGACTCTTGCGAGTGCCCAATCATTGAACCGAAGAATATGGGATTGTCCAGTCCGATTTGCTGATCCAGCTGCCTATATGTCATCATCATCTCCCAAAGGTTTTGAGCCTGTACTACCATCGGCCCTTTTCGGCCACCAAGATTTTCAAAAGAGTTAAATTTCTGAACATGTCCCAACTAAAATTCATATCAGAAGGTTTTTTTTCAGGGCAATCATAGTCATACTAAAGAGTATATATGTACAGAGAAAACCCCGCTCAAACTCCTATTCCTACACAAAACACAACCCTACTTACATTTTCAGCTTTTTAAGCCAACTTTTCCGGCATTGTGATGTAAAGTAGCTGGAAAAAAGCTGCAGATACAGCTACAAGTAGAAGTTAGCAAAATAGTTTTGAAGAGCGTTTACTCAACTTTTTCACAACCATTATTCAGTTTGTCAGTCGCATTGAAAAAGAGCAGCCAATAAACGTTTATACCATTTCTAGGCAAATATTAATCAACTTTCAACTTGTAGCTGCAAAACAAATAATAAAGTGAATATATTACTCATTTGATGGTTGGTAGCAACCACTCTTGCTGAATAATATAATGTATGTATGTTTGTAAGGTAGCCACCATCCCTTCGAAGATCTTGTCTTGTATGCAGCTCCACTTAATAGCAAGATCAATTTGAGCTACCGATCTGAATTCACAATATCGCTGTATGAAGGGCCAAAAACGGTGGGGTGGACCCGTAAGCAGAGGCACTTACGCGAAATCCACGGGAATTTAAGAATCTCCTTCCAACGATACGATCCAACAAATCGAATAACGCAATTCGCAATACTTATTAAGCTTCCTACAGGATGGTTTGTTAAGAAGGGCGCATCAATCTCCATGAAACTGTTGGAGTAGAATTCACACCATCACAATCGAATCGGTAGGATAAAGAAAATGATAGTGTTTATTCCCTCCTAGACTCCGGTTGTCATACCACTCCAATCGTCCAGTTCCAGGTCAAATGATACCCTGATGCTCCCTCCCAACCCAGTATTTATTTATATATATAGTAAACATATGTAATGGAGAAATGAAATATATCAGAACATTAATATATGTAATAATGAAAATACATTTATATGGATAAAAAAAAACTGGTATTCCGCAATGAAAATAATAATTATTTTACATACAATATGATGCAGCTCTATGTCTCCTCAGCTCCCAATAAGGAAGATGTAACCCTGAAATTTCCAGGTTATATTATGCAAATAAATATTTTTAGCTAGAATGATACTTGATATGTTTGTGTTGTGTTATGTTGTGGGAGAGCTTGGGATTAAACCCATGATGTTCTGCTCATTAAGCAAAACCGATCCCTCTAAGGTTATCGAGCATCTCAAAACCAAAACTCTAGATGGCAAAACATGATTAAGCCCTCACCTGGTATGTAATGAACAACAGAAATACGCAAAAATTCATATATTTTCAGCATATGATGCAATATCACAACTGTTGATAAAAGGAACGGATCCCATCTTATTTAAGACCTGGATGACCTGAAATGTGTGTAACCGGGTTAATTTTTATTTAAATGTAATGTAATATTGAAAATGCGTTACAATGCCATGTAACAAGATACAATAAACACAAGATTTTTACAAAACAGATAATGAACGATTCAGATTTCTTTTCAAGCTGACACTACGCTTCCCTGGAGCCGCACATAATAGCTAACATTAAGAATTAAGTATAATAAAATGTAATTTACAATAATATTAAATGATGTCAAGTCAACACTCTTGCTGAATAATATAAACATCAAAAATGCTTTTTCAACAACTAAACAAGCTGTACTCAGCTGGTAAACTGTGTAAGCGCTACTTTGGAAGCATTTTTACAGTCAACTAGATTTATTTTTAGACGTGTGCAATTTTACAGCTTTAACTCTGCTCCTTTACAAAGCTGAAGTAACAAGTCGAGAAAAGTGATTCATGTGCGCTACCCAAGTAACCAAGCCCGCTAGCTACCCGGTTATCGCCCTTTTTGCGATATAAGGTAAGTATAGGGTTTCCGAACTTTATATCAGTCGTATAGTAGCCTTATATATTTACCAAAATGGGCGATTAACGGGGTTGTTGGTTACTTGGGTAGTATAAAGCCTCTACTCAACGGTATTATTGTAGAAAGTCATGTATATTTTTTTACGTCAGTTCAAAGTGTTGGCGTAGCCAAGTTGGTAGTGTCAAGGTTTGCCAATAATACGGTCGTTTCGAGTTCGATTCCAGTTTCCGGTACAGGGTAAATAATTTGGTGGTGTGCTTAAAACTAATTACGATTAATTTGATTCTCACAAACTCAAACAATTCATTCACCAAAAAAAAGCGTAAAAATATTTCAACCGGCTTCAAGAGAAAGCTGTGTAGTTATTATTGGATAACCAGGAAAAGGTTGAATAGACGCCTTTCAAATTTGCACACAACTAAACTAAACCGCAGGATAACAGCTGTTTAGAAGCATAAATGGAAATGCAATAAGAGCTTGTTCCACAACCGTCTCAACAGCCATAAGTAGCTGAATAAGTTCGCCATATTTGCTTGTATAAAGGTTGAGTAAAGGTTGTCTCTTATCGTATAACGTTTGAATACAGCTTGAGGCTTAGCAGTCCCTAGGGGCCGCTAGGTCTAAAAGTTAAGGAACTAGCCTTCCTCAAACCAGATAAAAAAATAATCGGCTGGAAGGAATTTGTCTCGGAAACCCTCCGTAACCGCCAAGAAGACGTTCCCCTCTCGGTAGAGTCACTCCGGCCTTGCCTGGGCTCTGCGATGTAAGTCTATGAGGGAAGACGCCTGGGAGGATCTATAGTGGTTTCACGCGCCAACGAAACCGCTTCCTCACACCGCCCCTCAGCCAACTTTGACTACGATCGCCACACCGAATCTGGCAGAATTCGTAGCACGGTTAGTCCAGCGAGCGCTCGCACAACGTCGCCGAAGCCGTCCGTCTTCAGCATCAGTCCTCATCATCAGCAGTACCGGTACGTTTTTCAAGAATAAACCACCCACTGTACACCCACACCCACAATAGTAGTAGTATAAACCAACCCTCTTAAACAATAGTTGTCCTCAATAAAATGTTTCCATCTTGAACCACAGTTGCATTTTTTCAAAACGTTAATCAGGTGACAGTATTCGGCACGTTTGGTCGCGTAGCCCCTCCGATTGCCCAGTAGTAAGCCGACCTTGACACCCAGCTCGAGAGGTCTCTTGCTATTGAGAAATTACCGGGAACAGACAATAGAATTACACTAGTTACAACCTATTTTGCTGTTTTACGTCTTATAAATGTTTTCTAGCTCCATTATTAGAGTTCATTGCATTGCGTTACAATATTGCTGTATAAAGGTGAATACAGTCTGAAAAATAGCTCGTATACCACTATGCGTCCATGTTTTATTTGCATGCTTTGTAAATGCTTTATAAACGACGTATTAGAGTTATTATTCTACAACACTGGTTCAGTCTAACATCAAGACGAAATCAGTAGAGTAGTGGTTACCTTTTCCGCTTTCCTACAGGGTTACCCACTCGAAGTGTTACCAGCTTCAAACTGCTATAACTACCACACTATTAATGACAGCGCACTCAAATTTATACCAATGACAGTTCATTCAATTGTTTACAAGCGTACAAAAGGAAAAATGCTCCGTTTTTTTTAGAAAAAAAGTTATTCGTGATCGAAAGAGCAAAGGAATTGGTGCGCTTGCACGAACGTGGCGAATTTCCGAACATTGTGTTCTCTGATGAGAAAAATTTCCCTATTGAGCAGTTCATAAACTCTGAAAATGACCGTGTTTACTTGACCGAACGCACGTACGAGAATTTAAGCCAACGAATGGTCACCCGAAGTAATTTCCCATCGCAAGTGATGGCGTGGGCAGCCGTGACCTCTGATGGCCGCTCTCCAATCGTTTCCATCGAGCCTAGTGTCAATGTAAATGCGACTTATTATCGTGAAAATATTTTAGAAGCTGCTTTAGAGCCTTGGGTACGCAAACATTTCGGTCGCAAAGCACGGACGTTCCAACAAGAATCGGCACCGTCACATAAAGCGAAAATTAACCAAGAATGGTTAAAAATTCATATTCCACGCTTCATTTCGTCGACACAATGGCTTTCGAATTCGCCAGACGCAAATCCGATGAACTTTTCCATTTGGTCCATTTTAGAGAGCAAGGTGCGGACTAAAAAATATGGCAGTGCCAGATGTGCTAAAGAAAGCGATTGTACGTGAATGGGCCAAAATACCACAAGCTCACATTCGTGCAGCATGCAACTCGTTTTTGACCGTTTGAAGGCCATAGTCAAGGCAAAAGGTGTCCACATCGAGCTAAAGTGAATGGATTCTGAAATTTTGATTATTTACAAACATTTTTGCCATTGGAATCAATAAAAAATATTTCACTTAAAAAAAATTATTGTCATTTGAATAGGTAACACTTCGAGTGGGTAACCCTGTAGTAGAAAGTCGCGAGTTCCCAAGCCCAATCCTTTTTTATTTGTTTTCTAAATCGTAATCATTGATCACATCACTCACGACAACAAATTTATTGATTTAGGTAAATAAATAACCCAGCATCCTTTCCTTCGAAATTGGAGAGGTGAAGAGGTAGAATTGTTAAACAACGATGAATGAATTAATGATTCACACTGGTCCTTGAAGGAGCTAGAGTTGCAATCGGGAGTGATGATGGGCATGCTTGGCATACACAGTTTTGGTAACGAACTACTCATTTGCTAATAACTTTGCACACAGTTGACGAAACATAGCTCTTTTTGAAGCAGAAGATAGAATAGAGTTTAAGCTTGTTATAGATATGTAAAAAAACATTGATTTTAATTTTAGTAATAAACTGTATTTGTTTTTGCGTTGTAAAAATGAAGTGAGAAATGCTCGTGGCACAGCTCGGACTTTAAGTGTAAAACATCATTGATGTTAATTCAATTGATAAGATTTACCTACTCTTTGCATATCTATAGTGACCTATGATCCTAATCTATCAATTACTTTAAAGAAAAACAAATTTCAATAATTGAGTGAAAATTTATTAACAAATGAGCAGTGGGTGTGTACAACTGTGCATGCCAAGCATGCTAATCCCAAGTAACATTTCTAGTTTTATAGAGGTTTTATAGCATTCTACAAGTCTACCGAACCTTCATAAAACTAAAATTGTTACTTGGGATGGGTATTCAGTTTCAAGCAAGCTTTTATTGAACATTGAGCAACCCATAAGATGAATTCTAGGATAGCCCAGATGGCAAGGCAAGTGACTGGTGATCGGGAAGGTACATGGTTGAAAACCCATGCAACGGACAGGAAATGATGGCTTCGGCATGACATACTAAAGGGCAAACACGAAATTATTGCGACACCGAAAATGTCATGCCAATTTTCTTATAATGTTTAGAATCAAACCAAAGTTTTAGGGTAGTTTTATACATATTATATATATTTACATATATTACAAAAGAAAAGTTAATCGATGGAGCCTTGAGTGTAAAATTGAACGCATTTTCGCTTGATGCCCTCCATCAAAGTCTTTACAGTGTCATCCGGTACCAGTTTCTCAGTTTTTTTTTCCATTTTCTTAACATGTCCTTCTCGTCTTTGACTATCTTCTTGCTCTTCCGAAGTTCCCGCTTCATTATTGCCCAGTACTGCTCCACCGAGCGCAGCTCCGGACAGTTTGGCGGATTCATGTCCTTTGGAACTAAATGGACAGAATTGGCCTCATACCACTCCAGGACACTTTTAGAATAGTGGCATGATGCCAAATCTGGCCAAAATAGCGGAGCTTCGTCGTGCTGCTGCAAGAACGGCAAAAGGCGCTTCTCGAGGCACTCAGATTTGTAGATCTCGCCATTTACTGTGCCCTTTGTCACGAAAGGCTCACTCCTCAGTCCGCAAGAGCAGATGGCCTGCCAAATGAGATATTTGGAGGCGAACTTCGACATTTTCTTTTTCTTAAATTTGTCGTCCACATCGAACTTGCTCTTGCCGGTGAAAAACTCCAACCCCGGAATTTGCTTAAAATCGGCTTTTATATACGTTTCGTCGTCCATCACACAGCAGCCATATTTTGTCAGCATCTTCTCGTAGAGCTTCCGTGCCCGAGTTTTAGCCGTCGATTGTTGCCGCTCATCGCGGTTTGGGCAGTTCTGTACCTTGTATGTATGTAGTCCAGCTCTCTTCTTTGCATTCTGGACGTAGCTCTGCGACATGCCGATCTTTTTAGCCAAATCACGGCTTGAGACGTTGGGATTTGCTTTAATCATCCGCTTCACCTTTCCCTCCGTCTTTTTGTTCTCCGGTCCCGGTTTTCTTCCAGCTCCTTTGCCGTGGTCCAACGTCAACCGCTCCTGAAACCACTTCAACACTCTGGAGACGGTTGAATGGTGAATGTTCAACATTTTTCCCAACTGCCGGTGCGACAGGTCAGGAAATTCCAGGTGTTTGGAAAGAATTTGTTCTCTCAACTCGCGTTGGTTCACCTCCATTTTCGTTGAATCGAAAGACACGACTTCGAGTTTGATAGCATGTACACAATACACATCAATGAGAAAGTGTGCAAAATTTGGTTGATTTTTACCCAATGGTAAAAAAGTTATGCCCTGTTGAATGTGTCGCAATAATTTCGTGTTCGCCCTTTATATTCCGCAACCCAAATTGAAACGCTAATTTCACTGGATTTTCTTACGAAAACACTTCGCTGAATGCATGCAAAAGATTCTTTAGGCTTTCAGCTTCAATTCGGCTATATTTTTCCCACTGAGAAAACGAATTCTAGCAGGGTTCTCTTGACATGAAACACACGCACTATATAATGCTGCTGATTTCGAGTTGCCGATGAAAGCATAAAGGGTGATACGGTCAAAATTTGGTCAATATCAACTTGACGTATTTCTTTCAATTTTGCATTTAAAAAACCTGAACACCCCTCATTTTGAAGGTGTGTGTGTGTAGAATGTTGCTCCTATTTTGATTTTGGAATTCACTCTTCAGTTGTCAAAATGCCGTCCAAGCAAGAAGAGCAGCGTATCAAAATTTTGCTCGCGCATCGCGAAAATCCGAGCTACTCACACGCAAAGTTGGCAAAATCGCTAAAAGTTGCCAAATCAACCGTTACAAATGTAATTAAAGTGTTTGGGGAACGTTTGTCGACAGCCAGGAAGTCTGGATCGGGGGGAAATCGAAAACCGGAAGCCGCTGAGACGACAAAGAGAGTTGCCGGTAGTTTCAAGCGAAACCCTAACCTCTCTCTCCGAGATGCCGCAAATAAGCTGGGTGTATCGTCTACAACCGTGCATCGAGCCAAAAAACGAGCCGGACTATCGACTTACAAGAAGGTAGTGACTCCAAATCGCGATGATAAACAAAATACGACGGCCAAAGCGCGATCCCGGAGGCTGTACACGACGATGCTGACGAAGTTTGACTGCGTGGTAATGGACAACGAAACCTACGTCAAAGCCGACTACAAGCAGCTTCCGGGACAGGAGTTTTATACGGCAAAAGGAAGGGGAAAGGTAGCAGATGTTTTCAAGCACATGAAACTGTCAAAGTTCGCAAAGAAATATCTGGTTTGGCAAGCCATCTGTACCTGTGGCTTGAAAAGCAGCATTTTCATAGCTTCCGGGACTGTCAACCAAGAAATTTACGTGAAAGAGTGTTTGAATAAACGTCTGCTGCCTTTCCTGAAGAAACATGGTTGGCCGGATTTGGCATCTTGCCATTACGGTAAAAAGGCCATGGAGTGGTACGCCGCCAACAACGTGCAGGTGGTTCCCAAGGACAAGAACCCTCCCAACACGCCAGAGCTCCGCCCAATTGAGAAATACTGGGCTATTGTCAAGCGGAACCTAAAGAAGACCAAAAAAACTGCTAAGAGCGAGCAGCAGTTCAAGGCAAACTGGCTTTCTGCGGCGAAGAAGGTGGACAAGGTGGCTGTACAAAATCTGATGGCAGGGGTCAAGCGTAAGGCCCGGCAATTCGGATTTGGAAAAGCGGAAGCCTAACTGAATATTTTTCCTGAATTTTATACTAATTGAACTTGAAAAAGAAATTTAATTTGATTTTTTAAATAAACGATTTCACCGATTTACACGCGTTTTCCCTTGACCAAATTTTGACCGTATCACCCTTTAGCTGTTTAACACGCAGCTCAAATAGAAAGGTTGCCGAATAAAAAGATGTTGCCCACAATAGTCGCTCTCACTAGAGAAGATTAGAGCTTTGTAAAAGCGTTTCAAAACAGTTGTTGACAATTCTTTCGACTGAAATTGTTAGAGCGGCTGGCAGCAAAAGATTGCAAACAAACCAATACTGCATATGTGTGCGTTCCTTAGAAAAATGGTCACCGCTTGGTATACCGAAAATACGTAAATTCCCCTATCTGTGTGTGGTGCGTGCTTCGTCAGAAATATGAAAAAAATCACTAAAGAAAAGCCAATTCTGTCTGTCTCTACCGTTCTTTATTTTCGAGTTAATTTTCGTGCAGTTGAATAGTGTCTAATTTAAACATTACTTCACATGATAATCAAGCGTTTTCATCATCGCTGTTTAAGGAACAAAGATGTCCAATAAACGCTGAATAACAAAACATTTGATAGAATGAACTCTGTTACAACTCATGGAGGTAGAATAAAAGCTTCTGGACATACCTTAACCAACACCATGTTGTGGTTGAATAAATTATCCAGATTTGTGTGAAAAAAGCCTGAACAGAAGTTATTATTAAAAAATGTACAAGTATTATTAAGTATGCAGTTGAATAAAATTGTCAAGAAGTCCTTTCTTTAAAAGGCAATTGTTTGTTGGGAACGTCAGCACAGGCTTCATCAAGACGATCATTTCGATAAATAAAATAATTTGCGTCGCTTTCAACCTTATGGTAAGGTTATGGCTGTTCTCCCTTACATGCTGAACATCGTTCGCGGCGAGGGGATAACGTATAGATGAAGAATTTGAAGCAGGGGTGATGTTTGAACCTACGGGTACGAATGTATAATTTGTTCCGTTGGTAACAGCAGAGGAATTTGTACCTGGTCGGGAACGTGGAACGTTTCCTACCTGTCGCTTAGAACGAGATTCTAGGAACGCTTTGCGAGTCTTACATTCCCAAATATTTGATTGGTGGTTTTCACCACAATTTGAACATTTAAATTTTTTAGGGTCTTCCTTCACAGGACAGTGAGAGGAATCACCACAATTCGTGCCTAAATGCATGTAGCAATTTTCGTTTCCGTGACCCTATCCCTGGCACTTACGGCACTGGGTGAGATTTTGATAATTTCCTCCAGTCTTACAGAAGTGTTCCCACTTCACTCGAACATGGTGCATAAGGCTAGCTTTTTATGAGGCCTTAAGGTTGTTTAGGTCACTAGACTTGAGGTGAACTAAATAAAAATTATTAGAAATCCCGTTGCGTGAATCTCCAGGATGGGATTTAATTTTCATGTTGATTACTTGGACAGGCTCAACTCCAAGTAATTTAGTCAATTCATCTTTGATCTGATCCAGGGATTCGCCACTTGACAGAACTTTCAAGACAACTTCAAACAGACGTTCACTTTTGGTGGAGCTTCCTAAAGTTCTCTCAATTCTCCTGAAACTAATGAAACTGTCCTGAAAACCATTAAATTTTCCAAAATGTTTGTTGCTTCTTGCTTGGTACTTGAGAAGACGTTTGAAACCGGTCAAAGGTATCAGCCAATACACGGCCAATGGTCAATTTGAAATGAAAACTTAAATTGAACGAAAATCATAAGATTCTTGCGAAGAGCATGGAAATCGGAAGTAGTTACAGCAATTGGGGGAACCTTTTCCGGGAATGTTTAATGGAATTTTGCCTTGTCATTCTCATCATCCGTAAGCATATCAAAAAAAGGGGGATCAAGCGATTGCCCTTATTTTCCAAATCGACTTCGAAGCAGATTACTATAAGAATCCGAAGGATCGAAGAGGAATTTTCCAAATCGATATTCAAGCAGGATTACCTCGGGTAGGGTCCAAACTTGAATCGAAGTGGAATAAGAGTCAAACAAGGTAGAAATTTTACAGGTTGAGCACTGAAAAGTGCTGTTTAAATTTGTTGTAGCAGTAGCAGTAACAGCAAAGGACAAATAGATCCGCACGGCAAGAGAGCATGATGCGGACTCAAGGAAAAATAATTATGTTCCTTAATGTTTGGGCTAATCTAAAGTTTTAAACCTCGACCATCAATTGAAGAGGGCCTATCAGCTTTTGTACACATAACATTGCAAGCCCTTTCCTCGAAAACCGAAGGCTGCCCACGCAAATCAATGGCATCATCGTGTAGCGAAAGTTTCCCCTATCCGACGATGCTATTGATTTGCGTGCGCGGCCTATGCTTGTCGAGGAAAGGGCTTACAATTATAGGCCCTTTTCAATTGTTATTTCAGCATAGTTATCGATGAAAAATAAATGTATCAGTTTTTACACCATAATTCCGGCATAAACCCCATACAGCAACTATAGGTACACCACTATTACCGGAACACCTACCCTAGGTATATTTCAGGCGCAAAATTGTATTCAACGTTTGTCACACTTCCTGCATCTCGTTTCCTCGGATGTCTAAGCTTTATGACTTCAAAACAACCTTAAATACGGCATCTAACAGTTATGCAAAATATTGCTTCCACGATTCCTCATCAACCAGCAACAAAAGTGGTTGGTAAGGTGACTTTTAGCCTTATCATCTGAAATCGTTGTCGTCGTCGTCGTCGTCGTCACGCCATTCGAAAATTGCAGTTAATTGGAAATATCCACAACATTCGTGCAGTCCATTGCGGATGCAGGGCCAACTTTCTCTTTCACATCTCTCGGAACATAAAGATGAAAAAAAGGTGAACCTACCTATCTTGTTTTTGCCATTCCTGGTCCGATCGGGTTGGTAGGTGATATGCATCTCGATCTGGACGGTTGTATCGGAAACCCCCGAGACACGCAGGATCCCACACCGTTTCTCTCCGAAACACAACGGGCCACCATACATGGCTACGGGGAGACACATATCCTCAATCCGCAGTTGGAAGCCGGATCGACTGGGTTACATAACTCGATACCTGGTTGGTCTCAAGCTGCGTGCTGGATGCTGGTTTGGTATATTCATTCAAATGCTCCTCATCATGTAGCAACGAAACGCTTCTTGCTGTTGAAAGACTTGCTATATCTGTTGTTTGTTTCTTTTTATGAAATTTCCCACTTTGCATCAGTCGAATCCCACGCCCTATGGCTTTCTTACGACCGGCTCGTTTATTTTCTCTTGAGAGCGCGCGCGTTCATCTTTGTTATGGAAGAAATTGTACGAAGATATGAAAAAAAAATAATCACGAAATGGATTCTCATGTCGTGAGTTATGGATGCAATATAAACGTTACAATAAATATCCAAATATACTTAATTGTATAATCTGGAAGCTATATGTACTGATAAAGTTGACATTTCATGCAAATTTATCGATACAAGTGGCGAAATTTTGAAGATACTTACAAAATCGAACAAGAGTTACTACAGTATAAAATTGAGAAATTTTGAATAACATAAAATATCTCTCCTTAAGCAGGCACTATCATTCCGAAGCTATGCAAAATACTTACATTTTTTTTGTGTTTTAAGAGAACAACTCCCATTGTACCCATTCCTAGGCTGAGGAGCTTAGAGTCTTAAGTACCACAATGCACTGACGACCGTAAGGTAGCATATCAAACAATGTAATTAATTTCGTCGAATCTCACACGCGTTGATGAAGGCGGCGTGGTGGAAAATGTGTCTTAATTGCAGGGGTTTTGCCAAACAATATGCAGACGCAAACCCAGTACCGCAAGCACGAGGTATGGCTGTAATCGCAGTCTTGTTCATAATTAAAAGAGTATGCAGCTACCGTTTTTTTTTTATTCGGTATGAAAAAAGCCCTTTCTTGATCGTGGATGTTCTGCAAGTGTGTAACATGCTTGCGGTGGAAAATTGGGTAAAGTGGATGCAAGCAGAGAATTAAATCTTTGTAGGCTCGCGTTTGTTCGTTTTGAAATGAGATCAATTTCGATGATTGCGATAGCTTTCAACCAGATGGGGCAACGGATTTTTTTTTTAAATTTACACCTGTTAGCAAATTAATCGGTTTTCACAGTTGTGTGTTACATTATTAGAACCTTATTTAATATTGGGGACCATGATCTATGCCAATTATGCATTACATTAGATGAAGTACCATATGTTTGAACGTTCTATAATGATAATTGTCCAGATTTGTTGAACGTGGCCAAGGGCGATTCAGTGTCATTCCCTGGAAAACTGTAGGTTTGTTATCTAGTCATAACATTTGTAGATTTGTTATTATTTAGCCAAATGATGTTGCTCGTTAGGGAGCATCACACTATGGTGATGGGGTTGGCGCTCGGCAACCAAAAGTGGCAACATAGCAAAATTTGCCAAATATTTAACAAACACATTCATTGCACAACACAGACAATGAGGTTTTAAGAGGTAAACCTCTAAAAGGTGGATAGGTCCAACATGAATCCTTAACACTCCGAAGACGATGCATCCGGTAAAATGTGTAACGGTCAACTTGCAATGTTTGAAAAATTAAAGCACAGTCATTTATTGACGAATTTTAAATCTATAGGCGTTATTTTAATCCACATACTTTAAAAATTCATTCGGAAACAATAGATTTAAAATCTATCGATATTTTGCTGAGCAATGATTTTTCAAACATTGCCAATTTGCCGTAACATATTTCACCGGATGCATCCTTTTCGGAGTGTTAATGAACATTTGAGCAAAATGAAACTATTTTCGGCATCTGGCGACATCGTACGAATTAAAAGTTGTATAAAGTGTGTAACAAAATGTAACGTATACAAAATTCGGGTTGAGGAAGACACTAGATTGCTTAACACTCCGAATACGGTGGGTAAAATACTTTACGCCGACTACGAAGCCTCCGAAAAACGTGTAACAGCAAGTTTGTAATGACATAACTTAGCCATTTCTTGATGAATTTCAAAAATTGTGGTACCTCGGGAACAAATGAAAAACCAGAAATGAGTTAAATTACTCATGATTTCATGAACATAGCGTTTTTTCATGTTATGAAAATACACATAACGCACCCAAGATTTCTGAAACCATGATTCATCCGAGTTAAAATCATGAACTAAATTCACAAATTCAACTTTTAGCTTTTAAACCAAATTATGTAAAAAAAAACATCATACTGGATTCGAATCAAGAACCTTACGATCATTAAACCCATACTTTGACTACTCGACTATCAGTACTTGTGTAAGATGGAAGGCAAAAGGCGTATAAGATATACTTATGTAGTGAGGTGAACACGGTTTTCGAGGTAACGCTTGAAGTGGTCATGATTCCGCTGCATAACGTAATCATGGATTTTCATAGCGAAATCATGAATCATTATTATGATTTCATGAGATGGCATGTTTTTTGATTGATTGAAAATGGAATCGGATTTTTTCCCGTGTAGAATTCCTAGGCTCTGTAAATTATTTTAATTGCAGAAAGATTCAAAATAGGGTCGTCTACTTTTTTCAAAAGCGAAAAGAGCCGTTACACGTTTTTTTAAAGGTGTGTTTATGGGTTTTGCAAGTGGCTTAAGATCCATAAATTAGATTAATGGGCACAAATGTTCATAATTAGCCAGAATACAGTCATGGTTCCTGGAGACAACGCAACGGTCCTCCGGAAGATCCGAAACATCCGTAAAAGTGGTCTATCCATAAACCTGATCCTAGAGCTTCGCGTTTTTTCGAAAACATTAGGAACTGTGATATAAGAAAGAATTTGGGTCCATGTTTATGTCACGACCCCAAATTCTTTCTTATATTACAGTTCCACGTGTTTTCGAAAAAACTGGGTAGCTCTAGGATCAGTTTCATGGATGGACCACTTTAATCGATGTTTTGGATCTTCCAAAGGATGGTCCTATGGCCATCCAGGTCCAGGTTTATGTCATGATCCCAAATTCTTTCTTTTATCACAGTTCCTAATGTTTTTGAAAAAAACGCGGAGCTCTAGGATCAGTTTCATGGATAGACCACTTTTAAGGATCTTTCGGATCTTTCGGAGCACGGTCATGTTTATTTCACGATCCTAAATAATTTCTTATAGCACAGTTACTAGTGTTTTCGAAAAAACCGCGGAGCTCTAGAATCAGTTTCATGGATGAATCACTTTTATGGATGTTCCGGATCTTTCGGAGGATGATCCCATGGCCATCCTGGTTCATTTTTATGTCACGACCCAAAATTCTTTCTTATATCACAGTTCCAAGTGTTGTCGAAAAAAAAAACGCGGAGCTCTAGGATCAGTTTCATGGATTGACCACTTTTACAGATGTTTTGGATTTTCCTGAGCACGCTCCTATGGCCATCCGGGTCCGTGTTTATGTCATGAACCCAAATTCTTTCTTATATCACAGTTTCTAATGTTTTTAAAAAACCGCGGAGCTCTAGGATCAGTTTCGTGGATTGACCAATTTTACGGATGTTGCGAATCTTCCGGAGGACCGTTATGTTGTCTCTAGGATCCATGACTGCATTCTGGCTTATTGTGAACATTTGTGCCCATTAATCTAATTTATGGATCATAGGCCACTTGCAAAAGAAAAACACGATGCCACTCCTTAAAAAAAGTGTAACGACTCTTTTCACTTTTGAATAAAGTTCACGACCCTATTTTTAATCTTTCTACAGTCAAAATAATCTAATAACCCTAGGTAATCTTGAAGCACCATAATTTTTGAAATTCATCAAGAAATGGCTATGTTATGCCATTTCAAACAAGGTTGCAAATACTCATTTCAGCTAAAATAATGTTTTTCGGAATAATAAATCCAAAAGATGGTATGATGACATGTTTTACTTGTAACTTATAAGAAGAGGTTACAAAGATGCGCTTGAAACATAAAACCTGTAAATTTTGCTTTCTATGAGTCACAATCAGCGATTTGCTGATCGCTGAGTGAGTGAGTGAGTCAGTGAGTGTGTGAAAAATCGCTAATTGTGACTCTCATGAAGTGAAATAAACAGGTTTAATATGTCAAACACATTCTTCGCAACCTCTTCTTGTATCTTACCAATTCAAAATATGATCATAGCATCTAATTATTTCATAATTAAAAAAAAAACATTGTTTTAGCTGAAATGAGTATTTGCAACCTTGATTTCAAACTTGCCGTTACACGTTTTTCGGAGGCATCGTATTCGGAGTGTTAACGCTCATCTGCAAGCGATTGACTAATGACCGTTCCAGTGGAAAAAATAGGGTATATGTCGGCTTTAGCATTGACTGTTTTCGGAAAACAAAATTTAAACAATAATTTCACTGTATTTTTTCCAACAAATCACTTCCCTGAGTGTGTACACATATATATTCAAACGATTACTTAGTCTTTCAGCTTCAATCTGATCTTATTTTTACGACTGATCAATCCAGATTTATCTTTAACCCTTTGTCAAATTGACCCCTGCCCACTTTGAAGGGCTGTAGCTTTTTTTTAATTTGTCGATGGATTTCACTACATAATTATTTCGTGATTAGGTGCGTCCAGCTCTGTAATATACTAAATGAAATCTGCTCCAAAGATGTTCAGAAATACAAGGAATGTTCAGGAAAATTATGAATATTGGATGACAGAATTGCATTACTTAATTTTTTATTGTTTGCCCTAACTTAACATATGGACTATATAGAAGGTTTCCGTCTTGGACAAAGTTGTTCAGATGGGCCAGACCTATTCTAAGGTAATAAGTTCAGCTCAGAATTCACTCATCAGGCAGCGCTAATGTGTCAGCACATGTAAAAAAGGAAAACAATATATGTAGCAGTATTGGTTTGTCGCTACACTTCGAATCCATGTGCCGTTCTATTTTTATTCAACTAAAACATTTGAAGTTTATTTTAATGGAACAAATAATTATTTTACAAATTCACCAAAAGAGTATCTGCTGAATTGTCCACGTCCATGTTGTTAGTTTGTTCATCAAAGACCAATCAAAAATCACATAGGGTAGAGAACTACTTCGGCCTAATCACCCATTTTTGGCCAATCGAGCAGAAAACATCAAATAAATAAATGATTTGTAGTGGAAACATTCCATTTTGTGAAAAATCCGCATGAAAACTAGAGGCAAAGCGCGGGTTGTGCTTAGTAGGCCCTAAAGGGTGATACGGTCAAAATTTGGTCAATATCAACTTGACGTATTTCTTTCAATTTTGCATTTAAAAAACCTGAACACCCCTCATTTTGAAGGTGTGTGTGTGTAGAATGTTGCTCCTATTTTGATTTTGGAATTCACTCTTCAGTTGTCAAAATGCCGTCCAAGCAAGAAGAGCAGCGTATCAAAATTTTGCTCGCGCATCGCGAAAATCCGAGCTACTCGCACGCAAAGTTGGCAAAATCGCTAAAAGTTGCCAAATCAACCGTTACAAATGTAATTAAAGTGTTTGGGGAACGTTTGTCGACAGCCAGGAAGTCTGGATCGGGGGGAAATCGAAAACCGGAAGCCGCTGAGACGACAAAGAGAGTTGCCGGTAGTTTCAAGCGAAACCCTAACCTCTCTCTCCGAGATGCCGCAAATAAGCTGGGTGTATCGTCTACAACCGTGCATCGAGCCAAAAAACGAGCCGGACTATCGACTTACAAGAAGGTAGTGACTCCAAATCGCGATGATAAACAAAATACGATGGCCAAAGCGCGATCCCGGAGGCTGTACACGACGATGCTGACGAAGTTTGACTGCGTGGTAATGGACGACGAAACCTACGTCAAAGCCGACTACAAGCAGCTTCCGGGACAGGAGTTTTACTGTCAAACTGTCAAAGTTCGCAAAGAAATATCTGGTTTGGCAAGCCATCTGTACCTGTGGCTTGAAAAGCAGCATTTTCATAGCTTCCGGGACTGTCAACCAAGAAATTTACGTGAAAGAGTGTTTGAATAAACGTCTGCTGCCTTTCCTGAAGAAACACGGTTGTTCCGTACTGTTTTGGCCGGATTTGGCATCTTGCCATTACGGTAAAAAGGCCATAGAGTGGTACGCCGCCAACAACGTGCAGGTGGTTCCCAAGGACAAGAACCCTCCCAACACGCCAGAGCTCCGCTCAATTGAGAAATACTGGGCTATTGTCAAGCGGAACCTAAAGAAGACCAAAAAAACTGCTAAGGGCGAGCAGCAGTTCAAGGCAAACTGGCTTTCTGCGGCGAAGAAGGTGGACAAGGTGGCTGTACAAAATCTGATGGCAGGGGTCAAGCGTAAGGCCCGGCAATTCGGATTTGGAAAAGCGGAAGCCTAACTGAATATTTTTCCTGAATTTTATACTAATTGAACTTGAAAAAGAAATTTAATTTGATTTTTTAAATAAACGATTTCACCGATTTACACGCGTTTTCCCTTGACCAAATTTTGACCGTATCACCCTTTAGTTAACACAATACAATCTTCTCATTGAGGAAATTCGCCGTAAGTGGTACTCTTCGGTAGTTCTATGTGAATATCTTTGTAGCTGTGCTGTCGTTTTCTGTTTGCGTGACGTTGGCATATGAGGGACTCGGAGGCCTAATGGCGATCGTTTGTGCTTGATGAGCAGAAGATCGTAGGTTCAAGGCAGTCTCGATAAACTAAAAACTCTGTTATTTTATTTTTTGTCAACCCTAAACGAATCTCCTTCTAATCTTGAAAGTACTGATTCACCGTAGTGTGTACATTGAAAATGGATCGCTTATCTCAAGCCCCATTAATTTGATTCTTTGTGCAAATTTTGCCCGACATGATCTATCGCGGAGTAGCAACTACGAACTGTACGGTCATCAATGCTCATGCTCATGGGCAGCACTTCGTCATCAGTAGACCCTTTAAGTTTCGAATTTCTATCAATTGTTAATCTTTTCATTTAGCAAGGTTTAACTGGAAACAATTGTTCGAAACATTTGCAGCTCGATCGGATAGCTTTTTGGATGCCATGCGAGCAGACCGAAAAGGTTCCGATTCCGTTGAGAGACGTCTGTTCCAAAACCTTCCACACTCTTTCCTGAGCAAAGTAGCTTGATCAGTGTTTCACCAGGGTGTTCTTCTCGTGGTTGTTACAGTTCGTAATAGGCATGCCTTTTCGTAGTTTATACAGGTTGATTCGGATTAATTGTCACCGATTTCACATGTATGTATGTATTCAAGTATTTTTGTTTTAAAGTGTGTACAAATGTCAGCTTCTATTGATAGTTGGGTTAGAAATTTAATAAGTTCTCGATTTCAAACAGCCTTGGACTTTAAAATGAAGGATGCTGAAAATATGTATAAATTCGTGCATTATCTGAAGAAGCTGAAATCTCTTCCGGTGAAGGAAACATTAATTTTTCGCAACATTATTGAGGTTTAAAGGAACCCTGCTTGGAAAATTCGTTCAATATTAGGGCTTTAACGCATTGCCAGGACTCCAGAAGTGCTGAAACTAAAACGTTTGTACCAGCTGTGATTCATTTTCATGACAAATGTGGATGGCAATTAAGGTAAAAGGAGAGAGGTTTGAATTTAAGTATGCTAAATTAAAAGTAATATATGGATTAAAGCGAAGACAAGAAATCAAGAAGACTGGCATCTCTTTCATTTTCTCATACGAACGCTATGAGACAGATACAATCGCGTCATCTGCCGCTCAAAGGTAAATGTTTCGAAGGAATTTGATAGTAAAGATTACATCCTCAGAAGAAAGGTTTGTGTATTTGCTCATTTTTCTTCCACCTTCACTCAAGCGCAGCGCTATTGTATCTATCGCTTGGATTATGGCAATGTTGCTAGTCTTCCTGATATGATGTCTTCGATTAAAGTCTGGTCCACTTAGAATTTGGACACTTTATTTATTCTGCTCTAGTGATCAGATTTGGAATATTTTAACAGATATTTGTTTTGAAAGTACACGTGTTTCAGTGGTGAAAGTTTCGTTTGGATATGTGCCCTATTAAAAAAGTAGTACTAGATGGAACACGAGAAAAGGAAATTGATCCTGCACACCCACAAATGATTATAATAATGTTTACTCACATACTATGCATTAATTATATTCTGCTTTAGCTTATTTTTATATGCTGCTTGGACATAGTGATGTCAATAGTTCCGCATTGCAAATTATACAAGCGCATCATTGCATCGATTGGGTTATTTTTTGCATTGTTTGTTCTGTACGATTTTTCAGAAAATAAATTCCGTGTTCTAAGATATCGACAAGGTGTGTAAAAATTTAATTGTGCGAGAATTTCTGCCGAATCTATGCGTATTGAAATAATGTCGTTGATGAAGAAAAGCATTGCAAATTGGCGGCGCTTCTTAAGCGTTTGTATATCGATGAGCATGCAGCGCGCTTCATAAGTAAACTTCATAAGCTTCGTACAGCATATAAAAGGAATTGTTTTTGGACAGATTCTATGCGTTCTTCGTGTATGGGATACCTGGGGTACCCCAGAGGTGACTGAAATTGGTTCTGAAAGTTTATTTTGAAAGCGGACTATTTGTTTACGATGTGTAAGGTATGATTGAAGCCAATTCAAAAGTCCAGGCTCCATTCCTATTTTCTGCAATTTGAGGATTAATAATGGTATGTCGATGCGGTCAAATGCTTTACTGAAGTCGGTGTATAGCGCTTTAACGTGCTTGCCACTGTCCAACGCTTTAAGAATGAAAGATTAATATTCTAGGAGATTAGAGGTAGTTGAGCGACCTTTAAAAAAGCCGTGCTGTTTACTTGTAATTAGATTTTTCACCTGCTGAAAAATATTGCCGTTTACGATTGATTCAAGTTTTGGAAATCAAGAAATAATAGCAATTCCACGTTAATTTCGATTGTCTGATTTTTCAGAGACATGTTGAAAAGACGCTCTAGAAGAAATGCGAGTTCTTCCGAAAGGTTTTGCAAAAATATGGGTGGAATGGCATCATGTCCAGACCCTTTCTACACGTTTAAGTTTTTTAGTGCATTGAGGACTTTATACTGAGAAAGTTGTTTGAGAGAGATGCTTTTAGAAATTTCAGGAATGAATGCAAAGAAATCGCGGTCACGATCTTCTTCGGAAAATGTGGTGTATACTTTTTTTAAGAAATTTGCAAAGAGATTGCAAATTTCAGAAGAATTCTCACCTACATTTTGATCCAAATTCATTCGCGATGGAAAATTGCTACTTTTTAATTTCGTGTTTACATAAATAAAAAAGTTCTTAGGACATGACTTGACTTCATTTCCGACTTTGCGGTAATAATCCTCATATGCAGAGTTGATGGTTGTATTTAATTGGTTGCATAAGTTGTGATAATTTCGCAAATTGGTTTCAGTTTTTTCTTTTTTGTATAGTGTATAAGCTTTCTGTTTTTTAATCGTCAAATTTTTATTTTTTTTTAATGATACAGTTTTTAAAATTAGGCTTTGAAGAATTGAGTGAAATATTTCTACTTCAGTATCGACATTTCCTTCAATAGTTATTAAATTTTGTCAATTTATTATACATAGTCTACGTTTGGCTTCTTCGTAATTTGCTTTATGGTATTCCGGCACTTCCTCGTATTCCCAGTCGATGGAGGAATAAGAATTTTGTACGAAGAATGAGTATTCAATTGCTGTGTGAAACACTTCATTTTTCCATTTCCATTTCGTGGACAATTTCGTCCAATCGAAAATTATTGGGCAATTATCAAGTGGATGTTAAATAAAACTAGAAAGACGACTCAGGACGCTGCACAGATAGCTACATGTTGGAAAAAATGGCCGCTGAGGTTGACCAGTGCAGTGTATGACATATTATGGTGGGAATTCCAAAGAAAGTCCGCAAGTTCAAACGAATTTCCCTCATAGTAATTTTGCAATTTTGTTTAATGATTACATTTAATTACATTTTCTTACGTCAAATCAATCCCGAGAATCACCTGGTTTTATGTGTCCAGATTCTGAAATATACTGATATAAAAAATGTATCCAAGCGTTCAATCGATATGGCCATTTTCTAGTTACTTCGAATCACTCTGTAGACGTAATGATATCAATAACGGAGTTGTTATAGAAGGGAAGTGCTTTTTGAATATATCAGTTTGCTGAACAAGATCTGAGAAGTAACATACAAGTGTTAAAGTTATACATTACATATACAGCAGTCTTCAAAAAATTTCATACAAAGAGCAGCTTTGATTCGTGTTTTTCAGATTATAATCGATCCCATGGATAGATTTTTCAGTAATGCACTCCTTGTACCCAAGGATTGAATCCTTAATTCTATCCCAGCTTCACTTTGCCATATATTCCATACATACAGAATTGTTTCCTTCATTTGCTTTGACCGTTTCACTTTTTACTGATTTATTTCCATGTACCTAGGCATAGGTCCAGCTGATTTCTGATGGATGAAACAAACATAAATCCAACGCAATCAGCATCATTTCCTTGATCCTTTGTATGGCACAACTTAGAAGCAATTTCTTACTGAAAAGTACCCGCACTCAAGTGGCCTCCGTTTGATCTAGCATGTTCAGTTTCTATGATTTTTGCGCGTTAATTACCGCTGGGAGATAAAATTAAAACTTTGACAATTCCATCAGAGATGATGGTGGTGATTTCTTTTTTGTTTGTTTTCACAACCATTCAAATTTTGAATTTAATTAAATTAAAGAAAACGAAAGAAATCCAATATACAAAATTTGTGCAAAAGGGCGCAATTGAAAACCGAAAAAAATTACGCGCTGTCAGTGGGGTCAAATTGACAGTTTGTCAAACAACAGGTACAACAACGAAAGGGCGTAATCAAAATTGATGAATATAAAGGGCAAAATCTAATTTTGAGGATTTTTAACATTAAAAACACAAAATAAAAATCTAAACTTCTATAAACTCATTAACAAGGGTCAACTCAAGCTGAACGGTGCAAACAATAGACCTGCACTGCTTACTGCGTTTTTGACAGCGTTTTTCACAGCTTGTTAGTTTCGCCCTTTTGAAATGTTGATGCCGAATTCCCAAAAAACAAATTTTTTATAGCAAATGAGTGGAAGCAACCCTGTTTCCTTGCATGAAGAAGAGGCTTTGCTTATATAGGTCTTCTGTGCCTTATATTAGTCGTATTTCAGCCTTATGTTGCGTAAAGGTCGGCTATCGGGTAGTTGACGGACTTGCTGGTTACTTGGGTAAGATGCTTTGCTTTATTGTACAGCCAACTCTCTATTATTTGTTTATCTATCTCGACATTTCTCCTTATCTCGATGATTTGGGTAATCCTTTAATGGTGGGAAGCTCAAAGCGGCATTATCCTCCGAATTTTTGTGTTAATTAATACGATTCTAAACAAACATATGGCAGATCTTCCAATTAGGACCAGTTTAAAAAGTTAATCCAAGTTAGAGCTTACCGCCATAATAATGCTTTACAAGAGTTTTAGTGATGTTTTCGATACAACTTTTGTGTATTTCTTGTGGTTTGATTTCTTCTAAATTAAGTCTGGAACGCGCAAAAATGGGTCAACTTCAAATTGGTATTTCTGTTAAAATGCATAAAAAAAACTTGAAATGCTGCATTTGGCAGTTGAGTGAATATACAATGGTTGCTATGATGAGTTTTCACCGTTTGCTCTCCAGTTTTCAAAATGACGTCCAAGCAAGAGGAGCAGCGTATCAAAATGTTGCTCGTGCAGCAAGAGAATCGACGTTCTCACACGCCAAGTTGGCTTGGATTAGAGATAATCGCCATCATTGCCACAGCACGGTGACGCCATTATCGTGGGTGCAGAGTGGATTGACACTATTGAATGACCCCAGGAAGAAGTGATTCTGCTTGCGTACTAATCAAATTCCAGTTCGACATGGTCAAATAACCCTGTACCAAAGGAATTCAGAAGTATATTATTTTGTATGGACCCCTAGGACACATCGGAGTAAATGAAAACGAGGAAACAGCATATTTTGCAGCCTTTGGCAGACTAGCAAGCTGTTACACCTGGGAGGTCCCTGCCCTGGATCTACATCATTGGCTAGTGACCATAATATTAAACTGCTGAAAATGCGTAATGCTACAGTCAGGAAATCATTTCTTCCGGAGGATTAAGGGGATTACCAGGAGATGGGAAGACCCACCATTGAGGAGGATTGGTGACATAGCCAGATCGCAAGGGCGTAGACAAGTTCCACATGGCCAGATGTCAACAGGCGTTATTAAGCCGAATGTAACTAGGCCCAAGGGGTCACTAGGTCAAATGAGTAATTTAACTGATTTTTAAATTTGTTGAAGATGCTAATTTCAAATAACAGACTGTAGTGGTAATTTTTATACGATAGATGGAGTAGATGAAAGCATAGAGTTGATAGTTCCGTTAGAGTACGGCAGTGTGAAGATTGCATATAGATATTAGAATAGCGAGCTAGAACAACTTTTAAGGAAGGTACAAATCGGTTTTTTCATCTCTCTTTACCAAACTCCCCCTTTGGAGAGGGATGGTGAGGGGTGTCCCCCCCCCCCGCCACCACTGGCAAAAAGAGATGAAAACCGACCCGCTCAAGTACCAACTGTGTGTTTGAAACAGTTCTACCGATTTTTTACCACACTTCAGTTGTTATTTGAAGGAAGGCATCCAGTCGTAGGTTTGGAAATTGCAACTATTGTTTACCCCTACCACGATATGTGCTCCTGTCATCGTCGACTTCACGATCTCGAGGGGACACGGGTGGGGTAGGTGCTGCTACTGTACCTTTCGACCATTGACAGTAATTGATGGTATGCTCCCATCCAGAGTTATGTACTTTGACTATATGTTTTAGTATTACTTCTACGATTTACATAGTTGAAGATGCTAATTTCAAATAACAAAGGGGGAGTTTGGTAAAGAGAGATGAAAAAACCGATTTGTACCTTCCTTAAAAGTTGTTCTAGCTCGCTATTCTAATATCTATATGCAATCTTCACACTGCCGTACTCTAACGGAAATATCAACTCTATGCTTTCATCTACTCCATCTATCGTATACAAATTACCACTACAGTCTGTTATTTGAAATTAGCATCTTCAACTATGTAAATCGTTGACTTCACGTAGAAGTAATACTAAAACATATAGTCAAAGTTTAAATTTGTGTTTAAGTGATTTTCAAATTTGCATGGTGAAGAGCATATTCCGAATTGACTTGATAATAGTGACAAGACTCGGGTAGTGACCACCGCGCCGTTATGCATTTATCTATTGTTTATTTCAAATCAAAAATATTGTTTATGTTCATAGATTTAACATAATCCTTTTCCCTGTGTCCTTCTCCTTTTCCTTTCCCTCTTATCTTTTCAGAAAGCGAGTAATGGCGCTATAGCCTTAAGTCATAAAAGACTAGGACAAGAGTTAGTGCTCATGCCCCGACCGTCAGAAGAAAATGAAGCATCACTTAACCTTTCTAGCTTTGATGCTTCCAACGACCAACCAATCATATAATTACCAAAATCGGAACGTACGATACGAAATGTCCACGTTTCATCCATTTATTGGATTCTGAAGCATCGTGTTTAAATCTTCGATTTAAACAGGCCCGATGTTTTCTGAATCATCTTGCCCCTTAAATACTGCACAGTAGGCCTGGCCGTTTTTATATGTGTGACGCATCTTCGATGTGAAACATATATCAAATAGACAAGAAAAATGATGTAGGTATATATATATATCATTTTCCAGGATGCTTTCAAGAACTGGCTGTGTGGGTGTTAGATTAGATTAGATTTGATTAGAAATAAGGTCGATGAGACCACTGTGCAATATTTAATGGAAGGGGTTGATTGGAAGGCACGGATTTGGCAAACCAAAAGAATAAATGAACATTTTTTCCTTTAAATAAATGAATTGAATAACCAAAAGAAAAATAAGAAGATTTTTGTGATATGAATTTTGACTGAAAGAAACGATTTTTTGTCGACCAATTTTTGCGCGTTCCAGTCTTTATGATTAACAATTAGATGGAAGGCAGGAATTTTTGTTTGTACAATTCCGAAACCATTAGTTTCCAAATGAAATTGACTGTTTTTCCGTCACGAAAGGGTCACCTAGCAATTCTATAAAGCTCGATTCAAAGTAAATCTGGACACACGGTTTAATACACCACCGCGCCCTGGTGTTTGGAACAAAAAACGTTTGACAGGCATTTGTTGATGTTTCATTGACGAAGAAATTGGTGAAAAGTTTTTCTCGATTGATCGACGCATCCCGAAATTACGGATCATGGAACTTTAGAAAAGAAAATTAATTGTGCACAAACATCTAGAGAACCCTTCGTGGTCTGCCTCAAAAATAGCAAAAGTGTTAAAATTCCCAAAGCCAACGGTGAGTCTTGTAATGAAACGTTACAAGGATACTCTAAGTGTGGATAGAGCACAGCGCATCTATCATAAAAGTGGCACTAGGGATAAAGAGCTAAGGAGAAAGGTGTTGAGGTAAGTGAAAAGCAACCCTGGTGTCTCCATACGTGATTTGGCAAAGAAATACGATTTCAACTTTTCCACCGTGCGTAACATCCTTTCAAGAGAAGGATATAATTCTTTTTGTGCCAGTAAACTACCGAATCGCTCCCTCAAACAAAATTTAGTGGCCAAAAAGCGAGCACTATTACTAAACGAACGAGTTTTGACGAAATTTGATGGCTGTATTTTAATGGATGACGAAACATATGTCAAAATGGATTATAAACAAATCCCCGGACGAAAATTTTACCTGGCAACTGGTCGTGGGGATGTCCCTTCCAGGTATAAATTTGTTTTTGCTGATAAGTTTGCTCGGAAACTAATGATTTGACACACGCAAACCAAAAATCTATTACAATGAATGTTAGTTCCATTTCCTATCATCCTCTGTTCATGAAAATCGCAGCGAATGTTAGAAGTTGACCTTACAGGCGATGTAATGGTTTTATGCCTTTTTTATTTCGTGTTTTGTCTGTGCTTTCACCTACACAAGCAAGCATTTGCCTTGATTTTTATGCATAACATGGTAGAACGACGCACACCCTTGCCGCGAATCTCTCCAGCAGAAAAAGCATACGAAGTCGAGTGTGAGAGGAAAGGAACGCTTCTTGTTTGCTTTTAGGCTATCCTTATTCAGAAGTCGAAGTCGAGTATGCGAGAAAATGAGCGCTTCATATTTGCTTTTAGGCTATCCATATTCAGGAGCATGGAGAGAGCAGTAGAGAAAGCACAGGTCTGATAATCGCAACGTTCGTGGTTCGAGTCCAGTCGGCAACCTTTTTCCTATTTTTTTTCGGCATAATAAATTTACCTCACTAATACACTCTACATTTTTCGGTCTCCAATTTTCTTGCATTGGACCGCAGCTAGGTATATCGCATCCTCGGTTCATGCGGTCTCCACTTACATGCTCTGATGATGAATCCCACATAATTGTAAGCGAATCTTACATCCACCGGTTGGGTGCAAGGAATCAGCAGTTGTGGCCTTAAAACCAAGGTTTTCATCACATCTCACACAATGACGTCGAAGGTTTACATTAAAGAGTGTCTGAAAAAGCGGATTTTACCCTTCATTCGGCAATACAAGACCAACGTTATGTTTTGGCCGGATCTACACCCAACCGGGGGATGTAAGATTCGCTTACAATTATGTGTGATTCATCATCAGAGGATGTTAGTGGAGACCGCATGAACCGAGGATGCGATATACCTAGCTGCGGTCCGATGTAAGAAAATTGGAGACCGAAAAATGTGGAGTGTATTAGTGAGTGAAATTAATTATGTCGAAAAAATAGAAAAAAAGGTTGCCGACTGGACTCGAACCACGGACGTTGTGATTATCAGACCTGTCCTTTCTCCACTGTTCTCTCCATGCTTCTGAATATAGTTAGCCTAAAAGCAAACATGAAGCGCTCATTGTCTCGCATGCTCGACACGAACACGGAATAAAAATGCTCGACTTCGTATGCTTTTTCTGCTGGAGAGATTCGAGACAAGTGTGTGCGTCGTTCTACAATGTTCTACAATGTGCGTCGTTCTACAAGCTTACTGGTATAGTCGAAAACATAGATGGAACACGAAATAAAAAAAGACAAAAAACCATTACATCGCCTGCATGGTCAATTTCTAACATTCGTTGCGATGTTCATGAACAGAGGATGATAGGAAACGGAACTAACATTCATTGTAATAGATTTTTGGTTTGCGTGCTGCCACTACTCTAAGGAGGTACTAGAATGGTATGCTGCAAACAATGTTAATTTCGTCGCCAAAGAGATTATTCCTCCGAATTACCCTGAGTTCAGACCGATCGAAAAATATTGGGCAATTGTCAAGCGAAAACTTCGAGGATGCGGTAAACAAGTGACAAATGCACAACAAATGCATTTAAAGTGGAATAAGTTCGCCGGCACAGTGTCACCAGCGACTGGGCAGATCATGATGGCATCGATCACAAGTAAAGTGCGACAGTTCGTTCGAAACGGTGAAATGTAATAACTTGTTATATATCGTTTAGCTGAATAAATACCCTTTCGTTTGACGTTTTGATCAACCGTGTATGTTGTTTAATTCTTGAGTTATGATCACCTGAATGCGTCAAAATTTACTTTGAAACGGGCTTTATGTAAGCAATCATGTTTTGATTCAGAAACAAGATAAACATATAAACGTTTTAAACCCGAAGTGCTTCTAGAATAGTAGCTGATTGAATACGGAATACAGAAGGTGACTGTATTTAATAAATGTCTAATTTTACGATCAAATGATCCATGTGAACCAAGTGACAGCTTTCTATTCACTCAAGTTCATCACAGTAACTGGCATGAATAGAGTTAATTGCACTTAATCTGTGCAATGTCTTCCGATTTTACATCATCCCTATAATCAACCGGCATAGGTGTTATATAAAGATTCACCATATCATCGACACCTTTATGTTGAGTCAACATCTTCACTTAAACGAAAACCCTCCAATCAAATTTACTCGATTTATCTCGCCAGCCAGCCATCACTTCATCATTGGATTCAAATTTCCAACCCCCATCTGAAAACACCGACCGTGGCACAGATGCGAATAAGCTCATCCTTTATCGCTCTTCTTTCTCTTGATGGTCGTCGTTGTCGTCGTCGCAGATGTACGATTGAAACCTACAACATCTTCATTGCATAACGCCGATTGTTTCGATCTCTAATCGGCAACAACACATCGTGGCCGGCTTACTTGAGGAGTTCATCATATAACAGCTTCTCCGAGCTCCTCGGCATGTTACGGCATTTCTTTCTCCATCATCATTTCTTCGAAACTTCGTCGCGGCGGAGGCACGTGGTTTCCTATGTGTTATTGTGGTGGATGATTCAGAGAGAAAAGCCAGTGGCGCGCCGATTTTCGGTTTCGTAAAGTAGGTATGTATTCACAATGCAACACCGAACATCACACTCTATGTACAGGTGACTGACTGACTGGGAGCGATCGTTGTGTAATTGGATATGCTCATCTTCATGGAGCGGATTTATCTCGGTGAGTTGGTTTTGGAGAACTGCAAGCACCACCAGGTCGACACCCGCAGACGCAGTCAGTGTAAGCAAGGAAAAAGACACGGTAATAATGGGTAACCGTTACGGATCGAATGCTTTTAGGGTTAATTCATAATGCTCTGCTCTGGTGTATTGTACTGCGACGTTGGAGACGAGGCAGCAGCTACAGCTATTATGCTTTTCGCGGTGCCATCTTCTCCGAGTGGAAGCAACACTTGACGAACTGTCACGGTAAGTTTGCTTTGCTCCGTTATAGATAAGTCTCGTAACTCCCACTCGATGCTTCAATTATCAATGCACGCTCTCTGGTCCAATTCCAGCACATTACCGATGATGAGCTCTGTTGCAATGTGAGATCAGTTGCAAACAGAGCCACCGCCTTGTGATGACAAACCTCAGTTGAATAACTATGCAGGGCATAAGAGGAACAATGAAATGAACAATGAGGAACTTGCGGTCTTTTGGTTTGGTACCATTTTCCACATTTCTTCGGCTTATGAGGCCTCATAACCCAATAGATTGCTGCCTTTGTCAATTTCCTCGCTATGTAACTTTTAGTTGAAATGAATTCGATACCTATGCTCGCCGTCGATCGAGCAGAACGTCACAAAAGTTGATGATTTTGAACAGTAACAGTGAAGAAATATGCCATTTGCATGACTAATAATGACAGCCTGGTCTCGTCAAAATCGTAGCGAACAAACATAAATTCACCGCAACAGTAGTAGCACAGCTCAAATGTTTACCATAATCGGTGTGATATTGCCATTAAAAACACAACAATAATAGGGGCAAAATTAGCATACAATATTGACGATGATACGAAGAAGTGGTCACATGGGCAGTGGGCATAGGCGACGAAAAAAATATTTATTAGAAATGGCTACTACGTTACTATGTTCCCTAGCCGTCCTACCCTCGCCGCCTGAGGTGGACCACTTGGGGGGAATGACGAAGCGTCACAACACTAATTGACAGTAGTGTTGCGTGTGATTGCGATTAGCATGAAGCAAGCAAACCGCCATACTCAGTGCGATATGAATGGCGTGGGTACATGCAGTAGTAGTAGCAGCATTTCCATAGACACCTAGTGTGATTAATTGCTCGTGATTATGGTTCGGGACGCGCCGACAACGCATTACGCTAGACGGTTGTCCGCGCTCTTGATGGGTGGCGGTTTATGTTTCGAAATTTTTGAAAATTGCTTCACAATCACGCAAAACGTGATAAGCGTTTGAATATGCTTTGTTGACTGAATTACTATGCCCTTTTGTCGGTGGTCGGAATATTGATAGGGAAATTTCATTGATTGGGTATTGTTCCGTAGTATGGTGATTGTTTCGGGCACCAAGATGTGTTTTTATTTAATTAGTATTCTATAAAGTTAATTTTTGCTTTTAGCATCGATGAATCAGGGTCACATATACGCGACATTGTGTAAATTGCAACATAAAACATGGCCTTTATGATCGTAACCGATCGAAGTGTGCAATGCTTCTAAACGGACGCGAAAATTTATCAGTTGTCATATTTCTTGATAACTTTTTCAAAGGGACGTATCAGCTTTTGTAAACAATGCATTTGATCGTCGATTTGGCGTAACTGGTAGCTCGTACACGCGTACTAACACCACTAGCAGGTAGGGGAATTTCCCCTATCTAATGGTAGTGTTGTTATGCGTGGGCGAGCTACCAGTTACGCCAAATCGACGAACAAATGCATTGTTAACAAAAGCTGATACGTCCCTTTAAACATTAACTTACACGGAACCGAAAAATCACCCAAAATTAAGTTCTTTTCCCTCATCTCCCATGTTCCGTTCAATAAGCTAATTTTCAGTAAGCCGCTTATAGTAGTTTACATTTGACTACGGCAAAAATAATTACTTATTCGTGAGTATTTTCTAACCAAAATTAAGTTCAATTGACTCAAATTTGAGAATATCTCATATACTCACTAGTAGCTTATTGAACGATAGTCATGAGAAAGTCGAATCTCTCGTTCCGTTTTTGACAACAACAAAAAGTGAGAGTGGTATACAAGACTCAAAATTACCTAAAATTAAGTAAATAGAACTTAAATTTGGGGCAATTTTGTTTCTCTGTGTAGTGTTTTGTAACCAGCCTGCTATGCTCAACCCGAACATTACATTAGGTCCAATGTAACATAGAAAGATTCTCTTCGTCGATTTTCTCTTTGCATCCCCACAGCGATATTAAGTAATTTTTAGCTGTTTACAACGCGCAGTACGATAAAAGTAGTAATTATTTACCATCTCATACCAAAAACAGGACAAGAAACGGTTTTGTAGCCAAGTTATTAACAAAAGAGAAAGCCGACGAAGAGAATCTGTCAATTTTCATTGGACCTAATGCAATGTTCGGGTTGATTTACGTTGCGTTGGAAACGCATGTAAAAAAGCATGTACCGTTACACCAAAATAGTTTTCATGTAGCTTCCATTGGAAAAGCAAATGATTTTCATTTATAAACAAAATTAATGGAATTCACCAGAATTTCACATAACATTTACTCGATCACGTTAATTTCATATGATTTTTCATATGAATTTCATCGGCCTCATAATATTCATGTGTTTTTGTGGTGGGATTTTTTAGCTATGTGATCACATGAAAGCTATGTGAAATTCATATGGTTTTCATCCATTAGATATGTGATAAATTTTGTGAGTGTAATATGACCGCATTTAATCTGAACACTTTTCAGTTTGACCTTGCTCCAACGAATGATGAAAACCAAATAGGTATTAGGAAACAGATCGCAGAACATAACGAAAGAAGAACATAAGCTAATTATCGGAATGCTCTTTCGGAGCACTGATAGTGTTATATTATAAATAACCTGAATTCAGACGAGAGAAGAAGGAGAAGAAGAACAAGACGAGAAATAAGGAAAAAAGTACACTAAGCAAAGGATTAGAATTACTAACACATTAAAATTTGCCGTTTGGTTGGTCCTCTGAAAACTATTTTTTTTGACTGTTTTTGGTTAATTTACAATTTATATAAAAAGGTATTAGAAAGACTTTTGTAGTTTAGCAAGGCACACGTTTTTCTTTTAAAATATCGTCTCTTCCTCTATTTAAGAAGGAGTTAGTACCAAATTTAATTGCAAAAGTGAGTGAACTTAAATAAGTTTAACTTAAGATAAAAAAAACGTATCTCCAGTTTTCCCATATAATATACATGCATACTAGAGTATACCCTTTGAAAAGATGGCTAAAAATGTCTGTACGTTTGCCCCATTTTAGTGGTTGACATTTGAAAAGGGCCTATTTTGTATAGAAAATCTTCAATATCTTTTGATAGTCGAGAGATATTAATTTTATTTCTTGAGCAAAGTTGTGTATTTTGACGAGTTCTAATAGTTCTCTGAAAACAGTTTTTTCGAAAAATTTGAAATAAAAACGTTGGATCTGAAAAACTGATTTTTTTAGTGCACCCTAACGCAGTTCAGAAATAATTCTCTAAAATGAAAACGGTAAGAGATGCAATAAAACTTTTTTGAACAAAGTAGCTTGAAATTACTTCACCAACAACTTCTTTGAACAATATGTGTTTTTTTTAAATAAGAAAGTTAGTTTTTGGATTTCAAAAAATTAAAGGATCACCCTAATGTTTGAAGGCACCAAAACAAGGATAATTTTTAGAAGAAAAACTTCACTGAAGACACCAAATGCCTGAATCCTAAAACAAAAGTACTATCGACTTTCGCTTGCTAAATTCCAATCCTGGACCACTGTGCATTGTGTTTATAACGGGTATAACTGCACATCGAAATGTTGAAATTTACAAAAAAGCTGACCTAAAATTAATTTACATGTACTAAAATTTCTTAACAGTTTGATTGTAAACGAAAAGGGCTGTTAGGTTAACGATTTGTGGATTATTTTCCTTGTGGACGAACAGGACCAGGGTGGTTAATCGATAAGCATCGATAACGTTTGCGTTACCGTCTGCAATGAAAATTCGCCATTGGAGACGTTAACGCTGACGTTATCGACGCTGATTGATTAACAACCCTGAACTTAGACCTGTGCGCCGCCGTGCCGCTGGTATTTTGGCTTACGCTGACGCCGAACGAGATATTGGCGGCGCCACCGAATATATGTTTCCTCGCCGGTGTTTAGCACGCAAGAAAAAATCCGTGTGCTAGTTTACACCTATACTAGGCAACCTACCTAGTGATGATGATGATTATGATGATGATGATGATGATGATGATGATGATGATGATGATTGAGACTACCACTCATGTAGCAAGGCGCCTGCACATAGCAATGGGTAATCCAATCTGGACGACTTGATCAAGCCCCACTGATAAATCATATTCAGCTTGGCACTGTATGAAGTGCCAAAAATGGAGGGGTGGATCCGTAAGCAGATACACCCACACCAAACCTACCGGGAACAGAATAAGAATCTTCTTCCAGCAACCAAGATCATGTCATTCACAATGGAACAAGCCCTCGTCCTGAAGGATGCCCCATGAGTGTGGAGAAGAGCCCGCCCTCTATCCACGAAATGTTAGCAATCCCACTCTCCCTATCCAAATCGCTTCAATCGGTTGCCCTGTTGGACCCTCCCTTCCCTTTTGTATATGAATTTAAATGTATATTTATATTTTTTATATAATGATTCGTCAATAACAGTCCAGTTACCTTGATACCAAAATTTAGGAACGATCTCACCATGTATATTTTTTTTTTGTTGTGACCATTTCGTTCGTCACCTCTCGTAAGTAGTGTGTAGCCCAAGTCTTTGTTTATTTTTGTTTTAACTGGTATGAATTTCACATATATTGGTTCATTTTACCTTTATCTCTACATATGTTTACTTGAATTTCGTGTTTATTGGTCCTCTTGCATATCTTGGCTTCATTTCCTCCTGAATTTTCTTTTCTAACGTTTGTATTTATCTCTTTCACTCTCGTTTTCATCCGTAGATACTCCGTCTGATATTTCTCTTGAACTATCTATATAAATTGTTCTTTTTCTCTACCTTTAACTATCTCTATCCAATCTCTCTCTGTTAATTCTCTATATTTATTTTTATCTTGCTCCAAAGAATCCTTCCAAGTTAAACTAGGTCTTCCTTCTTTCATTTTATTGAACTTTAATTGAAATGGTTTTCTAAGAGGATGTTCCCTTTCTCTGCGCATAATGTGTCCAAAATAGCCCTATTCTTATATTTCTGTTGTCCGTTTTGCCATCCAATAGTTTTTTTTTTTGCATTGAATCTAATATTATTGGCTTTTTAACAATGATTACATATATTCCTCAGTTTTAGTTTTTTTTTTAAATTTGCCATTGAAATTCTACTTTTCTTAATCAAAACTGACACTTTTGTACCATATGTTAATGAAGGTGCTTTAACAGTTTTATAAATAAGTTACCTTAGTTCCCATGCGGGTTTGAATTTTTTATAGAACTCTGCCACAATTTGACTTGTTTTATAAGCGTTCAAGCATCTCTGCCTGCTCGTTAAATTTCTGTTTGGAGATGAAGTTAGTGTTACTCCTAAAAATGTAATTTTTTCACTAACTTTGAATTTATTACCATTTAGAGTTATTTCAGTGAGATAGATTTATCGTTGGGAAACCTAATAAGGACTTGACATTTATCAAAATTTCTTCTAATCCTGCTGTCTTCAAATTTTTCAAATAATGCCTTAAGTATTCTTTCAAGTTCCTCTTTTTTCTAGCTATTATAATCAAATCATCTGCGAATGCTAAAATTATTGACAATTCTTGGTAGCCCAAACCTAACAGTTTAAGTCCCGGAATTTCTTCAGCTTTTACATTTCGATAAAACACTTAGTATCAAGTAATTTAATGATTATGTAGATAACGGGCACCCCTGCTTAGTTCCCTTTCCTCTTTTTACTTCCTTAGATAATTGTCCCTCCCACTTAATCCTTGTCCTTTCATCTTTAACGCAAACTAAAATTCTATCGACTAAATGGGATGGTACTTGCAATTTCAACAAAACGTCCTTTAAATTTTGTATTCTGACCGTATCAAAACCTTTTTTAATACCTATTCCAAATTATATAAATCTTCAAACCGCGTTCCAATATTCTTCCATAATTCTCCTGGTGGTGAATAAATGATCATCAGTCGATTTATTACTTGTGAATGCTGAAAAATCCCAAAGGCTTGGTAGCCATTATTTTCCTTATTAAAGATTTGAATAGATTTGTCTCCTTTACTTTACTAAAACCTTTGGTTATTATTAGTTAGGTAGGCTCCGATTCTACACATTGTTATTTTCATTTTTATATCTGTGATCTTGAAATTTTTACCTATGGACATTGTAGTCGAAATACGTATCTGTCACGGATATCAAAATTAATTCAGTGGAATTAAATGGAAGATAACCGTTTTTGCTATGTACTGGTGTTTACCTACAAGCTGGTCCTCTAGAAGATCCGTAACAAACATAATCAAGTCTGATTTATGTAGCCAACCTGAAGAACCCAAGATTTATCACTTGCAGTTGTAATATAAGAGTTAAATTATAATTGTGTTTTGAATATAGATCCTGAGGGTCACGAGACTGTGTTTTAATATATCTAGAACAATATTATTAGTGGCCAATTCAACTGAAGCTACAACAAATTTAAACAGCAATTTTCAGTGCTGAATATTACCTGCAAAATTTCTACCTTGTTCGACTCTTATTCCTCTTAGATCCTTGTTTGCACCCTATCTGAGGAGATCCTGCTTGTACATCGACTTGGAAAATTCATCTTCGATCCTTCGGATTCTTATAGTAATATGCTTGGAAATCGATTTGGAGAAACGTTTTACTACCGCCATGGCGCCTAATTGCAAAAGAATTTATTTATTTGAGCAATCAATTGATATGCTCACGGATGATGAGAATGATCCATCATCCAGGAAAAATTCCACCAAACTTTCCCGGCTTAATTTCACGAAAGAAAAGGTTTCCCCTATTGTGATAACCACTTCCGATTTCCATGCTCTTCGTACGGAACTTTTGAACTTCGTTAAATTATAGTTTTCACATCGAATAGGCCATCGGGGTGAATGCCGTGTATGGGCTTCTCCGGTATCTTATTGAGAAGCAATACCATTTTTTTACTTACGACACCAAAATTGAACGTCTGTTCAAGGTTGCTTATAAAGGTCTGCTCATCAAAATGACAATGAAATCCCGTCCTGGAGATTTGCGCAACGTGATTTATAGTGATTTTTATTTAGTTTACTTCAAGTCTAGCAAACTAAACAACCTTGAGGCCTTAGAAAAAGCTAGTCTTATGCTCCATGTCCAGGAGTGGGAACACTTCAGGAAAACTGGAGGAAATTTCCAAAACCTCACCCAGTGCCGTAAGTACCAGGGATGGGGTCACGGAACTCAAAATTGCTACATGCCAGCTAAATTCATGAATTGTGTTGATTCATCTCACGCAAAGGACGACTGTCCTCTGATGGAATATCATAAAAAATTTAAATGTTCAAATTGTAGTGAAAACCATATATCCAATTTTTGGGAATGTAAGACTCGCAAAGCGATCCTACAATCTCGTTCTAAGCGTCAGGTAGGAAACGCTTAAAGTTTCCGCTCAGATACTAATTTATTTGCTGTTAACAACGGTCAGCCAGGAACAAATTCTACTTTCAAACCCGTACAAATAGGTAAAAACATCGCCCCTGCTCTAAATTATTCATCTGTACCTGCTGCTAATAAAGTTCAGCAAGTGAATGGAGCTACTTATGCTGCTATTGCAGCTGGTAAAAATCAAAGTTCTAACGGAAATTTAGATGATTTTACTGCTCCTAAACTAGAATTTTTAAAGAACTCATGCTATGCTATCCAAAATGGAGTAAAATTTGCGAAAAATATCGCCATGGCTTTGAAATTTAATAATGGGTTTTAAATCATTACATAATTTTAATGGGAATGCTCGATCTCTTAAAGATAATGAAGACAAGCCATTTAACTTTTTGAGAGTTCATACCCAAATAACACACAAAACATCTTTCTGAAATGAATTAGAACGACTTGTTGTATTAATGTATTTTAAGTGATGCATAAAACATCCCATGTTTTATATGAGGTTTAAAGATGTTTTCTTAATACTTCCTAGAATTCAACAATTTCCAAATAGTTTTCTTTTGCTTTTAACTTTAAATATTATTCAAACGTGCATCTTACTGTTTTAATACCACTATAAAACTTGTCGTATGCAAAATCAATCTAAGTTGAATTCATAAAGCTCTTGAAGACGTGGACGTTAACGGTGCCATTGAGCCGGACTTTCACTTCACGCAGTGATTGACAGTTTCTTATGAGGTTTTCGGAAGTATGTTATAAAGAAAGTTGAAAACACTCTTTTATGACATCTCATAAATTAATGCAACTGAAAAGGAGCAGGATGTGTTATAAGCAGTTTAAAATACATTAAAATAACACTCTGGCGTTTAAATGTACGCATGGCTGCTTACAAAACTTCTTTATGACGGATCGAAGCAGGCGTGTTGCACAAGAATATAATTTTCATGTCATTGGCAAGAACATGATAGATACTTATTATATACCTTTTATCAAGCGGAGTTAGTCTAGTTAGGAAGTAATAAGTCTTTCACGCCAAGGACCTGTGTTCGAATCCCATGCTAAATTTTTTTTTAATTTTTTGCCGCTGTTATAAGACCAGTATTTAGTTTTATAAGCTCCGCTTCTTGCGCTTTTTAGGTTGTATAAATGTATTAAATGATGTAAATTAAAGTATTATTTATTCTATACGTAAGTCATTGAAAAGTATTTTCAACTTCATTATGACAAGCCGTGTTGCTTGGGTAACGTTATAACTGAAACGTTCCTTAAACCTGATCATAAGGTTAAAGGGACGCAAATTATTTCATTCATAGAAATGATCGTCTTGATGGAGCTTGTGGTGGCGTTGCCATCATAGTTGTTTTTAAAACTTTGGGTGTTTCTGTCGAAACAAAATTTGGACAACTTCCTTTTATAGCTGCCTATTTGCCATTACAATGCGTAGGCAAACAAAAGAACTTTCTCAAGGGTGACCTTCAGAAACTTACCCGTCATAGGTCTAAATTCTTAATTATTGGTGTTTTTAATGCAAAACACCGCTCATGGAAGCAATTCCAATGGTAATATTCTGTTTGATGATTGTTCCGCATTACACTATTAAATATCCCAACAGCCCAAGCTTTTATTCAGCAAGAAATCCCTCAACTTTTGATTTGGTCTTAACTGGTTCAAGTCTACTTTGTAGCCAATTGGTTTCCAGACTGAATAAGGTACATTTTTCCGGAAGAAGCATATTTTTACCTGAAAAAGTTCTTATTTAGTTTTCAATGTTTGTTGGGATGCTGACTTCGGTTTTGACCACCGTCGCGTATCTTTTGAAATATCCCAAGAAATAATTTGTAATCCCAACAGCTCTACTTTCAATTACCATAGAGCTGATAAGGAGCAATATCGAACATTCATGGAATATAACTTCGATTCAAACATTCCTTTGCAAACCAAAGATGAAATTAATTATGCTCTTGAATCTCTGACTGCTTCTATAGTTGAAGCAAGAGCTACATAAGTACGAAAATGCGAGGTTACATTCGATTCAATTATAACAGACGATGATCTTCAGCTCTTGATCCGTCTGAAAAATGTTGGTAGGAGGCAATATCAAAGAACACGCGATCCTGCCATGAAAGTTATCTGGCGGGATTTGCAAAAACAAATTGAAAAGCGATTCTCTGCCCCGAGGAACAAAACATTTGAAAATAATGTTTCGAAATTATTCCCGGGCTCGAAATCCTTTTGGAAACACACAATTTTTTTGAAAAAAACTCAAAAACCTATTCCAGCGCTTAAAGAAGGTGGTTAAATTTTGATCACAAATTCGTAAAAAGCTCAGAAACTTGCTAAGCAATTCGAGAGCTCCCATAATTTCAGTTTGAGCCTTACTTGTCCTATTGAGAATCAGGTTGCTCGGGATTATCTCAATATTTTCTCTCGGAAAAATATTTTTGACGTTTCTTGATGGGACTGATTTGGACGAATTAAGATCTATAACTAAACAATTTTAAAATATGAAATCTCCAGGTGATGATGGAATTTTCTGTTTCCTCATCAAAAAACTCCCAGAGAGTACTTTGACTTTGTTGGTAAAATTATCTAACAGATGTTTCTATTTGGCATACTTTCCTAAGTTGTTCCAATTTTGAAGCCGGATAAAAATCCAGCTGAAGCTTCTAGCCACCAATAAGTTTGCTTTCTTCAATAAGTAAACTTTTTGGAAAGATAATTTTGAATAGAATGATGATTCACATCAATACGAACTCGATTGATGCAGATGATCAGTTTGGATTTCGCGATGGGCATTCAACTACTCATCAACTCTTAAGAGTTAACAGTTATATTATGAAATTAGTTCAAAATTATTCAACGGCGCCGGTGGTGTAGTGGTAAGCGTGATTACCTCTCACCCCAGCAGGCCTGGGTTCAATCCCAGTCGGCGCCGCCGGGATGTTCTGAGGCATAACATCTCTGATCACGCCTTCCTTCGGATGGGAAGTAAAGCCGTTGGTCCCCGGTTCATGAGTTGATGGGTCGATAGGTAGGGTCCAGGTGTGGGAGCTGCCTTCCTGGCACGTCGGTAGCATTGGTGCTCAGCACGGAAAACAAGATCGACGGAAAAAACAAACCAAAGGAAAAAAAAAAAAGTTCAAAATTATTTAACTGACAGGAATCTGCAGGTAAATTATTAAGATTCCAAATCTGATCAACTACCTGTTAGAGCTGGAGTTCCTCAGGGTAGCATTCTTGTGCCTATTTTGCATCATATTTTCACTTCGGACCTCCCTGATTTGCCTCAGGGTGGCCACAAATCTTTGTTCGCTGATGACACAGGCATTTCCGCTAAAGGAAGAAGTCTTCGTGTTATTCGTGTTTACAAAAATGGAAGATTTCTCCCAACGCTTCCAAAACTCAACTTATAATATTTCCACATAAGCCTAGAGCTTCCTTTTTGAAACCTAGTAGTAGTCACATTGTCACTATGAACGGAGTTCCAATTTCCTGGTCAAACCAAGTGAAATATCTTGGATTAGTACTTGACCAAAAAATAACTTTTAAAGATCACATTGAGGGCATTCAAGCCAAATGTAACAATTATATAAAATGTTTGTATCCTCTTATAAACAGGAAGTCCAAACTTTTCCTGAAGAATAGACTTTCAATATTTAAACAAGTTTTTAGACCTGCCTTGATTTACGCTTTGCCAATATGGTCTAGTTGTTGCACTACCAGGAAAAAAGCAGTTCAAAGAGTTCATAACAAAGTTCTGAAGATGATTTTGAAGTTGTCTCCCTCGTACAATACTATCAAGGTACACAGAATTTTGAATGTTAAGACTTTAGAACAAACGTCCAATGATTAATTCCCTTTATTATTGGATAAGATTAAGTTTTAGTTTTTAGTTTTAAGATGTCAATTTAAAAAAACATGAAGGTATAGAGAAAACCTGTTTAAAATACTGAATTGCCAATGCAGGTACAATGTAAAAACACGTTTTTTTCCTCTGTTTGGGACCTAACACCACACGTGCATGTCGTATTACTCCATCACTATTGAGAAATGATGAAGTGTTCGATTTTTTTTACAGTTGTCGTTCTTGCATTTATCGCAAGGATTCGATTCTAATAGAAAGGTCCCTCTATTTATACCCTTCGGAGTGTTGGAATACCCTCCTCTTTGTCAGTCAAAATTGGATTTCTTAGCAACAAAATTATAGGAATGCCACCGATAATGACCATGGAAGTCAGGAGTAGGAATCGGTGGTAGATCTTACATCCCGTAACGTACCACGAAAAGGTGATCTACCCACGTTACGGGGCTACCACATGTTAGAGAAACCCATTCATAAGTTATGCTTATGAAATTCATGATAATTGTAATGCTCTTTTCGTTCTCACCTATGATTCGAGAGCCTTTCACTGCCAAATAGTTATCATCTGGGAGGAAGAAGCAGTTTGCACACACGGAATTCAATTTACAGCTTGTTTTTCTTGTCATGAAAATTTGTGCTATTGAAATCCAACCTAAATAGGTGTGGAAAAATAGCCTGTTTTGCTTTTAGCGTATAGTGATTGTTTGAGATTGTCCAGAGTGCAGTGAGAAAATGTACTTTTCTGTTTTGTATTTTATTATGCTGCTAGGGGAAATGGATGTAATGTCGGCCTATATGCCCCTAATTTGGGCCCATACATAAATTCAGCAATTGACTAAATTTTCAATGGCGACCAAAATTATCCTTTAGTACCGTCCCAATGACGCGTTCATCTAGATAAAATTGATAAATTGCAGATCTTTAGCGATAGGCCCAATCTTAGATCCATAAGCCAACATTATTTTGACAAAACCCTGGTTAATGATATCGTTCAATATTGATTTGAGTATATTCAATGGATGAATTCAAAAAACGATGCCCCATTGAATAGGATAGCTGGAAACGACCGTTTGTCATTAATTATATTACGTAAGATTCTAATACCACCTTGTGTATTCTTTTTCAACTGTAATAAAAGCATCATCAAACTGCATGGTTCCCAAATGATGGTTCGTGACAGCTTGATTCTGGCTCGTTTTGGCGTTCATATTTTTCGAGGCTGCTTCTCTCTCCCAGGTTTTCCTTAAGCAATCACAATAAGAACGATAAGATAACTACACAATCTTTGGTTTTTATTAGTTAGGTAGGTTCCTATTCAACACATTGTAGTTTCATTTTCATACCTATCTTGATTTTTTTTTTTACCTAGCGATGAGTACTTAAGGGGGTTAGATTTTGATAAGTTCTTCAGTGGGAATGACACTGATGAAGACTGCGCATTGTAGTCGAAATACGTATCTGTCATGGATACCAAAAATTAATTAAGTGGAATTAAATGGAAGATAACCTTTTTTGCTGTTTTATTTAAGCATTCCACTAACAACCCAATTTCATTACTTCATGCCATTTTTTTGCTGAGTTACCAATCGATCTGAAACCAACGAGTATTCCTCAAAAAACTTGTTTTGATTTAAACAAGCTAAACAAAATCTCGAGATATTTTACATACGAGAATTTCGCTTGTATACTAACGCCACGTAGTGTGAAAATTCTGTGCACCAAGCAATAGGCATTGACCTCATGAACAACTTTTTCAGAGATAGTAACTTTCTACCATACGCATACGCGAGAATTGCACACGTTTACTAGCGCCACGTGGTGAGAAAATTCTGGGCTACTCTCCACCAGCCAAAAATTCTTGACCCCCTGAACAAGTACACCCCGCCCAATACAGTAACTTTCTATCTGCTCAGGATCTTGAGCTATTGTATATGCGAGAATTGCATGTGAAAAAATTCTGAACAACTGTCCACCAACGAAAAGATCTTGACTTCCTGAACAACTTTGCCAAAGACATTTACTCTCTATCGGGTCAGGATGTATCACATGCAAGAACTTAACATGTATACGAGCGCTACCTAGTGAGAAGATGCTGAACTACTGTTTACCAGCATAAAGTTTATGCTCTCCTGAACAGCTTCGCCGGAGACAGTAACTTTCTATCTATCGGTCGAGATATTAAATATGAGAATCTCACGTGTACATAGGCGCTGCGTAGTGAGAAAATTCTGCACTACTGTCTACCTGCGAAAAGACCTTGACCTCCTGAACAACTATGCCGAAGACAGTACCTTTCTATCTGGTTGGGAACTCGAGCTGTTGTATATGCGACAATTGCACGTATATACTAGCGTTACTTAGTGAGAATTTTCTGAACTACTCTCCACCAGAAAAAAGATTATCATCTTTAGAACAACTTTGCCAAAGGCAGTAATTTTCTATCTGGTCAGGATCAAGAGATTTTCCATGTTGTAACCAATAAAGTCAAATCTCACCTAGTACGGACACCGTATACGCGGTTTCCATTCACATTTTCTCTATTATCCGCATTGTTTGGGGGTTAACTGTGATAAAAGTTTAGCTTGGATAGTTAAAAACAAGTTTTTTAAGAAATACCCGTTGGTTTCATATCGACTGGTAGCTCGACTGCAAAATGTCAATGGAAAACTCACACTGTTGTACAAAGTACAACGCGCGAGTACTCGTGTTACAAAAGTTGGCTCGAGTAACGGAGGGTTAAGAGATAAACTAGCCTACGACTAAAAATCTCTAAAGTAAAGAATAATAAAAAAAAGTAAAATAGCAGCAGAAAATGAAGGGAAATAGGGTAAATGACGGCTTCGGCAATACCTTATTCTATTGTCGTCAAAGGGTAAATAAAGTCCTTGAGAGCTCAATTTTGGCATGAGGATACATTGTGTTTCAGAGCATCTATTGGCCAAATTTTAGTGCTCTAGGACTTTGTTTACCCCCTGGTGATTATAAGTTAAGGTATTGCCGAAGCCGACATTTCCCATATTCGTTCAAAATTTTTGGATTTTGCGTCAAAAAGAATTAAAAAAAACAATGTATCATCCTGAGTTATTTGATTTCTTGGTAGAATTCTGACTATTTGGTGAACATAATAATTTCATTTGAAATACAAATTAACTTGAAAATGATTAATATTCAAATTCCAATGAAAACTAGGGTGCATAGAACAAATTACCATGCAATATATTTAATTTGAGGTTTTCATTTTTAAGAATAATAATACTGAAACTAATTCTTCTTAGGAGTACTTCAAAAGAGTTTTGAGGAAATTTTTAAGGTAATTGCAACCAAAATTCCAAGACTTTTAAATTCTGAATTCCGATGATAGCTCTGACATAATTTAAGAAAAGTTTCTAATAAATTCTGAGGAGTAATCCAAGGATATTCCGGTGATATTTTTTGGAAAGTTTAAAAGAGATTTCCATGATGGAGCGTTTCAAAGAATTAATGGGGATTCTGAGCAGAACTCAAAAGACATTCCTATGGTTCATCCTAAGTGCATGCTGAGGAGATCTTCAAGTGATTTTTTTCAGAAGTATTTTTCAGGGAATTGCTAGAATTATTTTTTAATATGAGGAGCATTGCAGAGTGAATTCAGAGAGTGTTCTGCAGAAAATTTTCAAGCATATTTTGGAGGAAATTATAAAAGAATTCAATTTTTCCACAATTGGACACAGGAAAACGGCAAGATTTGAGGCTTCGATTTTTAAAGATGTCATGCTTAGAAAATTATTTGATCTTGGATCTAGAAAAATCTTCATGGTTCATGGGTGTTTTATTTAAAATTAAATATCTCGGACATGAAGGGGGATTACGGAGAAGAGAACGTAAGAAGTTTTCAAGTTCAAAAACAAGAACAAATATTTGAAACGCTGAACTTTGAAATTTAAGGTTGCGAACTTGAAATAATTTAAATGGCTGAGACTTCATTTTTCTAATTCTGGGATTTTGGAACTTGAAAAGTGATCTCAAGGTGACCAGTGAATTTCGATTAGCAATTTTCATGGGTTTTCCCGATATTTGCCCGTGGTCTTGGAAATTTTTCCGGTTATGCGATGTACATTAAAACTATTCATAATCCCGGATACCGAAAGAATCACTAGGTTAAATGGGTCATTACTTAGACATCAGCATGTATCGTGAGCCAAATTTGGACCTCTGTTCGAATTCGTCAAAATTTGTTTATATTTTAAATAAAAGTTATTCAAAAAACTTTACAGGATTTTATCAGCAAATTCTCAAACAGTTCATTTTGAATCTTTTCCCAGCGTTTATTTCAGAATTCTTCTTTAATAATATTGAGATTCTTTCTGAGAGTCCCTACACAAATTATTTATTACAGTCTCTGCAGTTCCCTAAAAAATATGAAACTCATTCTTAGATTTTCTTCAAATTTTAAAGCTTTTCCTAGAAATTCGCTGAAGATTCCTGCTATAATTTTATTGAAAATTCGCTTTAAATCCTTTTTTGAATCCCCAAACAATTTACTTCAGAATTGTCATAAATTTTGATCCGAATTATCTTGAACTTCTCTTCTAAATTCTTCTGCAATTTTGCTCATTAATTTCTTTAAATTCTGTAGAAATTCGTTTCGTGATGCCCTTGGAATTATCCTCGGAACTTTTTTTAAATTATAATCAAAATATCTTTGAAATTGTACGCTAAAAATTCGATTTATTTGGTTTTATTCACGGATTCTGGGATCATCTTCACAAGTGATTAGGAATTTTACACAGAGTGATTAAAAAAAAATACTCTGAACCCACACAAGTTACATGGAGTTAAAGCACCGACGAACCGACATGATACTTAATTCTGACTTATGCCCGAAAATCGTAGACGACCGATTTAAATGTGCAGTGATCCGAACTGTCAAAACCGTATAATTTTTTGATCTAGATAAAAATAATTTGGCCAGAATAGCTCAGGCACGAACCAATTCATAACTTTTGCATGCGGGTTCATGGCATTCAAAGAATTAATGGGAATTCTGAGAAGAACTAAAACGACATTTCTATGGTAATTCCATGGGAATTTTAGGAGACTACTACGTGCTGAGGAGATCTTCAAGTGATTTTTTCAGACGTATTTTTCAGGGAATTCTCGATGAACATTTCAAATGGTGGTCTGCTTTTATCGATAATCTTCATCGACTTTCTCTTTTCATAACCACTGCTATGCAAACAGATTTTGCGCTAATTCTATCACATAATTTGATAAAGGGGGTTCTTATCTAGCGTCCAAAACGTCAAATACAACAGGGAAAGGTTTTGCAGCTGAGTTATTGACGAAAGAAAAAATCGATGAAGAGAATCGATCAATGCAGATAGGACCTATTGAAATGTTTATTTAGGATTGCTAGAATTATTTATAATATGAGGAGCATTGCAGAATGAATTCAGAGAGTGTTCTGCAGAAAATTTTCAAGCATATTATGGAGGAAATTATAAAAGAATTAAAATTTTCCACAATTGGACACAGAAAAACGTCAAGTTTCAAGGTTTGGAAAAAAATGGAACACTGAGGCTTAGATTTTTAAAGATGTCCTGCTTAGAAAATTATATGATCCTGGATCTAGAAAAATCTTCATGGTTCATGGGTGTTTTAAATTTAATATCCCGGAAATGGAGGGGGACTACGGAGACGATAAGGAAACAAGAGAAGTTTTCAAGTTAAAAAAATAGAAAAAATATTTAAAACGCTGAACTTTGAAATTTAAGAATGCGAACTTGAAATAAATCAAATGGCTGAGACTCCATTCTTCTAATTCTGGGATTTTGGAACTTGAAAAGTTTCTAGATCTCATGGTGACCAGTGAATTCCGAGTAGCAATTTTCAGGGTTTTCCCTATGTTTGTTAGTAATTATGGAAATTTTTCCAGTTGTGCGATATACATTAAAATTATCCATAAATCCGGAAGCCAAAAGAATCACTAGGCTAAATGGGTCATTACTAAGACAGCAGCATTTATCGTTAGCCAAATTCGGACCTGTGTTCGAATTCTTCAAAATTTGTCTATATTTTAACTTCACTGAAAATTTATTCAAAAACCTTTACAGGATTTTAGTAGCCAATTCTCGAACATTTAATTTTGAATCTTTTGCCAGCGTTTATTTTAGAATTTTTCTAAAATAAGATTGAGATTCTCTCTGAGATTCCCTACAAAAATTATTTATAGTCGTCTTAAGCTTTTTTTCTAGGAATTCGCTGAAGTTTCCTGCTATAATTCTATTTAAAATTCGTGTTAATTCTCTTATGAATTCCCAAACAATTTACCTCAGAATTTTCATGAAATTTTGATCCGAATTATCTTCAACTTCTCCTCTAAATTCTTCTGCAATTTTGTTTAATATCAATTTTCTTAAAATTCTGTAGAAATTCGTTTCGTGATGCCCTTGGAGTTATCCTCGGAATTTTCATTAAATTATCATCAGAATATCTTTGAAATTGTACGCTAAAAATTCGATTTACTTGGTATCATTCACGGATTCTGGGATCATCTTCACAAGTGATTTGGCATTTTACACAGAGTTATTTAAAAAAAATACTCTGAACTCACACTTAAGTGACATGGAGTTAAAGCACCGACGAACCGACATGACACTTAATTCTGACTTATGCCCGAAAATCGTGAAAGACCGAACTGTCAAAACCATAGATTTTTTGATCTAGATAAAAATAATTTGGCCAGAATAGCTCAGGCACGAACCAATTCATAACTTTTGCATGCGGGTTCATGGCTTAGCTAAATATTTCCCACGAACACAGAGCCAGATGTCAGTAGTGTGATTTGGTCCGAAATTTTATTTTTTTTGCTATGGTCATTCATGTTGGTTTGTCGGTGGTTAAAGCACTGACGAACCGACATGCCACAGGAGCATTTCGTTTGTCCATAATTTGAATTGTCAAACTAGCGATTCGAACTTTCAAACGGACGATCAGATCGGTCAAACGAGGTAAGACGCAAACCAAGGCAATACAAATTATACGTGGGTTCGTGTTCTTGCTCATAGTGTGACGCGATCGGATGAGTAGATGTCGGTAGTGTTTAATGTATTTTAAATGTGGCTTTTTGGGTACGAATTTGAAAGTAGCTTGTATGAGCTATCAGATTAGGTAAATGGGGGTTATTCCGAGAGTCGAAGTAACTTTCGTTATAAGTGCAGGGAGAAAAGTCATGTCGTGGTCACGTGACTCTCTGTGCAAAAGAAATGGAGAGTCACGTCGACTCTTGGAATAACCTTCTATTTTTCCCCGATTTGACATCGAAATTCTGGCTGGATGCGTCCAAAAAACTAGAAGAATCCATTTTAAACTGGAATGTTGCCATCACTTTCCTTTATATCATAATCTATCTATCTATGGGGCCTCCCTTAGCTCAGCCGGTAAAGGCGCAGCTACAAAGCAAGACCATGCTGGAGGTGGCTGGGTTCGATTCCCGGTCCGGTCTAGGAATTTTTCGGGTTGGAAAATGTCTCGACTTCCCTGGGCATAGAAGTATGATTGGACTTGCCACATAATTATACCAATGCAAAAATGGTACAGGCATCGAAAGCTCTCAATTAATAACTGTGGAAGTGCATCTAGAACACTAAGTTGAGAGCACGCAATAAGCTAATATGCGATATGCAATAAGCTTGAAATGCGAAGAAGAAGAAGAAGAAGATCTATCTATATATATAAATTAATTTCTGAATGTATGTCTGACCCTCATAGACTTGGAAACTACTGAACCTTTCGGCGTGAAAATTCGTATGCAGGGGATTTTGGGGCAGGGAAATGATGGTTATGATGGGGGCTCCCTTTACAAATGAAATAGAATATTCTGCATAACTCGAGAACTAATCAAGCAAATGGAACCAAATTTGGCATGTGGAAGTCATAGGGGGTAGCCCCTTAGATAAGTGGAGGGGCTACGTACAATTATCATAAAAAAATAATTCTGCAATTTTCGTGATAGCACATAAGTTCCTTTGAGATGTTCGTGACATCATTTAATGTTTTCGCGATTTTCAAATTCGCTATAAATCCGCGAAAATTGCGAAATCCACGCCGGTTGTAAAAATCGATTGGCGTGGAAAATCAGTCAGAGGAATTTCCGGTATCGTCCGGACTCACAGTTAGAATTAATGATGTTTCTACCAGAAGAATTGACTCCAGGTGCTTCAAAAATACAACCGACTCTGACCTGACTCCATAATGTTGCATATTCTATAACCTCATAGTTCACCCCACCATAAAAATCTATAGTCCTATTCAATAGGTATATGTTGGAAAATTTCACTCGGTTGGCCATATAGGGTAAACTACCCCATTTTCGGCCTATTAAGCACAACCCGCACTTAGTCCTTCTGTATCTAGCGTAGTTTAGCACCAAACGGAATGTTATTATTACTGATGGCTTCCAAATTTATTTACCTTTCCGTATGTACCGTAAGATTTGATAAAGAGAAACCAATCGTTGAGATATTGTTAAAAGTCTAACACTGCTTCTTGACGCCAAACTCGGCCTACGGATTCTAAACTCGGCCTAACGCATTGAAACGCCATTGAAACGCCAATGAATTCACTTCGGCCTATCCGATGAAGATAAAAATTGCTTCGGTCGGAGCGCTTCTTTTGTTTTTGAGAATAATGGGTGCAAACCTTTATATCACGCGTTTTAATTGACTTCGTTCTGTAGCTTATTAACTTAAGTATCGTACCAAACGTATAATTAAGCTGTTAACTCTGAAATCATGGATTTATTTGAAATTTTCTGCTCGATAGGCCCAAAATGGGCGATTAGGCCGAAGTAGTTCTCCACCCTATCTTCCAGATTTTGTTTTCCGCACTGAGTACCAATGCTACCGACGCCAGGGAGGCAGCTCCCATACCTGAACCCTACCTATCGATCTATCAATTCATAAAACAGAGACCAACGGCTTTACTTCCCTTCCGAAGGAAGGCTTGATCAGAGATTGTATACCTCAGAAATTCCCGGCGGCGCCGACTGGGATTGAACCAAGGCCTTTTGAGGTGAGAGGCAATCATGCTTACCACTACTCCACCAGCGCCGCTTCTCTATCAGATTGAGAAGCAACATTTTCTATGAACTTCTTCTTTTTCAGAAATGTTTTTCGATAGGGATATTGTAAATAAACGATATTCCGCGAATTCCGTTACATTTCGTTAACATTGAAAAGTTCAACTCAAAATGTTCGACGGAATTCCGTTTAGAAGCGAAATAAACGGAATAACTCGATATATCGCAAATCCCTAAACTGTACTTTTTTATTCCGGCCATTATTACTGTGTGGCAGGCTTGCTTCCACTCACTTACTATAAAAAATTGTTTTTCGGAATTATGAAATTATTAGATATTATTATGATAGTTAGTAGTTGTAAGTCACAAGATAAGGTTGTAACCTAGGTGTTTGACACATAGAAGCTGTCATTATTGCTTTCAGTGCGTCACAATCACCGATTTTACGATTCGTGAGCGCTCACTCTGAGGGAGTCATAAATTCACCGATTGTGACGCACTGAAAGTGAAATTGACAGGTTTTATGTGTCAAATACATACCTTCCAACCTTTTCTTGTTTCTGACAAGTACAAACTTTCATAATAGCATCCAATGATTCCATAATTCCAAAAAACATTTTTTTATAGCGAAGTGAGTGGAAGTAACCATGCAGTGTGGTTCAACTTTTCAAGTTTAATGTCTTTTAAAGATGTATTTGATTGTTTAGAATGATTGAGAAATGCACATTTTGTAAAGCTGAAGTATTTTATCATGAAAAATATGCATTACCACCAGGCTTACTTCCACTCACTTGCTATAAAAAAATTATTTTCTGAATTTCGAAATCATTAGATGTTATAATGATATTTTGTCCTTGTTAGATACAAGAAGAGGTTGAAAGGTAAGTTTTTGACAAATAAAACCTGTCAAATTCGCTTTCAGATAGTCACAATCAGCGATTTAACGACTTGCGAGCGCTCACTTTGAGTGAACGCTCACGATTCATAAAATCGCTGACTGAAAAAGGGCAAAATACCATTATAACATCTAAAGATTTCAAAATTCAGAAAATCATTTTTATAGCAAGTGAGTGGATCAACCCTGATTGTGGTAATCAGGGTTGCTTCCACGCTATTGCAACCTAATGCTTCAATACAAAAGCAATTTCTGTGATGGAGGTGCTTGGTTGCATGCAGGGATGCTTTCACTCACTTGCTATAAAAAGTTGCTTTGCGGAATTATGAAATGATTAGAACCGAAAATGGTAATTAGCACTAGTAAGTTACAAGAAAAGTTTGTAAACGAGGTGATTGATGTATAAAACCTGTCATTATTTCTTTCAGTGCGTCAAAATCAGTGATTTTACGATTCGTGAGCGCTCACTCTGAGTGATCGCTCACGAGTCATAAATTCGCTGATTGTGACGCACTAAAGCGAAATTGTCAGGTTTTATGTATCAAATGCATACCTTCTGTGCTATCTATAGCAGTAAGTTAGTAGTAGGCTACGACTTCAGATACGTAAGCTGAGTAGAATAAATTATGTATCTGGAAGAGTAAGACGTGTTTATTTTCTTCTCTGTGAATCCGATTCCGGAAAGTGAAATAAGTAGTTGGTTCCTGTTCTGGAGTACCACATCTAGCGACGAGTAGGTGGAACCTACAATCCGTATTCGTTAGGTATGATTAAAAAAAAAACTATCAAATAAGTACAACGGTGCATTCAATTCAACATCAATTTTGTTAAATATATAGAACTCAGATTTACTATCCAATATTTCAAAGGCAAGAAGCCGCTGCTGTTCCGCAGAATTAGGCAAAAGCCGCTGCTGTTACGCAGAAACAGATTTTTCCGCTGCCGTAGAGCAGGGACAGGCGTAGAGCCGCATCGAAGAAATCAAGGCGTGTAGCCGCTGCATGGCAAGTTCCACTTGTATATGACAAGTTCAAAATATCATTATTTCAATGATTCCATAAACATTTTTTATAGCGAAGTGAGTGGAAGTAACCCTGGTTGCATGTTCTGGAATCGATTTCATTACTGGTTACGTTGCTGATTGCTGTTGATTATTGTTGAGTTAAAGCCTACCGGTGGGTACTGTGCAGAACATCTAGGTGGTACCGTTTGAACTTTGCCAATCCTGGGAAACACAGTGTATCTAAACCTAGCCTTACCTGTCTTTAAGCTGTTTGGCAGCTACCAGTGCAGCATAAGCAGATCGGGTTATATTTTCCGGCAAATCATCCGAGGAACTGAACTTCGACAACAATGCACCGGGATCTTCCGGGTCTAGAACAGCTCCTAAAATGAGACAAAGTTACAGTCATATACCGATCCTTCCGAATAGACCCCCTTAACCAACCTCTCCTGATCATGTCCGGTTCTCGCTTATCGTACAGCTCAACCATAGCTTCCAGTCCCTTCCGCACGGCTGATTGCAGTGCATTTTGCATCGTTGGCTTCCGTTTGTGCTTTGGTCGGGAGTTTTTAATGGCCGTCGAAGAGGAGGTGGTTCTGTTGGCTGCTTTGTTGTGCTGATGTTTGCGTCGTTTGGACGACACCTTGAGCTTCATGCGCTTCGGTTGCACCTGGCTGGGGTCCAGAGGGGTCACGATCGGTCGCGGTAGGTCGGCCCGGTTGGGACTAATTAACGGCACCGGAATAAGGTACCGGTCGTCGTTGTCGTCATGGTCGTGGTCGTTTGAAGTGGCCACGGATGCGCATGGCTTCGTGGTAAGAATGAGAATGAGTACGGCTATTGAGGTTGTGAAAATGATACAACTGATGGGAAATTGGCTGTGGGAGAATAGAGAAGAAAAACGACTTGGTGTTAATTAGTTGTTCATTAGAAATGCACTCCGTTGAGCGGCGAAAGAATGGTTTTTGTTCGAACAACGATTGTTTTTGCTTCGGTTGGCGGTGCCTTGACCAACATCCATAAGTAGACAGCGAACAGAATGAAAACGAAAGCCATTTACTTTTGCTTTCTTTTGAACGCGTGCAGCAGCCTACTTAATTAGGAAATCATCTATCGTTGCGTGTGCTTAGAGTGAATAACGCTTGATCGGTGCAGGATTAATTCACTTCATAGTGTGAGAAACAGTTTCAACATTACGTATCTACTAATTTTCTTGACGTTCAATTAAATTATAGTCTTCAGCAAGCTTAAGAACGCGGTGAACAAAAAGTTATCATTTCGATTCAGTACAGTTGCAGGTTGCAACCAAATGAATTCAAATTTTGGGAAGATGATCAAGACCTAATTTAGAATCAATTTCGATCAATTACTAGTTTGATCAATAAATTGTCAGGAACACATTTGATGCATAGTTTTCCCAATACATCGACCATTTTTAATCCATTTCTAAATACCCCTTCACCACTAGAGCGTGACGTACTTAATATATCGCCCCATGAAGGATCATAAGGACAGATATGGAGACAATCTTATAACTCTTAAATTGCGATAGTGATTTGTAGTTTGTTTCTATTTTAATCAATTAAGTTATTTCTCATCTGCATGTGAATCTCGTGCGTGCGATGTCGTATACTGTTCGTAAAAGTACAATACTTTTCCATAATGACAAATCCATTTACTTTTCACTCTTCTTTGACTCATTTGTACGCTCCTTGATCGTTCCATGACGTGATGTGTAAAAGTAATTAGAGAAATAAAATCGAAAACCTATTTCCATTAGTATGAACACCAACACACTCAATCCACCCACTACGTAAATGCCTTAGCCGGTACTGTAGGTGGAAAGGTGCATACTGCCTATAATCGCATATCAGTCCTATATGCATTAACGCCATTCCACTATCAATTGGAAGTCAGTTTGTCCCATTAAGCAAAGTAATCGCTTATCAGTCCCTTCCTGAAATTCAACCGTCCAGAAGTCAAGTTACAGTTATGCTTTTTGAATTGCCACATTTTTCGCTGATATAACTCAACATGCAAGTTTTATTGGAACTGATTTTAACATGAAATAATTGTCAATAAATTAACTACGATTATTTACATGGAAAATGCACTTCGTAGCTTCAACTGCCATTTTCTCAATGCCTATATAATTTCCATATGGGACTGATGTGCGTTTATAGGCAGCATACTGGTTGATTGGAAGAAGCTAATTTAAACAAATAAATGTTGGGTAATTGATTTTTCCCCAGCAGTTTCCATTTTCCATTGTTGGTAAACACTGCTGTTCCGTTGCGTCGTTAAATTTATCGATTTCAATGTTATTGCGTGTCCATACACTTATGCTACCACCACGGGAGGAAAGGGTACAATCGCTTTAAAATTGCATTGCAGCGAAGATTTGTTTCTCCGAATGAACAGCTGTTCGTTCGTACGAATCCTATGCCATAATAAAACGCATCTTGGTGTTTGTTCGTTATGTGACGTGATTGTATGCGGACAGGGTGTTGAACTTATATGAGAAATTATGGCAGTAGAAGATGTCTTGTAGCGCTTTCCTGGATGGTTTGATCATAAAATCGTTTTTATTGCCAAATTGAAAATAAAAACGTGTTACAAATTAAGTGGGTTTTATAATTGGATCAAGTTTATGATTCATGCTCACGCCGGAGAAAGTGTTTGTTATGTCATTTAATTTTTCTGAGTTTTTAAAGAAGGTTTATTGCTTATTGGGTTTTGGTGTTAAAATTGTCTTAATTTTTGTTGGAATGAAGTTTTTCATGTTAAGGAAAAGCCAGTTTGTGTTACTGCTTTACAATATTTGCAATAAGCATTGAAATCCAAGGGATAATCAACTCGGCACTCTGTGCCGAATCACAGCACGTCACACTATTCGGCACGCTAGGGTTCACGTTAACAAGCAGGACACAAACAATATAATATAAAACGGCATCACTGTCGAGTGTTGACGTTTTACCACTCGTTGCTAAGGTTGACTACTTTATTCCCAAGGAACCAAAAGTTCCGATAAAAGGCTATTTGAGACTTAAGTAGCTTGATTGAAGGTGATATATAGAATTCTAAGCAGCCTCATTTTTAAGTCGTTATAAAAACTTGAAAGTTTCCATACCATAATTGAAGAGCATTCTGAATTCTAGTATCAGCGCTGTTTGAAGAATTAACCCCAGTCCTTCTGCGTGAGATCCCCAACACAAACCGCTACGCCATCTGAGATATATTGAAATAGGGATAATCACCCGTGTGCGAGAGACATCATTCTATAGGGTGAATCTCTGCTTGCCTCCTCAGAGATTTTTCCTGGCACCACTGGAGAGATTGTTAGACACAGCACGAGAGAGTGAGAGAATTGACAATTCACTACTTGTCTGTTTATACACTCACTTCCGTGAGAAAGATGCCAGCGCAAATGCGTTATTGTTTCTCCAAAGATTCCGGCAGAGCTTGACGTGAGTGATTGAAAACATCAATAAAGGCTGAAAAACGGATGAAAAAAGTGCGGTTTGACGACGGTACCGGAAAGGTGGTTGTGAATAGACTGTTTCTATGCACCACCAATGCACAGTGGTCCAGAATGCAGATTTAGGTGGAATGATATGTTTTGAGCCTGAAATTGAAACTTTAGACTAAAAGTCTTTTCTACAAAGTTGTTCCTTATAGTTAGGCCCTCATTTTTATGACAATGAATTCTAGGGTGGTAGCTATTATCATTAAAATCAAAAATCTAACTTTTTTGTTTGAATAAATTAAGGTATACATTCTTCGGCAAAGTTATAGCTAAGCTAATTCAAGCAACTTTGTTCAATATAACTTTTTTGTATCTCTTAAATTGGCCGATTTAGAGCTATTTTCTTGAATTGAGTTAGGGTGGCTCTTAAAAAAACAGTTTTTTTGCTCTAGTTTTCTTATTTCGAATTTCTCAGCAAAAGCGTCTTCAGATAACATTTAGATCTTAAGAAGGTGCAATTTTTTGCTGCACAAAGCTTGTCAATATCTTTCGCCGATCAAGAGTTATTGAAGTTTTTATACTAAAAATATGCAGTTTTCAAATGTTAATATCTCTGGTTGGGGCAAACAAAAAAAAAGTTTTTTTGCAGCATTTGAAAGGGCGTATGTTATTCTCAATAATATGAATAAAATGGAGGTATGTTATTTTTTAAACTCGTATAAAATCAATTTGAATTTATTCATATTTTTTACTTTATTTGAGTATATCTTTTTTTATTAAAAGAGATACAGGCAACAAATCCAGCTATAAAACATTCGCCTGTAGAGTGCGCTAGGCGATTATGAGAGGAAACATCAACCAAACGTTTGTTTTCATCAAAATTACAATTTTTAACCTCAAATTAACGCATATTAAAATTCTACTTCTGAATTTAAACAAGAGTTGAAACAGAAATGCATAAAACGATCTAATATTCAAGACAAATGTTTTGAAATATATGAATTTTTTAAATTGGTTTTCAGTACTTTAAAAGATTTTAATCATTGAATTATGGATGCAAAGTCTGTTCATGTACTGCTTCCAGCATCAGATAGGTCATCATATCATCGTTATGACAATACTCTACGGCATTGAAACTATGCCACCAGCACGAAAAGTGGTTCACTTATTCTACCTGAAATCACGGTTACTTCCACTCACTTGCTGTAAAAAGTTATTTTTTGGCATTGCAGTGGGTCCTCCCTTAGCTCAGTCGGTAAAGGCACGGCTACAAAGCAAGACCATGCTGGAGGTGGCTGGGTTCGATTCCCGGTCCGGTCTAGGAATTTTTCGGGTTGGAAAATATCTCGACTTCCCTGCCCTAATAAAAATTGTATGGTTAATTTGCTTAACGACGTGTTCTGGGTATCATCCAAACCATTTGTGAAATAGTTCAATGATTTGGGTTATCGTTCGTTTATGGTTATTTTTTATTAGGGTGGGCATATAGAATATGATTGTACTTGCCACACAATTATACTAATGCAAAAATGGTACAGGCATCGAAAGCTCTCAATTAATAACTGTGGGAGTGCACCCAGAACACTAAGTTGAGAGCACGCAATAAGCTAATATGCGATACGCAATAAGCTTGAAATGCGATGAAGAAGAAGAAGAAGAGTGGAAGCAACCCTGCCTGAAATAATATTCCGGTCGTTTTTTCTTCAAATTTTGTTTTTATAACCGGAAGGTTTGCTGTCTGCAATATTATTTTGGATGTTGCGATACTTTCTGAACCATACCTATACCTATGCTGGGTAGTATATGTATAGGCTGTAATGTGAACGGGATGTAAGCATTTTATTAATTTGGCTGATTTGAAACATAAGTGGTTGTTTTTATTGTTTTGCAAGAAATCCATCCGAAATTACAGTGAAATGGCCATCATTTCGTGCATTTCAAAACTTTTTTAATCTATTATAAACGACACAATTTACCAACAAGTAAAAAACCAAATTACAAGTCAACAGCATGGCTTCTTCAATGGCCGCTCCACTGCCTCTAATCTTCTGGAGTTTGTCTCTTTTACACTGAATGCCATGGATAAAAGTTACCACGTAGAAGCTCTTTACACAGACTTCAGTAAAGCATTTGACAGAATCGACATACCATTATTACTCTTCAAGCTTGAGCTTGAGCTTGAGCTTGCTTGAGCTTGAGCTTGATTGACCGCCCACGGTTGCTACTCTGTTACTACCAGATCAGCTGTAATTACACAGAAAACCAATAGACAATGCTTGGGACTAGCAATCATCCTCAATGTGTAAAAACTGGTGATCTTAAATTAGGCAATACCAGCGCCGGCCGCGCCCGAACACAGATCAAGAAAGGAATGGGAAGGATTGTGTTGACATGACACTCGCTTTGATGGAAGCCGAGAACACCTCTGCACTTCCACGAGGAATCACTGGGATGTTGGATAAGAGGGTTGGGTTTGCAGCAGGGTTCGTTTTGGTAAACGATAAGCTGGATTGATGTCCTAACGATCATATAACGCGAAGGAGCTTGGGACTAAACCCACGGTCTTCTGCTCAGTAAGCAAAAACGTTTGCCACTAGGCAGACGAGCACCTTTTTAATCACCGAGTTGCTGTTATTACCATGTAGTCATATTAACAAATAAAACGATTGACGAATCTTGAATGTGGATGGGCCTGAGATTAGACTCATGATGTTCTGCTCAGTAAGCAAAAACGGTTGCTCTAAGGCCACCGAGCCCCTCATATCACATAATACCGTTGTTCAAATTTGTGTATCCATTCAAACCCGGAACCAACGACAACAACGAGTTTCACAAAATACACGATACACAAGTGATTTTACCATAAATCTCTTTGATATGTAAGGACCTGGGACCGCGTTTTTCTGCTCAGTAAGCAGGCCACTGTAACCGACGATCTTTCAAATCCGATAACTAAAAACTACGAAAAAGTACTTAGGCCTTCATTAAGTTCCACTTTCACGCGACGTTCAATGACAGGGTCCTATCCAGGATTACATCTGAAAAATCCAAATCTGGCCAACGCCCACCTAAACCTGTTCTAATCTACCTGAAATGACTAACGAATAGAAGACTTTGACTACCCAGCCATGCAATAGTCTCATTCCGTGCCTTATGGCAACTTGATGATTCTATTGCGCTCATCTTTTGGCACCACCCAGGGGAGACTTGGTCCTGTACCCAATGCTTAACTTATCTCCATTCCACTCAGCTACTCGCAATTTCTTGTGATATAGTGGGCGGAATATTATTATATGAGACAATTCAATGCAGACGTCTTTCCAAATTTGGCAGATCGACAGGTAATCGGTGAGTTACCACGATAGTTGCTATTCAACAACTCGACAACGTCCCATCGTCAACGCCTGCTATGAGAATTTCCCATTGCAGACGTCAACGAAATGACGTCATCGAGCTATCGATCAACTACCCTGGTTATCGCCTGGTACCTTATAGTACGATGCTAGGAGGCGAACCGGAAGAATCGATGAGCTACCTCTCCCCCCGGCATACCATTATTACTCTTCAAGCTGCAGAAAGTAGGAATGGAAACCGGACTTTTGAACTGGCTCCAGTCCTACTTAACAAACGGTAAGCAAATTGTACGCTTTCAAAATAAACAGTCAGAACCAGTTCTAGTCACCTTTGGGGTCGCCCAGGGATCTCATTTGGGCCCACTTCTTTTTATTTTGTATGTAAACAACATTTCCTTCATAAGAACATTAAGAACATTAAAGTAGGGGAAATGACGGCTTCGGCATGCCAGACTATTTTCGGCAACCCAAATTGAAACACTATTTTCACTGGATTTTCTTACGAAAACACTTCGCTGAATGCATGCAAACCATTCTTTATGCTTTCAGCTTCAATTTGACTATATTTTTACCACTGAGAAAAAGCAATCCAGCAAGGTTTTCATGAAATGAGTCACACGCAATACAAATTGTAGCTGATTTCGAGTTGCCGATAATAGAACAGCAGATTTACATGCAGTTCAAATGGAACGGTTGCCGAAGAAAAAGATGTTGCCGACAATACTCGCTCTCACTAGAGAAGATTGGAGCTTTGTAAAATCGTTTCAAAACAGTTTTTGACAATTCTTTCGACTGAAATTGTTAGAGCAGCTGGCAGCAAAAGATTGTAAACAAACCAATACTGCATATGTGTGCGTTCCTTAGAAAAAAAGGCTATAGAAAGAAGGCCGCTGCTTAGGTTGCTGAGAATACGTAAATTTCCCTACTTGTGTGTGCAGACGACATGAAGCTCTCCATAGCAATAAGAAATGCCTCCGACGCAGAAATATTCCAGAATGAAATGAATCTATTCTACACCTGGTATAACAAAAGTCTACTCCAACTAAACAAAAAGAAAAATTAACGCAATAACATTTATTTGAAAATTTTTAACCCCTTGCATAAACATACATTTAGGAAACGCAGTGCCTAAATTGTAAGGGACTTAGGCGTAATACTGGACACCAAACTTATATTTATAGAACATTATGACACTATCATAAGTAAATCAAATAGCCTGCTGGGCTTCATTAAGAGTTTCAGTTACACTTTTCAGGACCCATACACTATAAAATTACTGTACACTACATATTTAAGACCTATTCTGGAATACTGCAACATAGTATGGAGCCCATATACATCTGTCCAAAAGCAAATTCTTATGTATGATCTTCGGCGATTAAATTGGACTGCATTTCCTCTACCATCCTATGAAGCACGCTGCATGCTCATCAATCTACAAACACTAAAGGAACGGCGTGCATTTGCAATGCTTTTCTTTATCAATGACATTATCTCTCATCGCATAAAATCTGCAGCAATACTCTGTCAACTAAATTTTTATGCACCCTTTAGACCTCTTAGAACTCGAAAATTATTCTATGAAAACACATGCAGAACAAATTACGCAAAAAATGGTCCCATCAATCGAATGATGCACCTGTACAGTATTGGCAAAATCATCAATCAAATTATATTTTTCGCTTTTATATCAGGCATAACATTTAATAACGGCACAAAAGCATTTGTAAACAAACTTTCTAAGGCCCTTTACACGCGAACCAAAGTACACCCACGCAAACCAATACCACTTTCAGAAAGGTGATAGTTGTCCCTATCCGATGATGTTGTTGGTTTGCGTGGGCGTACTTTGGTTCGTGTGTAAAGGGCCTTAGAATATTTGTTTACAAATGCTTTTGTGCCGTTATCAAATGTTATGCCTGATATGCTCTCAATATCACGCGTGATATTGGAACAAAATGTCATGCTTGATAATGATTTTAAAAGCTCCTTTGATATTGCGAAACTATTCACAACGTGCAAAAATCAAGCGGAGAGTTGACAGACACAAAAACTGATTCCATTGCACATCGTTTTTTTACAAAGAGAATGTATAGTTTGCTATCTTTTTTCACTGTTCACCGATGGCAGACACGAAGTGACTGCTGCCAGCCGTTATTCGGTTGTCGGTTGCGTTCGGGTGTAAAGTAAAAATCATTAAACTCAATCTCACCACAGTTTGTTGAGATTTGCAGCTGATGGGTTTTGTTAGCTTGATATTCCGAGCTGCGATATCACAGCTTGCAAAATCAACCGCAGCTGTATGCTTGTTGATATTTGTCTACGAAAATCAAGCGTGATCTTGGGCATTGGTGAGATTTGATTGTTTGATATTTTCTCAACACATAAATTGCGAAGAAATTGACATCACCATGTCCAAAAACCAAATAAAAACTCTACTAAGAGGAACTAGAAATACAGTGCTTTCCAGATTTTGTTAGCTCCCGATTTTGTCTACCCCCGATTTTGTCAGCTTTTTTTCCCGATTTTGTCAGCCTGAAGATTTTGCTGAACTTTTTGGTTTTTAATCATTTCGCTTTAAATGACACTTAATTGTTTTGTCGCTAAAGTAACAGAGGTAACTCAAATAAACCTTAATTATTGCGACACTGCACAGTTGTATCTAGTCCCTCCCGACAACGGTAACCAGGTGGCGGATAGAGCTGGGAAGGCTGCAATACAAGTTATGGGTAGATACCCCATTCAAGAAAAAGGTTTCGTGATCGCCAAAATTAACGGAATATTTATATGCAGTTGCTACGTACCCGATGGACGATGGAGCAGTTTCACGAGACGCTGGTTGGACTTACCGGAGAGCTGACCGGACGAAGACCGGTAGTCATCGGAGGAGACTTCAATGCTTAGGCAGCGGAGTGGGGAAACAGATGTACCAACGCAAGAGGGCACATTCTGCTGGAAGCTCTGGCAAAGCTGCAAACTAGACTGTTCAATAAAGGCACCACCAGCACTTTTCGCAGAGATGGACGTCACTTTATGTGGACTGCAGTCCGTCGCTGGTGGAAAAATTGAATTGGAGAGTGTGCGAAGGATATACCCATATTGAACATCAGGCAATCTGATATGGCATCGACCAACGGAATCCAGTGGCAGTGCAGAGGACGAGAACTTGCGACCTGAAGTGGAAGACGAGTTGACAGAATCGTTAGGGAGAGCATGTGACACGACCATGCCGAGAAAATTGGAACTAAATAACAGACGGCCTCCAGCTTACTGGTGCAACGAGGCAATTAGCACCCTCCACGCTAGTTGTCTCAGAGCCAGAAGACGTATTCAGAGAGCAAGAACAGAAGCAGACAGAATGGAACGTAGAAGAATGTACCGAGCGGCCAGGGCCACACATGAACGAGAGATAAAGCAGAGCAAGTCAAACTGTTTCAAGGAGATGGGTCGAGACGCTGCTGCCAACAACGCACACCGTGTCGTGATGGTGAAGTCATGCCCGCTGAAATGTGCTAAGAGAACTTGAAACTCATCGTGGAAGGACTTTTCTCGAAGCACGATCCAACGACCTGGCCACCTACATCGTACGGAGACGGAGAGGGAGATAACGACGAAGTCACCAACAAGCAACTCGTAGCAGTACCTGCTGTATACACTCAGAAAACTCTTGAAGAGGATCATCCTAAACAGGCTGACGAAATACACGGAGAGTGAGCACGCTGGAATAGATAAAAATGTTGGCGACCGAGGCGGTTGACATGATTGGAAACTGGATGCATGGAGCGAAGCTGCAGATAGCTCACAACAAAAGCGAAGTGGTATTTGATCAGTAGCTTTAAAGCGCTGAACCGGTCAGAAATCACCGCTGGGGAGCTCGCCATAAACTAAATCTGCGTGTTGAAATGTCTGGGAGTGACGGTTGACGACCGTTTGGCTTCAATAGAATACGTCTACTAGAAGGCGACGAAGGCCATCAACGCGGTAACCAGAATCATACCGTACATCTTGGGACCAAGCATTAGCAAGAGACGGCTCCTGGCTAGTGTATCTACGTTGATACTGAGATATGGAGGTTCAGCCTTGGTTGCAGCGCTGAAAACCAAGCTGAATTTAAGGAAACCGTTCATTACGTACCGGCTCAACAAACCGTACGCAAACTTTTCGAAACGTGTAAGATCTACCACCGATTCATAGTCTTGACTACTTCAAACTAGGGGAACAGGATTTTTCAGTAATCAAAGGAACACATTTTAGTCCTTGTTACTTTTATGCCTTGTTGATAGTAATAAGTCCTCGGGTTACATGGACCAAGGATGATCTTGAAACAAGAAAACAATGAGTTAGTTAGTCTTTGGGCCTTATTACGGTGATAAGGAAGTGATATTCGGAATAGGAGCCTTGATTGCCGTACAAATCAAATGGGGATCACTTCACCGTGACGACAAGTGACAAGTTTTCACCGTGAAGTGACATCCGTAATAAGCCCCTTTATCTCTGTGATTACTAATCTTCTATTCGTTATTCCCTAGTTTGAAGTGGATAAGACTAGGGTTCTGATGCATGGTCATTATCGGTGTCATTTCTTAATTTTGTTGCTAAGGAATCCAATTTTGACTGACAAAGGGGCGCGCTTTTGAAGGGTGTTCCAACACTCCGAATGGTATAAATAGCGGAACCTTTCAATTAGAGTCGTATCCTTGCGATAAATACAAGAATGACAAACTGTAAAAAAATCGAATACTTTATCATTTCTCAACAGTGATGGAGTAATACGACATGCACTAAATTAAGGGCACGAGATATACTACAATAGATCAAATTACTGGTCGCAGTGGTGTAAGGTCCCGAACAGAGGGGAAAAAAAGTATAGTAAACATTTATCAGTAATTCCATTAATAGAGGATAAATAATGGTTAAAATAGATTTTAAAATCATTTTGATGGTTAAAATATTGAAAAAGAAAATTTCCCGTTTTTGTCAGCCTGAAATTTCAGATAGGGCTGACAAAATCGGGAAAGTACTGTAATGCATAGCATGTAAGTAAAACATTGTAAACATTGTATGTAGTCTACTATGCTTAACGAAATAAATAAATAAATAAATAAATTATCGTGCATGAGCACAAAGTTACTAATAATATAATTTTTATGGTATATTTGATGATATTGCCTTCCAAAATGCCGTTTTAGTCTTCCTTCAACATTATCTCTTTTACCTTTCACTCCAGGTTGCAAATACTTATTTCGGATATAATTTTTTTGGGGAATTATGAAATCATTAGATGTTATGATAGTATTTTTTACTTATAATATAGGTACAAGAAAAGGTTGGGAAGTATGCGTTTGACACATGTAACCTGTCAATTTGCTTCCTGAGAGTCGCAATCACCGTTTGTATAAATTTTCACTCACTCACTCACACACTTCGCAATAATTAAATCACTGATTGTGTCTCTTAGAATGTAAAATTGACAGGTTTTATGTGTCAAACGCTTACTTTGTTACCTTTTTTAACATACTAGTAAAACATGTGATTATAACATGTTTTGATTTCATTACAATTTTGAAGTATTCATCTGCTATATTGAATTTATAACTCTTGTCCGAACAACTCAGCACCTTGAATTTGAGCATGTTCATGTTCTTTTTTCTTATTTTTATAGGGTAATCATTTATAGTTTTTAAGCGTACATGGTAAGCTCTGATGCGCACGAACTAACATGAACAGAAAATCATTGGAAATATGTTAAAGTTTCCTGTTTATTTACACTCTTTGTAAAATACTATTTTTCTCCGATCAATTTTGCACTACAGTGTGTATGGTCGGTTTGGCAAATTTAAGATGACACCGTAATGTTTATACTACTCCCAACGCAGTCATGTGGTGCGCGCATGACTGGGATTAAAATGACGTGTAATACATCCATAACAGCTGGTACAAGCGTTAATCATTATCGTTCTATTGTAACGGCCATTGTAGCAGTAAAAACTGATACCTTCGCGGATTTTGAAATATGATTGCAATGCACTTTCACATAAAATATAAAGATATTTATCCAGGATAGCTTCATTTTTCATTTGACGAGGGCAGTAAACGGTACCACATCCCATCGTCTTTATCATCGTCGTCGCCGTCGTCACGGTAAGTCGGTCATCGCAAACAACAGGATAACTGCCATCAGTCATACTTGCGCCGCACATTCTGCTTTGTTCAACTGATCACCGTATGATTTCTACTCGTATGTCTCTTTTTTAGCATTTCAAACCAACGAGCACTGATTTCTTTTTTTCTCAGCAAATTTTGCGTGCCACAAATCGACCCTAAAGCTGTATTTTGCTTCGAAATCTCTTTTTGAATAAGTAGGTCACTTAAGACAGGATGTGATCATTACCGGAAATGGATCATTTTCGATGAGAAGATTAGTACCGATACACAAATCACTAATAGTTTTATCACAACATTCACCAACTGGATGCTTAATCACAGCTTCAATTCTGTATCACAATTGGAAAATCTGCTCGAAATTCACTACTCAGTTCTTCCCCTGCTACATGATGCGTTTGAACTTGACTTTGGCCGCGGAGTAACTGACCCACAGCATCCAATTTCCACCGAACGATACCTCTCCTTTGACTCGGCTCTCGTCTATAGACTTAGTTCCTGTTTTTATAATATGTGCCTTTTACACTTTAATGAGAATGTATGGACCAATCTCAGTCTCGAAGCGAAGCCCCTTCAAGCCGTGTTCGCTTATGATCTGCCAGCCATCATCATTACCCGCCACGAGCGCCACCGCAATCATCATCGAGTCAGTCATCACCGCAGACTTGTCTCTTCGCATTTCTCCCAGATGGGCTGGCTTTGAGCGGGTTCGTCGCGTGTGGACTTGCCGGAGTTATTAAGAATATGAAACGTTACTAGCATCAGTAGGTATAATCTGCAAATTGGCGATCAGTGTGACTGGACCGGCTGGTCGTACGGCCGGTCGTATGACGTGCATGCATGAGCCGGCCCAGCCCTGGCAGCAACATCGGAGCAGAAGGGGATAGTAGGCAGAATGAGAAAAAAAAAGGCAAACCCATAATCGGGGTGTATGTTTTTGTTCGTTTTACTTCCTTTTTGCATTCGCATCTATTTTTCACCGTCTGTTCCAAGTTCCAACTTTCTTCGTTTGAATAGGCTAAGAAATGTTTACTGCTTGGGAATGATGTTTGACCTAAACTAAGGACCCAGAGACGATGTTTTATAAGAGACGCTCGGAGAGAATAAAAGTAAATCTGGTTGCACGGCCAACTAAGTTATTTTGCCTGCAAAATTTGGCAAAACGCAATTTTGTGTTTACTTCGAGTGACTTCTAAGTTGAGCGACGGCCGTCTGTTTCGTGACGTTATCGTAACAAATATTTTTTTGACTGTATCGGTAGTCATTATTTGAAAAAAAAAAATCCATTGAAATGCACAGATCTTCTTCTTCTTCTTCTTCGCATTTCAAGCTTATTGCTTATCGCATATTAGTTTATTGCGTGCTCTCAACTAAGTGTTCTAGATGCACTTCCACACTTATTAATTGTGATGCCTGTACCATTTTTGCATTAGTATAATTGTGTGACAAGTGCAATCATGCTCTATGTCCAGGAAAGTCGAGAAATTTCCCAAAACGAAAAATTCCTAAACCGGACCGGGAATATATCCCAGCCACCTCCAGCATGGTCTCGCTTTGTAGCTGCGGCTTTACCTACTGAGCTACACGCTAACTTGGGAGTACCGATTAAATGAGTATTGTGTACTCAATTTATTGAATTCATTCCGAACTGTAAAAAAAAGGTATTTAAAAAAAAATTATAAGCGGGTAAAGCCTGGTACGCAGCTGAAAAGAAAACGGAAAAGTAATTTTGAGGAATATTCCCAAAAGTAAATTTGACAGCTATAGGGAGGTGTCTTTTGCTAAATTTTGAGTTCATAGGTAGGTGTCGTCTAATTTTAAAATCAACAATTATCAATTTTTATGTTGTTAAAATGCATCCAAAACATCATTTTTACAACAAAAGTTAAAATTACCTAACGGAATAATTGGTCAGACCATTATTCCGCAAGGAAAATGAAATTGCATTCAGAATGCGCCACCTTCATATCGATCACGATACTAATGTAATCGATCTTTCCTTTACCGATTTCTTTTGAACTGCGTACTGGGTCAAGAAATGCTAAGGAAAAGAAATTTCTTTAGCATTCCGTGTCCTATCCCGTAGCACGTAAAAACGTCATTACTTTTCAGCTGCGTACCAGGCTTATTATTATTATTATTTAACTTTATTAAAGAGGCTTTCAGCCTTGGGCTCGACGTACCAGGCTAAATTTTGGATGATTTTTTAAATTTGCTTCTTGTAGTTAAAATGGGTTAGAAATTATCATTAGTGATTCATTGCAAAACTGACGCCATTTTCGAAACGCAGAAGCGAGATAAAAGCACAGTGCGGAAGGGTAACATTCAATCCAAAAAACTGGAAGGAACGAATATTTTTCGTTAAAATTTATTTATCTGATGTTGGTATACGATATTTTACAGAATTCGCTTGTCCTGTTTCCGAATGCTCTGTGATCGTTACAGGCAATCCTATTCCTAATGTGTCACCCCTGCAAAGCTCTACAAGATAATTTTGCCGGATTTCGAGCCGATGTGCACCAGTAAGCCAAAGCCGAAGTAGAGCAAGTGCAGGGAAAAGTAGGACGCACGAGTTTTCCAAAAAATCCCTTCTATTTCCGCAGCAGGCGATGATATTTGGACTGTGGAACCATCTCAGCACAAGCGGTTGACTTGTATTTAATGCTTTGGAGTGTTTAATGTTCTAATGTTTCTTTATTCTAAAGCCTAGTATGCAGATCGAAGCGAAACGAAATTTGAAGCACGTGAAAAATCATGAAATTTCGCTAGCGAAAAAGGTTGTGAAAAAATGTTTGTGGAACATTTTCCAGTTTCCTTTTTTCGCAGTTTACAGTTCATGTGAAACGAAATCGATCAGTTTACACCTCCGGTGAAGTGAAAATCTGACAGATACGCTCTTTCTCGAAACGTCAACTTTTCGCTTAGCTGCTGCTCTTTTCGCGAAAAAAAATTAAAGGTAAGCGAAAAAGATACGATCCACAAAATTAGATTTCGCTTTATCGTATCTGTTTACAGTTCAAAGCGAAGCGAAATATTTGCCAATTGCGTTTGTCACGCAGGTGAAAAATGTAGTATTTTGTATGAGATTTTCGCTTCGCTTCGATCTCTATACAGGCCTTAATGAAGAAAAAGTTTCGTTGATCTTAAGTTGACCTCTGTCGTATTTATTATTGTTAATAATGGAGCGATTAAAAGGGGTACTATTTATTCATTTAAAAAAACCCTAATGGCAAAAAATGGGTACTTTTTATTCATTTGAAAAAAAAAAAACATTCAGTGTAAAAAATACCCATTGCATGACGTACTAGTCGAATACTAATTAATGAGTAAAGTCGGTTTTACTCATTTCATGAGTTAAGCCACTTTTCTTCGAAATGAGTAAATTTTACACATTAATGGAGTTAGCGTGTAAGGGAGCCACGGTATCCTTCTGTAAAATACCCCGAATAAAATGTGACAAAAGTCAGTTTCTTCTGCTTTCCCAATGACAGCGTCGTCAGAGAAAAATGGTTTCAATTCTATCGGTTTTCTTCCGGCCAAAGCGTGACGGAAAACTCTCGATTATGTTGCGTAATTAATATACCATATTGATAAATGAATTGCCGTTTAGATGAAAGTCGATTTTAAGATGATTTATTATATTTCAGCTACATTTCAATTACGGTTTCGATGTATACGTGGCATCGGATAGCGGAAAACTGTTAGCAGCTCCGGGTGCAGTTCCTGTTTTTAAATTTTTGGCGGATTTGAACGAGGGAACAGTTCAATCAATTGATAACACTAGATCGACACAAAAAGATTACACTGTGTCATCATTGAGACCAGATAAGTTACATTTTATCTCAACATCGTGACAATCTGACTATGAAGTTACCAATGACCGTTGTGTCACATTACCTGTTACTTAGAAAGTCATGACTTAACTCAGACCCCCTTCACTCTTTGGAATTTATAGAGACAGATAACAGCGCCAATAGGTTTGTGACGATACAACGTTGAACTGCAGCGTTGGGAGAAAACACACACACCAACATCTATGCATGTACGAATCCTCACCACTGAGCGGAGGGTACAGTGCAAATCAAAACACGAAGCGGTGTCATCACTCATCGTCATCACTCAGCTTTGGCAGCTTCAGTTTGCGATTTTGCTGGCGTTGACAAATACCTTCTTTATAAAATAGAAAAGTAATCATTATTCCAACGTAATTTTTGAATAGAATGCGTGGAGCGGTGGCCAAGAAAGACGGCATATTTTATTACGTTTGTTTAGCAATGATTTCGATACGTTGCGTTTTTAAAAGTATACTTCTATCACAGACAAACAGACATAACACTCGCAAGTTGTTTATAGAACAAGCATTTAACGGACAATTTGAAAGTATCATAGTTGGTAGTACCGCCACATGTGGCGCACATAGTCAATTCCCTTGCGTTTGACGTTTACACACTACCGCCATCTGTTCAGCGTACTACCCACCACAGTGTACTCAACGGATGGCGGTAATGTTTTAGCGACGATGTTTTACAGTGAGAATTATTCAATGTGTTATGTCTGTTTGTCTGTGCTTCTATGCTTATTAAAATATCAAAAATATCTCCAAATGACAAAATGACAAGCGATCAACGAACCGAATGATAACGCTTTATCAGAAGTGGAAAGCACTAATGATATAATCTTCTTCCTTTTTTTCATGACAAGCAGCCCGTGCGACACAACTCACTCGGGGCGGTAGAAGGAAACGAGCAAATTGTTGGCAAGCTGCTTCACGAAGTAAAGCCGAAGATGATACACGTGTTTAAATGGGATTTTTTTTTTGTTATGGCTTTTCTCGATTCAGATCAAGCTATGTCTTCATCGGTGTATATTGCAACAAAGCAGGCAACCAATATATCATTATCCTTCTACCACTCCGATCGAGCTATTAGCGAATTCGTTTATTATTCAGTTCCAACCAGGATCGGGTATCAAGATTGGGTCTGCTTGTTTTCTGACAAACGTCAGTTTGCTCGTTTGTTTTTAAAACCTAGCTCAGGTTGAGGTTCACACTGACAAAAAGTTCGGTTTCGCACTGGGTTGGAACTGGTGTTAACCCCGATAATAAACGAATTCGCTATATGTTACAGAGCGAGTTTGTCATGGTAGTCGTAGCAAACGTTTTGTCTGTATCGTTGATTACTTTATGTGTTTGAATTCACTGATGCTTATAAAGATTATGTTGAGCAACATATTCACAAATCATCATTTTTCGATTACTTTTTCGAAGGGACGTATGTATCTGCTATTGTAAACAATGCATATTACTGATACCGGTGGTGATAATGAAAACTCGTTTACTCGAAAGCAAACCATATTACAAGCCCAGCTTGGATGTGTGCTTGTTTTCTCAAGCGTTTCTGTGGCGTATAACGTGGTAATGATTGAAAATCGATGCAATCATAACAAAGTGAGAATTTTGCTATCGAAATATAATGATGATGACATCGATCATCTTCTTCCCTCGGCTGGCATCTGTCTTACTGACACTTGTCATTAACTGAGCCCTGATGATGAAGTTGACGGGGGACTCCCAACAGCTTAAATGTGCACTCACTAAATGGTACTGCAATTACATAAGGGTGGTGTATCCATTGCCTTGTTCGAGGAATTGATTAGTGGGATATCTTGTTCATTAAATATCTTTGCTTAACTTCATGTTGAGTTGATATGTAACTGCATCTATTTCATGGTTACTTTTATGTAGTCATTGTGTAACATTTCTCTATTTCTCTCTTATAAAAATATGTTACTGGTGCTACTTGAGATCAAGCAGGGATCATCCGGATTATGTGATAGGAATTTCATCGGATGCTTCTGTTCTGCAGGATTTTTTCTATTGTTTTCTTGCAAAGTAGGGTATGTACATACCGCTTGGAAAACCGAACGCCGAGTCTCCCAATCGATGATATAGGAAAATGTATGTGTGTGTGCATGAGAGTAACTAAGTAAATATGCTCTCAGGAACCGCTTTTTTTTTAATTCTTTATTTAAGAGATTTTTAGCCTTAGGCTAGTTCATCTCTAGTCTCAGGAACCGCTGCACCGGACTCAACTAGCGCCAAATGAATTGAATACTTTTGAAATCTATCAACCAGTTCTGGAGGTTGCAAACCCATCAAGCGAAACATCCAATCACATGAGATTTCAAAAACAAGATCAATGGTAATCTAATAAAGTACCCAGGATCACCTTCGCCACTTCCGGGCATGTTCCCTGTAGAGTAGTGGCCAGTTTATGACTTGTATATATGTATGTAAAGGATACCACTCATTGTTGTAGGGCACAACTATTAGACAGTGGACTCTGTCCACCTCGTATGACTTGATCAAGTACGATACCTGAATGTATTCAATTCACCATTGCATGAAGGGCCAAAAACGGATGGTATATCCGTAAGCAGAAACACTTCCACGTGATCCACGGGAGCAAGAAGAATCTCCTTGCAACGATAAATATATTCCAACCCACTACAGAACAAATGTGTTTTTCAATAATCATCTTTATAATTAACTTGAACATTTGTAAGAAACATATTATTTTAGATTTTTCTTTGGGGCCGACCCCGGCGTAGTGGTTAACATCCATACCTTCCACGCCAAAATCACGAGTTCAAATCTCACTCCCGGACAAGTCACGAATGACCCAAGAGTGTTGCTTTTTTAAGTTTTCTGAAATAATGAATCTAACTTCAATCTGATTCGGAAACCTTGCCTTTGACTTTGAACCCTCGACTTAGTTCTCAAGCCGGTCGCGTACTGTAGTACTTTCCGCGACGGCTCTTCTATCTATCTCTTTCTCTCTCTCTCTCTCTCTCTCTTCGCTATCCTCGTGGCGTTTAACGGTCGATGGGCCATTTGATGAGCATTCCGGATACCTTGGTATCGGAAGATGCTCGGTAGAGTGATGCAAAATTTGAAGTTTTCGCTCCACAATACTTAAACGATTCCAAATCGGATCTTGACTAACCTCTCAAAATTTGAACCCATTTGGTGAGAAACTGAGATGGCACAAACCATTTGAAGTTTGTATGGGAATTACTATGGTAAAACCAAAATTTTTGTTCATGTCTATCTAATAATTCACCATCGAGTTCAGCTTCGAACCTGTTCGGATACGGTTGTGTATAAGTTTATTTCTGTTTTGTGCGTGCGTTCGCTGATTTTGCCAGATTAGCGCTGGCACTCTGCCTCCCGGACGGTTATACGTGTGTGATTGTTGGTTTTCTCGCTTTCCGAGAAGTTTTGGAATCGAAAAAGAAAACGTGATGCATCATGTTTGCAGGCATCAGAAGAAGTGTCGCTATCTGCGTTGTTTGTTTTTTTTCTTCGCTTGTGCTCCCGGTACAGAAATTTGTGGCGTCGCGTGTGATAGTTTTTGATTTCAGTTGTTTACGCGTTGTATGATTTTGTGAGCGGTCGCTTCGTGTTCGCGTCATGGAGCAATCGACTACATTCGACCAGAGGATTGATCCCCGTAGGGCGGGTCTATGATCGGAGCTACTACACCAAGCGTGACATAGCTGCTTGCAAGGGATTCAGTTGGACTGATTTGGTGAGATTGTTCCATTTTTCTACTTTTGTCTATTTAAACTTAATTTCTATGAATGCGTATCGTTTGGAATCATTTGATTCGGATGAGACTCTTAACTTTTATTTGTTTACATTGTGTTTCAATTGGTATTCTTAAGAACTTCATAAAATAAGGTTTCAATATTTAAATTGAGCAGATCGACTAGCCTGGTGGCTGCCGCTTTTGCTTACTGAGTAGAAGACCGCCGGGTATCCACATTGTAAAGATTCCCTATTTTCAGCTTTTTTACAGTCTGGAGTTGTTGTTTGAACCATTTAGTTTATCAATTTAATTTATCTGTATAACAATTATTCACAAGCATTCTTCCAGGTCAATTCAAGAATAGTTTGATGATGATAAATCTTCCTAATATTCACATTACAGTTATGACCCGATCCTGTCAATCTCTCCGCGCATCAGACTGTTATTTTTCAATAATTCCACATAATTGTAATTTCATACCTTCCTCCTTCAAGATGAATGTTTAAGATACGCATACTTTGCTAGCTGACAAAATGGGGTCATTGCTGTATAATTATTCTCTTTTTGCAGCCTTCATTCAGACTGGATCTATTGATTTAAATTATTTGAGTTTTCTTCCAGCTCTTTGATGACGGAACATCACTAGATTTATACTGTAATGATTCACTCTTACATCTTTCACCCTGGTTTTGTCTGTTGATTTGATTTGTTTGAATTGGTTTTCAGCTCCTTGGTGTTGGCAGTCGCGGGCGATCAATTTTGCTCATGCTCATGCTCTAAGTTCATTTTCAGCATTTCGATGATGGAACGTCTTCAGATTTATATTATAAGGGGGCTTATTACGGATGTCACATCACGATGAAAAGTTGTCACTTGTCGTCACGGTGAAGTGATTCCCATTTGATTTGTACGGTAATCACGGCTCTTATTCTGAGTATCACTTTCTTATCACCGTGTAGTGACACCCGTAATAAGGCCCAATGATACACCATTTGGTTTTGGATTCGGGCAAATCCAAGTATAATGCATGATAACACTGATTCATTTAAAACCATGGTCGCATCACTTATCAAGGTGAATCCTGATCCAACGAACCCAACTTACTAACAAAATCTCCTTTTCTGTGTCTTTTGTTGGGAATTTCAGGGTTACATCTTCCTTATTGGGAGCTGAGGAGACATAGAGCTGCATCATATTGTATGTAAAATAATTATTATTTTCATTGCGGAATACCAGTTTTTTTATCCATATAAATGTATTTTCATTATTACGTATTTTAATGTTCTGATATATTTCATTTCTCCATTACATATGTTTACTATATATATAAATAAATACTGGGTTGGGAGGGAGCATCAGGGTATCATTTGACCTGAAACTGGACGATTGGAGTGGTATGACAACCGGAGTCTAGGAGGGAATAAACACTATCATTTTCTTTATCCTACCGATTCGATTGTGATGGTGTGAATTCTACTCCAACAGTTTCAGTGAGATTGACGCGCCCTTCTTAACAAACCATCCTGTAGGAAGCTTAATAAGTATTGCGAATTGCGTTATTCGATTTGTTGGATCGTATCGTTGGAAGGAGATTCTTAAATTCCCGTGGATTTCGCGTAAGTGTCTCTGCTTACGGGTCCACCCCACCGTTTTTGGCCCTTCATACAGCGATATTGTGAATTCAGATCGGTAGCTCAAATTGATCTTGCTATTAAGTGGAGCTGCATACAAGACAAGATCTTCGAAGGGATGGTGGCTACCTTACATACATACATACATACATGTCTATCTAATAATTCACCATATCGGTCTGCTTCAAAAGCTTTCAACTGTACTTGTAGGAAATTTTTCCAGCTACAGCTACTTTGCCGAAGACCACTTTTTTTTATTAAATGCAAGGATCGAAAGTTATCAATGGTTCAATGCGCTGATGTCTTATGATCATGCTCAATCAACTGCTCAGCAGGCAACATTTGTGTTTCTGGGGCGTTGCATAAGACACAAAAATCATGGCTACTATGTCACACTGCAAAATACAGTGTTGCCTACAGAGCAGCTGCTTGATCTTGTCATAAGTTTACCAATCTCTTAAATAATTAATAACTTTTTCCTGTCTCGTTTTACATAGCAACGATCTTCAGCAAAGTTGTAGCTATTTTCTTTAAGAAAAGCTATTGAACTGTTTCGTAGCTCAATATGGAAAAAGACTGGAAGGCAATGAACAAAAAGTTGAGATTTTTCATAGTAATTTACATGTAAACTTCAAATGGCTTGTGCGAAGTCTGTTTCTAACCAAATGAGTTGTAACTTTGGGAGGCTAATCAGGACCCAATTTGAAACCATTTAAGCACTGTGGAGCGAAAAAGGCAAATTTTGCATCAGTCTAATGCTCGGGGTCTAACTGCACCGTATGCAAAATACGGACACTATGGGGTCTCACCACGCCGTAGATAATCCTCTAGCGGTAAACTATGGGGTCCTCTGGACATAATGGGACATTATGATGGCGGTTATTGACGATCGAGAAGGTGTTTATCTAGAAGGGAATTTTACTTAGATGGTTCTGCACCTCACTCTCCTTCTTCACTTCTTTCCCGTCCACACACCCAAGTAACATTTAACGCTTTATGCAGTACTACAAGGCTTCTACTATAAAACAATATTCATAAAACCCTGGTCAAGATAGTTTTGGCTTTATTACATCCACCAAAACCTCATTAAGACTAGAATCTGTCTAGTTGGCCCACCCTCAAGAAGGTTCTAAAGCGTGTATTATCGAGACATTTCAAGAATAACTTGCTGTAAAAAGCTTTTATGACGAATACATTGTGAACCATTTTAAATCCTTATTAAAACTACAATAAAAGCCATTTGGCATCAGCACTTCTGCCATTTGCCTTTGATGCTTGCTATGCGCACTAAAAAGCGATGCATCAATATCGTCCGATCTTGCTCAAATTCATCGTTGAAAAATGAATCTGTCAAAAATCCTCATAAATTTCTTCATCAGTAAAGTGAAAGAATTACTAAAATTATCGAAACTAATATTGTGGTCTATTTTCTAACCCGTACGATGCACGCGGAGATTTGAAGTCACGGGTTAGGCAAAAAGGTGTGCGTTTGACTTTGTACTGTCGCATTTGGCCCTTCGCTCATTTTCAACTTCTATTCAATTTTTATACTGCCGTACTCTAACTGAACAATCCACCTACTCTCTTCTAAAGATTATTCTCTAGCTAAAAAATTATCACACTAAAGCTTCATGTTAGCATTTCCAACGAACTCTGAAAAAATAGTTATTTGTTATGTTGATCATTGCTCCCAGCCGAGACAATTTGATGATTTTAGTAATCTCTATTGCTGCTCATTGATGCATTGATGAGAATAAAGTTATTTTAAAGAAAAAACATCTTGAAAAACGAAGATGTAAAAAAAATAGCATATTAACAATAGAGGGATTCCATCCAGAATGAGCTGAAAAAACCTGAAATCGTGCTCGACCATCTTCGATTTGGATGATACTTTGCCCATATTTTCAGTATGATAGACCAAGTATTTTCCGCAGGAGAGGAGACCCTTTTGACTCAAGGGTAATTTTTGAAAAGGGCCTATGTGTTTTTGCACACAAACTTTAAAAAAAATGTAGTTCGAAAACAGTTGGTTGTAGAAAAAAATTTACTATGAAGGAGTTGTAGGAAACTAATACGGCTTTATAAAAAAAAATACACACGAAATTTTTTTTCGTTTTTTTAACAAAAAAAAAATAAATAAAAATAAACCTCAAAATTCAAATAACAAAAAAACGTATTTTTGATTTTTTTATATTTTTTTTTTTACAAAAATTTGAATAGAAAGCAGAAGTTTTGAAAACAACTCTAGGATGGACAAACTTTCAATAAAAAAGTTTTTTAAGACCAACTTTTGAGGCATTTTTGAAAATTTCATTATTTACGGCAAAATGTTCAGTTTGATGTTAGTATATGATTATTAAAATCATTTCAAACGATAGTACTCATATCGATAAACTTCCTAAATATAACCGTTTTTGAGATATTTCAAATTTACTTTCATCAAAATCAATTTATTTGTAGAAAATAAGCCATAAGTTAATCGTGATTCTCCATCAGCATTGATAAGTTTAGCAAGATACACATATATTTACCTTCAATTTGTCTTTTGACGATTGAACGATCAGACAACCCGTTTAGAATTTACAGGGGAAATGAAAACACTATTATTTTAAATATAGAAACCAACACAAGTTAAGTTGCACTTATTTTCATTATCAAGCGTAGTTTCATCCTATTTAAGTTGAAGTAATGAAATTGGGTTGTTAGCGGAATGCTAACAAGTACCAATTGCAGTACCTATCCATCTCATTATTTTAGGTACATTACATGGTATTTTTCATGAAAAAAAGAGCTTCTCTGTAAGAGTAGCTTCAATACCAAAACAATATTTATACCTGAATATCCAAATGGTACCTACGTTTGTATATAAGCATGACCATCCTTTTGAAAACAGACATCACTAAAAAAATCTTTTTGAGTGAACAAGTATAATTTGAATATGGAATTCAAGAAGGTCGAGTGTTGCAAGCCGTTTCCTAATAAACGGTGTTCGTCAAAGCTTCGTAAATTATCCGAAAATTTGATTGAAAAACATAAGTTCCTAGAGTTGAAGTTTAATTTGGATACATCTCTATCAATCTGTGATACGTGTCGCTTGAATTTAAATAGAATCGAACCATGTGCTGAAAATCTGGAACTAGAAGTGTAACCGTCAGTCATGAACATCGCGGAGCCGTACCCATCTACATCTCGACATGGCCTCGAAGAAATACCATCAACTACGTCAATAACAACAGCATCATCTCAGGATAGTCGAGAGCACCAATTTTCCAGGACGCATAATATTGCGCTATTCAACAAAGGCATAGCTGGTATCAACGTATCACCAATATCGACAAAAAAATCCAGAATGTTAACTATCCCCGGAGAAAGTATATGGACATTACCAATGGCATTAAGAAACGCATCTTCGGTTTTCAAGCGGAAGAAGATGACCTGGAGCAACTAATATTGAAAGCTGCGGAACACAATGAGATGATCGGACAACTGAAGGAGAGATTTGCTGATCCAGGTTCATCGAGAGACGATCAAATAAGGATTCTGACGATTTTTCCGAAATCTTGGTCAACGCAAACGGTAATGGACGAGATTGAAACGAATAAATACATTGTATTGCAAGCTCAACGAAAGGTTAGGCCACGGTTTGGATCCCGAAATTAAAAACGGGGTATTGCAGTTCTTCGAAAGCGACCAGATAAGCAGAGCCACGCCAGGACTAAACGATTACGTTTCAGTGAAGAAGGAAGGTAAGAAGATTCATATTCAAAAGCGACTTTTAGTTTGTACATTGCGAGAAGCTTTTATTAAATTTCAAGAAGTTAGTAAAAATAGCATTGGATTTAGTTCATTTGCAGCACTTAAACCAAAGCATTGCAAATTACTTGGTAGTTCAGGTTCTCACAATATTTGTGTTTGTACCATCCATGAAAATATTAATTTAATGCTTCATTGTCTTAGAAAATATTCATTCGAAAAAGATTTCCACCATTATTTTGAAGAAATATTATGCAGCTCATCATCCAGAACTAAACATTGTTATCTCCGCGAATGCGAACGTTGTCCAGGTCTCTCAGATTTTGAAAGAAGTTTTTTCAGAAAAATTCGAGGAACAGAGTATGTCTGAAATATGTTTTGAACAATGGGTTTCAACTGATCGATGTAGTGTAGAGAAACTTGTAAAACCAGTAGATGGATTTGTTCCTTATTTTTGCGAAAAGTTGGAAAAACTGGTAGGGTAACTGATGATGGTTGGACCTATTTAGGCCGGTTTCACACGACGTCAACATTCATGTCGTATTTTTTTTATGAATTCAACATATAATTATGAAAAATGTGTGATTAGGGGAAAGATCTACCTTTCTTGTTTCTTATAATAACATAAAAAGTTCAATATTATGAACAAATGATTTTATAAAACGTTTTTATTCGGCAAAGAATTATGATGTTGGTTGGACCTATACTGATCTTGGTTGGACCTAAAAAATGATGATGGTTGGACTTTTTTTTGCAAATGCTAGTTTAGCCCATATTTGTTCAAAAACTTTGTTTAGAGCTTATTGGTATCATGAAAAAACCCTTTTTATGCAGTTTTTATGAATTTGCTATTTAAAAAAATCAAGAAATTTGAGTTTAACTTCGTTTTTAAAAAAGTTCACTTTCCACGCATTAGCTATTCATCATGGCTCATTTTCTCGGAAATCATTGACCCGATTTAGAAATTTTTTAACGTCAAGCTATAGGTATTGTGGTCCCATTGAAAGCTATCGAATATTTTTGGAATCGGTCAACTAGTTCCGGAGATATAGCCGGAACAAGTTCCAGGCTATATGGAACATGGACCTAATTTTGATATGGAAGGAATAAAACCTATCATGTGACACTTCACATTACTTCCAAATTCGATAACAAGGTCAATAACAAAATTGAGTGCCTTGGACAACATTGGCCACTTCCGGGCATATTCTGGGTGCCCCCGGGGAATTCAGGGGCTTAAAATGACGTATTATCAGAACTTCATCCCGGTTTTATAGTTTTTTTTTCTCCTAGGAGTTTTTTTTTTTGGAAATAAGTTTCAGTCAGTAATTTTTAGTTTGTTAACATTTTTTTTTTTTTTTTTTTTTTATTATAGTCACTTTAACACTCTTGGGTCATTCGTGACTTGTCCGGGGTGAGATTTGAACTCATGACTTTGGCGTGAGAGGTATGGATGTTAACCACTACGCCGGGGTCGCCCCCAGTTTATTAACATTTTATTTCAAGTTAATTCACACACAGAAGGTGTATGAGAAGTGCTTAATGTAAATTCATATTAACAGATTCTTTCGGCTCTTTCGTGGTAATTCGGAAATCGGTGGTTACCCTTTCAGCCAACCTGACGATGGAAGCAGCTTCTAAGATCTTTTTGGTCGCCTTAGGACTGCCAGAAGCAGCGCACATACAAACCCAATCCTCTAGCTGGTTCTCCAAATCAACACTCAACACTATTTCCCTTCCATATTTCTTTTCTTCCGCCATTTTTTCAATCGAAGAAACTGATCACTCGGCCAAAACGAAATCGAATTTCAAATCAGCTGCGCATGAAGGATGTAGACAAACCGAAGCGCACCTAGCGGCCGTCTTAGGAAACACATAGGTCCAACCATCATCATGCGTAGGTCCAACCATGATCATATTTATCTATTCGAATTTCGTCAATTACTTAAACATTTTAGTGAAACCAATGGATAAATGGCGTACTAACGTGTTGTTTACACCTTAAAGCAGTTTTTTACTGCATGAAAATAAAAATAAATGTAAAAATATTCCCTTTTTGTATGTTTGAAAGTAAGGCATGATGACGAGCTAATGCGTGAAAAGTGAACTGTTTTGAAAACACACTGAAACTCAATTGTTTTGAAGTTTTTTCAATAAAACACCCATGCAAATTGAAGAAAAAGAGTTTTTTATGATAGTAAAGGGATCTTCGAAAATAAAAAATTAGCGAAGATTGACTAAACTAGCGATTGAAAAAATAGGTCCAACCATCATCAGTTTTTGGATAGGTCCAACCAGAATTAATTACCCTATCCCATGATTATATTAAAACTCAGCAGTCTAGTTTCTTGAGAAATACAAAAAATACTCTTAAAAATGGAGAAGTTGTCATAATTTGTGATTTTTCCGAAAATTAATCATTTGTTCTTCAAGATGCTGCCCAAAGTAGTTACTGGAATAATCAACAAGCTACTATTCATCCTTTTTGCATTTATTATTCAGAATCAGGTATAATTGAAAATTTAAGTTTGACCGTAATCTCTGAAGTTTTAAAACACGGTACAATTGAGGTGCAAGTATTTATTTCAAAATTACTGACCTTTTTGCAAACAAAAATACAAGTAAAAGAAGGGATGTTTATGTCTGATGGAGCTGCATCCCAATTTAAAAATTGCAAACATTTTAAACGAAAAGTAACGATTGACGTTGAATGGCACTTTTTGCAACTTCGCATGGCAAGGGACCATGTGACACGATTGGTGGCACATTAAAACGAATGGCAAGGAACGCAAGTGTGGCTGTAGAACACGAACATCCAATCACAAGTGCAGCAGAGTTATATGCATGGGCTAACCAGAAGAGTAATGATTATTTAACAAAAATGTCATTTTGCAGAATGCAGAATGGAAAAGCATTTTTGAAAAGGCCAAAACGATCCCAGGTACAAGAAAATATCACTGTATTGTTCCGATTTCCGAAAATAAAACATCAGCGAAACTATTTTCGAATGACGAAGAACGTACCATTCATAACATATAAAAACATGCCAATCAAAAGGTCATCAAATAAAAATATATCCAACAAAAAGTTTTATGTACAAATTATTATTATTAAAGACGATCGAAAGTAATAAATGTAAGATGCAAATAAAAACGCATGAGTATTTCATTTATTTATCTTATTTATCTTATAAGTTTAACACCAATTTTCCAATAGTCTATTGGTGCAAGGATAAGTTGAAGGTAAGTACATGCATATCTTGCAAAACTTATCATATTTGATGGACAATCACCTATAACTTACGAAAAGGGCATATTTTCTACAAAAAATTGATTATGATGAAAGTAAATTTGAAATATCTCGAAAACGGTTACATTTAGGAAGTTTATCAATATGGGCACTATCGTTTGAAATGATTTTTATAATCATATACTGGCATCAAGCTGAACATTTTGCCGTAAATAATGAAAGTTTCAAAAATGCCTTAAAAGTTGCTCTTAGAAAAACTTTTTTATTAAAAGTTTGTTCATCCTGGAGTTGTTTTCAAAACTTCTGTTTTCCATTCAAGTTTTATTGAAAAAATTTAAAAAAAAATCAAAAATACGTTTTTTTGTTATTTGAATATTTTGGTTTATTTTTATTTTTTTTGTAAAAAAAACGAAAAAAAAAATTCCGCGTTTATTTTTTTTATAAAGCCTTATTAGTTTCCTACAACTCCTTCATAGTAAATTTTTTTCTACAACCAACTTTTTTCGAACTACATTTTTTTAAAGTATGTGTGCAAAAACACATAGGCTCTTTTCAAAAATTACCCTTGAGTCAAAAGGGTCTCCTCTCCTGCGGAAAATACTTGGTCTATCATACTGAAAATATGTGCCAAGTATCATCCAGATCGAAGATAGTCAAGTTTGGTGACTGACCGATTTGGCGTGGAATTGGTCAATATGGCGATAGCATAAACATTAGTTTTCCATAAGCCATTTGTGAAAAAGCTGGTTTACTTTCATGAAATCACTAACAAAGGCAAAACATGTTAATGCGGCTTTTATGAAGATAACAGACTGAATCGTTTTTATCTGAAGCCATTTCACTTGATCCTATTCCGTTCAGTATTATGATGACATTAATGGTGGCAAAGTTGCCTGGAAAAAGTAAAACGTCAAAATTTGTTTATCTTTCGATAGTTTTGTTGTGCGATCATTGCAACGATATTCTACTCCAGCGTTGGATCAACAAGCTGCGTGACATCCTTGATAAGTGTAATTTATCTATTGGAAGCAGTTGCTCAGGAAGTGTATCTACATATGCAACTTGGAACAGGGTGAAGCTCAATCGTTCCCGAAAAGTTTTCCTTCTTCTGTTGCTGTGCTTGCTTGGAATTTTTGGAACAGTTAACCCTTTCACCGAATGAAATCGTTGCTATGGTTCGGAAGGCAGTCAATTTCCAACTGACGGACAGCTTTTGAAGTTTCCTTTCGGCAGTTTTCCGCAGTCCCAGTTTGGCACTGATGCTATTCGGATTATCATTGCAACGTTATTTCTGGAGAAGGTTGCCATTGACAATATGCTGTGTATTCCCATCACTTTTATGCGTCTAATTTGACGGCTTCCAGTGCTTCGTAAAAAGCATTCAATTCGCTCTTCTCAGTCGGCTGTTGTGTTATTGTTGACCGATTTTGCTAGAATTATTACTCGATTATCATTTGGCATTTCCTTGCGATTCTGCGTTTGAAAGCGCATCAATATATGCTTTTTAGTCCCGTTTGAAATCGAACGGTTTTATAATTGCTTTTATAATTACAAAACGCCTTTATGGAGTATTATGTCGTGACATCAATAAGACAAATACCGAATGATTTACTGAACAGTTTTATAAAGGGATAGAGTGCTGTATTTTTTTTTTGTAAAACCAGGCACTTTCTGATTTTCTCGTCAGGCTTTAAACGGTTTTTAAAGCAGCATAAAGCTGAACTACTTGCTTTACACTTTTGAATGCTGCACACTTGGAAATTATTATTTTTACACGAGACGTAATTCAGCTTTGACGTAAATCATGGAACGTAGACAAACATGGCATGTAAAATTAAGTGTCCTGAAACTGAAACATAAGAAACTCGACGAAAAGTGCGTTTGATTGAATTGATTTTCTCGTCCTTTTCAACTGATTCTTATGTCAAAAGGGCCGCTTGCATGTGTCGGTCTCAGGGCACTGAAATTTACATGGCTTTTTTGTAGTGTGTATTTAAACTCAAAATATTGCTTATTACCGTTATAAAACCACAATACATAAGAGTGAAAGCCAAAAGGCTGTTAAATCCGGAGTACTTTGAGATTTGGCCGTAATTGCTTTTGTAAACAAACACGTAAATCGCCGATTTCTCGCGACTACAAGCTCAATCTTGCAAACAAACTATGCCAAATGATGGAGGAATCATTCCTCTACCTGTTTGTGGTGTTAGTTTTTCAGATTGAGCTTTAATTCGCGAGAAATCGACGATTGACCGGTTTGTTTACAAAAGCAATTACGTCCTAATCTTGAAGTTCTCCGGAAATTGTTACTTGGGTGGTTCTGTTCAAGATTCTTCTTGAATTTCAAAACTGGCCAATTTATATTTTTCGAAGTATCCCTGTTGAGTATCGCCAAGCAAATGACTCTCAAGGATGGCGGCTGGCCTATTCTCCCTCCTTCTCGATGAGCCATCGTCCTTCCGTTCCAAAATACGCCTCATAATGGCCCCCAATATGCCACCTCCTCTAATGGCCACCAAATCCAGTTAACAGGGCCATCTGGTGGTATACGGAACACTAATCGCGGCAATCTCACTAATCTCAGATAGACAGACATCAAAATGCTGCACTCAATAGTTTCGTCGCAAATAACCATGTCCCACTAATTTTGATTTCGTCCCACTGTTCATGGCGACGTAACTTCAAGCTGAACATTGCATTAGGTCCTAAGTAACATTGATCGATTCTTCGTCGACTTTTTTTTAAAGTTTATGATCTCACTATGCGGTGCTAATGTGGTAGTCAATTTCCTGTACAAAATATATCTTAAGATCTTTACTATTTAGAATGTTTCCGTCTTCGGGAAAGTTGATCAGGTGATTAATGTCTTTAAATTTTTAGGTTAGTTAGTTCAGAATTCTCTCACTACATGACACTAGTCTACGTATGGAGTTAACGTAGTTCCTGACTTCGTAGATGATGAGGATTTCAAATATAGCTTATAGATACAGAAAGTTCACAGGGTTGAATGTCTTTTATTTATTTATTTGTTTATTTGTATATTGAAAAATTTAACTGACAATTATTGTCTAAATAAATAAAACTTAAACTAAATAGTTACGGTCAACTGTAAGGAAAAGGCCAAGTTACCGATGACAAAACACTTCAGCTGATACATTGAAGTCGAACATATAAAAGAAGTTGTTGAATTGCCGGCTGATTGCTCGAATTGGCTCGTGTTGTGTATAATTTCGGCGCCGTGGTTCCAAAAACAGAAAGGCGTGTTAACGAAGAGGCCTCTCAGGGGCATACATATTTAGTTGAGACATCAGTGTTGGACAGTCAATGTCACCCGTAAGCAGCTTTCCAGCGAACATAGCTTGAGCGACCGTTCGTCTCACCTCTAATGGTTCAATTCCCAGGAGACGGCAACGCTCCTCGTACGGTGGCAAGTTTGTTGGGTCACGCCAGTTGAGGAAACGAAGAGCATATCTCACAAACTTGCGTTGAACCGATTCAATTCTAGTGATCCAGCTAGCATGGAAAGGGCACCAAACAACTAAACTTGGAGTTGGTTGGATATGCTAACATGAAGCTTTAGTGTGATGATTTATTAGCTAGAGAATGATCTTTAGAAGAGGGTAGGTGGATAGTTCCGTTAGAGTACGGCAGTATGAAAATTGAATAGAAGTTGAAAATGAGCGAAGGGCCATTAAAGCGACAGTTTTCAAGATAGACGCACATTTTTGCCTAGCCCGTACGATGTACGCGGGGACTTGAAGTATGTCTCCAAGTCCACAGGCAAAAATGTGCGTCCCTCTTGTTGCTCATAAACTGACTGCGGCTATGGAATAGTTCTAGCGACGTTTTCATCACTACCTAAAGCCCCACGTTTGCGAGAGCATTTCCAGTCGATGGTGTGTTATAATGCAGTTCTTCTTTACCCAACTATTGTGTTGCTCCTCTCGTCATGACCAACGTGATCATCTCAGAGAGAAAGCAGTAGGGTGGTTGTTGCGTGCTGTACCATCATGCTATGATTTTCATCCAAAATTTAGTTAAAAGTACCCAACGGTGAAAACATAACGGTTGAGTACTATTAACTGAAAATTCAGTTCTTTTTTACTTTGAATCGCAGCGTGTTTTAGTTAAACGGAATGTATCGATAAATATTTCACAATATTCTTCGTAAATTACTTTACGCAATACAATTTACTAACATGAACATTTTAAACAACTACGGAAAGTACTAATTCAATCAATAATGACAAATACTACGTTTTGAGCTAAACGATGATTAACAGAAAATTAACTTAAATTTGAGTTCATCTATTATTACTCAATAGATGAGTAAATTTGACCCATCGTCGCTTTTCTCTTTCACTCAACGGTAGACCTCAAATGATAGAACCCAACGGTGAGTTTTTTTTAACTTGATTATGAGTATTTTTTTCCTACCGTGTAGATGAATTGTATTCCTTTTGAATATCATCGCTGACACGAACGAGCGCAACGAAAAAAATTTCAGCTAAGTTGAGTGTAGAAGGAATGATTTTTATCAGCACTGACAGAAGCTTCTTAGAAGTCCCAAATCTAGTTTTACGAATTAACTACTTTTACGGACTTTTTGGATTTCTTGGCGGATCCCCCAATGCCTCTATAAGACGAATTCATACTGATAACAAATCTACAAATGTTTTGGAAAAAAGTCAAATGTTTTAAAATTTCCGTAACGAAATATTCTTATTTACGCATTCAGTTTCAATCAAGCAAAGGTGGCCGTCTTACCCCGACACATGTCAAACTGTAGCAGCTTCTGTTATACCACATAGTTTAATGAAAATTGTATATTTTTCACTTCAAGTACATCGAACAGACATGTGTTTTCCTTACAGTAATGTTACTTTTACATTATAAATTATATGATAGCTACAAAAATTAACAAACGGAGGCTGCCGTCATGCGCAATGTTTGTATTTGTTGTTTATATTGACGTTTCATTTGTAATCAAGCTGGAATGTGTTTTAAAACATAAACTGTAGTACATCAAAGAACTCTGCATCATTATTTTTTTTTTTCAAGAGCTTATTGTTACAATAATCTAAAGGGTGGCCGTCTTACCCCATCGTTCCCTACACAGTACTGGCAACCGGTGGAAACTAACGATTTTAAATTGGCTCACTACTTGACTAGCCTATTGGTCCTAAGCAAATCGATTAACGCACCCCATTATAGTCGAAATTCTAGTACTACACAATGTTTGTTTTGATTCGCTTTGAAAGTTTGACAGATAAACTGAGGGGTTCATGGATTTTCCTATGTTTCGAGGGGCGCATCGATTAGCTTGGGACCGAAGATAGTACCAGAGCTGAAGCACGTTTCTTCGGGACCTACTAGTCTTAGAGTTACCTCTATGGTACTGGTCTGGCGAGCTTGGAACGTAACTGTTGATTTTTCTGGACCCACTTCCTCCAGTGTACCTTATAAATAATTCACAACTCCATTTATGTGCATCATAGTAACAGGAATCTTCATTACTTTTTCAAATTGTGCAGCGGAATTTTGAGATATTGAATTACCTACACAGCAAAAAATCTAAATTATAATGGTGATGTACATAAATATTCATGTCTGCAAACGTTCATGCATGTACTTCCTTTTCATGTAAACTAACAACTTGCAAGAAATGTTGCTTACAAAGATGGATGGTTGCATGACATTATTGGAATATTTCATGAAATTACTTTTACATTTAAACTTGTATGATATATGACGATTCATTTATGTGTATCATAGTGACAGAAATTTTCATTACTTTATAACTGTGTAAAAAAACTTTGTTTGAAAAAAACTCCCATTGTTATTGGCGAAAAGTACGTTTTCCAAACGAGGACGGCACTGGCGAATTGGTTAAAATCCATAGATCTTTCGCCAAAGCCACGATTTATGGACAAATCATGGATAACACAAGAGTGTCAAAGTGACTAGAATAAAAAAAATGTCTTCCAAAATTTAGAAGCGGAATTTAAAAATTACCATCGTTGGCGTATAACAGCACGTGAAAAAATGCCAGCGGAGGTGGCGCACATGTCTAGCTATCATACAGTTATCAAATCAGGTCAGCTGCAGATTAGTACCCCCGTTCATATTCGTAATTCCATGAGGCATTTTTCCCTTACGAAAAGGTACAACAACCAACGAAGTTCTGAAAGTCTGGATTAGGATCGTGTTTTCTTCGTATGCAATTGGCAACCTTCGTAATTAATAGCACTCTTCAAACTGGTTCTCCCGACAACATTCACATTTGGCTTACATTGTATCATGGGTATGGGCACGAGAGCAAAAAATTCATCTATTCATCTAACTCCGGCACGGTTTCCATATACTCCTTATTGCGTCATACCGTTACTTAAAAGGTTACCAACAAAACGCAATCCCGATAATTGAACAAAAATGCACCGGCATTATGCGGCTTCGTGTTTTGCCGAACAATGCAGTGCATCTGGTGCATCACCACGGCCACGAAATAGCCTTCCACATAAGGAAACGAATTTACCCCAGTCACGTACATTTCGGGCCCCCCTTTCACTGTACATCTTACTACACAGGCGAGGAATGCAGGCAACATGCTATCATGCTATTGTGGCGTGGGATATTCAAGAAGGAAACGAAGAAACACCGACCGACGCACGGTCCAACAAACACATGCAAGAGCACTCGATCGAGTCTAGGTCAATGTCAAAGAGAGAACTTTATGCTCCCAGCCGCAACTCAGTATGCTGTGATGATCGCAACAACGAACGGTTGTTGTGTGGTTATGTACACGGTGTTGTTTTTCACGCCTATGTTTCGCCCCACTCACTCTGACGTTGCATGATGCCGATACAAATTCAAGCTTTGAGAGAAGAGAGCTTTGACTTATTTGTCGCCGGCTTTCTTTTGGCGTTTGTCCGTTGAGGTTCAAAGCTTTCGAAAGGGAAGTGAGCAAGTGAGCAAAACTGATTCAGCCATTTGGTTATTGCGCTGATGTGTTGGTGAGAATTCCGTGGTCGTGGTCAGTGTTATCAGCTGATGCTGAGGATTGATTTTTATTGCCCAGCAATGTGTGTATGTATTGTAATGAAAATATTCACCAACATTTGATGGATTTTCCATGCTAAAATCCCAGCTTTCAATACCTTCGTGGTTATCTACTAACTTTGATAAAAATCGATCAGTTTCTTTTGCTTTCTACCGCGACCGTCATCTTAAAACTAAATCTTATCTAAGTATAAATGAAATTAATCGTTGCTTTTGAGGATTGCAACGAAGTTTGCCTGAAATTATTAATTATTTTGTTGGACATTTGTTCTAAAGTCTCAACATTCGAAATTCTATGTACCACGGTAGTACTGTACCAGGGAGGCAACTTCTAAATCACCTTCAGAATTTTGTTCTGAATCCTTTGAAGCGCTTTTTTCCTGGTAGTGCAACTAATAGACCGTATTGGCCGTAAATGCTGTCTAAAAACTTGTTTAAATATTAGAAGTTTATTCATCAGGCAAAGTTTGGATTTCCTGTTTATAGATTTGTTTGTTTATTTGCGGAAATGCCTGTGTCATCAAATTTAAAATTTTAATAATTAACCTGCAGAGTTCTGTCAGTTAAATAATTTTGAACTAATTTCATAACATAGAGTGGAAAATTAAACTTTTTTAATTCATCAATCAAACCTTCATGTACACTAACTTTAGATTACTGGGTTCAGTTAAATTTTAATTGGTTTTTTGCGGATCGCCCAGTAATTATCACAGCAATGATGTGCAGTACCGAACTGTCCGTAAAGTCAATATGTCAAAAATAACTGTACGTTCAGTTAATGGTTCGAGTTGCGTTAAGCAATGTTAACTAGAAAGCCCAGTATTTTGTTTTGTTTATTTTGCTGTAGTTTAATTGACTAGACAGTTATTTGGTTCATTCTTGTACCGTGTTACCCAGTTTCACACTCATTTTAGATTACCGAAGTCAGTAAAATTTTAGTGGGTTTTTGAACTGCGGACCACCCAGTAATTAGATCAGTTGCAATTTTGAATACCAAACTGCTGGAAATTAAACGTTAAAGAATACTATATGTTCTCGGGAGAATTAACCGATGATCTCAGTACATATGATCGAAATAATGTTGAATGAATATAATGATTATGATTGCTGCAAAATAAAATTCATAAAATGCTTTCAATATCGCACATGATCAATAACGTTGTTTCAAAATTCTACAATACTTTTAACTGCATACGGTATCATTTGGTTTACAAAAGGAACATCGTCTTTATGAACAAAAACTAATGAGAATACAGAACATCATCTATAAATTAACTACTTACCTGAGTTCGATCAGTTTCCTATGTAAAAGTTACAGTTAACTGTACATAATTACGTGGCAGAACTTTGTTTTGCCCAAACTATCCATTGCAGCATTGTGTTAAATTGATCTGTTCATGATCAGTTAAATGCGCATTAACATTGATGAGGATTCGGTAAATACTATAAAAACTGTTTCTTCCGTAATCCTTTGTACTGAAAATTAGTACAGTTCAGTAAACATACTACTTTACCGTTTAATCCGTAAAAATACTTGCAGTAAACACACAGTAGTTTTTTGGCATATTAACTGATATTCAGTTATTAAATACCGATTGTCGGTTTCAAGTCACGTCTGAACTGATGTTTCAGCTATAATTTTGTTTACAAACCAGAGTCAGTAAAAATAATTACCGAACACCTAAATCATAGATGAGTGTGTGCCAAACACTGCCGAATGCTTTTTCTATGCCTAGAAGAGCAACTCCAGTTGAGCAGCCTTCAGATTTGTTTGAACGAATTAAATAGGTAACTGTTAAGAGTTGATGAGTAGTTGAATGCCCAAATTGAAATCCAAACTGCTCATCTGCAAAAATTGAGTTCGTATTGATGTGAAGCATCATTCTATGCAAAATTATAACAATTATAATTATAACAAGAAGAGGTTGAACAGCAAATGTTTGGCACATGAAACCTGTCAAATTCGCTTTCAGATAGTCACAATCAGCAATTTTGAAAGGTTTTATGTGTCAAGCACTTGCCTTTCCACCACTTCTTGTATCTAACAAGTACAAACTATCATTATAACATCTAATGACTTCAAAATTCAGAAAATCATTTTTTTATAGCAAGTAAGTGGAAGCAACCCTGCTTATTGATGAAAGCAAACTTATTGGACGGTAGTTAGAAGCTTCAGCTGGATTTTTATCCAGCTTCAAAATTGGAACTACTTTAGCATTTTTACATTTATCAGGAGATCTAGGAGTTTTTTTATGAGGATATACAAAATTCCATCATCACCTGAAGCTTTCATAGTTTGAAACTTTTTAGTAATATATCTTACCTCGTCCAAAGTTGTCATGGTTGTGGTAGGTGATTTACCGGTTCTTTGTGTTGGTAAGTGTGTTCGTGTTATTGCAAATGCACTACACTTACGAGAACTCAGGTAAAGCTTATCACGGACAATGCAAATGTTCTGTTCAAGTGTGATGATTGTCTATCTATCAGATCAGAGTTGTGACGAGCAGAATGACCTGATCTCGCACGTCAAAAGTAAGGGAAAAGATATGAAGAAGGTATTTCTACTCTCAGACTCAGTCACTGGCATGCGAGATCACATTGCGATAATATCACTAATAACGAGAATTTGAAAAATTGAAGTACTGGAAAAAATACAGGCTGTTTCGAATCTTGTGGAGAGAAGCGTGGATTTTCCATTCACGAGCGGTAATTTAGATGAATCTACAGTTGTCTTAACTAACTTGAAGATATTACAGTGAAGTTGACAACACTGCAAGAGCAACAGCAAGCGGAAGTGAAGATGGACAACGAACTAGCATTGGCCGCTTCCGCGATAAAGACCGGCGAACAAGGTTCGGTGAAGGAGGAAGATCCAAACGATCCCGGTTCCGGAACGCTTAAGTCTGAATCCGGTGAGGAAGGTGATCGATCCGAACGGTGTGAAAAAGGAAGAGATCGGTCCGGATGGGAAACCGATCAAATCGGAAGCCCCCGGTATTCCGAAAGGAGACGGTAAATGACGGGTCAAAAATGCAGTGTCGGATTTAGTTTAAGATTTGAGAAATCAACTAAAGAAAGCACTGAACGATCAGTAAGAGATGAAATTGGTGCTGGATACGTACAAAGGGGTTCCGAAGGAGCAGCAAGATAAAGTCCAGATAGAGGACTTAAAGAATCAACATGAAGAAGGTTCTGGAAAGTAAACGGGAATACCGCAAGAAGCTGGCCGACGAAGAAGCGCTCAGAAAAATTAAACAGTTAGAAGAGGAAAAGTTTGAGTTGCAGAAACAGGTTCACAATCAAAAGCAACCGGACAGTGCATGGAGTAGCGGTTACCGACCATTCGTTGGATCACATGAAGAAGAAGCGTTGCTAAATGAGATGGACAGGCAGGCGGTTGAGGACATGCAGGAGCAAAACTCCCGGTTAATTCAGCAGCTGCGGAGAAAGGACGATGCCAACTTCAAGCTAATGTCAGATCGGATGTAAACCAACCAGATGCTCAAACTTCTGCGTGAGGAAAATCAAGTGAAACAATGCATGTCGTGCTGCGTAAGCTGGAGGAGATGGAACGCATCCTGCAAAACACCGTCACAACGATAGAGAAGGAACTGGTAGGAACAGGCGATGGAAATGCACAAACGGAAAGCCATTGAATCTGCCCAGTCCACGGTCGACCTGAAGCTGCACCTCGAAAAGTATTACGCCCAGATGATGGCAGCTCAGCAGATGGTAGCGGAGAAGAAGAGCTCTCTGGAAGCGGAAGCCTACAAAACCAAGCGGCTGCAGGAAGAACTGGCGCAATTCAAGCGCAAGGCAGAACGCATGAAGAAGATCGAAATGTCCGGCACTAAGATCGACGGGGTCTTGCTAGAAGGTGAGTACAAGGAAACGCTCACATGTCCCTCGTGCAAGGTTAAGCGGAAAGATGTGTTTCCCCGTTTTCTGTTATGACTGTTTGCGAACCCGGTACGAAACCCACCAGCGCAAGTGTCCCAAGCGCAATTGTGCATTTGGCGCCAGCGACTATCATCGGTTGTATTTATCCACGTAAGAGGTTAGTTTGGTCATATTCTTCCAATGCATCCCCCCTCCCCCGTCGTATCTTAAATCCTTATTTATGAACATAGTGATTTGTAAGTGTTTGTTTCTGTTTGAAATGCGAAGTCTATGTTTATGCAAGTTGAGGATTAAGGGCCGTTTCTTCAACTACAGCATCATCAACGTGCACTGCCCACACGAAGGGAGACCCGATGACGAGAAAGAAGCGTTCTATGCGCAGCTGGAGCAGGTGTACGACGGCTGTTCGCAACGGGACGTCAAAATCGTCATCGGCGACATGAACGCTCAGGTAGGACGTGAGGCAATGTATAGACCGGTACTCGGGCCAAAAAGGCTGCATGCCGTATCCAACGACAACGGCCAACAATGCGTGAACTTTGCAGCTTCTCGGGGTATGGTAGTTCGAAGTACCTTTTTCCCCCGCAAGGATATCCACAAAGCCACCTGGAGATCACCTGACCAACACACAGAAAACCAAATCGATCACGTTCTAATCGACGGGAAATTCTTCTCCGACATTATCAACGTCCGCACGTACCGCAGTGCGAACATAGGTTCGGACTACTACCTAGTTGCAGTATGCATGCGCTCAAAACTCTCGACGGTGCATAACACACGTCGAAGTCGAACGCCGTGACCCAACATTGAGCAACTACCGGACGCCGGAGTTGCCCAGGACTACGCGCAGCAGCTGGAAGTTGCACTACCCACGGAAGAGCAGCTTGGCGCAGCTTCTTTTAAAGATGGCTGGAGGGACATCCGTTCCGCCATAGGTAGTACTGCTGCAGCGGCACTAGGTACTGCAATCCCGGACCGAAGAAATGACTGGTTTGACGGCGAATGCAAACTGTTAGTAGAAGAGAAGAATGCAGCACGGGCGAGAATGCTGCAACACCGCACGAGATTGAATGTGGAGCGATACAGACAAGCGCGGAACAGACAAAACTCGGTTTTCCGAAGGAAGAAGCGTCAGCAGGAAGACCGAGATCGCGAGGCGATGGAAACAGGGGTTGAAACAGTTGACGTTTTTTACTACACTCGCTTCGTTGTCGTGCGCGACAGTCTGTTTGTATTCGAACACTCATGCTCTACCGTCGTCTCTCTCACACAACACGAGCGGTAGAATAACATTCGAGCTAAAAGAAAATTATCAAAATAGCTATCATATGACATGTGTGATTTCGTTGTAATTCCTCAATTTGGTGTTAATCAAACCATTTCTGATCAGAAATAGTATTACTAGGACATCATTGCTTGCTATTTTCAGAATTCACACAAGCACACCATCAGCAGCTCTTATTATGAGAAAAACTAAAATACATACATCCGTGACGGTCTTCGGCGACAGTGTCGTATGACAGAGCCTGTCATACGACATTTTAGTTTGGTACTGTACTATGATAGCTTGTTTTGCAAGTGTCGGAGGCAAAGGCAGTCAATTATCATAGAAAATGTGTCGACTACCGTGACCGCTTACAAGACTGGATGGAAAATCTGTACTGCGTAAACGACACACGGAAGTTCTACGAGAAGCTAAATAGTTCGCGCAAAGGCTACGTGCCGCAAGCCGATATGTGCAAGGACTTGGACGGTAACCTTCTCACGAACGAGTGTGAGGTGATTGAGAGGTGGAAGCAGTACTATGACGAGCACCTCAACGCTGAAGCAGCAGAAAACGAAGGTGGCACGGCAACAGACCTTGGAGCACGCGCAGAAGACGACAGGCTACCGGCCCCTGATCTTCAAGAAGTTGAGGAGGAGATCGGTCGGCTGAAGAACAACAAAGCAACTGGTGTAGATCAACTACCAAGTGAGCTATTGAAATACGGTGGTGAAGCACTGGCTAGAGCGCTGCACTGGGTAATTGCCAAGATTTGGGAGGAGGAGATATTACCGGAGGAGTGGATGGAAGGTGTCGTATGCCCAATCTACAAAAAGGGCGACAAGTTGGATTGCTGCAACTATCGCGCGATCACACTGCTGAGCGCCGCCTACAAGGTACTCTCCCAAATTCTATGCCGCCGTCTGTCACCATATGCAAAAAAGTTCGTGGGGCAATACCAGGCGGGATTCATGGGTGCCCGCGCTACCACGGACCAAATTTTCGCGATTCGGCAGGTTCTGCAGAAATGCCGCGAATACAACGTGCCCACACATCATTTGTTCATCGATTTTAAATCCGCATACGACACAATTGATCGAGATCAGCTATGGCAGATTATGCACGAGTACGGATTTCCGGATAAACTGACGCGATTGGTCAAGGCGACGATGGATCGAGTGATGTGCGTTGTTCGAGTATCGGGGACACTCTCGAGTCCCTTTGAATCTCGAAGGGGGTTACGGCAGGGTGATGGACTTTCGTGTCTGCTGTTCAACATCGCGTTAGAAGGTGTGATCAGAAGAGCTGGGGTAGACACGAGTGACACGATATTCAGGAAGTTCATCCAGCTCCTTGGTTTCGCCGATGACATTGACATTATGGCACGGAACTTTGAGATGATGGCGGAAACGTACATCAGACTGAAGGCTGAAGCTAGACGGATTGGACTTGCCATCAACGCATCAAAGACAAAATACATGAAAGCAAGAGGTTCTAGGGAAGACAATGTTAGCCTCCCACCCCGAGTTCAGATTGACGGTGACGAAATCGAGGTGGTCGATGAGTTCGTGTATTTGGGCTCACTGGTGACCGCCGAAAATGATACTGAAATTATGGCAGGGAATCGTGCCTACTTTGGACTCCGGAGGACGCTCCGGTCGAATAAAATTCGCCGCCGCACGAAGTTGACTGTCTACAAGACGCTGATTAGACCGGTGGTCGTCTACAGCCACGAGACCTGGACTATGCTCGTGGAGGACCAACGAGCCCTTGGTGTTTTCGAACGGAAGGTATTGCGTACCATCTACGGTGGAGTGCAGATGGATGACGGAACGTGGAGGAGGCGAATGAACCACGAATTGCACCAGCTGCTGAGAGAACCATCCATCGTCCACATTGCAAAAATTGGGCTTCTACGGTGGGCTGGGCACGTAGTAAGAATGCCTCACGACGATCCAGTGAAAATGGTTCTAGAGAGCGACTCAACAGGAACAAGAAGAAGAGGCGCGCAGCGGGCAAGGTGGATTGACCAAGTAGAAGGCGACCTGCGGACCCTTCGCAGACTACGAGGCTGGCGAAGTGTGGCCATGGATCGAGTAGAGTGGAGACGACTTCTTCGGACAGCAGAGGACAACAAGGCCTTAGCCTGATTGGTAAGGTAAGTATGTTGATGTATATCAAATGATGGATTTCTCAAAAACTTATAGCATGCATAGCACATATTTAAATTGTGAATGTTTCCCAGAACAATAAAACTGTTAATTGTGTTTTATCATCCCGGACGATGATTTAAGAATATAATTTTTTTTTATAATATCATTTATTTATAAAGGCTCAGTTGCGTTAGCTTTGTGGAGCTAAAATGAGGTATAACAAGGTATAATAGCATTATATCTTATGACTAAAGCTAGTAGAACGGGGACCGAATACTCGCGGCTTACTCGAGGTTAAGGACAAACATTTTTTAACAGGTTGGATGTAGACTTGGGATAAGATACATAGGCGTGAATTGTCATTTTAACCTCCGTCGCCGTTGCATTGGTGAGTGAACGTAGAAGAATCACTGCAGTGCGGACAAGTGCTCTGAATCTCGAAAGGTGAATGGACAATTGATTGGACAACTGAAACGAAACACAAAAGAGGCTATGTTGCGAGAACGATGAGAGGACTGCCACATCAATAAAAAAAATAAAATAAAAAAAAAAACAAAAAAGCAAAAACTCTCAAATTCTCTAAATCAACTTCATATATTCGAGATCGTGGCTAGCATGAACGTCTCTATATGGTGTAGCAGGTTGCTTTCCTCGGGCCCTAAAGGATTCACGCAACTCAGATCTGGCAACACAGTATAAAGTACAAGACCAAACAACATGCTTGATGTCGTGGTAACCGTCACAAGAGGCGCATAGATTGTTGTCTGAGAGCCCAATTCGATAGAGATGTGAGTCTTAGGAAAAGTGATTGGACATGAGCCTTGACATGACGCGGTTAAATTCACGGCCCATGGTTTGTTCGAAACCTGTGAGAGAATAGAGTGTAGCCATCTTCCCTAATCACCATCATTCTACTTTTGTTGCCAGTTGCTGAGGACTTGCTGACGAGCTATTGAGAAAAGTTCATTGAAGGCGATTTGCGCCCACCTTAGCCGACGAGTCCGCTTTCTCGTTACCCGGAATAGAGCAATGAGAAGGGACCCAAACCAAGGTGACAGTGTAAGAGCAATTAGATAAAGCACTCAGGATAGATCGTATTCCAAACAGGAAATACGACGAGTGCTTCATCGGTCTCAATGAACGAATAGCCTCCAGTGAGCTTAGGCTGTCCGTGTAAATAAAGTAATGGTCAGGGGAAAGTGAGGCAATTTGCTCTAACGCGTATGATATAGCTGCTAGCTCCGCAACGTAAACTGAGCAGGGTTTCTGAAGTTTATAGGAGCCGCTATGAAATTCATTGAATACTTCAAAACCAGTGGACGCATTTATGGTTGACCCATCTGTGAAAAATCTCTTCTCTTGACTGACGTGGCGGTATTTGATAGCGAAAATTGAGGGAACAACCATCGAACGATGAGGATGTGGTATTCCATGGATTTCTTGCTGCATGGTCAAATCAAAATGTACAGAGGAACTGTAGAAGTCTTCTAAGCCTGCACGATTGGGTTTGAACGAAGATGGCCCAACCTCCAGCGTCATGTATTCGTAGTACAAATTCATTAACCGAGTTTGCGGATTTCGGTCGAGCAACTTAAAAATGTGAAACGCTTTACGATTTTGCGTGTCTTCCTTGCGCAGGGGTCATGCTAATCTTCTCTGTATCGTTCCAATTTTAGTATATGTCCAGCCGAAGCTAGGACTACAATATAAATATTTTAATGATTAATCTCACTTTTAATAGGTACCAAGTAATGGGCAGTGTTTTCAGTTTGAATTTTAGGAATCTTTCTCATTTGGGTCTTGACTGGTACGTGGCGATAGTTACCACGTGTCTTTTCTCGTTTCTGTAGCTGTAACCGATATTAAGCTTGTATGCCCGTTATCTAAGTGATAGTACATGTAATTCAATTAAATGTAATCTAGGAATTCTAATGAAATTAAAGACTTTCCTGGGGACGACCTCGGTGTAGTGGTTAACATCCATTCCTCTCACCATCAAGTCACGAGTTCAAATCTCACCCCCGGAGAAGTCACCCAAGAATGTTAAAGTTAGTATAATAAAAATAAAGACTTTCCTAATTACAAAATCAATTATTTGTTTCCGATCGCATATACAATCCGTGAATAAGTGACGTCGGTAAAAAGCTATAAGACAGAGCTCACTCAACAAAATACAAAAAAATCGTTTTATTATTATACATTTAAGTAGATTTGAAGTTTTTCACCCAATTCATTGCATGAACTTAGAGTTATGTGCTTTTTATTATGAAAAGCGGCTGGAATAGATCATGTTAATGTTAGTATTATTCAAGATTGTTTTCTTGTTATTGGACACATCTTGCTGGACCTTATTGCAGACTTGGCATGTACCACACATTTGTTAATAGTAATAGTTTGTTGATACCAGAACGATCGGAATATCGGGAAAGTCATTCTTGTGAAACTGCGTTGAATTTGATTTTAGCGAAGTGGGACGATAACTTGTAGTGTAAAAATAAGTTTTCTTTTTTTTTTACCTAAAACGCACTTTTGAAACAATTTCTAGACCCTTATTGTGACGATCAATCAAGCGCTTTGGAATTACGAGTACTGCATATGAATGGTATGAAAGCTATTTGTGTGAAAGGACTCAACGGACTGTTTTCAATGAACCTGTTTCAAGTCCCGTGGGAAATAACCTTGGAGTGCCCCAGGGAAGCGTATTAGGGCCTCTTAAATTTATTATGTATATTAACGACTTGCGACGAGTTTTACGATTTTGCGACATTAATTTTTTTTCAGACGATACTGTGATATTCATTGCAGCTAAGGATTTAGAAGTTGCCTTTCCACACTTGAATGAAAATTTGCGATCTCTAAGTAGAAAGTTGAAGTGTTAGCAGTTGAAATTGAATACAAGTGAAACCAAATTCATGGTAATTTCGCGGAATCGAGTAAATGATAACGTCTCTATTGTAATTGATGATGAGATTGTTGATCGTGTTTGGGAGATTAAATATTTTGGCGTGATTATTGATGACAAACTTAAGTTCAACTCTCACATTGACAGTGGCATCAAGAAAACTGCCAATAAGTATGGAATTTTATGCCAATTGAAAAACGCATGAACTATTGCCAGTAAAATACAGCTATACAAATCAATCATCGCTCCTTATCTAGACTTTTGCCCTTGCATTTTATTTCTGGCAAATGAAACACAAATATCGAGATTACAGCGCTTGCAGAATAAAATAATGTGTTTGATTTTGAGATTTAATAGATTCCCTTCCTCAACAGCATCAAGGATGATTTGAAATGGTTGTAGGTGAAGCAAAGAATTGTTTATTTGACAATGGTGTTCATTTATAAAGTAGTTAACGGTATGCTGGCTCGATATTTGTGTGATCGAATTGAAAGAGGAAGTGATTTATTTTAACTGAGGAAGCTGTCAAAGTTTTCATTGCTCGTTTTCTAGTCTCTACATACAATTTTCACACTGCCGTACTCTATCGGAACTATAAACTCAATACTTTCATCTCCTCATCTATCGTATAAAATAACCACTCTAAGTCTGTTATTTGAAACTTAGCATCTTCAACTATGTAAAATAGCGGGAACGGTGGTGTAGGGGTAAGCGTAATTGCCTCTCATCCCAGCAGGCCTGGGTTCAATCCCAGCTCTGAGGCATAACATCTCTGATCACGCCTTCCATCGGAAGGGAAGTAAAACCGTTGGGTTCATGAGTTGAAGGGTCGATAAGGGTCCAGGTGTGGGAGCTGCCTTCCTGGCACGTCGGTAGCATTGGTGCTCAGCACGGAAAACAAGATCGGCGGAAACCAAATCAAAGGAAACAAAAAAACTATGTAAAATCGTCAATTTCACCCAGAAGTAATACAAACAAAATAGTTAAGGTATGAAATGTTTGCTTGTTTCTTCTTCTTCTTCTTCTTATTCTTATTCTTCTTCTTCTTCGTGTTTCAAGCTTATTGCTTATCGCATATTAGCTTATTGCGTGCTCTCAACTTAGTGTTCTAGATGCACTTCCACAGTTATTAATTGAGAGCTGCCGATGCCTGCACCATTTTTGCATTTGTATAATTGTGTGGCAAGTACAATCACCCTCTATGCCCAGGGAAGTCGAGAAATTGTCCAAGCCGAAAAATTCCTAGACCGAACCGGGAATCGAATCAGTCGCCTCCAGCATGGTCTTGACTTGTACCTGTGATTTTACCGACTGAGCTAAGGGACGCTCCAGTTTAACTAGCTTTTATCAATTTCTATTAACGGAAAATGTCGTATTAACTTAAGGATTTAAATACGTTCGAAAATTTTGGTGTTTTTGAATGAAAAATATTGTTTTATCCAATGAATAAAGACTTCTGTCTTGCTAACAGAATTTTAAGCAGTAGTAAGTGCCTACGTTGTGTGAAATGAATTAAAAATTTACATTTTGGTAATTTAACAGCTCCAGTATCTAATAGGCTGTTCATAAACTTCGTATGCAGTTTTTTAGAGCTCCCTCTCCCCCTGAGTAGACATTTCATTTTTTTTATTTGTATAGACTGTAAACACTTAAGTCACCTGCATCCACCTCCTCTCTTTTAGATGCCTTTGTGGTTGAAGAACAACCCCTAATATTCAAAACCCATTTATCTGTATACGAGCGACTACTCTTAGAACCATAAAACAGTACAGTGTGAAATTATTGATGCCAGCAAAAATTTAAAACTTCACAAATGAAACATTCTTTAAAATTTAAATGTCTGATGCTCTGAATTAAGCAATGTTCGTTTTATTTCAACTGCACATACTTGATATACATAGGTGCTGATAATAAGAAAACTCATACTAAGGCGATTCGTCCCACCTGAGGCCCAATTTGTAACAATTACTAGAAACTCACCTGGTTGTCATTGACGCATGTTCCTTTCATTCATCGGTCGGTGCTGCGTTGTCATAAAAATCTCATCGGTTTGATAATATTAATGATAATAAATTAACTACTATAGATAGAATAAAAGTTGATAACATTGAAAATACGCATACGTTCTGGCTCAACAAAAAAAGCAAACGAAAAACTTCTTCTCCTACCGCTCTCGTGCAAAAAAATAATAATAATCTTGCACTGCTCACTAGAACAACTTCTCTCCGCCACTACTACCACTACTGTCGACGTCCGGCCCTGGTGACCTGATTTCGTTCGGCTTGTTCCTTCTCGCGAAGTTCTTTGATCGCTCCGACACTTCCCCACATCACTTTGGCTGTCACCTGGGTGGCCCCGGTCACTTGGGAAGCCGTCCCCCCGTTGGCGGTGGATCCGTTAGCGTTTTCATTGTTGCCGCCACCAGTGCCGGTGGCATTCCGGGCGTTGCCGGCCCGGGTTGAGCTGGACCGATTGCCACGAGTTCCATGGGCATTGGCCGCATAGGTGGCATTCACGTAGTTATTGTTTTGATCTTTTTCACGCTCACAATTCTTGCACTGGTACGACATTTTCTTTTCCTGCGAACACGATTCGTCACACACCTGAGCAGATAAAATTGCACCTTAACACCTCCGTGAAGCCGCGTTGCAAAAGCCTTATGCAATAAACACCACACCGATCGGACCCCGTTTGCAGAATCTCGCGAGTAGTTCGTCAAGACAAGTTCGTCGTCTTCCAGATGCAAGTGCGCATTGAAGTCTCGCGAGCCCAAAAATGCTGTGAGCCACTACCACACTGGCAAAACCTGACACGATCGCTCCAACAACCGACGGTCGATATAGGTAAAGCTCTATCTTTGCGCGAGGTTTGCGATCTGGCTCTTTCTTCCTCTTCACCCGGAGGTCTCTCGCTCTGGAATGTTATCTCCGTTGTTGACACACACGGCACCATAGCATTCAGACCGCTTTGCCAGAGAAGAGAGAGCTCACCCAAAACCTCTAGGCCACGAAAAACAAAAACAAATAAGAAACCTGTACAACAAAGCCGCATCCAAACCGAACGGATTAGAATTGTTCAGCTGCTGAACTTGATGATCACCGCAGATGTGTGTGAGAGGGAGAGAGAGAGCGGTCTTCGCGATCAAGTTGCTGTCCCAACCAAGCACAGGTGTGCGGCATTTTTCTCATTTTATCTCGCTCTTTTTCTCCCTAGCTACTACAGATTGTGGTTTCGCCTGTGGAATCACCTGTTTGATCTTTAAAAAGCTCGCCAACCTATGCATAAGCTGTATGAGCATTCAGCGCTCTCGCGGGGTGGTATGTGTGTGACCAAGTTTGCCTGACCGATGGGTCGTTGAACTTTGATACTACTTTGGCGAAAGCTTTTCCCATTTTTCTTTATGTCTGGTTTCTTTCCGGGTTTCGTTGTCTTTGTTTGAGGGTTTGGAAATCCCCAAGTATCTAACCTATAGAGGTGGTGCATCGTGGCGTCATTGTCTAAATGGAAGCTTATACGCTCGGGGGTTTGGGTTGATTGGAAGCTTTCTTTGCGGGTAAATCATAGAGGGGCTGGCTTTTAGCGGGGTTGAAAGCGACCGCCATTCTACATCTATTTCCCATGTTCATGTATCAATCATTCGTGCTTTTCCATTTTCGTCAGAGGCAGATTTTTATTGTTTATTTTCGATATCGAAAAACTTGATGCATTGAATGGCAGTTGTCAATACCCGTCCCAAATATTGTGTCGTTTACTTTGAATTTACTCATTTGGCTACCACCTGGACCATCTTAGAATTAATCGACTTCATAAAACCCTCGGACTATAATGAATTTAAAAAAATCTGAGTTGGAGTACACAGCAAAAAAATAATTTTGATATCACGTCAAAGTGGATGCACTACAATCATGTCAAAAATCTCATGTAATTTGTAAGGCCACAAAATAAACAAATGCAGTAAAAGCAGCGGAATGTCAGTTCATGCACTGCATTAATGATAATTTTGTCCTTTTTGGCAAGTAATATTACACCATATTTTCGACACGATTGAAGTGCATTGAAGTGATGTGATATCAGAATTAATTTTTTGCTGTGCAGGAGTTTATAAAACGCCCTTTTTGCATTTCTTTGAATATGACGTTTATTTAAATGCAACAATAATGGACAATCGAAGAGTACTCTAATGCGCCAATTAAACAGCTGTCAACTGTTTAGAATCAGTAATAAAAACAAAATGCTGAAAACCTTTCTTCCTATGTAATTTTGTGCGTCATTGTGAGAAACATTCAAGTGATATAAAACCTAGCCAGGCTGGGTTGTTCTATTATAATGCATGAAGCTATGTTTTCAAAAGCCTGTCTCATTTGAATGAATGGTATTAAATGTTACATTTTTTGTAAAATGATTAATTTTTTTATTTACTACGGTCCACCCACGGGTAATATGCTTCATTGTTTATCGTCGAATCCACGATTAACATAAATGCTAAATTGATGAGAAATCCAAGTATTTTATGAGATCCTATTTCTCTGCTCTCGCAAAACACGATGCGCTCTATCGCGGCGCAACCTGAGTATGAGCATGAGCATGAGCATTGACGATCATAAATTTCAGTGGTGATTGACCAGATTTAGCGAAATTTGCACAAAAAACTACATTAATTGGGCTTGAGACTAGCAATCCATTATCAGTGTACAACATCCGGAGAATACATATTTTTGGGGTCCATAACGACACTTGCCACGTCTTTACGGTCATCGGGGAGGGAAGGAATTGTTATTTCAACAACCGTTGCTACTAGAGACCGATCTGCATCTCCACGTTTGTCACGGGAAGGACGTTTTTGTTAGTGTGAAGGGGGTAAATTAAATCTGGATTCACATTGGAAAGTGATGCGATCTTTTAAGGGGGTAGTCCACTCTGGAAATTTCAAGAAAATCTTTTTTTTTTTGGCTTAAAAAATATAATACTTTGGAATGTCTACTTTGACATAGACTTGCCCGCAAGTCCGCAAGTGACATCGTTCCAAAGTTATAGGCCGATTAGTGGACTCGAGTCCAGACGCTCCAAGTGCGCTAGGTGAGCGCTCGGAGTACCCGCCCGTTACCGGCGATTATCTCTAAACGATGTATTCAAAATTAGCGGTGCTGTATTTTAGAAACGGCTTATTCGATTTAAACGGCGATTAAATTTTCGAGTTAAGTACCTTTTTTTCTAGTCTTGTATTTTCAAAGGAATCAAAAATGGATTTTTGGTGCTAGCTTTTATCTCCAATTTTAGGGTACAAAAACGGACTGTTGTTTTTTTTTTCAGAACGCCGCCAAATTTTTATTTTTAAACCAAATAAAAAAACAGCTACGTACAAGACTGGGTCATCTATCAGAGAATAAACACAAAAAAAAATCGTTGTTCCAGCTCCAGTGGTGTGACCGCCAGACGTCCCGCCCCGCGACGACTCAGACGGGAGGTCTCCTGGAAAACCTGGTGCAGCGGCTACAAGAGACATCCAATCGCGCCAAAAAAAAAATCTCAATTAAAGAGGACATTTCAATTGATAAACCATGCATTCCTTTTTTTTAATTGATCGTTATTTACGCTCAAAAAAAAAAATCGTGAAAATGACCTATTTTTCATGCCGCCAGAGTGGACTACCCCTTAAAACCTGTAAAGCAAATGACGCGACCATATGAACTCAGTAATGTAGAGAGGCTTGGGTTTTAATCCACGATCTTCTGCTCAGTAAGCAAAACCGGTCGCTCTAAGGCCACCGTGCCCCTTTCATCACAACAAGCTACGACCGACGATCGTTCATTATCGGTTACAAGAAGCTATTACAATAAAATGAAATCATCCAAAGGAGTTAACAATGTCTTCCAAACCGATTCAGGCGTACGTCACATTTGTCTAAATATACTTATTACTTTTCTGAATAGTTCCTCCAATTTCTGTTATTAACGATTTTCTACAATAGAAGCCTGGATAGATTAACTTAGTAATGTAATGAGGCTTGGGTTTTAACCCATGATCTTCTAATCATTAAGCAAAAACAGGTGCTCTATAACCAGCGATCCTCAATTGTCATCCCGCCCACTCATGTCAACACCACCATCAGATAGGGGAAATTTTCATCTAACTGATAGCGGCGCAGCACCTGCGGGCGAGCCACTAGCCACACCAAACCGACCATCAAACGCACTGTCAACAAAAGCAGATACGTCCCTTCGAAAATGCAATCGAGAAATGTATAATACGCCCATTACACATGCCAATGTATTGACAATAAATTGACATACTGACAATATTATTAAAAAGATGATATTGATGATGATGATTGATGACAAGTATTGACGAAAAGCTAATTTTGATTTCACTTTGTCAATACTCAGAATACATTGACAAAAAAACCAGTAAATTTTGCTATCCGTATATCATCAATATACGAATATTGAAAACATTAATGGCAATACGTTTGAAGTCATTTAACCTCAATGTATTAAAGTCAATATTACTTGTCTCAATTTCCCTTCACAGTAAAAACCCATATTGATCCACCGGGCAGGTGAATAGAACCTTTGTTACACAGTATAATCTCATTTTTGATATTATCCATAGATATACGAGGCCTTAATTGATATTTTTATTTTTATTGGTCTCAGTTTCTGCACTGTTCAATTGAACAGCAATTGCTAGTTTGAATTGGAGCCCAAATCATAATTCAATAATCAATAGATTTATGTCTTCACGTTTATTTGCTAACATGACAATAATTTTAAGATATAATTGGGGCTTATCTATGTGGAGCTAATATGAGTTTTACGTAGTGCGAAGTGTATATAAATCACTTTCTTCTTCATGACATACAACTGGAGCTTTATGACTTTATACTTAATCTGATTTATTATACTTTTATACTTTATACTTTCGGCACAATCTTATTATATGCAATCTTATTATATTGCAATAATATTTGACGAACCAATAAAGTTAAATAGTCAATCAGTCCGATTCTCTCTTTCGTGAATAACCCGACTGCAAATTAATTTCCCATTCAGTGTGTTGATTCAGGCGCAAGCTAACTATAGTCGCTTTATTTATAGTCTGACGGATAGAATTTCGATCTATCAAAAAGCGTGAATTGGTTCCAACCAACCAACAATTGAAATGGAACTATCAAGTTTTATAAACAAAACGTTTCCTCGCCAATCGAACGCAAATTACCGGCATCATCGGATAGGGAAATCTTTCCCCAACCCAAAGATGGTGTTAGTGTGCGTAGGCGTGCCTTAAGTCACGTGAAAACGGATTCCGGAAGTTTTGTTCGCAATAGCTGATGTGCTCTGTTCTGTTGTTGGTCGTGATTTGCTCGATTGGTTCCACTATTTGACAGCTCAATTGGTTCCCGAGATTCTCTCCGCCAGGCTATGAATATAGCGACTATAAAACTAACATCATCTTCTGTCGAACTGTCGTGCGAGCTTAGCGAGAAATTCGTTTATGTTGCCGTGGTAAATCAAAGAGAAAGTCTATGAAGAGAATCGTTCAACGAGGATAGGCCCTTTTCAAATGTTACGTGAGAATACAGATTTAAATTCGAAAAAAATGTGGCATCACTGCCTAAGGCACCCCCAATAGCTACGCCATATTTGTTTCCCGATGTACCAGTTCTAATCGCGATTTTTAAAAATGAGGGTAATGTACAGACCAAGATTTAAAGTGCCAGTTACACTATCCTCCTTGTGAATATATTAGCATGTGTAACGTTCGCTTTAGATGCATAGATGTTTAGATGTATGGGCAAAAACAGCGCGGGGTGCAAGCAATTTCTTTCCTTTATTCGACGTCGGTCTCTGTTCCGCAATCTAGTGCCAATCACCGACGGACATCGATTGCCATTCATTGACGGCAATCGAATGTGCAGAAAGGCAGCTTCCACACCTGCGTAGGATATCGCACCCATTCAACACACATGGGCCGGGACCAGCGGGTTTACTTCCCTTCCGAAGGAAGACGTGACCAGAGATTTTTATGCCTCAGAAAAATCCCACCGACCTCGGCTGGGATTGAACCCAGACCCATCGGGGTGATATAAAGCAGTCACGCTTACCACTACACCACCGGCGCCGGCTTTGAATCAAGCTATTTCTAAACAACCCAAATTTGAGTAGGATCTACTAATATCCACCAAAATTGAGTAAAGTTGGGACTGACAAGATGGTGAATGAACACCGGAATCCGAATGTTATTGGTCGGTCTATTGGTACTACTACTAGACTGTGTAAATTTTTTGTAAATTTTCCTCATTTTCCAGCGGATTATTTAGGATTTTATTTGGGTTGATCTCATCGGCCGTGCACAAATTTGAAGGGACAACATCTGACTGGTCCTATAGAGCTTTTCGACGTCTAATCGGCGCACACTACTGTACCATTTAAATCCAACGAGTACGAGCAAGAGGGAAACACATTAGTGGAAAAAAAACCGTCGATTTATAAATACACCGTGATAGATAGAGAAAGATGATTAAGCATCGAAAAGATCTATTGGAAAACGTAGGGTAGGATGGTTCAAAACGCACCCCTGGGGTAAAATGGCCCTGCGCTGTTTTTCATAGCTTTCCGATTGTCAATTCGTGAATTTAACAATCAGCATTGCTAGTTCAATGCTTGAACTAACATTCTGGCACATGATATTTCCAGAATTAGTAATGGAAAAGCAACCAAAAACTGCACGGGGCTATTTTACCCCAGGGATGCGTCACAAGACCTGTAACGAACGCTTTAGCGTATTGTCATTAATGTTTTCAATATTTATATATTGATAATATTGTAAGGAAAATTTACAATATGATGTTTGTCAATATATTGACATGTGCAATTGGCGCTTAAGAACAATCTTCAACTGGAACGTACTCACCAAATCAATATATCCGGGAGCGCATTCCCGATGCTAATTTTTCTTTAGTCATTTTTAAACAATTCCTCCTCCAGTGATTCCAACCGCACAATAACTAAATATTCAGAGTTGGTTGGAAATGCTAACATGAAGCTTTAGTGTGATGATTTATTATCTAGAGAATGATCTTTAGAAGAGGGTAGGTGGATAGTTCCGTTAGAGTACGGCAGTATGAAAATTGAATAGAAGTTGAAAATGAGCGAAGGGCCATCAATGCGACAGTTTTTGAAGATAGACGCACATTTTTGCCTAACCCGTACGATGTACGCGGAGACTTGAAGTATGTCTCCAAGTCCACAGGCAAAAATGTGCGTCCCTCTTTTTGCTCATAAACTGACTGCGGCTGTGGAATAGTTCTAGCGACGTTTTCATCACTACCTAAAACCCCACGTTGCGAGAGCATTTCCAGTCGATGGTGTGTTATAATGCAGTTCTTCTTTAACCAACTATTGTGTTGCTCCTCTCGTCATGACCAACGTGATCATCTCAGAGAGAGAGAGCAGTAGGGTGGTTGTTGCGTGCTGTACCATCATCAGCATTGTTGACGGCTACTCCCGCCTTGAGTTTTTTCCTTTGGTTTGTTTTTTCCGTCGATCTTGTTTTCCGTGCTGAGCACCAATGCTACCGACGTGCCAGGAAGGTAGCTCCCACACCTGGACCCTACATCTATCGACCCATCAACTCATGAACCGGGGACCAACGGCTTTACTTCCCATCCGAAGGAAGGCGTGATCAGAGATGTTATGCCTCAGAACATCCCGGCGGCGCCGACTGGGATTGAACCCAGGCCTGCTGGGGTGAGAGGCTTACCACTACACCACCGGCGCACAAAAGCAATGCACATCGCAAAAACCTAATAATAGATCAGCGCGATCGATTCACACCGGCAACAAAGGGAAACGAGAGCATACAAGGCACCTAAGCAACAGGGGGGGGGGGGGGTAACATCAGCACAAACCATTCTAAATCAAATTATCGCACCCGGGACACAAAACCATTAAAATGCGAGCACTGAGAAACTACACGCCAGCACAAAGATAGCCCGAGCTCTAAAAAATAAATAAAATCACGCAGCGGAGCAAAAACACACAACCGTTCTCCAACGCGGACTTCCCCAGCTCTTTTGGCGGGATTCTCCGTTTAAGAAAATCTACTGGTACTTTTTCATGATGCGCATTATGTTGTTGGAGATGCCCTGTTTATTCGTCTTCAGAAACTGCAGGTCAACGTCGGGGATCGGGCCATCAAAGTCCACAGTCGCCGTTCGACATCTAATTTATCAGAACATGCTTTGATAAGCAATTTGTATATAGTATATTAGGTTTATATAGTATTTGTAGGTTAGTTGTACTTGTAAATAGTAGTTATAAGTAGTCTCCTTTATCAAATTTAAAGCAAACCAATCCCACCAAGGTGGTCATTCTTAAAACAGGCCTGATAGGACTTGGAACTGTTATTAATAATAATTGAAATTTCAAAGGAACTAAAGTTGAAAAGACGCATGAGAGGTGACACGTAGACAGTTGTTGTTATTCACATCGTCGTGATCACAGTCCGCATCGTGCTCTCTTGCCGTGCGGATCTATTTGCTTTTTGCTTAAGGAAGTGTTACTACTACCTAAAGCTACAACAAATTTAAACAGCACTTTTCAGTGCTCAACCTGTAAAAATTTTCTACCTTGTTCAACTCTTATTCCTCTTCGATCCTTGTTTGGACCCTACCCGAGGTAATCCTTCTTGGATATCGATTTGGAAAATTCCTCTTCGATCCTTCAGATTCTTATAGTAATCTGCTTGGAAGTCGATTTGGATAAAAATTTACTGCCGCCATGGCGCCTAAACGCAAAAGAAAGGGGCAAACTCTTGACCCCCCTTCTGATGAAATTAATTTGAGTAATCAATTTGATTTGCTCACGGATGATGAGAATGATCCATCATCCAAGAAAAATTCTAGTAAACTTTCCCGGCTTAATGCCAAGAAGGAAAAGATTCCCCCTATTGTGATAACCACTACCGATTTCCATGCTCTTCGCATGGAACTTTTGAATTTCGTGAAAGTTAAGTTTTCACTACAAATTGGACGTCGGGGTGAATGCCGTGTATTGGCTGAAACCTTGGACGGATTTAAATGTCTTCTCAAGTATCTTACTGAGAAGAAGCACACATTTTTTACTTACGGCACCAAAACTGAACGTGTGTTCAAGGTTGTCATGAAAGGACTGCCCAGTGGTGAATCCCTGGATCAGATCAAAGATGAACTGGCAAAATTACTTGGAGTTGTGCCACTCCAAGTAATCAAAATGAAAATGAAATCCCGTCCTGGCGATTCGCGCAACGGGATTTCTAATGATTTTTATTTAGTTCACTTCAAATCTAGTGAACTAAACAACCTTAAGGCCTTAGAAAAAGCTAGCCTTATGCTCCATGTCCGAGTGAAGTGGGAACACTTCAGGAAGACTGGAGGAAATTTCCAAAACCTCACCCAGTGCCGTAAGTGCCAGGGATGGGGTCACGGAACTAAAAATTGCTACATGCCAGCTAAATGCATGAATTGTGGTGATTCCTCTCACGCAAAGGACGACTGTCCTGTGAAGGAAGATCCTAAGAAATTTAAATGTTCAAATTGTGGTGAAAACCACAAATCCAATTTTTGGGAATGTAAGACTCGCAAAGCGATCCTACAATCTCGTTCTAACCGTCAGGTAGAAAACGCTCCACGTTTCCGACCAGGTACAAATTCCTCTGCTGTTAACAACGGTCAGCGAGGAACAAATTCTACATTCGTACCCGTAGGTACAAATATCTCCCCTGCTTCAAATGTTTCATCTGTACCTACTCCCCTCGCTGCTAACAATGTTCAGCGAGTTAATGGAGCTACCTATGCTGCTATTGCAGCGGGTAGAAATCAAAATACTAACCACCGTTCTAACGGAAATTTTGACAATTTTGACTTAGGAAGCATTACTGCCCCTAAAATGGAATTTTTACAGAAATCATTAATTGACATGATTTCTGATATGCTTAAATCTAACTCCATGTTTGATGCTATTCAAACTGGAGTAAAATTTGCAAATAATATTGTCATGACTTTAAAATTCAGTAATGGATTTTAAAGCATTAAATATTGTAAATTGGAATGCTCGATCTCTTAAAGATAATGAAGACGAGCTATTTAACTTTTTGCGAGTTCATAACGTGCATATTGCCGTTATAACTGAAACGTTCCTTAAACCTGACCATAAGGTTAAGAAGGACGCAAATTACTTGATTTATAGAAATGATCGTCTTGATGGACCCTGTGGTGGCGTTGCCATCATTATTCATAGACGAATCAAACATAAAATTCTTTCTTCATTTGAAACCAAAGTTTTTGAAACTTTGGGAGTTTCTGTTGAAACAAAATTTGGACAACTTACGTTTATAGCTGCCTATTTGCCATTCCAATGCGTAAGCCAGAAAAAGAATTTTCTCAAGGGTGACCTCCAGAAACTTACCCGTCATAGGTCTAAATTCTTCATTATTGGTGATTTTAATGCAAAACACCGCTCATGGAATAATGCTCAAAGCAATTCCAATGGTAATATTCTGTTTGATGATTGTTCTGCAGGTTATTACACTATTCAATATCCAAACAGCCCAACATGCTTTTCTTCTGCAAGAAATCCCTCCACTATTGATTTGGTCTTAACTGATTCATGTCAACTTTGTAGCCAATTGGTTACCCATGCTGACTTCGGTTCTGATCACCTTCCAGTAACTTTTGAAATATCCCAAGAAATAATTTGTAATCCCAACAGCTCTACTTTCAATTACCATAGAGCTGATTGGGAGCAGTATCGAACATTTATGGAATATAACTTCGATCCAAACATTCCTTTGCAAACCAAAGATGAAATTAATTATGCTCTTGAATCTCTGACTACTTCTATAGTCGAAGCAAGAGCTGCTTCAGTACCAAAATGCGAGGTTAAATTCGATTCAATTATAATAGACGATGATCTTCAGCTCTTGATCCGTCTTAAAAATGTCCGTAGGAGACAATATCAAAGAACACGCGATCCTGCCATGAAAGTTATCTGGCGGGATTTGCAAAAACAAATTAAAAAGCGATTCTCTGCCCTGAGGAACAAAACTTTTGAAAATAATATTTCTAAATTAGACCCGAGTTCCAAACCCTTTTGGAAACTCACAAAAATTTTGAAAAAACCTCAAAAGCCTATTCCAGCGCTTAAAGAAGGTGGTAAAATTTTGATCACAAATTTGGAAAAAGCTCAGAAACTTGCTAAGCAATTCGAGAGTTCCTATAATTTCAGTTTGGGTCTTACTAGTCCTATTGAGAATCAGGTTGCTCGGGATTTTCTGAATATTTTCTCTCGGGAAAATATTTTTGATGATTCCTGGGGGACTGATTTGGACGAAGTAAGGTCTATAACTAAAAAATTTCAAAATATGAAAGCTCCAGGTGATGATGGAATTTTCTATATCCTCATCAAAAAACTCCCAGAGAGTACCTTGTCTTTCTTGGTAAAATTATTTAACAGATGTTTCCATTTGGCATACTTTCCTGATAAATGGAAAAATGCAAAAGTTGTTCCAATTTTGAAGCCGGATAAAAATCCAGCTGAAGCTTCTAGCTACCGTCCAATAAGTTTGCTTTCTTCAATAAGTAAACTTTTTGAAAAGATAACTTTGAATAGAATGATGCTTCACATCAATACGAACTCAATTTTTGCAGATGAGCAGTTTGGATTTCGCCATGGGCATTCAACTACTCATCAACTCTTAAGAGTTAACAATTTAATTCGTTCAAACAAATCTGAAGGCCACTCAACTGGAGTTGCTCTTCTAGACATAGAAAAAGCATTCGACAGTGTTTGGCATGAAGGTTTGATTGCTAAATTGAAAAAGTTTAATTTTCCACTTTATATTATGAAATTAGTTCAAAATTATTTAACTGACAGAACTCTTCAAGTAAATTATCAAAATTCCAAATCTAATCGACTACCTGTTAGGGCAGGAGTTCCTCAGGGTAGCATTCTTGGGCCTATATTGTATAACATTTTCACTTCGGACCTCCCTGATTTGCCTCAGGGTTGCCACAAATCTTTGTTCGCTGATGACACAGGCATTTCCGCTAAAGGAAGAAGTCTTCGTGCTATTTGCAACAGACTGCAGAAAAGTTTAGATATTTTCTCTTCTTATTTACAAAAATGGAAGATTTCTCCCAACGCTTCTAAAACTCAACTTATAATATTTCCACATAAGCCTAGAGCTTCGTTTTTGAAACCTAGTAGTAGTCACATAGTCACTATGAACGGAGTTCCAATTTCCTGGTCAAACCAAGTGAAATATCTTGGATTAATACTTGACCAAAAATTAACTTTTAAAGATCACATTGAGGGCATTCAAGCCAAATGTAACAAATATATAAAATGTTTGTATCCTCTTATAAACAGGAAATCCAAACTTTGCCTGACGAATAAACTTCTAATATTTAAACAAGTTTTTAGACCGGCCATGCTTTACGCTGTGCCAATATGGTCTAGTTGCTGCACTACCAGGAAAAAAGCACTTCAAAGGATTCAGAACAAAATTCTGAAAATGATTTTGAAGTTGCCTCCCTGGTACAGTACAACCGAAGTACATAGAATTTCGAATGTTGAGACTTTAGCACAAATGTCCAACAAAATAATTAATAATTTCAGGCAAAAATCGTTGCAATCCTCAATTGCAACGATTAATTCCCTTTATACTTAGATAAGATTTAGTTTTAGTTTTTAGTTTTAAGATATCAATTGTTATACTGACATGCAGGTTAAAAAACCTGTTTAAAATACTGAATTGCCAAGACATGAACAATGTAAAAAACACTTAGATATATATCATAACAATTAAGGCTGGTACGTTACTGCAGTAACTGGAGCACCTAGGTTAAAATGAAATGTAATTTATTTTGAATTTGGAACAAATAAAGAGTTAAAAAAAAAAAAAAAAAAAAAAAAAACATCGTCGTGATTGTGCGCTGCTAAATTTGTCGATTTTTTATCACACGGGCTATCGTTATTCGTTTTTTTCCGTTCGGTATACCTGTAATATTGTACTGGTTGTTAGTGGAAAGTGCAGTTCGTTGCGATAATCGTCTAATTAGAGCATATTTTGTGTTGTGAAAACAGTGAAAAAGTTATCCAATCCGACATAGCATTGGGCGATCATGAGAATCCAATTCCTCTTTGCGTATTAGAGCATCTCCACCGCTGTTTCTAAAACACTTTTGGAAACTGAGTCAGCATGACTTCCGCCTGTGACCAATGCGCTAAACCAGTTAAAGGCGATGAAGAATCCATCTCCTGCATGGCTTTTTTGCGACAGGATGATTCACCTAAAGTGCGGGTGCTGTTTCGAACGCCTTTGGATACGGTTGTGTTTTAAGTTTGTTCTCTGTTTTGTGTGTGCGTCCGGGAAGTTTTAGAATAGAGAAAGAAAACGTGATTCAACATGTTTGCAAGCATCAGAAGAGATGTCGCGATCTGCGTTGTCTGATTTTCTCCCGGACCAGAAATTAGTGCCATCGCGAGTGATAATTTTTAATTTCAGTTTATGTTTATGTTCAGTGAAAATTCCGTGTCACAGAATTGCTCACCGAGTTTCCTTTTTCTGCCGTTCGACAACGACGGGTTTGCGAGAGAAAAATAAGCATCGGGAATGTGCTCCCGGATGTATTGATTTGGTGAGTACGTTCCAGTTGAAGATTGTTCTTATACATATCTCGATTGCATTTTCGAGGGGACGTTCGGAGAGCTTTGAGATTTAGGCGTTGTTGCTATCGCGGGCAGATGAGTTGGTCGCCGGTAAGGGCCAGTAAGTGCTGCCAGCAGATTAATCAAGAGGTATTCGAAACAAAATTGATAAGAAATGTCCATTCAAATCGATTTAATACAGTTGAACAAATTTCAAAACTATATACGTGCCAGATTTGGAAATAATATTTTTTGAATCTGGAAGTGTGTTTATGATACCATTATCCATTTGATAAAGGTAGAGTGAACATGCGGAGCTTATTGTAAGTAAAAGTGACCTCGGAGTGGTCGTGAATTACCAGGCATTCTGAAATGGGTCACTGGAGCTGCAATAGAGCTAACACCTTCTAACTCCCGGACTAAACCTGCTTTAATTTAAGGGTAATAAAAAGCAGTTTTCTTCCATAATAACACTGCCGGACAGTGGGGGTTAGATTGTACACACACACACACACACACACACACACACACACACACACACACACAACTAAAGTTGAAAAGACGCATCTGTGTCACTTGATAAGTAATACATGTAAACCACACAAATTCAAGAAATATAAATCATTTAAACTCAAAAAAAAAAAGTTCGCAACAAATAACGCAATCTTACCGCTCTATCGCAGCGCAACCCGAATTGATAAAAGTAGACCATCCTCTAGTTTCATCTAGCTTGTCTTCGAAAAGCTCATCGATCGGAATCCTTTTATTTTTATGAGCATGCCAAATACCGAACGCCAGATCAGCGTTGATTTGTTTTCCGAACGAATCCGAAAGCTCACGCAAGTTTGTTAATGCGATTGCGGACGAGCAACTTGTTTGGAACTCTAATGCAAGGGGAGCTTCAATGCGAAAGGAACTATTTATTATTTACTATTTTTTTTACATATAGAGGAAATGGCTCTAATGTTGACCTGTGGATCTATGATTGGGCCTATCTCTAAAAATCTGCTATTTCTAGATAGAGCTGGAATTAGGGCGTAACAGCTTTTGTAAACAATGACTTCTATCGATGATTTCTAGGAATTTAAGGCACTTCCACGCAGACCAGCCTAACCATCGGATAGGGGAAGTCTTTCCCTACCCGATGAGGATGTTGGTTTGCGTGGGCGAGCCTTGAATTTCTAGAAATCATCAAGAGAAGTCATTGTTTACAAAAGCTGTTAGGCCCTAATTCCAGCTCTATCTAGATTTATCAATTTTATCTAGATGAACGCGTCATTGGGATGGTACTAATGGATATTTTTGGTCGCTATTTAAAATTTAGTCGATTGTTGAATTTGTGTATGGGCCCAAGTTAGGGGCTTAAGGCGACATTACAGCCAGTGAACGCTCAGAGTCCATGACAACCCTTTGTTGTATTTGATTCCCTGAAACACACATATTATACTATTTGTTCTACGGATGTTTAAGGTCTACCGCATCGTTTATTACATTCAATATTGTTGCAGTGTAAAATCACTTCATTCTTCAACCAAATATACAAAGCAATTAATGTTCATGATTTTGTGGAAGACTGTTAGGTGACATCTCAAAGTTTATGATAAGCATTTATATCACAAATCACAATTTTGCTATATTCCTTGTTAAATTTAAATGTTCCCTCATTTCACATCCGTTGATCCATTCTGAACGGCGTTAAGAAAATATCCGGAGATGAGCATTTTATTATGAGGCAACTAGGAACTCTAGACCATCATACAAAGATAATGGACTTACGTCGAAATATCGTAAAACACCTCAGAAACAACATAGGAGACTTTTGGGAGACTAGTAGTGATTCTTGACTGGATAAATACGAAGCGTTATACCCCGTACAGGCTATGCCATGGCTTATATCATGTAATATAGGCTGTCCTGCAATGAGCACTCATACATCTTGTTTTCACTGGAAATCCTATGTATGAGTGCTCATTTCAAGACAGCCTATATTTAAAGATATAAACTATAGTCTGTCCGGGGTATTAGATAGAAAAAGTACAAGGGATTTCAATAGAAGCAATCAACGGCGGCAGTGAGCAATGGTTAGAGCTGTCCAATTATTCCTTACAAATTTAAAATCAATATTAAACTAAATACGTCCCAGGTTTGATAAGAATATTTTCAAACCTGAAAGTGTGTATCTAATACCAATAACCATTTGATAACGGTGATGCATACATGCGTGGCTTATTGTAAGTGAAAGTGACCTCGGAACGGTTCTCAACTTAGTGTTATAGATGCACTTCCACAGCTATTAATTGAGAGGTTACTAAGCCAACCAATGCATACAATTGTATGTTGTGTGGCACGCACAATGATACTATATACCCGTGGAAGTCTTAACATTTCCAACCTAAAATATTTCCTCGACCAGACTGGGAATCGAACCAGCTGACTACCTGTAAATATTGCAATGCAACTTTGATCAAATTTACACAACCAGGAAATTTGCGGATCTTTCGGGTCTACCGGCGGGTCATTTGGTTTCTACTCAGAACCAATTACCAACATTTATATAACAAAAATCTGGTGGCCACTTAGAAGCAATGATCAGCTAATAAATAAATAAATCGCCACTTTACTACATTCCATTAGGTATCACATCAATCAAGGCCTACTTTGATTAAATGCTTTCCATCGAAATTTATGCTTGGTCATAATATTGGGGACATTAACCCTATGATTATTTTTGGCAGATTTTACAAAAAATAGACATCATTAAAGTAAAACAATAAATTATGGAAAACGTATAAGGTACAATTTCAAAATGAACTGCATATCAACAGTTAACAGAAAGCTAGAATCAAACAAACGAAGACCGAATTATTGAACTACTTAAAAGTCCACCTAGCAACCGATTCCCACCGGTCTTATACCGCACCTTGAAGCCTCCCGCAAATAGCATCGTAAATGACAGCAGTAAATTATTCCCACAGCTGAATCTGGCTCGATCTCATTTGGTTTCAATAAATGCAATGAATGCAGCTCTCGTTCAGCATAGCAACCACCAGCGAGAGCAAGGGCACCACATTTTTGGCAGTCCGGCTTAGCCTCAACCGACAGAAAATCAACTTTTCAGATCCTTTCTCAGCCATTTCGTCTCGGGTGTGTTGCTGCTGCTGCAGCTATGCACTGGAGATCCATGTGTGAGTGGGTGCCTATTTAATGTATAGCAATCGGCATTCGCACCAGCTGACGAAGCAGGCCACGTGCTTTTCTTGCTGCTGGGGTTCAATTTTCCTACCACCGACGAAGGCGATCATCAGAAGAAGAATGTGACCCACGCCCTAATAAAATTTGTATGGTTATTTTGCTTAACGACGTGTTCGACCATTTGTGGAATAGTTCAATCATTTGAGATATCGTTCATTTATGGTATTTTTTTTATTAGGGCGGGTGCAGCAAAAGCTTTGTCTGCGGTTCCTACTAGAAGAAGAAGATGAAGAAGGGTTGATCACCTCTAATTGAGGGTAGAATAGTTGTAGGTTGTATTCAGACTGTGAAATGTGAATGCAAATTTGGTCGAGATGAACAGACGAAATTCCGTTGGTGTAGGAGAAGATATGCAATACGCATGCGTGTGAGATGAATGCGAGAGAGCGATAATGAATCTCTCAAGCTGAAATTCATACTGCTGTTCGTCTTGCGTGTGGCCTAATAGCGAGGGGGGAAATATTTAGACGTGCATTATAGCATTCGATATTCGGTGTAAAGTTTACCAAGGGGTGGTCAATTTTAGAATCATTTTTGAGTTTTCTACCAGGTACTTTGAAACTACCTTGTAGCTTTGTAGCGCAGCTATAATAAGTACGACCATGCTGGAGGTGCGAAGTTCAACTCTCCCGAGCTGGATTAAGAATTTTGCGGAATGAAAATAGCTCGATTTAGGATTGCAAAAATTGCACATGCTTCGAAAGCTCTCAATTAACATCTGTGGAAGTGCTCAAAGAACACGTGGTGCAGACATCAAGCTAAACCTGGGACGTAAAAACCAAACAGAAGAGAACACAAAAACGGAACCTAGGACTATACATATTTTCAGAGTGTAACTAATGAAGACTTCCCTCCGTATTTGGCGCGGACGTCTTCACTAGCCAGCCGAGCTAGCTTAACTCTAATTTTCAGGGTCGGCAAACCGCACTAGAAGAAACTCACCTGAATCCAACCAACGACAAAATCGCAACCTGAAACTTTTCTTTCGGTGCATGCAGAATTTAGAACACAAGCGTTACGTTAAGAACACCAAGCCAAAAAATATATTCATAGGACATTCAATCAAACTTTGGAGCACTTTTTTTTTATTTTAGGAAAAGGAAAATTTTCTAAGGTTTTGACTCACTGTCTGATGTCTGCTGATGCTTGCCTCGCTGATACCGTCGCCGCCGCTGCCGTTGGATGCCACGTGTTTCCTCGTCGTTGGATCGCTTCACCCTTACCAGGGCCGATGCTGATACCGTTCCGATACAAAACGTGGTGCTAGGTCGTGTGTTGGCGTACGACCGGTTCAGCGCATCTGGGAAGCGGTTCACTGTGCACAATCTTCAAACACTTCGAGAGGAATTCAACCTAACTCACACCGCGACCCCTTGTCTCATCGGTTTTAAACTTCACGGACAGTTCTTCAGGGTGTCGACTTAACTTACACAAACCGGAAGTCGACCTCTCGGAATATTAACTGGCCTCAACGTCAGTGATAAGGAGGTCCAGTTTACCACCACGTGGCCACTCAAGCGCGCACTACCGTGTATTGTTCTTCGCGAGTTAGGTTTCACTTGGAGCTAAGCTCCTTTAACGTTTTTTTTTATTGAGACTCAACCGGCACGAGTACTTAAAGGGTGATACGGTCAAAATTTGGTCAAGGGAAAACGCGTGTAAATCGGTGAAATCGTTTATTTAAAAAATCAAATTAAATTTCTTTTTCAAGTTCAATTAGTATAAAATTCAGGAAAAATATTCAGTTAGGCTTCCGCTTTTCCAAATCCGAATTGCCGGGCCTTACGCTTGACCCCTGCCATCAGATTTTGTACAGCCACCTTGTCCACCTTCTTCGCCGCAGAAAGCCAGTTTGCCTTGAACTGCTGCTCGCCCTTAGCAGTTTTTTGGTCTTCTTTAAGTTCCGCTTGACAATAGCCCAGTATTTCACAATTGGGCGGAGCTCTGGCGTGTTGGGAGGGTTCTTGTCCTTGGGAACCACCTGCACGTTGTTGGCGGCGTACCACTCCATGGCCTTTTTACCGTAATGGCAAGATGCCAAATCCGGCCAAAACAGTACGGAACAACCGTGTTTCTTCAGGAAAGGCAGCAGACGTTTATTCAAACAGTCTTTCACGTAAATTTCTTGGTTGACAGTCCCGGAAGCTATGAAAATGCTGCTTTTCAAGCCACAGGTACAGATGGCTTGCCAAACCAGATATTTCTTTGCGAACTTTGACAGTTTCATGTGCTTGAAAACATCTGCTACCTTTCCCCTTCCTTTTGCCGTATAAAACTCCTGTCCCGGAAGCTGCTTGTAGTCGGCTTTGACGTAGGTTTCGTCGTCCATTACCACGCAGTCAAACTTCGTCAGCATCGTCGTGTACAGCCTCCGGGATCGCGATTTGGCCGTCGTATTTTGTTTACCATCGCGATTTGGAGTCACTACCTTCTTGTAAGTCGATAGTCCGGCTCGTTTTTTGGCTCGATGCACGGTTGTAGACGATACACCCAGCTTATTTGCGGCATCTCGGAGAGAGAGGTTAGGGTTTCGCTTGAAACTACCGGCAACTCTCTTTGACGTCTCAGCGGCTTCCAGTTTTCGATTTCCCCCCGATCCAGACTTCCTGGCTGTCGACAAACGTTCCCCAAACACTTTAATTGCATTTGTAACGGTTGATTTGGCAACTTTTAGCGATTTTGCCAACTTTGCGTGCGAGTAGCTCGGATTTTCGCGATGCGCGAGCAAAATTTTGATACGCTGCTCTTCTTGCTTGGACGGCATTTTGACAACTGAAGAGTGAATTCCAAAATCAAAATAGGAGCAACATTCTACACACACACACCTTCAAAATGAGGGGTGTTCAGGTTTTTAAATGCAAAATTGAAAGAAATACGTCAAGTTGATATTGACCAAATTTTGACCGTATCACCCTTTATTACTGACTGTCCTTTAACTTCTCTAACACCGGTAGAATAACGGGTTTGAATCTCACTTGCTGAACTAACTTTCTAAAATGCACCAATCTTCTTCGCTTCCCAGGATACAAGAGACCTCTATTAAGGATCGGGGACCCGTATATGGAAGTGCCGAGTTTGAATTTAGGTAGCCAATTATCATCATACGATCATCAGCCCATCGATGACGATCGTATCACGTGATTTACGCGCCTTCGGGTTTTTCTCACTTCGTGCAAGTCGAGCAGTAGGTGGTAATCTTCGCTGTAGCAATGTTCGAGCAGTGGAGCCACCTGATTCCCTGCACTAGCTAGAATTTCAAAAACCCTATCTGCACAACTCCTATCTGACTCGTAGGGTTGTGAGTCGTCTCATTTGACGATACATTCAGTATTTTTATCGTGCTGCTCGTCTTTTGGAATGATTTTTTTTTCCAAAATTAAGCATGACAACGGTTCACAACTTCCTCGGTCTATTTTATTAAAAAATGTTTTCTACTTTACGGCTTTGGAGTTCATCAAATAGAAATAAATTTATTAGGTTTTAATTTATATAATTCAATAAATTCTTGCATGAAATTTATATTTAAATACAATGGTATTTCATAAGGCAAATCTGACACCAAAATATAGTATATAAGCTTGAAACATTCGTCGAAGGTTACACGAGTTCTTAATATAAAAATGTACCTCAGTTTAAGAAAGTCTGTAGGCAAGTTTTATTATTCTTATACAGTGTGTGTCAGGACAATATATGGACAATGTAGTTCACATTTGATTGTTATCAACAACATTGTATCTTTGTTGTATGCTAACCAATCTTTACATAATATTTAGGACTTACGTAATAAACAAAATATCGTCGATTCTGATAATTACACGTAATTTTAAAATAAAACTCATGAGATATTGACTTACACACTTAATCTAGCTCGGTAAAATCTCCAACAGTCGATTACCTCGGCATTTACTTTTCCTGACATCGCTGCAAAATATCTGCTTGTAAGCTGACAGCTCAGCAAAATGTTATTTGTTAGCTGAGTCTCAGCTGAATCTTAGTAAAATAAATTGCAGAATCACTCGGCTGTTGGAATCTCGGCGAAAAAAAAATTAAGTGTTTACATGTAATATTGGATTACCCTCACCCTCACTTTGTCTACTTGAAGTTGATATACTTAAACAAAATGTTACCCATAAATGATCAAAACACTGATTAATGAACCACAACATTTCACAAAATTGTTGTATTTGGCTCACTGAAAGTTTATAATTAGTAATTAAAGATTTTCAAATGTGTCTACATCAATCGAAACAATTGATTTTTTTTTACGTAGGATTACGTTGGGGGTGCAATTAAAAAGAAAACAAAATCGCCCGTGTTACGAAAAGTGGTCAGGTTTTGACCACTTATAACTCTGTCAATAGCGGATGGATTTTAATTCTAAACAGGCCAATCGATTGGAAATTTTTCTACAAAGATGCTTAAATGTATACTTTATCAATTTTCAATAGGTCCTACCTGAGTACCTGATGGACGACGACTCGTTGAATTCAAATCTGCGCCGAACCAAGTAACCGTCTCTATTGGTCTCGGTCCTGAGCCAATCGCTTCCAGTAGCCTTGGAAGTTTAAGGACCTAATGTCCTCGTCAACTGCACAAAGCCAACGCGTGCGTGGCCTACCCCGAAGCCGACGTCCTCTTCCGGGTTCCCTGCTGAATATTGACTTCGCTTGACGCTCTTCTGGCATTCGTGCCACATGCCCAGCCCACTGTAGTCTGCCGTGTTTTATAAGCTTCACAATATCCATGCCGTTATATACTTGGTACAACTCGTGATTCATGCGACGCTGCCAGATGACATTTTCCAGTTTACCGCCGAGTATTGTTCGCAGCACTTTACGCTCGAAGACATCGAAAGCTCTCCGATCGGCCTCTTTCAATGCCCACGATTCGTGATCATAAAGGGCTACCGGCAGAATCAACGTCTTGTACAGCGCGAATTTCGTTTTCGTACGCAAGCTGCGGGACTTCAGCTGGCTATGCAACCCGTAGAAAGCCCTGTTCGCGGCTGCAATACGCCTTTTCACCTCGCGGGTAACATCATTTTCGCACGTCACTAAAGTACCAAGATAAACAAATTCGTCCACAACTTCAAATTTTTCGCCATCTAGCACCACTTCACTACCAACACCACTATTGCTCCCACGCTTTCTACCGGGGACCATGTACTTCGGTTTGGTAGAATTTATCGTGAGACCAATCCTCGCTGTCTCCCTCTTAAAAGGCGCGAACGCCTCTTCCACTGCTCTACGGTCGATTCCGATGATGTCGATGTCGTCCGCAAAACCAAGGAGCATGTGCGACTTTGTGATGATGGTACCGTTCCTCTGCACGCCAGCTCTCCTAATCGCTCCTTCGAGGGCGATGATGAATAGCAAGTTCGAAAGAGCATCTCCCTGCTTCAACCCATCTAAGGTCACGAACGACGCCGAAATCTCGTCTGCAACCCGTACACATGATTTAGAACCACATCCAGCGTTGCATGAATCAGCCTAATTAGTTTCGTCGGAAAACCGTTTTCTTACATTATCTGCCATAGCTCGTTTCTCTTTACTGATTAGTACGCTGCCTTGAAATCTATGAACAGATGATGAGTCTGCAAGTTGTATTCCCGGAACTTCTCAAGGGTTTGACGCAGGGTAAACATTTGATCCGTCGTTGATCGACCCTCACGAAAACCAGCCTGGTATTCGCCGACGAAGGATTTCTCAAACGGTCTCAATCTGTTGAACAGAACACGTGATAATATTTGGTACGCCGAATTCAGAAGAATTGTGTCCCTTTATGTAGAGGGGACCAACGAGACCATCCAACCAACTAGCGGCAATTCTTCCTCCTCCCATATCTTGAGCAGTATACGGTGGATCATCTGGTGCAGCTGCTCACTTTCATGTTTGAGAAGTTCGGCCGGGAGCTCGTCCTTCCCCGCAGCCTTACTGTTTTCCAGCTCTCGTATCGCCTTTTTCACCTCTTCTAGCGTTGGTGGTTCCACAACTTGACCATCGTCGTCGATGTGTGTTCTGTTTGTAGATGCTCTCTCGTTCTCTCCGTTCAGCAACGGCTCGAAGTACTCCTTCCACCTGGCAGCCACCATCGTTTTATCTGTCAGCAGATTACCTTCACGGTCATAGCACATGGTGGGAGACGGCGCTGTCTTACTCCTCACGCCATTGACAGTTGAGTAAAACCTTCGCATATCATTCTGCTCCATACTTTCTTGCGCCTCAGCAATAACGCGTTCCTTGTGCTGCCTTTTTTTTTCCTACGATGGGTTCGTTTCTCTGCTGACCTTGCTACCTTGTACCGCTCTCTGTTCTGACGGGTACCAGAAATCAACATCCGGCTTCTGGCGACGTTCTTCTCCTCTGTCACTTGCTGGCACTCCTCGTCAAACCACCCGTTCCGGGGGCGCCTCTGAGCTGTACCTATCACCTCTCGTGCTGTTGTGCTCACCGCTCCGTGGACAGCTTTCCACAGATTGTTGAGATTTTCGTTCACGTTGATTTCCGCTATCCGCTCATTCAGCTTCTGGTGGCAACACCATCTACACCGGCGCCGGTGGTGTAGTGGTAAGCGTTACTGCTTTCTAACACCCCAATGTGTCTGGGTTCAATCCCAGCCGAGGTCGGTGGGATTTTTCTAAGGCATAAAAATCTCTCGTCACGTATTCCTTCGGAAGGGAAGTAAAGCCGTTGGTCCCGGCCCATGTGTGTTGAATGGGTGCGATATCTTACGCAGGTGTGGAAGCTGCCTTCCTGCACATTCGATTGCCGTCAATGGATGGCAATCGATGTCCGTCGGTGATTGGCACTAGATTGCGGAACAGAGACCGACGTTAAATAAAGGAATGAAGAATGAAGAAAGAACAAGAACACCATCTACTGTCAAACGCTTGATGTTGAAACGCATCGATCTCCGGTTTCTCAAACTCGTAACGGTCGATAGACTCGCTCGAATTTTCGCGCCAACGAGGTAGTGATCCGAGTCGATATTAGGACACTATTGAAAATTACACAAAAGTCCAACTGTTGCAATGGTGATCAAAATTATCACCGATTGCCTGCAAAAAGTGGTTTCCCTAACATAGTCGCCAAACCCTAATAAAATATACCATGCCCGAAAGATAATCCAAATGGTCGAACTACTGCACAAATGGTTTGAATGATAACCTGAACATGTCGTTAAGCAAAATAACCATACAAATTTTATTAGGGAATGTTGATACCGAGCACGTAATCCTATGTCAAATCTACGAAGTTTTGGTGCGCTCAGCGGTTCCCGCTTGACGACCCTACACTGAAAATGTATTTTCGTTATTTCTCTGAAAACCGTTTCGTAAAAATGAATATCGTACATACAACACTTTCATAAATGGTACGAAACATTCGTTTTCCTGTCATCTGGCGCAATGTCAATATTACGCCTTATTCGTATAATATACAAATACATCTTCGTACAATCAAACCAACAACTGCGCTTATTGTCTCCTAAAGTGCTGATTGTGTGTTGGAGATGGGATATTTTTTTTTTAGAAATATTGTCGGTTTGACCAATACATGCAAGCTACCACAATTAATCAAATTACTCGTCGCGGTGGTTCTATGTTAGAGAAAGAAAATACATGCAAGTAGCAGAAAATGCAAGCGAAATCGATGTACCGCTCCATGAGTGCTTCTTATTTGCCTTTAGCTTTACCATTTCTCATAGCACAGATAGAGCGATGGGTAAAGCACAGATCCAACGATCGCAAGGTTCATGAGTCGAGTCCGGCCTGAAGCCTATTTTTATTTTTTTGTCATATTTATTCCTTCCAATGAAGAAGTTATTTTTACCCATCCACACTAACACACTCCACATTTTTCGGTTTCCACAACCAACACTTGTGGACCGCTGGTTGGGTGTAGCGATACCGAGTATGACAGTTCTAAGGAAACTAGCTTCATACAATGTACATATCCATTTCGTTGCAGAAAACAACGAATAAATTCGTACAACAAACGAGCGATTTCGTTGTATAAACGAAATTTTATTTTCAGTTTAAGCAATTTGCTGTTTAGCAAAAGCCTTGCAAGATCCTATGGACGTGCAGATGAGCCAAATACACTGTGCAACACAGATTTCCAGATTCCAATCCGGCTCATCCAGAGATTACGAGTTATCTTCTTGCAAGGATGGCTCTGATTCCGACTAAGAGCTTGACGCGTCGATTACATGACCGTCGTTTATCTTTCCGTCCGATCGAGTTCGTTGTTTGCTTCAGTTGTAGAGGATTTTAAAGGATGCCGGTGGCATTTTCTTACTCAATCGATCAGTTTACGATTCCGTTTCTGGAAATCAGTAATTCAAATAGACATCGAGTCAGAATCTTGTGGATCGGTCGAGTTTGCTTGAACACCGTATGGGTTTGACAACTTCCGGTTTCTCTTTCACCTCCCGCTCCGAAAATGAAATTTTAAACACAATCATAAACGTCATTATAGCTCTAGGGTTGCCAAACTTGTGGGATATTGACACCTTGATTGGCACATTTCAGCCTAATTTGGGGCTGTTCATAAACTACGTAGACAGTTTAGGGGGGGGGGGGGTTGACAATTATCCACGGCCCATACAAATTTTAAATTTTTTGTATGGACAATTGTCTACGCAGGGGGAGGGGGGGTGTCAATAATCCCAAAAAACTGTCTACGTAGTTTATGAACAGCCCCTTTGGCACGTTCAGCATAGCGCATGGCACTGCTAGAACTCTCTTCACAGATTAAGGTGTGCAGAGTTGAATACCCCTTGGTTTAGTACTAGTTGAATGAGCACAAGCGCGATGACACTTGTCTTATATAGTGGCTGCTGGTTGACTGCAGACACGTTAATGGTTAATCACCTGATCCAGTCATTTTTCAGCACGTTGTGGTGCGTCAATGTTGCTCACGCGGGTTTTGCTTCTGGCAAAATTAACAAAATTAACTCTTTAAAAGTAAATTAATTTTGTTGTCCTAAAAAGGACAGTTTTGGTTTGAGCGCATGGTTGTCGGTCGAGCGGGAAGCAAATTGTCCGGCTATTGACTCTAGGCAAAAGTGCAGCTTTGATATAAAACGGATCTCCACTTTACGATGAACAACACGCACTATATCGTGACGCCACTTAGCACAGGTTCGTATTCTTCTGGCAGCACGGTAACTTTGATTGTTCGATCTTTGTCGTGGTTGGGAAATTCGGAGCTCTGTAAGCACTTTCTCCACGGATACGGTTAGCTATTTTGGTGTTCTTCGGCATGACGGTGACGCGCTTGATGAAGATGGTTTCTTCACTACTTATCTGGCTAGAGTGCTCTTGCACTTATCCACTGGTCCGCATGTCGTGTGTTGAGCGATCGATAAGAACACGCCCGAAGTTCCAAAGGAAATGCGGCTTCGGCTTGTTTCGTTTGGAGCCAACTTTGTGATGGCTGTGTTAGAAAGGACACTGTTCGAGCCGTGAGCTCTGTATTTACCGGGATTCGGAGGTATTTCTTCGACAAAATTGTGGTAGGCTTTCTTCAAGGCAGGATGTCTTTCAAGGCTGTAGAAGCGGCGTGTGACAATTTCTCGGGACTCTCCGAGTGTGACTTGTGGATCTTCGGACCGAGGAAGGCGTACGACGTACCTTCCATCGTGAGTTCGATTGGTAGTAGTGGCATAGATCTCTTCGCACAATTTCTCTTCAGAGGAATGCGTCGGGCCATTATCGACGGCTTCAAGCTCCCAGAAACGTTGAAGTGCTGATTCGAAGGATCGGTCGGTGGTCGATATGTAGCATGCTGGTGGTGCATCAGCTAAATTGGTGGACGTTTTTCCAGAAACTGCCCACCCGAAGTGTGTTTCGACCAGCAATGGTAGACCGTTCCCGAGTGCTATGCGGTTACCGGTGTGGATTTCGTGGTAGCATTACCCACCGATGATGATATCGATCATGCCCGGAATATTGAAGTGCGGATCGGCCAGTGGAACGCTTGGTAAGTTCCACGCAGCTGTGTTGATGGCGATAGTCGGAAGATTGGCAGATGGTTTCTTCATTACGAGAAATTCGAGTGTGGTGGAAAAAAGTGTTCGTTTTCGATTTGATCGTAGCCGTGATTTGGCGTTTGATCTGCTTGCCGGATTCTCCTAGTCCTGATACAGTAATGTCCACTGCAGTACGCTGCGTGACAAGAGCGTTTGCCAGCCGCTTGGTGATGAAGTTGGACATCGATGCAGAATCTAGGAGCGCTCGTACGGTGAATTCCCCGCCGTGTTGATCGACGACGATTAGAACAACCGTTTCCAGTAGGACCGTGCTGTGGTTCGATTGGATAGCCATGCTAACTTCCAGTGGATGCGCTGATCCAGAGGTCCCCGCGTGCGCTGACGTGGATGGAGTTGGTTGTTGCATAGGAGGATTCGACGGTACGACAGGAGTTGTCTTTTTCGGAGCTACGTCGTGCAGTGAGGTGTGATGTCTGGCTTGGCAGGTTCTGCAACTAAATTTGGATTTGCAGGTCCACGCTTGATGAGCAGAACGAAATCAGTTCCAACACAAGCTTCGCTGTGTTACCAACTCTCGTCGTTGGGATACGGACAGCTTGTTGAATGTTGGACACTGGTGTAACAGATGCTTCTCGGAACATGCAGGGCAATGAAAAGTGTTCGACTTGACTTCACTTGTAGCAGCATTGACAACGGACTTGAATGTGGACAATTTCTTCGGGTTTGGACCAGCCACCTTGATGCTAGTCCCTTGAGAGCGATGTTGCAGATCACTTGATACAGACTTCAGCATTCGAACTTGCTGGATGAGAAATTCAATCAACTCATCGTAGCTTACGTCATCCTTCTGACGCGTTTCTTGTTCCCAAGAACGTAACGTAGATGCGTCGAGCTTATTGCAGAGGATGAAAGTGAGGGGAGTGTTCCAGTGCTTGATTGGTTCACCGAGCTTTCCTAACGCTTTCACGTGCCGCTGAAATTCGTCGACCAATGTGTTTAGTTCCTGTGCTGATTCACGCTTGATTGGTGGTAGTTCGAACAGTCCTCGAAATAACTCCTTCCTCAGGAGCCGCTTATTGTCGTAGCGCTTCATCAATGCGTCCCACGTAGACGCATAATTGTCCGCCTGAATGTCAACGCTTTCAAACGGCTTCTTTGCTTCTCCCTCCAACGATTGCAGCATATATTGGAGTTTGTTTACGGTCGGAATGTCTTCGTTGCTGTGGATCATCGACAGAAAGTTGTACCGGAAAGATATCCATCTTGATTCATCCCCGCTGAACCTCGGCAGATCGATCTTCAGCAGCCGATGGTGAAAACTCGATGCTGTGTGGTGAGCGAAGGTGTTGATCATCGTCGAATTTAATGGAGGCTGGCCGTTGTCCATCTTGGAGAGTAGAAATCCCTTTAGTACGCAGTACCGATTTTCGAATTCGGTGCGTACCTCCATGTGATCCTCGAACTGATCGATATCTAATTTCTCCCTTTGAACCTGTTGAAACTCCTTGTTGACCTTGTCCAAGGTTTCCAACCGAACCGATACTTGGTTGGCGTCCCGCTCATGGTCGTATTCCGCCACGAACTATTCCACCACATCTCGTATCGCCAACACTCGCTTAAGGATCAGGATGTTTCCTTCCAGCTTCTTTTCCGCCTTATTTGCCATCACGACACGTTTATCTCGTAACGATTGCTCCTTCCCGACGCGACGTGCCGTTTCTACACGACCCGAAACGAAAACAGCACAGAATCGAACGAATGTATCGTTCCCGGCGCGATGTACTGCTCAAACGCGATCAATACGACGGAAGTACCACGAAATTCGATCGATATAATCCTTCCCGTCGCGTCGTGATACTTCTACGAACTCGAACGACCGAAAAGGACACGTGAAATCGATACGATCAATCCTTCCCGTCACGACGTGCCCTTTTTTACGATACACGTGTCCGCTAAAACGCCACAAATATCGCAAAATGTGCCTTGCACGGATTGATCAATCGTTTTCCGTTGTTGATTTTCACCACTAATTCCAGTGCGCGACACTGTATGTAATCAATTTGCCTATCAGACACCAAAGATGATCAAATTGCAAATAATCGTTAATTTTGCCGCCTCTGCATTGCAATTCAACCGTACTAATTATGCTCGCTTTATGCGCTTCGATCGTTTCGATCGGTCATGCAATATTGTCATGCGAAATTCGATTATGCCGCCATTCCTTGCCTCCGTATATCGGCGCGAAATATTGGCATCGGCCGTGCAAGAAAAGGCCCAAATTTCTCCACAGAGAATGAATAGAGTGAATGGCCTACCTTTGTGTGGTCACTGCCTTTGACTACTTACCGCGATGGCGCTAACTTGCCTACGACGCTGACTCCTGGCTTGGGTATGTCCTCCGATCCGGTTCGAAGGAGCAATGTTCGAGCCGTGGGCTCTGTATTTGCCGGGATTCGGAGGTATTTCTTCCCGTTCGTACCTCGAACGGCGCACAGAAAACAGAGAAGCACTTTAGCACCCGAAAGTATTGCTGCTATTCTACCTTCCCAGTAGAAGATGTGAATTAGCCACTCAGTCACCTTCCACTAACGTTGCTGTTCGTGAATTTCACGTTATTCACGCACAGGCACACGATTCCTTAACACTGACGCGATAAATATCAATTTCGGATCACACGCAATAAATTCGTAATTTAACACTACACTTCCTTTTAATTTATTGCGACCGACGCATGGTTAAAGATCGAGGTATCAAAAATAACACGACAATAGATTTGGTTGAACACGCTTGGATATCTATTTGTTACTCCTCGTATTGTGTGTACAATTCGGTTCGTTTGGTCAAGTGCAATGATTGACCAGTGGAATGAGATCATTCTCTCTCGTGAGAATCGGTGATCATCCTCATTAGACTGGTTCACAATGTTAATTCATGTTATATAAATTTAGTTGTAGTTTAGTTTAAGATCACTAGTTTTAAGATTTGACTTTAGTTTTAGCCTAAAGATTAGGATTAGGTATATACAATATTTACAACACTAAAGATTTTATTATAATCACTGGCTACTGATCAGACACCTTGTGGTCTAAGCATATGTATGGGACATTTTGATGCTACCAGTTTTAGTTCAATTTCTTAGCTGTTTAACTATTTTCATTATTTATATTATATGCCACAAAATTGCTGAATGAAACCCCCATCGAATGGCATATACTTTGACAAATTTCACATTAATGCCGTGAAGAAACATGGGTTCAAAACCTGACCACTTTTCGTTACAAGTTCATTTTCCGTACTCGCAAAGACGTAGTCCCACGTCAAAATCTTATTTTTACGACAGATGCTATGGAGATGCCTAGAAACGTGGGATGACTCGGTTGCACCTGGTAAGATATAATTTTAAAATAATATACTCTGTTTTCATGCCGCTTTATGCTTAAAACAGAGTTTCAAAATGAAAACGATAATGTAGAAACTACCGTAAACCTTGAATCATCATTTTCAACTCTTAACACTACGCTGGAATTCTTTGGTCAGAGAAGTATTCCAAATTTACAAAAGATTTAAAAACTTTACCAACAAAGAATGCATTTCACAAGAAACTAATTCCGGATGCGGACAACATGCAGCAGCTGGAGATGAGATGATAAGGCAACTGAAAAAAATGTTTCAGATTTGTGACAAAGCAACGACAAAATTAAAATTTTGTTTGTAGGGGAAACAGTCCTATTATTGCAGTACGTTAGAAGCATTAGAAGCCTATTGTTGTGTATGGTGGTCTCCATATACAACGATAGGCTTCTAACGTATCGCAATAATAGGACTGTCTCCCCTACAAACAAAATCCTTGAGTTTGCGCAAAATTCAAAGTAAGTTGAATTGATCTAATGAAAAATGCGTTAAGGAGAAAGGTATTCTCTGTTCACCCAATCCCAAAAAAAGGCCATCCTCTTTCAGAAGACGTCGTCTAGAAGGTTTTAGCATTTTACCGTGAGGCTGACGTGAGTAGGAAGTTAGCCGGAAAGAAAGAATTCAAGAGCGTTCGAGAAGGGAGTTCTCGTGTGGTGAGGCAAAAGTGGTTGGTTTTGTCAAAACTCAGTGAAACTTTCCGTTTCTTTAAAGAAAAGTTCCCTGAAATTAACCTTGGGTTTGCAAAGTTTGCTGAGAAGCAATCACTTGAGTGTGTGTGTGTGTTCGGAGGCTGCTGGAACACATACACTGCCATGAGATGACAATGTGACGTAAACCCATTAAGTGAATTGTTCAGAAAACAAATACTTTTGATTATCCTCGTCATGATTAAGAAAATTTGCAAAAATGTAACTGGATCTGTTCAATATGATCTAAACGAAGAAAAAAATATGATCCTTGAAGATGATGATGAAATAAAACTTTTAATAAGTAAGCACTTACATATGGCGGAAATGTATGGCTGACTCCGAAAATGTATGGCTGACGTCACTTTGTCTGCATGCTTCAAATCAAATGTTGTACAAGTTTGAAGTGTTTTTGGGTATCATTTAGGATTCAGAACTCTAATATTTGAAAAAAGAAAATTTATCATGGTTGTGTTCACGTCACTTTGTCATCTCACGGCAGTACAGTTTCCGTCTGCGTGATTCCCCAAAATATTAGGCTTAAATGTTTGAGTGAAAAGTTTTATCAAATTGAAGTGTAAGAGCTTTCAATTCGTACAGAGTCGTGCTGAATCAGAACCCCTGTGATCCACCTACGGAGGCGTGCTTTTTGAATACTTGTTCCAACATACACTGATAGGCAAAATAAAGTGCCCACCCCATCATTTTTTGAATTTCTCTCATTTATTTGGTTCAAATTAAAGTAAATACACTGTAGTATTTTTTATATCTTATTCTTTATATTCTTTTTAAGTTTCACTTATAGAATACCAGATAAAAAGAAGAGACTGACTCGAAGAAAAAAAAATCAAAATGGGTGTAAAAAAGAACAGTGACAAAAAAAAGTGCCCACTGCATTTTAACTCCAGAAAACATAAAATAAAGTAAAAGAATACCAGCCTAATAGTTAATGTGTCCTCCTTTGGCCTTCAGGACCAGCTGCAGGCGCTTCGGCATGCTCTCCACTAGATTCTTCAGGTGCTGTGGATCTAGTTCTTCCCAGGCGCGCTCCAGGGCTTCAAAATAGTTATTTTTATTGGTAACACCAGTTTTGTCAACCCTGGCATCGAGAATCGCCCACAAATTCTCGATGGGGTTGAGGTCCGGGCTTTGTGGAGGCCATTCCAGTGGTTTAATTCGACATGACCGGAAGAAAGACTTAGTCTTCTTGGCAGTATGCTTCGGATCGTTGTCCTGCTGGAATACGAATTTCTCCTCAAGGCCCGTCTGGATCAGCGAAACTTCCAGATTTTCCCGCAGGATGTCGATGTAGGAATCTGCCGTCATTATCCCGTCGATTTTCACCAGGCTTCCCAGGCTTGTGGCGATTTGGATTCGATTAGAAGCTTGATTTGGTCGTATTTGGATAACAACTTCATCGAGGAAATTATGTACAAGCAATGGACGCAGCAAGAACGGTGTAGCCTAGAAACGACAGTTAGTGATGCTGAAACTTTTGTTGGAACTTTTATAGAAGCAGTTCCAGATGTTCGAAAACACGACTGCATAGCAGCAAGGCAAGCAGAGTTCTATCAGTTTACTCAGGACAACTTGCACGAAGGAGAAGTTCTTGTTGTGGCCGACTTTTCCGAAAATTATTCGTTCGTGTTCCAGGACAGCACAAGGGATTCACTACAATAACCTGCAGGCAACCGTCCACCCATTTCTAAGAGCGAAGAAAGGTTGTTCTTTTAAACTCCAACGTCCATGAGCATAGCACAGCTATCTTCCACGCTTTGCAGTGGCAGTTTGTAGAGTTTCTGAAATCTTGGCTCCTAAAATAAACAAAAATTATATTGAGTAGGTTGGAAATGCTATCTAACATGAAGCTTTAGTGTGATAATGTATTAGCTAGAGAATGGTCTTATAAGAGAGTAGGTAGATAGTTCCGTTAGAGTACGCCAGTATGAAAATTTAATAGAAGTTGAAAATGAGCGAAGGGCCATTAATGCGACCGTGCAAGTCAAACGCACAATCTTTGGCTAACCCGTACGATGTATGCAGAGATTTGAAGTATGTCTTCAAATCTACAGGCAAAAAGTGTGCTCCTGACTTTACTCAAATACTGTATGCGGCTGTGGAATAGTTCTAGCGACGTTTCATCACTACTCAAAGCCCCACATTGCTGAAAGCATTTCCAGTCGATAATGTGTTATAATGCTGCCGTACTTTAACGGAACTATCTACCTACCCTCTTTTAAGACCATTCTCTAGCTTATAAATTATCACACTAAAGCTTCATGTTAGATAGCATTTCCAACCAACTCTGAAAATCGCAAACTTCGCGTATGAAGTAACATAAAAACACTTTGATAAATTATATACTTTTCTGACGGTGCTGGTTCACAGTATAAAAATCGATTCAATGTGATGAACTTGCTCTTCCATGAAGAAGACTTCGGGATTCCAGCTGAGTGGCACTGAAGGCTGACTAAAAGTAAATTGGTACGCCCCTCGCGCACCACTAGCACGCCTCTAGTGTTGGGAATAGAAAATCGTTGACAGTGGTTTGTTAACACTTCTATAGAGAACAACGGGTGCAAGTTTGATCAAAGTAGTCGATCGCGTTCAGAAATCTAGAGCAACAATTTAAATAGGCAGAACAACCAAACGTAAACAACGGCTAGAAACGCAAATTTCTCGAAAATCATAATACACACACGCAAACAAACAATGTCATTCGATGAAGGAAGTTTGCTCATTGAGATGCTGGTGTTAGATTGCGTGGATGCACCTTGATTTTCGAGAAATTTGCGTTTAAAGCCATTGTTTACGTTTGGTTGTTCCGCCTATTTCAATTGTTGGTCTAGAAATAACGTCAAATGGAAATCGAAAGAAGAAAAAATATTGTGAACAAACACCTGGAAAATCCGGATTGGTCCGGTTCCAAACTGGTTTAAGTTCTGAAGATGCCAAAAACAACAGTTTGTCGAGTGCTCAAAACCTACAAGGAAACCCTAAGTGTGGATAGGAATCACCGGACCTACGAATAAACTGGAACCAAGGACCTTCAACTGCGCAGCAAGGGTTTGAGGTGCATTAAAGTCAACCCCGGTCTTTCGATCCGAGATGTGGCCAGAAGGTACAACCATAGAGGTAACTCTAAGACCAGAAGGTCCCGAAGAAATGAGCTAAACTTTTTGGCTCAGCTCTGGTACTCTCTTCGGTCCCAAGCTAATCGATGCACTCCTCGAAACATTGGAAAATCCACGAACCCCTCATTTTATCTGTCAAACTTTCATAGCGAATCAAAACAAACATGGTGAAGTACTGGAATTTATACTAGAATGGGGAACGTTAATCGATTTGTTTGGGACCAATAGGCTAGTCAAGTAGTGAGCCAATTTAAAATCGTTAGTTTCATATTGAATGTTGGTACAACGCCAACTTTCAAGCGGTGCGGAACATCCTTACCAGGGAAGGATACAAGTAGTACAAGGCCAGTAAACATCCGGACCGACACATGAAGCAGAATTCTGTGGCCAAAAGCGTGCAAGGCTCTTGTTTTGACGAAACACAAGGGCTGCACTTTGATCGATGACGAAACATACGTCAAGTTCGATTTGAAACAGCTTCCCGGTCAAAAGTTTTGCATCGCGACTGGACGTGCCGGGAAGATTCTAGTTCGTGTTTGCCGATAAGTTCACGAAGAAGGCCATGATTTGGCAAGTGATTTGCAGTTGTGGCCTGAAAACGAAACCATTCGTCACATCCTCGACGATGACATCCCAAGTTTACATCGAAGAATGCCTGAAAAAGCGTGTATTGGCGTTCATCTGCAAGCATAGGGACAAATGCAAGCTGCCACTACTCTAAGGTGGTTCTGGAGTGGTATGCTGCCAACAAGATCGATTTTGTCCCCAAGCTAATGAATCTGCCGAATGGCCCGGAATTTCGACCAATCAAAAAATACTGGACAATTTCAAAGCAGCGACTTCGACGAAGCGGCGGGGCAGTCAAGGACATCAAGCAAATGCGGGCAAAATGGAAGAAATGCGCTGATTCCGTGTCCGTTTCCACTGTGCATTTGGGCAGTTTACGGCGTGGAGCCCCAGCAGTGAAAAAGTGCAAGGAGAGCAATGTGAACTGTAGTTATAATCGATTATCAAATAAAGTTCAGTTCGTTTTAGACTAGCGTGTAATTAAGTTGTATTTTTAAAAAAAAAAGGTTATCACGTCCGTGAAATCTGAACTTGCGTACCAATGTATTTTTAGTCGGCCTTTATTTTGCAACGGTACACGGTAAAGACTCAAGCGACGGATTAGGTGATACCTTGAAAAGGTTGGCGACAAGAGCCTGTCTACAGGTCTCAACTATACAAACGACAAAAGAGTTGTACGGATGGGCACTTTCAAATTGTAACCTGAATGTTCATTTTGTAACATTAGAGCCATGCAGTGTAGAAAAGAAAGATTTAGATACCAGATTCGGTTTGGAACGATCCACTTCTGGATTTCGCGGAATGCAAACTGTTTTCTTAAACATTCAATACATCCCACCGTACAAAGTTGTATCGTTTTCTGTCGATAAGTGAGGTATATGTAAAATAGTCTGCTGTTTATTTGGGCGTCGTTGAAATTCGAAAAAATAGGGGCATTTTGGGAAATTTTTATTTAATGTTTTCAACTGCAACACTGAAGAACAAATCACATTTTTGCATTCGGTTTGATTGATAGTTAAAAGGTTCAGATTTTTAATAAAGCTACAGATTTCGTCGTTTGTAGCGGCCTTCATGAAGAGACCAACTTTCTATATCGAAGCATTTCAGAGTAAACAAAAAAAATTAAAACATGTAATCTTTAAGATTCAATATCTACTAAATGGAAAATGTTATTATGTTCTTACATAAAAAAACTCCTCTTATCATTTTGGCGTCAAAAGATTTTGAAAAAAGTGAGTTGCATTTTGAGATATTGCATTTTAAATTTTAAAATGCGAAAATCGCAAAGTTGGCAACACTGGAGAAAAAGTATCTGATGATCTGATCATACCATTAAATTGAACATTCAAAATCCTTACTAAACGGTACTAAATACCGTCTGTATCTTTAATGGTTGCAGACATATAAAACATTGAAAACTGGTGTTTATTATAAATCAGCAAAAAAGGGGGTGGTCTCCAGCGGCGGGGGGTAGGCCGATTGGCTTAAGACTTTGGATTTGTCAATATTGGTCCATAATTAGTTATTCCACCAAGTTTTGGTTCAAATCGAAGAGGGTCGATACAACTGGCTCAGTCACTTGAGATGAAATGTACCATATTGAACACATCGGATCTGGCACATGAAGAACAATGAAGTATGATTTCAACCAGCGATCGATTATATTCGTATTCAAATACAAAGTAGAAACAATATTAGCGTAAAAAAAATCAATGCTTCTAGTGCGCTGTGTAGTAACAGAGAATGCTCCTACCCTTTTGGATTCATTCACAAAGCCATTCCCAACCAACGTCAGTCAATAGATAGTCTCATTTGCCTGACATCTCAAAACCGATATTATTTACGATATACATTGCACTGGATAAATGGGATATTTCATATGAACTTAGACGCAAAACCAGTGTTTTATATTGCACTGCAACACCAGCACCGGAAAAAAAAATGTAGGGAAAATCATGCATAAAGATAAATAAAACTCCGATGCCATAAATATTACATATCGTCAATCCCTTGCGGCTGACGAATCAGACAAAATGCTCGTAGCTTCCACTTTTTCAATAAATAATAGAAATAGAACCACAATGCATGGCCACATACCGACGTCGGGTTCATTATCATCGTTATCATCAGCTCCGGTTGAGGATGGGCTTATTATTACCCTGTAATAAATATTTCTTCTTTTACCATGCATGCATATGTATTACCGACACGGATAAATCAGTGAAATGGTTGCCACCGGTAGTGGAAAGGCATAGCGTTTGGCGGCACTTTCGAGTGACGTCACAGAACTCCTACGCGCAATTTCCTTCCGGTAAACGATACCGCGGTGGCAGCAGTTTGCTACATACTTGTGCTTCAATGGAAGCTGAAATTTTTCTCATTGATCACGGACGGACATGATTGTTTCGCTGCCACCCCCGTAGTTTGTTCTACGGTATGCCGTTTTCCCTTCTTAAGCTAGAGAGTGACGTCATATGAGAATCTTCTCAAGGGGAACCATTTGGCGAGTGAGTGTGAGTGGGCGGTTTTTAAAGTACCTTCAACATGATTTTGTACTTTATTGGTTAATAGAGGTTAATTCTGGAATTTCAAATCTTCTTTGACAGTAGACCGTATGCTTTAAACTCACTCACAAAACCTGCACGCTGCAGACAAACTGTCGGATTTTTCCTAAATAATAAAAAATCACACTTCGTTTTCTAATTTCGTATAATATGTGTTGCGTGTTTGAAATTGTCAAATCACATGGTAAATTCCACAAATGTACTGGCTACTGGACATGGCAGGAATCAAAATGATTAGAGTATTAGGTACTACGTGGAAGTACATACCCTAGTAGCATAGAGGTAACTCTAAGACTAGTAGGTCCCGAAGAAACGTGCTCTACTTTTTGGCTCAGCTCTGGTACTCTCTTCGGTCCCAAGCTAATCGATTCACCCCTCGAAACCAAGGTTGCAAAGACTCATTTCAGCTAAAATAATGTTTTTCGGAATAATAAAACCAAAAGATGGTATGATGGCATGTTTTACTTGTAACTTACAAGAAGAGGTTACAAAGTATGCGTTGGAAACATAAAACCTGTAAATTTTGCTTTCTATGAGTCACAATCAGCGATTTGCTGATCGCTGAGTGAGTGAGTGAGTGAGTGAGTGAGTTTGTGAAAAATCGCTGATTGTGACTCTCATGAAGTGAAATAAACAGGTTTAATATGTCAAACACATTCTTTGCAACCTCTTCTTGTATCCTACCAATTCAAAATTTGATCATGGCATCTAATTATTTCATAATTTAGAAAAACATTGTTTTAGCTGAAATGAGTCTTTGCAACCTTGCTCGAAACATAGGAAAATTCACTAACCCCTCATTTTAACTGTCAAACTTTCATAGCGAATCAAAACAAACAGTGTGTAGTAGTAGAATTTCGACTAGAATAGGGTACGTTAATCGTTTACTTGGGACCAATAGGCTAGTCAAGTAGTGAGCCAATTTATAATCGTTAGTTTCGTATTGATTGTTGCTAGTAGCACGCTTGTCACAAATCGGTTGTGGCAACTTCTATACAACTAATATCAGTCATAAACAAGTTGCTGCAACTTATTGTGACGGAAATGTGCTACTCGGGTATACTCCCACCCCATGGGCATGGAGATTGACTGTACTGAAGCAAAGGGTTATGCTTAGTCTCTTTATAATTTGCAACTATGATGATTTCCCATAGTGAAACATATTGTGGCATCCAACGCCAGTTCACAACTGAAGATTTAGAGCAGTGTAAATACAGGAACGGGATGAACGCAGAACGACTAGGGGAGAAGTAAAGACGTGTAGCTTGCGATCAGACGCTTTTACGAGAGCCGGAAAATAAAGAGATTGTTTTAAAACTGGATATTAAATAAACTGTAGTTAGTTGTAGTACTAAGATCCGAAACTGTATTCTCCACATTTGGCGACGCAGGATAAATAAAATGTAAGTAGAATATTTTTGCGACGTGAATCTTTTTCGCAAATTCTGGTGATAAAGAAGCGAATTTCAGTCGAAATGGTATGCATCATTCTTTGAAGAAGGGGTGGGGTTCAAGCTATGCCCTTCTGTAAAGCTTGGTTATGTCAACGGATAAAGGAGTTTTGGTTTTTTTTTTTCTTTTTTGTTGTTGTCGGTATCGGAGGTATAGTGCTATGGTGATTTATGAAGTGGAAGCGGGAAGACCGTGTTTTTGGTGGAAAGATGGAATATGCTGAATCGCATTTACTTTCGTGTGTGTGATGGGTATTAAAAGAGAACTGTGTGAAGCGAGCAGCGGAGCACACCGTGAACAGAAAGATATATGTAGTGGAGAAAAATGTTGGTGGGTTGAAAACATGAATACATAGAATATACTGGGCGATTTGTATGCAATAATCGATTCTAGAAGAGTTTGCCATCGTTTGATGATTATTGAGGGAATCCAAAGCCATGATAAAATACGTTATTCTGATAACTGGAAAAAGTTATACATCTGAGGATGTGTACAATATGAGCAAACGGGTTCACCATGAATTGAGCGGGTTCACTATAAAAATAAGGCTTATTTGTACAAAGGTGAGTTCGCTAGGAGAAGGCGGGTTCGCCATAAGAAGGCGGGTTCGCCATGAGAAGGCGGGTTCGCCATGAGAAGGCGGGTTCGCCATGAGAAAGCTAATGCGCTATAAGTATGTGGGATCAGAATTTATAAAAGTTATTAAAAATAGTATTGATGTATAACTACATTGAAGATTAAAGATACAAAATTGAAAGAATTAATAGAAACAAATAACAACATAAGAATGATGCGACCATTCATGACATTCAAAATCATTTTAAAAGATTTGTTTTCTTAAATTTTGGAATAGGACAAGCAACGACGGCCGAATCAAACCGTTTTTGTCCTCAATAGAGTCTCAACAACTCCCTCTGGCCTGGTCAAAATGGAAAAGGGATTTGGAATCTTATTTTGAATCGGAAAAGATCATTTCCCAGTACGATGAACGCTCTAAATTATTGTATTTGGGCGGTTCTGATTTGAGGGATATATACGATAATCTGCCCGACACAGCTCAGGTATCATACGTGTTGAAAGATCCACCATATTATGATGTGGCTTTTTCCAAACTCGACGCTCATTTCGAACCGTTCCGTCGTCGAACGTATGAGCGTCAACAATTCAGACAAATCGCTCAAAATACATCTGAGCGGTTCACGGATTTTATGCTCAGGCTGCGGACGCAGATCAAGCGTTGTGAATATGATAAGCCGGAAGAAATTTTGTTGGACCAGATTGTGGAGAAATGTGTGTCGACTAAGCTGAAACAAAAAATGTTGAAGCGAGATATGAGTTTGGAAGAAGTTGAAGCCATTGGGACAAGTTTGGAAGAGAGCGAGAAAAAGGTCAAGGAGCTCACGGGTGTAACAACTAAAAGCGAGGTTCAGAAAGTAAATAAATGGGAACCACCCAAAGTCCAATTCAGAAGATATCAAGCTTGGACGAATAGAGGAGCCCAGGCGGCAAGATCCAATATGTCTTCTTCAGGATTTCACCCCAATTATCCTTCTCAGCGAAAAAGTTTTCATTCGGAACCGGTATGCTTTGCCTGTGGCAGACGAGGCCATGTTAAAGGTGCAGAAATGTGTCCGGCAATGCGTGCGACTTGTCTGAGATGCAGAAGGATTGGGCATTTTGCGAGACAGTGCCTTAAACGCGCAAATACTGACCAGCAGCCATTAACTTCAGCCAAGCGTGTTAGAACGGTTCAGGAGCAAAGTGAAGATGACAAAGGTGATGGATTTGTTTTTTACGCAATGGAGAGCAATATTTTCCGATTTACTATTGGAGGCATTGAAATCCCCATGACAATCGACTCCGGAGCGGCAGCTAATATCATCAACAAGAAGACTTGGGACCAGATGAAGCAATCAGGCGTGCAGGTATGGGATATGACTACGGAAGTGGATAAGCATTTACTTGTTATGCTTCGGAGACGCCCATGGAGATCATTGGTAGTTTCATGTCCAACATCGAAGGTGGAGGAAGGCAAACTAAGGCGAAGTTTTATGTGGCGGAGAAGGGGCAACAATGTCTTCTAGGGGACGATACCGCAAAATGTCTCCAGGTACTCAAAGTGGGTTTTGATATTGGAAATATTTCCCATGAACCTTCAAAAGAGTTTCCGAAGTTCAAAGGGGTGTTCGTGGAAATATTTACCCATCAACCAGACAGTGCAACCGGTCCAACAAGCATATCGTCGGGCACCCTATGCACTCGAGGACAAGGTAGAAGATAAACTGAGAGTATTACTGGCGAAAGGTATTATAGAGAAGGTAAGGCACCATCTCCATGGGTTTCACAGATGGTTCCAGTGTTGAAGGATTCAGGAGACGTCCGTTTGTGTATTGATATGAGGCGAGCTAACCAGGCCGTATTGCGTGAGACACATCCGCTACCACTAGTGGATGAGCTGCTAGGATCTGTCAGCGGGGCAACCGTGTTCTCTAAAATAGACATCAAAGATGCATATCATCAAATAGAAATTTCGGAGAAGTCACGACCAATAACAACGTTCGTTTCGAAGAATGGACTAAACAGGCAATTTTATTTTGAACTATTAATTTCATTTGTCGAACTGTTTACACAGTTGATGAAACATGCAAGAATAAGAAGTTTTTCTTTTATGTTGCAATTGTTCTGAATTCTGTTTAATAAACAATAAAAAGTAATTCCCATTCATTATTATTTTTATAATCCGCTTTTGTTTTTTTTTTATTTTGAAATTCACTAAATTCAAAATATTTCAGAAAACAATGGAGAATATTCTTGTAGGTTTTAAAGGCATCATCATCATTCCTAGTTGAGCATTCAGTCGGTTAACAACGTCCCGGTTTCAGTTGCGCGGCATCTAGTTTTTTTCGGTGTTTTTTCCGCCCGAGCGGTTTTTTTCACCCCCCATTGGGTGCCCCAAGTGACCAGTGTCCAACATAGGAAGTGAAATTCCATCGGCCGAGCCCCTTGGAGTTACCATCCAGCTTTAATTTATCCCGGTAATCCATCACCGGAGTTAACGGCGTCGTCAAGTCCATCATTTTTTCACGCCGTCGCGTGGGTGTGCAAGTGATAGTGAAGCGTGTCGTATCACCAGCTTGCCGACCCACCAACACCAACCATCACCACCGGATAGCAGCGTGGACCAACACCAACGCACCACGTGATAACAGCGTTTCCACACACACGCTTTGTGCCGGTGTAGTTAAGTAGCGAATAAGTTTTATTTATTGCCCCTTTGTTTTAGTTTCCCCTTTCTCCCATCCCACGCAAATATTTTCTTCTTCTTCTTCTTTTTCTCTTGTCCCTGTGTGTTCCCTGTGTGTAGTTGTTTTGTATCTATTGCGGTGGCAGTTGCCCCGCAATGGATGGTAATAGTGATGGCGGGGGGAATACCCTTCCTGCCCTTCCCACTGAAGACGAACTGTCCGACGTGGAAACGTCAGCCACGGTGAAGAAGTACACCGGAACCATCCCGAAGCGGCCCAGGCGAAAACGAGCACCGGAGCCCGTACCGCCTACCCCATCTCCTCCTACCCCGCCTAATCCATCGCCACCAACACCACCAGCACCGTCACCCCCCGCACCACCAAACCCGTTTCCCCCTACCCCACCTAATCCCTCTCCCCCCACACCGCCAAAACCGTCTCCCCCTACTCCGCCTAACCCCGCCAAGAAAACAAAAACTGCCCCCCGCCATAAGTCATACCCAGACGCCTCGACAGGCCCATGGGTTGTTTTTTTCCGACCCAAACAAAAACCGCTTAACGTTAACCAGATCGAAAAAGATCTATTCAAACGTTTCTCGTCAGTGACCGACATTTTGAAGGTGAGGCCAGACAAACTGCGCGTCACTGTTGGTAACCGCAAGCAGGCGAATGAGATTGTTGCCTGCGAGCTTTTTACGTTAGAGTACCGCGTTTACATTCCCAGTCGTGACGTGGAAATCGAAGGAGTGGTCACCGAAGCGAGTTTGACCTGCGATGACTTCTTGAAGAGGGGGGTTGGTGTCTTCAAGAACCCCGTTCTTCCAGAAGTCAAGATTCTTGACTGCACCCAAATGCAGTCAGCATCCCTCAACGGGACAAAAAAAATCTATTCGCTGACTGACTCGTTTCGAGTGACTTTCTCCGGATCGACTCTGCCAGATTACGTCCGAATTGGGAGGGTTCGACTTCCTGTGCGGTTGTTTATACCAAGGGTGATGAACTGCACCAAGTGCAAACAATTAGGCCACACCGACGCCTTCTGCGGCAACAAGCCACGATGCGATCAGTGCGGCGAGAAGCATGCGGAGGGTGCTTGTGGTGCTCCTCCTAAATGTGTTTATTGTTTGGCACCTCCGCATCCTCTCGCAGATTGCCCGAAGTATAAACAGCAAGGAAAAAAAACTTGAACGGTCTCTGAAGGCGCGCTCTCAGCGTTCCTTTGCGGAGATCTTGAAGACTTTCAATCCTCCTCCCAAAATCACTCCGGAAAAAGAAAACAATAATCCGTTCAATCTTCTCCCAGTTGACGAGGACGACACTGACTCAGAGGGCAATGACGGAAGTCCTTTTGTTTTCAAAGGTCCTTCAAGGAAGCGATCCAAGAATGACTCGCAGAAAACTAAAAAAACTGACTCCCAAGCCCACTTGGATAAATCAAGAGGTCACGGAAATAAACCGAAACCCAATCCACCGGGTTTTAAGCCTGTCGATTATGACAAAGAATTTCCGGGGCTTCCAGGAACATCTAAAACCCCAGATGTCCCAGTTTTGCAACCAGAACAGCAGAACGCCATGTTCACGCTTTCTGGAATTGTGGACAGCATTCTCGATCTGTTCAACATCACTGACCCTCTTCGGAGCATCATTAACATGATGCTTCCAATCGTGAAACCTTTTCTGAAGCAATTTGCTTCCAAGTGGCCCCTTCTTGCTTCATTCGTATCCTTCGATGGATAATTTTCCAAAAAATGATACGGTATCTCTCCTTCAATGGAATTGTAGAAGCATTTTACCAAAACTAGACATATTCAAATTTTTACTGCATAACATACACTGTGATGCGTTTGCTCTCTGCGAAACATGGCTCTCTCCAGATGTTAACCTTTCTCTTCACGACTACAACATTATCCGTCTCGATCGTGCAGATTCGTACGGTGGGGTGCTCCTAGGGGTCAACAAACAACACTCATTATACAGAATTGACCTTCCTCCAGTGTCAGGTATTGAAATTGTCGCATGTCAGGTGAATATTAGAGGTAAAACCTTCAGTATTACTTCGTTATACATCCCTCCGAGAACGGCTGTTTCTCGGCGAGCGCTATCTGACATCTGCTCAGTGCTACCTGAGCCGCGGTTGATCTTAGGGGATTTTAATTCCCACGGTACAGGCTGGGGAGAGCTGTACGATGACAACCGCTCAACCATCATCTATGACCTATGCGACGATTTCAATATGACCATTCTAAACACCGGTGAAGTAACTTGAATAGCCAAACCTCCAGCAAGAGAGAGCAGACTAGACTTGTCACTCTGTTCGAACTCACTATCATTGGATTGCATGTGGGAGGTAATCCAAGACCCCTATGGTAGTGATCATTTACCCATCAAAATTTCGATTTCCAACGGTTCATCTTCACAGTGTCCAATCAACATCGCGTACGATCTCACGAGAAACATCAATTGGGAAGAATACGCGAACGCGGTCCGTGACGGTTCAGAATCGGTCGACGTTCTCTCTCCGTTGGATGAGTACTCCTTCCTATCGCGGCTCATAGTGGATTGCGCGCTTCAAGCACAAACGAAGCCTGTTCCTGGCACTACCATTCGCAAACGTCCTCCCACTGTGTGGTGGGACCAGGAATGCACCGACGTGAATAAAGAGAAGTCTACCGCGTTTAAACAGTTTCGTAAATACGGTTCCCGCGAATACTTTGAGCGGTATACGGAGCTAGAGGAAAAGTTTAAGAGCTTGGTCAGGGCCAAAAAACGCGGTTACTGGCGTCGGTTCGTCGAAGGGCTATCGCGAGAGACTTCCATGCAAACGCTCTGGAATGTCGGCAGGAGAATGCGTAACGCGGCATCGTCGGTCAACGAGGGCAAAGAGTACTCTAACAAGTGGATTTTCGACTTCGCGCGTAAGGTTTGTCCCGATTCGGTTCCGGTCCGATGCAACACTCGCGATCCGCCGCTGGAAAACGATGACATGGACTCCTCGTTTTCGATGGTAGAATTCTCAATTGCTCTTCTTTCATGCAATAACTCAGCTCCGGGAATTGATCGAATCAAGTTCAACCTGCTCAAGAACCTCCCAGAAGTCACAAAGAGGCGATTGTTGAACTTGTTCAATCGATTCCTTGAGCTCAACGTTGTTCCGGATGATTGGAGACAAGTGAGAGTTATCGCCATCCAGAAGCCCGGTAAACCCGCTTCGGATCATAATTCGTACCGTCCCATCGCGATGCTGTTGTGTATTCGGAAGCTGTTAGAAAAAATGATTCTTCTTCGTCTGGACAAGTGGGTCGAGGTGAATGGCTTACTCTCAGATACGCAATTTGGATTCCGTAGGGGCAAAGGGACGAACGACTGCCTTGCGTTGCTTTCAACTGAAATCCAATTAGCCTATGCTGAAAAACAGCAGATGGGTTCAGTTTTCTTGGACATTAAAGGGGCGTTTGATTCTATTTGCATCGACATCCTTTCGGAAAAACTCCATGCGAGTGGGCTTTCTCCGATTATCAACAATTTCCTGTTTAATTTGTTGTCCGAGAAACGAATGAGCTTCTCTCATGGCAACACGGAAATTGCACGAATCAGCTACATGGGTCTTCCACAAGGCTCATGTTTAAGTCCCCTCCTGTACAACTTCTATGTCAAAGACATTGATGAATGTCTGGCCGAAAATTGCACGCTAAGGCAGCTTGCAGATGACGGCGTGGTTTCCATGATTGGACCAACAGCACCGGACCTGCAAGGACCATTGCAAGATACCTTGGATAATTTGTCTACTTGGGCAATGAATCTGGGTATCGAATTCTCTCCGGAGAAAACAGAGATGGTTGTTTTTTCTAGGAAGCTTTATCCAGCACAGTTTCAGCTTCAACTTATGGGTAGAACAATCACTCACAGCATGTCGTTTAAGTATTTAGGTGTCTGGTTCGATTCCAAGTGCAATTGGGGAAAACACATAGCGTATCTGAGGCAGAGATGCCAACAGCGAATCAATTTCCTTCGTTCCATTACCGGCACTTCATGGGGAGCCCATCCGGAAGATCTGATAAGACTCTACAAGACCACCATTCTCTCGATTTTGGAGTACGGTAGCTTTTGCTTTCAATCGGCGGCGGGGACGCACATATTGAAGCTCCAAAGGATTCAATATCGTTGCATTCGAATCGCGCTAGGTTGTATGCAATCGACGCATACCATGAGTCTTGAAGTTCTTGCGGGCGTCCTCCCCTTAACAAATCGTTTTGCGGATTTATCGTTCCGGTTCCTCATCCGCTGTGAAGTCATGAACCCGCTGATGATCGAAAACTTTGAGAAGCTGCTAGAGCAGAATCCTCAAACACGATTCATGAGCTTGTACTACGAGTACATGACTCTGGACATCGGCCCCTCCTCGTTCAACCCCAATCGCGCTGTCTCCCATCATTTCAGTGGTTCTTCCGTGAGATTCGATCTCACAATGAGGCAGGAGATTCAAGGAATTCCAGAGCCTCACCGTGCCCTGATTGTCCCAACTATTTTTGCGAACAAATACCGCCACGTCCCCACCGAGAAGAGATTTTTCACAGATGGGTCGGTGATAAATGCGTCCACTGGTTTTGGAGTATTCCACGATCTTCATAGCGCCTCATACAAGCTTCAAAAGCCGTGTTCGGTATACGTTGCTGAACTAGCAGCTATATCGTACACGTTAGAGCGTATTGCCTCACTTCCACCTGACCATTATTTCATTTTTACGGATAGCCTAAGCTCCCTGGAGGCTATGCGTTCAATGAGGCCGATGAAGCACTCGGCGTATTTCCTCCAGGAAATACGATCGTCATTGAGTGCTTTATCAAACAACTCACATGTCATCACCTTGGTATGGGTCCCTTCTCATTGCTCTATCCCGGGCAATGAGAAAGCGGACTCGCTGGCCAAGGTGGGCGCTATGGAAGGCGATATTTACGAGCGACAAATCGCCTACCACGAATTTTTCACGATCTCTCGTCAGCAAGTCCTCGCCAACTGGCAACAAAAGTGGAATGATGGTGATCTGGGAAGATGGCTACATTCTATTGTCCCACAGGTGTCGATCAAACCCTGGTTCAAAGGGTTGGATATGAGTCGTGATTTTATTCGTGTAATGTCCAGGCTCATGTCCAATCACTGTTCGTTAAACGCCCACCTCTTCCGTATTACGCTCGCCGACAGCAACTTATGTACCTGTGGAAACGGTTATCACGACATCGAGCATGTTGTTTGGTCCTGCTCCTTGCATTGTGAGGCGAGATCCGTTCTGTGTGATTCCCTTAGGGTCCGAGGAAAACAACCCTTTAAGCCAATTAGAGACGTCTTGGCTTGCCGTGATATCGACATTATGAAGCTTATTTACGACTTTCTTAAAGCTGTTGATGTATGTGTTTAGTGTTTTGTGTTTTAGTCATCCTTTACGTTTAAGTTTTAAATTAGTTCAAAATGCTTTCCCTTGTCCTCCCTCCAAATGATCAATAAATGTAATCCCTAATCTCGAGTAAACCGCGAGTAATCGGCCCCCGTTCTACTAACATTAGTTGTAAGAAAATTATATTCACACACAATAATGTAAAAAATATTCGGCTCCGCAAAGCTAACGCATTTGAGCCTTGACAAATAAATGGATTATAAAAAAAAGGCATCATTGTTTATCTTGATGATGTGGTAGTTTCCGGAGCGACTGAAGAAGAACACGATGAACGTCTTAAAGCACTTCGAGATCGCGTAAATGAATATGGGATTCTTCTCTACCATAACAAATGTGTGTATAAGGTGGGAGAACTAGAATTCCTTGGCCATATTTTGAATCGGGAAGGAATTAGACCCACGGAGCACCGAATGGCAGCCATTAAGGGTTTCAGGGAACCTAAGAATATATCAGAACTCAGGAGCTTTTTGGGGCTGATAACTTATGTAGGTCGATTCATACCTCATCTAGCTGCAAAAACTGAGCCTCTCAGACAGCTATTGAGAGCTGGGGTTACTTTTCGTTGGGAAGAGGCGCATCGTAAAGCTTTTGACAGGATCAAAGAGGCTATTGGTGATATTGGATACTTGGGATTCTTTAACAAAAACGATAAAACTAAGCTGATCGCCGATGCAAGTCCTGATGGATTGGGAGCTGTGTTATTACAGGAAGATGGAGACAAGGTTACTGCTATTCGCATCATTTCTCCTATATTCATTCATCGTCTGCGACGGTATTCGAAGCATCGGTTTCTCTACAAAACTCCCGAATGAAGCGAATACAAGCGTTAAAACAAGTCGTGGTGAGTGGGCTGTGTGAGAGGAATATGAGTGTCGATGCAAAACGCAAGTCTTCATGCTTTGTGCTCTTCGGCTCTTTCTCGTTCGCTTCATGAGCAGCGGAGTGGCGTGATCGACTCGAGCGTTCTTCGCTGTTCTTCACTCTTCTTCACATGCTTTGATCTTCATGAAGATGCGTTTAGTTCATCATTCGTCGCGAACGAGAAAAGTTGAATTTACTCGCCATGATGAGTCGGGAAACATTAAAACAAAAAATTAGTGGAGTGGTGGAAGAGGTTTCCGAAGCAGGAGGTATTGTAAAACACAGGTGTCTGGCCGAAATTGATTCAAATAGAAGATGTGCTTATGAACAGGCAACGCTTGTACCAGCAAATTTTAAAAGGCATTTTATGTCAGCCCATCCGGATGTGGCTCGTCGGTTGGGTTTTGTCGAGAGCAACCGTAGAGTTGTACGGGCAACAGGTAGTGTGAGTGAAAACGAGCAGCAGATTCCCACGAAGAGGGCAAAGTGTACGAAAGTTTCAGTGGAAACCGACCGGAAAAAAGTTCTACTTGGTACGCTTCAATTGGTGACGGTAAACAATTTGCCCCTTAGATTTCCTGATTGGAAATCTATTAAAATTTTGAATGAACCGTTGTGGAAGGCAGTGAATTTGAAAATTACACGTAATACTTTGCCAAATATCGTTGGGCGCGCAGCAGAGATAATGCGAAATGTGTTAATTGAATTGTTCCGTAAAAAGCCGGTGTGCTTAAAGGTCGATTCAGCTACACGGCACGGTAAGGCAGTGTTTGCCATAAACCTGACTTTACCCGATGAGGAAGGAAACATCCAAATATATCATCTTGGTAAGTAAATTATGATTAATTTGTACAACTGAAAAAGAAAATGACAAGTAGGTATATGCTATGTTATTATGTTGTATTTTATTTGTTTGCTGTGATTATTGATGTATGAATTGAATACTTCGTTAACAATTGCCGTGTGTGTGTGTGTGTGTGTGTGTGTGTGTGTGTGTGTGTGTGTGTGTGTGTGTGTGTGTGTGTGTGTGTGTGTGTGTGTGTGTGTGTGTGTGTGTGTGTGTGTGTGTGTGTGTGTGTGTGTGTGTGTGTGTGTGTGTGTGTGTTTTTAGATACTCAAGATTTGTGGTTTCAACCCTATTCATTACCATAAATAATTGTGCAAAAAAGGGGTTATCTACTTTCCAAATCAGATCATAGTACATCACCATGCCGCTTATCCAGAGCTGTGGAGTTGCATTAGAATTGACCGACTTCATCTCCTACTCCTCTGAAGAGCACAGCCAATGAAATCGACCAAAATTTGAGTTCAGTTTACTCGTAAATCGCAAAAAGTGCAGGAAATCAGCACTGAGTTAACTTTCCAGACTTTTTTCATGTTTTTCCAGCAAAAAAAAACCCGAATATAGGAAAAGTCAAGATTCTATTCACTCAGTCCATTGGAACTACCTATACTGAGTAAATTTTTTGTCAATTTTCCTCATTTTCCGGCAGATTTTTGAGATTTTCCACAAATGTTCTCATCGCTGAGTTTCTGCTATTTTTGAGATTCATGAGTAAACTGAAAAATTTGAATCAATCTCATTGGCCATAAAGGTGTGAATAACCGACTCCAAACTTCGTTAAATTTTTAAACGAACGAAACTAGGCTAGTACATTACAGTGAACAAATTGCATGAAAATGCTTCGAATGCTTTTATGATGATTTTACTTCTTCGAATGCTTTTATGATGATTTACAGAAAAAAAAATCATTTACCGAGTAATGCCAAAATTAAAAATAAACATCTAATGATTTGAAATCTTCTTATCTTTTACTAATGAAAATTTCAGTGCTCCTTACAGTTTTCGTCATATGACCGAAAAAATAATGGCCATTGAAAGATCATGGAGAAAGGAAAAACCAGAATAATTGCATATGCGAGCAAAGCTCTTACGGAACTTGAAAAGAAATATTGTCAAACGGAGAGGGAAGCCCTGGTGTGGGGGGTCGAAAAGTTCAGCCTCTACCTATAAGGGGGACATTTTCAACTGATCACAGACTGCAAAGCGCTAAAATTCCTATTCAACCCTCGTTCTCGTCCTTGCCCTCGTATTGAACGGTGGGTCCTCCGTTTACAGTCATATGATTATGAGATCATACATGAGCCGGGAGCCAGTAATCTTGCGCAGTGTTGGAAAAGTTCGCGATATTTAACAAAGTTCACCATGGGAAAAGTTCGCGAGTCATAGTGAGTTATCGCGAACTTTTCCATCACTGATCTTGCGGATGCACTATCTCGATTGTCAGTAAGAATTCCGAAAGCATTCGACACATCTGGAAAAGCCTATGTGAACCAATTGTTGGAATATGCTGTACCAGAAGCAGTCACTCTGAAAGATGTTAAGGAAGCATCACAAGAAGACACTGTTCTCCAAGAACTGCAGAAATGTCTTGAAACAGACATATGGACCGAGAGAGTCAAAGGATATAAACAATTTAAACCGGAACTTCATGCTATGGGGAGTATAATTATGCGAGGAGATAGGTTGGTGATCCCGGAGAAACTACAACCGAAGGTGATCCAATATGCTCATGAAGGTCATCCGGGAATGAGCGCCATGAAAAGGAGACTGCGGCAAAAGGTATGGTGGCCTAAACTTGACGAACAGGTAGAGAAATGCGTCAAAGGTTGCAATGCCTGTACGTTAGTATCGACAATAGGTCCTCCGGCACCAATGAGACGGTCAAGAATGCCAACCAGAGCGTGGTCAGATGTTGCGGTAGATTTTTTGGGCCCTCTGCCAAGTGGTCATAATTTATTGGTTATGGTTGATTATTTCAGTCGGTTTACGGAGGTAATAGTGATGAAGCAGATTACCGCAGAACTCACTGTTCAAGCTCTATTCGAGACGTTCAGCCGTTTTGGTATCCCTGAGGTGCTACGTTCGGACCATGGACCTCAATTCATTAGTGCAGAGAATATGGTATCGAGCAACAGAAAACCACTCCATACTGGCCTCAGGCCAACGGAGAAGTAGAAAGAATGAACAACACCATCCTTAAGCGACTTCGAATTAGTCAAGAATTAGGTGCATTGGATTGGAAGTGGGACTTAAGAAGTTTCATACTTATGTATAATTCAACACCGCACTCTATCACTGGGGTGGTTCCTTCGGCTTTAATGTTTGGAAGGGTAATGCGAGATAAATTACCAAGTGTAGGGGAGTCAACAGAGAACCTTACCGAAGCCATCAGGGACCGGGACTGGACGAGAAAAGTTGCAGCTGCGGAGTTCGAAGATAAACGTCGACAGGCAAAACGAATTGAGTTACGAGAGGGGGACATCGTTGTGGCCAAGAGGATGTCAAAAGAAAATAAACTCAGCAGTAATTTTGGTTCGGAACAGTTCAAGATAAGTAAACTGTCAGGCACGGATGTTGAACTTCGATCTTTGGTAACAGGAAAGACTTACCATAGGAATGTGTCACACCTTAAGCCTGTTACGTATAAATCGAGATCTTCAGAGGTACGTTCATCGATGGAAGAGGTATCGCCGGATGTTGGAAATCAACAATTCGAAGCTGCATCACCTTCTGACCAGACCACACAACCACGAGAACGCAAACATAAAAAAGTACCAGGTTATCTTGAAGACTACGTTACTTCTGTAGAGTCTAGTAGTAAGTAAAGGGGGAGTGTGGCATCCAACGCCAGTTCACAACTGAAGATTTAGATCAGTGTAAATACAGGAACGGGATGAACGCAGAACGACTAGGGGAGAAGTAAAGACGTGTAGCTTGCGATCAGACGCTTTTACGACAACCGGAAAATAAAGAGATTGTTTTAAAGCTGGATATTAAATAAACTGTAGTTAGTTGTAGTACTAAGATCCGAAACTGTATTCTTCACACATATCACTTTCATAATGCTTCAGTATGCCTCAAACAATTAATTCTTGATTGCTAATAGAACTTCCATGATGAAATCGGCTGATTCATGCAGACTAAGCAATTTTGACTATAGTATCAGATTTGTTCTGTATACACTGAAAATATTATTTAGTACATATGACGAAACCGCTCGTTTATTCCACGAATCTATTCGACAAATATTTTGAGAAATTACCGTAATCAGCTTATCCGAATACAAAAGTGCTGGTCTTGAATTCGGAATGTACGCAATACCGTATTCTTGATGTCATCCCACTAGTAGCGGAGCATAATTGGAACCATCGACATTTCCACTTGGTTGTACTTTTGCGTTCACGCCAGAGATGCAAGATTTACAGACATGTCTGTAAATTTACAGACTTTTAATTTTTTCACTGGATTTTTTTTTCGTTACCGACTTTTAAAGACTTTTTAGTTTTTTCACAGATATTTACAGACTTTTGTAATCAAGTGAAAATTTTAAAATTTGATTACACTGTTTTACATCTTTAATCAAATTACACGTGCGCTGCATTTTGCAACGAGCATTAGAGCAACGAGCAAATCCACCACACGAACGAGCTGTCACTGTCAGTGACGTTTAACCTACGCACACTAGCAGGTGCATCGCCGTGTAAAGTTGTCTATTATTTTCCTGCAGTTTGAGTGCTGAACGAAGCTGCGATTTTCGCCGTTTTGTACCTGAATAAGAGTCGTAAAAATGTGGAAAAAATCGAGAAAAATCAAAGGGAACCCGAGAAGAAACCCCATTACGAACTTATTCATATGATCAGGTAAGCTATAAGTTAAGGAAAATCAATATAAATTCTTGCACATTATGTTGAGTTCCGTATGATTTGAGGTATTGCACGAGGTACGCGGTACCTCAAAGAGGTCATTGCGATCATTGGGTCTTAATATGTCCACCATTGAACTAAAAGTAAAATTCTAATGTGATTTGAGGTGTCGCATGGTGAGTTTTTTTTTTATATAAATCAATCTTTTGCGAACTCCCCAGTGGAATCTGGAATTCACATTTTTGTTCATATCTTCGGAACCATAATTCCGATCGGGGAAAAAATAATAGCGATCTATGGGGATCTGAAACATATCTTCTGGAACTCGTTCCATTAAAATTGGTCCAGCAATCGATGCGAAAATTGAGTGAGTCACTCTCAAATGAACTTACATACATGCATACATACATATTTATACTTACATACATATATACACACAAACAGTGGTTAAGAGAGCTGAGAAGGCGTTTAAACAGAAGCGGCGAGGAGATCAATATTGCGCTGTGATAACGATCGACGTCAAGAATGCGTGCAACAGCGCCAACAAGGAGAAGCCTAGGCCTCGTAGGGAGAGAAGCAAGGGTGACGCTTTGGTTGTTGAGGCGAAGGACAAAACGTCCTTCGCAGCACTCCTCCGGAAAGTGAGAGAGGTTCCGGACTTGAAACAACTAGGCGAGAATGTGGTGAAAACTAGGTGAACCCAAAAAGGCGAGATGCTATTTGAGCTGAAAAGGGATCCTGCGGTTAAGAGCGCAGCTTTTAAGGAGCTCGTCGAAAAATCTCTTGGCGGGATGACGAACGTACACACTTAGATTTTTTGCCGAGATGGGCACCACCGAGCAGCTCGGTAATCTATTTTGCTGGAGTGAAAAATTTACCGAGATTCAGTTAACAAACGGGAATTTTGCCGAGGTCTCGGCTAACAAACATAAATTTTGCTGAGATCTCAGTAAAAATAAATGACGAGCCTGCTCGGTGGTGCCAATCTTGGCAAAAAATCTAAGTGTGTAAGAGCCTTACCCCAGGAATTAAAACCAGGAAGAATGTAGTACCAGTCAAAAAATGTGTATTTTTTATACTCATTAATTAAAAAAAACTTCAAACTAAAGTTTCAGTGAATAACAGGAAAATACTCGAGCTACGGTCCAAACTGGACAGTGCGCAACGATGGACATGCTAGAAGGTAGGTGATTTATACTATTTTCATAGTAAGTTTTAGAAAAAAAAAAATCAACCGGTGTCTCGCTTGCTTGCTTCATACTGATTTTTGTTTTTTTTTTTGATTTGTTTTCCGTGCTGAGCACCAATGCTACTGACGACAGGAAGGCAGCTCCCACACCTGGATCCTTCCTATCGATCCATCAACTCATGAACCGGGAACCAATGGTTTTACTTCCCTTCCGAAGGAAGGCTTGATTCTCGGCGTGATCAGAGATGTTATGCCTCAGAACATCCCAGCGGTGCCAACTGGGATTGAACCCAGGCCTGCTGGGGTAAGAGGTAATCACGCTTATCACTACACCACCAGCGCCGCTACTGATTTTTTTGATGGCATTCGTTTTTTAAATTAAATATTATTGTATTCGAGCAATCTTTATTTTATCATTGACACAAATAAGAAAATTCCGAAGATAATAAAAACCATGCGCACCCATTATATTTAAGTTCTAGAAATGATTACTTTTTACACATTTTGCTGAAAAGAACGCTCTTGAAAAATGTGTAAAAAATACGCTTCTATTGACGTTTTCTGGGTTACCACATTTTATGAGTAGGCCCCTTTTTTCACGAAATGAGTGAAATTTTACACATTAATGTGTTTACGCTGGTTACCGTGTGACGCAAAGGCGCTCTTGTTGGCCGCAAATCGTGGAATATAGGAAGGGTGGACTATGGTGTTAATATAACATATTTGGTAAAATCAAGCCAGACATGTAAATACCCCATATTGTGCCCTGTTTCAACCTTAATATATATCATATTCCATACAGGCACGAATCTAATCACAATGGCCATGCCTGTCGGTGCCCCACTTTGGTAACAATAACTAATAACCTAACATAAGAATATCAACAGCTATTTCGCTCGCCCTGCGCTCCACAACACCGTTGAAAGGACATAAATCTTTCTCTCTATTTTATTGCGATTCCATTCTACATTCGAATGAATGGCAGCTCGAGGATATCGCGGCAACAAATGGCAACCAACATTATTAGAGTGGATGGCTCATTTTCACGTTAACTTACAACGTCGCCGACGACGACGAGCGATGCGATGGTGACATATTGTTGTTGGTGGCCGACGTTTGCTGCTACTCAGCCGGTTTTATGAGAGTAGCTGTCAGATTTGTCACCTTATTTAGAAAGCGCAACCTTCTCTTAACGCAATTGTTAACGTGTTCTCATCCTCTTCGTTGACGCACTACTCGGTCACGGGTGCACGGCGAGCGGACCCAAATTTTATACCTTGTCTCGTTTTACTAGCTTCTATTGGGTATGCAGCTTCCGATGGGTGGATCATAAATCTCTATCACCGTCATTCTTAGTTTCTCTACGATTGCAGAGTTTTTCATTGGTGGCACTCTGCTTCGGCTGCTTATTGTCCTCACGTAACTATGTATTATCCTCAATAAGCATAATCTTTGATCTTTACTGCTGTTTCACAAATAAAAGTGATTTGTTTGCTGCTTTGCCAAAAATAGACATATGATCTTAATTGCATTTCAAATTCAGGAAAAACAAATCAGACGCTGTATCACATATCCCAATGCAGATGTACAAGTTCAAACCGTTTGCTTGTTAGCAATAAAGTCTAATCACGTTGTTACAAGGATTCTTTGAACTTTCAAAAAGTAATTTGGAAAGGTATTAGCTAGAGTTTTGATTGTGCGGCATTATAGAAGTGGTGAAAGGAATTGTGTTTTGAAAAGTACCTCATCTAAAATGTACTTTTAGTGTTGTAAGAGAATTTGTTAGGTAATTTCGATAAAGCACATTCTAGTAGAATAAGTGTGAAATGAGTTCTGCTGATTATTATGGTCAGACAAACTGCTCTAAATTATTCACAAAACGGACCAAATTACCGGATCTTTACCGTATATCAGATTTTTGGAATCTGTCAACTAGTTCCGGAGATACGGCCAGAACATATTCAAGTAAGTACAAATCCAGAGACTAGAAGCGACATAGTGAACCACATCAGAATCCTAACACAAGATTAACCCTAATGTGCGTGAGGAATTTATTGTTTTTTTTTTTGTGGATTGTGTTATTAATATGGGAACTAAGTACCCGTGTTAAACATAACGCTTAATCGAAGTCATAATGATCTCCCAGGACTTCATTGCCACTATGGGCCCGAACTGTAATTCAACGACCTCGGCTGGAATTGAACCCAGACCCATTGGGGTGGCTAAGCACTCACGCTTACCACTACACCACCGGCACCGGCTACATATAAAATTAGAACACGGAAAAAGTTTCCATGTGGAATGCACATTATATTTTTCCATTAAGAAAACCAATGATATCTATCTGAATTTCACATAACTTTCATGTGATCACATGAGTTCTATATGATAAATTTCATTTGACATATAAGGTTCATATGATTTTGTGGTGCAATTCCCAATAATGATATCACTTTGAGTGAATACTTCTAGAATGAGTAGATTTTTCGTCGATTTTTGTCATATTCGAAAAAATTTATGAGGCTTGGAAAATATTACTTAGTGTACTACGTTTTCTATAGTTTGACTAATTAGAACTTAAATTTGAGTCAATCTTATATATGCCAAGTAGTGTGGAAATGCGTTAGTTACTTAGTACTGGTCCTTTTACATGCCAGCAGCGGGGAACGAGCACATCTTAGTGAGAGATTCAACTTTCCACCACCTAAATATGGAGAAATCGACAATTAAAAGAGCAATTTATAAGTCTATTAATACGAGTCTAAGCACTTTGTGCTCAAAAAGTCTTGATGAATCAGGATCAGGGTCAGTGCTGAGATTTGTCATTGTCATTGACAAACTTTCGCATGATATTGACGAAATTGTTCATCACATAGTCACTGACAGACTTTTCATAAAAAAAAAACAAATCGGCAAAATATCATTCATTTTTTTTGTCAACGACAAAGATTCACCTGGTAACAAAAAGTGTAATTTCGTGCATTCTGTATCACATTATTTTTATCCTAGCAGTTCAGGACGTAGATGCTTGTTTACTTTAATGGCTCCATGTAATTGTGTTGCTCAAGTCATCTAATTTTGTTACAAATTTAGTTAATAAAAAACATGTTCGTCACTGACATCATTGTCATTGACAATTTTTTTTTTTCCTTTGGTTTGTTTTTTCCGTCGATCTTGTTTTCCGTGCTGAGCACCAATGCTACCGACGTGCCAGGAAGGCAGCTCCCACACCTGGATCCTACCTATCGATCCATCAACTCATGAACCGGGGACCAACGGCTTTACTTCCCATCCGAAGGAAGGCGTGATCAGAGATGTTATGCCTCAGAACATCCCGGCGGCGCCGACTGGGATTGAACCCAGGCCTGCTGGGGTGAGAGGTAATCACGCTTACCACTACACCACCGGCGCCGTTGTCATTAACAATTGACATGGTTTGCCTTGACTGTGACTGTTAGTTCAAATGAGTGACCAAAGCAAAATTGTCAATATCACCGTGTATTGTCGACATTTTGCAGCACTGATCAGGGTTGCTGAAAAAAATCAGATAGGAAGGAATATCGAAATAAAGATCATCGAGAAATGGAGAGAACTTTACAACGAAGCCAAGTATGATGAATTGACGCTAAACACTATCACTGTTGTAACGATGATTTTATTTATTTATTTGTCTGCATCAACAGGCTGTGCATAGCCCCAATGATGATTTAAGTAACTTATTTAGGTAAATCAAAAAATAAAAACTAAGAATATAATACATAAATAAAACACACAATCATTCACGGTTAACTGTGCCAGAAAAGAACGATGAGAAGTATCTTCGTAGCAGCTGTCGAGGCATATGGAAATCGAAGATGCCCGAGACTCGATTGAACACTCGCCATAGTTTGTGCGCTGAAGTGGCAATCTCAGCATAACGTTGTTACGTAGCGCACGGGGTTGGACGTTAATGTTGACTTGCCCCAAGATTGCACTGCAATCAATTCTACCTTGTAAAGTGTCCGCAATGAACAGGGCCCTAGAGGTGTCTCTTCTAGTTCGGAGAGGCTCCAGATCAATCAGCTGGCAACGACTTTCATAGCTGGGCAGATGAAATGGGTATCTCCAAGGCAGCTTCCGCAGAGCGAATCGAAGAAAACGGCGTTGAACGGACTCAACTCTCTCAGCACCATTGCTGTAGTTTGGACTCCAGACCACAGAACAATATTCCAGAATGGATCGCACCAAGGAACAGTACAGTGACTTCAAACAGTAGATATCGGAGAAATTCTTTGCTATCCTGAAGATAAATCCCAATGTCCTAGACGCCTTGTCGACAACGTACGAGATGTGCCGCTTGTACGTAAGTTGAGAATCCAGAATAACACCCAGATCTTTCACATGGTTCACACGGTCGATTACAGTGCCGATAAGTTTGTATTCAAATGTGATTGGTTCTTTCTTCCGAGTAAAAGTGATCACTGAACACTTAGTGGGGTTAACCACCATTCGGTTCATATTACACCAGCTGTCAAAGGCTTCGAACTGACGTTGAAGGAAGTGACAGTCATCAATCGAGTGGATTCATAGGTAGATTTTAAGATCGTCTGCATACGATAGTCGTGGGCCTTCGATGACCAAGTTCACGTCATTGAAGTAGAGTAAGAAAATCAAAGGTCCTTGAGGTATTCCTGACGTAGCTAGATATATATTGGACCGGTTGTCACCAATGGCAACCATCAGTTGCCGATCAGTGAGATATGAACGAAACCATCGCAAGAGGTTGCCGCTGACCCCAAGTCTATGCAACTTGGCAATCGCGATGGCATGGTTTAGCTTATCGAAGGCAGCTGACAAGTCGGTGTATATGACGTCTGTTTGAGTCCTCTCTGCCATGCTTTCCGTAAGATACGATGTCAAACACAGCAGATTTGTGGAAGTAGAACGACCGGAAGTGAAGCCGTGTTGATCACCACTTAGATACTGCTTACAATGAGAGAGTAGAGGCTCCATGATGACTAACTCGAATAATTTCGAAACTGCGCTCAACGACGTAATTCCACGATAATTGTTCACATCCCGTTTGCTGCCCTTTTTGTGGATAGGAAACATATGTGCGAATTTCCAACAAGATGGAAATGTACCACTCGAGATGGACAATCGAAATAGGTGAAGCATGGGCATCAGCAAGCTGGCGATATGCTTTTTCAGGAATACGGATGGAACGCCATCGGGTCCTGGATTGAAGGACGACTTGAGTTGTGATGCGGCAGTGGAAATCATCTCGACGTTGACATCCATCGCACCCAGTGTTTGATCGTACAGTGGTACATAACTAGCTGCTAGGGTAACGTGTTCGTCAGTTAATCTCTCATTCGTGAAAACACTGGCGAACTTCTCAGAAAACAAGCGACAGATCTGCTGAGGAGTGGATGCAACTGCTCCATTCAACACCATTGAAGAAGGTAGGCCGGATTCCTTGCGCTGCTCATTTACGTAATTCCAGAATGACTTCGGGTGCGACTTGAGTTTCCTCTGAATCCCTCGTTGATATCGCGAATAGCATCGACGGCTAACTCGCTTGAACTCATAATTGAGCCTAACGTAGTGACGTTTCAGCGAAAGCGTACGATACTTAGTGAATTTTCTTAATGCGGCTCTCTTGGTCGACTTCAACCTACGCAGTTCACTCGTCTGCCAGGGAGGATGAGAAATTTTACGGTGAACTCTTTTCGGAACGTGCCTGTCAATGACATAAGCCAAGACATGTGGAAATGTTTGCGCAGCGGTTTCAACATTATCAGGATCGAGGATGCTCTCCCAATCTATACTAGATAGCACGTTGACGATACTACGGTCATCGGCTTTCCGGAAATCGTATGACACGGTCGTGGAAATGTCGTCAAAGACCCGATCGTGATTGTCAGCAACAGTGACAACCAAGGGAGGGTGATGATGTACTTGCTTTACTAGTGGAGAAGGTGCCGTGGAGATGAAAGGAGCGGTGTCCTGAACGCTAACGAAGCAGAGGTCCAGGCTACGGTTGTTTTCGTTGACTACGTGGTTTATTTGAGATAGTGTTGCTGTACTATAGCAGTCGAGAAGGCTAACTGATCCTGTATGAAATACAGAGTGTACAGGGTCTGGGTAGAGAAAGCCGCTGTAAGATGGTTTCCAGGAAACACCGGGTAGATTGAAGTCACCCAGAACGATTATCTCATCAGTTGGTGTCGCACTCTCCATTATGGTGAAAACGGACCGGCAATGGGTATCGATAAGTTCGTTGTCACGAACCCGGTCAGGTTCAATATACACCGCACATAGGTACAGTGTGCGATCGCTCAATTCTACGGCCACCCAAACTTGTTCCACACAGTTCCACAAGACTTTTTCAATAGCTCTCGCCTTTTACCTGGAACGAACTGCCACGAGAACACCACCTCCAGTAGATTTCCGACTGTTTTTAGGATTTCTGTCACAGCGGAAAACCTCGTATTCGGATCCGAACACCTGGATGGAAAGCGTTCGAGAATCGAGCCAAGTCTCGACAAAAACGATGACATCGTAGCACCGGTCCGATACAGCTAGGTGGTAGTCAAGAACACCAGAATTCATTCCGCCTACGTTTTGGTAGTAGAAAATGACGTCGTGTTTACTACGGTCGGTGGTCGCACGAGGTAAGGCGTTTTCCCTGGAAGTCATGGAAATATCAGGTGGCGAATGGACATGAACAATCTCAAGTGGATACTCGCCGTAGTTAGTAGGTTGGAAGACCCCCTCTCCACATCCAACCACAGGCCCGGAACGACTATGAAGATCGGAGGCGGCAGATGGCAGGACTGGGTCAGAGGGATTGGGGGCTTCCACAATGCTTTCTACAGCGCGTCCCAGGTTCCAATTAACAGGAGTAGAAGCATTTCCTCGATCGGTGACATCCAGAGTGCTGAAATTCAACTCGGCATCAGGCAGCGAATGTTCAGAATAATATTTGTACTTGCCTGACATAGCAAGTTGGAAGACCCCCGATCCACATCTAAGCTCAGGGCCGGGACGACATTGATGTACGCTGGCAGGAATCGGCACGACTGAGTAAGAGGAACCGAGGACTTCCCAAGTGCTTTCTACGGTGCGTCCCGGTTGAAAATACTCATCATTCGTTCCTGCGATGCGTCTATTTGTCCGAAGTGCAGCAGCAACAGGATTCACTTCATCATGGTCCGGACAGCTAATGATAACCTGTGCAAGCATGGTGGAAGACTCCCTTTCCACCACCAACCACAGCACCGAGACGGCTGTGATGAACGGAGGCTGCGATATGCCGGACTGGGTTGGGGCGATGGGAGCTTCCATCAGGCTTTCTACGGTGCGTTTCGGTTGAATTTCTGGAAGTGTAAGCTGTCACTCCATAGGGGCAGCATTCGTCAATTGGGTGATTTTCAAGCTTCGTGAATCTTCGAACTCACGGAACTGGATACTCTCAGGCCAAGAGTCGCAAGAAAGTGCCAGGTCACGCAGTTCTTTCTTGACGCCAATTTTGAACGATACGAAGTTCAGCGTTGTTGAATCTCTACCTTTGGGTACCAGTTTGGCCACCATTGGTGTTTCACTAGGGTCCAGTACCAGACAGTCGCGAACGAGTGACGCAATATCTTCGTTCGTGGTACTGGGGTGAAACGCCGATAAATATACCCACACCTTATCCGCATTTTGGTTAACTGTTTTAATCGACTCACTGGGTGGTTTCGTGCCGCTGAGAATCGGTTTATCGTTCGAGTTAATCGAGGTCCGACGACGCTTTGGGGTGTTACGATTAGAGTTGAGACGATCCGATCTAGGCCAATACAATGTCGATGTCGAAGCGGATGGGCGGCCACTGCCGAATTCAATTTATCAATGTCCGCCTTCATCGAATCGACAGCTTCCGGTTTTAAAGAGCTCTGCGCGCTGTCCCGGCTGACGATGTTGCGGAAATGACCGTTAGTGAAAAGCTCGGAACAGTGATCGCACATCCAGAACACGTTTTTCTCGTACAGTCCCAGCTGGTCAAGAAGCTCCAGTTCAACCTTGGCGCAAATGATGTGAAAAGTATCACCGCATAATCCACGACAAAAAATGCGTTCCTTTTCGGAAACAGTCTTCTGGCACTTTTTACAAGCCATGGTCGAAAATTTCTGGCCGATGGTGTAAGTACTACAGCTATGCAAATGCGCCGAAGGGTAGGCAAAGGAAAGCTCGAAGTACACTGGGTTCAGCTATTGCCAGAATTATTTCAAATTGGCGCGTCGCAAAGCACTTGAAGATTGCGCTATTCACCAACAGATGGCGCTTCAGACGAAAAACGTGACGGTAGTATAGCAGTACAATTAAAACAAAACACCACGAATGACCAAAACACTTTTCAGAAATAATACCACTCAAGCACAAAAAAAAACTAGTTTCACACGCACGATTTCACTGCACAGGGTACTAATAAAGGACGGGATCACTAAACTGTGAATTTACGAATATATTTCGAACGAAAACAAGCAAAATGTTTATTTTATATATACAGTTTAAAAATAAGATCCTATCAAGCAACATATTCATTACATTTCGAGTGCAGACGAGTTGAAAAGTGCGCTGAAGGTGCAATGCAACCTGGGAGACGTACCGATGGCAATTCGGTTGGGGAAGGCGTATGGTGGCACGCAGACGGCGTCGATACGAATTTCTTCGGACGCAGCTAACGAGCTGCTGAAGACAGGCTGAATCAAGGTTGGGTGGTCAGTGTGCCCCTTGAAAGCTATTCCTCGGGTGTCTAAGAAAATGGAGAGATGCTACGAATGCCTGGACTTCGGTTACCACGTGGAGGTGAACCAGCCTCAGGCTGAAAGCCTCCTAAATAAAGATAAATCAATCAATCAATCAATCTGTTACCAGGCGAGAAACTACAAAGACCCTGACAGATCTGATCTGTGCATGAAATGCGGAGAGCAGGGGTGCGTTGCAAAAGACTGTACAAAGCAACCAAGGTGCATGCTCTGCAAAAGGGAGGACAGAAACGGCCATGTGATGGGAAGTTTCAGGTGCCCATTGTTCAAGAAGGCGATGGTGGGCCAGCAATAATGGAGGTAACCCAAATAAATCTCAATCATTGCAACACAGCACAGCAACTGTTGTGGCAGTCAACAATGGAAATAAAGTGCGACGTTGCTATCATTGTAGAGCCATATTGAGTCCCTCTGGGTAACTGGGTGAAAAATGGTGAGTTGACAACCTGGAAGGAGCGGAATACCTAGCCCTAGTCCTCACAAGTTCCTACTTCACGCCTCCTCGAGTCATATGATAACAAAAGACTACCAGCTGAAACATGGACACAGCTGGTTGGCGTAGCCTGGGCAATGTTGCCAGTCCGGCAATAGCAAAGTGAAGAGGTGCGACGCGAACACTGGCGCGGTAACCATAGTACGGTGATAGAGGAAATGCTTCACCAAACCTGAGCGTCTGCTCACCATGGAGGTGCGGCTCAAAACGGCGTCTGTTCTCCATGTTAGGAGCGGCTGATCACCGTCCTAGTGCCAGCGTGGGACTCTAAACAGAGCTGTGCACGATGGTCCCCCGGCGAGACAGGGGGTTGGGGCAGGCCCAACAAGCCGCCCTGGAAAAAAACAAAGTTGCAAATACCGAAGAAAGAAATACGGATCGGAACAATCGGCACAGACCTACGCGACGAAATAAGGACTACGATTGGAAACTCGGAACATGGAACTGCAAATCGCTCGGCTTCCCGGGTTGCGATAGGTTAATCTATGACGAACTTCAACCACGCAACTTCGAAGTCGTAGCGCTGCAGGAACTTTGCTGGACGGGACAAAAGGTATGGAAAAGCGGGCATCGAGCGGCTACTTTCTACCAGAGCTGTGGCACCACCAACGAGCTGGGAACCGGCTTTGTAGTGCTGGTTAAGATGCGCCAACGCGTGATTGGTTGGCAGCCGATCAACGCGAGGATGTGCAAGTTGAGGATTAAGGGCCGTTTCTTCAACTACAGCATCATCAACGTGCACTGCCCACACGAAGGGAGACCCGACGACGAGAAAGAAGCGTTCTATGCGCAGCTGGAGCAGGTGTACGACGGCTGTTCGCAACGGGACGTCAAAATCGTCATCGGCGACATGAACGCTCAGGTAGGACGGGAGGCAATGTATAGACCGGCAATCGGGCCAAACAGCCTGCATGCCGTATCGAACGACAACGGCCAACGATGCTTGAACTTTGCAGCCTCCCGGGGTATGGTAGTTCGAAGTACCTTTTTCCCCCGCAAGGATATCCACAAAGCCACCTGGAGATCACCTGACCAACACACAGAAAACCAAATCGATCACGTTCTAATCGACGGGAAATTCTTCTCCGACATTATCAACGTCCGCACGTACCGCAGTGCGAACATAGATTCGGACCACTACCTAGTTGCAGTATGCATGCGCTCAAAACTCTCGACGGTGCATAACACACGTCGAAGTCGAACGCCACGACCCAACATTGAGCAACTACGGGACACCGGAGTTGCCCAGGACTACGCGCAGCAGCTGGAAGTTGCACTACCCACGGAAGAGCAGCTTGGCGCAGCTTCTCTTGAAGATGGCTGGAGGGACATCCGTTCAGCCATAGGTAGTACAGCGGTACTAGGTACTGCAATCCCGGACCGAAGAAATGACTGGTTTGACGGCGAATGCAAACTGTTAGTAGAGGAGAAGAATGCAGCACGGGCGAGAATGCTGCAACACCGCACGAGATTGAATGTGGAGCGATACAGACAAGCGCGGAACAGACAAAATTCGGTTTTCCGAAGGAAGAAGCGTCAGCAGGAAGACCGAGATCGCGAGGCGATGGAAAATCTGTACTGCGTAAACGACACACGGAAGTTCTACGAGAAGCTAAATAGTTCGCGCAAAGGTTACGTGCCGCAAGCCGATATGTGCAAGGACTTGGACGGTAACCTTCTCACGAACGAGTGTGAGGTGATTGAGAGTTGGAAGCAGTACTATGACGAGCACCTCAACGGTGAAGCAGCAGAAAACGAAGGTGGCACGGCAACAGACCTTGGAGCACGCGCAGAAGACGACAGGCTACCGGCCCCTGATCTTCAAGAAGTTGAGGAGGAGATCGGTCGGCTGAAGAACAACAAAGCAACTGGTGTAGATCAACTACTAAGTGAGCTATTGAAATACGGTGGTGAAGCACTGGCTAGAGCGCTGCACTGGGTAATTGCCAAGATTTGGGAGGAGGAGATATTACCGGAGGAGTGGATGTAAGGTGTCGTATGCCCAATCTACAAAAAGGACGACAAGTTGGATTGCTGCAACTACCGCGCGATCACACTGCTGAGTGCCGCCTACAAGGTACTCTCCCAAATTCTATGCCGCCGTCTGTCACCATATGCAAGAGAGTTCGTGGGGCAATACCAGGCGGGATTCATGGGTGCCCGCGCTACCACGGACCAAATTTTCGCGATTCGGCAGGTTCTGCAGAAATGCCGCGAATACAACGTGCCCACACATCATTTGTTCATCGATTTTAAATCCGCATACGACACAATCGATCGAGATCAGCTATGGCAGATTATGCACGAGTACGGATTTCCGGATAAACTGACGCGATTGGTCAAGGCGACGATGGATCGAGTGACGTGCGTTGTTCGAGTATCGGGGACACTCTCGAGTCCCTTTGAATCTCGAAGGGGGTTACGGCAGGGTGATGGACTTTCGTGTCTGCTGTTCAACATCGCGTTAGAAGGTGTGATCAGAAGAGCTGGGATAGACACGAGTGGCACGATATTCAGGAAGTCCATCCAGCTCCTTGGTTTCGCCGATGACATTGACATTATGGCACGGAACTTTGAGATGATGGCGGAAACGTACATCAGACTGAAGGCTGAAGCTAGACGGATTGGACTTGCCATCAACGCATCAAAGACAAAATATATGAAAGCAAGAGGTTCTAGGGAAGACAATGTTAGCCTCCCACCCCGAGTTCAGATTGACGGTGACGAAATCGAGGTGGTCGATGAGTTCGTGTATTTGGGCTCACTGGTGACCGCCGAAAATGATACCAGCAGAGAAATTCAAAGACGCATTATGGCAGGGAATCGTGCCTACTTTGGACTCCGGAGGACGCTCCGGTCGAATAAAATTCGCCGCCGCACGAAGTTGACTGTCTACAAGACGCTGATTAGACCGGTGGTCCTTTACGGCCACGAGACCTGGACTATGCTCGTGGAGGACCAACGCGCCCTTGGTGTTTTCGAACGGAAGGTGTTGCGTACCATCTACGGTGGAGTGCAGATGGATGACGGAACGTGGAGGAGGCGAATGAACCACGAATTGCACCAGCTGCTGGGAGAACCATCCATCGTCCACATTGCAAAAATTGGGCGACTACGGTGGGCTGGGCACGTCGTAAGAATGCCGCACGACGACCCAGTGAAAATGGTTCTAGAAAGCGACCCAACAGGAACAAGAAGAAGAGGCGCGCAGCGGGCAAGGTGGATCGACCAAGTAGAAGGCGACCTGCGGACCCTTCGCAGACTACGAGGCTGGCGAACTGTGGCCATGGATCGAGTAGAGTGGAGACGACTTCTTCGGACAGCAGAGGACAACAAGGCCTTGGCCTGATTGGTAAGGTAAGTAAGGGTAACTGGGTGGCGGATTGAGCAGGAATGGCGGCTATACAAGTCATGGGCAGGTATCCCATTCAACAAGTGGTGGCGGGCTCATACGAAGGTTTCGTGATCGCCAAAATCAATGGAATCTATGTATGTAGTTGCTACGCACCCCCGAGATGGACAATTAAGCAGTTCCACCAGATGCTAGATGGGCTCAACGGAGAGCTCATTGGACGGAGACCTGTCATCATCGCAGGCGATTTCAATGCTTGGGCAGTAGATTTGGAGAGCAGGTGTACCAACGCAAGAGGCCTGCTGGAAGCTCTGTCAAAGTTGAACGTCAGTCTGGTCAACTTAGGAACCATCAGCACCTTCCGCAAAGATGGTAGGGAATCCATATGGCGAGCAAGAGGGAGACAACGTTGATCAAATCTCCAACGAGGAACTCCTAGCAGCAGTGAAAGGGTTGAAGGCGAAGAAAGCTCCCGGCCCGGATGGAATTCCCAACGTGGCGTTGAAGGCGGCGATCCAGACTTTTTCGGTAGGTGGAAGGTACAAAAGCTTGTGTTGTTGCCGAAACCCGGAAAACCACCGGGGGATCCTGCATCGTATAGGCCAATATGCTTGCTGAATACTGTCGGAAAGCTCTTGGAGAGGATCATCCTGAACAGGCTGACGAAATGCACGGAGAATTAACACGGTTTAAAGACGGCGTGACATCAATTTTCAGCGTCGGATATCGATTTCTGGCTTGTAGACGTTACCCTGTTTCTAAAAAAAAAACGTTTGTATGGGTATTTGATACAACTTTTTCTTTATATCCCGTTCACATTACAGTGTCTTGCAACGAGCACTCATACATCTAGCTTTCACTGGAAATCCTATGTATGAGTGCTCATTGCAAGACAGCCTATATTACTTGATATAGACTGTAATGTGAACGGGTTATGAACCGGAAGGCGTCGGATATCGATTCCCAGCCTCTAGATGCCATCACGATTCCAAAAATACCTATATTGATGGGTATTTGTCAATATTTCCCAATTGTTCTGGAATCGGAAGCCGCCATCTTGGATTAAGAATTGGCGCCGCATATCAATTTGCTCTGTAGACTTCATACTGATTACAAAAATACATATATTGATGTGAATTTGACTGTATTTCCACTTTTTCACAAATCGGAAGCTGCCATCTTCGATTTCAATATGGCATCGAATATCGATTTTCATCCTAGTCGATAGCACAAAGACGAGACGGTGATGCAGCAGTTCACGGGTGCAGGTAAGTCGGGTTTACCTTGGTTTTCTTTTCAGGTGCCGGTTCCAGATCCAGGTAAGTGCATTAAGCATTCACTAACACTTCTTCTTCTTCTCAAATTACTAACTACTTTATTTAATTGTACTTACTTCACCATAAATTCATTTATTCTTTATGCAATACAATTTTTACTCTATTTTCACTATCAATAGAACTTCACTGTTTACATTTTGTATCGTTGACGTCCAGGAACCAAGAGAGCACACTCACGACGGCTCGAGCTTTTATAGCTGAGGGGTGATCGGATGTAATGGTTTCTCCATCTTGCCGTTCCCGAAGGGCCGTTAATGTCAGCCAACAGTTGTCGGAGTCGGTCGGTCTAACGATGTTCGGGAGGTCGGCGATGGATTTGATGTGTGGGTCGGCAAGTAGATGGCTCTGCGATGTGCATTCGTGTGTCGATATATAATGTTGATGCACGAACAATCCTCTAGACATCACGTATTTGACAGCATTTCCCACTTTTTCTTAAACTGGAAGCCGCCATCTTGAATTTATAAATGGCCTCGCATATCAAGTTTCGATTACTAGACGTCACCCCGATTAAAAACATACCCATATTGATGGGTAAACAAACCACCCAACAATGATAAATTTTACAACCACATGCACAGATCATGCGCACACGCTTAAATGAACCGAGAGAATAATCAACAAAAGTCATAAAAACTGCGCGAATTTGGATCGAACAGCTTCGCTTCAATGCAAAAATAAGTTCATTTGACAATGAAAGAAGAAATGAACACGAGTCATGCCAAAACAAACAGCATGAAAACCGATCGAAAGTGGTTCTGTTGATGTTGACGGGGATCTGCTCGAAGAGAAGACAGAATGACTTTCAATTGAAAGTGATGGTTGACAGCTTCACGATTTTCGATTGAAAGTGACTTTGTGGGGTCCTGGCTGTAACTCAATATTCACAGATACTTAAAAAATGCTAAAAATTATCAGATTCCTTTCAAATTTTCCTTATGAATTATTCTCAAAAATATCACAAACATACTTCTACGTCATGGTGGTTGTCAGTTTTCGAAAATATTATAAGAATCATCCATATGGAAATTTTGATTTTTTTTAAATAAAATTCCAAGTAAACAAACATTCAAGCCCAATATTTTTAAAAGTTTGAAGATTTTTTTCAGTAAATAATCTTTAGAAAATGTCTCCATTTTCATGATTCTGCAACCCATTAACATGCAAACATGTTGTAACAATTCCATGTACGATGTTGTAATAATGTCCAACATTGATGGCCTTTAATAATTAAAGTAGCAAGTTTGGCTTTTTATTTTTTGATTAGAGTGTAAATCAAATGCAATGATATCTTTAAAGCAACATGTTTGAGAAATTTGGGAAAATCTGGAACATATTTTAAAAAAATCTGGAAATATACGTGATCTATCTGTGTATCTGGCCGGATGACCGAAAATCTGGAATACTGGCAACGCTGGTTATAGAAAAAAAAAACTGTACAGTTATAGGCAGAAACTGTTGTAACATCACGTAACATTGTAAAACGCTATTGGTATTGCGTTCACCAACAATCAAAATAAAGCTAGAAACTTTACTCATTGATAGAACAACAGAGTGCATCTATTGATCAACAAAGTACCATCGATTGAAACCACCAACCAAAACGGGCAGCTGTTGCTCATCGAAAGTACCTAATTTCTCATCCCCGCTCTTTCGGGCGTGAACAACTTTCTAATGATGCGATGTTTCATATTTCAACCAACAACAAAGCCCAGCTCCGGTTCATCATCTCAGTGGAGATGAATGTTAATCTTATTAAAACCGCATCCTCCAAATCCTTCCCCAGCCAGCCCACCTCAATCGCAATCAATCGGTTGAAATTGTGCGTGCTACGCGTGAGTGGGTTTTGGAGGGTGATTTAAAACTTGTGAACAATATTGTTGGATGGCTTAGGGGAGGGGGGTGTATAGGGTGAGAAATGAGAAACACCGGCGACCAACAACGGCAGTACGTCCGTTGAATTTCAATTGCGCGGGACTCTTTTCTCCCACCTCGCCGGAGGACATCCCGGCGAGCAAATCGGTATTTACAGAATGCGGTTGTTTGACTGCTGCTGGTGGATGGGGCATTATCGGGATAGGAATGACGACAAAGGGGGGGGGGGGTTCAAGAGTGCTCGGGGAAGGGTATTTCGTTTCCGAGGAAAATGCAGGCAAGGGCAACTTTTGACACGTGGTTCGAAAAATTGAAATATTAAAAACTCTACTTCCGAGCAGCCCTCAAATTGGTAGGTAAGCTTGTTCCCCCTGCTGACTGCTTGATTTTCGAAAACATGATTGCACCCGTGAGAATTTGGTGCGTTGCATTTTACACTGTCAGAGAAATGATCGATTTGGTAACGAATATTCCGACAATCTCATTGGATTTATTACACCCTCAAGGGCTTAACGAGAGCTACTAAATTTAAACTTTCAATATCCTTGCCCATCGTTCTGAAAATGACTGACTGCTGATGTTTAGATAGCTTCCGCTGCGCTCGATTGTTTTCCTGAACATAGAAATAGAAGACACTGGCAGCTCTAGGCTACTGAATAACCAAGATGGAAAATATATTTAAAATTATCAAATTCCATCCATTTAATTTCGAAACGCTAAAAGTTTTCCAAAAATCAACAAATCCTATTCTAAATGATGAAAATTATTTAAAAGTTTGATTCAGTATAAGGCTTTTAAATGCAGTACAGTAAATGTGTTTGGAAGTAACTTCCATCTGCTATGAATGAATAATTTTCAAATATAATTTGAAGGAAAGTAAATTTTAAGCACATTTACGAGAATTAAAAGAAGGGACACATTCCACCCTTTTGCCACCCTATATAGATCCTCAAGCGATAGATAAATTTCCGCTCATTTTACTATAACGATGTCGATTCATCTGCTGGAATCCTTTTAATCATATCGTCGTCGATGGATGGTGGTGGAGGAGTGAATCATTTATTTTGAAAAACTGAGTAAATCCATCTTCTCTCTTGAATGCATACCTAGCGAAAATGATGTTTTATCTTTACCAACTTACACTTTGAGATGATGATCTTGATTTTACTATAAGCATCAGCAACCGTGTCCCCATCATTAACATTAACTAAACCGCTTCGTTCGCATCTTTGGATGTATCGGAAATGGTAACAATAGACGTTTGCCTACCGTAAATATGTAGGTACATCATCGATAGATGAAATCAAGAGCCACATGTGAAAAGGGCATACAAGCTTTTTGTAAACAAACCTTTGTAGGCCCTTTTCTCGCAAACCGAGGATTACCCACGCAAACCAACAACATCATCGGGAAGAGCATAGTTTCCTCTACCCGGTGATGATGATGGTTTGCGTTTGTGTCATATGGGTGGCGAGAAAAGGGCATAAGAAGGTTTGTTTACAAAAAGCTTGTATGCCCTTTTCACATGTTGTTCTTGAAATATGAACTTACATCCGTTTGAGTGAGTAAAGCTCTTCAATTGTATTGCAATCAATGCGGAGGTGTTTGTGTGGATAAATCCTATTGAGATACATCAATCACCAACGTTCGCTAAACAGTTAAGTGATTTTTCACAATTTTCCTATAATTTTTCACAGATATGATTTGGTCTGATATGGTTCTCGGAATCCAGTACTTCTTCGCCTTCTTCAATACAGGCAATGAAATCCAATTGGGAAATGGATTTCCCACACTAACGGAATCAGTCCGCAATTCCATTCGAGGCGCTTATGAGGCTGGGCAAGAACATGTCCTTGGCGATCATAATGAGATCGTTCAAAGAATTAAGTCGGAAATCATGAATGAACTCAAAAGTGAACTTCGTCTGAACTTCACCGCTTTGATCAATTCCAGTCAACTCGTAATACGAATGCCGCTGGGTCTTTGCGAAGCCGACGATTGTTCCGTAAACCTGAAGCTGCTGAACGCCGTCAACAGGATTTGATGTGTGGAACTGCAAGCTCAATATCTCCATTTATCGGAACTTTTGCTGTACCACCTCCAAGGCAGAAGTTTTGGCTCTGCCTTTCACGTATCTCTCGTGACGTCACAGTGGAGCAAGTACATGAACTGGCGATGCAGAGGTTAGGAATAAATGACGTTGAGACATTCAGACTAGTCACCAATGGTAAGAATGTCAGCAGTCTGTCATTCATTTTGTTCAAACTCGGTATGAGTCCTGAGCTGAAAGCAAAGGCTCTTTCGACTGCATCGTGGCCAAAGGGAATACTATTCCGTGAGTTCAAGGACAACAGGAATGTTACAAATTTTTGGAACCCTTCTCGAACGCCAAATGCCAATTTATCCCCCAGCATGGAGTCACCCAATTACCAGGATCACCAAGACAATGCCATGACATAGTAAGTGACAAATCCCATCGCTGCACAGAGCTCGTCAACCAACCTGTTCCTGAATGGCCGGTTTCGTCATTGCCATCTTCTTTGACACATGTTTCACTTGTCTCTACCGAACTTCATCCAAACTCTTTGCCAGTCCAGCAAATTCCATTTGGCTTTTCTTATCAGCCACAGTTAGGCAGCTGTACACTGGGACGCACCGAAGTTGGCCTCATGGAAGCCCTTGTACCTCCCAATACAGTCGAGCCATTCCAGCCAGCGTTCAGCAGTCGTCCCGGCCCTGCGTGTGGGAATAGTGCAGGGGTCTTCCAACTCGACAGCATAGGCAAGTCAACTTCTGTTATCGATTCAACGACTCCTGATCCGCTCATTGCTTCCAGTCAATATTCGCCTGCACCATCAAGGCATCCTTCGCAAGTTGCTCAGACTCTAGGACGTATTGAAACTATACCTGTTCCTTCAGACTTGCTGCTGTATTATCAGAACGTCGGTGGTATCAACTGTGATGTCGACGATTTTCGCGTAGCTACCTCGGATCTTTGCTACGACATCATTATTCTCACGGAGACATGGTTGGATTCACGCACGCTCTCTCGTCAGGTGTTCGGCGACGATTATGAAGTTTTCCGTTGCGATAGGAATGCTGCTAATAGTCGGAAAGTTAAAGGTGGAGGTGTTTTAGTGGCTATAAATTCTACACAGCTAAAAAAAAGTAGTGTAAATTTCCGTTACTATGATGCACATAAATGGAGCGTCATATATCATACAAGTTTAGATTATAGATCGTGTAAATTTATGAGACATGTCATGTAATATCCCATATATTGTATGCAACTGTCCACTTTTGTTTGCAACATTTCTTGCAAGTTGCTAGTTTACGTGAAAAGGAAGTTTACATGTATGAATGTTTGCATGCATGGATGTTTACATCGCCAGTAAAATTCAGAATTTTTTGGTGTGTAGGTTTAGAGCGAGGTTACTAGAAAATAATGCTTGGACATGCTTAGAGCAGGTGTGACGTCGATTAAACTGGGCGATCGTACCTTGTTTCTCTGTGCGGTTTACTTTCCTCCCGACCGTATACGGGAGCGTGACCGCATCGAAACCCATTGCCAATCGGTTTTCTCTGTTCTGGATACCGCCAAAGCAACCGATGAAGTTCTTGTGTTTGGTGACTTCAATCTCCCGGGGATTTCATGGAAAAAAAAACTCGCAACGGTTTCCTCTATCCTGACATGGATCACTCAGTCATCTATTCCTACGCTTCGCTCATTCTGGACAATTACAGCTCAGCCACTCTTTCTCAAATCAACCACGTTATTAACCAGAACAACCGCAGTTTGGATCTTTGTTTTGTAAGCGCCCAGGACATGGCTCCTTTCTTATGCGAGGCGCCCACTCCTCTGGTGAAACTGGATCGTCACCACCCGCCGCTACTGGTGACGTTAAGTACTAAGCTGATGCATGATTTTAATTTTTCACCTGCCACCGTTTCCTACGATTTTCGCAACGGCGACCATGGTAGTACCGCCGAGTTACTCTCCAATTTAGATTGGGACGACTTATTGGACACCGTTGACATTGAGTCCGCCGCTCAAACTATTTCCAATGTCTTGGCATATAACATTGACAGACACGTTCCGAAAAAGATTCATCATCATACGACCCATCCACCATGGCATACGAGCGAATTTCGTCGACTGAAATCCAGAAAGAGAGCCGCTCTTAGGAAGTTCACCAAGCACCGCACACTATCCCTTCAACGTCACTATGGCAGGATCAATCACGCATACAAACGAGTTGCGAAACGGTGCTTTCTTCAGTATCGACGTGGATTGCAGAGAAAGCTTAAGTCACGTCCCAAGCAGTTTTGGAAGTTTGTCAACGAACAACGTCATGAAGCTGGTCTGCCGTCGTCTATGACACATAATGGTAACGTGGCCTCATCTACGCAAGATATCTGTCAGCTGTTCTCTGAAAATTTTGCTAGTGTCTTCACGGACGAGAGACTGAGTGACGACCATGCCCGACTGGCTGCCAGTTACGTACTGACGGCCAAACCATGAGCAGAATTGACATCAATCCCGAGATATTTTTCAGGGCTTCCTCGAAACTCAAGTCGTCGTACAATCCGGGTCCTGACGGCTGGGTGGTATCTGATAATATTGATAATCCAAATCCAAGGTTTTCCTGTAACATGGCAGTTACAGAGGGTCCGGAGGAAATCTTAACTCATTTTTGGTCCTGCGAAGAAATCGAGTCTCCCAACAATTATTCGCCAACGGAAGCAAGGTGCGAGAAGCACTATAGTCGTACGGTACGACGTGGTACAGATGGTCGTTATACAGTCTCACTCTCAAAGGACGAAACCGTGCTGTCAAGAGATATCGCATTCCGCCGTCTTCAAGGGAAAGAACGACGATTGCTTCGGGAACCAAGGCTACGAGAACAATGCGAAAATTCATGGAGTGATACTTGGAGTTAGGACACATGCGCAAGGTGGACGCGACCGCAGAAGGAGATGCAAATCGGTGTTATCTACCCCATCATCCAGTAGTTAAGGAGAGCAGCACCACCACCAAGGTCAGAGTGGTATGTGATGCGTCTTGTAAGACCAGTCTGGCTCAATGATGCACTGGCAGGGCCAGTAATCCAGGACGATCTACGTTCTATAATTCTGCGATCTGGCGTTGTCGAAGGAAGGGATACAGCTTGATCTAGATACAGCTGTGAAGACTTTGGGACTGTTATGGCCATCAACAAGTGACGTCTTCAAATTCTAATTCAAAATCCCAGAGGTCGGTCCTAATGAGCAGTTGTCGAAACGAAAATTATTATCAATGATCGCAACTCTATTCGATCCACTGGGATTAATCGGAGCAGTGAAAGCAACAATCAATACGAAACTAACGATTTTAAATTGGCTCACTACTTGACTAGCCAATTGGTCCCAAGCAAATCGACTAACGTACCCCATTCTAGTATAAATTCCAGTACTACACTATGTTTGTTTTGATTTGCTATGAAAGTTTGACAGATAAAATGAGGGGTTCGTGGATTTTCCTATGTTTCGAGGGGTGAATCGATTAGCTTGGGACCGAAGATAGTACCAGAGCAGAGCCAAAAAGTTGAGCTCGTTTCTTCGGGACCTTCTGGTCTTAGAGTTACCTCTATGGTGATAGTAATGGCAAAAATTTTCATGCAGCGTCTATGGTACTTGATGTATGAAGAAGGAAGGAAACTGGACTGGAATCAGCAGTTGGCATCCAAGGAATGTGAAGAATGGCTGAGGTTTCACCGACAAATCCCGCTATTGAACGAGATAGCGATTCAGCGTTGTATTGTACTACCGAAGGCAACATCCGTTCAACTGCATTTCTTCTCCGACGCTTCCAAATTAGCATATGGAGCGTGTGCGTCGATCCCTAGGTTAGAACTATGTGGAGCTCTGCTAGCTGCACAACTGAAGAAGAAGGTGCTGAGTTCATTGAAGATCGAGACAGAAACATTCTTCTGGGTAGATTCTACCTGTGTGCTACAATGGTTGAAGGCGATTCCCTCAACGTGGACTACTTTCGTCGCCAATCGAGTAGCCAAAATTTAACACGCAACAGAAAACTGTATGTCCAAGGAGTGGAGAATCCAGCGAATCTGATTTCAAGAGGATTGTTACCAGAGGAAATTCGAGACAACCAGTTATGGTGGGAAGGCCCGTCTTGGCTGAAATAAAAGCAGGACTGCTGGCCGAACCAATCGGCAGAAATAGTTTCCGATGAAGTTGAAGAAGTGATCCATAAATCTACTGTGCACTTTGCTATATCGAAACCAGAGGGATTTGGAAAGACGTATGTTAGGAGGTTCTCGTCATTCGCCGATATGGTCTGTCGTACGTCTTGTTGCTTATCAATAATGGCATGCTTAGCAACCCGTTATTTTTTTTTTTTTTTTTTTTCTTTGGTTTGTTTTTTCCGTCGATCTTGTTTTCCGTGCTGAGCACCAATGCTACCGACGTGCCAGGAAGGCAGCTCCCACACCTGGACCCTACCTATCGACCCATCAACTCATGAACCGGGGACCAACGGCTTTACTTCCCCATCCAAAGGAAGGCGTGATCAGAGATGTTATGCCTCAGAACATCCCGGCGGCGCCGACTGGTATTGAACCCAGGCCTGCTGGGGTGAGAGGTAATCACGCTTACCACTACACCACCGGCGCCGTTTACCCGTTAAATTTGACAGTCATTGTTTTGAAGGAACAACACAACAAGCAGTGGAATCCGATGATGATCCAGAGGCTGAACAAACTGATCCGATCGGAGGACCCCCTTGGAAAGGTGATGGAGTTCCAAAGCGAAGACAGCATCGAAGCGCATCTGATGGCATTCGGAAAACCACCGGGGAAAACTACTGGTAATGTTGAAATCACTGGAACTCTTTCGGGGATCGAAATCGGCTGCGATGATCAGAAGGCTAACTGGCATCGAACCGGCACAACGTGGATACACGATTTGAGGTGGCCAAAGTCTTGCACCTTTTGAAGAATGCGACGAAAGTGTTCCGCTGCTAAAGGCTGACTTCGTCAGTGGTGCCACCGGCAGGCAGGTGAATGCATTAAAAAGTGCTGAAAAAGTGATTCCGCTTGCTGTTGTGTTTCCCTATGTTGCCTTTAACCACCACTCAGTATTCAGCGACCGCCACTGCCAGTGCCACCGAAATGATCTTGTGCCCGTGGAGTGACAGTCGGCGAAACTAACCTAAAACTAACATATCCGAGACAATACAAAATACCTAATAATGACGAGCCGTTTATCTTCCTTATTCCTTACTTGGCCGTTTCTCATCACCCACACAAAGCTACAGTGAAACGAACATAATGTTGGCATTTTTTATATCATATCCAGTGCTTTTTGGAATGTGGGATTGATTTAGTGGAGTGTAATTATACATGCGATTTTGATGATTAGCGATTACCCTGATTTTGGTCTGCATTGCGTGGAATGAATAACTGCACGGCCAGGCATTAGGATGTGCATTGTTAGGGATTCTCGTGGGGAATCCAGCTCGATTTTGGGAAAATAAGTGAAAATGCTAGGTTGCGTTTCAAAATGCAATAACATTGAATTGTCAACAAAAATGATTTGACACATGCGCTGATCAGGCGCAGAGAAAGTACAGTGTTGCCAGTCACTTCAAAGATCATGAATGTTTCTTACCATGGGTGCCAAACTGTGCCAAATAGTGTGCTCATGTGTGCCCACGTCTGATTTTGGCACACTATGCGGAATGACCAACCCCTTGTGTTTCAATGAACTTATTCACTGCTAGAAGAAATACACCTGGCAACGCTTGTTTAATGATTATTTTATGTTCGCTTTCAAAGAAGTGGAGTCGAACTGATTTTCTTGATGTATGTGCACCAAGAGATTTGACCAGCAGTTTATATTAATTTAGTATATTCGATTACGTGAAATTTTGGAATTCTACGTAGAACACAAGTAAGTAAATGCAATGAAGGTGTTTTACCCTGAAAATTATCGATGTAAAATCATGAAATACTTCCTTTGAATTTTCGGATGACTTGTGTGTGAATGTATGTGTATACTAATGATGAAGATTGAAGAATATTTCAAAAAGAAGAATAATCCCTCAATTTGGTGTCTTGAGCGTTGAAATGATTGATTTAATCGGTGAATCGGTCGTTTAAAACAAAAAAAAGATTGATTTAGTGAAATACGGGTCTAATATGCTGTGATAAGGAAAAAAAACTACCATTTCTCATGAAATTCTGAGAACCACTATATCGTTTTGCTATGGAATGCCTGTACATATAATCGGGATGTTTTTTTTTCGCATTAAATTAAGTTCAAAGAGCTGTAACATTTTCGGATGTCAATGAAATATTCAAAAATAATGGGTGCAGGGTGATTAAGTATACGAAATTAATCGGAACTATTTTGAGCGTAATTGGTTGAATCTGTAAGAAATTTGAACATTTTTTTGCAAAACACATCTTCATCAATTTCCTGGAGTAGAACGAACCAAATATGCTAAAATTTGCCTCATTGCAAAACAAGACATAAAGCTTTGCCAATTTAGAGGTATCTCAGAATCTTTTGGATTAGAATAAAACGATATTGAAAAAAAAAATAATTTATTGAAGTTTAAAGATGTAATATGGGTTTTGCAATTTTTATTCCTTTCCAACGAAAATTCGAGCTTTTGGCCATTTTGGATCGTGCCATCAACTTCTGCACAAGCTGCTTGTCAACCTCACCGGCTGATTTTTTCAGTAGCTGGCCATTGAAATAGCATCCTTAGCCATTTTTCCACTCTTCTTCAGTTTTGCTTTGATGGTACCCCAATACATTTCGATTGGGCGAAAATCCGGGCATATTGGGGGTTTCATCCCTTTCTCAATGACGTCTACTGCATTATCGCGATACCACCCAAGTAACAATTTTGGTTTTATGAGGGTTCTGTAGACCATGATTTGGACTTGTAGCATTAAAGCATGCTACAAGTCCACTATAAAACTTGCAATGTTACTTGGGCACTATTGCGCATTCTTACTGTAGTGGCAACTCGCCAAATCTGGCCAAAACTTGAAGGGGGCCCCGGTGGGACCTAATGAACTAATGAACGGCAATAAGCGATTTTAAGGGCATTCATTGATAAACAGTTAGGAGCTAGGTCAGGAGTCCTTATCACCGGTCACGGGGATGTGAATAAGGATACCCACAGCTTTTGGAATTTACACTAATAGGGGCTGTGGTCGATTATCTAATTTGTTTCAATACATAAAACTATAGTGTCTTCAAAAAAGTTGTTGTACTGGGGTAGACCAATAAGCCTGTGCCATTCGATTCAGGTTTAATTGGGAACTACGCCGCTAGAGGCACTTCACTTTCATATTACTTATGAATGGCGCTATATTATATGGAATTTGGGTCCAACATAGAGCACAAAAATCATGGCTACTATGATGCCTATAATCCCATATCAGTCCCATATGGAAAAAGTAGGCATTGAGAAAATGGCAGTCGAAGTTACGAAGTGCAATTTCCATGTAAATATTTGATAAATTATAGTAAATTAACTGATAAATTTTTCAAGTTAAAGTCTGTTGCAATGAAGCTTGCATGTTTTGTTATATCAGCGAAAAATATGGCAATTCAGCAGACCTTTAACTTGAACTATCTGCGATTGAATTTCAGGATGGAACTGATATGCGATTATTTTGCTTGATGGGACTAACTGACCTGATGTTGTTTTCACATTTTTCATGATCAAAGTCCATAGTTTTATCACATAATATGAAAGTAGATGCCAATTGATAGTGGATAGCGTTGTTATCTCAAAATTGACGAAAATCCAGATGGGACTGATATGCTATAGGCAGTATGTCACACTGCCATATACAGTGTTGCCCACAAAACAGCTGCTTGATCTTGCATTAAGATTATCAGTCTCTTAAATAATTAATAGCTATTTTAATGACATTTGGCGTAGAAACTATAATCTGCAAAGTCGTTAGTGAAAAAAATTTCCATAAGAATAGCTATAGAACTTTTGGACAGTGCAATATGGAAAAAGGCTATAAGACAATGAATAAAAAAATTGGACTTCCCATAGTAATTTCCATATAACCTTCAAATGATTTGTGCCAAGTCAAATTAGTTCAAATTTTGGGAAACAAATCAGAATCCGATTTGGGACCGTTTGAGCACTGTGGAGCGAAAATGTCAAATTTTGCATCAGTCTACTGCCCATATAGGATATTTCTGTGCAATGTGAATATTTCCGCAACAGGGGGCCGTGTAGAGGGTGGATATCAATGCAAGACGCCATTTTGGAATCATAGATGGCGGCCATATGTTTTAGAAATATTGTCAAATACCCTACAATATGGGTATTTTTCGAACAGAAACGACAAGTAGTGGCCAAAAATTGATTTTGGACACCATTTTGGAATGGAAGCTGGTGGCCATCGGTTTTAGAAATACTGTCAAATACTCTACAATATGGATATTTTCAGAAAGAAGCTGACGTGTAGATGTCAATATTCGATGTCTTTTGCCATTTTGAAATCTTAGATGGTGGCCACCTGTTTAAAAAAAATTGTCAAATACCCAACAATATGATTATTTTCGGAATGAGAACTACTTGTAGATGTCAAAATTCGATGCCAACCGCCATTTTGAAATCCGTCGGTTTTTGACAAAGCTGTGTCATATGCTACAATATGATTATTTCCGAAACGAGAATGACGTATAGAGGTTGAAAATCGATGTTGGACACCATATTTAAATGCAAGATGGCGGCCATCAGAATTAAAATTCTGTCAAATTCCCAACAATATTGGTATTTCTGGAACGAGGACGACGTTTAGATGCCAAAATTCAATGTCCGCCGCCATTTTGGAATCAAATTTGGCGGCCATCGGTTTTCTAAAAAAAACTGTTAAATACCCACAATATGGGTATTTCCGGAAAGAGGACGACGTGTAAATCTATGTCCGCTGCCAATTTGGAATACAAAATGGCGGTCACCGGTTACAGATAAAAAAAATCAGAGTAGTGAGGAAATGCTCACCATCCCTCTCCAATGGGGGAGTTTGGTAAAGAGAGATGATCAAACCGATTTGTACCTTCCTAAAAAGTTGTCCTTGCTCGCTTTCTACTCTCTATATACAATTTTCACACTGCCGTACTCTAACGGAACTATCAACTCTATACTTTTATCTCTTCATCTATCGTATAAAAATTACCACTTTAGTCTCTAATTTGAAATTAGCATCGTCAACTATTCTAGCAAGTGTCATTAAACATAACCTGAATGCATTTTCAAATATCTTTACAGAGCTTTTCAATAACACTGGCTGTTTCAAAGTGGCAAAAGTGGTGTCCGTTTTTAAAGCTGGTGATGCTGCTGACCCTTGCAATTTATTGTCATTTATAAAAAAATTGAGAAATTGATAATTAATAGACTTGTAAAATTCTTTAACAAATTTAACGTTTTTTATAAATTTCAATACGGGTTTACGAAAGGAAGTAGTACTTCTACAGCAATAGTTGAGCTTGTCGATTTTTCATTGAATCAAATTGATAATAAATGTATCGTTGGAGGCCTCTTTATTGATTTAAAGAAGGCGTTCGATACTCTTAATCATAATATTCTTTTGGAAACATTAGATTGCTATGGTATACGTGGACTGGCAAATGACATTATTCGTAGTTATTTAAGCGATAGGCAACAGTTTGTAGTACTGAAAGATGCACAGAGCTCGCACCGGCTAGTAAACATAGGAGTTCCTCAAGGAAGTAATATTGAGCCCCTCTTATGTCTGATCTACATCGACGATATTGGAAATTTACCTCATAAAGGAATAGCCCAATTATTTGCGGACGATACAGCACTTTTTCACCCTAATCATGGTTCTTTATCTATTGTTTCTTGCATAAACGATGATCTGCAAGTTCTCATGAGATACACATTGATACACATTTACTTTCGTTTAACTTATCCAATACTAAATACACTCCCCAAGGAAAAAAAAATCTTCCGCACAATAGTCCGTCAATTGGATCTAAAGTAATAGACAAAGTATCCAGTTTTAAATACTTAGGTTCAGTGTTAGATCCTAAGCTCTCTCGGGGTGATCATATAGAACACGTCCAAAGGAAAATTTCGTCTCTTTGTGGCTTAATGTATCGTGTTAGCAAATTTGTGCCTAGGAGTGCTCTTATCATGGTTGTATTAACTCTAATTTGCAATACCTAATCTTTGTTTGGGGACACGCTTGCAAAGCTAAGATAAAAAAAGCTTCAAGTATTGCAAAATCGATGTATAAAAATCATTTTCGCCTAAGGCAATTGTATTCTACTTTCCAACTTTACACCAACATATCACACAGTATTCTCCCATTACGTGGCTTGTGCAGTCTTGCTTGTTTATATACGATACGCTAAAAAACCTGAACATGCATCGTAACCTCATCTTACCGATCGCAAATCATGAGCACAACATTCGGTATGCAAATAATTTAATTCGTCCAAGGGCATTTACATGCCTTGGTCACATACGAATCTCCTTTTATGGTCCATCTGTATTTAGCGTACTTCCGGAACGCTTGAAAAATTTGAACAATGAATTGTTATTTAAAACCAGTTTGAAACAACATTACAAATAAAAAATCAATGAACTCGTAGGGTAATTGATTCTGGTTGGACCTATCCAAAAACTGATGATGGTTGGACCTTTTTTTCAATCGCTAGTTTAGTCAATCTTCGCTAAGTTTTTATTTTCAAAGATCACTTTACTATCATAAAAAAACTCTTTTTCTTCAATTTGCATGGGTGTTTTATTGAAAAAAAAACTTCAAAACAACTTAGTTTCAATGTGTTTTCAAAACAGTTCACTTTTCACGCATAAGCTGAATGACGTGCCTTACTTTCAAACATACAAAAAGGGAATATTTTTCACATTTATTTTTATTTTCATGCAGTAAAATACTGCTTTAAGGTGTAAACAGCACGTTAGTACGCCATTTATCCATTGGTTTCACTAAAATGTTTGAATAATTGACGAAATTCGAATAGATAAATATGATCATGGTTGGACCTACGCATGATGATGGTTGGACCTATGTGTTTCCTAAGACGGCCGCTAGGTGCGCTTCGGTTTGTCTACATCCTTCATGCGCAGCTGATTTGAAATTCGATTTCGTTTTTCCGAGTGATCAGTTTCTTCGATTGAAAAAATGGCTAAAGAAAAGAGTTATACGGTCGAAAATCTTCAAGAGGCTTTTCTTTTAGTAAGAAATAAATCACTTACCGCGTATCAGGCACAGAAAAGGTACAATATTCCGAAAACGACGCAAAAATTAAGGGAAGCCACGGCAAGAAATATGGAAGGGAAATAGTGTTGAGTGTTGATTTGGAGAACCAGCTAGCGGATTGGGTTTGTATGTGCGCTGCTTCTGGCATTCCTAAGACGGCCAAAAAGATCTTGGATGTTGCTAAAGACCTTGCGTCACTAGTTGGGCGTAAATTTAAAGGAGGAATTCCATCGTCAGGTTGGTTGAAAGGGTAACCACCGATTTCCGAACTACCACGGAAGCGCCGAAAGAATATGTTAATATGAATTTACATTAAGCACTTCACATTCACCTTCTGTGTGTGAATTAACTTGAAATAAAATGTTAACAAACAAAAAATTGCTAACTGAAGCTTATTTCCGAAAAAAAAACTCCTAGTAGAAAAAAAAAACTATAAAACCGGAATTAAGTTCTGATATTCTGTCATTTTAAGCCCCCAAAATCCCCGGGGGCACCCAGAACAGGCCCGAAAGTGAAATATTCAATAGCTTACAATGGGACCACAATACCTATAGTTTGACGTTAAAAAAAATTCCAAATCGGGTCAATGATTCCCAAGAAAATGAGCCCTGATGAATAGCTAATGCGTGGAAAGTGAACTTTTTTTTAAAAACGAAGTTAAACTCTAAACAAAGTTTTTGAACAAATATGGGCTAAACTAGCATTTGCAAAAATAGGTCCAACCATCATCATTTTTTAGGTCCAACCAAGATCATAATTCTTTGCTGAATAAAAACGTTTTATAAAATCATTTGTTCATAATATTTAAATTTTTATGTTATTATTAGAAACAAGAAAGGTAGATCTTTCCCCTAATCACGCATTTTTCATAATTATATGTTGAATTCATAAAAAAAAAATACGACATGAATATTGACGTCGTGTGTAACCGGCCTAAATAGGTCCAACCATCATCAGTTACCCTAATATATATTCGTAAACTATATTATAATAATTGCACTGATTATAAGCATTGTATTGCACTCACTATTAAGCTGTATATATTAATATTTAGAATCATTTATATTCATTGGTTAGGGAACCCTTTAAAGGAACTTAGTTCCATTGGGAACATCCCACTTTGTTTGTTTTACAGATTACTCATTACACACAGCTCCAAATTATCAGCATATGTTACTATTCCTTCTAATTCTTATATTTATTTTTAAATTAAAATCGTAACGAGGAGTCCATTACCAGGGAGCTCTTGATGAAAGCTCTTTGGTGTGGGGGTAAGTTAAGGGTGCCTCAAAGGAGCGTCCAAAATACACCATGCGAAACTTCCGACCATTCAAAAATAGAATGCTCCCTTGAAATTGAAAGTGGGGGAGGGGATCCTAGATTTTATAACTGTATGAATATTTGAGAAAAGCGTAACACACGACTTATTTGAATAGTGCCATATTATTCCACTCACAGTTTCACCACCTTTACAGTAACTATCTTAGTTTTTAAATTATCAACGAATAAAATCAAAATTTCAAAATTGGATTTTTTTTTCGCGAACCTGATTGACCAACACCATTTTCCCTTACTTCAGCTTACTTTTATTTAAATTAATTGACTTTGATGATATAGCATCTCAATGAAAACAGAGCAAAAAGCTAGTTAAAAGAATTTAACAAAATTCTCAACAAAAATCAATCCCATACAATACATCTAAAAACATCACATTGTTAAAAACTGGTTCATTCCATTATTCGCATCCCAATATTATTGGATCAATCAAAACATAATAAAACTCTTATGCTTCTTCAAGTGCTTGCTCTGAAAAAAATTAAAAAGTCTTCTCCTACAAACTAGGACACTCGTCTAATATTGCACATTTACTGGGAAAGAAAACAGCATTTTCTCCACAATGCTGTTAACTGCCCGATGATAAACACCACCCATCAACATGTGGCCAGCTGTAAGTAATGAAATTGTTTCCTACAATAGAAATATTTGCTCGCTCCTTTTCGCGAACCGCGCTCGCCTGCTAATATCCTTACAACGCTGCGAATGACTGCCTGCCCAGCTCTTCTACCCGATATGTCATATGCCGACTTCGCGGACGACACTAGCAAACACCGACGACGACGACGACGACATATCTCTTGTGCACCCATCACCCACCCAAGCCCCGCCGTTTCGAGCGAGTGGCATTCGTCGTTTGTTGGTTGCCACCGTTTAGCCTCCTGTCAGTTTGGCATGGCAGCACAGCACAGCACATGATGATGGTGGCGGTAGGCTGTGGTGGGTGGTGATTTGTACAACACAACGCGAAGATGAAGAGATGAGCAGAAAAAAGCGCAACTCAACATCGAGCGGAACTCTGCACTACCTCTCGGTTTGGGAAGCTCTCCTCCGAACGAGTGGCGTGGATTTCGGGATTTCCACACAGGATAAGAGCACGCACGGGACGGGGGAGGTGAGGCGCAGTGGCGCACCGAAAAAGGCGAGCAACAGTTGGCAAAAGTGTCCATGCAATATATAAAGCGGGTGCTGCGATATGGATCGACTGTAAATGCTCTCGAACCACCGGCAGAAGCGGGCTCCGAAGAAGATTACGACCAGCAGTACAAACTCTCGGGTGGTCACCACCAGCAGCAAGCAGCGACGGTTGAGAAGCCACCGGTTGGGATAAATCAGGATCAACGGAGTGTTTATTGAAGGAGGACAAGTAGTGCTCTGAACGCAAGTGGCGTGACCAATCGAGTGGTGTGAATCAGTGCAAAGATTTTCCGTCGACAAATCAGTTGAAAGAGTTCCTTCTTACGTTTTTTTTTTCTGCGTGGGAAAGTGCGATAATGATAAGTGAACACGGGAAGGAATTCGAATCGGTTCGTGCTCTTCAAATAGTAACCGCTGAGTAGGGTGTAAAAGTGACGATTGTGAAAAACTGTGACCGGAAATTAAAATATTTCACCGAGCCCGAGGGTTTCATCATCGAAACACAAGATCCGATAGGAGCATCGGAAAGTCTACGCGGAGCGAAGCCGTGACAAAAGGTAATAAATATGCTGCTAAATTGAACGTGAAGTGAGGCATAATTTCATATTTCACTGGGAAATCGTGCTTGTCTGTTACGTTTCAAAGCGAAAACCACGAGTTCAGATATGACCACCAATGACAAGTGGGAAGCAAATATCAATCAAACTCGATGATAGATCCTAGGTCAGAGCAAAGGAGTATCGGTTACTTGCGTTGAGCCATTGCGAATATTGCCCGAGTTCAGAACTCAGAGCTGGTCAGTGACATTAAGTGAGTTTCTCTGGAAAAGCGCGAATGATAATACAGGGATAATGTTTGCGGGAATACGTGTTCGCTGTAATTCAATAAAATGCCATGATGGGGACGCTAGGTATTGTTACGCTCGTCCGATGCGTACTAATTGCTACTTAAGTGAAAAATCAAAATTTTGAGGCATCCTTTTACAGCCAAGGGAATTATTTTATCTTGTATCGATGGTTTTACTTTTAATGACATTTGATATTAACAGATGGTGTAATTGTGTTTCAGTAAAATGTACTTTTTCAGAATCAGTTTATTGTGTACTGGATGTTGAAAATAATGGAAAATGTTGGTTTCTCCATGAGTCAATTTGAAAATTGTTTCGATATGTAATGTCACAGCATAAACTTTGCAAAAGTACATGTGATGCATATAGGGGAAATGGCTAGTGTTGGCCTACGGATCTAAGATAGGGCCCATCGCTAAAAATCTTCAATTTATCACCTTTATCCAGATGAACGCATCAGTCTATGCGTTGACGCATAGTCGATTGCTGAATTTATGTATGGGCCCAAATTAGGGGCATTTAGGCCGACATTACATCCATTTCCTCTATGTAACATAAGTAGGAACATATCAGTGTGAGTTCTCACAAAGGTTGACAAAAATAAACTTTAACTTTTTCTAAAGTAGTGGCAATTTTATAAATTTTATGACCTTTTCCAATCCACGAGAAAATATCAAGTTCAAACTAGTAGAAAAATCAACAAGCTGGAAAGTATTTGAAGTAAGGTAACCTATTTATTACTATATATGCTACATTACAAGGCCTAGTATTTTTTACGCAGGAGATATTTACTAGAGCTGCATCGAATATTACTCGGATTTTACATAGACAGAAGTAATAATATTTGTCTAAATAAGCCAAATATGTCCTTATAATTTCACAAACTCAGGCGTAGATTTTATGTTTTGTGAGGATTTCACACATTTTTATAGCTCTGTGGCGTGGATTTTGCGAAAAGTTAATCAATGGATGAAATTTATGTTATAATTATATTCTTCAACTATCATTACTCTTTTTTATACAATTGGTCATACCAACTCGGGAATGTATCGTGTAGGATTCTGGATGTTCAGGAATTATTAGGAATTCAGCAGAGTATTAATATTTCACAACTCTTAATTTCACGTCCACGCTATCTCTTCCTACCGTACACGTTCTCACTCCAAACCTAAAGGTCCGTTTAGACTATTTTATTTCTGATCTGATTCTTGGTCTGATTTTGACCGCCGCCATAATGGAAAATCTGCTCGAATTTACTTTCGACACACTTTGTCTAACCTCCTGTTTGCTGGTGTTCACACTGCTTGCACAAGTCGAAAGAACTGTCAATTTAGATTTCAAAACATAACTCTAACTTCGGTAGGCGTATTAATTTTTATTATTTAAAATAAAATGAGAAGGAGGAGGTGAACTTTGCGAAGTATGATATGGTTGCTCAGGAGGACCACCAACAGGTATTTGGCTCATCTTGTCCTTCAAGAACTGTGATATGAAGACGAAAAAGGATTTCAAAACTTCGCCAGGATGTCGATACCAACTTTCGACAAACTACTGGGAAAAACTCTCTATAGATCTACATGATTCCTTGAGTTCTGAAAATTACTAATTTAATCTAATAATCTAATACAAACGCAGCCAGTACGAGGAAGCATCCTGGAATATGATTAGGTTATATGAGGTCTAATCATTTTTCTTGTCTAATTGGTAAACATCAGAGATATGATATAAACATCAATACGGCCATGCCTACTGCGTTGTATTTGCCGCAAAGATGATTCTTGGAAATGAATGGGAACATTTCTTGAATCTAAAGGGGTGGAAGCATGCGTGGACATACCGTACCAAACGCTCCGAGTTGCTATGTGTAGTTGTGTGTAATGTTTAAATATTTGTACAATATTGAAGAATCAATGGAAGGATCTTAACAAATTTTCTCCTATATTGGTAATGATTCTTTTGCGCTTAAAAGTTTCGTTAGATGCATGGAGTTTGGGATGCAGTTCCTCGTCAATGCTCGTGGTTATGTTTAGTGTTTAGTGATGGAGATAATTTCTTTCACTAGAAACTATTACTTATCAGCAGGTATGTTTTTGGACGACATACCACTGTCTGGTAGTGTTATTATGGATAAAATCTCCCTGCAATCATTTCTTATGACAGCAAGAAGCTTGCATCCGGGAGTAAGATGGTGACAGCTCTAGCCCATTTCAAGAACGCAAGCATTCCGAAGCTATTTCTACACACGATAAATTATCGATACTTATAAATCACTAAATGTATTGAAACTTTCAATCAAGCAGAAATCAGTAGAATTCTTGATTGGCGCGTATTTTGAGCATCAGTTCGTTTATTTAATATAACTTAGCTGTGTGTTAGCGTCGGCTGGAACAAACTGCTGTCTCCGTTTCGCAATCCACTTTTAATTTCACTACACAATTTATAAAATTCCGCTTCCGAATTTAATTTCACACGCAAAAATCACGCAGCAAAACAAAAAGATGTCAATTTAGCAGCACGGCCTACTTCCTTCTCTACCATAAGTTCTGAAAATTACTGTTAAGAATTCAATTCTGTATATTACTCTGAAGTTTTGTTTATGTTTTCTGGTAAAATATATTTAATGATCAACAAACTTTCCTAAAGATGCGCAAATTTCTCGGTAGTTCTGCAGATTTTTTTGAAGTTCTGTGTTCTTCAGAAGTTCTGCAAATTTCTCTAAAAATCTACAAAGTTCCTGAATCCCTGCAGATTTAAGATCCTTAAAGATCAAAAATTATCTCTGATGTCCACTAAGTTTCTAATTATCTACGAAATTCTCGAAAGTTTTGTAATTTTCTCGGTAGATTTTCATGATTCAATGAATATCTGCAAATATCGCTGAACATCTACACAATTCCCTAAAGTACTAAAAGTTTATCTGGAAATTTTTGAGCTTCCCGGAAGTATATGGAGTTATCTGAAAATCTACTATTTGTTCTGAAATTGTGCAAGCATCTCTTAAGATCAGTGAACTTTCCTGAATATCTGTAAACTTCTCTTAAAATCCAAGAATCGCAATAAACATCAGAAATTTTATTTAAACATCTACAGATTTTTCAGTAGATTTACGATCTACACTCTGAACTCTTCTGAAGTTCCTCAAATTTCTGCAAATATCTTTAAAATTCTGTAAAGTTGTCTGAAGCTCCGTAGTTCTATTCTCAAGATCTACGAAAAAAAAACCTTGAGGCTCAATAAATTTCTCAGTAGATCTGCAAACTTTTCTGAAGTATTGTAAATTCCTCCGTAGGCTCTTGGGCTACTCTGAAGATTTGAAAATTTCCCTGAAGATCTTCTAAATTACCTAAAGTTCTTCAAATGATAAATAAAATATGAAAATGATAAATGAAAATATTTGAGCTTCCTTGAAGTTTTAAATGTATCTCTCCAAATCTACAAATTTCTCTGAAATCGTATATATATATATATATATAAATTTTAAAAAATCGCCGAATTTCCCTCAAGTTCTGCATAATTTCACTGAAGACCCATTAAAATTTCTGAGATTCTAAAGAAAATCTACACACTTTCTTGAAGTTCTTCAAATTTATCTGAAGATCTATGACCAATCTTGTGATTTTTCCAGAAGTTCTGTAATTTTTTTTTAAAGTTCTGTAGCTCTGTTCTGAAGATCTACGAACTTCAATGATGTTCAATAATTTTTCAGTAGTTCTCCAAACTTCTGTGAAATTCATTATATTTCACAGTAGATTCTTAGACTGAAGTTCTGCAAATTTCCCAGAAGATTTGAAAAATGTCGCTTATAGTTTAACAAATTGATCTGGTAATATTTTAGCTTGCTTGAAGTTTTTAAATTTTTTTGAACATTTTTCTGAAGATCGACGATCACTCTTGTAATTTTTTCTGAATATGTGCAAATTTCTTGTAATATCCGTTAAAATTTCTAATGATTTGTAGCTCTGTTTTCCAGATCTACGAACTACCCTGAAGCTTTACAAATTTCTCAGTAGATCTTTGAATCCCCCTTAAACTCTAAAAATATCTTAGTAGGCTCTCAGATCTGCTGCCTGGCATGCTTATTCTTATATAATACATGCTTCGTATTATATAAAAACTGTTTTGTTGACCAGGCCTTTATCAAAGCCATTACGGTATCTTTCGGCCAATCACACACTGGAAAATAAAAATCAGTCAAATCATACACAGGACAATATTGAATAGTGAAATCGGTTCACCTTGCTGCTGGATGCCATCAAAACACAAATAATGCGTTCTTTAGCAGTTAAAATCCGGAAAATTTTAGAAAAAAAAATATTTTGAACTCACTTGCGACTATTTTGCTGAACAAGTCGAATGAAAATTAAACACAAACCTATTTCGTTCGACAAATCATGTCAGACAGCAGGTCATAGAGCTTCAGAGAGATTTGGTGATCTACTGAGAAATTTGTTGAGCTTCAGGGTAGTTCGTAGATCTTGTGAACAGAACTGCAAAACTTCTGAAAATTTTACAGAAATTAAAAGAAATTTGCAGAAATTCACAAAGATCGTAGATATTCAAAGATAATTTTAAAACTTCAAGCAAGCTTAAATATTTTCAGATCAATTTGTAAAACTATAAGGGAAATTTAAGACCTTAAGAAAAGTCCAAGAATCTACAGTGAAATGCAAAGAATTTCACAGAAGTTTAAAGATCTGCTGAAAAATTATTGCGCATCAGAAAAGGTCCTAGATTTACAGATCAAGGCTACAGAACTTCAGAAAAATTACAAGAATGGTCATAGATCTTCAAGTAAATTTTTAGACCTTAAAAAAAGAGTGCAGAATGTCAGAAACTTTAATGAATCTGCAATGAAATTTGCAGAATTTCAGGTAAGTTCAGCGGTTAAAAAAATATTTATATGATTTCAGGGAAATTTGTAGATCTTGAGAGCAACATTTAAAACTTCGAGGAAGCTCAACTATTTTCAGATTTAGGTAATTTAGAAGATCTGCAGGGACATTTTCAGATGTTCAGGGTAGCCCGAAAGCCTAGAGAGGAATTTACAAAACTTCAGACAAGTTTATCGATCTACTGAGAAATGTATTGAGCCTCAAGGCTAGAGAAATCTATAGAACTGCAAGGAATTTTGTAGATCATCAGAGACATTCAGTGTGATTCAGTGTTTCAGAAAAGTACTTCAATTCCAAAAACAAATCCCAACGAAGTACGAAAGTCCAAGGTTTTGCAGAACTCCATGGAAGTTGGAAATAGATAGATCTGAAGAACTTCAGAAAAGTCCGTAGACCTTAAGAGAAGTCTGTTGAACTTCAGGAAGTTCGTACATTTTTAGAAGAAGAAAAATGCAATATTTCAGCAAAACTCACAGAACTTCTGGAAAGTTCGCCGATCTTTAGAAGTATTTACACAACTTTAGAGAAATTCAAATATTTTCAGAATATTTGTAGAGCTTTAAGGAATTTTAAAGAATTTCGAATAAATCTGCAGAACTTTATGGAAGTCCAAGAATCCACAAAGAAATGTACAGAACTTTAGAGGAGACCCACTGATAAATCTGCAGAGTTTTATTGAGGTTATTGGATTTTAAGTGGAATTTTCAGAACTTCTGGGAAATTCACTGATCTTTATAGATATTTGCACAGCTTCGAAAAAATAATAGAAAACTCCTTAAATTTCCGCGAAGCTCAAAAATTTCTAGATAAATGTTTTATAGTTAAGGAAATTTCGTAGATGTTCAGAGATATTTGCAGATAATATTGAATCACGATAATGTACAGAGAAAATTATGAAATTTTCGAGAAGTTTGTAGATTATTAGACATTTAGTGTACATCAGAGAAGCTTCAAGATTTTTGCAAATTTTTAAAGAAATTTGCAGATCTTAAGGAAAGTTTGTTGATCTTCAAAGATATTTTACCAGAGAACAGAAATAAAACTTCAGGGACGTCCCAAGGCCTTCAGAGAAATATGCAGAGTTGAGACCTTAACCAAGATCTTAACAGACATTTTCAGAACTCAAGGAATCATGTAGATCTATAGGGAACTTTTCCCACTAGCTTGTCGAAAGTTGGTATCGATATCCTGGCGAAGTTTTGAAATCCTTTTTCGCCTTAATATCGCAGTTCTTGAAGGACAATATAAGCCAGATCCATGCCGGTGTTCCTCCTGAGCAACCATATCCTACTCCACAAAATTCACCTTATTTTATTTAAAATAATAAAAGCAAATACGCCTGCCTAAGCTAGAGCAATTTTCGGGTAATTCATTATGGAAGCATTTACTTTTGATTCCGGGTACAATTTTGTTTTGAAATCTTAATTGACAGATCTTCGACATGTGCAATTAGTGTGAACATCAGCAACCAAAACCTTCATAAAACCCAAATTGTTACTTCAGCATTAGACTGATGCAACATTTGACTTTTTCGCTCCACAGTGCTTAAATGGTTTCAAATCGGGTCCTGATTAGCCTCCCAAACTCCCTTACAACTCATTTGGTTAGAAACAGACTTCGCACAAGCCATTTGAAGTTTCATGTAAATTACTATGGGAAATCTCAACTTTTTGTTCATTGCCTTCTAGTCTTTTTCCATATTGAGCTGCGAAACAATTCGATAGTCATTCTTACAGAAAATTTTCTCAACTACAACTTTGCTAAAGATCGTTTCTATGTTAAACGAGACAGGAAAAAGTTATTAATTATTTAAGAGATTGGTAAACTTATGACATGATCAAGCAGGCAACACTGTATTTTGCAGTGTGACATAGTAGCAATGATTTTTGTGTCCTATTCAACACCCCAGAAACACCAATGTTGCCTGCTGAGCAGCTGATTTAGCATGATACCATAGTACCATAGTAATTTCCATACAAACTTCAAATGGTTTGTGCCAAATGGGTTCAAATTTTGAGAGGTTGGTCAGGATCCGATTTGGAATCGTTTAAGTAAATATTGTGGAGCGAAAATTTCAAATTTTGCATAACTCTATTGGGCATACAATTTATTATGTTAGAATATAATGTAACAATTAATGTGGGACATAGTCCCTATATTTGGTTGGATCCGTTCTAACACGTTTTCCGTGACGTTGATCCTCTCCGGAACTTGTTTGTGCAACCGCAGTATCCGAAACCTCAATCATCTTCAAGTGTGTAACATTGCGTCGATACTCCTTACCAGATTTACGTGAACCCCACCTACTTTACGAATGACTTCAAACTCTACTGTTGAGAAATCGGTATCCAGTTTATTGTTCTTCTTCATAATTTTTGCTTGAACACGATCCCCTACCTCAATATCACTTTCACGTGCTTTTCTCCTTTTGTCAGCATGTATCTATCCTTTTTCCTTGATCATTCTGTCTCGATCTCGTACCCCTCCATCGTTTAATGCAGTTGTTGGGACAACTGGTAGTTTGGTCCTAATTCTTCTTGCAAACATAAGTTCTCCGGGTGATTTTCCTGTCGTAGTATGATTTGTGGAATGATATGTCAACAGATATTTCTGCATTACTGTTCTCCAGTCTTTACCTAACTCTTGAGCGATCCGCAATCTCTTTAGCAATGATCTATTCTACCGTTCAACTTCTCCATTCATTGCTGGTCAAAATGGAATAGTATTGACAAGAATAATACCATTCGATTCACAGAATTCCAGGAATTCATCGTACTTTTCGCTGAATTGAGGACCGTTATTTGCTCGTAATGTTGCAGGAAGTTCGTAACGACTGCTGTTCAGTTTTCCATTCGAATTTGGTTTATTTTTTTGTAAGCTCCCGCAGAAGTTCAGCAATAGTTACAAGGTTTAGAATAAACTTATTCATGTAATTTGCCAGACCAAGAATCATCTTCAGAACTTTGTTCTGAATCCTTTGAAGTGCTCTTTTCCTGGTAATGTAAAAACTAGACCATATTGGCACAGCGTAAAGCATGGCCGGTCTAAGCACTTGTTTAAATATTAGACGTTTATACTGTAGGCAAAGTTTGGATTTCCTGTTTATAAGAGGATACAAACATTTTATATATTTGTTACATTTGGCTTGAATGCCCTCAATGTGATCTTTAAAAGTTAATTTTTGATCAAGTACTAATCCAAGATATTTCACTTGGTTTGACCAGGAAATTGGAACTCCGTTCATAGTGACGATGTGACTACTACTAGGTTTCAAAAAGGAAGCTCTAGACTTATATGGAAATATTATAAGTTGAGTTTTGGAAGCGTTGGGAGAAATCTTCCATTTTTGTAAATAAAAAGAGAAAATATCTAAACTTTTCTGCAGTCTGCTGCAAATAATACTTCTTCCTGTAAATGCCTGTGTCATCAGCGAACTAAGATTTGTGGCAACCCTGAGGCAAATCAGGAAGGTGCGAAGTGAAAATGGTGTTACAATATATGCCCAATGATGCTACCCTCAAGAACTTCAGTTCTAACTGGTAGTTGATCAGATTTTGAATTTTGATAATTTACCTGTAGAGTTCTGTCAGTTCATTAATTTTGAACTAAGTTCATAATAAATAGGGGAAAATTAATCTTTCTCGATTTAGCAATCAAACCTTCATTTCGTATTTTTTTTTTATGTCTAGAAAAGCAACTCCAGTTGAGTAGCCTTCAGATTTGTTTGAACGAATTAAATTGGTAACTCTTAAGAGTTGATGAGTAGTTGAATGCCAATGGCGAAATCCAAACTGCTCATCTGCAAAAATTGAGTTCGTATTGATGTGAAGCATCATTTTATTTAAAATTATCTTTTCAAAAAGTTTACTTATTGAAGAAAGCAAACTTATTGGACGGTAGCTAGAAGCTTCAGCTGGATTTTTATCCAGCTTTAAAATTGGAATAACATTTACATTTCTCCATTTATTAGGAAACTATGTCAAATGGAAACATCTGTTAACTAGTTTCTCCAAGAAAGACAAGACCGAAACTGAAATTATGGAAACTCTCGAATTGCTAAGCAAGTTTCTGAGCTTTTTCCGAATTTGTGATCAAATTGTTACCACCTTTTTTAAGCGCTGGAATAGGCTTTTGTGGGTTTCTAAAGGGTTTGGAGCTCGGGTCTAATTTAGAAACATTATTTTCAAAAGTTTTGTTCCTCAGGGCAGATAATCACTTTTTAATTTGTTTTTGCAGATCCCGCCAGATAAATTTCATGGCAGGATCGCGTGTTCTTTAATATGTATTGCCTCCTATGGACATTTTTTAGACGGATCAAGAGCTGAAGATTGTTCTCTATTATAATTGAATCGAATGTAAGCCCTATAGAAGTACAAATGTAGAATTTGTTACTCACTGACCGTTGTTAACATCAGAAGAATTTGTACCTGTTCGGGAACGTGGAGCGTTTCCTACCTTTCACTTATAATGAGATTGTAGGATCGCGTTGCAAGTCTTACATTCCCAACTATTTGATTTGTGGTTTTCACCACAATTTAAATGTTTAAATTTTTAAGGAGCTTCCTTCACAGTACAGTCGTCTTTGGCGTGATAGAAATCACCACAATTTATGCATTTAGCTGGTAGGTAGCAATTTTTAGTTCCGTGACCCCATCCCTGGCACTTACGGCACTGGGTGAGGTTTTGGAAATTTTCTCCAGTCTTCCTGAAGTGTTCCCACTTCACTCGGACATGGAGTATAAGGTTAGCTTTTTCCAAGGCCTAAAGGTTGTATAGTCCATTTGGAAATTTGAGCCTTATTAAATAAATTAATTCAAAAACAAATAAGCAAATAACAACACCCGTCGTATAACAGCTGCTAAACGTTATCGGGATATAAAAGTTCCTAGAATGATCATCTCCAATTTGGCCATTAAGAATACCTGGTACCGGTTCCGATAGGGCACAAAAGAACATTTCGAAAACCTCATGTGCTGGTAACGGGGTACATTTAAAATTTAACAGTTTACATTTAACATTTATCGTGAGGGCCCAAAAAAGAAACTTCCTAATCCTCATGTACTGGTACTGTTCGACGGAACAAAATTTATTATTTTTTTTCCAGAAGTAAATATACATCCTTCTGGACCAACAGAAGGATCTACCGGTTCCGGGTATCCAGATGTGGCCAGATTCATCTTACGGTCCATGGCATGAAGTCTTTTTACTTCTGGATGAAAAATCATAAATTTTGAGCCTGCGGACGGTAACAGTACATAAGATTTTGGAAGTGTTCAAACGGCCAAATTGGGAAAGTCCTGAGCAGGGTGCCATTCTAGAAACTTTTATCTTTGATGCCAATAGATCAAGAATAGGTTCAAAAATGGATTTTTGGGAGCGAGTTACAATCTGGGTCTTTTTAGACCCGAACCCAAGTGACATTGCAGGTTTTATCGAGGTTTTATAGCATTCTGCAAGTCCAAATAATGGTCTACAGAACCCTCATAAAACCAAAATTGTTACTTGGGAATGCACAATGTGTCACTTTTTTGTAGCGCATGTCCTAGAAGTCACTGAAAGCTTCTTTTGACAGCTAAATATTCGTTTCCAAAAATTAGGAAAAGTGAGGAAATTTCAGGTCCCTATCATATTTCGTTGTAAAATTACAGCTTTTTACAAAAATACCCTTATGCACCAGATTGGAATACCATACTCAATAGTCGGCAGAATGATCTGCTTGTGGACAGCAAGCTTGTTTTTTAGGGACAGGGTCCTGTTTATCAGAGGGTAGAGCGACCTGATCAAGATGTTACACTTGGTGGATGTCTTGTCCACATGGGATCGGAATAGCAATTTGCTATCGAGGGTGAGACCAAGGTAGACTAGTTCACTCGACCATTCAATAGGAGTGCTATCAACATGGACCTTGACGTTAGCAGGCGGAACAAGTCGAGGTGAATTCGAGTATGGAAACAGAATGGTTTGTGTTTTAGTTGCAATGATACAAATCTTCCAGCTCTTGAAATAGTCGGACAGAACATCCAGGCCTGATTGTAGTTTACTCGCCAGAACATGGAACACTCGACCCTTATAGATGATGGAGGTGTCATCTGCGAACATTGACAGGATACCACCACCCGGCAGGGGAGGAACGTCTGACGTGAAAATTTTGAACAGGATAGGCCCAAGCAGGCTATCCTGAGGGACCCCTGCATCAGCGTTGCACGTATCAGAGGGGACATTGTTCATGTAGACCTGGAATGATCTGTTGGACAAGTAGTTTTTGATGATCTTCACGAAGTAGATCGGAAAGTTGTATCGATGCAGCTTGTACACTAGACCATCATGCCAGACATTGTCGAACGCCTTCTCGACGTCCAACAATGTTATGGCAGATGTATTGGAAACGAGCTTGTTCTGCTTGATGATGTTAGTAACCCGTGCTAGTTGGTGGATGGTAGAGTGGCCTTTCCTAAACCCGAATTGCTCTTCGAGAAAGATGTTATTGTCATTTGAAAATACCAGCAGATGGCTGAGTATCAACTTTTCGAATAGCTTCGAGATGGAGGACAAGAGGCTGATGGGGCGATAGTTTTTGGCACTGGTAGGACCTTTGCCCGGCTTGTGTATTGGAATCACTTTGGCTAACTTCCAGCATGCAGGTAAGTAGCCAAGCTCCAAACATTTGTTGAAGATAATGATAAGATGGTTGAAAAAGTCAATATTCAAGTTTTGCAACTCGAGGTTGACTACACCATCCATACCCTCGGCCTTCATGTTTTTAGTGCTTCTAATAGCTGCTATCACATCATCAGCCGATATTCTACTATCATCATGCAATACTACGGGGTGTCAGCGACTCTAGACATTGCCTCCAGTACGGCAAACCCATGGGGGATCACCATGGTTTGGCCAAGATTATGTAAACTCAAAAAATGTTGGCCAAGAGCATTTGCCTTTTCAACTGGCGTTATGAGTAGGGATGGGTCCAATTTCTGGTCAACAGAGAAAAGCGGAGGGATCGGTCTCGACTTATTTTTCAAAATGTGGGTCATCTTTCAAAATGGTTTTGCACAATCTGGGAGAGAGCGAATCTTGTTGGCAAAATCGTTATTTCCGAGTTCCACCATCCCGGTTTGGATAATTTTGGTTAGCCTATTGACATTGGTCTACAAGTGGGGCAGCCTGGAACGCTGGAACTGCCTACGAATGGTGTTACGGAGCCTGATAAGATCTTTGGTTGGGCTGTCAAGGTTCAGAGTATGACTCACCTGTCTGGATGCTGGTACATGTTGCTCCCTGGCACGGGATATCGCCTCTTCGATGGTTTGCAGACACTGATCGACTTCTTCGAACGACTCCGGTAGGACGTCGTAGTCGATTGCTGTGTTCACACAGCGCTGATACTGCTGCCAGTTGACACGATGTTAATTTTGCCGGGAAACTTGAAACCTATTGGCCGAGGAACCTACTTCGGCCACCACCGGATAGTGGTCCGAGCTCAGTTCCTGATAGGCGATAGGTTGAGAGATGTTATCGCCAATGTTGCTGATGAAGATGTCGATGGTGGCATGAGCTCCGGATCGACTCAACCGGGTGGGAGTGACCGGACACAGGATGTTGTAGTGGGCTTCCGTTCTGGTTTCGCCGACTATTGCCCCAGGCTTGATGCTTGGCGTTCAGGTCGCCAGCGATGACGAAATATTGCCACCGTCGTGTTAGCTTGATGATGTCTCTTCGGAGGTCTGCGGCCGATCCATCCCTAATGTTGGTTTGCTTGGGGCAGTAGACCGCGATGATGGTAATTGGACCAAGCGATGTACTCACCTCAACTCCGATGGCTTCGATAATTTTCAGCTTGAAGCTTGGTAGTAGCCGGCAGCTGTGGCCACTCCCCCTCCCCCGGAGCTGGTGCGGTCAAGCCTTACGGGAAGAAAGAACGTAGAATCGTCGACAGGCTCACCTGAGACAGCACCAGCGTATGATAAACCAGGGGCGGTGAATGAACCTGGAATTGGCTGGAGCGCAGCAGCAGCGAGACGACGCTGAACTGTCCGACTGTTGGGAACCATTTGTATATTAGCAGGATTAGCTTGTTGGTTGTTGAGCGGAAGCGGGGCTAGGTTCGGAACATTCCAACGTATATTCATAAACTCCACTCGCTTGGGACATCCGCAATTGCTCACAGGACGCAGTTGAGTGAGTTCCAGTACACTTGTCGCAGTTTGTCTTCATGTGGCAGTTTTTGGTGCCATGGCCATAGGAGAGGCAGTTCACACACTGCGTTACATCACGATGTTGGGGTTTGTAATGCTCCCAACTGATGATGAGCTGAAGCAGGTCCCGGATTTTGGATCTCAGAGCCGCAAAACTGGTGGATCCCTTCGTGAAATGCACCAGGAACAACTGATCACGGAGCTGATGTTGTGGTTGGGACGCCGGTTCATCGGGTACACTGCCTCAGGCTTGAACCCAAATCGCTCCAGCTCGGATTTCACCGCAGTCGCCTCGAACGACGGTAATCCACGCAAAACCACCTTCAGTGGCTTGCTCGATGGCATATCATGCGTGAAGAAGTCCACGTTGTTGTCCTTCAGGAAATATCCTATTTGTTTGTACTCCTCCAGGCTGGAGCACATGATTTTGGTACCGATGCTGCAAAGCTTCAAGCGAGGCAGCAGCTTGTGTTTTGCCAGTTCGGCACCCAGCTTGGCAACATCCTTCACCGACGTGAAAAGCGGGGGAATCCGCTCTCTTCTTGCAATGGGAACGGCGTCACCATTGTCTACTGCATACTGGTTGGCTTGCAGTACCCGTTTTCCGGCGTCATCCTGCGACGTGCTGGGTTTGATTAGCACCTTCTTTGAAGGACTCGCTGCTGACTCATTGGCACGTTTACACCATTTGTTTCGTGTTTACAAGTTCAATTAAACTTGCCAGAACGCGACACTTCCACGGCGTAACGCGACAGCACAAAACGAAACAAAATTGGATCGAGATCTCGAGCGAAAATACAGGCTGAACAGATCGACAGTCGAGCAAAGAATGATGATAATGAGTTCTGAGCGGAGAAACGACAGCAGAGCTCTTATATAGTTTTACAGGTTTAAGCAAAACGATGCACAACCAAATGGTACTTGATTGTGACGACTTGGTTTGGGGAGAACGTTTATTCCATGAAAACAGTGATAAAATTGTCGCTTTTTATTTGTAAATTTTTCAACGACTTTTTTTAAATTGGGAAAGCATTTATTGTAGCAGATTGTAAGACTTATTTCCTTTCGATTGGTGTATTTAGATTTTAATTTCATCTATAAATGACAAATTTATAAGCGTTCAAAACCTTACATCTTTTCGTGACGGTCGCAATCTCATATTTTCTATTTACCCCCAGTACCTTCCCGTAAGACGTTGTATACGTCAAAAATACTGGTTTTTTAGTCAAAAGCTATTATACGTCGTTTGGTGGCCTCCTAATGTTACTTTAGTCAAAGTGTATTTACGAGGATATTCGGGTGGATTATCATCCTTACGTGCAGTCCATTCATCATTTTAGGACCACCGAAATCATCTTAGCAACAAACAGTTTGATTTACTCACTTTAATAATGAGAAAGCGATACGACGAACGCACACCTTTCACGGGTCCATAGAAATAGGGTAACTTAAGTAACATCGAAAAATATTTTGATCGGAAGGTGATTACATCAAAAAGCAATTTAACTGGTAAATAAATTTAAAGTGGGATGTGATCCTATATTCTGACAGTATTTGTAACAGTATTCTGATGTAATGTCGGCCTAAATGCCCCTAATTTGGGCCCATATATAAATACAGCAATCGACTAATTTTCAATAGCGACCAAACATGTCCATAAGTACCGTCACAATGACGTGTTCATCTAGATAAAATTGATAAATAGCAAATTTTCAGCGATGGGCCAATCTTAGATCCAAAGGCAAACATTAAAGCCATTTCCTCTATAGAGTATAATCGCAGGAGCATCGATTGACACTGGTAGCTCGACTTTGTTTACCTTTGTTACTTTCGACGTAATGCAAATTTGCTTTTGATATCCATTCGTACATCATATATTTCAGATCAACTTCCTTACGTTTAAACTTTGTTTTACTTTGATCACAAGATTTACTCAATCCATTTAGCAGAGAAAAATAATCTTTTATAAACAGATCTTCCATTTAGCACCTTTAATCAGGCCGCTTTACCTAACCTGTATCTTATTTGTCGATAGGAAGTAATTTGCTCGGTATGCATCACACTTTGAAGTTTGTCAACTGAAAAAATTTCATTTTGTAAAATAAAATCACTCAACTTTTCCCGGCAGCGATTTCCTTCAACTTCGGAGACTAATAACTCTTAAAATGTTAAATCAATTATGTCATCGCGGCTGAAACCGATTACGTGGTAGGGAATCGAAAGTATGCTGGCTCGAACGAATTTTATTTTCGAGTCTTTAATTGGCAAAGAAAGGAACTCGTTGGAGTTATGTCATCAATTTACATCATTAAAGGTGATGCAAGACTAGGATTCATACAAATGGCTTAAGCCCAGATGTGTTTTTCTGCTCTACATCTTTTTCTTTTGAAGAGCTTTTCACGCGGAAATTTTACAATTTCCCTTTTTAACGCTAGTCCTTTCCACAAACTTCACCTGGTGACGGTGGTTCGTAACCGTTTCATGAAGAATGCACTGATCGTGACGCAGATGGAAAGTTAATTTTAAAATGTCATCACATCACAAGAAAAAAAAAACATCCCCATCGGTAAAACGCTTTAAATTTCATATTGCACAATCAAATTGCAACAGAGCGATGGATTTAACCATCCACATCACAGCATTTTCCCGCATAACAATACATTGGATTAAGAAAGGACATCGCTTTCGATGATTTCATTTGCCCGCTCACATTCGGTCCATTTTACCCGATATGTTCAACGATTTCAACCGCGTGGAAACTTTCCCAATTCATCCTTTGCTTTAGATGGGTCCAAAAGGAAAATATAATATTCGATGCCTAGGAAGATCCCATGAAACTGGTCCATACTAGCGTACCGGATGCATCCTCACGTTGTCGTCCGAAAAGTTATCAGCAAAATAAATTACCGTTTTATTGAAGGCAATACACGTGATTCCACAAACTTTTGATTCGAGTTTGCTTGCTATACAATACTTAAGGACGACAAGATGGTTGAGTTCAACCATTGATCTGCGTTTTATCCTTCACTTTGTTACCTACTGTTGACAAAGAAAATATGAATGAAGCATTGAAGGCAAGATTGAGTGGGCAAGATATCTAAATTGAGTGAACAAATATCATGTGTGACGAAATCAGGAAGTACCACCGTTGTGGATGGAGGCTGGTAGGGTGGAGAACCCAATAATGTAGGAATTAGTAGTTTGACAACTTTCTTCTAATTTGGCTTTCAGCTCAACAACCACTGTGATATTGTTGGATTCGTACATTTAAAGCTGAACATTGCATTAGGTCCTAAGTAACATCGATAAAAGAAGCTTTTACGGTTGTGTGATCAAGTTATTACCGATACAGAAAGTCGACGAAGAAAATCGATCAATGTTACTTAGGACCTAATGCAATGTTCAGCTTGATTTATTATCGTATATTGTGTGGCATTTACAATGAATCCTCCGGAAAGTTGAGTTATTTTCCAACCCAAAAAATTCCATGACCGATTTCCGATCCGACCTTGCCGCCTTCGACATGGTATAACCATAGAGGTAACTCTAAGACTAGTAGGTCCCGAAGAAACGTGCTCAACTTTTTGGCTCAGCTCTCGTACTCTCTTCGGTCCCAAGCTAATCGATTCACCCCTCGAAACATAGGATAATTGACTAACCCCTCATTTTATCTGTCAAACTTTCATAGCGAATCAAAACAAACATAGTGTAGTATTAGAATTCCGACAAGAATGGGATACGTTAATCGTTTGCTTGGGACCAATTGGCTAGTCAAGTAGTGAGCCAATTTCAAATCAATAGTTTCGTATTGATTGTTGGTATAACCGCGTCTTAACTGAATAGGTTATCAGGGGCCTCTTTTTCAATCAGAGTGCCAACTGTAAGAGCACATACCCTATATCTATATTCCACCCAGGTCAAACGGACGGAAGACATCAACAGGTTTCCGGTGGGGCCGGACGTCAGGTTCGTATTTCACGTATTGCTTTCACTACTACAGTGATCCCTCCATTTATGCAGTAGGTGGTACCATCCACGCACCGCTCTTTATCGGCGGTCCGTCAACCAATTGAGTTGATTTTCTGTAGATAATTAGTTGACACTAACCACATACAAAAAAAATCATCGTAATTGGTTGCAGGACATCCGAGAAACAGCGGTGGGTGGATGATACCATCCACCCCACCGCATAAAAGGAGGGATTACTGCACAGGGAACGGAGGGTGAATGATGAAAAGTTGCACCATGTGAGGGCGAAGGAGGGAGTTGAATGTAGAAACATGTTCGTGCCCGTGCGTAGGATTTGTAGTAAATCAGAATTTGATTGCCTCAGTCTAGTAGTAATAACTAATGAACAGGCAGTATATCGAACACAACGCCATTCTCTTAGGAGGTCTGGGGGAAAGATGTCCCCCTCTGGATTGTTATTGTTTTATCGTCAATAAATACAGCATGTTGCGATTTTGTCAGCCCATCTGCGTATCAGACTTTCACCATTAAATAATTTCAGAAAACCGTTATTCCAAATATATCTCATTCATCTTCAAGATTGATGTTTAAGGTATACTTTAGTGCAATACTTTTTCTTCTTTTTTGCATATCAAGCTTATTGCTTATCGCATATTAGCTTATTGCGTGCTCTCAGCTTAGTGTTCGATGTCAATACCAATGCATGAATTTGTATATGTCAATACCAATGCATGAATTTGTATATTGCGTCGCAAGCACAATGATACTCTATGCCAAGGGAAGTCGAGAAAATTTCCAACCCGATTCCCACCAATTCAAAAGCGGAACGAGTTAAGAACTAAATGATCAACAATTTTGTTCCGTCGACTAGCGGTCCTACGCCAAGCTTTCGTTCGTGCCCCTAGGTACATATCTTTCTAGGAAAGTTTTTTTTTACGTAGGACTACGTCTTTGTTTTCTATATGGGGGTACACTTTGCGAGTACGAAAAATGAGAATGTAACGAAAAGGGTCAGGTTTTGAACGCATATATCTCCAAAGCATTAGTTTGAAATATGTCATGCAATATGCCATTCGACGGGGGCTTACTCGAGTCATTTTGTGGCATATAGTACAAACCGTGCAAATAGTTAAACAACTAAGAAATTTAACTAAAAATTGTAGAATCAAAATTTCCCATACATTTGCTTACACCATAAGGTGTATTTCCTAACAAAGACATCACATAGTTGGTCCCAAACGAATCAAGCCGTTGCCGCATTTCCTTTCGAACTTCAGACGTGTTCGAAAGGCTCCACAAGCAGCTTGCTGCCAAGGCTGCCTGCAAGAGTGCTCTAGACAGAGTAGCAGTGATGAAGCCACACTGTCACTGTTTGGGTACAGTTGCTCATCGTGAGAAACCATTGTGGCCCACCGTCATCAAGCACGTTATCGTCATGTCTAAACTCACCCAAGCTCAGAATTCTCCAACCACGAGAAAAATCGAACAACGCGGTAATGTGCATCAAACCTAGGGTTACCATATGGTATCCTAAAGGAGGACATGTCCTCCTTTTTCGAATGTTTTTACATGTCCTCCTTTTGCCTCAAAATATCCTCCTTTTTAATCCATAAATATTTTCAAGCAAAATGTTAATAAATAAATTTTCCATTTTATTTTGACGCAACCTCATCCAAGGCTTTGAAGTTATAAAACTGACGTTTTCGTGCAAAACAGTTCACTAGTTCATTTTCAAGTATGTACAGAACCGGTCATATTATAAAGGGTCTAGTATAAGAGAGGAGCGGACTGGCTGGTTTTGAGCCAAAAGGAACTGTCAAAGCTAGAGCCAATCGAACAGCGACTATCTTGATCTAAGAGAAGAGTAGACAATACGGGGACGAAAACGAACCACTTTTCTGGATTGGATCTGGATTGCATACCAGGCAGAGGTTGCCAAGGCAGTTTGTTTTGAATCTACTCCTCTTTTAAGTCATATTAATGGGCTAATTGTAAAGTGTTTGGCGCTCCAAAAAATGTTCAAAGAGCTGTAATTTTTTAGTATGTGCATTTAAGGTGATACTCTAAGGAAGCCTTAGCGTGAAACTTGAAAGGCACAAATGTCAGCTTCCACAAAACATACAAATTTGAAATTGCTACTCCTTGTTTGCTGTGCTACTACAAACAGAGAGTAGCAATTTCAAATTTGTATGTTTTGTGGAAGCTGACATTTGTGCCTTTAAAGTTTCACGCTAAGGCTTCCTTAGAATATTACATTAAATTACTGAAATTTGGGCTGCTGGTTGATTAAATATTCAAAATTTACCGGTATTTTAAGGGCGATGATAAGTTGACTCTGCATGAAGGATGAATTATTTCGGTAAAGTGGTAAAACGCTTCTTGTTTGAAACCCGTTTTTAAAATTGTAATTTCTTGAAGCACAATCAATCAAATCAATCATACTTTTTTTTTTATTTATAGTCTCGTCTTCTCTGATCTCAAAATACTCATAGTGTAGTGTATTTTAAGCAATTTTGAAACATGAAAGTCACCATCATGGATTCAGAAATGATACTATTCGTTGACCATAAATTCTGATGTTTTCGAATAAAATAATGTTTCAACTAGAAAAAAAATAGTAGTAGTTCATTCTGCTTGACGAGCGAACAATTTGAAAAATGGTAGCCAAATAAGATACGTTTTACTAAAATCATTGGAAGTTTAAGCTGATTCAACTGTTTAAGCTCACAATAATTCCATTATTTTTTTTAATTATTTAACCAACCTGCAGTAAGAATTTCAGAATTTTCAATACTCATATTAAAAAGTTGCAGTCTATTAAACTTGTTTAGAAGGACAAAAAATCCAGCATTAGTACCATAATTTTACCGGTACTGTATAATTAATTTTGAAGGCTAGGTAGTTGCATCCTATAGAAAGGATTATTGCTTTTTAATATTACGTAACCCAATAGACAAACTGCCAATTATCAAAAGGGAAAGTCATTAATTTTCAAATATTCAAAATCAGTTTTTTCGTTCAAAACCAAAATAACGTAAACGAAAATTTGTTCATTGGATTCTACTTGGCTACTGGAACACAGTGAACACTTTATCATTGACAGAATTTCGGTTTTATTCGAAAAAAAACTGCTTTTGAATTTCCAAAAATTAATGACGTCCCCTTTTCCCTTAAAAGAATGATCATTTTTACCGAATTGATGACGACTACACTACACTACACTGAAAATAATAAATTTTGAGTAAGTGCATATGTTTTCAAAACGTAGTAGCACCATAGAGGTAACTCTAAGACCACTGGGTCCCGAAGAAAATCATTATTATTTTTGGCTCACTCAGTACCAGAACAACGGTCCCAAGCAGTCCCAAGCTATTTCACTCACCCCTGCATGTTCTGCATGAATCCACACACCCCTGATGTTATCTGTCAAACTTTCATAGCGAATCAAAACAAACATAGTGTAGTAATAGAATTTCAACTAGAATAGGGTACGTTAATCGTTTGCTTGGGACCAATAGGCTACTAAAGTGGTGAGCCAATTTTAAATCGTTAGTTACGTATTGATTGTTGGTAGCACGCTTGGACGCTTGTCACAAATCGGTTGTGGCAACTTCTGTACAACTAATATCAGTCATAAACAAGTTGCTGCAACTTATTGTGACGTAAATGTGTTACTCGGGCCTCCTCTATTGATGATAAAGAATATCAACATACATTGTCCTCCTTTTCCTCTAAAATTGAAATGAAATGTCCTCCTTTTCAAATTTTTTAAATGGTAACCCTAATCAAACCTGCCGCGTCCAGAACAATACGAACCTGAGATAAGTGGCGTCACGATGTAGTGCGTGTTGTTCATCGACAAACAGCCGAGTAATTTGCTTGCCACTCGACAGACGACGATGCGTATCAAACCAAAATCGTCCTTTTCAGGGCGACACAAATAATTCCTCTTAAAGAGTTAATTTTCTTAAATTTTATAGAAGCGAAATCCGCCTGAACACAAAACCGTCTTTTTCGGGGCGCCAATATTAATTTTACCTCATCAATTTTGAAATCTAATTTTGGAATGTTCGCCTCTTGGTGGAGGTCTGAAATTCTTGTGTCAAAGGGACGATCAAGGATCATTCTAAGCACTCTATTCTGAGCAACCTGTTTTTTTTTTTTCCTGTGAGTCTGAGCACATGATTCCCACACCGGAGCTGCGTAGAGGATCGCAGGTGCTATGATTTTTTTGTAGACAGCCAGTTTGTTCACCCTTGAGAGGCGAGATCTACAGCAAATCAGCGGATACAGAGACCTAACCAAGGTGAAACACTTGATTACGATTTTCTCCACATGCGAGCGGAATAGGAACTTTTCGTCAAACAACATCCCGAGATAGGTTACTTCGGCGGATCAATCAACCCTTGTGCCATCCATGATTACAGTACAAGAGGGAGCTGGTTTCAGTTGGGGAGATTGCCGATGGAGGAACATTATTGTTTGGGTTTTGGAAGCATTGATTTTGATTTTCCACATGGTGGCATAATCAGCAAAGGCGTCAAGGCATCGTTGAAGCTTGTTTGTTATTTCACAAGGCATCCTTCCCTTGACGGTTATAGCAGATAGCAGTATCATCTGCGAACAGAAATAACACGCAACCGTTACCCAAGGGAGGAATGTCGGAAGTGTAGATGCTGTATAGCAAAGGGCCCAACAGACTTCCTTGCGGAACACCTGCTGGGATGGAACATGTGCTTGAATTGCAACCATTCAACGATACCCTGAACGACCTTTGCTGAAGGTAGTTACGGGTGATTTTAACAAGATGCAAAGGAAAGTTGAAGTTACAAAGCTTGTATAAAAGCCCATTGTGCCAGACATTATCAAACGCTTTCTCAACCAGGGCGTCACAATGTCAGCTTCAATCGACCAAATCGATGCGACGAAGAGACTGCTGGCTTTCTTTTTCTGTTAAAGTCGAACCGCTTCTCAGCATTCTAGAACCTCAGTCGGCGTGCACAAACAAATGTTCAATCGCTTGTCTCTCTTTCTCTTGTCGCTCCATTGGTCTTCCTTTCAAGCTTCGTCGAAACGGATGAGCGAAAGGGCGCTCGACTTTGATAGTTTTCTCTTTCATGAAACACATCAACAGAGGTTTCATGACGTAGGGGAAATGTAGGTAATGTCGGCCTACATGTCCCTAATTTGGGCCCATCGCTAAAAGTCTGCTGTTTATGAATTTTATCTAGATGAACGCGTTATTGGGACGTTACTAATGGATATTTTAGGTTGCTATTGAAAATTTAGTTGATTGCTGAATTTATGTATGGGCCCAAATTAGGGACACTTAGGCCGACATTACCTGCATTTCCCCTATATGACGGAAAATGAAATAACACATTTAAAGCATTTCTCACGTCAAAACACTTGAAGATTACACGTCATATTTTTAATTTATCTTCCATCCATATATTTATCTAAAAAAAATGATCGAAAACGGGACATAACGCATTTTAAACAAATTGAAAGAGCGGTGATAGAGTGTTCGTGAAAGGGGATTGAAAGCCATAATGAGCTTCGTTTAACTAGAAAATCGACGTTAGTTACATTGAAAGCGATGAGCAAAGCAACGACGAGAAGTTCCACAGCCAGCCTTTCCTTCTAAGCGTCCTGCTTTTTTATTTTCGTTTCTTGCTGACAGTCTAGCTAGGCGTTATAGAAATGAAGTGTCGAACACGTATGTATGAGAGAAACAAAACACGAGTTCATTTTAGAGCTTCGAAATTGTAGAGCCCTGTTCTCAACGTCTAACAATGCCATGACTGTAGACTTGGATACAGCCTTGTTACTTCGGATGTTATTCATCACCCGTACTAGCTGATGATTTGTGGAGTGCCCCTTCCTGAACCCGAACTGTTCCGGTAGGAGAATGTTGTGTTCCTCGACAAACTTGAGCAAACGATTGAGAATAAGTTTCTCGAACAATTTGCTCAGTGCTGAAAGGAGGCTGATTGGTCTGTAGCTTGAAGCTAGCGTTGGGTCCTTCCCGGGTTTGTGGATAGGTATGAGTTTCGCTGTCTTCCAGATACTTTGAAAGTAGTTCAGTTCCAAGCATCTGTTGAAGACAGCAGCCAGCAGAGAGTGAACCTTCATGCTGACATTTTTCAATACTAGGTTGAATATTCCGTCACACCCGGGGGCCTTCATGTTTTTGGTGCATTTCAGCGTTGAGCAAATCTGTTCCACTGTGATTCTATCCTCCGGAGGGATAGCACAAGGGGAGGAATCAAGGTTGAGTACGCATTGCTCAACCTGAACTTCGAGCGGACTTTGGATGTTGAAGCCAAGCAAGTGCGATTTGGCAATATGCTCACCAATCGCATTTGCTTTCTCCTGAGGGGTGATTATGAGCCGATCGTCATCATTTTCATCTTTGAGTGGAGGAATGGGTTTGGGGTGCGTCTTTAGGACCTTGGCTACCTTCCAGAATGATCTGGAGCGGTCGTCCAGATTCTGGATGAGCCGCCCGAAACTTTCGTTCCGGAGTGAGACCATTCTGGAAGCAATCTCCGGTTCTTTGGAACTGCCGTCTACGAACATTTATCAGTCGAATCAATAGTTGGGTGTGGGAATCAATGGCAATAAACTTACCCCTCACAGGAACTCGTCGGACGCACGCCTCGTCAGCCACGGTTATGGCTTGGTGAAGTCCTACCAACGCTCGGTCGATGTCCTCCACGGAGTCAAGCGGTGGGTTGTCGATGATGTACCTGCATACCACGCGTCCAAACTGGGCCCAGTTTACGCGATGGTAGTCCTTGCGCAGGCTTGGAGCAGGAGCTACGTTGTATCCCAGTTCAGCCACCACCGGTTGATGGTCGGAGCTGAGTTCGTTCAAGGCTACCGGCTTGGACAAGCCAGTATTTGTAAGAAACAGGTCTAGCGTCGATGAGTTGCCTGCCGGTGAGATGAATGTTGGCTCGTCCGAGAACCAAACGGAGTACAGCCCATCCTGCGAATGGTCGAACAGAAGACGACCGTTCTGGTTCTGCTGGTAGTTCCGCCAGGCCTCATGGCGAGCATTCAGATCTCCTTTAACAACGAAGCGGGAACCGGTACGGGTGATGGTGGCCAGGTCTTTCTTGAATTTAGCCGCTAGTCCGCTGCTGGCGGCACACTGTCGAGGACAGTAGACGGCGATGAACTGGATGTATCCAGTCGCCGACTCCACCTCCACACCAAGGGCCTCGATGATAGAGGTGCGGATATGGGACAGACTGCGGTATTTTATCCCTTTTCTGACGATGATCGCAACAAACCCCCCCCCCCCCCCCTCTCTGGAGCTGGTACGATCAAGCCAAATGATGTTGTGGTCCGGTAACCAGCAACTGTCGCCGGACTTGAGGTGGATCTCGGTGAGGAGGCCCACGTCGATGGTATGCTTGCGGAGGAAGTCCGCAAGCTCGATGGTTTTTGTTCTTAAGGAGCAAGCGTTCCATGTGACTATGCATAGTGGTTTAGACGCCATAATGCATAGCCAGTTTCACGATAGTTTCGAACTGTTCGTTCTTGTTGGTGCACTTGCGGAAAGCGCTTGTAACATGGACGAACATGTTCCAACACTCGTCCACCGATTACATACCTTCTAGCGTTGGCGGTGTTCTCCAGGATCCAGGGGGGAGTGGAATTTGTTCACCGGGCATTGGTTGGGGGGGAGCGGGTTGCACTCGCGGTTGCTGGTTGGTTCGAAGAGGCGGAAAATCACCTGGCCCGAAAGTCGGGGACTTATTTTTCTTACGTCCTGGTTGGTTGAAGGTCGATGCATCCTTTCGGATACGCTTGAACTCCTCGCGTTTGGGGCACTGCCTGTCAGAGCCCTGATGAGCACCGCCACAGTTGACACACTTGATAACCTCAGGACTGTCATCTAGGCAGTCGGAGGAGGCATGGTCCTTGGTGCAGAAGCTGCAGCGTGGCTTGATGTTGCAATTTAGGGTGCCGTGCCCGAAGTTGAGGCAGCGCTGACACTGCGTTACATCGTGGTGGCCACCACGGTAGGACTCCCAACGGATGATGACGTTGAAGACCGAGCGGATTGCTTGCAACGCATTAAGCGTCACCATCCCTTTCTTGAAGTATACCAGGAAAAAGCAATCCTGGTACTTCCTCTGGCTTTCGTTCCTCCTTTTGATCCGAAAGACGGCGATGGGGGCCAGCTTGTACCGGTCTTTAATTTCAGCTTCGATCACCTTCGTTTCGAAATTCGGAAAGCCTCGGATGACTACCTTAAATGGCTTGTCACCCGGGATGTCGTGTGTGAAAAATTCCACTTTGGAATTCTTCAGCGAAGCCAAAGCTTTGTTGTAGTCCGCTTTGGTGTGGAGGATGATTTTCGTGCCAATCCCGCACAGCTTGTACTCGGCAGCGACGCCAAGGGATGCCATCTCTTGAGCCAACTTGTCGAGTGGTACTGACTTCACCATCAGAGGTGGAAGTTTCACTTTCGGACCGTTCTGGCCGCCCGTGGCCAAGTTTTCAACGGACCCGCCGAAATCACCGACGTCACTACCGTTGATTGCTGTGGCGTTATCCTGGGGACCACTATTCATTGGTGTATGGACACTTCCACGGTCGGATGCGTCTCTCTTCGTCTTTTTGCCGCCTTGGGCAGCGTTAGACTGAGTTGCAGGGTTCGAACCCTGGTTCGAGCCTGTCTTTTTCTTCCGCTTCGACATCACACGCGATGCACCGAAACGACCGAAAACGTGAACAAACGCGTAGCACTATTAATATCACTGGCACTGCGCGAGCGAATCAAACAACCGACTGTACTGCACAACGGTTTGATGCAGAATGCAGTGCAAAAATTGTCTGGTACCTCTATATATGCATTTATATTAACATTCGAAGTCCCTCCCTTTTTACATATTCTGCACAAAAAATACATCCAAAGTCCCTTCCTTTTACATATTCTGCACAGCATACTTTGTGCAGAGTATGTAAAAAAAGGGGGACTTCGGATGTTGATCGAAATGCTCATATAGAGTAACCAGCAATTTTTCGCAGTATCAGGTATTCTGTTTTGTAGTCTGTGAGAGGGAAATCACAAATCGAGTGTCATTAAAAGACATTGCATGTCGAGATATTGATATCGTGAGAGTGATTTTCTCTCTAAAATTTGAATTGTTTGTCTCTCTTGGGACTGGTAGTAAACCGGGTAAAAAATGTATGGACAATGGTACAGGTTACAGATGCATAGCCAAATTCAAACGGGAAAACGTAAGAGCAGGAGGAGTGGCAATTTTTGAGAGAGCAACAATATGACCGTTATCTAGCTCACACACAATTGAAAAATTGAGTGAACAGTACGATCCCATCCTCCTAGACAGTGTTGGAAAAGTTCGCGATATTTAACGAAGTTCACCATGGGAAAAGTTCGCGAGTCATAGTGAGTTATCGCGAACTTTTCCATCACTGCTCCTAGAAGCTGAAAAGCATGGCGATATTTGCGCAGCAAATATCCAAGTCGAAGCTTGCAACATTATACTATTCTGCGTATACCTGTCACCGAATACTACGATGAAGCAAGCCAAAACCTTCATAACCAGGAATCTGTTCCACTATAGAACAAAAGATAATCCAATCATCGTTGCCGGGGATTTCAACGTAGACGTTTCGAAAGCTGAGAATATCGGATTCGTTCAATTTATGAAGAATTTTCTGCAACACTATCTTGTATCAGACCCTAAGCTGCCGACTACATTGGGTGGCACATGTAAGTTACATGATGTAACGATTTGGTGTTTGCAAGGAAAATACCGGAATTGCCAACCAAAAGGTTTATTACATACTTTTCGTACCATCGCCCCTTGTTTACCTTGTTGTCTGCTGTAAGTTTCTGAATAATTCTTGAATATGGTTGATCATTTGCTTTATTTTATAGCCACCGACGACACAGTAGTGGCAGTAGGATGCTTCCCTTTTGAACTGGGTGTTCACAGTGTCCTTTTACAACAACGTCACCTTACAAACCGTTCATTTTAAAACCACATCACCATAACCTAGTTTTTGACGTAGGACTACGTCTTTGATTTCTATATGGAGGTACACTTTGTGAAAACCGAAAATGGAACATGTAACAAATTAAGAAAGATTTTTAACGTTAATAACTCTGCTGCCCCTGGTCCAATTTCAATAATTTTATCACCAATCGATCAGAAATATGGCTACGCATCGATAACAATGCTTCCGAATGTTGATTTTCAACAAGAAACTATTGAAAAACTGGTAAATGTCCAGCATTGTCCAAAAGCGTCGAATCAACTAACAAATCCACCAATTACCTACATGCATATGCTGCTTCCCCAGCACAGTCGTCAGAGAGTAGTAAGTAGACGAAACAAGTCGAAGTGGCATTCGACTCCGATCCTCGGGCGCGTGCGAATAGGGAGGATGGAATTGCGTAATATTTTGCACACTCATCGCCATATTCAGAACCAAACGCAAATTCTTCGAGATATCATCCGTCGTCTGGCTCGCCGTGGCGGTGTCTAACGTACCTCCGGTCTGATTTACGAAGTGTGCTGAAGGTGTTCCTGAAAAATGAGATCCGTGATGCTGTCACCTACACTAAACACGCCAAGCGTAAGCGGCCATGGATGTCATCTGTTTGGTTTCGGAGGTTAAATCATCACCAACTTTGGCAACAAAACGGCTTTTTTCAGGGCCACCAAGCTTATAACAGTAAAGAGTACGAATAGAATTAATCCTCCTGTTTGTCCATATTTAGAACCAACGACCACATAAAATGCTCATGTAATCAAACTGGAAGCAGGTGTACACATTATTTTGATCAACCTTGATCAGCTTTGAATCGCCACGACCGGATATTTTCGATGGAAGAAGCAACAATCTAGCATCTAATTCGACGAAGACGGCAGGAAGCATTTGTGAAGCCGAATTATTTACGAAAGAGAGTGTCGATGAAGAGAATCTGTCAATGTAGATAGGACCTATTGAAAAGTGACGCGAGATTTGTTTTCCGTACTGAGCTCCAATGCTACCGACGCCAGGGAGGCAGATCTCACACCTGGACACTACATATCGACCCATCAACTCATGAACAGGGGACCAACGGCTTTACTTCCCAAAGGAAGGTGGGATCAGATATGTTATGCCTCAGAACATGCCGGTGCGACTGAGATTGAACCCAGGCCTGCTGGTATGAGAGGAAATCACGCTTACGACTTCACCACCACCACCGCTAACTTTCAAAGTGTTGCCATTGGTAAACCTACGCAAAATGAAAGGAACCAGTGTCGCTACTTGAAAGCAAACTACTCATTATGGGAGGAGTCTTTGTAGCTTTTATACCACTTGGTTGCACATCATTCTGCTCTAACCTGAAAAGATGTAAAGCAGCGCAGCTGTCTGGTATCAACTCATTTTCACTTCAGACGGCGTAGTCAGCAATAGCAGCAGTAGGAAGGTGGTGGCTAGTCCACTCTTCTATAACCCAAGAAGCAACAATTGACTGGTCGTGGCAAAGGAGGTGCCAATCGTCATTGCAAATTCTTCGAGATAACCACCATCCGTCGTCTGGCTCGCCGTGGCGGTATCTGACGAATCTTCTGTCTGATTTACGAGGTGTGCTGAAGGTGTTCCTGAAAAATGAGATCCGTGATGCTGTCACCTACACCAGGGCCATCAAGCTTACATCAGTAAAGAGTTTGAATAGAATTTATCTGTGCTTGTTTGTCCATATTCAGAACCACAAGCGGCCACACAAAATGCTCTCCAGAGTTGTAATCTTGTAACCAAACTTGGAAGCAGGAGTGCAAGTGATTTTGATTGATTCTCTCAATCAACTTTCTCTTTTTTTTTTTTTTTGTATTATAGTCACCAGTGTTGGAAAAGTTCGCGATATTTCACGAAGTTCACCAAGGGAAAAGTTCGCGATTCATAGTGAGTTTTCGCGAACTTTTCCATCACTGATAGTCACTTTAACACTCTTGGGTCATTCGTGACTTGTCCGGGGGTGAGATTTGAACTCGTGACTTTGGCGTGAGAGGTATGGATGTTAACCACTACGCCGGGGTCGCCCCCAGCAACTTTCTCTTTGAAAAGAATTACTACAAATTTGGTACGCCTACAATTCAAAAACGGAAAGAGTTGAGATAATAGATAATTTATCAATTAAAAGAACTAAATGCTCTTCACATTTATTCCGTCCACTAGCGGTCCTACGTCAAGCTTCCGTTCGTGCCCCTAGGTACAGACCCTTCTACTTTTTTTTTTCAAAAACACACATATGATTGATGATGTGTATTGAACGAGATTTGTAGCGGTCAACCTCTTCGGCATAAATCCGTGTTGTTCGGTCGCGTTGTAACTAGAACATGTGTGTTTTAAATAATCCAGCACCAATAGTTCAAAAAGTTTTTAGGCCACATAAAGCAGCGATGCCACCGTAGTTGAACCACCGACGAACCGACGTGATAGCTCATAGAAGCTGCATTCAAATTCCTGCCCAAGACACCATATTTAAAATACGATAAACACTACCGCCATCTACTCATCCGATCGCGTCATATCGTGAACAAAGACACGGACACACGTGAAATTTATATTGTCTTGGTTTGCGTCTCACCACGTTTGACAGATATGATCACCCGTTTGACAGATCGAATCGCTCATTTGACAGATTGAATCGCTCATTTGACATATCGAATTGCGGACAAACGAAACGCTCCAGTGGCATGTCGGTTCGTCGGTGGTTGGACACCGACTGCTAATTGCCTTGTTTGAAGAAGAAGAAAGAATCCTTCCAGCCGTCGGGAAAAATCCCAGAATCCAAAGAGAGGTTGAAGATGGATGCTAAAGTTACGGCCAGCACTCCACGTCAGAGTCAGTGTTGAAAGAATTTTTCAAACGAAGGCCTGCTCTACGAACATCATTAGTCAAGATAGGCGGATGCGGTCCAACAGCAGAGAGTATGGGAACCTCGCTTATGGCGGCTACGATGTGCTCGTTAGGTAAATTTTCTTTGACGAAGACACTGCTGGATTGTGACATGAACAGGTCAACGATTCCCTCCGTATCATACTCCTCTCGATGAGTATCAAGCATGGTAGAAAGTAAGCCTTCCGTTGATCGTTCACATGATTCTAGAAGCTCTTGGGATTTGTTTTGAGTTTTGTTTGTAGATGGTGCTGAGGTGCTGGACTTTAGTTTTCTTCCAGCGCACTTTCGGGGAGGGACATTTTTTTAGATCCGTCTATTTTTGAAGGTGCGTACACCACCGTAGAATCACCCTTATTGGATGAGTCAGAGTCCGATTCTTCAGCAGACAAAATCGAAAATTGATTTTCATCTTGGAAGGCTGATGCAACCTTCACCATTTGTGCATATGACTGCGCCACTTTATCGGAGTGCTGTTTGTGCATCGGGCACTCCTGCAAGGGGTGAGGATTCTCACCACAGTAAGCGCATTTTTACTGATTCTTTGTGGCAAGAATTCTCTTTGTGGTTTTCACCACATTTGCAACAACGAGTTTTGTTGCCGCTTTTGCAGTTGGTACAATTGTAAACCTTCTGTACGAACAACCGGAAAAAAATCACCTTCAGTTTTAACATAGTTTGGGAGAACTGAACCTGCGAAAGTCACCCGAAACTAGTCTGAGTGTGGATAAACTTTTTTACCGTCTAGCAAAGATACTGAATACATCCAAAACTACCCGAGGCACGTTTCAAGTCCTCGACAGTCAGACTCCCAGTTTGTTGAATCTCTCCTAATGTACCAAGATTCCCGGATATTTACATAGCAAATCTTTCGTAATTTCAAGAGTTCTTTATTTAAGAGGTTTATTTTTGAGCCGAAAAAAGACAACCCATGGTCCTTTCGAAAACGGTAGTACCTGGTTCGCGCAACGTAGGCATCCAAAGACGCCATAAGTGTTGCGCAAAAACGGTGCGCAACCTTTTAAAAGGATTAATAAAAATGGCAAAAATGTAAGAGGTTGTATCCAAGACACGACCGTAAATTTGACGTAGTTGTATTACGAAAGACAGTTTTGATGTCACAGCAAACGTATAGTAAATATTAAATTGATTTCTTAACTAGTTATCAGTGAACTTGTTCGATAGGTTGAAATTTGGAAGCAGTTTGAAAGTTCTGTTTTTGAGGTACTCTGACGGTGTCCTGGACGACGTGTCTTGGATACAAGCTCTTGCTTGAAGTCCTTAGTTAACTCTTTTATAAGTCATTTGTGGTCCTGAAAAAGACCGATGGGTTGAAATTATGGAATCCAGTTTAGAACAATAGGGATGGTCCATTAATTATGTCACGCAAATTTGGCCCATTTTCAACCCCCCTCCCCCCTTTGTCACATTTTTTATATGGACTTTAATTTTTTTTTTGTATGGCTAGTCACAGTTTTCAAAAACCCCCCTCCCCCCTAAATGTGTGACATAATTAATGGATGACCCCATACTGTGGAATTCTTTCCACGAGTTCTTGGAGATGATAGCTGTGCTTATGCCTTGCACCTGGATCGGTTGGTGAACAGTTTGATGAAGGGCGATGGCCTAATAGTCCTCGATTGATGTTCTTGGAGAAGGTGGAAACGATGTTCATCCGTTGCATACAGATGATTGAGATTCTGTCAAAAGATTCAACTAACATTTATAAACTAGTGTTTTCGTCATTTTGTTAACTATTACGGTATATTTATCGAATTGTTGAATTTCACAATCACAGAATCTGAGCATACCGGACGGTACCCAATGAGGTACAGAGAGAGGTGGCGCAGATCGTGAAATAGGGTTGTATTAGTAAACCAAAAAATCAACGTAAACGCAAGTAGTGACGTCACTACTTGCGTGTACTTGCGTGTATCGTACAGTGGTTGTGTGAGTGATTGCTTCACCTCGGTAATCCAGCTCATTGGACGGTACCTACGTTTATGCTTTTTGATGCAAATTTTAAGCCCCGCTTATTAAACATAATTTGGAAGAATTTTATTGCAGCAAAAAACAATCGATGATAATTTTAATTATCATAGCAACAGTTGCACATTCGTGCAATTTTGTATAGTGACCTTTTGAAAAGTGGTAGTCTGAATTTTGACAAATTTGTTGAAAAATTTCATATCGATTGGTGTATTTGTATAAGAATTGAAATCCATCATCTCTGGATAAAAATCAGATAACTTTCATGCCGCGACCGACTTTGGTTTTTGAAATTGCACCCCCAATGTTGCTTTAAGCATACATGGTATGTTAGATTTAAACTTATTGAAACTGACATCCGATTGATGGCATTGACAAGTCTCGCGTCACTTTTCAAATAGACCAATCAACATTGATCGATTCTCTTCATCGACTCTCTCTTTCTTTGATAATTTGGCTGTATTCATATTTTGGGCTAATTTTTCTACAGTCTATTAAAAGAAACTATTATTAAGCATACTAGACGATAATAACAGCTAAACATGTTTTTGAGCCGAGTTATTAACGAAAGAGAGAGAGAGAGTCGATGAAGAGAATCGATCAATGTAGATTGATCTATTTGAAAGGTAATGCGAGAAGTGTCCAGTGACTCTTAAACAATTTTATGTTGATCCTGCAAATGACCGTTTTGTCGTGATGGTTGAGTAATGCTGAGCTATTAAGGTGTTTAAAAAATATAAGGCTGGCGAGCTGAATATTGTTTGTAACGGTGACGCACTTGGCATAGATGACCCACAGCGGCTCACAACGAGCAACTCAAATCCGATCAGTAGCGGTGCAAATTTTTCCTCTATCTTCGGCGAATGAACCGCTCAGTGGGGTGCAGCTCGCGCTTGCGGGTAGCCTTTCCTCGTGCACTGGAGAACAATCTACAACGCCACGCGTTGAAAGAACAGCGCCTTCTGCTGATGATGATCACTGGACACTATCACTCACCACACGCGGTGATTGAATAAACACCGTTTGGTGAGACGTGAGGCCGGAGTGAGTTCGATTTTAAAATCTGTGTTAGGGAAAGCGCTTTTCGTAGTCAATCGGTGATAATTTTCATTCGTGCAATTTTCAATAGTGACCTTTTGAAAATTGATAAAGTGTTCATTTTAGCAGATTCGTAGATGACATTCCAATCAATTGGCTTGTTTGGAATTAATGTTCATCCGCTATTGACAGAGTTATAAATGGTCAATATCTGACCACTTTCGTAACGCGGTCGATTATGGTTTTTTGAAATTGCACACCCCCAATATGTTGCCGAAAGACGTAATCCTACACCAAAAAATTTTCAGATTACATAGTTTCAAATACTAGTAGAGAAATGTTGTTGCCCAGTGTACAACCAAATCATCAAAATCCAAAAAAATCCAAAAGACTTATCACTACTTTTTTAAGGATTTCACGTGAAACACAAAACGTGCACACGTCAGAAAGCTTTTTCGTGTATTTGTTCACAGAAAACGATTTAAAATGTCTTAAACATTTTTTTTTTCTGAATATAAATTACATGTTAAAATGTTGTTACAAAAAGTTCAAAAATTTGACCAAATGTTCTTGTTTTACGATTTTTGTAAATTTTTAAGTGTCCATGGTTCAAAGCTTTTTTATGAGTTTTATAAAAATTTAACCAAAAATTGGAGAGTTTAGATGTTTTGTATTAATCTGTTTTTTTTTAAATTGCGATTGGGATTGTGATTGTGTAGTGCAGAAGGGGGTCAAGGGCTAGATCTCCCATAATTTTATGCACCGTACATGCTATACCAGTAGACAGGGGGTGTCGTCACAGCATCTTTACCAGAAATTACCTGATTGTTTATTGTCTATAGGTCTGACGATGAGTCCGATGAAAATCCCAGCATGGCATTTATTTCCACATCAGGGGATCCCTCGAATTTCGTTGGGTAAAGGTCATCGCTGCTGCTATCGTCTGATACTGTTCCATCGCTCGCTTCGTACACAAATTCAACCATTGTAGTGGCGTTTTGAAATTGTTTTCTGTTATGTGCCAGCTCTTTCCAAAAATTCAAGGAATGGCCAGATCTCTTGATATCCTGTTTCACACTAGTTTTCCAGGTGTAATAAGGTGACCAACTTTTTTCCTCCCTGTGATTAATGATCGTTGTCTTCTTCAAAACTTCATCGTCTTGTTCTAAAGAAAAGAAAATCGCCACTCGATCAAGCCAAATTCAAAGGTAGTACAGCTGTGTGATGTTGCATTCCAAAAATGTTGAACCAAATGAATAATAATAATAAATAAAAAGTAGAAGGGTCTGTACCTAGGGGCACGAACGGAAGCTTGACGTAGGACCGCTAGTGGACGGAATAAATGTGAAGAGCATTTAGTTCTTTTAATTGATAAATTATCTATTATCTCAACTCTTTCCGTTTTTGAATTGTAGGCGTACCAAAGTTGCTGGGGGCGACCCCGGCGTAGTGGTTAACATCCATACCTCTCACGCCAAAGTCACGAGTTCAAATCTCACCCCCGGACAAGTCACGAATGACCCAAGAGTGTTAAAGTGACTATCAGTGATGGAAAAGTTCGCGAAAACTCACTATGAATCGCGAACTTTTCCCTTGGTGAACTTCGTGAAATATCGCGAACTTTTCCAACACTGGTGACTATAATACAAAAAAAAAAAAAGAGAAAGTTGATTGAGAGAATCAATCAAAATCACTTGCACCCCTGCTTCCAAGTTTGGTTACAAGATTACAACTCTGGAGAGCATTTTGTGTGGCCGCTTGTGGTTCTGAATATGGACAAACAAGCACAGATAAATTCTATTCAAACTCTTTACTGATGTAAGCTTGATGGCCCTGGTGTAGGTGACAGCATCACGGATCTCATTTTTCAGGAACACCTTCAGCACACCTCGTAAATCAGACAGAAGATTCGTCAGATACCGCCACGGCGAGCCAGACGACGGATGGTGGTTATCTCGAAGAATTTGCAATGACGATTGGCACCTCCTTTGCCACGACCAGTCAATTGTTGCTTCTTGGGTTATAGAAGAGTGGACTAGCCACCACCTTCCTACTGCTGCTATTGCTGACTACGCCGTCCGAAGTGAAAATGAGTTGATACCAGACAGCTGCGCTGCTTTACATCTTTTCAGGTTAGAGCAGAATGATGTGCAACCAAGTGGTATAAAAGCTACAAAGACTCCTCCCATAATGAGTAGTTTGCTTTCAAGTAGCGACACTGGTTCCTTTCATTTTGCGTAGGTTTACCAATGGCAACACTTTGAAAGTTAGCGGTGGTGGTGGTGAAGTGGTAAGCGTGGTTTCCTCTCATCCCAGCAGGCCTGGGTTCAATCTCAGTCGCACCGGCATGTTCTGAGGCATAACATATCTGATCCCACCTTCCTTTGGGAAGTAAAGCCGTTGGTCCCCTGTTCATGAGTTGATGGGTCGATATGTAGTGTCCAGGTGTGAGATCTGCCTCCATGGCGTCGGTGGCATTGGAGCTCAGTACGGAAAACAAATCTCGCGTCACTTTTCAATAGGTCCTATCTACATTGACAGATTCTCTTCATCGACACTCTCTTTCGTAAATAATTCGGCTTCACAAATGCTTCCTGCCGTCTTCGTCGAATTAGATGCTAGATTGTTGCTTCTTCCATCGAAAATATCCGGTCGTGGCGATTCAAAGCTGATCAAGGTTGATCAAAATAATGTGTACACCTGCTTCCAGTTTGATTACATGAGCATTTTATGTGGTCGTTGGTTCTGAATATGGACAAACAGGCAGATTAATTCTAGTCGTACTCTTTACTGTTATAAGCTTGGTGGCCCTGAAAAAAGCCGTTTTGTTGCCAAAGTTGGTGATGATTTAACCTCCGAAACCAAACAGAGTGCGTCTCTGTCACTTCAAAACGTAGATGACATCCATGGGTAAGCTTGGCGTGTTTAGTGTAGGTGACAGCATCACGGATCTCATTTTTCAGGAACACCTTCAGCACACTTCGTAAATCAGACCGGAGGTACGTCAGACACCGCCACGGCGAGCCAGACGACGGATGATATCTCGAAGAATTTGCGTTTGGTTCTGAATATGGCGATGAGTGTGCAAAATATTACGCAATTCCATCCTCCCTATTCGCACGCGCCCGAGGATCGGAGTCGAATGCCACTTCGACTTGTTTCGTCTACTTAGTACTCTCTGACGACTGTGCTGGGGAAGCAGCATATGCATGTAGGTAATTGGTGGATTTGTTAGTTGATTCGACGCTTTTGGACAATGCTGGACATTTACCAGTTTTTCAATAGTTTCTTGTTGAAAATCAACATTCGGAAGCATTGTTATCGATGCGTAGCCATATTTCTGGGCGATTGGTGATAAAATTATTGAAATTGGACCAGGGGCAGCAGAGTTATTAACGTTCAAAATCTTTCTTAATTTGTTACATGTTCCATTTTTGGTTTTCACAAAGTTTACCTCCATATAGAAATCAAAGACGTAGTCCTACGTCAAAAGTACAAAATAAAACATTATTTTGCGATACAACTTTGTCTCAGACGTTATTTCAATGAGAAGTGCCGTTTCAGTGCTTAAATTTGTTGAAAAATGTCAAAGTCGCCATTTTTTTAATTTCACAAGATCCAAAATGGCCGAATTTTAACAAAAAATTGTCCATAATAAACAATTATAAAAAAGTTTCATGCAAATCAATCGTCGTGTTTTTTCCGATTCGTCATTTGGCGTGGAACTGCCCATACGGTCGATTTGGATAATTCGATGCTCATTTTTTTCAAACATTCATGTTTGCACCCTAATAAATATAAGCAATTCATCCAAAAACACTATATTAATAAAATTAATAAGTTAGCTGCAAATGCATGTTGCGTTCATCGTTTTGGCTTTGATGTGAAAGAACCGACCCAGAGTGGATTGTTGCAACACTCTCGGGACGATTAAGGTGCTTTTGATTAAAAATTTTACAAATTTATACTCAAGGTTTCCAAAATATGTTTTTACATCACAAGGCAACTATTTGGATGCGTTTCAAATAATAACATTATAAATCCAGATAGAAATTTACTCTTCTTGGTATGCATATATCTACCAGAATCCGGCATTAACGCCTGTCGTCTCACAATTTTCAACAGGTGAAATGTAATAATGAAAAAAAAATATGCTTACAATCTCGAATGCTCTAACGTAATTTTTCATAAATTGTCAAATCCATTACTCCAATCACGCCTTAGCAAATTTTAGCGTATATTTCAAATTGGATGACAGCACGTCTCCATCGCTTGGCAGAGCATTCAAGATTACGGCCGCGCAGAGCCCATTCCAACGTATCGGCATAAAGCGAAAATGACAAATAATGAAATATTTACTGTCTCCCACGCAGCCGAAGCAACCAACGAGATGATCATAATATTTCAAACGTTCCGCTTTAGAATCTCCCGCTAAATAGAGTCGCGTAGACAATTGAATGAAAGGCCCTGCTCCATATATTGGGGCTGGTGTGAAAGTGTTCAATGCATCCATGCGGGCTCAACATAAAAGTCACCCTCAAAATGCCATACATCAACCTCAAACACAAACACACTGTTCTTGGTGTTTACCGAGAAGCAATAAATCCCAAACAGTCCCACAACCAACCACAAAGACTAACGTCCCAAATCAACAGCTCAAAAGGGAGCTTTGGAGTTATTGTCTCGGATCAGTTCCGGTCAGCAGCTTCCGAAAATACTTTCGGTTCGTTTGAACGTACGGTATTTATGTTGCAGCGCAGTTCGACACTTCCGTATAAGAGGCAGCAAGAGCCAATTGATTGATTGTCAGTGAAAGTGGCCCTTGAATCGTTATTCGATTCATCAAATCAGCTATCTGTGGTGAGGACACGAAATTTCGAGGGGAAAAGTCGTAATTTCGTTGCGTTTTTGGGTGTGGGAATGATTTTTAGAGCCGGAATTTCTGCCACAATATAGATTGGGACCTAATTCATCTTCTTCCACTTCTACTGGGACTATCGGTGGCCCTCAACTTAGTGGGTGTTCAATGAGCACGTCCACAGTTGTTAATTGAGAGCATTCTAAGCCTGTACCCTTTTTGCATTAGTATTATTGTGTGGCAAGTACAATCATACTCTATGCCCGAGGAAGTCGAGGTCAGACCGAGAATCGGTTTTAGTTTATAGATGCGCCTTTACCGACTAAGCTGAGGAGATCTAATTCATACCAACCTGATATTGAATTAAACAACGGGAAGAGATTTCTCATCGTCATGAGCGCTTGTAATACTTGTTCGGAGCCTATTGACGGCAATGACAAATACGTTCTCTGCAGTGGAGTCTGCAACAGACTCTTCCACTTCAATTGTGCTGGGCTCAACGTTACCAACTTCAAGGCATGGTCATTAGATTGATGCAAATTTTGACATTTTCGCTCCACAGTGCTCAAACGGTTCCAAATCGGGTCCTGATTAGTCTCCCAAAATTTGAACTCATTTGAAAAGAAACTGACTTGGCACAAACCATTTGAAGTTTATATGGAAATAACTATGGGAAATCCTAACTTTTTGTTCATTGTCTTCTTACCCTTTTCCATATGGCACTGTTCAAAAATTCAAAAGCTATACTTATGGAAAATTTTCTCAGCTTCAACATAGCAGAATATAGTTGTTGAGCCAAACGTTAAATAAAATAGTTATTAATTGTTTAAGAGATTGATAATCTTATGGCATGATCAAGCAGCTGTTTTGTCAGCAACACTGTATCTTGCAGTGTGACATAGTAGCCATGATTTTTGTGCTCTATTCCAAGCGCCAGAAACACCAATGTTGCCTGCTGAACAGTTGATTGAGCATAATCGTAAGACATTAGTGGCTTGAATTATTGATAACTTTTGATGCTTACATTATATTGAAAAGTATTTCAGGACAAAGTTGTAGCTGAGAAAATTTTCTACGAGCTCAGTTATCATTTTTTAAAGCAGAGCGATATGGTAAATTGTTAGATGGATATGAACAAAACATTTAGTTTTCCTATAGTAATTTCCATATAAACTTCAAATGGTTTGTGCCAAGTCAGATTCTTTTCAAATGAGTTCAAATTTTGGGAGACTAATCAGGACCCGATTTGGAACCGTTTGAGCACTGTGGAGCGAAAATGTCAAAATTTGCATCAGTCTAATGGTCATCCAATGCCGGTCTACTGTGGTTTTGCGATGCTTGTAGAGTTAACTTTAAACCAACAATCGTTGATCGTGACTCGCACATACTCAGAGCACTGCGTGATCTCTCAATACGAGTAGACTCTATTGACCTTCGGATTGGACAGTATGCTGAAAATTTGAAGATCATGAACAGCTTGTTATCATTTCCACACCTGAGAAGGGAATCGAATGTCGATTTGAGATTCCATCAGTATCCAGCTGGTGCTCCCACTGATTTTCACCACAGCATAGATCGGTTAAATCTGAATAGTTCGTTGCATTCTAGCCTAGGGAATATTTTCGGTGAACATGACGAACCCATAACTTCAGAAACCACCGCTGCTTCTGTTGTAAGGCGTTCTGCTGCTCTCACCACCACCACGACCGCCATTCCAACTGCTATCCCTGCCACAACTGTCACTAGATCGAATGAGAATGCCACTTCCGTTGCTACCACTAACAGCTCTACTGCTACATGCACCGTCGCCTCTACAATAACCATGAACACCGCTGCCAAGAACTGCACAACTGTCGCATCAATCACCGCACCTGGAACTGGAACCATGGTTACCTCAACAGCTACCTTTACAAATAACCGAGGGCCTCACGGACAATCTAACCGTTTAAGGGTTGTTATGAGAAACGAACGTCGAAGGCAGCAAAGCAATACCGACACAACCGAAGTGTTGAAACCATTCTACATTACCCCTTTCCACGTCGAGCAGACTGAAGAAGATGTCCTGGAATACCTCCGCGAAACCTGCAACATCGAAAATTCTACGGTTCGCTGTGTGAAGCTGGTACCTAGAGGCAAACAAGTCAACGAGCTAACCTTTGTCTCCTTCAAAGTATCCGTTTCACCCAACTTGGAAACCACTGTAGGGGATTCATTCTACTGGCCTGATGGAGTAAATGTACGTGAATTTGAATCAGAAAACGACGCGGCTTCCAATCAACCTACGACCACCAATACTTCCACAATAAGTTTATCGATACACTCTACATCAACTATTCGCAACTCTACGCAACTTTCATCTACTCTGGGACGCAACGGTGTTCGCCCTATGGAAGCCACCGATCCTCTCACCACAGTCGTGCCTTTCCTGCCATCGTCCATCAGTCGTCCCGGCCCTGTGTGTGAGTTTGGAAACGTGGTCTTCCAAACTAATACCGCAGGCAAGTACGATTCATTCTTGTTCAGCCCAACTCCTGATTCGTTGCTTGGTTTCAGTACTACACCGTTTAGCCGTCATTATTCAAGACCTTCAACTCAGCATGTTTCAACTCTGGGACGCAACGATACTGGCTACATGGAAGCCCCTAATCCCCCTACCACAGTCGAGCTTTTCCCGTCATCGGCCAACAGTTGTCCTGGCCCTGTGTGTGGGGTCAGAGAAGGGGTCTTCCAACCCGCTATCTTTGGCAAGTACGTTTCTGTTTTAAGCACTTCAACTTCTGATCAATCTACTGGTTCTAGCGTTGCAATCAACTGTCCCTCTTCAAACGTCAGCGAGTTTAACTATCCAAACAGCACGGTAGTGACCAGCAGCAATAATGATGCAGCTCATTCAGGACACAACTTTCTATCCGTCTACTACCAGAACGTCAGAGGTCTGCGCACTAAAACGACAGAATTGAAGTTAAGGCTATCGAGCTGGGACTACAATATAATTGTTTTTACCAAAACATGGCTCCGGTCTGATATAACCCAAGCAACACAGAAAACATCTCAATTCTTTTATTTTTTTATTTAAGTTGCCCAGAAATCCCTTAAATGGTACAGGAAATACATATTGATACGACAAAGTTTCAACTTTGTTGCTTCATTTACTTTAGGTCACAATAATGAAACTCAACTGTTTCAATGTACTGCTTGGATGACCTGTCAAATCATGCCTCAAATGGGAGGAGCAAACATGTTACACTCAAATTGGTATGAAGTTATATGCTACGTGATATTGTATGAAACACAAATCTAACTTGTGTTGTGTTTGTTGAATGAGAGTTCCATAAAACATTATGTTTCCTAAAACTTTGGTGCAACAGAGTGTGAACTATATGTTTTTGTACCTATTGAGCAACTGTTTCGAAATGTTACTTAAAAGTTGACGAACCAAGATGTGTTGAAGAACCTATTTGCAATCTTGTTCCAATTAAGCGAATGAATCTATAAGTTTTCAAGCTTCGTTTTGCAACCAACAAAATCAATTTGTCACTGTAAAGGTTTGTTGTAACCATCTAGTATCTACCATGGCTCAAATATGTCTTGTCACTTTGATTTTGTAAAATATTTTTGGAGAACATTGGCAAAAGCGGAGGAATCGTAATGCATGTGTTAACATCTGCATAGGAATTAGAAGACCACGACGAGGACGATAGGATGGCGGGGGACGATGGTGACTAAAGTCGATGCCAACAGCGGCTGGCGTGGCCGTAGTCTCTCAACCGACCGGGTGTTTCAAAGGGCTAAATAGAACGGGGGAAGCCTGAAGTGACGATGGATTGGTTGTTGCGTGAGCTGGGAGCCAAATATGTTGATAACGCTGAACGGAGATGTGGCAATTGATGATCCGTTAGAGACGGAGCTCGTATTGCCGGAACTGCTGGTGAACTGGAAACGGCACCAAATAGCGGGTGGATTGCCAAAACTAGTGGCTCATAATGCCGAAACCTGATGGCTGCTGACGGAGGAGCTGCACTGATGTCGCTACCACTCGATGTCACATTGCTACTAACAAGTGACGTTTAAAGCACGCACATACTCAAAAAATTCTATGATTGTTCAAACTACGCATTTGCTACTTATTTTCAACTTAAATGGAACATGGATACCATCGATAATACGTAATGGTGCAGTTATGTTGACCATTATTTTAATATCCACTCATCTGCAACGTAAAAAATACTTGTTGTAAACTTTTAATGATGTCTTGACAAATAGCTACATTAATGTAACGTACTAATTAACATATTTGCAACAGTTCGGTGAGCTGCATTATATCTGGATGAACCGTACACTACCGGCCGAAATTATGTTGCTATAATGGAGAATGTTCACAAATATTCCAAACATTAAAAAATTAAATCAATTCAGAATTTTACACTTGTTAAGGTGCAGGACATTAAAGAACTATATTGAGTTCTCCATTTTGGTTGCCTCTATTTTCTTTTGATGTAATGTTGGTCAGGTGAAGGCTTTGATTTGTATTTTGTCAAAATTTCGATAGAAATCTTTGCTTTATAACTATAAGCTATTTTTAAAAAGATTTGTGAATGATGACTAGATGATTATGAAAAGAAGTTTTCTCGCGCAATAAACTGGGAGTTTGAATCCTTAGGGTTTTAAGTAAGAACTCTAAGCGTTGAAATATCGATCCCATTCACTAATTATTGGATAGTAATATTATGATCGACCAAGGGGTCAAAAGCAAGGATTTATGTATTGACCAGAAATTGATGATACGCAGCAGCTACCTGGTATATTTATTTGGAGTTGAATTTATGTTTCTTGTTTCCGGGAGTCATACGCGTCCCACAACTGATCTCCAACGACCGTCTTCGGAATCCGTAACCGCTCAAGTCTTCTCAATTTTTAGAGAATATTGACGGGTAAATGCGTTTTTTTTTTCAGATATCATCGCACAAAGATGGACTCAAAAGCCGCTGAAAATCAACCTTTCGGTTTTGTTGGGAGTTCAATTTTCTTCGATGAGATTGATAGCGTATTTTACATGCTAATTTTCTATGAAATCTTAAAAAAAAAATGATTATTTTGGATAATTTAGATCTTATCCAACACTTGGGATCATCCACAAATTAAGTAACGGAATAGGGGGAGAGGGTGGTTAGCATTTTCATACATACAATTTAATAGATGAAAAACATAATTTTATCTTAAAAGATTTAATGCCAAAACACCTCCAAATACATTAAATGCGCAAATGCATGTAAAAATTTACCCAAATCGATATCTAACGATTTTCTGAAAATTTTAAAATCTTAGGAAGATTTTCGGGGGAAGGATTGCGAATTACAAATTTTACAGAGTCTTACAAGGACGGGAGGGGGATTAAATGATCATTCAAAAACCCTTACATAATTTGTGTATGGTTTCCTATTAGATAAATCAAAACGCACCGAAAAAAAATCGAACCGGTAAACTTTCGTTTGATTTTCAAATCCCCAATGTAAAAAAAATTACACTATTTCAGTTCATAATATTTTCAGAATCAAAAGATTTTTTAAATACTGCAATGCTTATCAAAACTTGAGGAGTTTGCGGTTCTATTGCAATGGATCGATAAAAATATTCTGTTCAAAAATGACGAAATTATGAAAGTTTTAGAATTTTTCAGTGATAGACAGTGGGGGTTTGCGAGGTTAAGTCATTAATTCCAATTGGTTTACAGGCTTTTTTAATTTGTTTTTATTTCATTTATTTATTTGTTTATTGATTGATTGATTGATTTTTAAAATTGATAATAACGTGACATTATAACGTTTATTTTATTTAAAAAAATGTTTATGTATAAATAAATTCATAAAATACTTCTTCAAATTAGTTTTTAAGCATTTTTGCGTTCAATAAACTTTCTGTCAGCTAAGAAATTAAAATTTATAGGATTTCTATGTATTGTATAAAAAACGCTTATTTGGTTTAAAAAAGCTGATCACTTATTAGGCCTTGATTGTTACTTGTAAATTATTTATTTTAAATTAACTAAGTTGATTAGAATTTAGGTTTGCGGCTACGGGTCGGACACTTCATGAAATAGCGGTCTGGTAGGTGTGATTTAGTTGCCCACTGATGTGATGGAGTGTCGCATCTACCAGCTTGTCAGAATATCTTGTCAGAGATCGGCTCACAACAGAGCGCTGCCTTGCCTTAGAGAGCCAAAAAAGTGCCATGGTACGTAATGTAGAGTGACCACTGACCATCCCATTGTTTAATACTTTTTTTAAAACATAATTTTGAGTTTTAAGAACTCATCGTCATGCTTATTTCGTTCGGTTAGAATGAAACCAAAAATTAATCACATTTGCAAACACAACCGCACATACATATAAATATGGTTGTACTGAACATGTTGGCCCACAATGTACACAATTAGAATGCTGTTGGTAAGACTGGCAGTCATATGTAATCCACCAGAAATAAACATAATCAACTTATTTTTCAATTTATTCATGTTTCACACCCTATTAATATGAAAACATGAAATACTTATTACAGCTGTAATGTTTTCCATATATTTTTTTAGAGATCAATTTTTTATTTCGGCATATTTTTAAGCTGCAAATTTGTGGCATCAATTTGTAAGTTTTTGAAGGCGTGTATATTTAATCGAAGCAAAATGTGTAATTTCACCATAAAACTAGATGCGTTTGAAAAAAGCGGACTAGTTATCAATATTTTAAAGTAATTAATTTCATACTTATATTCAAATGACTTTTTCTACGATTGTCATCTCTGATTTTGCAGTCTAAATAAGAACATCAGTATGCTTTTCCGCATCACCTCACAAAAATATCAATTACATTTATGTGGTTAACTTGAATGTCATTTACATGTATTCAAAAACATCACAGTACTGTTTTAAATATTCCAGTGAAACATTGCAGTTAAGTCAGTTAAAACCTCATTTACAACTTGTGTCATTCAAATATCATGTTACATGCACCTTATTTGCAACACCTTATGCCACAAACATAAGTTGCAAAGAGACTCCACCTTCTGCGCTTTTTAAGGTACAATGAAGTTTTATATGCGGTGCATTGTCCATAATTTAGACCGTCTATTGGTCACACTAAGGTTGTTGTTACTCGCTGAGAAACAAATGGTGTTGCTTGGGAAGCGATACGGAACTCACTTCCGACTACTCTATATTTCGGTGTGATCGAAGTGAAACTACTAGTAATTCTTCGAGGGGTGGTGGAGTTTTCGTAGCTGTTAAAAATAATTTGCACTGTACTGCGGTTTCTTTGGACGATTGTAGACAGCTTGAACAAATTGTTGTACGAGTAACACTTCCTCACCATTCGCTGTTGATCATTGGCATCTATCTTCCCCCGAATTCCGACGCAAGTTTATATTCGGCTCACGCTACGGCTGTCCAGAACTTATCGGATCGTTCGTCGGATAATGACATTATTCTACTCTTCGGGGACTACAATCTTCCTCATCTGCAATGGTGCTTCGATGAGGACGTTAATGGGTTTATACCTTCGAACGCTTCCAGTGAACAAGAACTCAATCTCACCGAATCCATCTCTGCGTGTGGACTGGTTCAAGTGAATTCTTATACGAACCCGAACGGTAGACTACTAGATCTAGCATTCACGAATTCTCCAGATGTCATTGAAGAACTGCGGCCACCACTTCCACTCTTATCCACCGACGCCCATCACCCACCGTTTATTTTACTAGTGGATGTGCACAGCGTCATCATAAACCACCAAATCGACGCGGATTCGGATGCAATTGACCCAGATTTTAGGCAATGCAACTTTGATTCACTTAATGCCGCGTTTTCGTCGATCGACTGGCAGCTTCTTCTACATGAACACACTGTTGATGCAAACGTTATCTTGTTTTATGACAAGCTGTATGAGATTATTCACTCAATTGTTCCCCGTCACCGTCGTATTTCAAGTTGCGTCAACAGGAAGCCTTGGTGGACGGTTGAATTGCGAAATCAGCGTAATAGACTGAGGAAAGCACGCATACGATATTTCGCTGATAAATCGAACGAGAACAGAGATTTCCTTCATCTAATTGAATCATCCTGTAATGAACTTCTCTCTTCAAACTACCAAGTATACATGCGCAAACTTGAATCCAACCTAAAACAAAATCCGTCGATGTTCTGGAGGTATGTTAAAAAGCAAAAGGCTAGCAATCGTGTACCGAATAACGTTATCTACGGTGATTCCATGGCCAGCACACCTGAAGATGCTGCCAATCTTTTTTCGAATTTTTTCAAAGTGTGTTCTGTTTAACTTCTTCTGTACCTCGCCCGGATTGTTTCCAACACGTGCCATCTTATGGTATCCACCTTCCAATCTTCAGTTTTTCTTGTGACGAAGTGTTAACTACGTTGGCTAAATTAGATGCTTCGAAAGGAGCGGGACTCGATGGTCTGCCACCGATATTAGTGAAGAACTGCGGTGCATCTCTGGTTGAACCATTGACGTTACTGTTTAACTGTTCGTTAGAACAAAAAACGTTCCCAAGTTTATGGAAAACCGCGTCAATGATTCCTGTACACAAATCTGGCAGTTTAAACAATGTGGTAAACTATCGAGGGATTTCAATTCTCTGCTGTCTGGGAAAGGTTCTCGAATCACTAGTGCATAAGGTCGTGCTGAATGCAGCGAAACCGATTATCTCTGAGTATCAGCACGGAGTCATACCACACCGGTCTACTACAACCAACTTACTGTGCTATACCAACGTACTGTTCCGTGAGATAGAACGTCGCAACCAGGTGGACTCTATTTACATCGACTTTTCGAAAGCGTTCGACACCGTCCCGCATGCCTATGCCGCAGAAAAACTGAAACACATGGGATTTCCGGATTGGATTGCGGACTGGATAAGGTCATATCTAACGGGTCGAAAGGCATTTGTACAAGTGAACTCGTCTCGTTCCAATACGTTCGACATACCATCTGGCGTACCACAGGGTAGCGTGTTAGGACCTTTGCTCTTTGTCCTCTTTATTAACGACCTGTGCCTTCGAATATCCTCTGGAAAGCTCCTTTATGCTGATGACCTCAAAATTTTCAGAATTATCGCGTCTGTACTCGATTGTATTGTACTGCAGGCTGACATCGACGTAGTGTCAATCTGGTGCAAAGAGAATGGTATGAGCGTGAACATCAATAAATGCAAAACGATCACATTGGGAGTTATAATTGACTCTAAACTTAGATTCAGCGAACATGTCTCCACCATGACAGCAAAAGCTTTCTCCGTACTCGGGTTTATTCGTCGTAATGCTTCTCAACTAACCAATGTGTACGCATTAAAATCACTCTTTTGTGCTTTAGTGCGCAGCATTCTGGAAAACGCTGCCTCGGTTTGGGCACCATACCACACGTCCCAGGTGATCCGCATTGAACGTATACAAAAAATGTTCATACGATTTGCACTCCGGAACCTACCGTGGAAGGATCCCGAGAATCTTCCTGATTACCAACAAAGGTGCCGTTTAATCAACTTAGAGTTGCCATCAGTGAGACGGCTGAGATTGCAACAATTGGTTGTATTCGACATCCTGATGAACAACACTGACTGTCCAGATCTTCTACAGGAAGTTATGCTTAACGCACCTCAGCGCCAATTACGAAACTCTGCCCTTATTGTCATTCTCAGTCACAGGACTAGTTATGGGTTTAATAGTCCGCTAAGTTCCTGTCTTGGAGCTTTTAATGCTGTTTGTGATGACTTCGATTTTAATTTAACTAGGCTCTGTTTTAAAAATAGGTTAAGAGTAAATGTGATAGGTTAAGATTTGTCTGGGCGAAACCGTCGAAGACTGAACAAATAAATAAATATTCGTTGGGTTCAGGTTAATCATAGACCTGTACAAAAGATTGAGTCTATCCTAAATCAATAATTTTTGATTTTGGTATATGATCAGTTCAGTAAGATAATACATTATTAAATATACTCGTGGATTGTAAACAACAACGGTGCCGAAGAACTGCATCTTTCGGTAGCCAAATCTATTCCAACCCATTGAAGACAAATTTCCCATCATTCATCCGGAGTGATTTGCATCTGCCATTTCCCGAGAAACTTACCATCCCCCGCAACAATCGATGCAAATATTGCTACTCCACAATGACGCGATTATCAATTTTTATATTTCCATCCTGTCGCCTATCACTGAGCTTCCATCCTCTCTTTACCTTTTTTAAGCGAGTCAGCATTCAACAGTCAGCCTATTTCCCATCCATTGCAAAATTGACATTGATCCCAGTTGTCATCTTGCATATTTCTACAAGCATCATCGTCGTTTAAATGTGTCACAACCTCTCCCCCCACTAGATCCGTTCTAATGTTCGCAGATTGAGGCGAACGATGCCATGTTGTCGAACGGTGGTGATGCCATATCACCACCGGCTGAAAGGAGCCCCAGCACGCTGCTACTGCTATCCACTCGTAAAACCAGTCAAGGAAAGTGCTTTTCCCTTCCCACGCTACGGACATTGTTGCTTGAGTGGACGTTTCATCAGAGGGCTATTTCAATTCGAAGATTTGAATCGTCAAATTTGGTGGGAATCCTCTCAAGTTTCGTGCTGAACGCAGGGGAGAAATAAGGCATTATTCAGGATCAGTTTTCATTCGACTCGGCATAAATTTGGAAACTCAGTGGTCCGCAAAGTTATTCACCTTTCTCGAAATATCCGCACACGCACCGGTAGTTATAAGTATTCGGGATTGCATCTTTGTGTATATGCTTTGGAATTGGTGTATGATTTAACGGTTGACTTCGTCAGTGCTTTCCAACAACGGGCGTCGCCTCAAGTGGGTATATTTGCTTGGAAATCTACTCTTTTCCATCATTTGACTAGTTGAGCTTATGGTATTGTGAAAAACGATTTATATGGATTTGGTTGGGTCTTGAGAGTTGAAGCTTTGCTCATTGGGAAACTTTTGTCATTACGGATAAGTTGGTTTCTGGGTTTCTAATTTGTATTAATATGTTCTGCCATATGTATGACGTAAACGTAACAATACTGTGTGCGTTGTGGCAAAAAGACAGCTAAATTTATTGCCTAACTGAAAAATTTACGTCAATTGAACGCAAACGTATCTAATGTGGGTGGCCGTTTAAGGGAATTAGACTGATGTAGCAAATCCCAATAGATAGCAGAGGATAGCAGGTCAAGCAGTAATTCATCAAGCAGATATCCATCTCTAAACAAAATTTAAGTGAATGTTTACGCGTTCGTAAACAATATTTTCATACGACATTTCTCCCTGGCGAGGCTTTTAAAGATGTTTGACAACCCACAGAGATTTGTTGAAATCACTCTCTCTAAGTAAGTCTTTGTGGAATATACTGAAGTGCAAATCAGTATTTTTCATATTCAAAGTGTAACGAATTAGCGTTAGATTGTTAATACTCATAACTTGGTCATTTATGGCCAGACATTTATTGTTCATGTACCATTTGAAAACAATGTGATGTAAGATTTATTTGTTGCAATGGGTGATGTTGCTACGATTTTAACAAAACTGATTTTTTACCTTGATTAATCGAAATTTGTATCGATCTTTTCTGTTGGATCAATGACTGAATCAGTTTTTAAGAATATGCTAATAGGATTTTCTACATTTGAATTCATTTTACTTAACACTTCAGTGATTTCAAACATTGCAAATGAGACAATACGAGTAAAAGGGGAAGACAAGCCAAAATGCACCACATGCAGAATACAACGGTAACTTTTACTCAGTTGTTTTTTTCTCGAGTAATGGTTGTTGTTTATTCTCATCTAGCTGGGGGTGTCCCCGGTTCGACTCGAGAGGTTCCACACTGGTAGACAAGTTCGAAAGGGAGGATATGATCATCCTTAATGACGGATCGCCGACCTTTTTCAATAGACGGCACACCACGGCGATCGATGTAACTGCCGTTAGTCGTTCCCTCGCAGGAAGAATGCAGTGGAGCTTCAATCCTGACATCTACGGTAGCGATCATTACCCGGTTCAGATGCAACTCTTTGCCACCGCTATACCGGCAGCAACCTTCAAGGGGTCAAGGCCAGCTGTCGCAGTAGGATCAACCTCATCCGCACAATCTCCCGGTTCAACAACAGAGAAGTACGTTTCCGTGTTGCCCGGTCCATCATATACAGCCGGCTGATGTATGGACACGAGCTGACCTGCATCGCTACCGACAAGGCAATACAAAGACTCGCTCCGGTGTACAATAGCTACACGCGCATCATCTCCGGTCTCCTACCCTCGACGCCAGCCGATGCCAGCTGTGTGGAAGCCGGCACTCTCACTTTCCGGTACCGCATTTACGCAGCCATTGCCAAAAAAGCCGCTGCATTTTAAGCAAATACCGCCGGAAACGACAGAGTCTGCCTCCTCAGCGAGGGGTACAGAGTTCTCCGTACAATCGTCAACGCAGAGCTCCCCCAGGCTAAGATTCACTGGTACGGAGATAAGAGTTGGCAATTTCCCGCACCAAACATTGACAGCCGGATAAAGCAGAAGTTCAGAGCCGGGGACAATTCCGTAGCCCTTAGAGATCGGTAGCAGAGCTGACGGATTGTACCCAAACTACACGCATCGTTACACGGACCGAGAGCTGGAGTCGGAATGGGAATCGCTGGTGACATTTCCCCAACGAGTAGAAGGCTGCCAAAACAATGTTCGGTGTTCTCGGCAGAAGCAGCGGCTATTCCTCATGCCGTCACGGTTCCTGCGGATCGCCCAATCCTGATTCTGTCGGACTCCCACAGTGTTATTCAGGCCCTTTCGTCGGAGGCTGCGCCACCAAACACTACCTACGCATGGATTCCCAGACACTGCGGGATCCCAGGGAACATTGAGGCGGACAACCTAGCCGGGTCAGTCCCATCTGGTCCTCGGTACTCGCACAAGGTACCGTTGCAGGACGTGAAGAGATGGATCACTTGCACAGTGCGGACAGCGTGGGCAACGGAATGGTCCAGTGCCAGACTTCCGTTTATTAGAAATATTAAAGGCGACATCGGAAAGTGGACGGACCTTCCAAACTTGCGAGATCAGAGGAGTTTTCCAAACTCCGGACAGGACACTCCCTAATCTCACGGGATTTCAGCGGAGGACCCTTCAGGAAGACCTGTGAATTCTGCCATATTCCTTCGACGGTGGAGCACGTGTTATGTGTATGTCCACAATTCGAGCACCTTCGTTGCCTCCACGGTCTGCCTAGCAGACGTCTTTCGGCCGCTAGCAGACGTCTTTCAGCCGTCAGGACATTTCTAAGGCTTCCCACCCTTAACGGAGATGAACTAGCCTACGGATAAAAATCTTATAAATAAAGAAAAATAAAAATCTTCTCATAATATATAAGCACTTCAGAAAAGCTTTGGAAAATTTAAGCTCAAAAAAGTGTCGGTTCACTTCGGAAAACTTTCTACACTTTTAGGACAGCTAGATGACATAAACAAGATTGTGTCCTAGCCAAATGCCAAAGCAGTTAACAAAAATTTGGGGCTCTCTTAGGAAAATGTCAAACCCGTTTCGTAAAAGTTTGGATTCAGTTCGAAAAAAGTTAAATCAGCTAATGTGGCCTCGCTCCAGAAAATGCGAAACCAATTCTTTAAAGCTTAGGTTCGGGATATGTTGGTTCACTCCGTGTGGCGATCAAGTGTGCTATGCGCGCTGCAAACAGACGTCAACAGCAACGCACGGTGGGGTTGAATTCGTGTTTTACGCAACCGTTAATTAACGACCCAACATGATGTGTTTAGTACGAAATTGCGACAAAACTAAACAAGATTGAAAATTAGTGTCAAAAAGAGAGTTGTAGAGCGCATTGAGAGGCATTTTTTGGTTAGACAAAACAATACACTTTATTACGTATGTTTTTAAATAATAAGGGAAACCCCGTAGGAAAACACAAGTTTTAGACTCGTTTATTCCTAAAATGTGTCTAAATGCTTACTTAAAGTAGAAATGACACTATTAAGAAGGAAATTTACCAAGCTGTCAAATGGAGGCAAGAGTTTTGTGCTAAATGGCATAGCTTGCGAGTTAGAGCCAATTTATGGCAAGCATAGACCATAACAGAAAAAGTTCAATAACTCAGCAATCTTTAAGATTTCATCATATTGTACTAAGGGGTGGAATGACCTCAACAGAACAGTAACAAACATACTATGAATGCTACAGCTTAGGTGGAGAGAACATCAGCAATCAACCAGTCAAAGAAAGGTGCATAAGCAAAGCCTCCTCACGAAGTAGGCAATTCAAGAAGGGAATTATCCGGCTCCGGTGGTGTAGTGATGAACGTGACTGCTTTCTCACACCCGAATGGGTCTGGGTTCAATCCCAGCCGAGGTCGGTGGGATTTTTCTGAGGCATAAAAATCTCTGGTCACGTCTTCCTTCGGAAGGGAAGTAAAGCCGTTGGTCCCGGCCCATATGTGTGTTTGAATGGGTGCCGTCTTCCTGCACATTCGATTGCCGTCAATGGATGGCAATCGATGTCCGTCGGTGATTGGCACTAGATTGCGGAACAGAGACCGACGTTAAATAAAGGAATGAAAAAGAAAAAGGTAGTTATCAGAGGTTTAGAAGCCAACAGAAAAAATATTGGTTGTGATTTCCAGCTGTTGTTTTAAAGCAAACATAATCATCAACTCAAATATGCACAACTCAGTTGAAGTATCACAGACTATACGAGTGAATTCGAACACGAACGGATCTCACCGAAAGGAACAAACCGTTGTCAATTGATTTGCAGTGTAAAGAAATCTAAACAAAAATGCCTACGCCATATAATTCCCGATGTAACCACGTGGAAATGTAGTACCAAGTGCATAAAAAAAACAACAACATTGCTTACGCCATTTGCCTCTTCGACACGATTTCAATCAACAATCCCTCAATGACAGTACATCACTTCCATTCTGGTTGATAGGCATTGGTAGCTCGTTGCTTACTGTCGATCGGAAACTGACTGAGTCTACTCTAGAGTCTATCACTCAATCTGTGAGGGAAATCGCATATATCAATCGCGCGATGTCCGCTGTAGTGTGGATGGAAAATGGATTTACAATGCTAGCTATCCCTTTGCCGCGACGTGTTTCATCAGACAAGTGCAAACCAACAGCCAACACCTAAAAGCGTGGAAATATACGTAGGTATACAGTTCTCATATCGGGTTGGAATGATGCATTTGTTTTTTTTTCGTGGTTGGTAAGATTCGATAGGTAAATTGAAAACAACTAACAAGGTATCGGTATGTTCAAGCTGGACTCCTATGTCTTATTGTCAGATGAGATTTTATACAGTTAAATTGATGAGAGCACCGAGTAAATTGTGTGATTCAACATGAACGTCATACCAGACATCAACCCACAATTGACCCATCATTACTTGGGTTTATATTTCTTTGACGAATAAGGTGCTAGCAGACCATATTGACCTAGATTTCAAACTGTATTTGGACATGTTGTTCGTAATCAAATTTATAATAAAATTTGCCAGAGTCAGAATTGCATCTTTACATTTCTCTGCTGGAGTCATTATTGGCGATCACCAGTGAGCCCGAATACAATTCGTCAACCAGCTTTATTTTATCACCGTCAATTTGAACTCACGGTGGGAGGCTAACAATATAGACATTATCATGGTACCCCTTCTCAAATTTTAGGCTGACAAAAACGGGAAACTGACAAATTTGATCAAAATTATTACAGAATAATGAAATTCTTATAGGGTAAGGGGTGCAATTGTTAATATGACCAACAGCGCTTATTTACGTGTTTTGCAAAACAAATTTAATGATGTTTCACCCGTAATCACTAGAAGAGCTGCAGAACAGTCATCTGGGAAAATGTTTGTATCAATTTATCTTTTAATAGTATGAGAAAAAAAAACACTGTTGGTAATAAAACACCGGAGTGCGTTTTACCCCCTCCTTGTCCTTCACATGGCTATTATTTGTAAAAACTCTTCTAAACCATCCAATAACTAGAATTATTGAATCAATTTTCCTTTGACGATAATGAAATATGTATCAACTTTCAAAGCAGAGAAAATAGGGGGGGGGGTGTCAAAAATCTAGACCTGTATCGAAGTTGGCACGGGTTGGTATCCACTAGTTCCCTAGTGCAGCTCCACTTAAACCCATTCCTTACTCTCTTCTCTACCTGGATCCCCCAGGACCACGGTGAAGCGACTACTTCCAGGGGGCTGTGCTCATGCACTTCTCATACTCTCATTGCTAGCTGGCGTTGCTAGATCACTGCTCATCTCTTCATTCCAATTGCTTTCCTCTGGACACATTTCATCGACGAAATTCGACCTTGGACAGTCAAAGACCACATGCTTCGGCGTTTCATCCACATTGTCACACTGCGGACAGAGGAGTGACGCTGCGTGTCGGAACCGATGCAGGTATTTCCTGAAGCAGCCGTGGCCAGACAGGAACTGCGTCAGGTGGTGGTTGACTTCTCCGTGTTTTATGGTCACCTAGGTCGAAAGAATCTGTAATAACCGATGTGTCTATTTACCGTAATACACCGTGTTCCACTCCTATTGCCATTTTGACAAAGACTCCAATTTCACCACTTTCCGCACTCTACCGGCTTCTCTCCGATTGTAGCACTCGCTGTTCTCCGCCGGGTGATGCCGATAGGGATCATTCCGGCGATAGCGCATACTGCTTCAGATGAGATGGTTATGTATGCACTCACGGTTCGCATGGCCATGAGCCGAAACGTACTGCTCAGTTTCCTTTGGGTCAACTTCATTCCCAGTGCTGCAAACCAAGCTGGACCTCCATTCTAGCTATTATGTTGATGGCCTTCAAGCATTCTCACAGACATATTCGACGTGGCTGGTGAAGTTTAGCCGGTTATCGATCATCATTCCCAGGTACATATATTCATATCTTACGTTTGGTTGTTCCCTCTATTTCAAATGTTGGTCCTTGCTGCTTTCGGATCTGCCGTCGACGTTGGAAGCCGTTTTCGAATACCTACGTCTATCTTCTTCAACAAAGCCAGTTCAACAATTGAATAAAAACATACCCAATGCATTCCAGGATGAAGCTCCTGGCCGGACAGCCAAAAGTACAAGGACCAGCGGATCATCTCAAGACTCCGGGCCGGCCATGCGAGGATTTCCTGTAATTTCGGTGGGACACCTTTCCGCAAGGTCTGTTCAATTTGCAGCATCCCCGCCTTGGTGAAACACGTGCTGTGTGTCTGTCCGGAGTTCCAGAAGCTACGCGAACAACATGGACTTCCGAAGAACGTCAGTAATCTGCTTGGTTACGACCACTCAACGTTGGCTGCGCTGATCGCTTTTCTGAAAGAAGCCCACTTGTATGATCAAATCTAGCCCCCGTCGGTGGCTGCATTGATCGTGTGTTCCTCACGTTTCTATTTTTTTCTGCCGTCGGGGTTTCTCTGCCGAACCTGGCACTGTCTCCTACGGTGGAGCTCTACCTTGTTCGCGCACCCAGTCCTCACCACAGCCCCGATCTAATCCTCACCTCACATTAAGTTTTTAAAATGTTGTCTGTCTCATTCGTTGGGTAATCAGAGCTAGTTCTACGTCACGTTCTTATCAAATTGAAACGTATTTTTTAGGCAGGATCTAGCCTGATCATCTGCTGTATAACGTGATGAACTAGCCTACGGCTAAAAAATCACGGTCATTGAAAAAAAAAATCCAGGACGATGATGTTATCCTGGAAACATAAAACTCTGGAGTGATTGGTGACGGTAAAGCAGGCGTGATTAACTTTGATCATGCCGATGTGTTTTAGGATGCTGGAAGAAATTTCTAGGCAGTGGATTTTGTAACGTCGTGTAAGAAGATTATTTAAAAGATGCTGTGCTAAATCCAAGGAATCACGAACGTGATATTGGACTTGTTGTTGGTGATTTCCGTGGACGTGAGGGTGAGTAGGATTAGGACTGGTCGGCAAATCGCTGGGTCTCATTGAAAAGTAAAAAAATACATTTGACACTTTTTTCAAGCAGAGTTTACACAGACTGAATACTTAGAGCACTTAACACTAGACAACGGATAACACGCAACACCCAGTAGACCAGTAGGGAAATTTTTTGGTTGCGAAAAGTTCTAACGGCTGGAGCGGGAGAATCGAACTCTCACTTCGTGGCACTCACAATACGCCTGAACGACGGATGACGCCGCAAACCGCACGACCATTAAACCCGCCCTTAATCTAACAGGCTTCAATGTCATGACCTGCAGGTGGCGCCTCTCTTGCGTACTCTTCAACGAGTCCCTGTGATTTGTTAACCAGTCCAAGATACTCAATACAAGTACTCACCCTTGAGTCAATCACTAACAAGTCCGATATCACCTAACTACACCCCATCGTCTCCAAGCTATTCGTCGTCGCAAACCAACGGTGCATCATATTTTCCAACATATTCATATTCACCCACAAGCTCGTACTACAAAAAATGGCAAATTTCATAGAAGTCTCAGATGAGCACTATGTATGAAGTAGCTTCAGTAGAGCTCTCTTAATTACACCAAACATTTCAAAACTGTTCTACAAACATCGTAGAGAAGTTCAGATAACTTCAGAGAAGTTCTGTGAACTTCAGCTTAGCTCTGTTACCATAAGAAAAGTCCTTTGCGTTCTGATGATGTCTGCTTTACTTCCGAGTGGTCCCTTGTCCCGAGCGTGATAATTTTATCGAATAAGTTTTTGCAATCAATTTGTTTTCGAGTGTGTCCAGTGATTTATGCTTGGTAACAAAGGAGATGCGTGATCTTGTATTCCTTTTAATTACTTGGTATGACCTTGATCGCAGGTCAGGTTGTGTGATGATATAAGCCAGTGGTCTCTAACCTTTTCTGCATCGAGAGCCACAATGAGATTACTTGATCAGTCATGGACTCCAGGTGATGGTCATTTTTATGCAAAAGTCCAAACCGGATCTCTCGGCTTCACTGCACAGAGATCCAGGATGAGAATTCAGCAGGAAAGTTGTCTTAGTACTTTTGTGCCTTTAGTGTAAATTTTGTTTTTAGATATTCCCTTCATTTATAGCGGTAAGCTCCATCGAGGATAACACTCCTATCTCGAATTATCCTCGATTTTGCTAAGCACAGATTTCGGGGTATTAGAGAAAATCTTGGATTTTCAAAAAGAACAAAATCTGAACTCATCACTCTTACACACACATATGCACGAGCATCAAATTTCATTTTTCTGTTTTATGTTACGTATCCCGATTCGCTGCAGCTGTTGCGATCGCAGCTACCAAAAAGTTTGTTACTGCTTGGCAGTAGCTTGGTCCCAATCGGAACGTCCTTTCGAGGGAGAATTATTTCGCCTAAAGTTCAGATGATTTCGCTTAAAGTTCAGATAATTTCGTAATTCAGAGGTCCATTAAGATTGAAGAACTTCCTTTGAAGTTATCAGATCATTTATAAAGTGCATATGAACTCTGTAAGGCTCTCGAAATTTCATTAGGAATAGTTCCGTGCTCTTATAGAAGGTATTGTGTTTTTTTTTCCTTGATTTGTTTTCCGTCGATCTTGTTTTCCGTGCACCAATGCTACCAACGCCAGGGAGACAGCACCCACACCTATCGACGCATAAACTCATGAACAGGGGACCAACGGCTTTACTTCCCTTCCGAAGGAAGGCGTGATCAGAAAATCCCGGCGACGCCGATTGGGATTGAACCCAGGCCTGCTGGCGTGAGAGATAATCACGCTTACCACTACAGCACCGCTGTCACTATCTATATAAGTTATATCTGCTATTATAAAGTCTGGAACGTGCAAAAATTGGTCAACTTCAAATTGGTGTATTTCTGTTAAAAATGCATAAAAAAAACCTGAAATGCTGCATTTGTAAGATGGGTGTATATACAATGGTTGCTATGATGAGTTTTCACCGTTCGCTCTTCAGGTTTCAAAATGACGTCCAAGCAAAAGGAGCACCCAACTAACAATTCTCACAATGTAAACGTTTTACTCATTTCATTTATACAGTCTCAAGCTGCATTCAAACGTTATACGATATGAGGAAACCTTTACTCAACCTCTATACAAGCAAATCTGGTGAACTTAGTCAGCTACTTATGGCTGTTGGAACGGTCGGGAGAAGCTCTTATTGCATATCCATTAACGCTTCTATACAGCTGTTATCCTGTTGTTTAGTTGTGTGTGAACTTGAAAGGCGCTTATTCAACCTTTTCCCGCTTATCCAATAATCACTACACAGCTTTCTCTTGAAACCGGGTTAAATACTGTTTACGCTTTTTTATGAAGGAATTTATTGAGTTTATTTTGCTGTGAGTGAATCAAATTAATCGAAATTAGTTACAAATCATCACCAAATTATTTACCCTGCACCGGAACCTGGAATCGAACTCGAGACGACCTCATTGGCAAACCTTGACACTACCGACTGTGCTACGCCAACACTTTGAACTTATGTAAACAAATCAACATTCCTTCTACAACAAAATCGCTGAGTAGAGGCTTTATAATAGTACACATGAATCAATTTTCTCGACTAGTTATTAAAGAGCAGAGTAAAAGCTGTAAAACTTCACACGTCTAAAAATAAACCTAGTTGACTGTGAAAATGCTTTCGAATTTGCTCTAACACAGCTTATAAGCTGAGTACAGGTTGTTTAGTTGTTGAAAAAGCACTTTTGATGTTTATGTTATTCAACAAGAGTGGTTGGTTGTGTAGAAGCCATCAAATGAGTAATATATTCACTTTGTTAGCTTTGTTTTGCAACTACACGTTGAAAGTTGGGTAGTTTGTGTATAGAAGTGACATTAGCGTTTATTGACAAATTGAATAATGGTTGTGAGAAAGTTGAGTAAACGCTAACCAAAACTATTTTGCTAGCTTTTGCTTGTAGCTGTATCTGCAGCTTCTTTTCAGCTACTTTACAGCACAACGCTGGAAAAGTTGGCTTACAAAGCTGAAAATGTTAGTTGGGCAGCGTATCAAAATTTTGCTCGCGCAGCAAACGAATCCAAATTGCTGGATGTGGCCAAATCGAGCGTGACAAACGTTTTAAAAGTGTTCGGGGAGCGCCTGTCGACCACCAGGAAGCCTGGAAGCGGCGGCAATCGTAATCCGGACGTGGCAACGACGACGATGAAGGTGGCGGTGAAATATAAGCGGAACCCTAACCTTTCCATCCGGGACGTCGCTGGCAAGCTCAATGTCTCCCATACTACTGTGCAGCGCACCAAAAAACGAGCCGGGTTGTCGACTTTAAGAAGATGAAGGCGGCGAACCGAGATTACAAACAAAACACGTCGTGTTCCAGCATTATTGCGGTATTATACGAATCTGCTCACAAAGTTCGACTGTGTCGTCATGGACGACGAAACTAATGTGTAGGCGGATTTCAAGCATCTTTCGGGACAGGAGTTTTATACCGCATAAGGAAAAGGGAAGGTGGCTGAAATTTTCAAAACCATCAAATTATCGAACTTCTCGAAAAAAAATTTCTCGTCTGGCAGACCACATATGCATGTGTGGTCTAAAAAGCGGCATTTTCATTACTACGGGAACCATCAATCAAGAAATCTACGTCCAGGAGTACCTGGAAAAGCGGCTATAGACCTGTGCTGTTCTGGCCGGACGTTGCGAGCTGCCACTATGGGAAAAAGGCAATCGAGTGGTACGATGCGAACAACGTGGTTGTGGTATCCAAAGACCACAACCCTCCCAACAGCCCAGAACTCCGCCCGGATTATCCAGAGAACCAGAATATGGTCACATTATCCAAAAATATAATTCCGAACGATATAGAGAAAAACTGTAAGGTTTTCTTACAGTAGAATTTTTATAATGTGACCACTTTATCGGTCAATCCGGATTTTCCGGAGAACCATGATATGGCCACTTGACCCCCAAAATATCAATTCCACATTAAATATGCTTTCATCTCGTGATTCTGAACAATATAGAAAAAAAAAACGCAATGTTCTAGGACAATTTTTATAATGTGGCTACTTCATCGGTCGTTCCGGATCTTCCGTTGGGTCAGTAGAGGCCCCTGGTGGCAAATACGGTGTCATTACGCCAAATATACTTAGTACTATCGATTTCAGTAATATGCCTTAAGTAAGATGTAAAACTATGTCGATAGATAGTGGCACTTCCTATTTACCAGGAACTCGGGTTGATCTCGGCCCTCTATCCCACCAGGCAAAAGTCTCCATCCAATCGATTCAGCTGAATTTTTTCTTTAAGAATATGTTAAACATGTTGACTGAAACCGTTTTTCAGACGAGATATTAAATTTAGTCGCGGTTTTGTAAATTTTTGCTCACTGTGCTCTGGTGGTTTTCAAAATAACAGTGCGCATTGACATGTTTTGAGTGTATTTTTTCTACACTGTCATGTATTTTTCATATTTTTGATTATTTTGCGCACTTTTCATCGGTACATTTTTCAACGCATTTGGTAACAATAACACTTCCTTCAGCAAAAAGAAAATAGATCCGAACGGCTAGAGAACGCGCTGTGGACTGGGGAAGGTTGTCCTTTCGGATGATAATTTCTTCATGCGCATCGCGCTTCAGTGGGTGGGTATCAACTCGTGGATGAAGTATCAATATTCTTGCCTACACGTCATTGCCTAAGAAATGGTGGAGCAGATTGACAGCTCGCCACCCTGGTTTCCATCCAATTTTCGACTAACGAAGCACGATAATAAGCTCATGAGCACCATTGATGGCAATTTAATTGCACATGACGGGACGCACCGCACACTCTAGATAGACATTTTTTCGGTACATTAGCCTCGGATGATGGATTGAGCTTTGTTCGTTATTCGATGGAGAAAAATATGTACATTCTGTATCAGGTACATATTCGTAGAAGGAAAGATGACGCAATATTTCAACTATCGTAGCACAGATGGTGAGATCACAAAGAACTATGGGGTGTTAACACTTGTGCTGATTTACGTGCTGGTGACCCTGTCGTTCGCAAACCTATGGTTATTATTAGCCAGATGTAAACAGTTTTTCGGTCCATTCAAAGTGTGTTTATGTTACTTCATACGTGAAGTTAACGATTTTCAGAGTTGGTTGAAAATGCTATCTCACATGAAGCTTTAGTATGATAGTTTATTAGTTGGAGAAAGGTCTGAAGAGGGTTTTTCTATTACTATTTCTCGGCTATTTTCTAATCAATCGAACTGATTTGACTAGTTTTAGGTTGACTCAAACCATATAATCTCGTCAAAAAATATACCGAGCTCAGTGAAAAAGTTATGTTGCTGTATGAACGAATTAGTCGTCCATCCACTGCCAAAAGCTCAACCAAAGATGCAAAATACTATTACAGTTTTCTAAAACAAACGCGAAATCTGAAATAAAACTCCACAGTTGGATCATTACGCCTGCCCACAAACTTGCTCAAACTAAATCTTCAAAGGAAACCGAATACTCTGACTCTTCACATTAAAACAAGTTGTTGTTAGTCAAAACTGCTAATTGAAAAATGTTCTTTTGAAATTTGGATTTTCTCAATACACACAAATTGTCTTCCGTCAACAGCTGACGGAACGCTTCTTTAATCTTCGCATAGTTATTCCCCCGCTTTCACTAAAGTTCCACCAGAACTTAATCTTCAGGTGATAATCGGGCGATAGATAAGCAGCTTTCTCCATCCCCCGACTTACCATATGCGGCTCCGCTGACGATACCGTGAGACCCAAACAGAGGATATCCTCGGGCCAGTTTGAAAAGCTGCAGTAGCAGCGTCCAAGTCTGAGCGTAAATATCAAAGCGAATATTTTTGAGCTGCATACCTACCTAGCTGAAGACGTCGAACACGCGCTGCTGCTTTCCTCGATAGAGGCAAGCAAAGTAGAAACGTTTTCTTCGATGACGACGACGACGACGGGGTGTTCTACTGAAAAGACACTAATCTTCTGCCAAAGGCTAGAGTGCGGGTGATTTCAATGCGTCAGATTTGTGTGGCGGCGTGGGTGACGGTGTGAGGTGACGAGCAGCAAAGGGTCGTTTTGCCATAGTACGAAAATCCATGCCATGAGGCAATAAGGAGAAACCCCGGTACGTGATGGAACCATTTTCCGCTCTCAAGCAATGTCTTTTGAAAGGAATTCAATTCCCCAAAACCCGGAGATGCCGGCAGTATTGCTGCTGCTGCTGCTGCTCCTCTAAACGGTTTGTGGAAAATATAGTATGTAATAAAACATTTCCAAAACGTGACAATTAGGTTATCAATTTTCAGTGGCTTTCGGAAGGATAGACAAACAATCCGTGCGTATAAACTCGTGGAGAGTGGAAATGGAGCTAGGATCCTAACATTTACTATGAACCCAATTGGAATGCCAACAGTGTGTCAGCATCATTCTTCTGTTTGTCCTCCGGATATACTCATCGTCTGAATCTCAGAATCATAAGGGTCGATGTAGGAAACACTACTGACCCAAATGGCTAAATGAAATAATTAACATGTCATTAGGGTGATCGGTTTAAACATGGCCTATAGATTCTCCCAAAATATGAGTTCATTCGGTTGCGTTCTTATTTTGCACTAGCTATATGAAATTATTATAAGGAATCTCAAACAGAACTTCGCTGAAGACAACTTTTTAGTTAGTCACGCCATAATTGAACTGAAGTTCGACAATCAGAGTTACGGCGTCCACGACATAGTCTATTCAATTTCAAGCGAAATAGGTATTCAATTTCAAGCGAAAACGTCGCATCGGTTTTAGTAGCATGCACAAAAATAATTTTAAAGCAACATATCAAATTATTCTTAATAGTCGACTAAAATTTATTATTCTTCTATCTTCTCTTTACAGGTATTTCCACAAAACAGCATTCAACCACCAACATACTTTTGGAAACAGGTTTTTAGTACCCATACCACAGAGAACAGACATTAGAAACACTAGCGCCGCCATACGGAATGTTGCGACTCGAGTTATAACTTTTTGCGATTAATGAGTTAACTGAACTAAAATTTGGGTTGATCTTATTGACTGTGTATCCAAATGAACTGTCAAATCAGTTCAAAACAAAATAAACAAATCAACGGAAATCAATCGAGTTTCTGTGGAACCATTATTTTCGAATAAAACACTAAGCTCTTTTACAGTTTCCTGTAGATCTACAACCGTTTTTCGTTCCAATTTTAACTGGGCATAGTAGTCAGGAGTAAACCTAACTTTTTTTTTGAGTTCACTGGCGGCGTATCTTCAAATGTTTCAGTGAGGGTGTGAACTCTAATTAGCCCTCATTTAAATTCAGAAAGATGTGGTAAGATTTGAACACTGCTTACCCTGTATCCGTTCATGCAGATATTCGAAAAGCCTCCGGGGGGAAGTGGTCGGAATATAAATTTTTCGTTGCAAGCGCTTGGACTCCATGTGAGAAGAAAATCTCCTGTAGTTCGTACAATTTAACATCCTTAAGATTTCCGCTTGGTAACACCATAGAGGTAACTCTAAGACCACTGGGTCCCGAAGAAAATCATTATTATTTTTGGCTCACTCAGTACCAGAACAACGGTCCCAAGCAGTCCCAAGCTATTTCACTCACCCCTGCATGTTCTGCATGAATCCACACACCCCTGATGTTATCTGTCAAACTTTCATAGCGAATCAAAACAAACATAGTGTAGTAATAGAATTTCAACTAGAATAGGGTACGTTAATCGTTTGCTTGGGACCAATAGGCTACTAAAGTGGTGAGCCAATTTAAAATCGTTAGTTTCGTATTGATTGTTGGTAACACCAACCTATCACCTATTCTAGTTGAAATTCTATTACTATACTATGTTTGTTTTGATTCGCTATGAAAGTTTGACAGATAACATCAGGGGTGTGTGGATTCATGCAGAACATGCAGGGGTGAGTGAAATAGCTTGGGACTGCTTGGGACCGTTGTTCTGGTACTGAGTGAGCCAAAAATAATAATGATTTTCTTCGGGACCCAGTGGTCTTAGAGTTACCTCTATGGTAACACCTTGTTTATTTGCGCACCAATGAAACTCGCAGTTGCGGCTCATGTTTGAATCGGTTTTAAACAAACAATGTTTTGCTCACAACAATTTTGACATTTATGTCAAGAGGACGTCTGCCGGTCATCGACGTCGATGGGCAGCGACACTAGCGCCACCACGATATTGCTAATTTTAAATGTCTATTTAAAATACCAGTTAAATTTCTTACACACTTTAGGAATTTGACTTGGAAGTCTGTTCTCTGTGCCTGAACGTCGTTGAGAGAAATTGAATGAGAGTTGATTGATGATGCTCCATTGATTTCATCCGTTACTTCTAGCAAGATAGATTCTGGATTATCGATGGATTCCTTCGAAGACGAAGATAGGGGCTCGTTTGCATGATTTATCTTACATGGTAGCCTCAATGTAGGAACTGCGTCTTTTTTAAGGTGTTTTCTTCCTAAAATACAATAATGTAAATACGTTTTAGCACACAAATGTTATCTATATGGTCTCTGACTGCCACTGTTTGAAATTGCAGACTACATGGAACAGATTTTTCGGTTAATTGAGGAACAATTTAGGGACGTTGACTTATTTTATTTTCTTCGCGTGTGCTCCCGGACCAGAAATGTGTGGCATAGTGAAGCGATCGATGACTGCGTCGGAGATGTTGGGTTTTCTAATCGTTCTATAATAGTGTTGGTGATCAGATGTACTCCAAACACTTTAGGGTCTGTGCATTCTGCTGTGGATCCTGCGGTTTGCTTCGCAGGCGAAAGAGTGATGAAGTCTCAATGCTTCGGTGTGAAAAGAAAACGGTTGCTGGAGAGTATTGGCAGTATAATGCATGAAACAGCTTCGAAAACATGAAATGGCAGACTTATAGCAGATATTTTTGGTGAGATCTTTCTTTTTGTATTTATTTAAATTTGTTTACATTTTCACATAACCTTTACTTTATATTGCCGAATAGAAATTTTCTAAATATATTCCATTTCCTACTAACACAAATGTTCCCTCCCGTGGCATCTATGAAGGTAGTATGGGTTCCCTGCACCTTCTTAAGTAGATGTTGAACTAATTTTCCTTCCTATCCCTTGCGATTGTAAGGATGTGGCCAGGTGTATAATGCGATACTTGATTTGTAGATTTTAATGCGTGGGAATAACAATAGTCCCAAGTGTTTTTTTTTTCACGGCAACACACGATATTTTCTACTAAATGTATTGGTTGACCATTATATAACCCCCCACGATTTGTGCAATCGCTTATGCTATGCTATGCTATGCTATTGAGGAACAATTTAGGGACGTTGAGCTGATATAGGACCTACCATCCTATTATAATTTTCAGTTTAAAATACTTAGCATCTTACCTGATACGTAGCACTTTCTGTCGAAATGCAAACTGAGAGGAAAGCTGTGTAACGTAATCAGTACTGTTGCTCTTGACCGACATGCTGCCACATAGCATATCCGATTGCATTTGGTTTCAGATACGTTGAAATAACTGCAAACAAATCCATACAATTAAAATCAAAATATGCCATTAAAAGATCAGATTATAACTTTCTGGCGACTCTTCTTGCGAAGTGACGACGGTGAATCATCAAACTCATCGTATTTGAAAACCCTTTATTTCCCAGCAATGAGTGGGCTTCGTGGTCGTGCGGTTAGCGGCGTCACCCGTCTTTCAGGCGTATTTTGAGTGCCACGAAGTGAGGGTTCGATTCCCGCTCCAGCCGGTGGAACTTTTCGCAACCCGGAAATTACCCTACTGGTCTACTTGGGTGTTGAGTGTTGTCCGTTGTCCAGTGTTAAGTATTCAGTCTGTACAACCTCTGATTGAAGACACGGTGTCAATTGTCTTTAAAAAAAATATTCATAAGTATTACAAGCGATCAAGAGTTAATGAACAATCAACAAAGCATCCTATTACACTAGCAACCCCGCAATCTGATGCTATCATAATTTTCAGCAATGTCAAGAATGCTCACGAACCCCCAACATTTGCCAGAAAACTTACTACTAACTCAAGGTATCTTCCAGATTAGTTTCAAAATTGCCTTTTTTATCAAATGTTAAATTCAGTCCTCTATAACCGTAATACGCGAGTGAGGCTCAAACCTTTGTAGACTACTTCTTTTTTTTAAATTGATCTACTATTAAATCTAACATTAAAAATCCATCATCACCATCGTGGCGAACAGAAATAGTTTTTGCAGTGTTACAATAATTATTAAAAGAATAGTTATGACAGCTATCCATATAAAATAATCCGTTAGAGATAACTTCGTCAAGATACATAATTTGTCAATTCATAAAAAAATCACTGGATAACTGTTCAAAAGACAGTTTTAACGTGTGTCTGTGCAGTGTCTTTTAAATTCTGTAAGTGTTGCTGAACGTTTGATATGTCTAGGCATCGAATTGAAAACATTTATACCTTTATAATATAATGAATTTTGTGAAGCACTAGTCAAGAAATGTGGAGTTCTTATTTCAGCCGCGTTTCTAGTATTATATCTATGAAAGTCACTTCCTCTTTCAATTCGATCACACAAATATCGAAGCAGCAAACCGTTAACTACTTTAAAAATGAACACCATAGTCAAAAATACAATTCTTTGCTTCACCGACATCCATTGTAAGGCGTCTAGCACAGGCATGGAAAATCATTTGCATTCATTCCGGAAATTCATTTACATTCATTTGTCCCTAACTTTTTTCATCAACAGAATTTCGCCAAATAATGCATGGAGTTTTTGTAGGCTTTGTTAATAGCTACCACTTTTGTTAGCAACTCAAATCCGTATCTCTTATGCATCACGAACTAGATCTAGCAGAACTTGCTACTGTTTTTCAGTGAATGTATTTTACATCACTGAAAAACAGTAGCAAGTTCTACTCGCTCTAGTTCGTGATGCATAAGAGATACAGATTTGAGTTTTGGGCAAAACTTGTAGCTAATAACAAAACCTACAAAAACTCCATGCATTATTTTGCGGAATGCTGTTGATGAAAAAAGTTAGAGGCAAATGAATGTAAATGAATGCATGAAATGAATGCAAGTGATTTTCCATGTCTGGTCTAGCATCAAAGTTGAGGAAGTGAATCTATTACAACTCAAAATCAAACGCATTATTTTATTCTGCAAGTGCTGTAATCTCGATATTTGTGTTGCATTGGCCAAAAATAAAATGGAAGGGCAAAAGTCTAGATGAGGAGAGATGATTGATTTGTATAGCTGTATTTAACTGGTAATAGTTAAATCGTTTTTCAGTCGACATTGGCAATTTTCTTGATGACATTGTCAATGTGCGAGTTGAACTTAAGTTTGTTATCAATAATCACGCCAAGATATTTAATCTCGTGAACGCGATCAATAGTCTAATCATCAATTACAACAGAGACGTTCTCATTTACTCGATTCCGCGAAATTACCATAAATTTAGTTTTACTTGTATTCAATTTCAACTGCTTATACTTCAACCATCTACTTAGAGAACGCAAATCTTCATTCAAGTGTAAAACGGCATCATCTAAATCCTTTTTTTTTTCCTTTGGTTTGTTTTTTCCGTCGATCTTGTTTTCCGTGCTGAGCACCAATGCTACCGATGTGCCAGAAAGGCAGCTCCCACACCTGGACTCTACCTATCGACCCATCAACTCATGAACCGGGGACCAACGGCTTTACTTCCCATCCGAAGGAAGGCGTGATCAGAGATGTTATGCCTCAGAACATCCCAGCGGCGCCGACTGGGATTGAACCCAGGCCTGCTGGGGTGAGAGGTAATCACGCTTACCACTACACCACCGGCGCCGTTATCATCTAAATCCTTAGCTGCAATGAATAACACAGTATCATCTGCAAAAATATTAATGTCGCAAAATCGTAAAACACGTATTATGTCATTAATATACATAATAAATAACAGGGGCCCTAATACACTTCCCTGGGGCACTCCAAGGTTATTCCCCACGGGACTGGAAACAGAATCATTAAAAACAGTCCGTTGAGTTCTGTCAGACAAATAACTTTCAAACCATTTATATGCAGTACTCGTAATTCCAAAGCGCTTGATTGATCTTAACAATAAGGGTCTAGAAATTGTTTCAAAGGCGCGTTTAAGATCCAAAAAACAGCAACAATCGTATCTTTACACTCCAAGTTATTTTTCCACTTCGCTAATACCAAATTCAACGCGGTTTCACAAGAATGACCTTCCCGATACCCCGATTGGTCTGGAATCAACAAACTATTACTATTTAAATACTCCAACAGCTGGCCTTTAACAACAAGTTCTAAAATTTTCTCTAATGTTTGCAACATGTTGATGGGACGAAACTCTTCGGCTTTAATCGTTCCAGCAACTTTTTGAATAGGGACCACTAAGGATTCCTTTAAAATTTGTGGCACATGTCCAGTTTGCAATGATTCATTAATAAGGTCCAGCAAGATGTGGCCAATGACATGAAAGCAATCTTGAATAACTCTAGCATTAACATTATCTACTCCAGCCGATTTTCCTAATGAAAAACAAATAACTCTAAGTTCATCTAATGCAATTGGGTGAAAAAACTTCAAATCTACAACTACTATTAACTGGCTGTTTTATTTCGTCAAGTTCATCGACCAATTCAATGGATTGATTAATCAATGAAACACTGTCTACAAAATAATCATTAAACTTAGCTGCAATTAATTGTTCTGACGTTGGCTTATTATATACGAAACTGTGCAGAAATAAATTTGTTACTACCTCCATATTTAATCTCCGTTCATTATGTAAGCGAACTGATGAACTTTTAATTATTAATACAAATCTTCACGAAATCACTATGGCTTTGACTGATCAAAAAGTATACATCATCATTTTTACTCCAGCGCGCCCTAGGCGTGGTTCAAACGTTAGTTCGCGAAAAGAGATCTCCAAGCGCAATCTCACGAACACTAAAATCCAACATTCATATAAAAAATAAAGAAGAAGGCAAAAAGGCATCGCGATATCACAACTACTTCAAAAGGTAGCGCGCGGTCTCACGCACACTTTTGTGCATATCGAGAACTCTATTGGCGTTGACGGCACCGCAGTCTGACGTTTGCTTATGGATTTCAACATTTGAGTAAAGAGGTACGTCAACGCCAATAGTCTGAATTCTTCCTCCTGTCCAACCAAAGCATTGAAATCTAGATTGAGCTGGAATTAGGACGTAACAGCTAATGTAAACAATGACTTCTTCCGATGATTTCTAGAAAGTCAGAGAAGCTGTTACACCCTAATTCCAGTTCTATCTAGAAATATCCGATAACGGTTTTGACGTCATGGCTTGGGCAGCTGTCGTATTCTCATTGCAGCTGCGAGTTAAAAGCGTCTTTATCGTCCATGAGGAGAGGACTGTGCATGTTGATATATTGTGTGTGGCAGGATAATTTCTCAAAATGGGATTATACCTATCTGTTTATGACCGTACGACTGCGCCCATTGATTTAACACACGGCGGCTTTTTATCCAGGATTTGCTCCTCAAGCTGCTGCCATAAAATATTATCTATGTTACACACCTGTGTATAATCCTTATGGGCGGGGTTTCAGCGCGCTTATGAGCGGGGCGCTTCGACCGTCACCAAATGAGAATATCGCGCGACAATCACCCATATTCTCGTTTTCGTTTGAACCGTATTTTCCATACAAAAAAAAAGTTTTTTTTTTATGGAAAATACGGTTCGAACGAAAACAAGAATATGGTGAATACCATTGCTTCTTGGTTCTTGGTTTCAAATTCGTTATACGAGTTTAAACTTAATACTTGTTAGGTAGAAAATGACCAAATCACGTTTTAAGCTGGGACTGTTCATATTAGTTTTCATAATAGGCAATCACATTTAATCGAATCGGTCATGAGCCAAAAAAGTTGCACGTGGAGAAAATAAGTAGGGGAAATGACGGCTTCGGCATGCCAGACTATTTTCGGCAACCCAAATTGAAACACTATTTTCACTGGATTTTCTTACGAAAACACTTCGCTGAATGCATGCAAACGATCCTTTTGCTTTCAGCTTCAATTTGACTATATTTTAACCACTGATAAAAAGCAATCTAGCAAGGTTTTCTTGAAATGAAACACACGCACTACAAATTGTAGCTGATTTCGAGTTGCCGATAATAGAACAGCAGATTTACATGCAGCTCAAATGGAATGGTTGCCGAAGAAAAACTGGTTGCCGACAATACTCGCTCTCACTAGAGAAGATTGGAGCTTTGTAAAAGCGTTTCAAAACAGTTTTTGACAATTCTTTCGACTGAAATTGTTAGAGCAGCTTGCAGCAAAAGATTGTAAACAAACCAATACTGCATATGTGTGCGTTCCTTAGAGAAAAAGGCTATAGAAAGAAGGTCGCTGCTTAGGTTGCCGAGAGTACGTAAATTCCCCTATCAAATTTCAAATTATTTTTTCATAACAGTCGGAGACGGAGTCGGTACTTTTTCATCGACTCCAACTCCGACCCCTAATACAAAAAAAAATAGCCTGCGGGCTAAATTTCATAAAATTCTCAAACCCTTCGGCCCAAATTTGAACGATAATATAAAAAAACCCCCAATCTCTATCATCGAAATTTCCCATTTCAAGGGCATAATCCCCCCCCCCTCCTCGCTCCCCACCAATTTGGATACTCTTAACTTAGGAATCGAACTGACCCAGCGTACAGACATTGGTAGTTTTTCAAGAAATTTGTTACATAAGATATGTTTTTATATATTTTGGGACAGATTACAGATTCATTAAGGATTCACCTAATCACGAAAGAAGAAGACAAGTTGATTAGTAAATAAAACAAGTCTAGCCTGTCAAAAAGGTCATATTGACAAATGAGCCATAGAACCATACACATAGTTCATTACATAGGTGACTTAACCCCAAATCGAAGGGAAGTCGCAATCCGATACGGCATTATTAATTTGACTATTATGCTGAGTCCACATAGTTTGCCCTTTATCCGTATACATATTCAACTTTCATCAGGCGAATTCCCAATAATGCATGATAAGTGAAACGACTATATTGATATGTATCGATTCACCCGACCCGAGAAGAACAATGAAGGCCCAGTCAAAAGCATCTAATTAAGTCTGCTGGCAAACAATGACTTGGGTTAGGATAATTTCGTTGGGCCGGCTAAAGTGTAACAGTAAATACAATAGTTCACAATCATTCACGGAAATGGGACTTCCAGATCAGAACAACGAGCAAGGCCATCACGTCGTTGTCTCTGCTGCCATTCGGGAAATTAATGAATGTACACACCAAAAATTGGTCAACAAATTGGTTGCTAATTTTTTTTCCGAGCTCATACAAATTTCATTTTAATTGTAAAATGACGCTTCGTTTGATGAAAACAAGAATTGTACAATTTCATTCAGTTTTAGTGAAATGGCGTCGAAAAAACAAAAAAAAAAACACATGAAGAAGTAAAAAATGCTGATTTTTGTTACACAAATCACATGAAACATCAACAAAATCCTTAAATTTACCATAAGTTCTAATTATCATTGACTATCATTGAATGATTTAAAAAAAATTAATTAATTTTTATTTAAATCACTGGTAAATTCAATCAGAAAGTGAATTCCAGTTAGGTACGTTGGTCATGACCGATCAGAAAGTTATCAAAGTTATCTCATGATGGAGTTTTCCAAGCAGCACCGTGCGTCTCCATAATTATTCATGAAATTAACGGTTTTGTTCAAAATTAGTATATTTTTAAGGGATGCAAATAAAAAAAACTGTTTTTGGTCCTCAAATTGGCTAGAATGCACTTAAGTATAGTGTTTTTATATGGAATCGGGCTTAAATTTTTCAAGAAATCCAATTCCGTGCCCAGGAATTCATATATAAACCGATTTAAAAAGTTTAGTATAAGCATTTAAGTGAAAATAAGAGGTACGTTAAAAATGAATTACAGATTCGTAAAGTACGCATTTGGTACGTCACATTTCCGTAGAAATCTGGTCGATCGACTTGATCATTGCTGAGCTCGTATGTCTATCCAGCGAGACACGGGTTTTCCGGGAAGCTTTGAGGTACGTTCAAAATCCTTGAAGGTACGCTATGGTACACTAATGGTACATTCCAAAACACGTATCAACTTTGAAATTCGTTAAGTTTGTCCTGCTGGATAGATTGACGTGGTCGGGCTACATACATGTATTGATTTGGTGAGTGTGTTCCAGTTGGGATTTATATCATGATTTTCGTTTGCTTCCCGGCGCGCTTGATCGATTTGTAAGGTCTGATGTGTGTGATGTCGTGATCGCCGCCATCGAACATGCAGGTTTGACACTCGGTCGATTACATTTCGATGCGTTGTAGGTGTGTGCTAGTTTTATGACTTGTATATTTTTCAGTCGCGTTTGATCCATGTGCCACGCTTTAATTGTATTAAGGTTTAATTTGATGCTTGATGCAACTGATGAGGTACTCCCTGCCGAGCACTAATGAGACCCCCCTCTACACTACCTCAGGGTCGGCATGCGCGCTCGAATATCGCGGCCAAGGAAACACTCAAATATCCAACACACACAACACTTGTTTAGCTACAGGTACCTTTATTCCTCCCACTTTCGTCGCACTTTCTTATTATTATCTCCTACATTCGTTTCGCGTAACGTCACTTCTTGTTCTTCAGCGCGGGCCGGCTGTTGGTCCTTCCACAGCCACTCCTTCATCTTCCTTAGCTTCGTTCTGGGCACTTTTCACAGTCCAGTCGGTTCCTTTCCTTCGACTTTGAACCCTCGACTTGGTTCGCAAGCCGGTCGCGTACTTCAGTACTTTCCACGACGGCTCTCTCTCTCTCCTCACTATACTCGTGGCGTCTAACGGTCAATGGGCCCTTGGTTTGTATTCCCGGATACCTTCGTATCGGAAGATGCTCCGTGTCTAACCGCGCCGTATGCCGAATGACGGACACTACGGGTCTGACCATAGAGGTTACTCTAAGACTAGAAGGTCCCGAAATAACGTGCTCAAATTTTTGGCTCAGCTCTGGTACTCTCTTGGGTCCCAAGCTAATCGATGCACCCCTCAAAACATAGGAAAATCCACTAACCCCTCATTTTATCTGTCAAACTTTCATAGCGAATCAAAACAAACATTGTGTAGTAGTAGAATTTCGACTAGAGTGGGGTACGTTAATCGTTTGCTTGGGACTAATAGGCTAGTCAAGTAGTGAGCCAATTTAAAATCGTTAGTTTCGTATTGATTGTTGGTCTGACCACGCCATGGATGAATTTCCAGCGGTAAACTACGGGGTCCTGTGGACATAATGGGGAATCACGATGGCGGTTATTGGCGATCGAGAAGGTGTTTCTCTCAAAGAGAATTTAACCTGGATGGTTCTGCACCTCACTCTCCTTCTTCTTTTCTTTCAGGTCCTCACCGTTCTTACTGAACTTCAAACTTGCTTGAACTTGCTTTACGAAGTCTCGCTGTTGAGTATCACCAATCAAATGATTCTCAACAATGGCTGCTGACCTATTATTTCTCCTCCTTCCGCCTCTCCTCCTCGATGAGCCATCGTCCTTCCGCCCTTTTTCGCCTCATCATGGCCCCATAATGCCGCCTCCTAATGGCCTCCAAATTCAGTGAACAGTGCCATCTGGTGGTAGGTGGAGGATCTTCCTGTCGTTTAGTGGTGTGGCTGTGTACTGTCCAGTGGGTGATCTTGTGGGCGATGGGTGGTATTGGTAGCTTGTATTCAAACCTTTCCTTGGCATAATGTTATGCATAAAATACGAAACACTAATCGCGACAATCTCACTAATCTCAGACAGACAGACACACCACTGGTTACATTCATTAATAATGTATTTTTGCACTAATGAGGTACGATATTGCTTTTAAACGTGCGGGTAAACTGTTGAAAAAATGTGGAATACAAAAGCATTATTTTCGGTAGAATATGACTTTTGCTCGACATAGGTTCATACACATGATTGAGTCTAGCTGGGAAAAGATGTTAAGATCTATCCCAGATCACTATTGAAGAAGATCATATCAGATAGAACTCAGGCGTAACGGAGCGGAAAAACTAATAATTATATTAAAATTGCCCGATCCAGTTTGAAAAACACTGCTTTCGGGGGCGCCCCTTTATTTGAATTGATTTTTACCCTTGATATGTCGTCGGTAGTAGCGTGGTGTGATGCAAATGGCTCGGTGGTTTTAGAGCAACCGTTTTTGCTTACTGAGCAGAAGATCATGGGTTCGCACCCAAGCCTGAATTGATCCCAGCCTCCATTGTAAAAAAAAAAAAACATTACTGATATAATTCGGGCTGAACGGTAGGGACAAAACTTTATTTTGATAATATGTGACGTACGTTAGATATTTGTCAAAAATTTTATTTGTTAATATGACTCTAGGAAATAACAGCAACTCGATGATTAAAACGGAGCTCGTTTATCTAGTGTCAAACGTTTTTGCTTACTAAGCAGAAGACCGCGTGTTGAATCCCAAGCTCCTTCGTGTTCCATGATCGTTCATTTCAGCTTATCGTTTACCAAAGCGAACCCTGCTACAAACCCAACTGCAAATTGGATAAGAGTCCAACATCCAGGTGGTTCCTCGTGGAAGTGCAGAGGTGTTATCGGCTTCCATCAAAGCGAGTGCCACGTCAACACATTCCTACCTATTCTTTTCTTGATCTGTGTTCGGACGCGGCCGGCGCTGATATTGCCTAGTTTGAGATCACCAGTTTTCACACATTGTGAATGATTGCTAGTCCCAAGCATCGTCTATTGGTCCTTTGTGTAATTACAGCTGAACTGGCAATAACAGAGTAGCAACCGTGGGCGGTCAATCATGCTCATGCTCATGCTCGATTGTCATCTATGATTTTTCAGTCCAAATAAAAACATCAGTATTATTTTTCCGCATCACCACACAAAAATATCCAATACATTTATGTGGTTATCTGGAATGTCGTTCACATTTATTCAAAAACATCACTGTACTGTCAGCAAAACATAACGATTTTCACCAACATTTTTACGGAGATGAACTAGACCTTGGCCCTAAATAAAGTTTAAAAAAACACGATTTTTATCAAGATGGGGAAGGTAGCTTTGGGTCTATCCAAAATAATTTGCATAATTTTGACGTAGGGCTACGTCTGTGATTTCTATATTGGAGTACACTTTGTGAAAACCGAAAATGGAACATGAAACAAAATTGTGAAAGATTTTGAACGTTAATAACGCAGCTGCCCCTGGTCCAATTTTAATAATTTTATCACCAATCGATCAGAAATATGACTACTAGACTGATGCAAATTTTGACATTTTCGCTCCACAGTGCTAAAACGGTTCCAAATCGGGTCCTGATTAGTCTCCCAAAATTTGAACTCATTTGAAAAGAAACTGACTTGGCACAAACCATTTGAAGTTTATATGGAAATTACTATGGGAAATCCAAACTTTTTGTTCATTGCCTTCTTACCTTTTTCCATATGGCACTGTTCAAAAATTCAAAAGCTATACTTATGGAAAATTTTCTCAGCTTCAACTTAGCACAATGTAGTTGTTAAGCCAAACGTCAAATAAAATAGTTATTAATTGTTTAAGAGATTGATAATCTTATGGCATGATCAAGCAGCTGTTTTGTGAGCAACACTGTATCTTGCAGAGTGACATAGTAGCCATGATTTTTGTGCTCTATTCCAAGCGCCAGAAACACCAATGTTGCCTGCTGAACAGTTGATTGAGCATAATCGTAAGACATTAGTGGCTTGAATTATTGATAACTTTTGATGCTAACATTATATTGAAAAGTGGTTCAGGACAAAGTTGTAGCTGAGAAAATTTTCTACGAGCTCAGTTATCATTTTTTAAAGCAGAGCTATATGGTAAATTGTTAGATGGATATGAACAAAACATTTGGTTTTCCCATATTAATTTCAAATGGTTTGTGTGAAGTCAGTTTCTTTTCAAATGAGTTCAAATTTTGGGAGACTAATCAGGACCCGATTTGGAACTGTTTGAGCACTGTGGAGCGAAAATGTCAAAATTTGCATCAGTCTAATGACTACGCATCGATATGCTGATTTTCAACAAAAAAAAACTATTGAAAAATTGGTAAATGTCCAGCATTGTCCAAAAGCGTCGAATTAACTAACAAATCCACCAATTACGTACATACATATGCTGTTTGCCCAACACAGTCATCAGAGAATAATTCCTAGACGAAACATGTCGATGTAGCATTACGACGAGGTTCGGTAGTTCAGTGGTTACCGTTTCTGCTTACTGAGCAGAAAGTAGGTAGTTCAATCCCAGGCCTGTCCCTTCCTTGCATTTTTTTTTTTCCCATTATATTTAAATAAAAACAAATTCTGCTTTAACCGATCGCATCACTTACCACAGTGAATCCTGATCTTAAAATAACCTACCTCTCTAACACAACTATCCTTCCCGAGACAGCCGTGGAGATGTAGAGGTATTCTCGGTCTCTAGTAACAACCGGACGTCGAACTTATCATCCTTCCCTCCCCCCAAAAGACCGTGAGGACGTGGCCGGCGCTGTGAATTGATTTATAGATTAAATTAATGTGCTTGTACATTGAAGATGGAAAGCTTATCCCATGCACCATCTATGTAGTTCTCTGTGGAAGTGGTTAGTTCTGATCATTCATGGAGGAGCAACTACGAAGTGCGCGGTCAGAAAACGTTAACTCGACGGCAAACACATTCATTGATAAGTTTGTTGTTGTGGATGATAGAAGAGCATAGCAGAAATAGTGCGAAGTAGGAAGCCATGGTCATCAGCCTGCTGCTTCTAAGCCCCTTACAGTCATCGGCATAGCATCGCACCGCTTTTGGTTCTAGGGCACTTGCTGGTTGAAATTTTTAGATCAGGATTCACTGTGATGCGATCAGTTGTAAGTAGCAGAAATTTCCTTCCCAACTCTCTTGTGGAATCTTTTAGTGGCTCTGAAAAGGGCCGGTTTTGTTAGATTTCAATGGAGAAATTAAGAGCGTTCACCACAAATACGAAGAGCCAGCTGAATGTCCTTTGGCATAATTGTGACACGCTTGGCGTGGATGGCGAACAGACCGACCAGATATCCCTCGCTGGATTCCTGTAGGGCCATTAACGGCCGAGCTCTTCACAGATCGGTCTTGAAGTCCTGGGCGATTTCACGGACCAGACGCTGGAAAGGCAACTTGTCGATTTCTGGTAACGACGGATCTCACGCAGAGCGACAGTTCCTGGCCGGTAGCGATGAGACTTCTTCACTCCTCCGGTGACTGAAGCGCTTTTGCAAGCTGCCTTTTTTAACTAGTTCGTTTATTTACTAGGCTCAGTCGTGTGTGACACTTTGTGGAGTCAAAATCAGTAATGTTTGAATTTACATTTTAAATAGCAGTAGTTCTAGGTTAGTATTTGGGTACAAATTACTCGTGGCGGGCTCGAGGTTAATGGGTAACAATCTCGATTGGAAGGAGCTAGGTAGGAAACGGGTTTCTGAAGCCTCCTTCAGATACTACTCTCGGACGGTTGACCAAATCCTGGCTGGGCAGGGGCAAGTAGCACTGGAACAGGAGGATAATAAGACTGGGACACAATGGCTGGAAATTGTTTGGAAAGGAGGGGATGGTCACATCAAACTCTAACATCAGCCTTGGTGGCCATCTGTTTGAGACGAGCCTTTCCTCCGGTGGACTTACGAGCTGTCTGCTTGGTGCGGCCATTATACGATGTGGATACGTTGAATGCAATCAGTTGAATAAAATTTTTCTCTGACTATTATTCTCTTTTATAACATGCTTTTGCTATGTTCAACCAATCATAAACGATGAAAGAACAAGAACACAACAACAACAAGAATTTAACCCTCGAGTAGGTATAAAAAAGCCGAAAATCGGAATTTCTTGTCATATTCGTTTCAACCTTACCCGAAGAAGCATCAACAGCATAAACAATGACTGGACGTGGCAAGTGAGGCAAAGGATTCGGCAGTTGTTTGCATGATAACTTACAGGGTATTACCAAGTCCACAGTCCGTCGTCTGGCTCGTCGTGCTGATGTCAAGCGTATCTGCGGTCTGATCTAAAACCGGAGTGTGCTCAAGGTAAGGTGTTGCTGCAAAACGTCATTCGTGGCGCTGTTACCTGAAGCGTCAGGGACGCACATTTGGTTAAGCTTCGTTCATTTTCCCCATCCAAAACGGCCCTGTTCAGGGCCACCAACTAATTTCAAAAGAGATTGTTTAGGAATTCTACTTATCTTGGCATGAATGAAATTCCTGGAACCAGCAAAACGGTAGTAACCAAGCTTCTAATCCTGAAGTAACTGGGCTCTCTTAGTGCCCATTTCTCGTAGCGATGAAGGCTAGCGCTGCCTTTCCAACCTCCGGGTCAACCCGTGTCCAGCGTAACCGTACAAAGAAGTATTTATGGTGATCTTATATGGTTGACACAGAACTGCCTTATTGCATTGAGAAGATAGAAATTCAAATGCCGCTTGATTTGTCAGATGAGTTCTGATGAACACAGCATGGCTTTACTGTTGGCTCACACTACGGTACGGTGCCGATTGGCAACGATGATAAACGCCCCGATTTAACAGCCTAGAACTCGAAAAGTGACAACAGTGGGCGATGATTTAACGTGTAAGAGTTATACTTTTTACTGTCAAGACGGACGTTGCGAACGAAAATTAAGTCCACTCACGATTCATGTCCAGGTGCAAATATTTCTTCATGAACTCGACGAACTTCAAGTTCCCATCGTTCATAAGGTCCATGTTAAAATTACCCAGCACAATCATGGGCATTGGCTCCAAGCAATATTTCGTCAGATTCGGCGCACAAAAGTATTGCTTTTGCTTGTACGACAAATCTGTACGATAGTAAATAGAACAGAAAATCAAAATATAAAAATGAGGTAAGGAAAATAATTAAAATCTGGTTCAGATTAATACCTGGCACAATAAAGATACACATTACCATTTATGATATAAGACCACGTAGTCTTACGTCACCATTGCGTACAACCCCATAGGGCTGTCCCTTGTAGTTTTTTGAAACGATTTTTTCCATGACCAACTTTTGGTGTGTACATTCTTTATCATATATATATATATATATATATATATAAGCGGGCATTGTGTATTCACATCAGTGCCGGCAAGTGCAAACCTAACAATAATAACTGTTATCTTTGTCGGAATTACAACACCGGCGTCTGGGATGGGTGGAATTTCTATTAGATCTGGTAAAAATATGAATTTGTAATCAGCCGAGAATCAAACAGAACTTTATTGCAATTATCAGTTATTGTGAGTTTAATTTTTTGGAACAATGAATCTGGAATCTTTTGAGTTCTGTGTTCTGTTCAAATGCTTCCTCAGGGAAATAATGAGTCTATGAAATCACTCGGTCATGCTTACCTTTTCTACTAGCAACCCATATCCTATCGAAATTGGGAATCAGTACACCCAATCCTTTTTATACGCGACCTTAATTTCCTTTTTTCGATATTCTAATGGAACCAAGCTCAATGTAACTGGTGTCAAAAATCCAAAAAAAAAAATCATAGAAATGTTCTAATTTGAACACAGAAATAGAAAATTGGAAAATGTACCCGTGTTAAAAAAAGGGTTGAGTGTAATGTTTTCCGAAACCTTCTCGAACAATTCTTAAGCTCGCTTCTGGCTTCAAGTTAGCCACCTGATGTTTTCGATGGAATTTCTCGAAGAAGACAGATTGTCGAAAGTTTGAGTTTCGTTCGGTAGCCTGCTGCTGGTACCCATTTGCCAAGAGTTAGTGTTCAAATGGTAAGGAGCGACGACGATTGACGACGAAACGACTGCAGAAGCGTCTAATTACCGAGTGCGAACCCTTAAGTCGATTTATTTCCTGTTGAAATAATCTATTGGATTGATGCAATGCAGTTGAATTTTAATTAATTTGAAACAATCCCAGACACTGCCGAATGTGTCCCAATGAAAACTCTAAAGGTATTTGTGATTGTACTATGACTAGGAGTCAAGCCAATCTAATTTATTGAATCGATTCCCTAGGGATAAGAAAATGTGTTTCGAAAAATATGAAACATATGAAAATTATGGAAACAAATATCATCCGCTAAATTGAGAAAATATCTTGTTTGTGATCTATTGTGGCATATTTCAACCCGAAAAAAAATCCAAGACCTAATCGGCAATTGAATTAGTCGTCCCAATGGCCTTACAGATTTGTAAAATAATTCAAAATCTGCTTTTCGGTATGTATTGATGAGTATAACTTCTAACTTGTGTACTTCAAAAAGACCGATTCACAAACGGATTAAGATCGGTACAGTTATAGCTCGCTTATTATACAAAATGTCAGTACGCAAAGGCTCGAATCCAATAAAGTTGCATGGTTGCATAATCCCTTCTTTATTACAGATCTTAATACCATTCAATAAATTACACACTTTTCCCGTTATGATTCCATGGTATAGAATCAGTGTATATCGATCCATTTCCGTCGACAAGCATCCACCGAAAGCACAATTATTTCATTCCGATCCGCACGCGAGCCACCGCTTCCTGCTTGCACAAACCGGAACTAGTAATCCTCCAAAATCCCTCACATATTCCTAATTGTTTTGGCGCGCGTTGCAGACACACCAAAGCGACTGACTACTAAATAGATTATCGGCCATAAATTTCCACGATAAAGCTGAATCCGTTGCCCCGCTGTGATTTCAAATGAATTGTCGTGTTATTGTAACCGATGCCGCCGGCCAGCAGACTAGCGTATCCACCCTTGCCGTTGATGTACTGGTCGGTGATGTTGATGGCCGAAATGTTACGACCCAGTTGACCCTGTAATGAGGCAAAATGAGTTCATTTAGTATCGATGAAAAAAAAAGGTGATTGTTCAGAGAACCAACCTTCAGTGGGTAGATAAGATCCATTGTCTTCACTTGGAGAATGGAAGACGACTTGATGGCGAAGGTCCGATTCAGAAGGACATCGTACGGCCCCTTGAATCCCCAGAAGTAGTTGTGACTCTGGCTGAATACCAGAGCACCGAAGGAGATCAGAACAGCGGCCAACACTAGAGTCTTCATGGTTGAAAAAAATTACGATATTGGGGGCACTTTACAATCGTAGTTTCACTTTCTATCGGCTGCAAAGTCGGAACTGATATCGGAACCGCTGATGGACTTCTATTTTATAGCACCTTGTTGTATCACCATTTGAGAAGAATATACTGCACCCTTCTGAAGGTGCTCGTCGAATGTTATCTTATCGGCTCGCTTTGTATCTTCCGAGGTGTTGTTGGTAGCTGTTTGCAGAATGATAGATTTTTAGGAATGAATGAAAATAAGCACCGGTGTTATTTACCGTTGTGCACAGCCTCCAAAACACACACTTGGTGCTACCAATGATTCATATCGAATAAGTTGTATATACTGTTCAGCAAAACAAAAATTGCTTATCATCTGGATGAGTTGTACCACTTGACTAAATTGTCAAAAAGGTGTTCTTCAAACAGATGATAAAACGATTCACACATAATTGAAAAATAAAATACAGTCAATGAGCAATGATGAGGGGGTTCCCGGTGAACACATGGAGCTGGGTAGAAATAGATTTTTTAGGGTTTCAAAAGAAATGCATAAACCTTCGAGATTTTATTCGTAAGACCTTTCCTATCTTTTTATGGGATATGGAAACAGGAAAGCTGTTTGCATAATTTCTTGTTTTCAAGGAATGAATCTTGAAAATTTCATACTAGGTCTGCGTTTCCAAATACATTCAAAATCATAAACACTTTCAAAGTGCCAGAATCCTAAGAATTTTATGCAATTTCAGCCAGGGTGAATGGACCAGTTACAGCTATAGTACCAATTATGGCTATAGTGAAGACATTTAACAAATTATCTGGAAAAAAAAAACTTCACATGATCAATCGACTAATGCTTACCAGTGTATTTTCAGACATTCCTGCATATATTAATTGTATAGAAATATATGTTCCAGGCATTACAACCCACTGCATATTGATTTTTTTCTAAAACAATAAGCCTTTTTGTAGACTTTTCATGCACATGCTCGTTGTTCGTGTTAGCAACTGAAGCATTTGAAATATGTCGAATAAATATAATTTTCGAGTATCACCATAATGGGTTTTCATTCCGTGTACCCATTATCGCTACCAGCGAAAGTACCTACAGCGATCTGTCAATCTTAGCCATTGCTTCATGTTTACATGAGTGTTGTACTTGGAAAGGCAAGTGTTTAGTTAAGTTCTCAACGCAGGATTTCTGATCTCAGGTATGACTTCATACCTTTATTTAACGTCGGTCTCTGTTCCGTAATCTAGTGCCAATCACCGATGGACACCGATTGCCATACATTGACGGCAATCGAATGTGCAGGAAAGCAGCTTCCACACCTGTGTAGGATATTGTACCCATTCAACACACATGGGCCGGGACCAACGGCTTTACTTCCCTTCCGAAGGAAGACATGTTATGTTTATGCCTCAGAAAAATCCCACCGAACTCGGCTGGGATTGAACCCAGACCTATTGGGGTGAGAGGCCAGTCACGCTTACCACTACACCACCGGCACCGGCCATCACATACACAACATAGATTTTACACAGTGATAAGCACAATTATAGACAATTATGCTTTATTTAGAATGCCGAAAAGATCAGCATGAAAACAATACTCCGAAGAACCTATCATATCATGCATCCGAAGCATTAAAGCTGGAATATCAGTTTATGCCGAATGCAAAGAGTTTGGGATAACCATCTCCACCATTCGGTAAAGACTAAGCGATTCCGGGAAAGCGCATCCGAAAAGAATTGGCACAAGGTTTTCCATCACATTGGGGCCTGGGTCAGAGTGAACGTGGATGGATAGACACGCATAACTTTCATGAATACATCCTAAAAAACTTCCATCCATTCCTCGTGAAACAAGGTTTGAAGTTTCCAATCATTTACTTCGTCGATGGTCATTCTTCATACAAAGCGGTGGAAGTAGCGGATATATGCCAGTCCTTAGGAATAGTGCTTATTTGTCTGTATCCAAACACGACGCATATAACGCAGCCAGCTGATGTTCCCGTTTTTAAACCGCTAAAAAGTGAATGGAGAAAAGTGGTTGAAGAATGGAGATTGGAACATCAGGGTGAGTCACTTACACTGCGGCACTTTAGTGGGGTTCACAATACAGCAGTTGAAAGCAGTGCTGATAAAAATCATTCCTTCTACACTCAACTTAGCTGAAAATGAAGACAACCTTAACAGATAGACCAACTACCTGCATGAAATTGAATTTTGACATAAACACATTCTCTTGATCAAGGCAACCTCTGAGTATCAAAATCAACGTTTGTTTTTGTTCATTCGTGGCTGGATCTTTATTATCGCCTGTGTTGTTGTCAATATCAATATTCATCTTCATCTTGATGGGGATGATTTTGAGGATCAAATGCAAAATGTTTATTTTCATTTTACACAAATATGACGCTGTTGAACGTGTTGTGTTGGCATTATACACAGATTGATGGAAAAATATTGCCTCATGCTGAATTGATGATAATATCGAGGTTTTAGCAACAATCAATACGAAACTAACGGTTTTAAATTGGCTCACTACTTGACTAGCCTATTGGTCCCAAGCAAACGATTAACGTACCCCATTCTAATCGAAATTCTAGTACTACGCAATGTTTGTTTTGATTCGCTATGAAAGTTTGACAGATAAAATGAGGGGTTATTGGTTTTTCCGATGTTTCGAGGGGTGAATCGATTAGCTTGGGACCGAAGATAGTACCTGAGCTGAGCCAAAAAATTGAGCTCGTTTCTTCGGGACCTTCTGGTCTTAGAGTTACCTCTATGGTTTTAGGCTCTGGAGTCGACAATATTCAAAAAAATCATTTCGCCCAAAATGAATTTGATTATTTTGCCTTTTAGGATCGCTTCTGATTTTGACAATTTTAGTTTGGATAATCAAGCAGTGGTGAATATCAACAAACGCGTATTCATTGATGTATAATAAACTCATTTGTTCGTTTCGCTTGTACTTCACAGCGAAGATATTCAAAACGAACGCAATTCATCTACATACACTGGGTTGAAGCGCTACTCCTTGCGTGTGATGGCAAATGATAAAAACAGACAGTGGTTGAAAGGGCAATCAAGAGCACTACAATTCAGAATGGCTTTCGAGCGTGTGGTCTGCCGCCCTTTGATGCAAATTCAGTTGACTAGACCAAGTGCATAGCGAAAACCCCATCTTCGACCAATGTGTAACGTGCCAGTGGTGTGTTACTATTAGCAATAATGAGACCCCCGTCTTCAAGCATCAGGGTCGGCACACGCTCGTGACCATCCCGCGAACCAAGAAAACACTTACGTTCACTACGGATAAAACTCCCGCTTTTTCGCTTTTGGTTAACACTCACTTCCTTCCCGCTTCACGGACGGTCTAAAACCTGAAGTCTCCCACTTCCTTACTGGTCTACTCCTACCTTGCTTACTTACCTTACCAATCAGGCTTTGGCCTTGTTGTCCTCTGCTGTCCGAAGAAGTCGCCTCGTAGTGTGCGAAGGGTCTTTAGGTCGCCTTCTACTTGGTCGATCCACCTTGCCCGCTGCGCGCCTCTTCTTCTTGATCCTGTTGGGTCGCTTTCTAGAACCAATTTAACTGGATCGTCGTGCGGCATTCTTAAGACGTGCCCAGCCCACCATAGTCACCCAATTTTTGCAAAGGCGACGATGAATGATTCTCCAGCAGCTGGTGCAGTTCGTGGTTCATTCGCCTCCTCCATCTGTACTCCACCGTAGATGGTACGCAACACCTTCCGTTCGAAAACACCAAGGTTGGTCCTCCACGAGCATAGTCCAGGTTTCGTGGCCGTAGAGGACCACCGGTCTAATCAGCGTCTTGTAGACAGTCAACTTTGTGTGGCGACGAATTTTATTCGACCGGAGTGTCCTCTGGAGTCCAAAGCAGGCACGATTCCCTGCCATAATGCGTCTTTGATTTTCTCTGCTGGTATCATTTTAGACGGTCACCAGTGAGCCCAAATATACGAACTCATCGACCACCTCGATTTTGTCACCGTCAATCTGAACTCGGGGTGGGATACTAACATTGTCTTCCCTAGAACCTCTTTCTTTCATGTATTTTGACTTTGATGCGTTGATGCCAAGTCCAATCCACCTAGCTTCAGCCTTCAGTCTGATGTACGTTTCCACCATCGTCTTAAAGTGCCGCGCCATGATGTCAGTGCCATTGGCGAAGCCAACAAGCTGAATGGACTTTCTGAAGATCGTGCCACTCGTAACTATCCCTGCTCTTCTGATCACACCTTCTAACGCGATGTTGAATAGCAGACATGAAAGTCCATCACCTTGCAGTAATCCCCTTTCGAGATTAAAATGGACTTGAGAGTGTCTCCGATACTCGAACAACGTACATCACTCGATCCATCGTCGCCTTGACCAATCGCGTCACTTTATCTGGAAATCCGTACTCGTGCATAACCTGCCATAGCTGATTTCGATCGATTGTGTCGTATGCGGATTTCAAATCTCTGAACAAATGATGTGAGGGCACGTTGTATTCACGGCATTCCTGAAGAACCAGACGAATCGCGAAAATTTGGTCCGTGGTAGCGTGGGTACCCATGAATCCTGCATGGTATTCCCCCACGAACTGTCTTGCAAATGGTGACAGGCGGCGGCATAGAATTTGGGAGAGTACCTTGTAGGCAGCGCTAAGCAGTGTGATCGCTCGGTAGTTGCAGCAATCCAATTTGTCACCCTTTTTTGTAGATTGGGCATACGACACTCCTACCTTACGCTGATACTTTTATCTTCGCTGTCTTCGGGGCCCCTTCACCTGCCGCTGCCTTGCCGACGCTTCGCCGACGTTTTACATCTTCCGCTGGTCCTGCTTCTCCTCGTTGGCCTGGGGAGGCTGTTCTCCTTGACTCCCTTCTTCTCACTTCGCTTGTGTTTCGGCTGCAGCTTTCAGTGGACTCTTTCACCTGTCCCGTGCGCCCCTCGAGTATAGTGATGGATTCGAGGCTTCAACGGTCCCGTAGAACAGTTAAGCTGCCTGGTTTCGTTGCGCACACAGTTAACGGGGAAAAGGTTGGCGATCGTCGATTCAGACACACAACCGGCGTTTGGTGTGCTCGATCCTACAAACGATGAACAGTACACCGTGAGCTTTACGGTGAAACCGCGTTGTCCTGAATGTTCAACGGTACGTTGCAACTACATCTATTCTTCCTCTCTGTTTAACTCCACTCCGTACTTCGCTTCACTTGAATAGAAAACTTTCTTGCGGTTATCGTCTGCAAAGATCACCAGGCTAATGACTGTGCCTCTTGCTGAATGGCCGTTGAGCCGTCGTATATACCACGAATTCTCCACGCAATGACCCCTCTGGCAGTAGCTAGTGGCATAGTCCTACATTTTATAGGGAAGTGTCTCCTACATTTTATAGGGAAGTGTCTCCTACTGGCTGCGTTCATGGAGATTCTGGGACGTGTTACCTTTTACAAACATGCAAACCTTTCAAAATATACGAAAACTGCACGCGATTAATCTTACCAATCTTGGCCGCGGCACTTACGCTTATCACAAATGGATTGTTATCAAGTTCTCTTCAAGAACCTGTATTACTAAAAGTTGCACAAGCAACAAACGAACCGCTCCTATCAGAATCTGAACACCCAGAAGTCCACAACCGTTGCCAATTTCGACTGAAGTTCCAGATTAATTCACATCATCTTCTGAGTATGTGCGCATTAGGATTGGGCGATCCTCAGAGAAAGATCGATCTTGACACATCGATCTTATATTTGGCTCTAGAATCGATCCACTGATTAAATCGATTTGCTTTGGTGCTATGGAAATTATTTCCATTCAATTCAATTAAATCACCGGCTAGAAATTTTTCTTTGAATAAAATGCGCGCAAAGCAATGAGCAAAGAGAAAATAAACGTCACACTTGCTCACGTCACGTGTGTGTGCCAATTCAGTTCAGTAATACATTTTTTACCATTTTTTTTTTTTTTTTCTTTTTTTCTTTATTAGAGAGATTTTTAGCCTACGGCTAGTTCATCTCTTATATACCATTTTTGTGTAGTTTTGAATCATTAATGATTAATCAATCAAAATGTATCATTCGGTTTCTCCATGTAGACAAAATGTGTCGGCAAGGAGCAATGAGCACGTACCGTAAGATTTGATAAAGAGAAACAAGTTGTTGAGATATTCTTAAAAGAATAACACTGCCTTTTGATGCCAAACTCGGTCTAACGCATTGAAACGCCATTGAAAGGCCAATGAATTCACTTCGGCCTATCGCATGAAGATAAAGATTGATTCGGTCGGAGCGCTTCATTTGTATTTGAGAATATTGGGTGCAAACATTCATATCACGCGTTATTGACTTTGTTCGGTAGCATTTGTACCAGTATCGCATAGTTTACCTGTTAACGCCGAAATCATGGATTTATTTGATGTTTTCTGTTTGATAGGCTCAAAATGGGCGCTTAGGCCGAAGTAGTTCTCTACCCTAATCCAGCTAATTACATAGGGAGCGATGCTGATGTTGTCGTTATGTCCGTTAAATTTACCACACAGTATGAGGTGAGAGTAAATCGTTTTCTGGATGTAACTACACTTAAAAAATTGAACGACTATTTATTTTTAAAGATCGAAAAGATCGTAAGAAAAAATCGATTTTTTCGATCTTTTCGTGGACAAAGAATCGATCCAAAAATCGGATATCAGGATGAAAAAGATCGATCTTGCAAAGATCGTTCCGAGATCGCCCAATCCTAGTGCACATACACATTGGGCCGTTTCGGTAGGGGCGACCCCGGCGTAGTGGTTAGCATCCATACCTCTCACGCCAAAGTCACGAGTTCAAATCTCACCCCCGGACAAGTCACGAATGACCCAAGAGCGTTAAAGTGACTATAATCAAAAAAAAAAAAAAAAAAAACATTGGGCCGTATGAATAAAAAGAGTTTACTTTACTTTCCCGTGCTTTTCTTACGGGAAAAGTAAAGTAAACGCTTTTATTCATACGACCTATTGATAAAATTATTGAAGCTTATGGCTTGATTGGTAGCGATACTATGGAAAAAAAATTGAAGGCGATATTAATAGACTCGCACGAGAAGAACCCGTTATTCGTTTTTTCTATCGAGAATTTGTCCGGCCTTACGTTAAATTCAATGACTTATCCACTTTGAATGGAAATCTTAACTCATCTAGATGCAGACAGAGACAGAATATCGAGTTACTTGAAGATCCTAGTTTTTCACCTTGAATACCTGCAGATACTGTTTCTAATAGCGAATTCGTTATTCAGTTCCAACCTGGATCGGGTATCAAGATCGGGTCTGCTTGTTTTCGGCCAAACGTCACTTTGTTCGTTTGTTTTTAAACATGGCTCAGGTTGAGGTTCGCACTGACAAAAAGTTGGGTTTCGCACTACTGGGATAATAAACGAATTCGCTATGACGAATGTCAGATCATAAACATTGATAATGTTGACGCCTACTATGATCGCTATGATGGATCTATTTTGATTGAGTTAAGCGCTGAACCGGCTGAACCCAATGAACATGCATACCGTTCCGATTCAAATTTCGGACGATTCAAATTTCGGACACTTTCATTTTTAATTAAATATTACACCCAGTTAGAAACAAAGTAATAATGTTAGATGATCGTGGAGGGCACTAGTCAAAAAAATTTAAAATTTACAAGACATGTGGATCATATTCGACCGAGATAATCAACTTTTAAAAGTGTCCGAAATTCGAGTTTAAGTGTCCGAAATTTGAATCGGCACGGTATATCACAATGCAATCCGTGGAAAATGCGACTGTTGAGCGTACATTGGGATGCCATCAATGATTTTTTTTTCCGTGTTGGGTGTATTCATCACTCGCAGTGACCATTACTTTGATCTATTGTGATATTCCCCATTTTTATATTGCTTTATCAGTTATGTCATATCACTATTTTGTGAAGCGACCGACATAGACTGACCAAAAGCATTTTCCCAGCCAGGTATTACATTTCGAATGAAATGTACTACTTTAATGGGATCTGCATTCCAAACATCAAAGGGTTCTGCCAGCCTCTTATCCAGAAAAATATGCCTTTTATTGAAGATTGCTGCACAAGAGCATAGCTGGTGTTCAGAGTCTTCCTTTTCTATACCACAGAATCGACACATATCCTCTTGAAGTTTTCCTATTAGCTTCAAATGATATTTACATGGACAATGTCCTGTTATCAAACCAGTATAGACACTGAGATCTTTCTTTGATAATTCAAGAATTTTGCTAGTCTTTGAAATGTTCGGAATTATGAACCGTTTCGACTGCCTAGCAATGGAAGAGTTGTTCCAATTGGTCTCCACTTTCATTTTTTTCCATTCCTTGATCTCCATTTTAAGAGAACAAGTAGAAACTCCACAGAATGGTTCTGGTCCTATGAATTGCTGAGATGATCCTAGCCTGGCTAACGTATCGGCTTTTTCATTCCCTTCAATTCAACAGTGGCCAGGAATATAAGTTTACTTGGTTTTGACAGGCCAATTTCTGAAGTGACATTGCACATTCCCATACGAGTTTGGAATTGCATGTTGCTGATTTTAAAGCATTTAATGCTGCTTGACTATCAGACATAATGCAGATATTCGAATGTTTATAATTCCTGCGCAAGCATATTACAGAGCATTCAAGAATTGCTTGAATTTCTGCTTGGAACACGGTTGGCCAGTAACCCATGGATATTAAGATATCAATCTCTGGACCAGTTACCCCTGCTCCCACACGGTTGTTCAATCTTGAACCGTCTGTATAAAAAACAGTTGAACCTGGACGGATGTTTGGTCCCACACTTTCCCAAACATTACGATCAAATTTTGCTGCATTGCATAAACGATCGAAATTATATTTTTTTCTCCATCCAGTCTTCATTTTTTAATACAAGAGAATCAATATCAAACATTTTTAAAATGCTAAGGTGTCCTGTAAGATCACCTTCAAGGAAGTACTTAGTTCGTTGAATCCTTAAAGCGCTCCTTTCAGCTTCTAATTGGATAAATTGATACAACGGAGTCAGATAAAGTAGAGCATCTAGTGAAATACTCGGTGTGCTGTTCATTGCACCAGTTATTGAGAGAGTAGCTAGTCTTTGCAGTCTCCCCAGCTTCTTCTGAGCCGATTTTTCATTAGTTTTCAGCCAGCAAACTTTTTACTTATCCAAAGAGCATGTATTGCCTTATTAGCAACCTGCTCTATATGTGAATTTCAGTTAAGTTTACTGTCAAGAATGACTCCCAGATACTTGACTGTTCGTGAAAGTTCTAAAGAGGTTTCTTTCAATTTTAAGTTATTTATAGAAAATTTCCTTTTCCGTGTGAACGGTACAATAGTGGTCTTAGAAGGGTTTATATTCAACCTTTCTTTAGCGCACCACGACGAAACATAATTTAAAGCAGTTTGCATTCTATTTGAAATGATATTATCAAATTTTCCTCGTACTATTATGACTACGTCATCAGCAAAGCCAATTATCTCGAAGCCATTTGCATCTAAGTTTTTGAGAAGTTCGTCAACAATTAAAGACCATAAAAGAGGTGAAAGCACACCTCCTTGAGGACAACCTTTTACAGCTCTAACTGTTATGGATGAGCTTCTAAGATTTGCTGAGATTTCTCTTTTAGAAAGCATCTCATTAATCCACTTAACGATGCTTTTGTCGAGTCTACGCTTCAACATATTGTTTTTCATGGAGTTATAAGATGCATTATCAAATGCTCCTTCAATATCAATGAATGCTGCTAGTGACATTTCTTTTGATTCAAAAGATTTTTCTTGTTTTGTAACAAGCGTGTGAAGAGCTGTTACTGTTGATTTACCAGCTTGATATGCAAACTGATATTTACTCAAAGGAATTATAATCAAGTACGTTGATTTTATATGCTGATCTATTATTTTCTCCATTATTGTTAGCATAATGGATGATAAACTGATCGGCCTGAAGGATTTAGAAGAAGTTTTATCCTTTTTACTAGCCTTCGGAATAAATATAACCTTTACTTGACGCCAAGTTATCGGAATATAACTTAATCTTAAGCTTGCTCTAAACAAGCCTGTTAGAATGGGCGTCAAAGTTTCTTTTCCTTTCTGAAGTAGTACTGGAAACATTCCGTCCCTACCTGGTGATTTGAAAGGAGCAAAAGAATCAATCGCCCATTCGACTCGATTTTCTGTAAAAATTCTATTGGCCAGATTACGAGCGTCTTTCCTGGCAATCTCTAACCCAGTCGATTCATTCATTGGTGTCTGAACTTCCGTCCTGATTTTTCCAGAGCCAGTTTGCGCTGCACGTGTATTTTGGTCTTCATTTATGTTGGTAATTGAACATGTAAAGTGTGTTTTCATCATTATTTCAAATGTTTCTTCCACAGACTTAGTAAAAGTGCCGTCTTCATTTTCAAGAGTTCCTAAGCCATTTGAATGATCTTTTGAAAGGACTTTTTGCAATCTGGCAGCAACTGGAGTATTTTCAATGTTTTCACATGTATGCCTCCAGTCCTTCCTTTTAGATCTTTGGATTTCCTTATTATAACATGTGAGGGCTTCCCTGTATTGATCCCATTGTCTTGTTATTTTCGCCCGGTTAAATAGCTTCCGGGTTTTCTTCCGAAGTTTCTCTAAGGTTTTATTCCACCAAGGTACATCCCTATTCGTAGAGCGTTCCTTTGAAGGACAGCTGTCGTAATAAACTTGTTGGATTAAGCTTGAATGCTGATGAGAATTTTTCTCAAGTTCATTGCATGTCTTTGAACATCATCTCAAGTTATTGACTCCAACTATAAGCTTTGAGTTGTATTGCTCCCAGTTAGTTTTCCTGGGATCTCTTATAGTTTCAATGATTTGTCGGTTAACTTCATAATCAAATATAATTTGCTTATGATCGGACAAAGATACTTCATCCGATACGTGCCAATTCTTGATTTTGTCAGAAATCGTTGGACTACATAGTGTTAAGTCAAGAACTTCTTGCCTAATTGTGTTTATAAAAGTTGCATATATCTATTTCATGTTTTGAGATAAAGTCTAAAAGGCACTCACCTCTGCTGTTGATGTCTGAACTGGACCACACTGTATGATGGGCATTTGCGTCACATCCAACTATGAATGCTTTATGTTGTTTCTTGCAGTAAGACACATCCATCAATGATAGTGAGTACAAGTTTTTGAAAAATGGATAATTTATTATGACTTCTGTATCTGTTTCAGTAACACCACAAGCTGATTCTTTTCTGCAAGAGAACCACTTCGTAGGTAAAAGTGATTTCCAGTATAAGAGCATTATGTATGTTATATGTTTATAATTATTTCATTCCTGAGATGCAACAGAAAACTCTGTAGAATCGGTAAATCTTCAAAATAATTCAACGGCGCTAGGCTGTGCCGCTCCTAAGCTTAGGCAATCCAATGTACTAAGAATTACACTCACACCTCGTCGAAATGGAAAACATCGGAAATACTCAATTCAGTATAGGGGAGAATGTTGCATAACGCACCCCCGGGGTAGAACACACTTTTCCATTTTATATTGAGTTTTACCTGGCATTTTCGATCCAATTTTAGGACTGATCATGCAGCATTTCGAGTTCAGATGCTATGCAAGAAGTGCTGCTTAATAAGACATCAAAACAGCTACGAAAAAGCCATGAAAAAAAACAAATGAAAGTCAGCTGGTGCGTTCTGACCAGGGGGTGCGTTATGTACAATTGTCCCCTACGCCCGTTCTCACAGATGGGGAACGTCTAGAAGCGATTCGGAAGAAAGGAGCAGAGCAAAAAGAGATTGAACAGACAAAAAAAGATTGCACGAAAAGACGCAAAGTATAAAAAATAAGAAGAAAAGAAAGCTAGAATCCAGGAACACGAAGAAGAAGACTAAAACGAAGAAAACAAACCGGAAAACTAAAAATTTATTAATTACAACCATACATATACGATGTGGGACAAAATAATGATTTTTTTTATCAGTGCTTCGAATAAGCATCATTATCATAATTATAATTCAGTTTTATCCATCGATCGTTTACATTTGATATGTTTATCTTAATAATTAAACTTTAAGCTTTACTATTTGGTATAATATATGGAGTCATATGAATTCAAACAAACAATTGAACAAAATAATTGATTTCGATTGACAAACTATAGCCGTAATTAGTACATCTACCCCACTTGATTTATTTTAAGATCGCAATTTTACTAAGTTCACCACCCTATGAAGGGCCAAAAACGGAGGGCAGACCCGTGAGCGGGGACACTTACGCGTGACCCGCAATGATAAAAACCCAACAACGCTATAAAGAACAAGCCAATATTTGAGGGGATGTCCCAATGAGTGGGGAGAAGAGCCCGCCCGCCAATTTGCTCTTAAACATCACATGTACCCTATTTTCACGGATTTACTACATTGCTGTCCCCATCAGGTCACGAACAGCCATATTAGCCATGCTTGTTGGTCCCATTCAACAATGCGAATGAATTTTCCCTGTCATTGTTTTACGATACGAGCAGCAGCCGTGTGTTTGATCTCAGATGCCGATGTCCGATAAATGCGATTATAACTGTTACCGATGGTAATGACTCCCATTTAAATATTGCCACCCATCGCGCGGATTGGTTCAGTTTAACTCAACATGAATGGCATGTTTGTCGTTTGGCTACTGTCATGCAGCATTTGTTTAAAATTGGGTGTAATCAGAGCACACAGAATAACGATTGTAAGTGACCTTCGCAAAACTGAGTTCAATAATGGATTAACGCAGAAATCAACTAAACTCCTAGGAGGAAACCGTAACCCGCCATGGCTACCCGGTCGAAAGTCACAAGGTAGTTACCAGCGATGGCTACATTCTAACCGTTCTCCGAATGCCAAACCCTGGACGACGACCGGCTCTAATAGTTCATGGTTTGCTGTACTCATCTGCCGAATGGTGCATCTACGGAAAACAATCGCTAGCGATGCGGATATTCGACGCCCGTTTCGATGTCTGGCTGCCAAACTGCCGAGGGAATACCTTCTCCCGGAAACACACGAAACTCAACGTTGCAAGTGAAAAATTTTGGGATTTCAGTTGGCACGAGATCGGTGTGTTTGATCTCCCGGCACTAATCAACTACGTACTGAGAGTGTCTGGCTTTACCAAGTTGCACTACATCGGCCATTCTCAAGGGACAACGTCATTTTTTGTCCTAAACTCTATAATGCCTCAGTATGGCGATAAGATCGAGACCGCTCATCTACTTGCGCCCACCTGTTTTATGAATCACACCTATTCGCCTCCGAGCCGAGCATTTATCCCGAGGATGAAGGAAATACGAGTATAATTAACGACTAAATTGAAGCTCAAATATTAACAAGCAACATTTCTCAACAGCTAATATCGCAGATGACGGGCAACTGGGTACTTTTAGCCCATGATGATGACTCCTCTTTTCTCGGAGCCACCAGAGCGGCTCTGACGGACGCAATGCCACCGGAAGTGTTCCTAATTATCATGTACTCCTCCAGTGGGATGCGCTCGTTGCAACTCAACCAATCGGTAATAAGAAGAATCATGGAAACCGTTCCGGCCGGATCATCGCTGAAGCAGTTCGAACACTATGGTCAAATTATTCAGAGCGGAAAATTCCGACAGTACGACTACGGGCCTGCTGGAAACCTCGAGCGATATAATACCACGAGCTCTCCCGAGTACAAGCTGGAAAATATCAGGGCTCCCATTGCTTTGTACTACAGCGATAACGACTGGTTCGTCGATCCGAAGGATGTTGAGTTGTTGAAGACAAAGCTGAAAAATATCTTGCTTGATTATCACGTAACAGTACCGGAGTTCAATCACTTGGATTTCTTGTTCGACAATGCAGCTATCAAGGTATACAATGAGATCATTCGTATTATGACGATGAGCGAGACATAATGGAATGATACCTAGCTTTGCAAACTTACCAGGAATGTTATTGTCGGTCAATTACTCGGAAAAATTACACGTTTAATATATCCTCTAAACTCCCGGAACTTCTCCAGTGTCCGGTAGCCACTGCAATTTTTGGTCCAATATACGAAAGCTTAAATAATTTCCCCGTTCGTTCATCAAAATTGGTTTATTATTCATGGAACTTTAAAGATGTTTGCTAGTCCCAATCATTTAGTCCAACTCAAGCTCAAAAATATCAAAAATGCGCGCTTTTTGCTATTGTAGTTTTTTAAGTTTTTCATTTATGACCACATTTTCTCAGACGTCATTTCGATTGAGCCGTGTCGCGGAACACTTCATCTTACATAAAACGTTTGCTTACAGCTCATCCTTTATGTCAAAAATGGATTCCGTCTCGTGTAAAATTAGTTATTACTAACGATGTAGCCAGAGGACTTTATTGAAACTTCAGGTAAAGATTTCAGCTGAAGATCTTTTGAATAAGTCAACAACCATTGAAAGCTAAATAAGACCTTATTCAGGTAAAAATATGCTTCTTCTGCTAGAAATTGGCTTATGAAACATTTAATCTGCTCAAATTTTTGTTTGGGTAATCAGCTATCTTGTGAAAATATCTCAGAGACGTTATTTAAAATGTTTAAACCGATATTCAGAATAATACTTAATCAACCCGAAGTCGTTAAGGTGGTTCGCTGTGAGATCCTTATTCTCGCTACCACTTCGTAACTTTAAGTGCACAAATATCAGCTTCCACGATACGTACTACAATGAAACTGTTACTCCACGTTTGCTGTGCTGCAGCATACATGTAGCAGCAATTTCAGGTGAAATGGAACTCTAATTTCCGAGTTTTGTGTAGTTGAACATTCGAGGTGATTATGCATTAATAGCCTATGTGGCGGCCATTTGTGAACTCTACAAGGAATCACCTTAAAGAGGTCTAATCTTCCATCAGCTGGAGATCTTTTAAATACTTCCTGATCAACCTTATCAAGAGAAGAACCAGCTAATGGCTGAAAGTCTCTTTAAAAAATAAACCTAACCTAACCTAAACTAACCTCCTGATCAACCTGCCGTCCTGGAAGAACATTTTACACACAAAATTTGAATTTTTGAGCAGTTGCAGATTTTTTTTTTATTTCGTTTATTTATTTAGGCTAAAATCAAGGAGAAAGTACATAATGGTGTATGGTTCATTACCATGTTTTCTACGGATATCGAGTGATTTCGAACTACAAAACGATGATCTTTCATGATTTTCAAGATATTTTAAAAATGATATCGAGGCAAAACGCCTGATTCATGGTGCAATATGCACTACAACATTGAGCAAGACACACGTCAATAATGGACAAAATACACCACAACATTGTAGTAAAATGCACTGCATAATAGAGACAAACCATAACCTACAAGTAGAGAATACAAAGGCATTATGTATTTCAAATGATCATTTCTTTATGTTACATCACAAATAACCCAAGCAACCTAAAGTTCGGATTTTACTTGAGAAACGAACTCAAAAGTTCACATCTGGTTCAAATTCCGTGGAATTTTCTTGCTGATTAACAAGGCACTACACGTACAAACAGAACTTAATGCTCTTTAAAGTACCGCCAATATTTATTGGAACCTTGAAAGTTCAACAGAAGTTTCTTGTTCCCGTTCATTTGAACTGTGAAGTTCACAAAAAGTGAATAAAGAACTTGTTTCGAACCTCTAACACAAAGTTCAATCTTAACTAACCGTTCTTTTAAGCAGCGCGAAAGTTCACAATTAATCTATGTTGAACTTCTTTCAGACTTTAAAGTACACGTAAAGTTCTAGATAAGTTCGAAAGAAGTTCGACTGAACCTTGACTTGAACTTGTAAGCAACTTTAGAAATGTCAATTTCTAGCAGCTTTTTTCGTCACGGATCAATTTATCTTGTTCTGTCCACTTTTTAATTTCCGCAAGCATTGATCTGAAACGACCGAAAGCTCCTTACAGTCTCGAGCGTTCAATGTTTCTACTACGGCGAATGGTATTTCTGTAAGTAAAAATATTTTGTTTATTAATAAATCTCATTGCGGTTTGCGTTCCACTACCATACCTTGAAGATTTTCTGAATAAAACAAGTCTCAAAACAGGTAAATTATTGTCTGCAATTAAGTCAAATTGTTTCGTACTTTTCAAGGTTACTGAAAACTTCTGCGGAAAACAAAACAAGCTGTCAAATGTCAAACGATGCAAGTTCACAATAAGTTCCGTATGAACTTTTAAGCAACTTTAAAGTTCAGATAAGGTTCTACATGAACTATGCAGAGACTTTGAAGTTCTAAAATAGTTTTTACGGAACTTGAAAGTAGATCTGGCTACTCTGAAAACCATGTTTATGAATGAAATCAAAACATCGAGTAAAATCATATGATATTCCACTTCATTCACATAGAGCAGTGGTATATATCTCGGTTTCAAAGAGGAGGACTCGAGTTCGAGACTTGCGGTAATTTATTTAAAAATATGTAATTTAATAATAATAAATTAGAAGAGAACGTGGTAAGAAGGAAAATAATAGATATATTTGTTTTCTATTTTGGTTTGTTGATTGCATTCAAGTTATCTTTTTGGGCTGAATAGCATTCCATCCAACGGTTAAACGTGATCAGGAATTATTTGTAAAACCTCCAGTTAAAAACAAACACAATCTGTTCCCGGGAAAATTCATCTGAGGAAAAGTTATCGTTGTTTTTCTATAAGTGGGCATTTTACCCTAGGGGTGCATTATGGGCTGTAGTTTTACCGTATTTACCTAGCACCAACGACTCTCATATATGGAACATAATCCCCTGTTTGCGACATGCGTACATCTACTGCCATTCCATTTCATATAAATCATCCGAATTAAACGTCTATGTGTGGAGCATCGATTCTTCAGTCTTAAACTTTATGAAGAGTGATTTTTTCTCAGCCGTCCTGTCCCATCCCGTTCAAATGATCCGCATCCAGTGTATTCACAAAATTAACATTTTTACCCATGGTGTGTTTCGCATTTCCATTCCCGACAGAAATCTTGACAGTATTCTTAATTTCAACACCACTATTCAAATTATTTGCTTTCAAGGGCAATGACAAAAGCGATCGAGTTGCTGGCAAAGATCTAAAACGCTCCAAAAAATCACTTAATCGAGTAAACAAACTGTCGATAGCGATCGAAACCGAGAGATACAACTGATGGATGCTGAGCTGAAAGTGAGCTGAACATTTACAGATCTTCATAATAATTCACCTGAAGTCTTGAAAAATATTTAGAGTACTTTATTGATATTGTATCGAATATCTTTCACGAAGGTTCCAGTACTTCCACAAAGTTTATTCTGAGCTTATCTCCAATCCATTGAGCTTATCCGAAGGTTCCTTAGCCTTTACGGAGTCCCCTGAACTTGTGGGAATTTCCAAGTAGTTTACTGAATTTCTGCCTACCTACCTGAACTTGTACAAATATCCTATAAAATGCAATGTTCCCCAAACATCTAAAAACTTCCCTTAACTTTTACAAATTTTCCTCAACTTCCACAAAGTTCCCTGAACATCTTCCAAGCTCCAATTGTTTTATTAGTTTTTAGTTATATCTCTGACAAACTACTGGGAAGTTGCTTAATCTGATAAGAAAATCCCTGAAGTTCCACCAAGTTTGCTGAACTATTCTCTGAGCCTCTACGAAATTTGCCTGAACTTCTACGAACTATGCTGAAGTTCAACAAAGATTGTCAAACTGTCTCTCTGTTCTCTGAACTTTTATAAAAATCTGTTAGTTTTATGAAGTATAGCGAAGTTCCTCAAATTGTTACGTAAATAGCCAAACTTTCACAAAGTTCACTAAACTACAACGAATTTTGCTGCAATTATATGAAGCATGCTGCATTTCTACGTTTCTCGTTGATTATCTGCAAAGCTCCCTGAAGTTCCGCAAAGTTTTTAGAACAGGTATGAAATTTCCTGAACTAAATCATGTCCATTAAATTCAATAAAGTGCCTTCAAATTTAAAGATACCAGAACTTTTATGAGGATCTCCAAATTAAACAATGTTTCTTCAATTTCTTCAATATTCCTCAAATTTGAACAAAGTTCCCACTTTTACGTAGTTTCCAGAATTGTTACAATGTTTCCAAATTTCTACGAAGATTCCAAATTTTCTACGATGTTCCTTGAACTTTTTCAAAGTTCAAGAAGTTTTACGAAGTACCCTGAAGTTAAAGAAAAATCCTTGAATTTCAACGGAGTTCCACGAACATATCTAGAGTTTGCTTAACTTCTACAAAAGTCGAATAAGACTTACAGTTAAGTTTTCTGAACTTTTACAAATTTCACTGAACTACCGGAACGTTCTACAAACATGCGAAAATTTATCTTTAGGGAAGTCTATGAACTTCAGAAAAATTCTACGAGATTCAGGAAAGTCTGTAGATTTTTAAAAAAATCTTCAAAATTCAAGGCAGACTGCAAACTTCAAAAGCATTCTAGAACAATTTATTTGAAAAAAAAATCTGTGCGTATTCTATAGTACAGTGCACAGTTACAAGAAAGTTTTAAAAGCTTCAAACATCAGGAATATCTTGCAAACTTCAAAAAAGGTCAGCTCACTTCTGAAAAACTGCAATGAAATTCTAAGATTTCACGAAAATATTGTGGAATTAAGTAAAGTTCAAACATGAAAGTTCTGTGAACGTCAAGAAAATTTAACAAATTTCAGAAAAAATCAGATAACTTCAGGAAAATTCAGTGAACATCCGGGAGCTTCCGGAATATTCCAAAAACTTCTGAATTTTTTAATTAACTTCTGCAAAGTTTTGGAAAATTCAGAAAACTTTCATTAATTCGAATGAAATTCTGCGAGCTTAAGGAAAGTCCAGCATACTTTTGGAAAGTTCTGAAAACCTGAAAACTTCAGGAAAATACCTGTAAATTCTGATTATTCCAGGAAAATTCTTTAAACTTCAGGAAATCTCTGAAAATACCAGAGAAGTCTGTATATTTCTAACAACTTCGTCAAAATTTAAGGAAGACTGCAAATTTTCAAATTATTCTAGAACAATTTAACTTATTTATTTCCCAGGAAATTCTAAATCACTAGGGAAATGTTGTAGAATTAAGAAAAAGTCAGAGACCTACATGAAAGTTCAGTGAACTTCAAGAAAATTCTACTACTTTCAGAAAAATTCTGGTAACTTCAGGAAAATTCAGCGAACTTCAGGGAACTTCAGGAATATTCCGAAAACGTCTGAAAATTTTAATAAACTGCTGGAAAGTTTTGGAAAATTCGGAAAACTTTTAAGGTGAATCACTGTGACATCCTTATTCTCGGAACCACTTCGAAACTTTAAGAGTATACATATCAGCTTCTACGACACGTGCAACATTCAAATTGCTACTCCACGTTTGCTGCCATGCAGCATACATGAAGTAGCAATTTCAGGTGAAATGGGGCACCGATTTCCGAGATTTGTGTAATTGAAAATTCGAAGTGGAAGTGCATGTATGGCCTACGTGGCGGGCATTTGTGGACTCTACAAGAGATCACCTTAAAGTTCTGTCCAGTTAGAATCCGGAATCACTTATTGTGTTGCAGCGGCACGGAAAGTGACCGCTGCAAGAATTATTTTACGGCGGTTTGTTTACCTAGGCACCCACTTTCTGTGGTATAAATTTCACGGTGTTTCGTGCAGTGAGTCAAAAATTATTCCAGATGGAAGCCGAGAGAAGAGAAAAATTTCTGCACACCCACGTTGATAATCCAACGTGGTCCGCAATAAAAATCGCAAAAATGTTGAAAATCACCAAATCAACCGTGTATGATGTGCGCAAACGTTTCAGGGAGCGAAAAAGCGTGGATCGAGTGCCTCAAGGTAAGCGTCGTAGTGGAACAAATGACCGCAAGCTGAACCAGAAGGTGTTGTGAACTGTCAGAGCAAACCCTGGGCTATTAGATAATGAAATCACACAGAAATATGCTGCTGCTCGCAGTACCGTTCGAAGAATTCGTTTCGTTCTTATCGAGCCAGCAAGCAACCAAACAGAACGTTGAAGCAAAGTTTCGTCACTAAAACTCGAGCTCGGAAATTTTACCAGCAAGTTTTGACGAAGTACCAAGGATGCCTGCTCATCGACGATGAAACCTACGTCAAAATGGATTTAGGACAGCTTCCTGCCCAAAAACTCTACATGGCGACGACACGAGGAGATGTTCCTGCGAAGTTTAAGTTTGCTTTTATGGACAAATTTGCCAAAAAACTGTGATTTGGCAATGGATATGCAGCTGCGGAGCAAAGACCAAAATGTTCGTGTCGAATAAGACGATGGACTCGAAGCTGTACATGGAAGAATGCCTCAAAAACCGCGTACTACCTTTCATTAAAGCCCATAAAGGTCCCGTGAAGTTTTGGCCGGATTTGGCGAGTTGCCACTACAGCCGGGAAGTCATCCAGTAGTACCGCGATAATAACGTAGATTTCATCGATAAAAACAGAAATCCATCCAATTGCCCGCAGTTCCGGCCCATTGAGAGATTTTGGGCAATAATGAAGCGGAAGCTTAAGAAAAGTGGAAAAACGGCTCGAGACGCGATTCAGATGACCAAATGTGGAATAAATGTGCCAAGGAAGTTAACTCTGGAGGTGTGCAGCTTTTGATGGGAGGAATAAAGAAGAAAGTTCGAATTTTCATTAGGAACGAAGATAAATGATTTGTATTGTTATTTTTTCCTAATTACCTAATTTCCAGTGAATTACCTTTGTTGTATGTATTAACTTTATTTGTACGTCAATCCGTTACCGAGATACAGATGATTTTATTATTCCGGATTCTAAATGGACATAGCTTTATTATCTAGAGAGAAAGTCTGTGAGCTTCACGGAAATTTGCGAACCCTTGCGTGAATTTCTGGGAAATTCTTGCGAACTTCAAAAGTATTCTGCTAATTTCAGTGAAGTCGGTGAGCTTCATAATTCATAATTCATAATTTGTTCTACAAAGTTCCCTGAAGTTCTATGAATTTTGCTGCTCTTCTACAAAGTAATCTGTACATCAGGGTTGCTTTCACTCACTTGCTATAAAAAATATTTTTCGGAATTATGCAATCATTAGATGTTATAATGCTATGTTACACTTGTAAGTAACAGGAAGAGGGTGTAAAGTATGTGTTTGACTCATAAAACCTGCCAATTTCGCTTTGAGCGCATCACAATCAGCGATCTTATGATTCGTGAGCGTTCACTCAGAGTGAGCGCTCACGAGTCGTAAAATCACTGATTGTGATGCACTGAAAGCAATATTGACATATTGTATGTGTCAAACATATACTTCATGACCTCTTCTTGTAACTTACAAGTACAAATTAGCACTATAATATTTCATGATTACATAATTCCGAAAAATCAGTGTTCACTCGGCTGTCGACAAAAGCAGGCCACTCTCGATGTGTGCTACGCGATCGTCTGTTTTCTCGGCAGCAACCATTGTGTGGTCCTCCTCATTGTTCTTCATCAGCAGTTCTTTCGGTCGATGCGTCGTCGACTTTGGAAAGCAACCGTTTCGTGATGAGTGTGTGAGTGCTGACCACGTTTTGCGTCCATTGCTGCAATGGACGAGCTCTGACCCTCGTTGGCGTACAACAATTCGCCATACAATGAAACTACTGGAAGCGGCTCCAGCTCTGATGGAGGAGGCTTTTTGGATAGCGGAAGATAAAGTGTTTATTGTGTTGTACCTTTTGACTATAGTTTTAAGATGTATTGTATAGTGACCAAGAATCCTCGGCTCTGTAAAGTTAATTCGGTTGAGCCTAATCAAATAAATTGATAAACAAAAAAAAAATAATTCAGAAAAACATATTTTTATAGCAAGTGAGTGGAAGTAACCCTGCTGTACATCTACACAATTTTCCGTTAAAGCCCACTGCATAAATGTTCTATAACAGTTTATATAACGTTTATATGACTAGATTAGGTTATAAAGAACTTTAATCAACATAATTCTATGAATTTGTGTTGCTTGGGTGGGGCACATTCTAAGTTCATGGGACATTTCCCTCATTAGTAGTGCATATTCTGCTAACTGTTGATTACATATCCAATTTCTTCGATGAACCTTAAATTGCTTTTCATTCCACGGACTCCTTTCTGGCAGAGTCACACCACCAAACATACGCCTCCGATGAACTATTCAGAAGTTTTAACCGAATCAACGGATAAAATCGACTCCAGGCTCAGAGTCTACCATTTCTCGGGTTCGAATGAGCACTCAAATGTTTTCAGTTCTTCACGGTACAACATGTGTGTAAAGTACACGAATGTTTTGCACGCACTTGTTCTCCACTTGCTATGTTCGCATATGAACAAGCCCATTTGTACTCAAGTACAATGTTCAAATTTACACATGTACAAACTCATGCGCTTGGGAGACGGCTTGCATAAAGGACGGACGTATTAGTTCCGTTAGGGTAAACACTCCTATAGTTGCGGTACGTTAGGAGCGTTAGGTTCCTATAGTTGTGTATTGAGTCTCCATGCACAACTATAGGAACCTAACGCTTCTAGTGTACCGCAACAATAGGAGCGTCTCCCCTACCACATAACATATCAAGAGCCACATGTGAAAATGGCATACAAGCTTTTTGTAAACAAACCATTGTAAGCCCTTTTCTCGCCAACCGAGGGTCGTCCACGCAAACCAACAACATCATCGGGAAGGGGAAAGCTTCCCCTACCCGCGAATGTTAATGGTTTGCGTTGATGTCATATGGGTGGCGAGAAAAGGGCATAAGAAGATTTGTTTACAAAAAGCTTGTATGCCCTTTTCACATGTTGTTCTTGATATGTGAAATTTCTTTCAAAATAGCTGAGACTCAAAGTTTACCTATTTTTTGGTTTGCCTCAGTGGTATAACTGGCATAGTTGGACATCGATATGTCAAAATAAAATTTTCGTGATATTGACACTGAGCGTTCATAACGACCAATGTCGAAAACATAAATAATGGCTTCTTTCGTAAATTTCTCGTTTGTCAAAATCAATCCATGTAAGCCACCAATTTTATCGGATTGGAGGACTCTTTCTCTACACAAATCATTGTGGTGGTTTACTTGAGTGAGTTTTCATTATCAAGAAATTCACGCAAAAAGTAATTGTTTACGTATGCGACATTGACCCTTACGAAAGAAATGCAAACAATATATTATATGGTTGTATGCTCAGTAAGCATTGACGTTGATGGCGGCTCTGCAACCCTTTACTCATGGTAAAATTCCATAAGCATCTGACAATCTGTGCATGGAATCTAACGGACTTTGTCACTATGGTACCAGCCAGCCGCCGTCTTTTCACGCAAAGATTGACAGAATATTATGGGATTTTCATAGGAGTGAAAGGATAAGGAAATGTTCACCATGTTTCACGTACAGACTGATGTTTGCTACGCCGGTGGTTAGCATCCATACCTCTCACGCCAAAGTCACGAGTTCAAATCTCACCCGGACAAGTCACGAATGACCCATGAACGTTAAAGTCACTATAATAATAATAATTAAAAAAACACGGAGAAAAAATACCACCCAAAATTTGAGCTACTTAATATATAGAGTTCAGCACTTGCACTTGCACTCTTTATTGTTGTCAAAAAAGGAACAAGAGTTTCGACCCAACGATATAGTTCAGCCCAATAAGTTACTTTTGAGTAAATTTCAATTGTAAGTATTTTTGCTGGTGTTAAACTACTATATGTGATTCACTCAAATTTGGATTATTGGGCTGAACCTCGGAGTGGAGGGAGAAGCACTTAATTTTGGATAGTTTTTCATCGCCATGAAGATAATACACAATGCGATGTAAACAATTGAGGCCCAGATAATTTGTCGTCTCTTTTGTTCCTCCGCTGTTTAAATGCTTGACGGAGTTTTACGTGTGGGCATTCTATTTTCGTCTAGCTCGACAGGAGGATTTCCAAAGGATTTATTAACTCATGACATTTCTGTTTGATTGGTTAGAGGACAACTGAGAAATAGCGATGGGAAAATGGTTCCACCCCCGCGCTATTCGGAGGATGATTACTTGACAATTTCAATACCTGCCGGTAATCAACCAGTTTACTATAGTTACTATAACAAAAACAAAATGCGGGTACACCTATAAGAATTTAAATTAAAAAACCTTCAAATTGACGTTCTAAGATCACGAACAGCTTATTTGGTAATCTCTTCTAAAAGATGAAATTTTTAAAAATCTTGAAAATCAAGGGTTGTAGCCGAGAGGAATATAGACACATCAGAGCAAAATCGAATAAGGCGTTGGTTCAGAATGCCAAAATAAGCGAAATTTACACTACTTTTTCGAACTGTGTATGTTTAATATAATGCACATAAATGAAGTGGCACATATCATCTAGGTTTACATTATAAATCGTGTAAAGTTCTGAGACATTCCATGAAATTTTGCAATTGTTGTAAACAAGAGCCCATATTTGTTAACGATATTGCTTACAAGTTGCTTGTTTGCGTGAAATGAAACACAAGTTTACGTGAATGAATGTTTACATCACAATTAAAATTCAGATTTTTTTGCTCTGTAGAAAGTAGAAACCGATTAAGGACAACTTTGAGGAAGGCACGAATCGGGTTGATCACGGGTTTTCGGGTTTTCACACTGCCGTACTATAACGGAACTAATAACTCTATACTTTCTTCTCCTCATCTATCGTATAAAAATTACCACTTTAGTCTGTTATTTGAAATTAGCATCTTAAACTATGTAAATCGCTCACTTCACGCAGAAGTGGGCAGTTCGCGAAAATGATAATATTCAAATCAATCGTTAAATGCGTGAACGATGGTTCAGAATGAAGTGCTACGTCCTTTTGTCTGTGGTAATTATGTGAGAATTTCAGAAGGAGAACACGAGAATAGCAGAGTGAAGAGATTTTTCCAGAAAAAAATCCCCCAATGTTCGGCAGAGTTTGTCTAGACATGGGAATTTTTCGAGATTCCAACCATGATAATGATTAATGTGCAACAATGACAAAAAACCGTACTGAACGTGAAACTGCAATTGTTTTATGAAATTCAATATCCTATAATATGGATCATATTAGAAATTTCTGCAACGGTGCGAGTAGGTTAAAATAAATCAATTGTCTTATACTTCGATAATTTAAAGGATTAAGTCAATTTAAACATTCCAAATCTTGGAATGAAACAAATTTTTGAAACGTTAGAACATTGCAAATTTTTAAGATCTCAGTCAATCCCAACCGAGATCTCTGAAATTTTCTGAAGCGTAAAATCTCTGATTCTTCTATTCTCTGGAAACTCCAACACCACCGTTGGTTCCAGCTCATGTGTTGATGGGTTCAATGTACAGGGCCCAGACTAGAAATTTTACTTTAACTAAAGCTCCCCGCACGACAAAAGAATCTACGTGCTCCATTTCCCACGTCCGAAATTTGTTTATGAAAAACAGATTATGTGGAAAGCTTTTTCCGCAGCTTATAAAATAAGAGCAAACCAAAACAGATCATCGCTACAACTGTTTCCCACCGTTGCATTGCGTCATCGTCTGCAAATTGTGACCTCTTTTGGTGTCGTGGCATATAGAATTTCCGTATTAATTTCTATCGTGTAGCGTGCAACGATGTCACGCCAATATTGCATCTCTTCCATATCAAGGATTTATCGTGCAGAAACATGATGCACGTTGTTGTTACTACTTCCTTATCAGAAAAAAAATGGGAAGAAAATGTAAACAATATGTCTTCTACCGCGTCTGTCTTCCCGAGCAGCTGCACAGATTAAATCGAGCTTGAAAACTGTCGCCGGCGTGGATTGCATACCTACAAGCCACAATCTCGCGTCCACGTGGAATGTGGGACAGGGCAGGAAGGGTTGACTGAGCTGCAAGTTTTGCATTTTTATTGCATTTTCGCTGTTGCATACTTTCGCGGAAATCTTCTCGGCATATCTGTTGTTCGATGGATGGCAACGAACGGAGAACAGTTCTGCAGACTGTGGTCGTCGCTGAACAGCAATGTTGGTGATAGAGGGTTTTTATTGTACGACAGGGGATTATCAGCTCGTTATGCTGTCGTCGAAAGGGAATGTTTATCAATCTACTTGATAGTTGGTGAAAGTAGTTCTGAAGTTGTTGTAGTTGTAGGATGTCTGCACTCAATTAAAGGCACTTCCGAAATCGATTGAGGAAGTTTTGTGTGAGTGTGAGATAATCTATGCAAAGATGTCATGATTTTGGTTGGCTGTCTATAATTTATTTGTCGTCAATCAGTGTAGACCGTTTTACAATAGTGCTGTTGCCTTACATGCTATTTTAAAACATACGTTTTATTTGAAATTGTCAGCAAATGTAGACTGCATATACAAATATCTAAAAAATAAAAATTGTTTTAAACTTAACGAGATGAAATCCTAGCAGTTAGTGTTCTCCTTACTGTATCTTTAGACATCGTTAGATCTATATGCTCACAATAATTATTATACACTCTCATCATTCTATTAATTGGTCCATTTTTACCATAATTCGTTCTGTGAGGTGACAGTTGAAATACATTTCGAGTTCTTAACAAGCGTGATGGTACGTAAAAATTTAATCTTGCTAATATTTTTTCTGAATTTACGCGTTGTGAGATAATATCATTGACAAAGGAAATCATGGAAATTTCTCTTCGTTTCTTAAGTGTTTCAATGTTTATCAACATGCAACGGGACTCATAAGAAGGAAGGGGAAAAGAGGTCCAGCCTAGTTTCCTAAGAGCAAATAACAAAAACTGTTTTTGAACTGATTCCATACGATTTATATAAGTTTCATGGTATGGAGCCCAAACCACACTGCAGTATTCGAGAATTGATCTCACGTAAGCTATATAAAGTGTTTTGATGGTATATGGGTCTTTAAAATGATAACTAAATCTTTTTATGAATCCCAACATATTATTTGCTTTGTAAATTGTGGTATTCACATGATCTACAAATGTCAACTTCGAGTCAAGAATTACTCCTAAGTCCCTAATTTTATCGCACCTTACAACCAGCTGGTTTCCTAGAGTACATGTAAAATCTAGAGTAGTGTTTTTTCTGGAATATGATATAATATTGCATTTTTTAACATTAATATCCAGCAGACTTTTAACGCACCAGTTGTAGAAAACATCAATTTCATTTTTAAAATGTAGCAAATCAGAATTGTCAAAGATTTCCATGTACAGTTTCATATCGTCAGCATATATGAGCACATTTAAACGATTTAACACAAACTTCACGTCATCCACAAATAAAATAAATAATAAAGGACCTAAATGAGATCCCTGTGGAACTCCCGAGGTAACATTAACTGGCGAAGATATTTTTCCTTTAAAGCGGACCATCTGTGTTCTTTCTGTCAAGTATGATCCAATCCATTTTAAAAGTGTACTTGTCATACCTAAACGTTTTAATTTAAAAAGAAGTAAGGGAATGTCTACTCTGTCAAAAGCCTTACTAAAGTCAGTGTATAAGGTTTCAACGGTATTACCTCTATCCATTGCTTCAATAGAAAAGTTTACAAATTCCAACAGATTAGTAGACGTTGACCGACCTTTAAAAAAACCATGTTGATTATTTGAAATGCGATGCTTAACCTGGTTAAATATTTTCTGGTTAACAATTGCTTCAAACATTTTAGGAATGCATGACATAATTGCAATACCTCTATAGTTTTTAATATCTGACCGTTTGCCAGATTTAAATATTGGAACTAAAAATGATTTCTTCCAAATTTTTGGAAAATCACCTGTTTTGAGAGATAAATTGTAAAGCCAAAACAATGGTTTAACAAAACTTGTTGCTATTTTTTTCAACAAAAATGGAGGTATTTCATCAGGACCAGGTCCTTTGCCAGCATCGAGACTTTCAAAAGTCATAAAAATTTCTTTAACAGTGATATTTTTAACTGATACGTCATTTTCCCCTTCATGTAGGTAAGAAAAATAGTTCAAATCGAGAGCATTACTGGATTTCTTATATGTGTTTTGGAAAAAACGAGCAAATAGGTTACAAATATCCTCACTATCAGTGCTATCACACTCTTCAAACTGCATGCGTGATGGGAATGTACATGACTTCATTTTTTCGTTCGCGAAGTTAAAGAACGTTTTGGGATCTGATTTTATATTGTTCTCTACTCTTGAATTGTAATTCTCATATGCTGACGATATTTCTGCCTCAAGTGCTCCGCAAATTTCAACGTATTTTTCTAAATTTTGTGACGTTTTAAACTTTTTATACGCCTTGTGTGCTTTTTGCTTCCTGTTTTTAATATTTCTGATTTCTTGTGTATACCACACAGGATATTTGGTGCTGTTCACTATTCTCTTTTGTCTTTTAGGAACGAATTCTTCAATAATATTGTATAAGTTAGTATAAAATATGTCAACAGCCTTGTCCATGTTGTTTTCATCTTTTAAAAGGTTTTGCCAACTTATGTTATTCAGTCTGTTCTTAAATTCAGGAACATTTGCATTTTTAAAATCATAAACTAATTCAAAATCAACAACGCTTGGGCGTGACCGATGCGAGTCTGTGAACACTGAGTATTCAATAGCCGTATGAAATTTTTCATTCTTCCATAATGGAACTGCTGCTTCTACAATACAAAAATCTATAATGCACTATACAAAAAGGTTTAGGTAAGAAAACGGAACGTTTGATATTCTTTCCTTTTGACGTAGGGCTACGTCTGTGATTTCCATACGGGGGTACACTTTGTGGAAACCGATAATGGAATATGTAACAAAATTATGAAAGATTTGAACGTTAATAACTCAGCTGTTCCTGGACCAATTTCAATAATTTTAGCACCAATCGATCAGAAATACTCCTTCGCATCTGTTTAATTTAAGACTTTATCATTTTCAAAATGTCTTTTTGTTTGTCAAATGTTTTTTTTTTAATTTGTGGCTTTTTTGCTGTATTTAATGTTTTGAGATGTTTCCATATTGCTCAAATAAACAACATACTGAAGGATAACTAAAATGCATATTTGAATGGGCAACATAGTCACAACTCAACATGTGCCTTAGATGCTACTTAATTTTAGGCTTTTTTGAAAAGTAGCAAAGGCATATCTACCTATTGTGACTATGGCATGACCAAACATTCCCTGGTAATTAGTTCAGTAGCATGAGACCCCTGAACTGTGTTGCAGGGCCGGAATGTTACTCGGTATTCGGACTACGCGGACAAAGTATGAAAACACAGGAATATTCACATTTTCTAAAACCATTTATTTGCGCTTTTCTGTGGCGTGTGGGTGTGGGCTTTCACATATTTGTGTGGCGTGTAAGCGGGAAGCTATTACGGTACTCCCTGTTGCAGTAGAATCTACATCGACGTTGCGACGCTGGCGTTGGCATACACGACTGCTCCTGCACTACCATGTGGCCGGAAACTTGCAGCGCGAGCTGAAAACAATGTTGTTGCTGCTTTGGGAGAATGGCGGTTCTGGGGGCAAAACATCAGCCACATACGGCTCAGCAGGCGTTGCTGGCAAGCGTCATTGACAACATCGGCTGACCGTGGCAAGGCCACCTTGGTCGAGCCGAGACGGGACCCTCCTTGGCAAATAAGGCCACCGGTCTGAGGGAATCGTCCCTGACGGACGATCGAGGATCATTTACTATTAGCCGTATGAGACCGTTTTATTTACGATACGAGGTACGAGGGCCCAAACCCCACAGGGGGGGTTGTATTCTATTTGCACTGCATGTTACACTCAACTGGTCTGCATGGACGCCTGATTACTTCTCAATTTTTAGTTTAAGGCTACGATTTTCCTCCCTTTAGTATCGTTCGAGTATTTTAGCAGCGTTACTAACCCTCTCGCTACTGTGTGTGCCTTCTGCACTGAAAATATATTTTCGTTAATTTATTCACACTCATTTCGTAAAAACTGATTTCGTTGATAAAACAAATTTTTCGTTAATAAAGCAACATTCGTCACTAGGCTCAATTCAACATTACGCATGATTCGTACAATACAAGAACGGTAATTCGTACGGACGTATGCAATGCATACGAAAATAATTCGTGCAACAATTTGTGCACCTACGAAAAATATTCGTGCATACAAGCTATTGCACACGCGACATTCGTGAATATTACGAAACTATTCTTTGATGTACGAACTGGATTCGTTTGTGGTACAATATGAGAATGAACTTGTTATTATTTGTGAGTGAGATTTTTAATATAGTTAAGAAAAGCGAATGTTTATAAATTTGTAAGAGGCCATCATGTCGAAACAAAACGTTTACGTGATTTCCAACTACTATATGGAGTTCAATTGCCCCTGCGAAGATGCGATGGATTTTGACATGAAATGATGGCGCATTTGAAGAAGGTTCGGGTATTTTGAAGGCTACCGGCTACATCATTCTCGTAGGATGGGAAAAATTATCAAATTCCTGGAACGTGCCATCGGCCAAGAAGCAAGGTTTTCGGCAATACTGGTAAAGCTCAAACCATCTTTGATTTGAATTATCTTCCTAGTTGAAAATGCACTCAATGAAAATGATGAAGATATTCAATAAAGTTTTATTGATTTCCTAAATAGACAATTTTATTTACCCACGAATGTTTCGTGTGCCTTCGCGTTCTATTTCGTACAATGTACATGTTTTGTTATGGGTCTACGAATGTTTCGTACTATTTGAAATACATGAGCTATTACACACGAATTATTCATATATATATTATGAAACATTCGTAACGAATGAGATAACCCTTCGTAAAATACACGAATGTTACTAATCAAACGATTTTATGAATTTAAACGAAACAAGCTTCGTAAAAAGTACGAATCTATTTCGTAGCAGATAACAACGTATGTATTCATGAAACAAACGAACAATTTCGCTATATAAACTAAATTTAATTTTCAGTGTGGGTTTGTTCTTAAAATAAGTGAATTTTTCAAACAACAACAACTCATACAGACGAAATTCCACGGATTGTAACCAGCTAGTTACATTTTATCTTTTATTTTTTCACGAATTTCAAAATGATTTTTTGCGGAATGAAACTCCCTACTATTTGTCGTCATTTTTTATCAAAATCTCATAAATAAAAAATTTCGAATGCTAACGATTTAAATAGCCGAGCCAGTGTTTTCCTTAGTTTGTTTTCCGTCGATCTTCTTTTCCGTACCAATGCTACCGACATCAGGGAGGCTGCTCCCATACCCCTACCTATCGACCCATCAACTCATGTACCGGGGATCAACGGCTTTACTTGACTTCCGAAGGAAGGCGTGATCAGAGATTTGATGCCTCAGAAAATCTCGACTGCGCGCCCAGGCCCTTTGGAGTGTGAAGCAGTCACGCTTACCACTACACCACCGGTGCCACTAGGGACTTTTTATATACAGGGTGACTGGTAATTATAATTCGAGTTACACTCGAAAGGTGGTGAAAGTAGACCACATTTGCAGCAAAAAATTGTATGGCAAGGTATGTCGAAAAATCATTCCTTACCGAGTTATTGATCTATTTATTTTACATTGTCGAGCAACACTATCACCACTCTATTGAATTGGCGTCACAGGCTTACTTTTAGATGTATTTGATCAGGTTCTAACCGTTTAATGTTACATTTAAATGTAACGGTCGTGCAACATTTTTGATAGCTTATAAATGCCCGAGCAAAATGAGACACTTTGTTTACTAATTTATTTAATAAGGCTCAACCGAATTACCTGCAGAGAGCCGAGGATTCTTGTTCACTATACAATACATCTTAAAACTATAGTCAAAAGGTACAACACAATAATAAAATTATATTCCGCTATCCAATAAGCCTCCTACACCAGAACGGGAGCCGCTTCCAGTAGTTTCATTGTATGACAGCATCGCCAACGGGGGTCAAAACGCTTCCATTTCAGCTATGGACGCAAAACGTGGTCAGCACTCACACATTGATCACGAAACGGTTGCTTTACAAAGTCGACGGCGCATCAACTGAAAGAACTGCTGATGAAGAACAATGAGAAGGACCACACAATGCTCAGTGGGCAAAAATTGACTAAACCGCGACTTAATTGAATATCTCGGTTGCCAAACGGTTTCAGTCAACATGTTGTACAGACTTATCTAGGTCCATCCGGGCCTATAATAAAACGGTATTCATTCCTTGTCTTCTTCGTCACTGTAAATATCAGAATCACACAAACTCGTGCTGTCATATTCCATGTCGTCGCAATCTTGCTCGCCATTCATTTCCGGTTCATCTTCTACACCGCTATCCTTATAATATTGTGCCACTTCCTCCATGTATTTCACATCCTTACTACCAATTGCTACTTTCGAACCTTCATTGTGGATAGCTTCGGACCGAACCATGCATATGCCGGTGCCATCTTATCTGATAAATTTGCCTCGGCAGACATTTTTCTAGCAAGGTTTGGCCTGCAAAATTTATGGCGCTTGTGCTTTCTCTCTCCAGCCTGCTCATCCACAAAATTCATAGTGTATGGTTGAAAAATAATAAATTACTGGTTTGATTTTTATAGCTTAGGTAGTTTACCTTACCAATTGATGATTGAACGGGAACTCCTCCAAAATACTTTTTTTTCAATCGTTCGTACAGCAACTTCACCTTTCCAGCATTCAGCTTCCGTGACGAAAGCGCCAAATAGCTGATCAGTCTCAAATTGTGCATCATATTCTTACTAACATTCAAAATATCGGCAAATATGTCAGGCTCTGAAAGCAAACGGCGGGCAAGGTTGCCGTTATTGGAACTACCACTTCCTCCTGATTTCGGACGGTTAACCTGTATTTTGAAATGTTGTTCAAGGCAGTCTGCAATTCGTCTGGCTTCCAACTTCACTTCAGGGTGAGTGAGTGCAGAATGTCCTGGTACTGATTTTTTGGCTGCTGAGCGGATGGCCCATTCAACGGAATTCAAACGGGCATCGAAGAAAGAAGGTTCAATTTTGCCGCTCGTAGTGTCCAAGCACACTGGACATGCTTGCGCTGTGATGTGAAGCTCAATATTCTTAACCGTAACCACAACGGGTTGATCCTTGATTTGATCTATCTCGTAAAAAAATGTATCGAACATTTTCCGGGTTATGACATCCGTTTCTTTTGTCTTTTGTCCAGCATAGAGAGCGGGGTGGCAGAAATAATCCGATTGTGGATTTGGATTCTCATAAATCGGTTCACCTGTTTTCTTGAACAGTTGCAATAGCATATAATTTTCTGAAACTAGCGAATCGTCGTTACCAAGAGTGTTGGATTGATTGTAGTGGCTAAATCCAGTCGCTGAGTCAGGGCCACCGGCAATCCTCACTACACAATCAATCGGTCCGTTTTTGTAGTCGGTACAGAGTTCGAATATCTTGGATCTTACGTCATCCAGTTCGAGGACCCGTTCGACATCGTTCTTTATTAAATCCCGAACGGAAACGGAGGTCGGCAGATAACCGTCTGCCCAATTCGGTGAAGAAAATGGTGGAATGATAGAATTGCGATATGAAATCATATCCGCCCAAGATATCAGATGCTTCATGCCAAATTCGTGTTTCATAAATTTGATGATACCTTGAATAAATTCATATAAATAGCTCTGTTAAATTTTATTGACGTTTTATAGTATAAGCACAGACAAACAGACATAACTCTTAGAAGAAAATCCTTCAAAAAATATCGTCAAACGTATTTTGCATGCGCACTAGCACCATCTACCATCCACATTCCCAAGCAATGTTTTGCAACCGGAGCATCCCTCGTGCATGCATTTTTTTCACTAGTTGCTTTTCCTTCGTTCTGTCAACGCGTCAGCTGTGTTGGATAAAAACAAAACAGATGGAAGTCAGTGCTGTCGGTTCTACAAAATTTTCCGAAGATCTATAGAATTGATTGAATTGTGTAGAAATACGGATCCGTAGGAAAAATTCTCAGAAGCTAAGACTTTTTTTTTAGGGATTTGTTTTTTTGCTTAGTGTGCTTTTTCTTTTGCTGGAAACAAGTTTTTAAACAAGGTAATGCATCACTTATTAGTGCCCTTTCTACCACCGCTCATCACTTCAATGTGTACACAGAAGAAAAAAATAATATGTATCAATCAATGCTATTCATGGTGAAGTATTGAACATCAATAACTGGTAAAAATTGATAGAATATTACAGTCATCAACATGATTTGTTCTCAAATTCTGTGTACATCGTACAACGTAATATAAGGAACGGAATGACTAATGTGCAGCAGTTTTGATGTAATATTCAACAACTTTTTTTTTCTGTATTCGTCAGATGTGGTATCATTTATCATTTTCAAGAGCTGACATTTACTAACTAGACGTGAAAAAGAACTGGCAGCACTGATAAGTTCGAAATGTGGTGGCTTGTTCAATGCTTCAGTGGCGCCACCATGACAAATGCAAGCACATTCCCAACTAAAAGATTATTTGCGATGAATGTGATTGTGAGTGTTATGTCTGTTTGTCTGTGGTATAAGTGTTAAATTGAATAAAAAAACTGATTTTAATACCTTGATACTTTGATTTGCTCAATCCAAGTCTGGTTTTCACTATCAAAGACGATTCGGGAGATGTTTTAATCTTCTGGTACACCTCTGACGTATTCAACGTATTCTTCGCCAAGGACTCACCACCATTTCTCTACAATTTCAAAATCTTCGTGACTGCTGGGCTTTCGAGTTTGCGTGCAGCAGCTTGTGCTGCTTTTAGCAGCTTATCACGGGCTAGCCATTGACAAATTTTAGCTTTGGATTGTTACGTAAGATCATTGAACTGGAGTCGTTTTCGTCCTACTTTTCGATATAGTGTGCTTTCAGAAACCGCTGAGGAAGAGTTGTAGTCGGACGTACTTAAACGGCTGTCGCACATGAAGGATGGTGATGGTGTTCCAGAATTATCGAAAGGAGAAGCTGTGATCCTGATTGTTCCAGCTTTAAATCAAAATCACAACAAGTTATTCTGATGATTTTTTGACGTAGACTACGTCTTACGTCTTACGCCTGCGGCTGAAAATCTCGATAATAAAAAAAAAAGTCTTACGGGAAGGTACTGGGGGTAAATCGAAAATCTAAAGTTGCGACCGTCACGAAAAGATGTAAGGTTTTGAACACTTATAACTTTGTCATTTATAGATAAAATTTTAAATCCAAATACACCAATCGATAGGAAATAACTCTTGTAGGCTGTAACAAAAAACGCTTTTTCAATTTTTCATAAAAAAAAACTGTTTCAAAAATGTACAAATAAAAAGTGATGATTTTATACCTGTTTTCATGAAATAAACGTTCTCCCCAAACCCAGTCGTGATAATCGAGTACCATTTGGTTGCACATCATGCTGCTTGAATCTGAAAATTTATAAAACAGGGCTGCTAATGTGCCTCAACTCATTTTCGTTTCGGACGGCGGGTAAGCAGGTAGCAGCAGTAGCAGTATCAGCAGTAGCAGTATCAGCAGTAGGAAGGCGAGTTTTGAACCTCGAACTTTGCACGTCGTTCCCGTCGAGTTCACTGGCTGCTGGTAGCGGCGTCGCCTCGATGGCGCAAGCGCTTCTTGCCTGAATGATAACTACAAATCTCGATTACTTTTTTCGAAAGGACATATCAGCTTTTGTAAACAACGCATTTTATCGACGGTTCGAGGAAATTATCCCCTACCTAATATAGTGGTGTTAGTATGTAGGGTGAGCTACCAGTTACGCCAAATCGACGATCAAATGCGTTGTTTACAAAAGCTGATACGTCCCTTCGAAAAAGTAATTGAGAAATACTTCTTGGGCTGTGTACCAATTGCCTAGTTAAATTTAACTCGTGGTTAAACGTGACATTTCAAAAGTTATTTTCAATGTTCGAAAATGCCGGAAATGTGCATATCGAAGCATAAAGTAAATTTGTAACGGATGACACGCTTAACTTTTTTCGTATTTCCCCACCACCTACGCAGGATCGCGATAAGGAACCTCTAACTATAGATCGTACACTCGCATGTATAGGCCATTAAAAGTTGTACTTTCGTGTAGTGCTGCGCGCTGTCAACGATATCAATTGACGTAAGATATTGATCTAGCACTGAATTCCACTTCCGAGTAAGCATCATATTTGGCTTTGTATATTTATGGCTTATTTATATATACATTACTATCTATCTTATTTATATATGCACTACTATCTATAACTAAGAAAAGCTACAATCTTACTTTTATCTCATTAAATCATCTATTTTGAACATCCGTTGCATTGTTTTAAAATTACTGGTGAGTTTTTTAAAGATCGGCATATAAGAAAAATGCGGCAGAACTTTGAATATCAGTGGCCCCTTTACGGTGTCAATGTCATTTGCGCACTGGCATTGAGGCGAATGACGTTGATATTCTAACTGTGTGAACTGATACTGACATCAGTTCAGCATTTTGCAGGTATTGACATTCTGCAGCACTGCTCTCGCGGCCTTCTTGAAAATCAGCTTGATGTTATTATTATTTTACGGGGCATAAAATATTTGATGAAAAAGGGATCCAATAGGTAAATTTTGACTTTATATCCTCCACAGTAACACTCAAAATAATTTATGTGAAGTCATAAAAAATGCAATATACTGTATATTTATACAGTAAACTCTCCATATATCGATATTGAAGGGAACATCGAAATAAGGAGAGATCAAGATATGGAACAACATTAGCCTACTAGACTGTTCGAAGGGACCGAGATAACAATCGACACATAGAAAAAATTGTAACATCTCGATATAGAACATCGAGATATGGAGAGTTGACTGTATGATATTTTATGTCCACGCAAACTACACTTTCATACTTCTTCCTGTAACGTGACATGAGGCAACATTGTTGCGTGGGACAGCTCGAAAATTTCATTCTTTTGGCTTACACAGACCATTTGGGTGTAGTCTTAAATGCACTCAGCATGATGTGGACAAAAATTTCAAAAGACATGCGTCTTACAGAAAACTCCACTGGGTGAATTGCGAAAGCGACAAGTTTGAATAATGGAAACTGCTCTCACTGAATAAGATTACGGAAAGACCATTTGTCAAAATAGCAATTTGTTTGCTTTTTGCGTCAATTTTTGGGTGGGTGATGCTTATAAAAGAATTACTTTTCATGTCATACTTAACGGCCACGTAACCTAATAAGTGGTCGACTTTTTCCATATGATAAAATCGAAATACCTATAAGCCAAAAACCGAAAATCCAAACTAAGACATCTTCCCTAATTAATTACCAAAGTGCCCCTCTCTTTAGTCACTGTCCTCTGCATCTTGAAGGGAATTAATTAGTCGGGTAACACATGCAACAATTAAGCTTCGTATTGTTTTCGGGTATCGTTGAAAGACGACGACGAAACGACGATGGGACATGCCTGAAGCAAACACACACACCCAAACCATTGTTCGTTCAGTTTAGCGCAGGTCACACTATAACCAATCATTAATTATGCTCAAAATGTACATGCTAAATTTCCACGGTCTGCTCGAGACCGAGGAAGCAGAAGAAGTTTGGCCATATGTAGCGTGCAAATATGGTTTCATCACCTACAATTTTGTGTGTTATGCTTGGTCATGGAGACGCTTGGTATTTCACACCCATTGAGGCAGCTAATTGAAACCATACACCTCACTTTTCGAAACATAAATACTAAACAGCAATTTTCATAACAGCATAGGACAATGACATCAAGTTTGGGATGTGATATCGTGTGACGTAAATAGTGATGATGTTGATGATAGGTACAGAAAATCGTAGCCCACATTCAACGGAATGATTTATCGTTTTAATTCGATGCTTGCTAGGGCGTTTTAATATCGATCAAATTGTATAAAGTTGCGAAAATCATCCCTTAAAGCCATGCAATTGTGAAACACTAACATGTGATGACTTCTTGACAATAGAGCGATGATCACTAGTTCATTACGTATTCCGAGCTCGTTGGCCTGAAACGAAGGCCACCATTCCTTCTTCTGCACTGTTTCTCTCAATCTATATGGGCTTTTAATTAGATGATGCCTTTAGTTGTGGCAAGGCGTGAATCCGAACAAAACAGGAAAACCCCTGCTACCCTAGTCCTGTGACAAAAACGGTTGTGTGGTCCTGGCTGGTTATAGCTTAGTCACAGACAAAAAGACAAAACTTTAAACGAATGAGGCCAAGTTGTGAACTGAGTACTGCGGACTCACTCAAGGTGCTTGTCACTTGGGAACCAGTGTGAACTGTCAAGCGGGAGCCAAACATTCAGAAGCAGCAAATGCAGTTACTGTTCTTATCTACCGTCAAGCATTGAAATCTCATAAAAATGATCTATACTTTTTCATAACCCATTCTTAATTTTAAGCTCAAAGATTAAAACCAATGATGAAAGTATAAAAACCAGCATAATTTTTATGAAGCAACTGTGTTTTCAATTACAGTAAAACAATCCTTTGCGAAATATGTATGTAAACAAACTTTGATAGAGTCATGGGGGCTCGAGTACTCCTGGCTCAGAGCTTTTGGCGGGAATCAACTGAGAAAGAGCAAACCAGTTTTAGGGTTGAGAAAATTTTCAAGCAGTTTTCCATTGGCTTGCAAAATAAAATTGGTCGACTCCGCAGTACCCAGGTTGTGAAGTGTCATAAGCGGACAAAAGCATTCAAATTAAACCTTTTTTGATTTGTCGCTTAATGAATGATGACGGTAACATCTACTTGTCTGTGGTTCAACAGTCCGGTAGCTGAAAACGCAAAGAATAAGAATGTCGTTCGCACTTGCAAGTTTAATGGTATTGCATAAATGCAGGCGCTCAAGAATGAGGGCAAAAGGCGTTAAAAGGAACAACAGTCAGTCAGAGACCGTTCGTTCGTCAGTCAGTCAGTCAGTTCGGTATGGCGGTGGCTGGAAAACAATTAGCAAACTTAATTGAAAGTGTAATTGTCAATTACGTTTTTGTCACCAATCCACGCGTTTCACTACCATCAGTTGATTTCAAACTTCAACAGCAATCATCCGGCAAACTATTCTGCACGATGCAACAGATTGCAGCATGGATGTTGAGGGCAGCACATTCTTCGACTTCTGGTTATTGCACATTTAATGGGGTTAGGAGCATGATTTGATCGTTGGTGGGTATTATGAAATTAGATGACTCATTATGGGCTTTTCACATTACTTGAAAGAAGAAAATTGTATAAACGTCCCGTAACGCGTGTTGATCACCTATTAGTGGTGCATTACAGTGTAAGATCTACCACCTACTGGTCCTAACTTCTAATTATGACAATATGATGTACAATAATAGCTATCTGTGTAATTACTAATCTTCAATCCAATGATCTCTAGTTCTAAATGATAAGACTGCATAGCCAATATTAGTGTCATTACTCGTGTATGTGGGCTCACTGGTGACCGCTGATGAGAAAAATTCAAAGATGCATTACGGTAGGAAATCGTGGATTCCGAAGGACGCTCCGGTCGAATAAAGTACGCCGCAACAGCGGTCTCCAAAACGCTGATTAGGCCGGCCACGAGACAAGGACCAACTTGGTGTTTTTGAACGGAAGGCAGGGTGTCTACTCATTTTGATCGCAGTAAGCCGCGCTTGAAATCTGACGTGAGACGTGATTATTTTTGCTGCGTTTTTTTCTTACGTTGAATTTTATTTTTGGCATCAAACATCATTTGATTGTGCTGTAATTAAGTTTTAAGAGTTTATGAAATTGTGTTATAATGGATTGTCTTCCGGGAGCCCAGTTCTCCGAGTTCAGATGCCACACTTTCGGTGTGTAGTTCTATCGAGAGTCTTGTCACCGTGAGCTAGTTTGAACCCGGTCTGGATGGCGAATTAACCCGGTAAAGTACTGATAATGTGTCCGTCGCGAGTTTTGGTGGTGATTCGGTGGCTGACGTTGCCGTGAACCAGCAAGTTTTCCGCATGCAAAAGTACTCGGCTGCTGGTCTCTCGGCGGTGTCGGAGATTGCGAGCCCAGTGGCAGGCGCGTAGGCAACATGTTATACGGTGACAGCGGGCCCAGCACAGCAAAATAAATGATTTGAGCCCGGGACATGCTGCCAACTGTCAAACGCTGCTGTTGGTATAGGCCTTGTCACTGACCTGCTGGAAATGCCCAAAACTGGATGATCAGTATCCGGTGGCCGCGAACGGCTCCTGGGGAAAGCACTGCACGTGAATCTCTTTCCAGATGACCATGGCAATGCAAGAAAATTTGTTTTAGTCAAAGGACATATTACGACAATATGGAGGTCTCCATTCATGATATTTCATAGCAATTTTTCAGAGCCCAGGAAAGTTAACCCGTTTTGGTGCGATCATTGCATTTTAATCTATAAAATATAAATTTGGCTAAGATTGGAGGCAGTTTGTAAAATTTTGCATTACACTATATTATATAAACCATTAATTTCACCACATATTATTCTGATGAATGTGGGCGTCTTAGTGGAATACCTGTATAATGAGAGAGAGAAGGATTAGTATTTTCCATTTAATTCCACTACTTTATTTGCTTATCCTTGACAGATACGCGTATTTCGTCTACAATGTGCAGACTTCTTCAGTGTCTTGTACTAATACTCGACTTATTAGTACAAGACACTGAAGAAGTCTGCACATTGTAGACGAAATACGCGTATCTGTCAAGGATAAGCAAATAAAGTAGTGGAATTAAATGGAAAATACTAATCCTTCTCTCTCTCATTACACATATTATTGTTACATTAATTCTTACATAACTCGGTATGTTCACGCATCCTTCCAGCTTCCACCCCTGTAGATTCACGAAATGCATCGCCATTTAAATATATTTATATAAACTCGAATCATTTCACATAATCATCTTTGCGGCAAATGCAACGCAGTAGGCTTATCCGTTTTGATGTTTGTGTCATATTAAAGATATATTGCAAACATCAATATTAACAAGAAAAAATATTAGGCTAATCATTTTCCAGTATGCTTCCTCGTACTGACTGCGTTTGTATTAGATTAGATTAGGCAGGGTGTCTACTCATTTTGATTAATAACATTCCCTGAGTTTTCCAGGTTTTTCCGCTTGAGATTTCCTTGAATTCCTTTGGAACATTCGTTAGAATTCCTTTGTAATCAGCCTCAGAATTTTCATTGAATTGAATTTTTTTATAAAATGATTTGAAATTCTATAAAAAGATCCTCGGCGTAATCAAGAGATGAACTAGCCTAAGGCTAAAAATCTCTAAAATAAAGAAGAAGAAAAAAAACCTCGGCGTAATGCAATAGTTCTATTATAATTTTGAAGAATTACTTGATGATTAATTAGAACGTTTCAGAATTCCGCGAGAATTCCAGTTTTTTTTTAGGAAAAATAAAACTCCCTGAAGATTCCAGGAGTTTCAGGTTTTTGTAGTTAGTAGACACTAGAGATGAGCGATCCACTCCCGAGCTGTTCTAAAGACCCCATTCACTAAAATCAGCTGATGACCCGCGGTTCATTTTTTAGGAACCGCAGCTGATCAATAACTAATATCACAAGTCTAAACCATTCAATCCATGCCTTATAGCGGTATTCCTCCAGCATATATCTAGAATAACATTTGAAAAGGGTGTAACTCCAAAATAACCATATCGAGAAAATCGCTTCGACCTAAAAACTAATCCTATTTCACGATGTTCCATTTTTTTTGATGATTTTAAAAGCTTGACATATAGTTAATAGTTTAATTAATCATCATGCATCACTAAAAACTCAAGAACAGTTTTCTTTGTCGGGAAATTGAGAATCAAACATCATACGCTCTGATAATTTCTTACATGTTGTTACCCCCCAGATCTTTCATCCTTTGAACTGCCAACGGCGGGATTTTTTGTTTGTTGTTCCGCTTTGGTTCTTTGTTCGCAAATTTTGTGAGAGTGGAATTATGCCCGAAGATTTTTTTTGGTCTTTCTCTCGATTCTTCACGATTCAGCTGGATCTGAGCCGATGATCTGGTGCTGAAGCCGAGAATATTGAGAGCAATTCTGTTGGAGAATTAACATCATTGCATGAGAAAAGGCGTAACAGGTGTGTGACATGATGTCAATCATCATCACGGGAAAACTCACTCACTCGTGAGAGCTCCACAGAAATTTTTAACCATTCTTGCTTGTTAACATGTAACATGTGAGTATATGTAAATGCTTCCAAGTAAATGAGCTCGAAACGCATGGCAGCAAAACAGCATAAACGAGAAGCTGAAAGAATTGTCGGAGTTTTCTCTACTGAGTGTAAAACCGATGGAAGGCATAAAAACTTAGTTTGGAGCCTCACATAGCCTAGTCGTTAAAGGCCCGATAGTACTCAGCCGAAGGCAGTGGGTTTGATTCCCGGTCCGGTCGAGGATATCTTATGGATTAGAAATTTTCTTGACATCCCTGGGCATAGAAATTCATTGCGCTTGCCACACAGTATACAATTTCATGCATATGGTTGGCATAGAATGCTCTCAATCAATCATATTGTCGAGCAGTTTTTGGTAACATTCTACCAGCGATTTTAATAAAATGAAACAATAACTCTAGATTTTCCTAGCTGAGCGTAAATAAGACCCCATTTTCCCCGAGGGGGACGACTTTATCTACGATGCAGGAAATATTGTGATTTGCTGTGGCTAGCTGCGCGTACGCTCAGTAGATAGAAAGAAGACTTATCACGATTTCGAAGATTTACTGCAAAAAGATGATGCGCGATGCAAGTAGATGCGAGAAATGAAAGAAGATTTTTCGAAGATTTATTCGCTAGTGTGAGATTTTTTGAGCATCTACAATTGAGATTTAGATGTGTCGCCCCCCTCGATTTTCCCGAGGTTCTAGATGAAAAAAATATCAAAATATTTGGAGATGCTAAATATCATATATCAGACTTAAAGTGGTAATTTCTTTACGATAGACGAGAAGATGAAAGTATAGAGTTGATAGTTCCGTTAGAGTACGTCAGTGTGAAAAATGTATATGGAGAGTAGAAAGCGAGCAAAGGAATTTTGAGGAAGGCACGAATCGGGTTGAGCATCTCCTTTACCAAACTCCCCTATTGGGGAAGGATGGTGAGGGGTATATCCCCCCGTTACCACTGGCAAAATAGATGATCGCCGATATGCTCACGTACCTTCGATGTGCGGAAACAGTTCTATCGATTGTTTCACACTTCAGTTGTTTTATGACGTAAGCCAGGCCTGCCCAACCTTTCTAATCTTGATTTTTTAAATGACTGTATATTTGAACGATTAACATGTTTCAAAAAGCATAATGCATAAATAGACATCATGCTATGGACCAACAGGTGGATATAACCATATCTGGATACCCGGCACCGGTACTGGCAGGATCCCACTTCCTATACCTGCTGTACTGGTACCGTCCGACGACTCGAAATTTATGATTGTGCAACCAGAACTAAATAGACACCATGCCATGGACCAACAAGTGGATCTGATCACATCCGGATACCCAGAACCATTTTCGAAAAATGTTTAAAAATATCGATTGAGATACATGCGTTGAAATCAAATATATTGATTGTGGACTTTTTGATGACTGCTACTACATCTTATATGGCAGCGATCATCAAAGGCCACGTGTCATTTTGGGTAAACAACTTAATAGTATGGGCTCTGTTATATAAACAAAATTATAAAATGTTTTATTTGTCACACGATAGGTTTCTAACGGGAAAAATGGCAATTTCCAACGCCCGTTCCAGATCATCAAAAACCAGAAACCAGAAAATTATTTCTCCGGATGACTAGTGTAAACCTCGAAGATTATGTTTATTTACTTCAGGATGAAACATAATAAATTTTGAGCCGTGAGATGGTACCAGTACATGAGGATCAGCATGTTTCCTTTTGGGCTCTTCCGGAAGCGGTTCCGGGTATCTGGATGTGGACATGGCATGTTGTCTATTTACTTCTGCATAAAAATCATAAATTTTGAGCCTTCAGATGACACCAGTACATGAGGTTTAGGAAAAGTCCTTTTTGAGCAATACTGGAACCGGAACCGGATGTAGCCAGATCCACCTTTTGGTCCATGGCATGATGTCTATTTACTTCTGAATGAAAAATGATAAATTTTGAGCCGTCGGACAGTACCGGTACATTAGGTTTTGGAAGTGTCCTTTTTGAAGCCCTGTCAGAACCGGTTCCGGGTATTCAGATGTAGCCTGATCTACCTGTTGATCGATGGCATGATGTCTATTTACTTCTGGATGAAAAATCATTTATTTTGCGCCGTCGGACGATACCAGTACATGAGGATTAGGAAGTGTCTTTTTGTAAGCCCTGTCGTAACCGGTTCCGGGTATTCAGATGTGACCATGGCATGATGCCTGTTTCCTTCAGGATAAAAAATAATATATTTTGAGCCGTCGGACGGTATAAGTACATGAGGATTGAGAAGTTTCCTTTTTGGGCCTCCCGGAACCGCTTCTGGGTATCCGGATGTGGCCAGATCCTTCTGTTTGACCATGGTATGAAGTTTATTTACTTCTGGTTGAAACATCATAAATTCCTGTACTTGCAAGAAGTGCCCTATACATTGTTGAGATTTCTTTATTTATTATATTATAAGGTTTGCTGAATTAGAACACAGATTATGCCATATATCTAAGCGAATAAAACCATGGAAAACTATTTCTAAATTGATTTAGGCCCTAGGGCCATAAAACTGGCATTCTTTCCCTAATTGTTATAAAAGTTTTCCTAAGCATAGGTGGTTGCGTGTAAAGCGTGACTAATTTCTTACCTCAGTTGAGTATGGGTTCACTCCCAACTGAAATCGTTGGGATTTTCTGAGGCAAAAAAATGTCTGATCACGCGAAGGGAAAGGAAGTAAAGTCGTTGTTCCCAGCCCATGTTTTGATGGGATCGATATATAGAGTGTTGAGTCATCTTCCTGGCGTCACTGATTGGCACTTGCTTGCGGGACAGAGACCAACGGAAAATAAACAAGAATAATTTAAAAAAAAATAAGAATAACATATTCCATGAACTGTTTTGAAATCGTTTTAACATCTTTGAAGAACTCTAAACTGTGTGATTCATTTGACCTTTTATAAACTTACCCTATGCATTCCTGAGGTCCATCTCTGAAGAGCCTACCTATAAAACATAAACTTCACTGAATTTCCCCCAAACATCCCTGTTGTGATCACTGAGTTTTTCAGAGATTTCCTAAGCTGTTTTTCTTTGAAATAGTCGGCAAAGTAGCAGCCTATTCAAACGGTGATGGTGTTGCACATTGCACCTCGTACTGATATGGTGCGGAAATTCCCAATCGAACCCTCGAATTGGTACTGAAACTAGCGCCGACTGCCAGTGGCGCAAATGTCAACGATCTTCTTCTTTCCATTATTTAACGTCGGTCTCTGTTCCGCAATCTAGTGCCAATCACCGAAGGACATCGATTGCCATCCATTGACGGCAATCGAATGTGCAGAGGGACCAGGGATTTTTATGCCTCAGAAAAATCCCACCGACCTCGGCTGGAATTGAACCCAGACCCATCGGGGAGAAAAAGCAGTCACGCTTACCACTACACCACCGGCGCCGGCAACGAGGGGATCGTCGAAGACGAATAGTGTACGTGGGTTCACGTGGTTGACATTGGCGGATTTGGACAACGCTTTGCCGGAGAACAATTCAACGGTGTCTCCCTTCCGAATTCTGCCCCGAACAGGGAACCTTGAAGTTGAAACGTGGGGTCTTACTTACCTTACCAATCAGGCTAAGGCTTGTTGTCCTCTGCTGTCCGAAGAAGTCGTCTCCACTCTACTCGATCCATGGCCACAGTTCGCCAGCCTCGTAGTCTGCGAAGGGTCCGCAGGTCACCTTCTACTTGGTCGATCCACCTTGCCCGCTGCGCGCCTCTTCTTCTTGTTCCTGTTGGGTCGCTTTCTAGAACCATTTTCACTGGGTCGTCGTGCGGCATTCTTACGACGTGCCCAGCCCACCGTAGTCGCCCAATTTTTGCGATGTGGACGATGGATGATTCTCCCAGCAGCTGGTGCAATTCGTGGTTCATTCGCCTCCTCCACGTTCCGTCATCCATCTGCACTCCACCGTAGATGGTACGCAACACCTTCCGTTTGAAAACACCAAGGGCTCGTTGGTCCTCCACGAGCATAGTCCAGGTCTCGTGGCCGTAAAGAACCACCGGTCTAATCAGCGTCTTGTAGACAGTCAACTTCGTGCGGCGGCGAATTTTATTCGACCGGAGCGTCCTCCGGAGTCCAAAGTAGGCACGATTCCCTGCCATAATGCGTCTTTGAATTTCTCTGCTGGTATCATTTTGGGCGGTCACCAGTGAGCCCAAATACACGAACTCATCGACCACCTCGATTTCGTCACCGTCAATCTGAACACATTGGGGCTAACATTGTCTTCCCTAGAACCTCTTCCTTTCATGTATTTTGTCTTTGATGCGTTGATGGCACGTCCAATCCGTATAGCTTCAGCCTTCAGCCTGATGTACGTTTCCGCCATCATCTTTCCGTGCCATAATGTCAATGTCATCGGCGAAGCCAAGGAGCTGGATGGACTTCCTGAAGATCGTGCCACTCGTGTCTATCCCAGCTCTTCTGATCACACCTTCTAACGCGATGTTGAACAGCAGACACGAAAGTCCATCACCCTGCCGTAACCCCCTTCGAGATTCAAAGGGACTCGAGAGTGTCCCCGATACTCGAACAACGCACATCACTCGATCCATCGTCGCCTTGACCAATCGCGTCAGTTTATCCGGAAGTCCGTACTCGTGCATAATCTGCCATAGCTGATCTCGATCGATTGTGTCGTATGTGGATTTGAAATCGATGAACAAATGATGTGTGGGCACGTTGTATTCGCGGCATTTCTGCAGAACCTGCCGAATCGCGAAAATTTGGTCCGTGGTAGCGCCATGAATCCCGCCTGGTATTGCCCCACGAACTCTCTTGCATATGGTGACAGACGGCGGCATAGGATTTGGGAGAGTACCTTGTAGGCGGCGCTCAGCAGTGTGATCGCGCGATAGTTGCAGCAATCCAACTTGTCGCCCTTTTTGTAGATTGGGCATACGACACCTTCCATCCACTCCTCCGGTAATATCTCCTCCTCCAAAATCTTGACAATTATCCAGTGCAGCGCTCTAGCCAGTGCTTCACCACCGTATTTTAATAGCTCACTTGGTAGTTGATCTACACCAGTTGCTTTTTTGTTCTTCAGCCGACCGATCTCCTCCTCAACTTCTTGAAGATCAGGGGCCGGTAGCCTGTCGTCTTCTGCGCGTGCTCCAAGGTCTGTGGCCGTGCCACCTTCGTTTTCTGCTGCTTCACCGTTGAGGTGCTCGTCATAGAACTGCTTCCACCTCTCAATCACCTCACACTCGTTCGTGAGAAGGTTACCGTCCAAGTCCTTGCACATATCGGCTTCCGGCACGTCCATCGTCTCGCGGTCTTCCTGCTGACGCTTCTTCCTTCGGAAAACCGAGTTTTGTCTGTTCCGCGCTTGTCTGTATCGCTCCACATTCAATCTCGTGTGGTGTTGCAGCATTCTCGCCCGTGCTGCATTCTTCTCCTCTACTAACAGTTTGCATTCGCCGTCAAACCAGTCATTTCTTCGGTCCGGGATTACAGCACCTATTTAGTGCCGCTGCAGCAGTACTACCTATGGCTGAACGGATGTCCCTCCAGCCATCTTCAAGAGAAGCTGCGCCAAGCTGCTCTTCCATGGGTAGTGCAACTTCCAGCTGCTGCGCGTAGTCCTGGGCAACTCCGGCGTCCCGTAGTTGCTCAATGTTGGGTCGCGGCGTTCGACTTCGACGTGTGTTATGCACCGTCGAGAGTTTTGAGCGCATGCATACTGCAACTAGGTAGTGGTCCGAATCTATGTTCGCACTGCGGTACGTGCGGACGTTGATAATGTCGGAGAAGAATTTCCCGTCGATTAGAACGTGATCGATTTGGTTTTCTGTGTGTTGGTCAGGTGATCTCCAGGTGGCTTTGTGGATATCCTTGCGGGGGAAAAAGGTACTTCGAACTACCATACCCCGAGAGGCTGCAAAGTTCACGCATCGTTGGCCGTTGTCGTTCGATACGGCATGCAGGCTGTTTGGCCCGATTGCCGGTCTATACATTGCCTCCCGTCCTACCTGAGCGTTCATGTCACCAATGACGATTTTGACGTCCCGTTGCGAACAGCCGTCGTACACCTACTCCAGCTGCGCATAGAACGCTTCTTTCTCGTCGTCGGGTCTCCCTTCGTGTGGGCAGTGCACGTTGATGATACTGTAGTTGAAGAAACGGCCCTTAATCCTCTAGAGTCTAGAGAGCGCGATTTAATTCCTTGGATGCGGTGTGCCGGGAAAGCCATCTATCGCTAGAAGCGATGCGGTGCAAACTCCAATCTGCACAAAACGATCCTACACAAAAAGCCGTCGAACGGCTGTTCGACACATTTCAGTTACATCTACACACAAAAGACACTATTCACCTTACTTTTCTACGAACTTTGCACACACAATAAGTGGGCCGCACGGAACTTCTAACCTACAGTTTGCACTCTACAGGCTAACGGAAAGGAACAAAGAAGTAACATTAAATTCGGACTTTTAGACTCCTCACATTTTTAACTTCACGTACCTCGAAAAACACACCGCGACACTAAGTACACTTAGGTACAAACTAAACTACTCGCACTCCCGCCTCTTCCACGGTTCAAGTCAAAGTGAACGAGTAGAAGTTCCAGTACCCTCAGATAGGTGTGAATTCAACGGTCATCGTGGCCGGAAGTACATCAAATTACCGAAGTAATTCAACGACCTTCCAAACGACAATTTTCGTCACCTTTCTCTGTAACCATTCAATGCTACATCTCTTTCCTTATCATGCAATTTCAATCTACTATCTTGCTCAAATCTATTTTCGGTTACTCTTTTATACGAGAGAACGGTTCGGATTCGAACCCCGGACTTTAACGAACAGGTAGCGTATTCGGGTCAAATGGAGTGAATTAGCTGAACGTATCGGGAACTTGTTGGTTTTTGTATGACAAGTGTAACTATATATATAAGTAAACGTACGTTCCTTGGCGGTGAATACATTTATGAATATAATTGTAAAAACGAACGTTCATGCAATATACTTAAATGTGAAAATTGTATAGTAAGGAATTCTATGCAAATAAATAACTAACTACACGGGAAAAAATCCGATCTCCGAAATGAGAAAAATGACTCATGATTTCATGAACACAGCGTGTTTTCATGAGTTATGAAAATACACCATGAATAATATTCATGATATCATGAACAACTTTTGCGTAACGCAGCAAAAATCATGAATCATCCGAGTTGAAATCATGAGCTAAATTCATGGGTTTAACTTTTAACCAAAAATGTAAAAAGAATAAAATAAAGCATCAGACTGGATTCGAACCAAGAACCTTGAGATCCTTAAACCCATACTTTGACTACTAGACTATCAGTACTTGTATAAGATGGAAGACAAACGGAGAATAAGAGATATATATGTAGTGTGGTTTATGAACACGGTTTGTCAAGTACGTGTAACGCTTGTAGTGATTCCATCATGAATTTTTATGACGAAATCATGAATCATTGTTACGATTTCATGGGATGGCAAGTTGTTTCATTTCATTATTTTTTATTCGGAATCGGATTTGTTTCCGTGTAAATAAATGGAAAAGCGTACTTGTTACAGATAGCAGTGCAAGTAGATGCGAAAAATGATGGAAGATTTCTCGGAGATTCATTCGCTAGGGTTGGGATTATTCGAGCATCTAGAATTGAGATTTATATACGTCACCTCCATCGGTTTCTTCCAGCTTCTGTCTTCTCCAGGAAGCTTTTCTACATCTACCGAAAGTATTTGTCAAGCTCTTCCCGAGGGTTTAACCGACTTCCTCTAGAAGCTTTATCCGAGCTTATTTTGGCTTCCCCTGGAATTGTCTTCAATATTTTCAATAAGCTGTAACCGACATTTCCCGGAAGTTTGTATTCACTTCTCATCTACTACTTCAGGAGCTGTTTACCGAATTCCTCCAGAACTATGAGTGACTTTTCATGGAAGTGACTTACGACCAAGCATGGAAAATCATTTGCATTCATTTCGTGCATTCATTTACATTCATTTGCCTCTAACTTTTTTCATTAACAGCACTCCGCAAAATGATGTAAATAGCTTTTGTAGGTTTTGTTATTAGCTAAAACTTTTGTTAACAAGTCAAATCCATATCTCTGATGTATGACGAACCAGAGCGAACAGAAGCCACTACTGTTTTTCAGTGAATGTAATTTACATTCACTGAAAAACAGTAACAAGTTCTGCCAGCTCTAGTTCGTGATGCATAAGAGATACAGATTTGAGTTATGAGCAATTGTTTTAGCTAACAACAAAACCTACAAAAGCTCTTCACATCATTTTGCGGAATGCTGTTGATGAAAAAAGTTAGAGGCAAATGAATGTAAATGATTGTATGAAATGAATGTAAATGATTTTCCATGCCTGCTTACGACTGTTCCTGGAACATTCTTCATACTTTTTTCACATGTTTTTACTGGATTTATCTTCTGTCTTTCTCCGGATATTTTTCAGTCTTCCTCCAGATGTTCCTTCGAAGATTTATCGAATTTGTTTTTCTGATCTCCCCTGGAAATTTCTTCCAATTTGCTCGAGTAGCCTAATTCTGTTTCCTCCGGATGTTTCTTTCAACTTCTCGCAGAAACTTCTTCCAATACCTCCCGGAAGTTTTTTTTCCAGCTTCCCAAGCGAAAACGAATTTCACAGAAATGGTTTTCCGAGTGAGAAATGGTCTATTATTTAGTAAAAATGTTCCGCAGGCCTTTGGTACAAAAACCTGATTCCCGGGAAACTAAATCACATTCTAAGAAATCTGGAATCGTGATTTTTGATCAAACAATCAAGGAAACACTACCCTGATTCCCTTTATGCATTTATATATTATCTGAAATACACAATGAGGCCTATTCTGCCAATGAGGCCTTCTGATTTGCACGAAAAGTCACCTCACTCGCTAGTGACAGTGAGTCACCTAACCTCATTCGCGGCGCAGAATAAGGGGGAATGATTCACTAAGGAAGTTAATATCCTAAAATCAGAATCGATCCCATCATCCCACGACATATTTTGTGTAGAAGTGATTGCATAAACAAATTCAGATATAATATCACAAGACATATCAATGCACTCATCACTCTGTTGACATTATCGGTCTCATTGACGAGTTCTCGATAACGTTGAAAGCCCTTGACTCACATTTTAAATAGAAGTTCCTTATCAGAAATTTCACCATTTACTCTGTCATCTCCATCTGTGGAACGTTGAGTAAGAACTGAATAACTTGTATGTACATATAGGGTTACCGGATCTATTTTCACCTCATACCCCTATTCTGGGCCAATCGAATTAAATCGAATATGGAATGTTCCTATAGCGAGGGCTATCGCTGAAATCCAGAATTGAAGAATTGTTTTATACCAACGATTTTTTGTCCACGTAACCAACAAGCTCGCTTACTATAGGACTTTCAAATTGTACATTAGCCGTATATAAGCCATATAAGAAAAAAAAAATGGTAACTAGTGACGTTGTGGTCACTTGTCATTCACTTATTTAAATTCATATTTATTTCAGGCAGAAATCGCTTGAAAACTGAGTTAGAGATAGGCCCAACGTATTGGACTCAGGACATAATGAATCAATGTAAGACGATTTTAGTTAAATTTGGAAAACTTCATACAAACATTTAACCTTATACACCAGTGGTTTTCAATCTTTTCCGTTTCATTACCCCTTTTCGAAAATTTGCAAACCCTCCATCCCCCCACATGTAGAAATTCATATCGAATAAATAAAAATTAACACCTTACACAAGATTTACTCAAAAAATGCCTTAATGGCAGCGTTTTTAATGTGTCAACTATAATTTTAGATATCTGCAAACATGTTCAGCGAATAATGTCAAGCGTCTCTTAAATGTGTAACATTTTTTTTTCCTGCAAAAACCAAGATAACAAGCCAATATCAATCTGAAATTTATACATCCACTTACAGCAACAGGTGCCAAGTGCGTTCCATCAGTCAATCGTAGCGTAGCTTTAAAAAATCCTCATCCAGCAGTTATGCTCTGTCGTTTACGACTTTTATGAACTTTTCAAAGTGACGACCACCGCCAAAATAGGAATAAAAACATTCCACACACGTCAAAAAGGTCGACTACCGTACTCCCAAATGCCGCAGTTGTAGCTTTTAGGCTGATGATAGAAAGCATCGAAAAAAATACGTTCATAAGCGTAATGCTCGTCGAGTGCTCTGTAATAATAAAAAAAATTGTAATGGCTATTTTTATTACTGTTTCGCTTCAATAGAAGCATTTTGGTTTAAAAATCAAGGCCTGTGATTGAAATTGTAGTGTGATGTATCTAATAGATTTGATATTTATTTCACAAATCAACGTTCTAACTTTTCATTTCACACTTCCATTTTCTTACAGCTATCCCACATTTCTAGTTCCTAGGCACCAGACCCGCCGAGAGCAGCTTCAAAATGCGCCCGAGTACAACTCCGCTGGTCATCCTGAGCTACAGTGCCATCGTCCTGTGCCTGGCGTGTGCAGCGTACGGTACTTCGATTGGTTCCAGCTCGGGGTCAGATCAATCACTTTTCAGCAGTGGAGCCGGAGGAGGCGGTGGAAGTGTAGAATCAGACGTCGGAGACGATCGAGGACAGCGGGAGATATCGCAGTCGACTTTCCAACATATGCTAGCGGTGCGTTCACCCAAGTATAACTTTGGTCTCGGCAAGCGAAGGTACATCATCGAGGACGTTCCCGGAGCGAAACGGTTGCCCCACTACAACTTTGGACTGGGAAAGCGAGCGAGGTGAGGATTCTTGGTTTGATGATTATGGAACATTGAAGTTGTAAGGAAGCCATTTACTTTCAGAAATAGCTTGTTCGACTACGACGAGGACAGCGTACCTAGTTGGAGTGATGACTATCCCTCATTGATAACGAAAGATGGCTTGGACTACGACAGCGACAAGGATAAATCATCAGCCGAGAAGCGTGCTTCTGGTAAGTTTATACCTCAATTATAGGCTGTCCGTGAACTGTCCGTAATTTTTAAGGCAGTGTCATTTCATTTAATCGCACCCTGTAAATCTGAATGGACAAAAAGTAATATTTATCGAATTTACACAATATTTTTAAGAAATTTACATCAATGTCACAAATGGGTTATTTAAATTGCTTTTGATTCAGCTCCAACCTACCTCAAGTTGAGGTTCACACAGACACTGGGTTGGAACTGGTTCAAACTAGAAAGGGTCTAGTATAGGAAATGAGCGGATTTAAAACAAACTGCCTTGGTAGCCTGTGCTTAGGTGGTTGCTTGCAACACTGCCAATGCAATCAAGATAGACGCTGCTCGATTGACTCTGGCTTTCTCAAATCCAACCAGCCCGCTCCTCTCCAGTCGACGCATCGACTGAAAGAACTGCTGATGAAGAACAATGAGGAGGACCACACAATGGTTGCTGCCGAGTAAACAGACGATCGCGTGAAACACATTGAGAGTGGTCTGCTGTTGTCGACAGCCGAGTGAACACTGACTACTACTATAGATACAGCAAACATACTTTTGAAAATATAAACTAATAAATGATCCATATAAAAAATTAAAACGTATCTTAAAAACATACAAATGATCCATAAAACCCCGGTGAAAATCCGTAAAAAAAGTGAGAATGATCCAAAAAATATCAATATGATCCATATTTTATGTAAGATTTAGCAACACAATTGTAAAAATGTACCGCTAAATTTCTAAAGATTAAGCGAAATTGTGCGTATTACCTATAAACATATAGCAAATGAGCCACATTTATTTATCATATGTTGGACACTAATTTTTAAATTATGATCCATAAACCTTGAAAAATTGCTCCTTAACAACGTCACACTTTGAAGTAACTATTTTTAAACGTGACTTTATTCATCCTTTACGTAAATCATGGGACGTAAACAACGTAAACATGCGTTTAATTGAATTGATTTTCTCGGTTCTTTCAACTGCTTCTTATGTCATTAGGGCTGTTTGCATGTTTCGGTCTCAGGGAACCGAAATTTTCATGACTTTTTCGTAGTGTGTAAGTACTCAGATGTTTTTTTTTAGTCAGAGGAGCGGAGCGACCGACAAGCGTCCAAAAGAAGTTGCTATAATAATCTGCTTAAGAAGCTTCACAGTTCGAAGAAGTAGTGTAAATTTCGGTTCAATGGGCCGTATGAATAAAAAGAGTTTACTTTACTTTCCCGTGCTTTTCTTACGGGAAAAGTAAAGTAAACGCTTTTATTCATACGACCTCATATGATGCACATAATTGGAGCGTCACATATCATATACTTTACATTATATATCATGTAAAGTTCTGACACATTTCATGCAATGTAGCAAATATTGTATACAATAGCCCATCTTTGTAAACAACATTATTTACAAGTTGCTCGGTTGCGTGAAATGAAATACAAGTCTACGTGAATGAATGTTATTAAAATTCAGAATTGTATATATTGAATATATGTAACTTTTATCAAATTAAGATTTCTATGGATTTCATATCAGAAATCCTTTGGAATTCCTTTTGAAACTTCTTCTTTATCACCCTCTGAGTTATTTTCTGAATTCCATCTAAATTTTTCAAAATTCCTCTCGAATTTTCCATAAAATGTCGTTACAATTTTCCGAAAATTCCGTTCTACATATTTTAAATTTCCATGAAATTTAACTCAAAATTTTTGCCAAATAACCTCTCCTTGACGCTGCCGAAAATACTAAATTCTCCTTGAGATTCCATCAACTTCAGATTCAGATTCCTTTCGAATTCTTATCACAATTATTTTCAAATTAATGTCAAAACTCCTAAGAAGTTCTGTCCTTCATTCTGTTTTGGTAATTGGTTGTGGAGTTTTGGATATCTTTTGGAATTACCTCTGAATTCTCTTCGAGTTCTTCTCTGAGATTCTCGAAAATTAGCCTGGACATTTACTCAAAATCGCCATATAATCTTACCTCTAAATTGCCCAAGTATTTTGAGAAGCTTTCCTCACAAAGCCTTTTCTGAATTAATCTCTAATCTCCTCGAAATTCCATAAGAATACACCCAACCGGGGGATGTAAGATTCGCTTACAATTATGTGGGATTCATCATCAGAGGATGTTAGTGGAGACCGCATGAACCGAGGATGCGATATACCTAGCTGCGGTCCAATGCAAGACCGCAAATGTAGAGTGTATTAATGAGGTAATTTAGTTATGTCAAAACAAAAATAGGAAACAGGATTGCCGACTGGACGCGAACCACGAACGTTGCGATTATCAGACCTGTGCTTTCTCCACTGCTCTCTCTCTCCATGCTTCTGAAACTGTTTAGTCCCTAAAGCAAACATGAAGCGCTCATTTTCTTGCATACTCGACTTCGTATGCTTTTTTCTGCTGGAGAGATTCGAGGCAAGTGTGTGCGTCGTGTAACCGTTGGTCCCAATCTTGTAGCTTGTTGGCTCCTCCACAAGCATCCCAATGTCATTTGTCACGCCTGCCAGTGAGAACCTAATTCCTTAATCCAAGCCTGTAGAATATCGGACAGCCTCACTGGCGGTTGCATCCTTAGCTGTCATTAAAAAAATGCGCAGAGCCGTCCATTTATTTAATGAGTACGCGTTACACAACTCTCACAGGGTGTTTGTTGACAGCGGTGGTAGCCAAGATAACACCCATCTTAGTAGTCGACAAAGAGTTCCTTGTTTGGAAGGGTTACCAACCGTAAAGAAAAGACATGTCAAACTTCGGATTTTCCCGAAGATATTTCAGAATATTTTAACCAAGGTATTAAATAACCGCTTCAAAGCATTGGTCGCTCTCATTCCTGTCCGTGACTTACAAGGTAGTCGAAGTGCGCGATAATTTAAAGTGTAAGAGTGTTAAAGTTAAATAAAATGGTGTATATAATTATTCTTTTTGTAGTGCTTTCTTGCAGTTAGTCGATAGTTGGACGGTCACAAACAATTCATAAAAAGTAGTGCTTGTACAAAACGTTAATAGTACGGTCAGTTACAGTTGTAGCACAGACAAACAGACATAACACATTGAATATTTCTCAATGTAAAACATCGCCGCTAAAACATTACCGCCATCTGTTGAGTACACTGTGGTGGGTAGTACGCTGAACAGATGGCGGTAGTGTGTAAACGTCAAACGCAAGGGAATTGACTATGTACGCCACAGGTGGCTGTACTACCAACTACTATACTTTTAAATTGACCGTTAAATGCTTGTTCTATGAACATCTTGCGAGTGTTATGTCTGTTTGTCTGTGGTAGTAGTACGTAAAAAAAATCTATAGCCTAATTGTACGCTTTGTTAAACACAGTTAGCTATTGTTATCCGTAGTCAAAGCCGTCAGCGTCTGGTGTCAGCGTGAAGATTATAAGAAAAGGTAACAACATTCATTCCTTTTAAATAGAGTTAGTGGCATTTGAGAGAGATATTATAGAGGTGTACTTATAACCCTGAATAGGTCCATATTCGGGCCTTTTCGTTTACGTCTTCTGGTGTCATCCAGAAGGGTTGTATATATCCCACAGCAATAGCGTAGGCCGAGTGCTAGACGAAGCACGTCGGTATCCTTGTAAGACGCCGATATTCCGTGACATTTTGGGAAGGAAGTTCGGTCGAATTGGATTGAAGGAGAACGTATTGCGGCCATTTTCCCAGCGCCATCTTGGAAGCTGCCCAGACAACACGCAGCTGCCAACAATACAGGTCGTCTGCCTGAATAGTCCGTTGATCAACCCCCAATACGGTTGAACCGGGCCGTGACCATCACCCACTGTTCAGAAGCCACCAAGACGTTTCAATTATCACCTGCCACCACCACCACCAATGCTAGCCACCGAAGCCATCGTTCACCATCAACACCACTGCAGAAAAAACCGCAAGTAGTACACCCATAAAGATGTCTATCTCTCTTTAAAACAAAAGCCCCAGTATGGGGTAATAAAAACAAATTAGGCATGTAATGAGGTAGTAGTTGGCTTTCTTTCAAGCAAGCATTCCCAAAGGTAATTTATATACACCGTTCTCGTTCTGTATGATTCCGTATCCAAAAAGGGGAACCCAGGCCTCAACCTTTTAAGTCCACTATACCTTAGATATTTTTACCTTGGTGTTTTGATTGGTAACCGTTCCCTTTACCTGGAAAAGTCAATTGTTGACGAAAGTATAGCGCCGGCTAAAATGAATATTCTGTTGACGTTGTGTGATAGTGCTCATTGAGTATTAGCGACCCAGTGCTCAGCATAACCTTACCCGTTTTCCCTTCTGAGCAGCTAAAAGGCTACAGTCGTTCTACAATGTGCGTCGTCGTTCTACAAGCTTACTGGTATATTCGAAAGCGTAGATAGAACACAAAATAAAACAAGACAAAAAACCATTACATCCCTTGCATGGTCAATTTCCAACATCCGTTGCGATGTTCATGAACAGAGGATGATAGGGAACGGAACTAACATTCATTGTAATAGATTTTTGGTTTGCGTGTAGATGCTTTTTCAAAATGCTTATTCTAGATGCTTATTAAAGACAGGAACGCACGAAAATTGGTCGACAAAAAAATAGTTTCTTTCAGTCAAAATTCATATCACAAAAATCTTCTTATTTTTCTTTTGGTAGTTCAATTCATATATTTAATGGAAAGAATGTTCGTTTATTCTTTTGGTTTGCCAAATCCAAACTGCCGTGCCTTCCGCTTAACCCCTTCCATTAAATTTTGCACAGTGGTCTCGAACAGTTCGATTTAAACTGCTGCTCGTTTTCTATGGATTTATAAGTTTTTTGAGATTTCGTTTGACCAAGGCCGTTCGATAGGGGGGAGTTCTGGGCTGTTGGGAGGGTTGTGGTTTTTTGGTACCACAACCACGTTGTTCGCATTGTACCACTCGAATGCCTTTTTCCCATAGTGGCAGCTCGCCAAGTCCGGCCAGAGCAGCACAGGTCTATTATGTTGCTTTAGGAATGGTAGCAGCCGCTTTTCCAGGCACTCCTGCACGTAGATCTCTTGATTGATGGTTCCAGTAGTAATGAAAATGCCGCTTTTTAGACCACACGTGCATATGGCCTGCCAAACGAGATATTTCTTCGGGAACTTCGATAGTTTGATGGATTTGAAAATTTCAGCCATCTTCCCTTTTCCTGATGCGGTATAAAACTCCTGTCCCGGAAGCTGCTTGAAATCCACCTTCACATAAGTTTCGTCGTCCATGATGACACAGTCGAACTTTGTGAGCAGATTCGTATACAGCTTTCGGGACCGCTGCTTTGCCAACGTGTTTTGTTTGTAATCTCGGTTCGCCACCTTCACCTTCTTAAACTTAGACAACCCGGCTCGTTTCTTGGCCCGCTGCACAGTAGTATGGGAAACATTGAGCTTGCCAGCGGCGTCCTGGATGGAAAGGTTAGGATTTCGCTTATATTCCACCGCCACCTTCTTCGTCGTCGTTGCCACGTCCGGATTACGATTGCCGCCGCTTCCAGGCTTCCTGGCGGTCGACAGACGCTCTCCGAACACCTTTAAAACGTTTGTCACGGTCTGTTTGGCCACATCCAGCAATTTTGCAAACTTGGCGTGTGAGAACGTTGGATTCTCTTGCTGAGCGAGCAAAATTTTGACACGCTGCTCCTCTTGCTTGGACGTCAATTTGAAAACTGGAGAGCAAACGGTGAAAACTCATCATAGCAACCATTGTATATATACACTCAACTTCCAAATGCATATTGATGCTTATTCTAGATGCTCCATTGCTCCACTTTGCTGACTGGCCACAACAACCTGCGATATCAACAATTGTCGAGGAAGATCTGAGAGCCGTCTACCTATTCCATGACATTGCTATACCGCAACCCCTAGTAGATGTTCAGCGAATCAATAACTGGACCATGTTGGTGCGCGTGATGGCTTGCGTGTTTCGCTTCATTTCAAATTGTAAAATAAAGAAAGAAGGGTTGCCGATTGAGACTCTCAAAACGACAAAACAACAAGAAAAGGTATTGCTCAATTGTGGAACAGCGATTCGGACACCGTTGAAACAGGACGAATTCCATAAAGCAGAGTGTTTCCTGATTAAAGTCTTCCAGCCTTCGGATCGATGGTACGCGTTGAAGAAATCCAGTCCTCTTTACAAGATTACGCCGTTTATCGATAGTAATAGAATCGTTCGCATGGAAGGAAGAGCACAGGACGCCGAGGCATTGCCGTTTGATCTACGCTTCCCCATGGGATGCATCATTCTTCCAAAGGGTCACGAAGTGATAAGAAAGTTAGTTCAGCATTACCACGAAAGGTGTGGACATACCTTTCACGAAAATGTGAAAAATGACCTACGTCAACGCTACTACATTGAGAACGTTAATGCAGTCGTGAAGAAGGTGTCAGTCAGTTGCATTTGGTGCAAGGTGCACCGGAATCAACCTAGAATTCCTAGGATGGCTCCGTTACCGATCGAAAGGCTTTCTCCCCATCTTCGCCCGTTCAGCTATGTCGGAGTCGATTATTTTGGACCCATTGAGGTGATCGTTGGACGCAGTCGGCAGAAAAGGTGGGTTATTTTGTTCACCTGCTTGGTAGTTCGTGTAGTACATCTCGAGATTGCGCACGATCTGTCGGTAGCCTCATGCCTTATAGCCATCCGAAGATTCGTGTGCCGCAGTGGACCTTTACTGGACTCCATTTCCGACAATGGCACCAATCTGAAAGCAGCCAGCAAAGAAATCATCAAGAAGATTCGTTTCATCGAGGAAGAATGCGCCGAAAAAGTTACCGATGCAGTTACCCTCCTGCCACTCCTCACATGGGAGGCTCTTGGGAGCGCCTCGTCAGGACCGTGAAAGATGCTGAGATGATGAGATCGTACAAACGTCTATTGCGGAAGTGGAGGATCTAGTCAACTCTCGTCCCCTTACATATGTTGCCGAGGGGTCGATCGACGCGCAAAGCCCTGACAATTTCTCGAAAGGTGTGTCACCGAACGAACCACTCATGGTTCCCACGCCACCACATTCTGCTGAGGCTCTTCGCAATGCCAACCATCTGTCACAGCCGCTGGCCGAAGAGTTATGGAGACGATGGATTCTAGAATATGTGCCAATGATCACCCGACTTAGTATGTGATTTAGCGAGGCTCAACCATTGAAAGCAGGCGTTGTGGACAGCAAGAACCGGAAGCTGTGGGTTCGCAGAATTGTTGAGGAGCTCCTAACATCCAAGGATGACAGGGTTCGGCAAGCTTCGGTTCGAACCAACAGCGGCGTCTTCAGGAGGGCAACAGTTAAGCTAGCGGTTTTGGAAATTGATGGTGGTAACGCTGGACCGGATGAAGGAATCGGACCAGGATTATTGGTCGGGGATCTGTTGGGAGCAACACCGCTGGGCTTACCGATTGCCCCTGGAGAAAAGTGCGATCGCGAGAGTGACGGACTGATTTGACTCATACAGATAGGGAAAATAAAAATTAGGACTGTCAGTCATCGAGATCAAGTTTATCATCAAATTGCAAGTCACGTGGTCAGTCCAGTTCGAAGGTTTAATATTAAAATTATCAGTTATTTGAAATTTCTAGTTCTAAATTTGTTATTCTAGTGAAAATGTAAGTACGGTATTTGAACATACAATAATTAAAACTAAAATAAATGAGCCTGTACAAAAAAGTAATTAACAATTAACTGATAATGCTTTCAAAGATAACGCAAAATGTCTTTGTAGATAACTCATAAGTTTGCCAATATCAATCTATAGTACCACCACATGTGGCTTATAAGATTTTACCATAAGGTAAAAGACCTTATGGGAAAACCTTAAGTCTTGGCGTTTCGTCAACGGCAGTGGATTGGTTCGGATCTTACTTGGTGAATCGCTATTGGCGCGTCGGAATCGGATGTTTTCTCAAACAACTCGGGAGTTCCGCAAGGCAGTAACCTAGGACCGCTACTGTTTTCGATCTTTTTAAACGACGTCGCCTTGCTGATACCATCAGGATGCCGCGTTTTCTATGCAGACGATACGAAAATCTACAAAATTATTAAAAGCCTCTCGGACTGCTGGGATCTCCAGAATATGTGAGGTATTTTTGCTGACTGGTGCTCAAGAAATTTAATGAGTCTAAGCATCGAAAAATGTAACATTATTTCCTATCACCGAAAAATCGAACCAATCATGTTTGACTATGTTCTCTATGGACGCTATCTTGCTCGTGTAGAGCACATAAAGGATCTCGGCGTTACCTTGGACTGCAGACTCACTTTCAGAATCCACTACAATGACATCATCTCCAGCGCTAATCGACAATCGGGCTTTATTTTCAAAATTTCCGACGAGTTCCGTGACCCGCTATGCCTCAGGTCACTCTACTGGTCGCTTATGAGATCCTTATTGGAGTCAAGTTTAGTTGTTTGGTGCCCTTTCCATGCTAGCTGGATCACTAGAACTGTCTCCGTTCAACGCAAGTTTGTGAAATATGCTCTTCGTTTCCTCAACTGGCGTGACCCAACGTACTTGCCACCGTACGAGGAGCGTTACCGTCTTCTGAGAATCGAACCATTAGAAGTGAGACGGACAGTCGCTCAAGCTATGTTCGCTGGAAAACTGCTTACGGGTGACATTGACTGTCAAACACTGCTGTCTCTGCTAAATATGTATGCCCCTGAGAGGCCTCTTCGTCAACGCGATTTTCTGTTTTTGGAATCACGACACCGAAATTATACACAACACGAGCCAATTCGAGCAATCATCCGGCAATTCAACAACTTCTTTTATATGTTCAGCTTCAATGTATCAGCTGACGTGTTTCGTCATCGGTTACTTGGTCTTTTCCGTCCGTCATCTTTTCCGTCATTTTGACAGATCTAATTTCATACATTTTTTAGGTTAGCCAGAGGAACATAATAAATAACTTTACACGGCGATACACCCACTAGTGTGCGTGCATTAAACGCAACTAATCTCTATTAACTTCGAGTGTGGCAAGAATACGAATGGCTTAGAATAGTGGTCAAAGCGTTTCGATTTTGAAAAATGTTGATAGAAACTGTTTTAAATCTTTGTATCTACACTGATAGGCAAAATAAAGTGCCCACCCCATCATTTTTGAAATTTCTCTCATTTATTTGGTTCAAATTCAAATAAACACACCGTAGTCTGTTTCGATGTCTTACCTTTATTATTCTTTTAAAGTTACACCTATGGAATACTGAAAATATAAAGTTTTACTTGAAGTAAAAGAAAATCAATTTGGATTGAAAAAGAAAACAGTGACAAAAAAAAGTGCCCACTTCAAAAATCGGTATGTTTTCGATAAGTTTCCATCGGAAAACCCCTCGATTGTTTTTGTTTTGAAAGTTTGACATGTATTGAAGCAAACGGGTGGAACTGGTGCATTTGTACACGTGATCGCATTTGAATCAGTTGAAAAAAATGGAGGACGTAGTGATTTCGAAAGCAATTCCCGTGTGTATCCGAAAATTGGTTGTTCGTGATGTGCAAAACGGTGAATCGCACCGGTCTGTCGCTAGGAAGTACAATATCAGCAAAACAGCGGTCGGGAAAATTCTGCAGAAAATGAAATCGTTCGGATCAGTGGTGGATCGCCCTGGCAGAGGCAGGATGCGCAAAACGGATGCGAGAACGGACACCAAGATCATGCGTGAAGTGAAGAAGAACCCGAAGGTAACTGTCCGCGAGATCCAGGAGGCTCTTCAGCTAACAGTTTCCAGTCGAACTGTTCGTCGCCGTCTCGTAGCACAGGGGTTGAACAGCAAAGTTGCTCGGAAGCGCCCATTTATCAGCAAGGCAAACAAAGTCAAACGGCTTAAGTTTGCTAAGGAGCATGCTGATAAGCCCCTAGAGTTCTGGAAAACGGTTCTCTGGACGGACGAATCAAAATTCGAACTGTTCAACCGGAAGCGACGGGTTCGTGTGTGGTGTAGATCGGGTGAGGAGCTTCAGGAGCGCCACATACAAGGCACGGTGAAGCATGGAGGAGGAAATGTGATGGTCTGGGGGTGCTTTTCGTGGGGTGGAGTGGGAAGCCTGGTGAAAATCGACGGGATAATGACGGCAGATTCCTACATCGACATCCTGCGGGAAAATCTGGAAGTTTCGCTGATCCAGACGGGCCTTGAGGAGAAATTCGTATTCCAGCAGGACAACGATCCGAAGCATACTGCCAAGAAGACTAAGTCTTTCTTCCGGTCATGTCGAATTAAACCACTGGAATGGCCTCCACAAAGCCCGGACCTCAACCCCATCGAGAATTTGTGGGCGATTCTCGATGCCAGGGTTGACAAAACTGGTGTTACCAATAAAAATAACTATTTTGAAGCCCTGGAGCGCGCCTGGGAAGAACTAGATCCACAGCACCTGAAGAATCTAGTGGAGAGCATGCCGAAGCGCCTGCAGCTGGTCCTGAAGGCCAAAGGAGGACACATTAACTATTAGGCTGGTATTCTTTTACTTTATTTTATGTTTTCTGGAGTTAAAATGCAGTGGGCACTTTTTTTTGTCACTGTTCTTTTTTACACCCATTTTGATTTTTTTTTCTTCGAGTCAGTCTCTTCTTTTTATCTGGTATTCTATAAGTGAAACTTAAAAAGAATATAAAGAATAAGATATAAAAAATACTACAGTGTATTTACTTTAATTTGAACCAAATAAATGAGAGAAATTCAAAAAATGATGGGGTGGGCACTTTATTTTGCCTATCAGTGTAGTATAATTTAGTGAAATAATATTTTCGAATACATCAATTACATCACATCTGTACGATTTATGCTCATTTCCACCACTAAAAACTACCAACTTTCAACGCATGAACAGATAAGTGCATACAAATAACATGTGTGTAAAGCTGACAACCTAAGGTCCAATTTTGAATTGTTATTGATTTAAAAAGCATGCATTCAATTAAAATAGACGTTTACGTGAAACATTTAATCAAATGCGCACTCTTACACCACCATTAAGGCAAAAGTAGACAGTCGAAACACTTTGACTTAATCACAAATTTAAGAAAAATGTCATAGTTTGTGGCCAAGTAGTCAAGGATAGACTCACGGTTATAAACTAATATTTGATGAAGAGCTTTTTGAGTGTGTTGATTAACTTCCTTTTATTCCGTTATACTATAATTGCTTATCTTTTGACAGATACGCATATTTCGTCTACTACTCGCAGACTTCATCAGTGCCAAGTACTCAACCCCAAGTACCGTGCGGGACCGAAATCCGTACACCTAAGCACGAGAGAACCATTAACAGTCAATACTAAATAATGCTATCACATTATGCTCTGTATCACATCTTTTCCCCATACATTTATCTTTATTTTACCATTATTTGCAAACACAAGGTCTTAAAATTACCTTTAATTATAAGAAAAAAGTATTTAAATTGCACATCTCTTGAATCAAAATCCGTACAGCGTTCTACGATTGAATCAAATTCCGTACAATTTTGAATCAAAATCCGTACAGTCATGAATCAAAATCCGTACATGCATGTAAATTGATCTAAATCAATGAAAAAAAACATGTTGCTGTCTTGAATAAAGTATTTATTTAGAAGTTGCTTGGCTAGGAGTCCAAAACAGATATACTCGTTTAAATACACTAGTTTACAGCATATTTGAACGTTGTACGCTGATGGTCATTTCCCATGTAAAATCGTGCGCTGAATCCAAAAATGTAGTCCAAAGAATCTCAGTAGGATAGTTTTTGAGATATAGCTAAAAAATTAAATATCACTTTAAAAAAAACGTGTTTACTGAAACCACAAATACCTCCAGCTGTAATGAAGTAATATTAATTTATTTTAATTTTTATGCTAACTAATATCATGCTTAAGGATTCATTTCCTCCAAATTTTAGTCTATACCAGTTCTTTGGGTTAAATATTATTACTAGAGTTTACCTCCGATCACAACTTCGAGGTCTTTGAAATTTGACATGTGATAACGTGCAAGATGCGCCATACTTTGGAACTTGGGGGCACTCCAGCTCAACGCTACAAAACATTATTAACCGGGACTAAACTGGGCGGTGTAGCTTGGACAATGTTGTCAAATCAATAATAGCAAACTGAATAGAAGACTGCCGAAACATCTTTAATACACCGATAATGGAAACGCTCCACCAACCCACTGGCATCAAGCGATAGAATAAGCGGTTCCTAAGATGGTAGCCCTATAATGGCGGATAAGTGAAAAAAAAAATTACAACCATCTTAGAAACCAACATCAAATAACAATGAACTGACATCAAAGATTAGTTTTTCGTTTTGTGCATGAAAAATAAAATAAACGTAAGTTAACGACTAAAACTTAATTTAATTTAAAACGTCAAGAGAGTAATAATTATAAAAATGCAGATCTTTCATTGCTTCTTTTCCGCAGCTTTCTTCTGCTTCTTCTCCATTGTTGCCATTACCTTTTCAAGTTATAATGCTTTCTTGCTTCCAGCTTTCTTTCCTCTTCTTTATCTTCTTCCTTCTCTTCCTCTCTCGCTCAACCTTTTTCTTTTGTCGTTCCTCAATCCTTTGTTTCTTTGCGTTCTCTTTATCAATTTTCTCCCGTTCACTTTCATGTATATTTCCGGCCATTCCTCGCTGGTGGTACTGTTGGGAATGCTCTCTTGCCCATTTCTGTCTGCTCTCTGTAATTTGTATATGCGTGTTGGTGTAGAGGAGCTGCGCTGTTTTCCTTTTCGGCTGGTTCTTGACGCTCTTCATTAAAAGATATTAATAATTTAACATTTACAATACGAATAAAATAAGAGAGTAGCGATTCAATACGGCATCTCTTATGGAGGTAAATGGAACGGCAAAATCCCTGGATGCTTCTTGGTAAGATTTTCCCGCACGCATCATTGCCACAGTCTTCTCCAAATCCTCCGGCGTGTATTTAGCTTCCATGATCTGCTGAAAAACATTGGATAAAGTGGAGTCGTCATTGTGAATGCACAAGTGTACGGATTTAGAATCAGCTGTTATATATGGATCGAAATCCGTACAGTACTAATTTTGATAAATAAATACCATATGAATGATCCATTGCTTAGAATTGAGATATAAAACGATAAACACTTACCTTTCCGATCGACCTTCAGGAAACTACTTGCAAAAATCTCTTAAATACGCTTAACAACTGGAAGTAAATCCGAGAGATTTTCTTAGAAAATCGTTAAGAACGCAACCGATTGATAGAAATGCCCGACACGTGATAAGGTTTTTATTTTTCTTATTTTAATTGCATGACATACTGCTTAATTGTTGACGTAAACATCAAGCTAATGCATGAATGAACATGAATATGTATTCATGTATAATATTTACATTGTTATGATGCATATAAATAAACAAATTCAACAAGGTGTACGGATTTCGGTCCCGCACGGTAGTAGACAAAATACGCGTATCTGTCAAACGATAAGCAATTATAACGGAATTAAAAGGAAATAAATCAACACACTCAAAAAGCTCTTCATGAAGGGATTCCGTTAAGAGTTTCGACACAATTAAAAGATTAATATTTGATGTCACTGTAAAAACGATACATGGATTATAAAACTAAGTGCGAACTCTTGGAAATGCTCTTTTGTATACTAAATTTGGTGCATATCCACATATCTATTACATTAGTATCTATATTTTCATCCAAAAAACAAATTCGCTACAAGATCTTCATTTTACACAGAGTTCTAAATCCTATGAAATTTATTTCCAACAGCCTACCGGTACCACTTTGGCCTGGGCAAAAGGCGAGTGTACGACTTCGGACTGGGCAAGCGCGCGTACGAAGACAAACGACTCCCCAATCGGTACAACTTTGGCCTCGGCAAACGTTAATCCACGCAGATAATCCACAGACAGCACCCTATCGACAGTCGCGTCGTCGTCGTCGTCGTCGTCGTACCAGAATCCACTGGACCTTATGAACATTTGCGGAATATTCGGACCCCGGCCTATTCTACGCGCAGCAATGAAGCCGATAATCAACCACATGAAGATGAGTACAGACTGCATATACAACAACCAGAACAAACCACACAAATATCTAACTGCTACCACACCATCAAGAGACAGACCATCATCCATGAAGAAAATATGCCCCCAAAACATTAATCTAACCTATTATACATTATTGATCCTTTTGACTTAGGTTTTCTCTTCAACGTCAACTGTAAGCTAAACGAAAATGTGTAAACTATACAACAACAATATTTTAATCTATTGTACCATTGCAACTAACCAAAAGCAAACATCGTTAAACAAACACAACAAAAAAGGAGACGTGTGCTAATGTGCCATACCAAAAATCTAAATAAAAGCTAAACCCAATGTGTGTAATATATTGTTAAGAGAGGAAAACAAATAACTACGGCTTACTAAATACAAAAGAAATCAATTGCCGATTATCTGTGAATTTTACTGATGGACATGGAGAGCATAAATCATTTGGGAAAGACGCGTTTAGTAATATTGTACAACGCCACAACGCTTTGGTCTATTTGATATATATAGTAGAGAGCCCTACTGTAAATAAAGAATCCCTGAATAAAAGCCATTGAAACTTAACCCATACCTAGATTGAGTTACCACTGAATCACAGTCCTTAAAATCCCAGCCGCACAGGATTTTTTCAAAGTAAAACATATGGAATCGAAATGTGGACCAAAGCGTTCCACACAAACCATACCATGATTAGCCAACTGTTCATACAAATTGATTTACAAGCATAATTTAAACAAACAACCACATCGTTATGACAAGTGTAACAACAAAGGATTTACATATGAAAATCGCATTTTGAATAGATGTAAACACAAGCAAAACTATGTATCAATTATTGAGAGCTTACAGTGAAAAAAGCTCGTGTAAAATAGTTATTGAACAAAGCCAACAAATGAAGGAAATAAATCTGAGCCAATGCTAGGAAGCATCTGGAAAAGTGGAGTTTTGTTTTCTTCGAAAATGCGCTACTTTTCAAGCAAATGGCAGAGAAAGTAAATAGGAAAAATGTCCCATCCCATACGTGTGACACTATTTTTTTTTTTCCTTGATTTGTTTTCCGTCGATCTTGTTTTCCATGCTGAACACCAATGCTACCGACGCCAGGGAGGCCCTACCTATCGACCCATCAACTCATGAACCGGGGACCAACGGTTTTACTTCCCGACGGCGCCGACTGGGATTGAACCTAGGCCTGCTGGAGTGAGAGGAAACCCCGCTTACCACTACACCACCAGCGCCGCTTATTAGTCATGTGTTATTACCAAAACCTATAAATGCTCATTTGTATTCTTTACGAGGCTCTGCTTGTTGGATTTTTTTACTACATGCCGGACTCGATTATCCGGAGGCTCGATTAACCGGAGGCTCGATTATCCGGGGCTCGATTATCCGGAGAAAATGGCTCGATTATCCGGAGTCATATTATTTTTACCTATCATGCAAATGATTTTTCATAAACCGCTTGGAAAACCGACTTTCGATCCGAGGACGAGTAACATACATCGTTCGACTCAGTCTGACAAGATCGGGAAATGACTATATTTAAGTGTTTGTGTGCCTTTGTTACAAAATCCGGCGTTAAGGGGTTTGGATTACCTTTGACCTGAAAGGAATCAAACATGTCATGTGCCACAACAACATACAAAAACTGAATCCCATGATGTTCCGTTCACTAAATTACGTCACGTTTCAGGGGGGGGGGGGGCGGGGAACGGCAACCGAACAAAATTTTTGAAGATCCGTAAAAAAAAATGTACCAAAGGGCCTTTAACCCTCCGTTACTCGCGCTGTTGTACTTTGTACAACACACATGAGTTTTCCATTGCCATTTTGTTGCTGAGTTACCAATCGATCTGAAACCAACGAGTATTCCTCAAAAAACTTGTTTTGATCTAAACAAGCTTAACTTTGATTACAGTAAACACCTAAAAAATGCGAATAATAGGGAATATGTAAATGGAAACCGCGTAAACTGTGACTATACTACGTGAGATTTGACTTAACTGATTACAACATGGAATATATCGAGATCCTGACCAGATAGAAAGTTAGTTGTCTCCGACAAAGTTGTTCAGGAGATCATAGCCTTGTCGCTGGCGGACAGTAGTTCAGAATTTTCTCATTACGTAGCGCTAGTATACACGTGAAATTCTCGCTTGTGATATATCTCATGATCCTGACCCGATAAAAAGTTACTGTCTTTCACAAAGTTTTTCAGGAGATCAAAGCCTATTGCTTGGTGCTCAATAGTTCAGAATTTGCTCACTACGCGACGATAGTATACACGTGAAATTCTCATATAAAATATCTTGAGTATAGAAAGGTACTGTCTTCGGCATAGTTGTTCAGGATGTCAAGGCTTTTTCGCAGGTGGACAGTAGTTCAGAGTTTTCTCACTTTGCGGCGCTACTATAGATGTGAAACTCTTGCATATAAAATATCTCTAGATCCTGACAAGATAGAAAGTAAATGTATTGGGCAAAGTTTTTTAGGAAGTCAAGATCTTTTTGTTGGGTGACAATAGTTTAGAATTTTATCACTATGCGGTGCTAGTATATACGTGCCTTTCTCCCATATTCAATAGATCGAGATCTTGATCAGCTAGTGCCAGCACCCATGCCACTTAGAAGACTCAGGACGATGAACAGTAGGATTAGCCTTCCTTTGATTCCTAATAGGGCTAGGACACAATCTGCGCTGGTAACATAAACTATGTTTTATTTTCTTTGTTTTTTTTTTATTAAATAAATGAATAAATTTATGTTTTAAATATGATACAAACATTAGTTTGGCTACTTTTCTTAATCTTGAAAATCATTAATATGATAATATTTAAAATTTAATATAAAAAATATATTGTCATAATAAAAACAACTCTTTTCGAACTGAAACAGTTTGCACTTCATTTTGAAAGCATTGCTTTTCCTTTTGACAGTTCTACAATTTGATTCAAAAGCATCAACTTTTAAAATGAACGAAGAGCTAAACTTTTGATTTGACAAGTTACACATTTTTATTTTGAATGCGTCAGACTTTCTACCAAAAAGAACCAACGAAAACTTTTAATTTTACCAATGATTTTTTTAATTTTAGTAGTGATTATTTTTTGTGTGTAGTTTCAAAGAAAATATAATAACATTTTGCGGCCTCGATCTCAATTTTTCATATACTTATATTTTTTCCTAAAAAGTATTTTTAATTACCTTTCATTTGATATTTTGAAGTTCTACATTTTTGAAAAAAATCATTTTTGAAAAAAAGTCGATTTTTTGGACCAACCTAACATGGAAATGGTCATCCTGTACAGCCATTCCATAGCAAAACGATGTATGGGTTCTCATAATTTCGTAAAAATTGGTAGATTTGTTCCTTGTCGCAAAATATCAAAACCGTATTTTTTTAATATTTTGTCATTAGAGTGACCAGTTCTATGTTAGGGTGGTCCAAAAAATTATAATTTTTCGTTTTTTTTTTCAAAAATTACTTTTTTTCAAAAATCTATGTTTTAACCACTCGGCTGATTTCAAAAATCAAAATACCAAATAGAAGGTAATTTAAAGCATTTTTTCAGAAAAAAATAAAGTGATGTAAAAAAATTGGGATTCTGTATTAAAAACACATTGATTGTATTTATTTTTTATGGATTTCATTGTTTGCAGATAGAGGGCGTATTATGTTTTAACATTTTTCCATTTTGTTTGTTTCGTTTTTGAGTTATATATTTTTTTAAGTTATCATGCGACTAGACTACCATGCGTCTCCATTGATTTATAGCGACTGTAACATGGTCACATTATCTATACTTATTTCAATTTCTGATCCCAGACTACCATGACATTCATCGAGACTTGAATCAAATTTATTGATTGATTTTGAGTTTCTTAAATTATCAGTGATTCGTAGCATTGTAAGCTGAGTAGGCTGTGCGTGTGTTTGAACCTGACGTTTGTTTTTTCCGTCGAGTTTTTTTTTTATCTATAATCGCTTGCTGATCTGGTCATAACCAGGCCCAAGAGACAATATCTAGTTCCTCATTCTAGTTTCCTATTATTTGCCGCTGAGAATCTGTTCCGAAGCCAAGTAGAACCTCCACGAGGCGTCCCATCATTAGTTCCATCATTCGTTGAGTCGCAGCGTTGTAACCTGACCATTGGCCACGAAAAGGCTTGCCAATGCACATAAAAAATCGACTACATACACCCGAACATTTGACATTCCGTGCAACTACCATAAACCGGACTAGTTCACGTTGATCTTCGTCAAGCTTCGTCAACAATTTGGAATTCTACATCAACACATGTCAGGCAGCCTTCAGGTTCAATTGGCTAAACTTGGTGAGTTCGTTTCTTAATGTAAATTTTTATCTTTTCAAACCAGTAACGTTGGTAGATCACCTTTTTGTGGTGCGTTACTGGTATAAGATCTGCCACCGAACCCTAGTCGTAACAACTTCAAACTAGGGAATCAGGATTTTCCAGTAATCAAAGGATCACATTTTAGTCCTTGTTACTTTTTTCATCATCATCATCATCATCATCATCATTCTCTTTTCAGAAAGCGAGTAATGGCGCTATAGCCATAAGTCATAAAAGGCTAGGACAAGAGCTAGTGCTCATGTCCCAACCGCCAGAAGAAAATGGAGCATCACTTAACATTTCTAGCTTTGATGCTTCCAACGACCAACCAATCATATAATTACCAAAATCGGAACGTACGGTACGAGATGTCCACGTTTTATCCATTTATTGGATTCTGAAGCATCGTGTTTAAATCTTCGATTTAAACAGGCCCGATGTTTTCTGAATCATCTTAGCCCTTAAATGCTGCACAGTAGGCCTGGCCGTTTTGATATGTGTGACGCATCTTCGATGTGAAACATATATCAAATAGACAAGAAAAATGATGTAGGTATATATATAGGGGAAATGACGGCTTCGGCATGACAGACTATTTTCGGCAACACAAATTGAAACACTATTTTCACTGGATTTTCTTACAAAAACACTTCGCTGAATGCATGCAAACGATTCTTTATGCTTTCAGCTTCACTTTGACTATATTTTTACCACTGAGAAAAAGCAATCTAGCAAATTGTAGCTGATTTCGAGTTGCCGATAATAGAACAGCAGATGTACATGCAGTTCAAATGGAACGGTTGCCGAAGAAAAACTGGTTGCCGACAATACTCGCTCTCACTAGAGAAGATTGGAGCTTTGTAAAAGCGTTTCAAAACAGTTTTTGACAATTCTTTCGACTGAAAATGTTAGAGCAGCTGGCAGCAAAAGATTGTAAACAAACCAATACTGCATATGTGTGCGTTCCTTAGAGAAAAAGGCTATAGAAAGAAGGTCGCTGCTTAGGTTGCCGAGAATACGTAAATTCCCCTAGATACTTTCAAGAACTGGCTGTGTTGGTGTTAGATTAGCTTAGATTAGATTATCAGTGATTCGTAGCATTGTAAATAAAGATGCATGGGGATCCAATGGAGTACTTTTAGATTAAATTTAGATAATACATCTTTCACGGAGTATATAGAACTCAATATAGATATCTATTTGGGCTAGATTTAATGCTTTGATAAAGCAATCTTATGGTTTCCAACTATGTATATAACAGGTTTGAAATAAAATTCGTTTATTTGTTATATCTTCATACATATTTTTTTTTTATTATAGACACAAAACATGCTTAAAGATACTTTCATAGTTTCACAGAATGTTCTTCTTCCGAGAACGATCATGTGCCACAAATTAAAGGCTGTCATCTTATTTTTGTACTGACGGCCTGATCCATCTGAGAAAAAGTGAATTTTTGATGAAATTTACACAATTAACTGTTAGACTCTTGTCATTTCAATCACAACAAAGACAGGATCGTTTTTATATCAGTGCTATATATATTCTCTTGACACTCTTCCTTTCACATACACAAATACACTCATTGCTGTATACCACAACAAGCAGAAATAAAGTTTCATTCCGAGTTGGTTAGTCAACCGTACTACACGTTATTTTCCTTTCTCTGTACTGCGCATATCACAACATTAACTACGAATAAACGAACTGCAACGTGGTTGTGCTTGGTAAAGTTAGCGATTGCAGTGAAATTAACCATTAAATCTGAGGTATGATCATCCTTATAATATATAGCAAATGGGTCAATAGTGCACTGTGCGTTTGCCCAATGAAATCCTTGTACAGCGTCTTGTACAACAAATGGAAAGTTCTCAGAAAAATCACATATTATTATACATACCATCACTTTCAAGTTAGTTTTCACATACGTCAAATATTTCCCTTGTTCTTCAGCTATGAAATTGTGTGGTTTTGGAAAATCAGATAACTTTCTAAAAACATGTCTATAAACTCTTCAGTTTCCAATTCCACTAACTCCATGATACAACCATAGAGGTAACTCTAACACTAGTAGGTCCCGAAGAAAACTGCTCAACTTTTTGGCTCAGCTCTGGTACTATCTTCGGTCCCAAGCTATTCGATTCACCCCTCGAAACATAGGAAAATCCACTGACCCCTCATTTTATCTGTCAAACTTTCATAGCGAATCAAAACAAACATTGTGTAGTACTAGAATTTCGACTAGAATAGGGTACGTTAATCGTTTGCTTGGGACCAAATAGGCTAGTCAAGTAGTGAGCCAATTCAAAATCGTTAGTTTCGTATTGATTGTTGATACAACAGTCCGCTTGACGCCATTGTTTAAATTGTAAGGATTCCACATTCCCATTGGTCAGGATAAAAGCTTCTTCTATCGACCTGTGTGCTGAAAATACCTGGGAATGTATTTACATGGCCGTGGGGATACAAAGAGAAAGTCGAAGAAGAGAATCTGTCAATGTTAGGTCCTAACTAATGCAATATTCAGCTTGTACCATGCCCAGGTGGCCTCCCTGAAGTATACCTGATGTGGCGCAGAAACTAACTGATCAGCTATCTCCTGTAGTAACCATTAGATGGCGACCAGTAACATACGAACGGTCCCAACGCAGAAGATTACCGCTTATACCAAGCCGCCTGTCGAGTTTAGCAATCGCAATGGCATGATTCAACTTGTCGAATGCCGCGGATAGGTCGGTATGCTTTCGATAATATACAGTGCGAGGCACAGCAGGTTGGTGGTTGTAGAGCGACCGGCAGCGACCCATGTTGATCAACAATCCAATACTGCTTGCAATGAGAGCAACGGTTCTAGTTCGAAAAGCTTAGAAACAGCACTGAACGATGTTTGCTGTGGTATTTGTCAAACCTCTTTTTTATTTTCCTCTGTTTGCGGACAAAGATCGTATTTCTTCAACGTAATTTTGTATCTTATAGGAAGAAGTTCCTGCTTATGGGCTGTTTACACTTATGCTCGTTCACTAGCTCAACCAACTAGCACGAATTTCAGTTGTTCCTGAAATCTCATGCTGGTAAACGCTGATGCCCTGTTTACATTATGCTGGTGAGCTTTTTTGCTAGCCGCTGGCTCATTAGTGCTAGTGAAATAGCATAAGTGTAAACACCCCATAAGTAAGCTTGTGAACTCATTTTTATTGAGAAAAATCAAAATGTTTGAACGTTTTTAAACACTCCCCAGTGACAATTTCGGATCGAATGAACACCAAATCTTGATTTGTGCTGCTGCTTCTAATCTGTGTGCTAAATCTACATCTATATTTTTATGTGAACGTCAATATTGCCTACAATCGATAATTCTGGTTGCAAACATTTACTTTAACATGGCTATGATCCTGTACTGAATATTTTATTTGGTTGAAGTTTACTTCAAAATTTTTGAATAGAGAGTACTGTTGCATTTTTTTTTTCGTAATAAATATTAACTGTTTTGAATCCAACTCGGTTCTTCTACATTATATGAATGACAAGTGGTTTTAAGAATTTAATTTTAAGCCAAAGCCGAGCTTGCGCAAGTAGAATAGTTTGAATATTTTAAAACGCATTTCGCAGAGTAACATTAACGTTTATATTCTATATTTCGAGTTGAACGTTTGTATAAACCTGTCCATCAATTTGTTGCCTTTCATCAATTCGTCAATTCGGAGCTTAATCTTCCGTAGCACTGGAGCTTGTATCCAAAATAATTTCGAACGAGAACGGTGTGAATGCGTAACCCAAACCACCGTAGAACTTGCTCTGGAACTCGACCCTGAAAAAAAAATACAGACCAATGTCAAGAAACTTTATCATTGCAGACCTTGCTAGTCAAAACTTACCAATGCAAACGAAGAGTATGCAGGAAAGCAGACAAACCCTCCATAAGTACCAGAATGCCAACCGTCAGCACAGCCCAGCACCCAAAGATAGCCCACAGAAAGATTCCGCCGATCCAACCTCCTTGTTGGAGACCGTTCTTCAGCACCATGTTCCACAATACTTCAGCCAATTCTGCGAAAACAAAAACAGTGTTAAAGACCAAGGTTCACTCAATCAATAGATTAGAAAGCCCTCCAACTTACGGGCATGAGCAAGCGACAGAGCCCACAAACGAAGGTACGATGCAGTATGGGAAACCGAACCGAGCACATATTCGATGGTATGGATGCCCTGGTGAATGAAAATCTCAGACATTTCCTCATTGTCATCGTGACCCCCATGACTACCCTGTTGAACTGCTCCCTGGGTTGCATTCTGTTGGTTAAGACCGGTCTCAGCTTCACCGTTTTCATTGCTGTATGGAGTAATTGGTTGATGCTGCAAATTGTAAAATTAAATCACAAGTCCAATCGTAACCTGGTAGATAACTTACCACTGCTTGCTTGCGGCCACGCATGATCATGATAGGTTTGGCGAGCAGCATCCACGGTACGCACAGCAGTGCAATCATGACCAGGAACTTCTGTATACCTTGCTGTCCGGCGAACATGAACGGGCTACATTCGCCCTCTTCCTCGACCGATTTGAACAGAACCATGTTGATGAAGGTAATCAGAATAGACGGAGCACATCCCGCCGAGAACAGGATGTCCTCACTATCGGCCGAATACTTTGTCCACTTCATGAACATCAGCAGGGTCATGTAGAAGAACAGGGATACCAGGAAGATTACTTGAGGAATGAACTCGCAGTAGATGGCCATCTTGTTCTTGAAATAACGATGATTGAACAGTCCGACAAAGACACCGAACAACATATGAAGAACGCCGAAAATTATCGAAATCTTCATCTTGTATGCATTCAGGAAGATGATCTTGTTCTCCGCCACTTGCCAAACCGGATCCAAGCCCATCGCATAAGGTGTTCCCGAGTAATCATTACTGCCCGGATTCAGCTGCAAAGCCTTGTTCGTCATTACCGTTGATGAATTGTAGTTGATACTCCAGGAAGATCCGAACACATTCAGCGATTTTGAGAAGATATCGTTGTACACAAATCCAGTGTACATCGAGAACACACCCATCAGGAAAATGATGTAACGTCCACCGAAGAAGATGTTCCAGATTTCATTGTCGGTTTTCTTAGCGGCAAGTGGTTTTTCCTTCAGCACCATCCACAAACCGAAGAGAGCCATAATGGCACCGTGTCCCAAATCGCCAAACATCACCGCAAACAAGAACGGGAATGTGATGATGGTATAGGGAGCCGGGTTCATTTCACGATAGCTGGCCACACCGTACGCGTTGATCAGAGCCTGGAAAGCGCTGGTAAACTTGTTCGTACGATTGTACGTTGGAGGATCTTCGAAAGTCTCCATCCTATTCAAGATGGGCGGAACGGACGATCCGGAACGTTCCGTTCCACGGCGCAGTGCAATCTGGATGGTTTCGATATCCAGCAGCGGAACCCAGCACTCGGCGATCAAACACTTTTGCGTTACATCCAAGTTGAACAGATTCAACGTATGATAGATGGCCTTGATCTTGCGAACCTTGACGAACCAGTTCGTCAGATTCTTGGCAGCGGCCACCAGAACCCGATGACGATGGTCCTGCGTTTGCCCGAGAACGGTGTTCAGGTCCTCGATGCGGGTCATAACACCCATGGCCATCTCGCGCCGATCGGTCGGAGCTTCCGGGCAAGGGTACAGCGTAGCGCGGAAACCTTCGCATATCTTCTTGACGCGCGTCTTCAGCTGGTCACCTTGGAAGAAGATGATGAATACCGACTTGTACACCTTGTCGCCCTGTGGGAGATGATGGTAAACATGAATTAGAATCATTGTTGCACTGAATTTCACTAGACATAAACAGCAACCTTGACGTTGCTGTACCTCTATGCGTAGACAACTATTATAACAGTTCGATTATTGCCATTTTGTAGTCAAATCTGCCATCATAGATCCTTAAATTACAATGCCATATGGTTTTCGAAACGTACTTATATTTAGAACAGTCTTCAAACATTAAAATTCAATTAAAAATCAAATATAATAAAAAAAAACAATGGACTTAAGCTTACAATATTACATTCAAAATTTGGAGTCTGTTTGGGATTTCAGGGCTGAATTCAATAATACAATTCATATTAAAGTTTAGCCGTTTGATACTATTTTTGCTCAGATCCGCCATGTCTTAATAAGATTTCTGAAGATGTTTTTTTTCATGAATGTGAATGCGAGCTGTATGTAGATTGGTCACCTTTAAGTCCACAGCAAATTGCATACTTCCAGGCGAATAGAGTGAAAAATTTCGCTGTTGTATAGCTGGGATTCATTGATGAAAAAGACTATGATTGGTGTTTACATTCCATGTTTAGTGTTCAAGATGGCGACGAATGAAAAACATGTGCGCGAGCAGGTTTTTTTTTCGGACGTAATGCAAATCCTGACTTGTCAATACGGAACTTGCAAAAAAAAATTGGATTTACCTAAATCCACTGTTCACGGTGTGCTCATTTTCGGAACGTTTGACGGTCTAGAGGACACCGAGAAGTGATAAAACATTGGACGTGGATGCTGTCGTGGACCGAAAGGTGAAGAGGATATTGATGGAAGACCCGAATCTCTCGGTTCGAACGGTGGCTCGTAAAATAGGAATGTCACCTGGTTTTGTCCAAAAATCAAAACACCGTTTGGGGCTGAAGTCGTATAAAGTAAAAACAGTTCCAAATCGCAATAAAAAAAAAGGTGCAAACATCAAAAGATTTAAATTTATAACAATCTTGAGTACGAAATTTCAAAGGGACTTTAGGGAAGTCCAGAGGGTTTTAAAAAGAACTTTGGAAGTATTCCAGGAGAAGCTAAGATGTGTTCAGAAAAAAAGGACTTCAGTGAAGTTTGGAGATCTTTGAAGAAAAATGTATCTCGTAAGGAATAGTAATGGACTTTATAAAATTAAAAGGTTGTGTCCTATACACGACCGCAGTATGACGTAGAACCACGCAAAATTGATGTATATCATGCATTTTCGACTATTATACTTTATCTTAAATTTTTCAAGTATTTCAATGTTTCGGTTATGGTTCACTTTTTCTTTTCCTTGATTTGTTTTCCACCGATCTTATTTTCCGTGCTGAGCAGCAATGCTACCGGCGCCAGGGAGGCAGCTCCCTCACCTGGACCCTACCTATCAACCCATCAACTTATGAACCGGTTTGGCACATATAACTTTTCCGCGTTTCGGTTTAGTGGAACGGGACCCAAGGCTCATTCCTCATTGTGAAATCTGATTACACCGTGATCCACCTTTAGCCGCTGACTTGGTCCTGCTTGTTACAGGACCAAGTGCTACGTCGTCCGAAGCGGTTATGAGCGAAAGCACGACAGCAGTGCTGTTTTATATCTTTCCAGGTTCAAGCAGAACGATGTGCAACCGCACCTGATAGGATTTTCCGCCGTTTTTTATTAATGGGGCGGGGCAGAAAGTATATTTTGTGCAGAATATTTATAAAAGGCTGGACATCGGATGTTAATTTAATTGCATATACAGATGTACCATACATGTATATATCTAAAAAATAGTGAATTCGTTGAAAAAATAAATTTTTGTTGCTAGCTATATGACTGAAAAAATTCGCATTTTTTGTTGAACACCCGTTATAACTTTTACAAGTTCCTCATTTCCCCATTGTGACGCCGTGATCCACATTAATCCGTTGACTTGGTTCGCTTGCTGCAGGACCAAGAGCCACACCGTCCGAAGCGGTAATGAGCAGAGGCATGACAGCAACGCTTTTTTTTTTTTTCTTGAAACTAAAAACTAAAACTAAATCTTATCTAAGTATAAAGGGAATTAATCGTTGCAATTGAGGATTGCAACGATTTTTGCCTGAAATTATTAATTATTTTGTTGGACATTTGTTCTAAAGTCTCAACATTCGAAATTCTATGTACTTCGGTAGTACTGTACCAGGGAGGCAACTTCAAAATCATTTTCAGAACTTTGTTCTGAATCCTTTGAAGTGCTTTTTTCCTGGTAGTGCAACAACAAGACCATATTGGCACAGCGTAAAGCATGACCGGTCTAAAAACTTGTTTAAATATTAGAAGTTTATTCGTCAGGCAAAGTTTGGATTTCCTGTTTATAAGAGGATACAAACATTTAATATATTTGTTACATTTAGCTTGAATGCCCTCAATGTGATCTTTAAAAGTTAATTTTTGGTCAAGTACTAATCCAAGATATTTCACTTGGTTTGACCAGAAAATTGGAACTCCGTTCATAGTGACTATGTGACTACTACTAGGTTTCAAAAAGGAAGCTCTAGACTTATATGGAAATATTATAAGTTGAGTTTTGGAAGCGTTGGGAGAAATCTTCCATTTTTGTAAATAAGAAGATAAAATATCTAAACTTTTCTGCAGTCTGCTGCAAATAACACGAAGACTTCTTCCTTTAGCGGAAATGCCTGTGTCATCAGCGAACAAAGATTTGTGGCAACCCTGAGGCAAATCAGGGAGGTCCGAAGTGAAAATGTTATACAATATAGGCCCAAGAATGCTACCCTGAGGAACTCCTGCTCTAACAGGTAGTCGATTAGATTTGGAATTTTGATAATTTACCTGCAGAGTTCTGTCAGTTAAATAATTTTGAACTAATTTCATAATACATATAAAGTGGAAAATTAAACTTTTTCAATTTAGAAATCAAACCTTCATGCCAAACACTGTCGAATGCTTTTTCTAAGTCTAGAAGAGCAACTCCAGTTGAGTGGCCTTCAGATTTGTTTGAACGAATTAAATTGGTAACTCTTAAGAGTTGATGAGTAGTTGAATGCCCATGGCGAAATCCAAACTGCTCATCTACAAAAATTGAGTTCGTATTGATGTGAAGCATCATTCTATTCAAAATTATCTTTTCAAAAAGTTTACTTATTGAAGAAAGCAAACTTATTGGGCGGTAGCTAGAAGCTTCAGCTGGATTTTTATCCGGCTTCAATATTGGAACAACTTTTGCATTTTTCCATTTATCAGGAAAGTATGCCAAATGGAAACATCTGTTAAATAATTTTACCAAGAAAGACAAGGTACTCTCTGGGAGTTTTTTTGACGAGGATATAGAAAATTCCATCATCACCTGGAGCTTTCATATTTTGAAACTTTTTAGTTATAGACCTTACTTCGTCCAAATCAGTCCCCCAGGAATCATCAAAAATATTTTCCCGAGAGAAAATATTCCGAAAATCCCGAGCAACCTGATTCTCAATAGGACTAGTAAGACCCAAACTGAAATTATGGGAACTCTCGAATTGCTTAGCAAGTTTCTGAGCTTTTTCCAAATTTGTGATCAAAATTTTACCACCTTCTTTAAGCGCTGGAATAGGCTTTTGAGGTTTTTTCAAAATTTTTGTGAGTTTCCAAAAGGGTTTGGAACTCGGGTCTAATTTAGAAATATTATTTTCAAAAGTTTTGTTCCTCAGGGCAGAGAATCGCTTTTTAATTTGTTTTTGCAAATCCCACCAGATAACTTTCATGACAGGATCACGTGTTCTTTGATATTGTCTCCTACGGACATTTTTAAGACGGATCAAGAGCTGAAGATCGTCGTCTATTATAATTGAATCGAATTTAACCTCGCATTTTGGTACTGAGGCAGCTCTTGCTGCAACTATAGAAGTAGTCAGAGATTCAAGAGCATAATTAATTTCATCTTTGGTTTGCAAAGGAATGTTTGGATCGAAGTTATATTCCATAAATGTTCGATACTGCTCCCAATCAGCTCTATGGTAATTGAAAGTAGAGCTGTTGGGATTACAAATTATTTCTTGGGATATTTCAAAAGTTACTGGAAGGTGATCAGAACCGAAGTCAGCATGGGTAACCAATTGGCTACAAAGTTGACATGAATCAGTTAAGACCAAATCAATAGTGGAGGGATTTCTTGCAGAAGAAAAGCATGTTGGGCTATTTGGATATTGAATAGTGTAATAACCTGCAGAACAATCATCAAACAGAATATTACCATTGGAATTGCTTTGAGCATTATTCCATGAGCGGTGTTTTGCATTAAAATCACCAATAATGAAGAATTTAGACCTATGACGGGTAAGTTTCTGGAGGTCACACTTGAGAAAATTCTTTTTCTGGCCTACGCATTGGAATGGCAATTAGGCAGCTATAAACGTAAGTTGTCCAAATTTTGTTTCAACAGAAACTCCCAAAGTTTCAAAAATTTTGGTTTCAAATGAAGAAAAAATTTTATGTTAGATTCGTCTATGAATAATGATGACAACGCCACCACAGGGTCCATCAAGACGATCATTTCTATAAATCAAGTAATTTGTGTCCTTCTTAACCTTATGGTCAGGTTTAAGGAACGTTTCAGTTATAACGGCAATATGTACGTTATGAACCCTCAAAAAGTTAAATAGCTCGTCTTCATTATCTTTAAGAGATCGAGCATTCCAATTTACAATATTTAATGCTTTAAAATCCATTACTGAATTTTAAAGTCTTGACAATATTATTTGCAAATTTTACTCCAGTTTGAATAGCATCAAACATGGAGTTAGATTTAAGCATATCAGAAATCATGTCAATTAATGATTTCTGTCAAAATTGTCAAAATTTCCGTTAGAATTACGTTGGTTAGTATTTTGATTTCTACCCGCTGCAATAGCAGCATAGGTAGCTCCATTAACTCGCTGAACATTGTTAGCAGCGAGGGGAGTAGGTACAGATGAAAAATTTGAAGCAGGGGTGATATTTGTACCTACGGGTACGAATGTAGTACTTGTTCCTCGCTGACCGTTGTTAACAGCAGAGGAATTTGTACGTGGAGCGTTTCCTACCTGACGGTTAGAACGAGATTATAGGATCGCTTTGCGAGTCTTACATTCCCAAAAATTGGATTTGTGGTTTTCACCACAATTTGAACATTTAAATTTCTTAGGATCTTCCTTCACAGGACAGTCGTCCTTTGCGTGAGAGGAATCACCACAATTCATGCATTTAGCTGGCATGTAGCAATTTTTAGTTCCGTGGCCCCAACCCTGACACTTACGGCACTGAGTGAGGTTTTGGAAATTTCCTCCAGTCTTCCTGAAGTGTTCCCACTTCACTCGGACATGGAGCATAAGGCTAGCTTTTTCTAAGGCCTTAAGGTTGTTTAGTTCACTAGACTTGAAGTGAACTAAATAAAAATCATTAGAAATGCCGTTGTGCGAATCGCCAGGACGGGATTTCATTTTCATTTTGATTACTTGGAGTGGCACAACTCCAAGTAATTTTGCCAGTTCATCTTTGATCTGATCCAGGGATTCACCACTGGGCAGTCCTTTCATGACAACCTTGAACACACGTTCAGTTTTGGTGTCGTAAGTAAAAAATTTGTGCTTCTTCTCAGTAAGATACTTGAGAAGACATTTAAATCCGTCCAAGGTTTCAGCCAACACACGGCATTCACCCCGACGTCCAATTTGTAGTGAAAACTTAACTTAACTTAACATTATCATTTGTACATTTTTCAAATATGTTTAGGAGAAAATTGAAAAAAATACTTATTTCAGCAGATTTGTAATGTAATATCCTATCGATTGGCGTATTTGGATTTTATTTTCATCTATAAATGACAAAGTTACAAGCGTTCAAAACCTAACACTATTTCACCCCACATATTTTTTGATTTGTACCCCAGTATAGTCGACAAAGACGTAGCTGTACGTAAAAAAAAACAAAAAAAAATCTTTTTTATTAGAGCTTACAAAACGGATCGGTCAACCTCCAGGCCAGAATAAAGCGACGGTGGAAAGGAAAGGGTCATAGAGCTTAAACGTACGTGTCGGCCTAAATGCCCCTAATTTGGGCCCATAAATAAATTCAGCAATCGACCAAATTTTCAATAGCGACCAAAAATATCCATTAGTACCGTTTCAATGACGCGTTCATCTAGATAAAATTGATAAATAGCTAATTTTTAGCGATGGGCCCAATTTAGAGTTATTTCACTTATATAGTGGGAAATTAAAAAAGGATGGAAAAGACTTCCAGATTCCCGACGATTTTTTATATTGTTGATAATTATTATAGCTTATTGTCTACTAATTTTTCTTAATAAAATTCCATGAGTTTTCCAGGTTTTTTTTTTTCCAATGTTTCTACTATAAAGTACCATAGTTTCACTAACCTAAGATAAGATCCTAATTTCACGTATTTTTGAAAAATACAATCCAAATGTATAATGGAAATATTTTAAATTGAGCTAGAAATTCTTATACCGTTCCGATTCAAATTTCGGACGATTCAAATTTCGGACACTTTCATTTTTAATTAAATATTACATCCAGTTAGAAACAAAGTAATAATGTTAGATGATCGTGGAGGGCACTAGTCAAAAAAATTTAAAATTTACAAGACATGTGGATCATATTCGACCGAGATAATCAACTTTTAAAAGTGTCCGAAATTCGAGTTTAAGTGTCCGAAATTTGAATCGGCACGGTACCTAGGTATTATTTACTAGTGTAAAAAGAAAAAAAAATGATTTTAACAAATATTACAACATCTTGAGAAAACTATTTTAATTCACTCATGTTCATTACATTATTAATAATCCTGAAGAATTCTCCTGAAAATTCACTTGGAATTCACCTCAGCATTTACTTAATATTATTCTGAAATTCCCATATCGAATCCCATTACGAATAGCTTTTTAGTTCTGCTAGGAAATCCCAAAAATTCTTCGAAGTGCAACTGGGATTCTCCTTTGAATTATCTGAAAAAATAACACCGAAATATCCTTAGAAAACTCCTCGAAATCCACTTGAAATTAAGCTCAGAATTTTCTAAGGATATCCCTAAGAAATCCGTTGGAAAAATTCTAATTGAATATATTTTTTATTTAATTCTCCTGGAATTTTTTACCGAATTCATTTGAGGTTCGATGGGAATCCTATGAATTCTCCGAAAACTCACATGAAAATATACTCCAGATTCCGATCCTCAGAATGTCCTTAGATTTCTCTTCTGTATTATCTTGAAGTTTTCCTCAGAATTATCATGGTGTAATCCTACTTCTCGTCCAAATTTTCTCATAATTCCTTAATAATTAATGTCAAAAGCTGTTATGAATTTTCGTTGAATTTTTTATTGAATCCTATTCAAGGTTGCCTTGGAATTCTACTCAGAAATACCTACAAAACTAGAGTTATAGGACATTGACGTTGGGCCTCCCTTAGCTCAGTCGGTAAAGGCGCAGCTACAAAGCAAGACCATGCTGGAGGTGGCTGGGTTCAATTCCCAGTCCGGTCTAGGAATTTTTTGGGTTGGAAAATGTCTCGACTTCCCTGGGCATACAAGTATGATTGGACTTGCCACACAATTATACCAATGCAAAAATGGTACAGGCATCGAAAGCTCTCAATTAATAACTCTGGAAGTGCATCTAGATCACTAAGTTGAGAGCACGCAATAAGCTAAATATGCGATATGCAATAAGCTAGAAATGCGAAGAAGAAGAAGGACATTGACGAAAATGATCCAAGGGTTAAATTTTGTGGACATTGACAAGAATAAAAATTTAAACTCATCAGGTACATGAATTTGGGGAAATTTTAGAGATGTGGATTTAAATTTAACTTAAACTAATCAGTAGATTAACTATACATAAAACCAAAAGCTGATGAAGTGTTTGATTTTAGTTACAATAAGGTACTTATATTTATTGTAACGAAATAAATATTTGACATTTGAGACTGTTCAGTCAACTTCGCGTATGAAGTAACATAAAAAACACTTTGAATGTAACAACTCAAGGCGGGAGTAGCCGTCAACAATGCTGATGATGGTACAGCACGCAACAACCACCCTACTGCTTCCTCTCTGAGATGATCACGTTGGTCATGACGAGAGGAGCAACACAATAGTTGGGTAAAGAAGAACTGCATTATAACACACCATCGACTGGAAATGCTCTCGCAGCGTGGGGCTTTAGGTAGTGATGAAAACGTCGCTAGAACTATTCCACAGCCGCAGTCAGTTTATGAGCAACAAGAGGGACGCACATTTTTGCCTGTGGACTTGGAGACATACTTCAAGTCCCCGCGTACATCGTACGGGCTAGGCAAAAATGTGCGTCTATCTTGAAAACTGTCGCTTTAATGGCCCTTCGCTCATTTTCAACTTCTATTCAATTTTCATACTGCCGTACTCTAACGGAACTATCCACCTTCCCTCTTCTAAAGATCATTCTCTAGCTAATAAATCATCACACTAAAGCTTCATGTTAGCATTTCCAACCAACTCTGAAAATCGTTAACTTCGCGTATGAAGTAACATAAAAAACACTTTGAATGGAAATCTTATTTGTTAACTGCAGCAGGAGCTTGTGATTTGTGTAGGAATAGGAATTTGAGCGGAGTTCTCTCTGTTTATACTCTTTAGTATGACGCGCTTGGCATAGATGGCCCACAGTGACTCACGAAGAGCTACTGATTCCGATCAATAGTGGTGCGGCTTCTTCCTCATTCTATGAATGCTCATGTGGGCTGCATCTCGCTGCTTGCAGGCAGCCTTTCGTTGTGTACTGGAGAACAATGTTCAACGCCACGCACCGAAACCACTGCTGCTGCTGCTTCAGATGCCTAAGACCGGACACCACCACACACGGTGTTTGGACTGAATCCGATCAGCGGTTGACGGCAGCCTTGCTGCTTGCAGGTAAACTTTCGTGGTGTACTGGAGAACACCACCACTCACCACGCGGTGATGCAATAAACACCGTTTGGTGAGACCGGATGGAATTCAACTTTGAAATCTGTGTTAGGGAAATCACTATTCGCAGGCAATCGGTGATACATTTGATTATCATAGCAACAGTTGCACATTCGTACAACTTTCAATAGTGACATTTTAAAAAATGATAATGTCTTAAATTAAACAGATGTGTAGAAATATTTCGGATCGATTGGTGATAAAATTATTGAAATTGGTCCAGGGGCAGCTGAGTTATTAACGTTCAAAATCTTTCATAATTTTGTTACATGTTCCATTTTCGGTTTTCACAAAGTGTTCCTCCATATAGAAATCACAGGCGTAGTCATATGTCAAAAGTGCTTTGATGATTTATCGTCTTGGTTTCTTCTGCGTACTTTTTCGTTAGTTAATTTAATGAACTTCCAACTAAGAACCAAGCATACTGTAGCACTGTTACAATTTTTATTTATTTTTTTTAACGAATTTTACATAGCAATTCAAGCGGGAATGGTGAAAAAAGTGACTTTAGTCACTTTTTGTCGAAAATAGGGACTTTTTAGTGACCACCCTCAATAAAGTGACAAAGTCACTAAAAAATGACCCGCTATCAGCCCTGCATAGCATAGGGATGAATAGCAAACACCTTTTAAAACTGTGCATTGCGCTGACCGTGTTATAGTTTCATTTTTGACAGTTTCAAATTTTGGAACTGTCGAGTAGTTTGAAACAATTTTGAAACTCAGCATTGCGAACGGCCTAAGTCCCCTCTTTTTAGAATTCTCAACTCTCCTCAAATACTTGATTACTGGTTGTAATTATTGGACATAATTGATTTTCTCTATTCTCTCATACTGAATCCAAACGATGACCACCAAGGAAACAGTATCTCCAACGATTAATTTCTTCTGAATGAATTTCGAAAACTTTAAGAACATTTTCTACGCAAAACAAACAAGATTTCTTTGGGAATAAAAATGCAGCAAAATACTTACACTGGACGGATCCTCCAGCGGTGCCTCGATCATGGCCTGGCGAAGGAAAACATTACCACGGCAGGCACGCCACAGCATACGCTCGAAGGCTGGCAGACGTTCGCGCAGGATGACACCGGCGACAAAACTGTTCGGTGCAAGTTCAGCAATTTAGGAAACGATTGAGGAAAGAAAATTCAATTAGTATAAAATAGTGAAACGTTTTCTCTTGAAATGATAAGTATGAAAGAAAACGAAAAACCGAATGTTAGAACTATTCAAACCATTAGCAGCGGGACGAAAGCGATTTTTTTCTCGCTTGGTCCGTATTCGTTCAGCAGCCTCTATGGAACTGTGTTTAGATGATTTATGTAAGTATAATAATGAATCGAAACAAAAACAGAAAACAAGAAACAAAAGACGCATTTTGCAAACGTTTCAAATTCAAACAGGCACTGACTTTGAGATGGAATCGTGCCCTCAGGCAACTGTTGGTACTGTTTTGAGAGTCGCTTTCAGATTTTAAAAATACACACATTTAAGTTGGTATTGATCATGATTAATCAGTCAGGAAAATCACCAAAAACACGCATTATTCAAACAAACAAGGTAAGAGACACAGAAGCAGAATCTTTTCATCAAACGACTTGCAAAAAAGGGAAATAACCAAGCAGAGCACATTTTACAAAGTTAAACTTTTGGATAGTAAAGAGTGATTGGGAGAGAAAAAAAATCACACGCAAGTGATGGGAAAGCAAAAGTATCTAAAAGCAGATTACACTAAAAGAAGGACGGACAAAAGACTATGAAATAATTACTAAACTACACTATGATAGAAACAGTACGTCAGAAAACCAAAACTGATTAAATATTTTTTTTCGTTGTTTTTGACAATTTGAATGCTTTCAGTAGGACGAATACGCATGATCAATGACAGTTGATTTGGTTTCACTGAGTGACGTAGTTATGTGTGCACTGAACACTAAGTAAACATGATTGATTATTAAGTATCGGTTTAGGTGTTGTTTTGCTACTGACCATGGGAGATACTCTTCTGGTTCTTGTGACTTTTCCAGAAAACTGCAGTTGAAAATTAGTAGTTTGTTAATCGAAAAGCTCTCTTCCTTAGATAGCATAGCTAGAGATAGGGCTTAGATATTAAAGTTGAAAATAAAATCCAAACTTATCAGCCAAGTAGTTTTTGTTTTTTTTACGCCGTGCCAAGAAATTCGAATTTTGCTGATAAATTTAGAAGCGAAGAAAAGGTGAAGAAATAGATGGGAGAAAATTATAAGCTTTAGTCTGAGGAAGGTAGAAATAGAAAGAATGAGGAGAAAAAGAAGAACTAACCAAAAACAGGAATAGTTTCCAGAAGCGGGAAACAAACCAAAAAAAAAACCGGAAAATAACAAACCTACCCCAATTGTACAGGACCCATCGCTTTGCCGGTACGTGATTCGTCGGTGATCAACGCTCGGGTCATCGATTCGGTGGTATGCATGCCACCCTCTTGCTGCTCATTCGTTCACGTGTTCATTTGAGTCGGTTTATTTTTGTCACGAGACGGCACGGTTCGGCGCGATTCAGAGTTTGTGGGTAATATGTAACAGAAAATTAAGGACACAAAGTCAAAAAACGACATTAAAAACACACACATACAGACGGAGATGTGAACAGTCATTTTTGTTCTATCACGGCCGGTAGAGCGATCGCAAAAACCAACAACAACAAAAAATGAGATCGAACCGAAGATTGGTAATAGAAGACTTCTCTAGCTCAAGGATCGGGGGAAAAAGAGACAGCAAATCCTACACGAAATGATGTTGTTGATAGTAAGAGGGAGAAATGATTCAAAGAGAGTTGTACGAATTAAACTAAAGCTGATGTGAACTAAATAAAGAGAAAAATGCACGATGTATGATTCGCAGAATACATACCATTATTTAAAAATCAAAGTTCGATAACAATCATTTAATAACAATAAGTTTTCGGAAGTAAACTAGCCGTTTAGGTTCAGTTAACCAATGCGTGGTAGGTTTTTTTCGTTTGTTAGTTGTTAACTCGGTTAGTTTTATCCATCACAGCTTTTTTATTATTAAGTTCAATAGCAAACTTAAGGATAACATTTATTTAGGAAAAAAGAAAACAGTTCAGTGCAAATTACAGGGGGTGCAAACATGCAAGTAAATGGAATTCAACATAAGTGCTCCAATACAGTTTAAAATTAAGTAGATATTTAACTGAAATCAAATGACATATTGATGTCGTTTCTAGTGGGATGGACTCTTTTGATCATTAGATTATCTTTTTGTACGACTTTTTAGGTTAAAAAATTGCATGCGGCTTGTAACAGGTCTAGAGGCCATCCTTACTGCTAAAATTCAGAGCTCAATTACAATTGGCTTATACGTTAACTTCAGAGGTCTTGTAGTTCAACTTCAGAAGGCTAACGGATCACGAAGCTTAAAAGTAAACTCCGGACACCTATTGGATCAGCTCCGATAGGTTCAACATTCAGGACGATTTTTCCTTGCACATTTCGATGCTGTTTAGGGTTTTTCCGGTACTTTTTATCAACAATCACACAACAAAAGCGAAATATGTGTTCTAGGTCATCCAAACTATCCTGGAGTGTTGATAATATAGCTAAAAAAAAAGTAAACGGGTATGTGTCTAGGGGTACGAACGGAAGTTTGACGTAGGACCGCTAGTGGATGGAACAAATAAGAAGAGCATTTAGTTCTTTTAATTGATCGATCATCTATTATCTTAACTCTTTCCGATTTTGAATTGTAGGCGTACCAAATTTGTTGTATTTTTTTTCAAAGAGAAAGTTTATGAAGAGAATCGATCAAAATCACTGGGGTGCTTCCAAGTTTAGTTACAAGATTACAACTCTAGAGAGCATTTTGTGATAAATACTATTCCAACCCTTTACTGTAATAAGCTTGTTGGCCCTGAAAAGGGTCGTTTTGTTGCCAAAGTTGGTGATGATTTAACCTCCGAAACCGCACAGTCTCTGTCGCTTCAAAGCGTAGATGACATCCATGACCGCTTAGACTTGGTGTGTTCAGTGTAGGTGACAGCATCATGGATCTCATTTTCCGGGAACACCTGGTAGATCAGACCGGTGATACGTTTGACACAACCACGGCGAGCCAGACGACGGATGGCGGTTATCACGAAGAACCTTGCGATGACGCCTTGGCGCCTCCTTTACCAAGACCTTTTTCTCCTTTGCCATGACTAGTCATTGTTGCTTGTTGGGTAAAAGAGTGGACTACCTAACCTGCCACAACCTTCCTACTGCTACTATTGATGCTTCTGCTGCCTGCTAACCACGCCGTCCGAAGCGAAAAAGAGTTCAGGCTAGACAGCAGCGCTCTTTTATATCTTTTCAGGTTAAAGCAGAATGATGTGCAACCAAGGGGCTGTCCATAAACTACGTAGACAGTTTAGGGGGGGGGGGGGGGTTGACAATTATCCATGGTCCATACAAATTTTAAAATTTTTGTATGGGTGATTGTCTACGCAGGGGGAGGGGGGGAGTCAAGAATCCCAAAAAACTGTCTACGTAGTTTATGAACAGGCCCCAACCAAGTGGTACTCGATTATGACGACTGGGTTTGGGAAGCACGTTTTTTTTCATTATAAAATTATCACTTATTTGTGCATTGGACAATGCTTGTCATAAACACTTTTTCAATAGTTTCTTGTTGAAAATCATCAGTCGGAAGCATTTATATTGATGCATAGAAATATTTCTGATCGATTGGTGATAAAATTATTGAAATTGATCCACGGGCAGCTGAGTAATTAATGTTTGAAATCTTTCATAATTTTGTTACCGATTCCATTTTCGGTTTTCGCAAAATGTACCCCCATATAGAAATCACAGACGTAGTTCTACGTCAAAACCTTCTAGAATATGTACAAACATGTTCACAAAATCGAGATTCATCATTCAAAATCCATTCTCTTGACCTAAAATATTCAAGAGTTCAGATAATATTACCAACAAGATCAACCAGGTCTTGCAGCATGTTCATAACAAACACAACATGTCCAAATAAATCCATAGTTGTTGTCCATATATATGATGTTCTAGGTTCTCTAAACCGTCCTGGAGTTCAGATCATTCGATCGACTACTAGTTGAACCACGACTGAGACAATGTCCCTAGACGCGAAATAAGTCCAAGCAGGGCTACGGATAGTTTATTTATTTATTTGTTAACATCAACAAACTCGATGTGGTCCCAGTGATGGTTGACCCTAAAATTAAAATTAAAGTAAATCATATCATCACTAAAACTACAAAACTTTAAAACATAATCATTGACGATTTACATTTCTAGAGAAGAAGGAAGAGAAACGTCTCCGAAGGTTAAAATCGAATACTGATGAAACTCGCTTAAAAACTCGATGCAGTCCGCCTATTGCACCGTTGATTGCATAGTTTGTCCAATGTAGTGGCATTCTCAGCATAACATTGTTACGAAGCATTGGGGGTTGGCCATTAATGTTTACTTGCTCCAATATTGCGGTGCAATCAATTCTACCTTGGTACGTGTCCGCGACAAGCAGGGCTTTTGAAGTTTCTCTTCTGATGCGAAAATTCTCCAAGTCCAGTGCTGTAAATTCTCAAAATCACTTGAACATTTTTGATGAAAATGAGAAAAGCAGCTATCCGCTATCAAAAGGGACCTCCTTCGAATGGGTGATATCAGTTGCTTAGTCATTTGACGAAGGCATGGATCATTCTCATTTGAGAAACGCTTAATATATCATTCAATTGAGTGTAACCTACACATAAATGGAGCTCTGGTCGACATCCCGGAGAAAAAGCTAAACCAACTCGACACCAACCTAACTTCTACCAAACCCCAACCCGATCTTGACTCGACATTGACCCGACATAAACTCAAAATTGCTCCGACAACAACACGATATCGGGTCGATATTGACCTTTAATTTGCCTTACATTGATCCGACATCGGGTCGACTTGTCTGTTCGGGACCATTTTGCTGAGTTTCTTTAATACTCCACTGTCGTATATCAAATGATAGTGAGTGAATCAATTGACAGTGACGATGGGCTTCGAATGAGAAAGGGGCTCTTGAAATTATGGTCATGTGAGAATTCGTTTTCACAGAATTGATTGAATGGTTGTATTGGTTCATCTTCAATCGAATGATATGAAAATTAACAGCACTGTCCAAGTCAAACAGCTTGCAGCGACTTTCATGCAGCTGGGCAAATGAAACGGGTAACATTCTCAAAGCGTATCGCAGAAGCGGTGTTAAACGGACTCGACTCTCTCAGTACCATTGTTGTAATCCGGACTCCAAAACACAGAACAATATTCTAGAATGGAGCGTACCAGAGAGAAATACAGTGACTTGAGACAATGGATGTCGGAGAAATTCTTAGCTGTTCTGAAGATAAAGCCCAATGTCCTTGACGACTTGTCTAAGTTGAGAGTCCAGGATGATCCTAGATCTTTTACATGGCTCACACGTTCAATAATGGTATCCCGGAGAGCATAGTGAAAAATAACTGATTCTTTCTTTCGAGTAAAGGTGATAACTGAACACTTCGCAGGATTCACCATCATTCGGTTCAAATGGCATCAACTGTCAAATGCTTCAAACTGACGTTGAAGGAATTAACAATCATCGATCCGTGAGTAGATTTTGAGATCGTCTGCATACGACAGTCGTGGACCTTCGATAACTAAATTCACGTCATTGAAGTAAAGTAAGAAGATCAACGGTCCCAGATGACCTCCTTGAGGTATTCCTGACGTAGCTGCGAAAATGTCGGACTGGCTGTCACCATAGGCTACCACCAACTGACGATTGGTGTGGTATGAGCGAAACCATCTCAAGAGGTTTCCACTAACCCAGAATCTATCCAATTTGGCGATCGCGATGGCGTGATTGATCTTATCGAAGGCAGCAGACAAGTCAGTGTAGATGACGTCAGTTTGTGACCTTTCAACCATACTTTGCGTGATGTACGATGTCAGACACAGTAGATTCGTGGTAGTAGATCGATCGGAGGTGAAGCCATGTTGATCTTCGCTTAGATACTGCTTGCAATGGGAGAGCAGAGGCTCTATGAAGACTAACTCGAATAGCTTCGAAATTGCACACAACGATGTAATTCCACGATAATTATCCACGTCACGCAACGTATGCTCAAATCTCCGGTTTGATGGAAAAATGCCACACCAGATGGACAATCGGAACAGATGTTGCAGCGGTGACAGTAAGTTAGCGATATGCTTTTTCAGAAAGACTGACGGAGCACCATCCGGACTACGGTTGAAGGAAGGCTTTAGTATTAGTGCGGCAGTCGTTATCACTTCGACGTTGATAACAATTCCACCCAGAGCTTGACTGGAAAGTGGGACGTTGCTCGCTGCTATGGTCACGTCTTTGTTGGTTAAGCTCTCGTCAGAAAAGACTCTTTCAAACTTGTTGGAGAACAGACCTCCTGTGGAGTGGAAGCGACTTCGCCATTCAACATCATGGATGATGGTAGACCGCACTCTCTGCGCTACTCCTTCACGTACTTCCAGAAAGACTTCAGGTGCGCCTTGAATTTCCTTTGAATCCCTCGCAGATAATGCAAATAGCATCGACGGCTGACTCGCTTGAACTTACCACTTACCATAGTGACGTTTCAGCGACATCGTGCGATATTTAGTGAATTTCATCAACGCGGCTCTCTTGATAGATTTCAGCTTTTTCAATTCGTTCGTCTGTCAAGGGAGGTGCGATGCTAACTGGTGAACGCTCTTAGGGGCGTGTCTGTCAATGACATCAGCCAAGACATGTGAAAAAGTTTGAGCAGCGGTTTCGACGTTATCGGAATCAAGTTTTCCCAATCAATGCTTGACAGCACATCGGCGATGCTACGATGATCGGCTTTCCGGAAATTGTAAGACACCGTAGAGGAGATGTCTTCGAAATCCTGGATGTTGTTGTCTTCAACAGTAATAACCAAAGGAGGATGATGATGAACTTCCTTTACAAGTGGAGAAGGAGCCGACGAGATGAATGGAGCCATATCCTGAGCGCTTCCGAAACAGAGGTCAAAGCTACGATTGTTCTCTTTAACCGCGGAATTGATTTCAACTAAAGTCGCTGCACTAAAGCTGTCGAGAAAACTAACTAATCCAGAATGGAAAGCAGAACCTGCGGGGTCCGGAAAGAGAAAGCCACTGTGGGAAGGTTTCCACGAAACACCAGCAAGATTAAAGTTGCCCAGAACAATAATCTCATCGATAGGTGACGACGGATTAACAATGAGTTTCGATAAGTTCAATGTCGCGAACTCGGTCGGGTGCGCTGTATATCACACTGTGCGATCGCTCAACTTGACAGTTACCCGTGCCTGTTCAACGCAGTTCCACATGTCCTGTTCTATGGCTCTAGCATTCCAGCAGGAGTTCAGATCATTCAATCCACTTAATAACGTACGACTGGGACAAAGTCAAACAAAACTAAAGGCATGGAGTCTATGCGCATCATTTACGATCGATTTCACAAGTTCTAGGTTTGCGAAATTGTCCTTAAGTTCAGATCAAATTAATTACTTGACCTATCACGATTGTGACTATTTTCTTAACAAATGGAACATACACCAGCAGATAAAGAGAGTCTATGCTCTTCATTTTAGATAGACTTGCAAGTATACAAGATGTTCTAGAATCCAAATTCAGTATACTGCACAACACGTTCGACTTCAGCTGAGTCTTTATGAAGGACGTCGGAAACTGCCAAAAGAAGGCCATGGTTGTAGCAAGTGTGATGTAGGTAATCTGTTAGAGAATCAAACTTGAACATCACCATCTGTGGTTGACCCAATGACATCTGCGCTGGTCAAATCGAATTCTGCCAATTACTCCCGAATCAAATCAACCATATGTTCAGCAGTACAAGACCCCTTTATTCGAGCCAATCCAAGATTGAAAGTCGTTCCATCTGCACAATGTAATACCTTGTACAGACATACAAAGTACACTGTTGTACTACCGTTGTATTTCTTTAAGCTAGTACCTCAAATTGTACCTTTTGAGGTACTCGATTAAAGGAGTACAACGGTACTGCTTTGTCCACTCGTCTAGAGTGAGACTGAACTTATCAGCACGGCGAGTTTGAATCTACTCCATAACCTGTTTTCAAATCAAAACAAACATGTTGATCTTTGTATTCATCGAAAACAATGTTAAATTTTACCTGCTTTTTGGCATCTTTATAGAAGTTCCGAATCAGATTCATCACGTTTGTCCTACCAGTGGGCAAAGAAAATCCTCTGATCTGAAGCGATTGGTGGATGAAAGTACTTTTTTTGATTCCAACGAATGAAAATCTTTTCCCTTACTAGATGAAATCTGCAAAACTGACGACTTATCGATCGTCTTTTCGAAAATTTACTTTGTTATAGCAGCAAGTTGAAGAATTCCCTCCCTAACACGCAAATAACTTAGAGTATTGATTAAGTTTTGAAATGAAATATTCCCAGCGACAATGAAAACAAACGATAATGACAGAGCAAACAGTAGAACCTCTCTAATTTGAATCAATATTTAAAGTAGAGCCTATTTTACTGAGAGAAGCCCAGTCAAAAACGACCCCAATGCACTAGGAAGGTTAATGAAAAAGCTGAAAATCATGCCTGCCGCCATTTTGGAATCCAAGATGGCGAACTCAAAATCATCATTGAGATTTCCGAAAAGCTAATACGCATCTGAAACCACTACCGGTTTCCGAGAATGGGACGGATATTCTACAATCAATATGGATATGTTCGGTACAAGACCGGCGTTCGGAATAAGAATCGAAGATGGATTCAACCTACGCGACGTGTGCTGGAAGCGCATTGCTCGTGGATTTCACTTTCCTTGTGCATCCCGTTCGTCGATTGGTCAGGCATCATGTAATTTGCTGGATGCCTATTGCACTGCAAGACTCGGACAGATGAATGGAATTCCAAACCATAACAACCGCATGCTCGATCTCTGTTTCGTAAATGAGGAGATGTGCATTATCATATCAGCCCCCTCTGCGCATGTTAAAAACAGTTGACATCATCCTCCTCTGATGGTGAGCATAAAGCTCAACGTTCATCGTAATTTCAAAGACACTGTAGAGAGCGTCCTGTATAGCAGCGAAATGAATGATTTTCTCTCAAATGTCGACTGGGAAGAGGCACTGCGTAACTGTGATTCTAACCTCGCGGCATCGACGACATCCAACATTCTTTTGTACGCAATCGATCAATTCCTACCTAAGCGATTAAGTCGCGAACCTGTCAAACCTGCCTTAGCGAATTCAGAGCTTAAGCGATTGAAACAATTTAAAAGGGCTGCTCTTCGTAAGCACAGGAAATACCGAACCGATTCCTCGAAAGCATATTATTCTAAAGCGAACACGGATTACAAGCGACTCAACAACCAACTGTACCATGCACAACAAGACCAGCTTCAGCGTCGTCTAAAATCAAATCCTAAAAACTTTTGGCGCCTGTCAATGCCCAAAGAAACGAAAGCGGACTACCCGCAAGTATGACGAACGGCGTAGTGGAAGTGGACTCTATCGTGGGTATTGCCGACTTGTTTCGCACACAATTCAGCAGTGTTTTCAACGACGAACGACTCAGCACTCAAGATGTAATTGCTGCGTCTAGTAACGTCTCTCCCTCAACTTTCTCCAGCCGTCCATTTTCTATCACCGGCGAAATGGTTATTTCATCCGGGAAGCAGCTAAAAACTTCAACGGGTTCCGGTCCAGATGGCGTACCGTCGTTAGTCCTCAAACGCTGCCTGACTGCTCTCGCGACACCTCTAGCCAACGTTTTCAATCTCTCCTTGATGTCTGGGGTTTTCCCAGCTTGCTGGAAAGAGTCTTTCGTGTTCCCAATCCACAAGAAAGGCTGCAAAAGGACTGTTTCAAACTATCGTGCAATAGCTTCGTTAAGTGACCTCCAAACTTTTTGAGTTGATTATACTCGAAAAATTGGTTCAACACTGTATCTCGACGGATCAGCATGGCTTCATGCCTTCAGCGTTCCACGACGACCAATTTAGTTACGTTCACTTCGTTCATCATTCATGAAGTAGAACGTGGCCATCAAGTAGATGCCATCTACACAGACCTCTCCGCAGCATTTGACAAAATGAACCATGACATGACTAAATACGACAGGATAGGTGTTCACGATGGTCTGCTTAGTAGACTCTACTCCTAACTGACTGGTCGAAACATGTCTGTCAAGATTGGAGACTATGTTTCTTCATGCTTCCCCGTGACATCCGGCGTTCCCCAAGGTCTTGGGGAACGTCTCTGTTTTTGCTGTACATGAATGACGTCAATACCATCCTGAAATGCCTTCTTATGCGGACGACTTGAAACTCTACTTCGTGATAAAAGAACCTAGTGATGCCATTTTCTTGCAGCAACAATTGGAAGTCTTCGCTGAGTGGTGTCGTATTAATCGCAAGTCACTGAATGTCTCGAAAGGCTCTGTAATTTCCTTTGGCCGCAAGCGTTCGCTTCTTCACTAGACTGCGGAACAGAGACCGACGTTAAATAAAGGAAAAAAAAAATAAAGCCGTTGTATGCTTATCAACTTAGAGCTTTTGGATGCGAGACGTAACGTAGCAATGGCGAGCTTCGTCGGTGATCTTCTTCAGGGAAACATTGACTGTTCTACGCTGCTGAGTAGTATCGACATCAATACCCGCCGCCGTAATCTACGATCGCATGCTTTCCTGAACAACCGCCTCTCACGAACCAACTACGGATGAAATGAGTCCATGCAGAGGATGTGTTGCATCTTTAACAGATGCTACAATGTAGAAATAAGTGTATACTGTCATTGGGGTGAACATTTTACCGGTTGACCATAACATAAATAAATAAATAATAATCCTTAACCTTGGATTCTAAAATGACTACGGACAATGATGGCACCATTCCGAAAATACCCCTAATATCTGATATTATTTTCCCAGAAAATCGTAAATCGAATTTAAATATGGCACTGGACATCGATTTCCGACCTCTACACATCTTACCTATTTCATGAATATTCATTGGAGTGGTTCAAATTACAGTGAACTCTCTACAACTCGATATTGAGGGGACTATCGAGTTATAAAATAATCGACTTATAGAATAATAATCCCATGCACAATCGCTATCACAGTAGTCATGCAGTTCAATTTTTACTATGGTTCTATAACTCGATATCGAGTTGGTGGACATCGAATAGTAGAGATCTGACTGTAGTTAAGGGCTAAAATAGGAGAGACGCGGATTCAAACCAAACTGCCTTGGCATCCTATGTCTAGTCAGTTTCTAGCCTATGTAATCAAGATAGGCGCTGCTCCATTGGCTCTGGCTTTGACCAGTCAATCCGCTTCTCTCTTATCATAGACTCTCACTAGCAGTGTTGGGAAAATATCAAAAAATCAAATCGTACCAACGCCCAAGATCACGCTTGATTTTCGTAGACAACTCATCAGCTGTAAATCGCAACAAACTGTGGTGAGATTGAGCTTCATGATTTTTGCTTTACACCCGAACGCAACCGAAACTTCCATAACGGCTGGCAGCAGTCACTTCGTGTCTGCCATCGATGAAGAGTAAAAAGAGATAGCAAACCATACTTTCTCTTTCTAAGAAAACGATGTGCAACGGAATCATTTTTGTGTCGATTCACCTCTCAGCTTGATTTTTGCACGTTGTAAATAGTCTCGCAATATCAAAGGAGCTTGTAAAATCTATATCAAGCATGATATTTTGTTCCAATATCACGCGTGATATTGAGAGCGTATGATAGTGGAGAAATATCATTTGATTGATGATTTTGCCAACACTGCTCACTAGTTCGCAATCGATTACAAATCAGACCTTAATAGCCTAGTCAGATTTCAAGTCTGGCTCACCCTGTAGATATTTAAAACTGTAAGAAAGATTTATCTTTAAAGAGAACATAAGTTCAAAATTGCAATTTTCAGTTGAACTTAGCTTGCACACCGTCACCTTACGAGTAATAAACTTACATACAACAACCAACAACACACCGAAACCAATCAAAGCAAAACCTTCAAAACCATTCATGTAAGGTGCAGTGAACACATAATATACAAAGCATGGTGTAGGTGCATTTTTTTTATAAATTTACCTTCGTCTTCCTTTCCAAACACATAACTCAACATCAATTTCATCGTATTATTTCACATGACAGAAAATAAAACAAACAAACACATTTGGAAAATCAAAACCAGAACTGATTATTTTCAAACAAAATAACGTTCATACTAGAGCGCTTGCCTTAGCTGACGGCTGTAGTTGGGGTTGAACTCCGGGAAGCGTTCGTAACGTTTCTTCGTAACGATAGAAAACAGCAAAGTAAAATAAATAGACTTTTTGAAAATAAGAAAAATGTCCACAGACAAAAAGAGTAAAATATAAACAATCGAACAACAGAAACATTAATTGGTGTCATTATTACAGTTACATAAATCATATTGAAACCTGCTCCATGAGGTAAGATCCGGAACAATTGCTAACAGTTATGGTTACTTTATTATTATGTTTTAATGGTGTTGGTGATGCACGCGAACTTTCTTTTTTTTTTTTAATCGTATTGCGATTTGACAACAAAGAATAACACAACAAATAGGCATGGGTGTGTAGAGAGAGAGAGAGTAAGGGGAAAGGCAGATTATTGAAAGTATAAGGAAAATGGAAAACAAAATAAAGTGTTTATATTTACCCTAGTTTTAGGTTTTGTCCCTGTGCCCCGGCACCACCAGCTCGAATGCCCTCCTCACCGAGTAGGTTAACCTGTTCCTCTTCCCTGTGCGAATCCGCCACCTGTTGATAGCGGTTCCGTGACATGATATTAGGTACAATACTTGCGACCGCTGCCTGTGGCTTCGAGTGTTTGCGCGCAAGTTCCACGGGATTATTTGGTTTGTTTAGAGGAAACAACATCAAAGCACAACCGAAAACGATACAGTTTGATTTTTTTGTTTGTTTTGTTTTGTACGGGGATGCGGTTGTTGTTCATCGGAAGCAATGTGGCCCGTGCAAGCCATGAGAGGCTTGATGGACCTCGCCTCCCCGATCACCGGAAGGAATGTAAAACGATTAGTCACGATTGTTTCAATAGTTAAGATACGGAAGGCTATGTAGGTAGTTTGTTTTTTTTTAAAGGGGTAAGTTATGAAGAAGTAATTGTTCTTGGAACAGTGAGAGAAGTTGCACAATGGTGGTTAGTCGTTCGTTGGGTTATTACCGATGTGATCGGTCATAGCATAGCGAAAGGGAAGAAGCTGAGTGAATATAATAAAAACGAACAAAGAATAAGGTTAGAAAGCATGCAAATAATAAGGATCGCCATTACAGTACTTTGTTGAACGAAGCATATAACGAAGGGGCCGTTCACAAATTTTGTATACAGTTTTTGGAAGACCCTTTCCTTCTGCGTAAACAAACGTTAATACAATTTATTTTTTGGAAGCTTATATGAATAATCAAAGAGACTCTGTAAACAAAAGCAACCCCCTCTCTCCCCCCTTAAGTATTTACGAGGTTTATGAACAGCCCCTGCTAATGTGACTAAAGTATGCGCAGACCCTATCCACTTCCCGAAAATAAAAGCGACAAGATATCAGCGCCACTCGTAAGCTCATATAAATCACATCCAAAAATGATTTATCAAGCCCTAAAAATGTATGAAAATATGACCCCCGATCAGCGTTGCCAGACATACCGATTTATCGGTTTTTGTACCGATTTTCGAGCTTGATTCGAGATTATACCGATTTTTTTAATAATCCAGATGTCAGAGAATACTATTGTGAGTAGGGTTACCATATGGTATCCTAAAGGAGGACATGTCCTCCTTTTTTTAACAATTTTTCTACATTGCCCGAAAATGTCCTCCTTTTTAATAATTGCATTTTTTCCAGTAACATATTTATAGAATTGTTTTCAAAGAGGCTATTTGTTTAATTCTGTCACAACCTCATATTTTATAGCAAATACCATTCGATAGTGGGATCAGGAATACACTACAGCGGTCAACCCCCCCACATTAAGGCTGTGGTTCATTTGGTGAATTTTCACTTAAATTTGACAGATGGAAAATTTTAAAATAAACCTGCTTTTCTACCAGACTTATTTCTGGCCGACCAGAGATCAATTTTGACAAACAATTCCTCGAAATTCGGTGATCAACATCATAGAGATTTTCCAAAAATATAATTTATTTTCGAAGTGTCAAATTTAAGTGAAAATTCACCTAATCTCGATTACGTTTTCGAAGGGACGTCGATTTGGCGTAACTGGTAGCTCGCCCACGCATACTAACACTACCATCAAATAGGGGAAAATTTCATCTACCTGATAGTGGTGTTAGAGCCAGGGTTATTTGAAAATTTCCCATCTTTAAAAAGAAAGTGAAAATTCACCAAATGGAAAACAGCAATCCAACGTGTGTTCGATTTTGACGATTTTGGTTCTATGGGATTTTAGGTATTGATTTAGAGTCCTATGCTGAATCAATGGTAAAATTAACAGGTTGCTTAGATGTTCCTTTTCATTGTACCATGGTACCACGAAAAGGTGATCTACCCACGTTACGGGGCAGCTAGGACCGTTAGTTTATAATTACTTCCGGAGCACCAGGGTCAGATCCTGGATGGTGGCTACTGTCCTCAGATTTTTTTTTGTTTGCATTATAATATTCACCTCGGTTGAACATGCATGATTTTACGTACCACGCGATATAGTAGCTTCGAATATATCATTCCTAGTGATAATCCTGAATTTAAGGAACCAGATACTGGAGGCATTGAAACAGATGCAAAAATATCTATATGACAATGGAATTATCTGAAATAATCATTCAATGAGCTGGCTCTCATACAGACAAGCTAAGTTTATTTTCACTCCGTTTTAATCGTCCAATTTTACTGTTGTTTTGATTTTAACCAGTGAACCGTAGTGTTTTATTTAACTTGTAGTTATTAATCGCTGTAATTAGCGTTGATCCAAAAGGTGTTTTTTACGCGAATTAAACGGCGTGAGTGCTTTTTACGAAAAAAAAAATTTCGCGAAATTCCCCCCTTTTGTCCGCTTAGGGGCGAGGGGGAAGAGTGATTTTTCGCTATCGAAGAAGCGATTAGTAAGTGTTTTACAGTGTCCAACTCCGTCTAGTGCGTCTACTAGGCTTTGAGTATTAGTATTTTTGCATGTGCCTAACGTGAATCCGGAAAAGCTGCAGAGGAAAAACCGGAAGAAAAGGCCGAAAAACAAACCCCTTTCGACCTGCTGGAACGGGCGAGGGGGTTTATCATTTGTGAAGTGAACTCTAATTGCGTTGTTTCGAAGCCCACATACCCCTACGGAGGTTTGGGGCAAATATTGGGCTCATCCCATACAAAGTGATAGTGGTGGTTGGTGAATAGGGCCCGTTCGTCCGTCTCGGCCCGGCTTCACATCCACCAAAGAAGTAGCGATACTGGTGAACGAAGAAAGAAAACTCTCTCCCTCTCCCGGAGTGTCGACAAGTGTGCGCAGCGGATTTCTCCCGATACCGGTGGTGTTGACGGCCAAATACTGCACGCATACCAGGGCGACCTTGACTCCCTACCGGCGGCGTCGACGAGTACGTTTGTCAGTGCGGGAGAGTTTTTTTCACGTTCGACTGTTTCTCTCCACCGTGTGCGAACCCCGTGGTGAAGATCCCGTTCGTGTGTGTACAGTGCTGTGGTATTTTAAGAGTTGAGCCTCTCTCCTCTCACCACACGGGCTATTAGTATCGGTGCTTTGATTGCGGTGGCCCTAGTGGGCGATTTAATTCGAAAAACTTTCCTCTGGGACCAGTGAAGTGATTTTTGTCGTCTGACCGCGATATATATCGCTGTCAATTCATCGCTGCAGCGCTTTTCACCGAAACGTCATCAGAAGCCAGGTGAGCTGCTAGAGATTTTTATTTGGGAGGCTGGGTTGGGGTCGCCCTAATGGCGACTTCTATGGGGGGCCCTCCATCATGGGGGGACCAACCGGATCCGGGTGGCGGCTATCGACACGGCGTAGGAGGACGTAATGGAGCAAGGTTACCACCCTTTATGGACCCGCAGGGGAATTACGGTACGGTGCAAATCCTACGTCTGCAAGGGCTAGGAGATCCACGTCAAAAATTGCCGAATCGACCTTTTGATATTCGCAGGGATGTACAGCGTATTGCAGGAGGACAAATAGAAGGTGCTTTCAAAGAGGCGCAAGGAGCCACCTACGCACTGAAGGTTAGGAGTGCTCACCAATACGAAAGGCTGCTGCAGATGAAGCAACTTAAATGCGGTATGAAAGTTGAGGTGATACCCCATCCCTCGCTCAACTCTACGAGATGCGTAGTAAGCTGCCGTGATGTGGTCGATGATACCGAAAATTTTCTGCTCCAGGACCTAAGCGAACAAGGTGTCAAAGACGTCCGACGAATCACGCGCAGGGCTAACGGCGGTAGGGTGAACACACCAACCCTCATACTCACATGTGAGGGCACGTGCTTCCCCGAATACATCGATTTTGGTTTCCTCCGTTGTCGTACCCGGCCATATTATCCGTCGCCCATGCAATGTTTCAACTGCTGGGCCTTCGGACATACACGAATGCGCTGTAGGTCAGCCAAGCCGATCTGTGGGAAGTGTTCCGGCGATCATCCGATCGCTGAGGACAGATCGTGCAACAACCCAAAGTTCTGTCCCCGTTGCAAAACTGATGAGCACTCAATATCCGACCGAGCATGCCCGAGTTATTGCAGGGAAAACGATATACAGAAGCTCAAGGTGGACAGAGATCTGTCATATCCTGAGGCGAGAAGGTTATATGACCAAAGCCATGGGGCTACCTCCTTTTCGGGTGTCGCCTCGGCCAGCCTGGAGGGAACTCTAGCAGAAATGAGCAGAAAAATCGAAGACCTTGCCAATGCGGTTCGTGACAGGGACACGGAGATCGCCCAGCTCAAGGCTGCGCTTGCTATAAGGAATTCTGACAACTCCAATAACACGATTGACACCCCACCTGCTAACCCGCCACTAGAGAATTTTTTCGCAATGATGCAGCAACAGATGCTGCAGATGAACGATAACTTTCAGCAGTCCATCAAGGCCCTCGTGGCCACCCAGATTACCACTCAAACAAAACTACAACAGATTGAGGCAGCCATGAAAACGTCCGGTCGGTCCCCTCCGGTACCGGCTCCCCAGAGACCGCTATCGCAAAGGCCGAAGGCCACATCCGCTCCGTTGCAAGTAGCAACGGGCAGTAAAAAGATTATAAATACGTTTACCGAAAAACCCAGCACCAAATCAAGCGTAGGAAAGAAAATTGTAACCACCGCATATGTGCCCACCTCGGAAACCAAAACCGCCGAACCGGGCACACCTACGGCTAAGACTCCTGTTACAGTCTCCTCGCCAGTCACACCCAGAAATTCACTGGACTTCAACCTGGTTGAAGTGATTGACGTCACCAGCGATAGATCCACATCACCGGGGAACGCCAGTGACAGGACGATCACCCCTGACTTCAGTCCGAACCCAAATGCCAGAGTCGATACGCCGCTACCAATTACCAACACGCCAAAATCCTCCAAACGACCGAGTAACGTTCTCAGCCCTCCGATACGGCCACTCCACATAACCCAGCCTCCCATGATACCGAAGTCTCTTCGGTTATCTCCGGAACCACCTGATACCGTTTGAACGGAAGTTGCTGCTTCCGTTCAACGGCCACCGACCACCGCCTGACACTGGATATCTCTAATGGCCATTCGAACACCTAAATCACCGCAAGCTACGAACCACCACGAAACTAGTTCGACTTCTGTCCCGGGCAACCGAGGCACCGTTGAACTGGAAGCCAAAACTCCACCGGAATCTTCGGACAATCCTCCGCACCCGAACAGATCGAATGAAAACCATAGTGCCTCAAGTACACGGGGCACCTGCAGTGCGGACGTCATTCCCACACCGGTACTGCTGGACCACCCCTGTGGCTCGTGGACGAAGAACCCAAAGAAGAACCCAGTGATAGCCCCCGGCAGTCGGGGCCCCGTTGGTGCGGAAGCCTTTCCCACACCGGAACTAACGGTAACCCCCCGGTACCGGATGGAAACTGGAAGAGGGACGGACAAGGGTGGAAACACCTATTCCCCTAAGGATCAAGAAGAAACGAAGCATCATCAAGATATCGGGACGGACAAGGGATGCTACGCCCATTCCCCGAAGGACTCCGAGGGACGCAAGCCACTGAACACGTCGTTTGACATCTCTTCTTCCGTTGCTGGGACATCCCTGCCTTGGTTGGGTGGAATACCTCCATCTGTTCCTGGTGGGGCTCTGTCTCATGCAACATTGAAAATGACCGTATCGGAGCTCATCAGCATCAACACCACCTGTACGCCAAATGCAATCATCGATCCCAACACCGTTGGGACATCCCTGCCCTGGGTTGGCGGAATGCCTCCGCCTGCCCCTGGTAGGGATCTGTTTCATTCTGGACCCAACAAACCGTTCAATGTAGTTTTCACGACCGACGAAAAGCCCTCACCTCCCCTTGGTGGAATTCGATCCCAATCGACACGGTTTTCAACCACTGAACCGGAGCCAAGCAGGGTTACCCGCTCACAACCAGCTAATGACTTCGCTGACGGGATCAATCATCCGCAAACTTGCCTAAATGTACGTCCTCCCGTTGGATCACCCCTGCCTTTGATGGGTGGAATACTTCCGCCTGTCCTGGGTGGGGCAATGTTTCATTCGGTCTGCTGCTCGAGCCCACTGGCGGTTATTTCCGCTGTGTCATCTCCGTCTTGGTTGGATGGAACGCCTCTATTCAATCCAGATGGACCTCTGACTGACGTGGATCCCACGGCCGATGAAATCGACGTCACCAGTCGCATGAACGTATCCAGCGGCATACATCACGATAGCATCAACATTCCCCTAGATGCACGGTCCAATGCGAAGAAATATGACCAATGGAAGGCCAGCTTTCTCCCACACTGGGCACCTACTGCCTGCTCGTCATTCGACCTGCCCGACATTAATGCAGCACCAATACCCAGCCAAAACGTACGTCCTCCCGTTGGATCACCCCTGCCTTTGATGGGTGGAATACTTCCGCCTGTCCTGGGTGGGGCAATGTTCCATTCGGTCTGCTACTCGAGCCCACCGATGGTTATCTCCCCTGTGCCATCTCCGTCTTGGTTGAATGGAACACATCTATTCAATCTTGATGAAGCCCTGACTGACACGGATCCCACGGCCGATGAAATCGACGTCACCAGTCCCATGAACGTACCCAGCGCGTCGTTCGATCTGCCTGACACTACCGTTGTACTAATACCCTCGCTCGCTGCAACGGCACCAACGACTGCGACCTTTGTGGGAATTACACCTGGGTTGGCACCCTCAGTAAGAGCCAACACCACACTCGTCGGCAATCATCAACACCGAAACCGGAACATTACGTCCAATGGACCAAGCAGACGTGCAACGGAAAATGCTTTTCTGGCTATCCAGTGGAATATTAATGGGTTCCAAAACAACATCAGCGATCTGGAGATTATGGTTAGGGATCATTCCCCAGCCATTCTGGCTATCCAGGAGGTACACAAATCCAGCGTCATCAGGATGAATCGGTCACTGTCTGGGCAATACCGATGGATCCTCAAGAAAGGAATCAACATCTACCACTCCGTCGCCATCGGGATTAGATCATCTCTTCCATTTGTCAGGATCACCACACCAGCTGACTTGCCAATAGTAGCTGCAAAAATACGCTGTCCGATCGTTGCCACGGCCATCTCGATCTATCTGCCCTGCCAGAAGATTTCAGACCTTCGAAACCGCCTGGCAAAATTCCTTGACACCCTGGAAGGCCCTCTCATTCTGATGGGAGACGTCAATGCTCACCATCAAGCATGGGGACGACACCCAACGAATAAAAGAGGAAGCATCATCATGGATATCGCCGAATCCAGGAATCTCATCCTGCTAAACGACGGGTCCAACACGTTCGCCCGTGGCCGAATGTCAACGGTTGACGTCACGTTCGCTAGTGCCAGTATCATACACCGATTACTGTGGATGGTGAACGATGACCCGAGGGGCAGCGACCACTACCCGATTAGTATACAGCTTGATGAATGCCCACCCGAAATATCGCGAAGACCCCGCTGGATCTATAAGCAGGCCGACTGGGAGGCCTACCAGATCGCTATTGAGGAAAACTGTCGGCTCAATTACCACCACACCATAAGCGACTTCACTAAGATGATGTTCGATACCGCTTCGAAAACCATCCCAAGAACAAGCGCGACTCCGGGGAAAAAGGCCCTTCATTGGTGGTCCCCAAGTGTCAAAGCGGCCATTAAAGCCAGGAGAAAGGCCCTTCGGGCAGCCAAGAAACTTCCTGCCAACCATCCGGACAAGGAAACAGCACTACAACACTACCGAACGAAGAGAAATGACTGCAGGGATATCATCCGTGAAGCTAAAAAGGGGAGCTGGGAGTCCTTCCTAGACGAGGTTAACCCCAGCCAAACAACAGCTGACCTCTGGAGCAAAGTCAATGCGATAAGCGGTAAAAGGAGAGCCCGTGGTATCGCCATCGAGCACGACGGAACGACCACACGAAATCCAGCTGAAATCGTCGACATTCTCGGCAGCTACTTCGCGTCACTGTCATCGATCGACAGGTACGACCCAGCATTCCGCCGGAAGAATTGCCCGACTATCCACTCCATAGGAAACATCCCGATCCCGAATGACAGCGACAACCTGGACATCAATCGACCCTTCCGCATGGATGAACTCGCCCTTGCTTTATCTAAAGCTAGAGGCGCATCTGCTGGACCTGATGAAGTGGGATATCCTCTCTTTCGATACCTCCCTATCGGGGAGCAGGCTAGGATGCTAGAGTTGGTGAACCAGGAATGGATGGGTGACACTTTCCCCGACCAGTGGAAACACAGCTTGATCGTCCCAATCCCCAAACCGAACTCCACAGGGCACGAGGTGGACAAGTTTAGACCCATTTCGTTGACCTGCTGTGCGTCTAAGCTGGTTGAAAGAATGTTAAACAGGAGATTGATCCTGTACCTGGAGGAAGGGAAACACCTGGACCACCGACAGCATGCTTTTAGACCAGGTCACGGAACCAGCACATACCTCGGCTCCCTCAGCGAAGCTTTATCGTCAATGTCCGCAAATAACCATCACGCTGAATTGGTTGCGCTTGACCTATCGAAGGCCTACAACCGGGCATGGATGCCAGGTGTTTTGGACCAGTTGATAGCCTGGGGTCTAAAAGGACACGTGTTGAAGTTCATCCAGAACTTCCTCTCGCACCGGACCTTCCAGGTTGTCCTGGGGAACTGCCGATCCAAGATTTTCGACGAGGAGACTGGCGTACCGCAAGGGTCGGTGATAGCGGTCACCCTCTTTCTCGTTAGGATGAATGGGGTATTCACGAGGTTGCCGGTCGGAATATTCATTTTCGTGTATGCAGACGACATCGTCCTTATGGCAATTAAGGAGACTGTCAAAGCGCTTCGAAGAAAAATTATTCAAGCCACGGCCTACATCTCGAATTGGGCATCAAACGCGGGATTCCAGATGTCCGCAGCAAAAAGTGGGTACACTCATATTTGCCCGTCCAATCACCGGATCCTCAGCACGAAGATCAGCATCCAGGACGAGGTAATTCCGTTCAGAAAAACCCTTCGGATACTTGGTGTGCATTTCGACCGCTCTCTTACGTTCAACACGCACCTGAACGAGGTAAAGAGTGCTTGCAAACAGCGCCTAAACATCCTGAGGACACTAGCAGGTCGACATCCTAACGCCAACCGGACCTCACGCTTCAATGTTGCGAAGGCTATAGTAAACTCGCGGCTGACCTACGGCATCGAGGCTACGTACCTTGCCAAACCACGCCTGGTGGAAAGGCTTACACCAGTCTACCAGCAAGCACTTCGGATTTCTTCCGGACTCCTTCCTGGTACCCCCGGGATCGCCGCCTGCATCGAGGGAGGAGTACTCCCCTTCGACCGCCTGATTACCGCGACTATATGCAAACGCGCCATCGGGCTGAATGAGATAACGTCAGGTACAGACGAGGAAGGTTCCCTCCTAAAGGAGGCCAACAAGTTCCTCAGGGAAATCTCCAACCGAGCTCTCCCCCCAGTGTGCAAGACACATTGGGTTGGAGCCAGAGGCTGGAACAAACCGCCAATTAAGACCGACCACACCATCAAACGGCACTTCAAGGCTGGTTCCAATCCCTCTGCGGTAAATCAGGCGGTATTGGATTTGCAGAGAAGGACGTACGCTGGATACGCCATCCGTTACTCGGACGGTTCCGTAGCCCAGAAAAGGGTGGGCATCGGCATCTCCGGTGACCACCTAAAGGAGTGTCATAGGCTCCCGGATGAGTGCTCTATTTTTTCCGCCGAGGCAGCCGCAGCCTTTATCGCAGTTACTACCCCGGATACACGGCCAATCGCACTTTTCACAGACTCTGCTAGTGTAGTCACTGCACTTGAATCCGCAACCAGCAGGCACCCCTGGATACAGGCCATCCAAGAGTACGCACCACCCAACACGGTATTCATTTGGTTGCCTGGACATTGCGGTGTAAAAGGGAATGAGGAAGCTGATCATCTCGCCGGAACAGGCCGTCGTATGACCAAATATACCCGGAAGGTCCCCGGGCAGGATCTGAAGAAGTGGGTCACCAAGACCGTAGACCAATCCTGGAGCCGGGACTGGCTCGCCGGAAGTATACTGTTTATACGGAAGATAAAAGGGGACACCAGCAGATGGGAGGATCCACCCCTCCACCGTGAGCAGGTTGTTTTATCGCGACTCCGGTCCGGCCACACAAACGTCTCCCACAACTATAAGGGGGACGGACCCTTCCGGAGGATATGCGACCACTGCCGCATCCCACAGACCGTCGAGCACTTCATCTGCATATGCCCAAAATACGATGGGACCAGGAGAAGCTACGACATTTCCGGCAGCATCCGGGATGTCCTCTCCGATGATCCCGTTCGGACTGCTACGCTGTTTATCTTCCTGAAGGAAACCGGACTCTTCAATATGATCTAAACTACTCGACCCACGCAACCCTCAATGACTAGCTCCAACTACCGGCATACACGATACGTTTCAACCCTGAACCCTGATGACAACTTACCGCAATCCAATTGGAAGTCCAACTGAATTAACGCAGATGTACCACGCCAGTTCTTATTTTAATATGTCCTTTATGTTTATACTGATTTGTGTTTTATGTTAATGGTGTTAATGGTTATACAAACACTGTAGCAGCTCTTACAAACCTTTTGGAACTCCCTTCTGGAGTTCCCAAGGCGAACCAGCCAATGGCTGAAAGCCTTGTAAATAAAGGAAAAAAAAAAAAAAAAAAAAAAAAAAAAAAATCTGAAATAATCGTCCATGGCCATATCCTATGATTTGATATGCAGTATGATTCATTTGCCTCAAATATGACTATTACCTAAAGAACTGGGTTCCAGCATCACAGGAACCGATGTCAATGTGGCCATGTGTCACAGGATTCATCTCAAACTGTTTTAATTTGGCATATCTACTTTTTTGTCGTGATTGGAACCACCACATGATATGGTTTTCATGAATATGATTATACCTTACCATATCGTATTGCGGAATCTATGAAATGGGATTCCGGAATCCCGGAACCGATGCCAATGTGACCATATGCCAAAGGAATCACCACAAATAATCTTTGTTGACCTTATCTTATCATGCTAACATGATTTGATATGCAACATGATTATTATACCGCGAATGTTACTATGGGGTATAAAACCGGACTCCACGGATTTCCCGAAACCGATGCCAATGTGCTCATATGTCATAAGATACACTACAACCTGATTTCATTGATCATAGCGTGTCATTTTGGCATAATATGATATCATAACCTCAATGAAATTATATTCCAACAAACCTTTCGCCGGAATTCACAGATCCGCGTTCCGGAACCGATTCCAAACTGGCCAAAATCATCTCAAATCATCTTCATTCACTTGATTCTACCTATTTGACATGCCACAAGATACTTTTGCCTGAGATATTACTATGTCCTATAGAACCGATTTCCGGGACTCCCGGAACCGATAATATCGTAGCCATACGTTATGGAAATATCTAAATTCAGTCTTACTAATCATATTTCATCGATCTGATATCATTTACTGCAGCAGACAACTAATTCGCGTGAAAATTTAAACCATTTCTCGACTACTTTTTCAAAGGAACGTATCAGCTTTTGTAAAAAATGCATTTGATCGCCGATTTGGCGTAACTGGTAGCTCCCCTATCTGATGGTAGTGTTAGCATTCGAGGGCGAGCCACCAGTTACGTCAAATCGGCGATCAAATGCATTGCTTACAAAAGCTAATACGTCCCTTTGAAAAAGTAGTCGAGATTTGATCAAACTGGTTAAATAAAGTACAAAAAAACACAGACTTATTTACATCTCTCAAGAACGAGGAGGGTTCTAAGGGGGGTGGTACCTACGACAAAAGTTAGTTCAACTATTCCCCTTGAATAAAAATCCCAGTTTATGAAAATCGGATGAGGAATTACTGAGAACGAGTCTGTTGAAAAAATTTCGTTCGTCCTGGTGCTTTACGGATTAAACTTATCTTATGCTAGTGTTTCCATTTTATAGCCGTTTTTGACTACCCATGAATCGAGAAATAGCTGATGGCGCATTCATGGGAACCGGGAAATATTTTTATCTTTTATGTGACCATAAAGGCCCACCAGAATGTTATTTTTTATGTTAGTTTATTCTTCCCTTGGAAGTTTATTTCAACTTCCCCAGGAATTTTCTTCCACATTAGCCCGTAAGTTATTTTCCGATTCCTCCTGGAAACTTATTTCAGCTTCTTCTGAGTTCGCTCGAAATGTACTCTTAACATCCCCTAGAAGCTTCTTTCGACTGTCCCGAAAACCCCCTAGCTCACCCGGAAGAAGCTTCTGACTTCAGATGTTTCTTCCAAACTACCTCAGGAAGTATCTTCCGTCTTCTACAGGAAGTTCATGTAAACTTCTACCCGAAGTTTCTTTCGTCTTCCTCTTGAAGTTTCTCCATGAGCTGCCTGGGGAGGTTTTGTTCTATTCAACTCTGCACACCTTCAAATGTGCCGAGTGATTTAGCTGTCCCGAAAACTGTGCCAAGCACTATTCCAAACGTAGGCCAAAGTGTGCCAATCAAGGTGTCAATATCCCATTAGTTTGGCAACCCTGAAGTTAGTGACATTTGTGATTGTGATTACATTTTTATTTTCAGAACGGAAGGTGGAAGTTATCAAACCTATACTGCCGGTCCCAGTTGCGTTTTTGGCAAAACTGATTTTTTTTTCAATGAAGATTGTAGCTAATCACCCATATTTTGATTATACTAAGTAGATAAACTCAACAACTTTGTTCTGGAGAAGTTTGGAAAAATAGCCAAACGGTTTATCCCGTTACATAATAAGCAATGTGGAGAAGCAAACTTTAAAACGTGTTTTTCTCTGTTTGCTGATTTGTGCTATGGAATGGACGGTGTTCAAGCAAACTCGACCGTTCCACAACATTCTGACTCTATGTCTATTTGAGATACTGATTACTTGTAGGTGTGCACAAAAAAAGGCGTAGCCTGATCGATGGAAGAAGAAAATGCCACCAGCATCCTTTGAAATCCTCTCCTACTAAAGCAAACCAAGAACTCGAATGGACCTAGTGAGGACCCAGAGCCATCCTTGCTAGAAGATAGCTCGTATGAGCCTTATTTTAATCCGGAAATCTCTGTTGCACACTTATTACTTATTACACACTGCTTGCTTATCCATAATTTCGCGAACAATCTAGTGTTGATGTTGCTAGAGGTCAGATTTTCAAATATTTAAAGCGAGATTCAAATATGCTTCGGAAGTGCAGGTCGATTGTAGTTGGTTTATCTGCACATCCACAGGCTCTTGCTAAACAGTAAATTCGCTTAGGGTTGTCAAGTGAGAACCTCTTAGCACACCGAAACTCATTCTGTAGCGAGTCAAATGCTATAAGTGCATGTCTTAAGCCTGGTACGCAGCTGAAAAGAAACCGGAAAAGTAATTCTTAGGATTATTCCCAAAAGTAAATTTCACAGCTATAGGGAGGTGTCTTTTGCTAAATTGTGAAACCGTACCGAGGTGTCAAATTTTAAAATCAACAATTATCAGTTTTATGTTGTTTTAAAATGCATCCAAAACATCATTTTTGCAAACAAACGTTAAAATTACCTAACGAATAATTTATCAGATCATTATTCCGCAAGGAAAGTGAAATTTCATTCAGAATACGCCACCTTCATGTCGATCACGATACTAATATAATCGATCTTTCCTTTACCGATTTCTTTTGAACTGCGTACTGGGTCAAGAAATGCTAAATAATACTAATTTCTATAGCATTCCGTGTCCTATCCCGTAGCACATAAAAACATCATTACTTTTCAGCTGCGTACCAGGCTTTACAGTTGACTGATCGGCCAACAATCTCTCAAACTCGTAGAATAGACCTGGGAGAGTCACGTCACACGACAAGACTTTGGTCACTTCACCTCACTAGAATAGGCCTAAATGACAAGCAAGAATATCTGAGGAAAAACTCAGGGGAAACGAGAAAAAATCTATACCGGAAGATCCTCGGTAAGCCGATATTGAAACCTGGCTGCAAACCTCTATGATAAGCTTTTAGTCTTTATTGATTGTTCGGTGCTGGGTTATTAAGCTGAAGAACGTTAGGCTGATATACATAACAAACTTGTATATGTAGCTCGATTCTCATGGAATATTCGTTCCAAATGTAAATTTGATCATATGCATTTATCATAATTGATGCAGGATATTATTCCGGCCGTTTCGGTTATGGCTTTGTTGTACGTGTTGCGCACCTGTGTCAGGAACCTCTACCTGTAAGAAATTCACCGCAACCAAAAGCATTATTTTCAAGGGCTTCGGATCTATTTACAGACACTATTTCCGGAAGTCTGTTCGAAAACCGGTGAGAACAGACTTCTTCAAAAATCTGCAGCCGGCACAATTTGGTCACCGTTCAGAGGAGTTTCGTCACTACAGAGATACGTAATGTGAATCAGATTAGATGGACTGAGTTTTGTTAGATTGAAAGGATTCATGGTGTAGAAAATACTTACAGATTTTCGAAATGTGGCATGTCACAATCCTCGAACTTATTGGAGTAAACTAAATGACCAAATTGCCAATTCACAGAAATCTTAACATGCATTGAAATTGTACAAAGAAGAAGAAGAAAAACCGCAGCTGTTAAATATTCTAAATATGTATAGACACAACCACATTTCCGTGATATACTGGGAGGAGGGGCATAGTGAACAGGTGGGGCATAGTGAGCATCCCTGGATCTCTAGCTGCATGAAACAAATCAACTGGTAGTAGGTTCAATATCATTATGATATTGATCCTACCACCAATAAATTTGTTCCGAACGGCCGGAAGTCCAAGCTGGTGCACGGGATGTTCACTATGCCCCACCTGTTTACTATGCCCCTCTTACCCCTAAATGTAGACTACAAAAATCACAACCGGAAAATAAATATCATTAACCGAAGGCTCAATTGAAGCCAGGGTGCCACCATGGAATGAAGTAGTATAGAGGTCCTTAGGTTGGTCGGAGGATCATGTACGTTTGTACGTTTTAACACTCCGAATACGATGCCTCCGAAAAACGTGTAACAGCAAGTTTGCAATGGCATAACTTAGCCATTTCATAATGAATTTCAAAAATGGTGGTACCTTTAGAATTCCTAGGGTTTGTAGATGATTTTGATTGTAAAAAGATTGAAAATAGAGTCGCCTACTTTTTTAAAAAGCGAAAAGAGTTGTTACACGTTTTTTTGAACAGTGTGTTTGTAGGGTTTTTCAAGTGGCGCAAGATCTGTAATTTAGATTAATGGGCACAAATGTTCACAATTTCCAGAAAACAGTCATGGTTACTATATATGGATCCTGGAGACAACGGAACGGAACATCCGTAAAAGTGGTCAATCCATGAACATGATCCTAGAGCTCTGCGGTTTTTTTTTTTGAAAACATTAGGAACTGTGATATAAAAAAATATTTGGGGTCGTGACATAAACATGTACCTGGATGGCCATGAGACCGTCCTCCAGAAGATCCGGAACATCCGTAAAAGTGGACAATCCATGAAACTGATCCTAGAGCTCCGCGTTTTTTTTTAAACATTAGGATCTGTGATATAAGAATGAATTTGGTACATGGACCCAGATGGCCATCGGACCGTCCAGCGGAAGATCCGGAACATCCGTAAAAGTAGTAAATCCACGATCCTGATCCTAAAACTCCGAGTTTTTTTTAATAAACATTAGGAACTGTGATGATAGAAGCAATTTGAGGTTGTGACACAAACACAAACACACTTTTCAAAAAAACGTGTAACAACTCTTTTCGCTTTTTAAAAAAGTAGGCGACTCTATTTTCAATCTTTTTACAATCAAAATCATCTACAAACCCTAAGAATTCTAAAGGCACCACAATTTTTGAAATTCAACAAGAAATGGCTAAGTTATTATATTGCAAACTTGCCGTTATACGTTTTTCGGAGGCTTCGTAGTCGGCGTAAAGTTTTTTACCCACCGTATTCGGAGTGTTAAATAAGTTTTCTACACTTTATCTTGTGAACTTCCGAACTCCTTCCTAACTTGTTATTGTTTTGTAATGTTTTATGCATTGTCATCAGTGCTGCGTACTGTCAACAATGTCAATTGATGTAAGATATTGGTCTAGCACTGAATTTCACTTCCGACACTGATATTCGTAGTAAGCATAATATCAGGCGTACGGCTTTGATATTACTATCCATATGAATATCACTAGGGAGAAGTAGGAAATCTTACTTTTATCTCAATAAATAAACTTTTTTGTATAACCGATGCATTGTTTTAATATTACTAATGAGTTTTCTAAATATCGGTTCTCGATTAGCTGGCGTATATAAGAAACATTTGCGGCAGAACTTTGAATATCAGTGGTCCCTTCACGTCATTTGCGCACTGACATTGAAGGAAATGATATTGATATTTTAACTGTGTGAACTGATACTGACATCAGGTGGCTAGTGAAATTCAGTATTTTGTAGGTATTGATATTGATATTTTGCAGCACTGGTTGTCATGCAAACAAGGTCTTCAAGGAAAGATTTTGATTCAGAGCTCGAAATTCCCAAAGTAGCTGTCAGTGGCGGTTGTCAATTTCGGTTGTCAAATATGACGCCAAATGCTAATTTTTCGCTGAATTAGCAACGATTGGTTAAACGAAAACACTCGACAGTGATGCCATTTTGAATAATATTGCTTGTGTTCTACATGTCAACGTGTGGCCTAACGTGCCGAACAGTGTGCCATGCTCTGTTTCAGCAAAGTGTGCAGACTTGATTGCCCCTTAGAAAATTTATTAAAATAGTAAATACCAATAAGCTTGAATACCATCTGGCAACGTGCCCCGATAGAACAGTTTGAAACTAGGCTCAAATGAAAGAGGATTACCGTGTGGTGCCCGTTCACCGCTAGAGCAAAATGAACTTCACATCGTTAGTTACATTACTTTTCATAAATGTATTGAGCATATTTTTGAACTAGCTTAAAGGTCATTATCATAAGATTGTGGATAAAATATAAAACATTAAAAATAATGCATAACATTAAAATGATTTCAAGATATATTAGTGCATGTAACCAGGGGTACCGTGCACCGCTCATGTCGTAGTGGAAATATTTACTTTTTGAACTGTTTATCTTTTCTGCACTGTAACTAAACTAAACATGTTTGTATTGCATGCAGTTAACGATCTACATAGTTGGAGATGCTTAATGTCAAATATCAGACTTAAAGTGGTCATTTTATACGATGAGGTAGTTTAGTCGCATAAAAGTATTGAGCAAAAACCCAAAACTTGATAACTTCAAAAACGAAAAAAAAACACCTTGCTGCTTGTGTAAAAAAGCCTAAATTTTCAATATAAAACATATTGCGGCCTCTATAATTACCTTTCATTTGATCTTTAAAATCGGCCCAGTGGTCCGAAAGTTATGAATTTTTGAAAAAAAAACTAATTTTTGGATTATTGGTAACATGAAAATGGTCACCCTAATGACAAAACAAAAAAATACAGGTCTAATATTTTGCGATAAGGAACAAAACTACCAATTTTGACGAAATTCTGAGAACAACTATATCGTTTTGCTATGGAATGGCTGAATTATTCTCTGAAGTGCCTATATAGTATTTTCCTCAAAACTCCTTTGCATGGCCGTTGAATCCGACTCAAAGTTGAGTTCCATTTACTCAAATTCGCAAAAAAAAACGCAGGTCATTCGTAGACTAAAGAAGTGTACTCATAGACTATGTAAAATTGTCATTGATTTTTCTCATATTCGAGCCCATGGCTCAAAATTGAATCGAATTTGACTCAAAATAGCAACAAGTGGGGTTACTCAGTGAGTGAGTAAAATTCGGCTCGATTTTCCCGGAAAAACTTCTTGAATATGACGAAACTCAAGAAATATTTCACTCAGTCTTCTATTAGTGTACTCCTAAATTGAGTAAAATTTAATTCGATTTTCCCCATATTCAAGCAGTTTTTTTTCTGGAAAAGTGAGGACAATTTTACACACTCACTGAGTACCCCACTTTTTGCAATTTTGAGTTGAATTCGACTCAGTTACTGGAGTTACTCTCATCAGTCTGGTGACCTGCGCTAATTTGAGTAAACGAATTTGAATCGGATTCAGCGGCCGTTCAATTCTTTAAAGCAATGAAATCCCGAAAATCTGATCCAGTCCAAGAGATTTGAAAATTCACCAAAGCAGTGGCGTAGTGATGCGCTCTTGGCAGTCTTTGGATATGACACCCCTTTCGTAATTGCAACAAAATTAAGCGCCTGGATTTGACAGCGCCAGTGGTTGAGTAATAAGCGCGACTGTCTATACCTATAGTCATATATGCAAGAGTCCTGTCCTCCCTAATAAATAAATACCATAAACGAACTGTATCCCGGATGGGTAAACTATCCCCCAAATGATTTGGATGATACCCCGAACACGTCGTTAAGCTCTCTTTTATGGTTATTTTTATTAGGGCTGTAACATCTTGTCTTCAGTTACGAGCAATATAGAGCATACTTTAGCCATTTATAAGTCGTTCATAACCTTAAGCATTCTTTCCGAGAGCGCACTCTGGTGTAGATATATTCAGTAAAAACACGGAGTGTGCTTCTACGGTTCGAAAATTTCAATGTTTTATTGGTATAATACAAGTTTAAATCCATCTATTTTTAGATAGATTAACAAAAAAGTCAATTGAACTTAATATCGAATTAACTTTACCATACTTGTCATGCTCCTCTGTGAGAGACAAGAGCTAACATTCTAATCTTCTCGCTCTGTTCGTTCTAGAAGAGCACAACATGCAGTATATTATTCACTACACCCTTACTGTGTGTGTAGTTTTTGGAATGAACTGCTCGTTGAGATTAGATCGCTCTACACTGGTGGGAATTAGTGAGCGACATAAGAGCTCAAGAACACTCTGCAGTGAACTCACAGAAGCTCACTCCAGAGAACACTGGAGCGGGAAAACTGGTTGGTCCTCTGGATATAGAGCAAGTGCATTTCTGGATCAACAATAGAAAAGGGCCCATCAGCATTTGTAAACAAACCGTTCCAAAGCCTATTCCTCACAAATCGAAGGCCGCCCACACAAACCAACACCATCATCGTGTAGGTAGAAGTTTCCCCTATCCGATGATGGTGTTGGTTTGCGTGGGTGGCCTTTGCTGAATGGACATAGAATCACATTTAAATTGTTTACCAGCCTCATCATAAAACGAACACCACGATAAGAAAACCTAATATCATTTTTTTTTTTCTTATTGAAAATTTGCTGGACAACATCTTCCTTTTTTTCTTTATTCAGCCAGTTTTTCTTATTTGTCAATTACACGCTCAGACCAAATTCACAACAGACACGCACGACTAGGGTTACCATATCAAACACTTGAAAAGGAGGACATTTCATTTGAGGTTTGGAGATTAAGGAGGACAATGATTACTTTTCTTAACATTAAAGTAGGACCATGAGTTTTTATCAATCGTTATTAATATGTGCGCTATCACAAAATTCATGATTTACAAAGGTTTAATTGAGATTGCTCATTTGTAGTCGTTACCAATTCAATTCATCTTCTCGTTATACTTCTGAAAAAGGTATCAAACTAGCCTTCATAATTCAATTTGATACTTGGAAACGACCTAGTCTACGTGATTTGCATGAAAACTACAGGTTTACAGCCTTTACATCCCAACTTTTATCAGGATACATGTAATCGTTGATTTAAACCAGCATGAAACATCTAAGCAGCCTGTTAATTTTACCATAGATTCAGCATAGGATTCTAAGGCCGCTGCCATAGTGGGAACGAAGAGGCGCGCTTAACGTTCTATACAAAAGAATTCCTATTATTGATATTATCCCTTACATTCGATTTCACGCTTCGCGTGCCTCTACACTCTCAGTATGGCAGCGGCCTAAACAAATCAAGCGTAACTATTCAAATCGACGCATTTGCTTCTGTAAACAATCTCTTTAATCGACGATTTGTCTTCACTGCTAAAGGCCGGCGCACAATGCATAAGTTTTCAGGTTTTTTCACAGTTAACCCATGCATTATCTGTCAAAAAACCCGGAAACTTATACATTGTGCGCCAGCCTTAACTCACCCACGCAAACAAACACCATCATCAGGTAGGGGAAACTTTCGCCTACTAGCTATTTAGTGAGCTTGCAGTTACCACAAATCGTCGATTGAAGTGATTGTTTACCAAATCAGAAACGTCGAGTTAGTTATGCAGAATAGTTATGTATGAAATACCTAAAATCCCATAGAACCAGAACGTCAAAATCAAACACATGTTGAATTCAATCTGTGTGGCTGTGTTCCATTTGGGGAATTTTAAATTAAATTTGACAGATAGAACATTTTCAAATAAAACTGACTTATTTCTGGCAGACCAGGAATCAATTTTGTAACATATGGTTACCCTACGCACGACGCGAAACGCTCATATGTAGTGACTTACTTGACTTAAAATGATCTTTATTTCTTGTATTTAGGGTAGAGCGCTACTTCGTCGTAATCACCCATTTCCGTTCTATCGATAAGAAAAGATCAATAATATCAATGATTTCACCGTGCACAAATCAATAATAGGTTTGTTCCGATGCGTTAGTTCATTAACTACAACATAAATCCTGTTAGAGCGCATTGTATGAATATTTACGCTCATTGTTCTCAAAACAAAAGAAGCGTTCCTAGCGAATCACCTTTTTCTACGTTTATCCGTAGGACGAAGAAAATCTAATGGCGTTTCAATGCGTTAGGACGGAATTGAAACTCGTAGAACGAATTTAGAATCAAGAAGCAGTATTAGATTTTGAACAATATCTCAACAATTTGTGACTCTTTATCAAATCCAACGATACGTATGGAAAGGTGGATAAATTTAGAAGTCATCTTTGACATAAATATCCCATTTTTGGTTTAAATTCGTTCAGAAAAGAGAGGTAAAGCACGGGTTGTCCTTAGTAAGACGGAAATTAGATCAAAAACCCTATGTGGTTTACATGTATGACTTATCAAGTGACACAGGTGCGTCTTTTCAACTTAAGCCAGTTTAGAAAATGACCGCCTTGGAGGGATTGGTTTGTGTCTCATATGTAGTAGGTCCATTTTGTTCTTAATATGCTTGTACCAATCAACAGCGCTCAAACCTATGCTCTGGAGATTGGGCTCTGCAGTGAAGTCTCTCGAGAGGTAAACCCCCTAGAGATTTTAGGAGAATGAACTCGAGAGCACATTAAATTCATTTCTCTAGAGAGAGTGGTTTTAATTTTCACCACAGAAGATCTCAATAGGTACTCTCTCACACTTGGATTGTCGTGCTCTCACCGCAAACGTAGTGATTTGCTCGCATGAGTTGCAATCCATACATCCTCAGAGGTGGAAAAATATACGTACGCTAGAGCCGCATTTGGGTGAAATGACATCACTGAACTTTACAGAGCCGAGGAGTCTTGTTCACTGTACAAAACATCGTAAAACTTTAGTACAAAATACTTTATCTTCCGCTATCCAATAAGCCTCCTCCATCAGAACGGGATCCGCTTTCAGTGGTTTCATTGTATGGCAATATCGCCAACGGGGGCAGAGCGCTTCCATTCTTCGATACAATTGATGTAAATATTTACATTATTTGACACATCTCAGGTAATCATGACAGTTGTTTTCAATAATCAAACGTCATGATAACCTGGGTTTTGTCAAAAAAAGGTAAATATTTACGTTGTTTGTACCAAAGAATTGCAGCAATGGACACAAAAGTGGTCATCAGTCATACACTCATGACGAAACGGTTGCTTTCCAAAGTCGACGACGCATCGATCGAAAGAACTGCTGATGAGAACAATGAGGAGAACCACACAATGGTTGCTGCCGAGTAAACAGACAATCGCGTGACACACATCGAGAGTGGCCTGCTTCTGGCGACAGCCGAGTGAACACTCAACTTAACGTTATTATTGTATATTAAAACAAATGAACGATGCTCCAAAAAGCGATGTCATACCCTGCCTACTCGAAGAGCAAAACTTTGGAATATCCCCAGAAATATTTTTATCTTTCCCATCCTCTGGGACTGAAGGTTAAGCTTATCGCAACTAGCCAAGGATGAACCACTGCCAATCACATTTGCACCCTAAGGCAGTCATCCGTCTTTCTAATCACACACAGAAAATAAACATGGGTAACGTAAATAAACCAAAACAAGCGCAAAACAACAGCAACAACAAAACGTAAAAGCAACGTAAAAAGGTGCTATGATCTTTATCACACCGGTGTTAATTAGGGTTTATAGTAACGGCTCGTCTCATCGACAGCTGGACAGATGAATGGAACCCATAATCAGTGTGAACTTAGGGAAGCTGTGCAACCACCTGTCTGGGTCGGAATATGAATGCTGAATATACTACCTTGTTACCAGATTTGCATCCTTTTTCCCGAGAGTTTAGTTAGTGTTTACAATTCTTACTCTTGTGAATAATGCTCTACAATCAATGGTTAGTTGTTTCGATTAACCGTGTTCTGTGTGCGTAAATGTTGCTCCCAAACACTTTAGCCACGTGCAAACGTTCGCAGACAATCATCAGGCAGCGTTTCTCCGTTAATGATAGTTTGAGTTGGTTTATTACAACAGGTATTTTTTTTTTAATATAAATATATGCAATGGATTATTATTATTATGTGATTGAAATGTTTATATCAAGCATGGTTATTAGTGATTAGAAACGGATATAGATTATATTAGTAATTGTCATTCGTTCGGTGATTGTTTGCTACCTTAGTTTGATATTTTTTTAATTAACTGTACAAAATGGTTGGAATTGATACATCAAAGTAGGAAACAATCACCCTAAGAAAAACGGAAAACTGCATGCATTCTAGTGTGACTAGGAAAATCGAACGGATCCGGTCCGTATCAAGGCTCGCTTCCACACGAGCTGACGCGATTTCGAGTTATTTAAATAATGGTTGTACCTTCTTACTCGACAACAAAAACAAAAAAAAGTATGATATTAGAGTCCTTTACAGGGAAAATCAACAAATCGAAACAGAACTAATGAAAAGGTGATTGTAGAAAGAAACGCAACAAATAAGTTCACACGGTTGATTCCGTTTATATACAAAGGATAGGGTGCGCAATCAGTCACGACACGATAGATACAGGGGAGGGGCAGAAACCTGTCAAGATAATCTAACTCTAGGATTTCGGGACCGTTTCAACTTACCTCGTCGAAGAAGACCTGGGTCTTACGCAGGATGTGCTTCAGCTCGGTCAGCTCCAGGAAGTTGCGCTTGAGCGCTTCGGCGTTCTGGTTGACCTCACGCAGTTCATTCTCCAGCTTCTCGAAGGTGGCCTCCAAATCAATCATCTCCCGCGGCTGGGGAGCTTCGGGGCTCTCGCCCGTATCCAACATCGGGATACCATCCTTCTTGATTTCCTTCTCGAGGTAGCGCAACTTGCGCTCCATCTCGTCACATCGTCGCACCTCATTGACAAACTTACGCTGGAATGCGTTCACATCCGGGTTGAGCTGTTGGAAAGATTCAAATCGTAGTTAGACGATCGATAATTTTAAACAACAGCAACAACGTAAAGTCAAACTTACATCCCGAAACTGAACCAGGCCCAGTTCACCCAGCTCGGAAACGCAAGCGTACGCAGCTTCACTCTGGAGGAAGAGCTGACACAAGGTCATCTCCTCGCTGCGGAACAACGAACCCATGTTTGGAGCGGTCGTTACTCCTACCTGCAACGTAAATTATCCGGGTTCGGTAGCTGAAACAAGGAAACAAAGAAAAGAGAAAATAGGTTAAAATCAAACCAACCCATAACGGATTGTATCTCCTAGAGATTGCTTATTTATTAAAAGTCGCGTCGCCAAAGTCAATGAACGGGCATCTGTATATAGCCTATTTAACGTCGTCGCTGACCAGGCGATGAAAAAGCATGTTTACTATACAATTATACATCATCTGTTATCGGAGTGGGCGCATCAAGATAATATACATAGCTCTACCGTATATCAACCGGGCAACTGTGTTGCGGCGGGAATGTATTCTCAGAAGGAACGTGTGAAATTTAGGTAGGCATCAAAGCACGCTTAGGAGTACCTACGCTATATAATTTTACTATGGATACCTAGATTGGTCGAGGGCGTCGCAGAAATTCTCAATTTATACGGTTTCAAATAGTTTGAGTTTAAAATTATGTTGGGTTTCTGCAAAATTAGCGTTCTAATACCATTTTTGGCGTATTTAAATTCATTTGTCGTTTACATGATTGATCTGAGGGTTTTCTTCGCCGTCTTGCGTTGCGTTTGTAACAGAGTAATTCGTATATTGCAGACTGGCAACCAGTGCTGCAAAATCGCGACAATACACGGTGATATTGACAATTCTGCTTTAGTCACTCATTTGAGCTAACAGTCATCGTCAAGGCAAACTATGTCAATTGTCAATGACAATGCTGTCAGTGACGAACATGTGTGATTTACAATTACACACAATTACATGGTGCCTTTAAAGTGAACAAGTATCTACGTCCTGAACTGTTTGGATAACAATAATGTGACACAGAATGCACGAAATTACACTTTTTGTTGCCAGGTGAATCTTTGTCATTGTCGAAAAATAAATGAGAATTTGACGATCTTTTTTTTTTCTTTTTTTTTGAGGATCAAGTCTGTCAGTGACTATGTGAAAAACAATTTTGTCAATATCGCGCGAAAGTTTGTCAATAACAATGACAATGACAGATCTCAGTACTGCTGGCAACTGCATGTATCTATTTACCGTTCTAATTGTGATTTAGGGAAACTTTTTGGGATCGAATAGTTCTCCAATCAAAGTTCAGAACAGGAAAAGCATGGCAATTACCATTGCCAGCCACGCCCATCTTTTCCGTTACAAGGAAAGAAGAAATATTGTTGATATGACACCATGCCATTATTTCTGACGGATCTCATTGGGGCTATCCAAAAACGATATGGGCAGTTTTTGAGAGATTGAAGTGGCGTATGTGCACTTCACGAACTATCCCAACACGGCCAGAAAAATAAATCCTAACAGAATTAGGATTAACGCGTCTACACTGGAGGTACGTTAGTGCAATATGTTCTTGGAGTGGCTTAGGTTAGTTTATAGAAGTAAGCTTTTATTTGCGAGAGATCGTTATTTACAAAAGCAGTTTTGCCCTAATATTGTGGTATCGAATTCAGGGTGGCAAGTGAATTTCCATTTTAAAATTCCAGGTTTTCTCGGTTTTCCTGGACAAAATTTAAAAAAAAATCCTGGTTTTAGAAATCATGGTTTAAGAAAATAATTGATTTTTTATGCAAAGTTTCATGCACATAATGGTTAAACTGGTATGCAGAGCGTGAAATTATTGACTGCTTAGACTGAGTGTAAAAGCACTGCACTATTCAATCCATTGCTCTGTGCAGACCGTTTGTACCAAACGGTAAAGGACGAGGCAATGAAAGCGACGCACACCGCTTGCCTTTGCTCACACAGCATGTAATTGAGGCATTTTTCCATAGAAAATGTACGTTCAGTCATTCAAAACAAGTATTGGGTACCATCACGGAAGAATAAACGTGCTGATTGAGCTACTGACTGAGTGCTTGGCTGTCAGTGACTCCTTTACATCCCAATCATTCAGACTCTTACGAGGCAGTGAATGATGAGGTGGATGCTGCTCATTAGACTGATGCAAATTTTGACATTTTCGCTCCACAGTGCTCAAACGGTTCCAAATCGGATCCTGATTAGTCTCCGAAAATTTGAACTCATTCGATAAGAAACTGACTTGGCACAAACCATTTGAAGTTTATATGGAAATTACTATAGGAAAACCAAATGTTTTTTTCATATCCATCTTACAATTTACCATATAGCTCTGCTTTGAAAAATGATAACTGAGCTCGTAGAAAATTTTCTCAGCTACAACTTTGTCCTAAACCACTTTTTAATATAATGTAAGCATCAAAAGTTATCAATAATTCAAGCCACTAATGTCTTACGATTATGCTCAATCAACTGTTCAGCAGGCAACATTGGTGTTTCTGGCGCTTGGAATAGAGCACAAAAATCATGGCTACTATGTCACACTGCAGAATACAGTGTTGCTCACAAAACAGCTGCTTGATCATGCCATAAGATTATCATTCTCTTAAACAATTAATAACTATTTTATTTGACGTTTAACTCAACAACTATATTCTGCTAAGTTGAAGCTGAGAAATCCATAAGTATAGCTTTTGAATGTTTGAACAGTGCAATATGGAGAAAGGTAAGAAGATAATGAACAAAAAGTTTGGATTTCCCATAGTAATTTCCATATAAACTTCAAATGGTTTGTGCCAAGTCAGTTTCTTTTCAAATGAGTTCAAATTTTGGGAGACTAATCAGGACCCGGTTTGAAACCGTTTGAGCACTGTGGAGCGAAAATGTCAAAATTTGCATCAGTCTACTGCTTATCTTCTATCTTCTTCTATATATATATATGTAAATGAATTTCTGTCTGTCTGTCTGTCTGTCTGACCCTTATAGACTCGGAAACTACTGAACCGATTGGCGTGAAAATTTGTATACAGGGGTTTTTGGGGCCGTGGAAGGTTCTTATGATGGATCGAGACCCCCACCCCCTTCTGTAAGGGGGGGCTCCCATACAAATGAAACAGAAATTTCTGCATAACTCGAGAAGTAATCAAGCAAATGGAACCAAATTAGGCATGTGGGGGCGAGTGTGGGGGTATAAGGAGATAATCATAGGGGGTAGCCCCTTAGATAATAGGGGGGGGGGGCTACGTACAATATAGCATGCTTTTTTTTAAATCGGCGCGTAAACTCAAGCTAATATTGAATCCCGAGCAAGACCGGGCACACTCAGCTAGTATTCATATAAAAATGACTCATTGAACCTGAATGTTTTGCGCCCTGCAGGTATAGTTAATTTGCAGAAGTGTGCGAGAAATCGGCACTTGAAATCATTGATTACAAAAACAATTTCGCCCTGAGGTTAGCACTGTTTACCTTACCAGGCATTGTTGTCCTCTGCTGTCCGAAGAAGTCGTCTCCACTCTACTCTACTCGATGATCACACTTCGAGTAGTCTGCGAAAGGTCGGCAGGTCGCCTTCTACTTGGTCGATCCACCTTGTCCACTGCGCGCCTCTTCTTCTTGTTCCTGTTGGGTTGCTTTCGAGAACCATTTTCGCTGGGTCATTCTTACGATATGCCCAGCCCACCGTAGTCACAAAATTTTGGCAATGTGAACGATGGATGGTTCTGCCAGCAACTGGTGCAATTCGTGGTTCCTTCGCCTCCTCCTCGTTCCGTCATCCATCTGCACTCCACCGTAGATGGTACGCAACACCTTCCGTTCGAAAACACCAAGGTAGCGTCGGTCCTCCACGAGCATAGTCCAGGTCTCGTGGCCTTAGAGGACCACCGGTCTAATCAGCGTCTTGTAGATGGTCAACTTCGTGCGGCGGCGAATTTTATTCGACCGGAGCGTCCTCCGGAGTCCAAAGTAGGCACGATTCCCTGCTATAATACGTCTTCCCTAGAACCTCTTCCCCTCATATATTTCGTCTTCGATGCGTTGATGGCAAGTTCAATCCGCCTAGCTTCAGACTTCAGTCTGATGTACGTTTCCGCCACCGTCTCAAAGTTCCGTGGCATGATGTCGATGTCATCGGCGAAGCCAAGAAGCTGAATTGCCTTCCTGAATATCGTGCCACTCGTGTCTATCCCAGCTCTTCTGACCATACCTTCTAATGCGATGTTAAATAGCTGACACGAAAGTTCATCACCTTGCCATAGCCCCTTTCGAGATTCAAAGGGACTCGAGAGTCCCCAATACTCGAACAACGCACATCACTCGATCCGTCGCCTTGACCAACCGCGTCAGTTTATCCGGAAATCCGTACTCGTGCATAATCTACCATAGCTGATCTCGATCGATTGTGTCGTATGCGGATTTGAAATCTATGAACAAATGATGTGTGGGCACGTTGTATTCGCGGCATTTCTGCAGAACCTGCCGAATCGCGAAAATTTGGTCCGTGGTAGCGGTGACCTATGAATCCCGCCTGGTATTGCCCCACGAACTCTCTTGCAAATGGTGACAGGCGACGGCATAGAATTTGGGAGAGTACTTTGTATGCGGCGCTCAGCAGCAGTAATGTCAAAAAATCGCTTCTAGCGATCAATGAATACGCACACACCTGCTACAAGATTTTTTGGCATCATCATAAGCTAACTTTGAACTCTGACTCTTAACACTAATCCGCAGAGAGCATTTCGAACAGTGAGTTACCAAGATCTCAAGAAAGCAAGACGATAACAACATCATTGCTGTGTGCACTCACGATACATTACTTATACTACGCAAGGCTTGTTGTGAGTGCACGCTACAAACTAAAGATCTCAATGCGTACAGCTGAGTACAAGAAGTTGTTCGGATTATGTACAACTGATCAACAACCGTGATCAGATCATGATCATTGCCATAATGATCGTGATTTTTTTTTTGCTTATTTCAGTCTGTGAATTAGGAAAGACGCATGTATTTGCGTTGACGGCATTGGTCCTTTCGGTGGAGTGAAAAAGAAAGGAACACTTCACCGTGTTGACAGAACTATCCGAAGAACTACCGAGCCAAATGTGTGCTATTTACACGTGGGGTGCAAGGAAACTAGTCGACTCTTTCATTCTCATCGCGTTCTAATACAGCAACAGACGTTACGTCACGTCTGTTGCTGCATTCGAAACCGAAAGAACGAAAGAGTCGACTTGTTTGCATCCTCCTCACCTATAAAAAACCGCACATCGCCCCGTTTCAGCCTTCGTGTTAAAAGTTAGGGTAGGATGATTCAAAACGCACCCCTGAGCTAAAATGGCCCTGCGCTGTTTTTCATAGCTTTCCGATTGTCAATTCGTGAATTTAACAATCAGCATTGCTAGTTCAGTGCTTGAACTAACATTCTGGCACATGATATTTCCAGAATTAGTAATGGGAAAGCAACGAAAACCCGCACGGCGCCATTTTACCCCGGGGGTGCATTATGGACTGTTCTCCCCTACCGATGGTCAGCCCATATCTGCTGATGCTTGCTTAAAGCGAATTTGTTTATTATACCGTTCCAACCTGGATTGGGTATCAAGTTAGGGTCGGCTTGTTTTCTAGCAAACGTCAGTTTGATCGTATGTTTTTATAACCTGGCACGGGTCGACTTTCGCGCTGACAAAAAGTTCGGGTTTGCACTGGGTTTGAACTGGTACCAACCTGGGAATAAACAAATTCGCTTTTGCTCTGTAACCCCAAACTGCCAAAGAATGCAACTCACAGAGAGACACTCACTCTCGTCTCGTGAAATAAGCACATGTTGCGATTTGTGGCTATAATGAGCGAAAAGGATAACTCACTTCTCTGAGCTTGACTCAGTCTAACAATGTATTTGTTATCTGTGAGTTGCCTACGCAATAACGTATTTTCAAGGTGGAAGAAGACTAATCGTTGGTCGTAGTTTGTACAGATCACGATCTGTACAGTTTACGACAAACTGGAAATCGGATCATGCTCGCTTGATTTTCATCACTGCTCAGCAGTGTGATCGCGCGGTAGTGTAGCGCTCTGTCCAGTGCTTCACCACCGTATTTTAATAGCTCACTTGGTAGTTGATCTACACCAGTTGCTTTGTTGTTCTTCAGCCGACCGATCTCCTCCTCAATTTTTAGAAGATCAGGGGCCGGTAGTCTGTCGTCTTCTGCGCGTGCTGCAAGGTCTGTTGCCGTACCACCTGCTGCATCACCGTTGAGGTGCTCGTTATAGTACTGCTTCCACCTCTTGTAGTATTCCAAAATAATCATTTACAGATCATTTCATATCTCAAGTCATAAATTACAATAAGACACTTGTAAGTGGCCAACACTCACAAGTGCATGTTTAGCCAAATTTCACAACAGACCTCATTCCAAATTTATTGCATTCACATGTTTGCATAAACATGTTATGTATTTCTTCCAAACCATAATATGGACTTTACCACTTCAAAATAAAAGCAAAACCAGCAAAATGCCACCCGTGCAGAAAAGATACATTGGTGGTCCGATTCCACAACACATGTTGAACAAATAGACTATTCAATGACGATTGGCTATCGTCTTTACAAAAGTGAGTCCAAGCTCCTCCCATAGAATAAATGTTGTGTAGAGTTAAGATTTTCAATGTAGAGTTAAGTTCGAATGTAATGAAAACTGATGAAGAAATACAATTGATGTTGTACTCTAGACGAGTGAAGAAGTGTTTCTTCTGAAAGAGAAACTCCCGACCGTTTCACTCTCAATCACCTCACACTCGTTCGTGAGAAGGTTACCGTCCAAGTCCTTGCACATATCGGCTTGCGGCACGTAGCCTTTGCGCGAACTATTTAGCTTCTCGTAGAACTTCCGTGTGTCGTTTACGCAGTACAGATTTTCCATCGCCTCGCGATCTCGGTCTTCCTGCTGGCGCTTCTTCCTTCGGAATACCGAGTTTTGTCTGTTCCGCGCTTGTCTGTATCGCTCCACATTCAATCTCGTGCGGTGTTGCAGCATTCTCGCCCGTGCTGCATTCTTCTCCTCTACTAACAGTTTGCATTCGCCGTCAAACCAGTCATTTCTTTGGTCCGGGATCGTAGTACCTAGTGCCACTGCAGCAGTACTACCTATGACTGAACGGATGTCCCTCTAGCCATCTTCAAGAGAAGCTGCGCCAAGCTGCTCTTCCGTGGGTAGTGCAACTTCCAGCTGCGGCGCGTAGTCCTGGGCAACTCCGGCGTCCCGTAGTTGCTCAATGTTGGGTCGCGGCGTTCGACTTCGACGCGCATGCATACTGCAACTAGGTAGTGGTCCGAATCTATGTTCGCACTGCGGTACGTGCGGACGTTGATAATGTCGGAGAAGAATTTCCCGTCGATTAGAACGTGATCGATTTGGTTTTCTGTGTGTTTGTCAGGTGATCTCCAGGTGGCTTTGTGGATATCCTTGCGGGGGAAAAAGGTACTTCGAACTACCATACCCCGAGGGGCTGCAAAGTTCACGCATCGTTGGCCGTTGTCGTTCAATACGATTGCCGGTCTATACATTGCCTCCCGTCCTACCTGAGCGTTCATGTCGCCGATGACGATTTTGACGTCCCGTTGTGAACAACCGTCGTACACCTGCTCCAGCTGCGCATAGAACGCTTCTTTCTCGTCGTCGGGTCTCCCTTCGTGTGGGCAGTGCACGTTGATGATAATGTAGTTGAAGAAATGGCCCTTAATCCTCAACTTGTACATCCTCGCGTTGATCGGCTGTCACCAATCACGCGTTGGCGCATCTTACCCAGCACTACAAAGCCGGTTCCCAGCTTGTTGGTGGTGCCACAGCTTTGGTAGAAAGTAGCCGCTTGATGCTCGATTTTCCATACCTTTTTTTCCGTCAAGCAAAGCTCCTGCAGTGCTACGACTTCGAAGTTGCTTGGTTGAAGTTCGTCATAGATTAACTTATCGCAGCCCGGGAAGCCAAGCGATTTGTTGTTCATTGGTCAATAACATAATTTGACGTTTGCGTTGTTTTCAGTTGGACTGTAGCAAAGCACAACCAGTGAGATACGGCTGTAGCAAGCTGTACTCTAGGAATAATAACAGGATTTGAGTAAAAATTAAACGGAACTAGAAGATTCCTGATTCAAGCATGCGTATGATAACATCTAGTCTAGCGTAACAAAGTGGCAGAGCGCCGTCTAGCGTACTGGGAGGTGTGGGTTTGATTCAAACAAGGCAGAAGATTATTTTCATCATTTTCGTAAAAACTCTTCCTTAGCACATGCAGGGCTAGTAGTGCTGATGTGATATAATAGTAGTGACTTTAATGACTAAAATTAGGAGTGTGACCAAAAAGTGACTTGTAAATACTTAATAAGTAACCATTTATATGGTAACTTAGAAATTCAAATACGGTTTGATATTGAAATAAACTTTTTATGTCATGAAACTTAAAATCAAATTTCATAAATTCCACTAGTTTAATCGAATCTCACAACGGAATCTCCTGTGAAGAGCATTTGAAGTGATTTGAAGTGATTTGAATAATTTACTTTTGCTTACGTTATACATGATGATTAGCAATTTGTAATTCCCATTTTTTTATGATCTTGAATTTGATTCTGCATTTGATTTGAAATCTCTAAATATTTGATATAGATAACTTTGATAATTTGCTATGAACTTTTCACAGAATTTCTTCAGAATGATCTCAAGAACTTTTTTAGAACAATTCCCTTTCTCTTAAACTTAGATACAAATAAGCTTTTACAAACATAATATTGCATTCTAGAAATACTTTGCAGAACAATCAACAAAATTCTTGGAAATAGATTATTTTCGTAGTTGGAAATGCTTAACATCAAATATCAGAATTAAAGTGGACACAATAGGCTAGAGCATCTCCTTTACCAAGCTCATCCGTTAATGAGGGATGGTGAGGGGTGTCCCCCCTGCCACCACTGGCAAAATAGATGATCGCCGATTTGCTCATGTACATCAATGACGTTTATATAAGGTCTGGGCCAAAGGGCTTATTGGTGTTAGTGGAATGTGCAAATGTTTAGTGGTGTTCGTATTTTATTGCAATGTTTATCTTTTAACACGAAACAGCTGTTGGCAGTGACGTATTTCTATCTATTCTCAGTATGTTGGCAGTGACGTATTTCTATCTGTTCGCAGATGTTCAGCAATGTTTACAACATTTTTGCTTACACCAGCAAGCTGCCTGTTGGCCCAGACCTTATATAAATGCCATTGCATGTACATCTGATGTGCGGAAACAGTTCTATTGATTGTTTCACACTCAAGTCGCCATCTGACGTAAACAACTACCCGATTCGTACCTTCCTCAAAATTGTCCTTTGCTCGCTTTCTACTTAGTATAAACAATTTTCACACTGCGGTACTATAACGGAACTATTAACTCTATAATTGAATCTCCTCATCGATGGTATAAAATCTCTACTTTAAGTCTGATATTTGACTTGAAATCGAAAATAATCTACTTTAACTAATCATGTATTATTACTTCATGCGTGAATTTAACGATTTACATAGTCGGAGATGCTTAAACTCCGACTATGTAAATCGTTAAATTCACGCATGAAGTAATAACACATGATTAGTTAAAGTAGATTATTTTCGATTTTTTATTGATTATTCTAGAAACTCCCTGAAGGCTCCTTCCATGAATCCATCCTTAGAATTTCCATGCAACTAACCTCAGAAGTGTCATAAATGTCTGCTTAGAATAATCTTGGACTTCTCCCTTGCATTCAATTCGTATTCTCCTTAGAAACCCAATAGTATTTCCTCAGAATTCTCAAAACAAAAATCCATCACAAACTTTGAAACTCTTCTAAGAATTCCTTTGAGATTGAACCGTCAAATTTCGATTCCATTGGAATTCATCTCTGAATTTATTTCGAACTCTTTTGAATTCTCTTGGAAGTATCGTCAGAAATCACCCCAGAATTCTTTTAGAACTATCCGCAGAGACCATCGTTGGAATGTTCATCAGAGCCCCCTTAAGCATAATTTCAGAACTAATTTTGAATTCTTATTAGAATTGGACCTAGAATCCTCATCCAATCATCATAGAATTCTTCTCAGAACTCTCGTTGAAATGCACTCTCAATTACATTAGAATTATTTTAATTTTGTTTCGGAGCTGAATTTTGCGTCTCTAATAATTTAAACATTAATCAAAGCGACGCTCGTATGTGTTAAGCCAAGTTTGACTATATAGGTAAACCTGGCTTAATATTTAAGCGGAGATGAAGAAATCTCCCAACTTTTCAGGTGAGTGTGACTATTGTTGGCTGCCTCTTTTTCTTTGACAACCTTTTTTTCAAATGAAAATTTTAACTGAGTGTTCGATTATCGGCAACTCGAAATCATACGCATATTGTACTGCGTATATTTAAAATAGAAAAATCTGGCATAAAAAGATGGCTCAGTCGTAAAAATGTAATCAGATTGAAACTGAAAGCTAAGGAACGGTTTGACTACATTCAGTGAAATATTTTGATAGAAAAGTACAGTGAAATTAACGAGGGGAGCGACACATCTAAATCTCAATTCTAGACGCTCAACAAATCGCACACTAGCGAATCACAATCTTCGCAAAATCTTCTTTCATTTCTCGCATCTACTTGCATGGCGCATCAAATTTTTGCAGGAAATCTTCAGAATCGTTATCAATCTTCTTTCTATCTACCCAGCGTGCGCGCAGCTATGCACAGCAAAACAAATTTTTCCTGCATTGTAGATAGAGTCGCCCCCTCAAAAATTAACGTTTGTATTTTGATTGCCAAAGCCGGCATTTATCCTATTAGAAAACAACTTAAAGATGTACTCAACATTATGTAAAAGACATTCGAAATGACTATTTCATATAAGCAGTTCATACGGAAAAATTCGCCGCTTCAGTTAACTTCCATAATCACTTGCTTTCTAAGAAAAGTGAGAGCAATATTTTAGGGACGTGTGAGGAAGAAGATGATCAAAGAATTGTCTGAAGAATGTCAAGATTTTCGTAACTTCTTGGGGATGCTGAAAAAAGTAATGAGAACGTCAACTTCTTGGGAGACCTTCAAAGAGATTTTCAGGGAATTTTCTGAGGACATTTTCAATTAGATGTTCTAAGTTTGAAAAGAACTTTTTATAAAAGGGGAAATGTGTAGCATGAGAGAAACTTCCATAAAGATTTAAAAAACATCTTCTCATAGTCAGCGGCGCCGATGGTGTAGTGGTAAGCGTGATTACCTCTCACCCCAGCTGGCCTGGGTTCAATCCCAGTCGGCGCCGCCGGGATGTTCTGAGCCATAACATCTCTGATCACGCCTTCCTTCGGAAGGGAAGTAAAGCCGTTGGTCCCCGGTTCATGAGTTGATGGGTCGATAGCTAGGGTCCAGGTGTGGGAGCTGTCCCCCTGGCGTTGGTAGCATTGGTGCTCAGCACGGAAAACAAGATCGACGGAAAACAAATCAAGGAAAAAAAAATCTTCTCGTAGTTTCCAATAAAACCTTTGGAAGTCTTGAAATTCTGCTTACAAGTTTTAGAACACGCTGCCTGGGTAAATGTCCGAAATTTTCTTAAACACTCTGATGCTTTAAATTATGTTCGATGTGCTTATGGGCAATGATAACTGTCTTTGCTTGACCGCAAATGATTGCAAGACAGTATAAATTCCCAGGAAGCCAATGCCGTATTGATTAACTAAATCTCTAAATTCCTCTTGGTAGCCTCAGTCCATCACATGGACTGAGTGACGACATTCCTGTCGCCATGAGGTACGGACATCGATAAATCCATCGATACCGAAAGATAAATTATGTTGTGCAACACCTGATAAACTGATAAACTTTAAGCACACCACATTTGAAATGAACTAATCTAAAAACTGAATAAGCGAATTTGGTACACAAATATAAGCAACGCTTGCTATAAATCTAATCGTTTCCATCAGAATCAAAATTTCCGGTAGAAAGGTTAATGCTATGAAACTGTATCTCGACGCAATGTCGTCCGTCCATCACAGATTTATTGATAAGAAGCTTTGCCCGTGGTATCGACAAAAAAAAAATACCAACTAGATTTCCACTAATCCCCGCCGCCGAGTTTGCAAACGTTACGCGAGACAATCAGTTAGTCGCAAGCCACGGGATAGAAGCCCTAATAGCATTGACGATTGAAAGCAAAAATCTATAAATACAAATAGACCGCGCGTTTTCCATTAATTACAACCGCAAATTAGCATCCGTAATCGCCGAGTGCAATCACGACAACAATCGCGCTCCCAACAGTCGACGGCACGGCACGATGCGAACAACTCAATACAAAATCAATAACGAAGCTGGTCTAGTAAATAGATATAGGAGGTCTGCATCATTACAGGTTACAAGCACACATCTTCTGCTTGAGCACTGCTGCTGCTGCTATCTCATTGGAAAGTCACCGCACGTTGTTGTTTGACTCATCTATGTTTGCAAAATTGGCTTGCCTAGGTCGGCTGCTACAATCCAAATAGGTAGGTATGTCACCACTCATTTTGCCGCTGTTGATGCTCTTCATAAAGTGTGCGTTATCAATCGTAGCAGGCAATCAAAGTCAAAATTTATGGCTGGCTGGTTACTGCGATGAATGGCACGTATGGTCAGGTGGGGCAAAGTGGGTCACCTAAGGGCCGATCAATGAATGAATAATTGCTGAACTTTGATCTCTCTAGAAATTGTTTAGGTAGGTATCAAGAATTCGTTTGAAAAACATACCCTATTTAGGGGAAATGCAGGTAATGTCGACCTCAGTGTCCCTAATTTGGGCCCATACATAAATTCAGCAATCAACTAAATTTTCAATAGCAACCAATAATATCTATTAGCAACGTCCCAATAACGCGTTCATCTAGATAAAATTGATAAATAGCATTTTTTTTTACTTTATTAAAGAGATTTTTAGCCATAGGCTAGTTCATCTCTTAGATAAATAGCAGACTTTTACCGATGGGCCCAAATTAGGGACATGTAGGCCGACATTACATACATTTCCCCTATTTCTTCTACGTTGTGATGCCATTTCTACGATTTTTTTTTTGTCATTTACGGATTTGATCAATTTACTTATTTCGCGTATGAAATCTACGGAATTTAATTACGAATAGAAATTCCGTGAAACTAGCACCACTGATTCATTACCTGCAACTGCCTGTTATGCTTGCAAGTGTTCAAAGGCTAAAATCGAATGTCCTAAATGGAGTTATGTATTTGTTGAATAGTGCTTCTCTGATTTTTGTTGTGGTTGAATAATGCTTAGTGATCGCAATACTCTCCACAATCGAAACGTTTGTCCGTTTGGATCCACATTGTTACAGTTCGTTTGGCTCAGTAGGATTCGTCTTCGCCAGTCCACTAGTGTTGGTGAGTTATTTGCCATTAATGTTCATGAAAAGTTCACTATTTTGCCATAATCAGTGCCAAAACAAAAAAGTTTACGGGTGGATTTGGACAGATTTGGACCTGTTTCATACGACCGCAAGGTGTATGCTGGTCACAAATGCCTTGCCAAATTTATTGCCTGCGCAAGTGATGTGAATTTCACAAATAAACGCGTGCCGTTCATCGCAAGTCGGTCCCATTTGCGTTTTTATCAAAACTGATTTTTCAATAGAGTCACCCATATTGTCATAATACTAAATGATTCGTTCTGGAAAAGTTTGGAAAAATTGACAAACGGGTTGTCCCATTACATACAAAACAATGGTGTTAAGCAAATTTTAAACGCGTTTTTCTCGACTTGCTGATTTGTGCTATGGGACCAAGGGGTTGATCACTCTGCACAGTGTGCCAAAAATACAGATGGACAAACACAGAGACACTTTCATTGGCACCCATGATAAGAAATGTTCATGATATTTAAAGTTACTGGCAACACTGTACTATATCTGCGCCTGCTTTGTGTTTGTGCCAAAATGTGAATTTCCGGCGAAGTTCTGCCATGGATTCCTCACAGCGCACATTAGGATAAGCGAGGTCATCAAGGCGATGACCGTTGCCAAGTACAACTGTAATCTGGGGGTAATACTGAAATTCATCCGAATGGTGCTGGAGTCGCTACCGACTTCGAGATCGATAAACCTCCACTCAAGACGATCGAACTGTTTAAGGATCTGGTGCGGAAGGCTTTGGTGTTTCAGAACAGTTTGATCGAAGTTGGGCAGGGGGTGGCATCGTTCCGGCAGCTGATTGAAAAGATGACCATGAAGGGACTGCCACTGGTCATAATGCCGATTCGGAATGTGATTAGTGAGTTTGTTAGTGGGGAGAGCGATACCCTGAAGGAGGAAGTGAAAGGAGCGTTGAAGACGTTGGTAGATCGATTTGGGGCGGGGAGATTCGTGACGGAGCTGAAATCACAGCCGAAGGAGGTTAAGTGATATTGTAAGATGTTGATTGGTCAGTTGTTGGGCTTGAAGGTGAGCTCCTGAAAGTCGACAACGGTGAGTTGGTTGAAGGATAGGTTAAGCTCTCAGACACGACCCTGGTAACCCAGCGCTTGAAGAAGTCCCGGCGAAGTGTAGAGTGACCGGTGTTTTCCATGGTGCCCAGCGATTGGAGCAGTTCAGTAAGCATTTCAACATCGCGATGTTTGCAATAATCCTTGTAAAACTGATCTAACGCAGCTTATCGAACTCTATGAGGTACTAATTGATTATGGAATCCGATCCACATAGAAGGTCGTAAGGGGATCGGTGTCCATACAAAGGCTACCATCTGGGCGTAGTAGTTTCATCAATGGTCATTTGCCATGTTTGATTCCGTAACGCTTCACCACTTCGTTGAACAGCCAACCGACATTCATTTCCTTGATTCGTTCCTCATCGTAACTGACATCGATGAATTCGCTTTCGATGATCACTCGAACCATGTTCGGAGGTAGAATCTTCACCGGTATTTGTTTTCCTACCATCGACAGCGCCCCAGATTTTCTCCAGATACATCATACTTCTCTCCATTTGTCCGATCATTGGACTATTTTACCGTGTGGACATATTAAACCCCACCTCCAAGTCTGATTCCGGTTGAAGTTATTGTCCTGTCGGAAAATTGAAGTGCCTCCCCCGGACAATGTTCTCGTTGGAAGCTTCGATTCGGTGGCTGAGGCCGTTGCTTATTAGGTTCAGTGTAGTCCTATTTTTAATTTACCAAAGTTTACATAAGAATAACATTTAATGTACCGTAAGCGTGATAATGTTTGCACCATCTTACAAATAAGGTTCCCGTTTCACCTGTTCATACAACGCCTTGGTTTTCTTTGCATGCACGTAACCCATAGCTCATACCGTAGTAGGCTGTGTATAAAAGAAAATGATTTACTTAGTTTGACAGTTGCACCATGACAAAGTGGCAGCGTATTCGTGATTTGTCCCACGCGCAAATGTCGCAAAAAGACATCTCAATCGCCGTGGGAGTGTCCCGGTGGACCGTCAAAAGGGTTTTAGACCGAGAAAAGAAAGGACAACTATCCGCGAAGGTGGCCACAGGTCGTCCAAGGTCAGCTCGGGTTCCGAAGGTTATCGCTACTATCAAAAGGAAGATTCGGGTGAATCCAGTGCGTTCAATAAGGAAAATGGCAAAGGAACACGGGATCAGTGACTTTACGGCACGGAAGATCGTAAAGGAAGATTGCGGGGCGAAGTCGAGGGCACGGAAAAAAAACTCACACCATTACCAACCGCATCCGGGAGCTACGAGTCGAACGATGCAAGAAAAGCGAAAAAATCCGGTAATCCTGTTCACCGACGAGAGCATGTTTACCGTCGATCCCGTATCAAATCCCAGAACCGACCGATATATTAGTTCTCTTCCGGTAAAAGACATGGCCGACGAGCACAAGAACGTATATCTGACCAAGCATCCTGCTAGCATTATGGTGTTTGGATTGGTGGCTTCCGATGGTAAAAAAAATGGACCCGGTGTTCATTCCAGAAGGCGACAAGGTCAACACGGAGGTCTACATCGGGATTTTTAATAAGTATGTTCTTCCGTGGATCAAAGAACAGTACGGTCCGAAGCCAAATGTTGTATTTCAACCAGATGGGGCTCCGTGCCACACCTCGAACCGCACTCAGATTTTTTTTTTAAATTTTGTCATTGCTTAATGGTGCAAACATTATCACGCATACGGTAATGAAATTTTTCATACAAGATATGCATAAAAATGTATTCTGCAAATTCCAATTCAGAAGGCACCCCATATTACAGCCCTGTCTTTGGCAGCACTGCTCTAAAACAAGACGATAGCAACGCCGCTTGATCGCTTGTAATTAGCGCTACGCCCCTCTCTCATTAGTCATTCCCGATCAGTTACAGGCGACAATCGCAAATGACCACTAGGTATTTACCAACTTTCGGAAGTATACCATCGCAATTCACACATTATCAATTTACCGACGATAATGATTTGCACCGATGCGATGTCTCATCACTCTCATAAATGCCACTTCCACATTATCGATTTCCTGATTTCGGGTACAGTTTACTGCTGGGCTGGACTGGAATTTCCCCGGAACTTGCCTTAACCAATTTATTATACCTTGCCAACAAAACCGCGTTTGACCGAGTTCTCCTTGGACAATTCAATTACATACCTTGAGGAATGCAAATGGTCTTCCAACCAAAATATTCTGACGGTGACGGTGACGGTGATGAATCCCCACTTCCAAGATGTTCAGAGAAAATTTCACTCCCTCTTTTGCACACAAAACACACTCGACACTACTACGCGACCGTCCTTCTTTGTGCGCTGGCTACCGAAGACTGACAGTCGAGCCGAGCCGAATGTGAAACGAAACCGAACAGCAGCTTTGGCGTTTACGATAGTGGTGTTTTTGTTTGCGGTTTTACGTGAGAAAGTGAAGGAAAGAAGATTTCTGGCTTTTTTTTAACACAAGTTGTGGAAAAATACCGTTGGAGTAAAGAGAGTTTTCCTGGTCATGACAGCCGTCAATGCTTTGTTGGTGTTTATTTTAATTTTTTTCGTATATAGAGTGACCAGGACAAAGGTTTCTAATGAACGGTAGGAACTATACAATGTTTGACAGCACAAATCAAGGCCAACAATTGAAAAAGCCTCAGCAGCTTTTGGATACAAAACTTCTTGTGCACGCTAACTTGCAAGTACCCATTTAATGAGTATCTTATACTCTTTTTTGGAATCCATACTAAGTTGTCAAAAAATGGGTATTTTCAAAAAATGAAAAATGGTTACTTTTTATTCACTTTAAAAAATGTCTTTTGGAATAAAAATGGGTAAACACATTATTATTATTTAGCATTTTGGTGACATGTCGAAAAAAATCACGGATCAAGACGAACGCGAAGGAAGCTCGAACGGAAGTTTGACTGTGCTAGCAGATTCCATCTGGCCGGTGTTAATTCAGGTGAAAAAAATGTTCATGCAAATAGTGCCCCGGACAGACATCTCTTTATTGCAGCAGCACGACGAAAAACAGCAAACCGAGGTGATTTTCACGAGGTAAGAGCTAGAAGTGGTATGAGTTCCATTCTCAGTTCCGTTCCAGGTTAGCGGAATAAAAGTACAGGAGATTGACGTTAGCTTCTAATAGTGGAGACTGGCGAGTGAATGTCCAGTACTGAGTTTCAACAAATTTTACAGGGTGGCCGTGGAACCAGTGGAATTCCATCGAATATCAGGATGGTTCAGTAATGGAAGACGGTGACTTGTTTTGAAATTCGAACAGCCGGAACCGAGGCCAGAACAGCCTCTTCTCGCTAAAGGGTGACAGTTTACAACCTTTTACACATATTTGATTATATGAGTGTTAAACATAAAACAATTTAAAAGATTCTTATTCGTTTTTCTTTTGACTACTTTTCATATTCGGTTAAATAATAGACAGCAGGAAGCCCATAAAGTAAATTTGTTGAAAAAATGGGTATTTTTTATTCATCCCCAGCAAGAACATGAAGGTTAAAAAGTACCCATTTTTTGAAGTATGCGTCAAATACTCATTAATGAGTATTATTGGGTTTACTCATTTAATGAGTTAAGCCACTTTTCTTCAAAATGGGTCTTTTTTTACCCATTAATGGGTACTTTCAAGTTAGCGTGTGCACTCATACCACTTCTAGCTCTTACCTCGTGAAAATCACCTCGGTTTGCTGTTTTTCGTCGTGCTGCTGCAATAAAGAGATGTCTGTCCGGGGCACTATTTGCATGAACATTTTTTTCACCTGAATTAACACCGGCCAGATGGAATCTGCTAGCACAGTCAAACTTCCGTTCGAGCTTCCTTCGCGTTCGTCTTGATCCGTGATTTTTTTCGACATGTCACCAAAATGCTAAATAATAATAATGTGTTTACCCATTTTTATTCCAAAAGACATTTTTTAAAGTGAATAAAAAGTAACCATTTTTCATTTTTTGAAAATACCCATTTTTTGACAACTTAGTATGGATTCCAAAAAAGAGTATAAGATACTCATTAAATGGGTACTTGCAAGTTAGCGTGTGGCCTTTTCTCGATTACTTTTTAAAAGGGACGTATCAGCTTTTGTAAACGATGCATATGATCGTCGATTTGGCTTGACTGATAGCTCGCCCACACATACTAACACCACTAGCAGCTAAGGGAAATTCCCCATAATAAAATTGTTATGGCTATTTTGCTAGGGGCACGCAATAACCTTTAACTCCAACGCAGGCAACTGCTGTAATTAAATTAATTCCTGCTTTAATTACATTAATTACACAATGTAGAACATTAACTACTTTTTAACTCCATTAATTACAGTTGAAGTTTCGAAATTAATACCCCGTTCACATTACAGCCTATATCACGTAATATAGGCTGTCTTGCAATGAACACTCATACATAGGATTTCCAGTGAAAACTGAATGTATGAGTGCTCATTGCAAGGCAGCGTATATCACGTGATATACACGGAACCAAATTTTGTTCATTTAAGTTAAAAATATATATGTTTATTAAATAAAAATATAAATAGTTCAAAGTAAATTAAAAACATGTTTTCAACAAAAATATGTTTGCTTAAATTAAATTCAAAAGCATGTTTATTTCAACAATACATAATCATATACATTTTTAGCGTGTCCTTTTTTCCTTCTTGTTTACATTCGGCGAACTTAACCGAAAACGGCCTGCAAGCGGCGAAACCGAAGTAGAGGGTCCGGAAACCCACGCAAGCAAGTGTTCCAAGCTCGACAAAACCGGTGGAACATCACAATATTAACGTCAATCCGTCGTTTCTGATGCCGATCCCCATATCATCCTCACCCCCCACCCGACGTCGAAAGAAAAACAGATCATCCCCGAATACTAAACATAGAAAGAGGCCGGTATGAGGACCAATGTCAGAAACGACAAAATGACGCTAATATCACAAAGTTTCACCGGTTTTACTGAACTGGATCGGATCGGACACCCACCCCGACGGCCCCCCGGATCCAAACATCCACAGACTTTCCATAATCGCAGGAATTTCCATTTATTTGCTATCCATTTTATTTTGATTTATCCAGCATTCAAATGCTAAAATTATTTCAAAATATGTTTGTTTATTTTAAACATGAAAAGCATGTTTAAAATAAACATATTAATTTTTGATCGCATATAGTTTTCAAATAAATCAAAAATATTCACGTTTATTTTCAACACGAATATTTTTAAAATAAACGTAACATTATTTTTGTTTTAAACATTATTATCAGTGGATTCAAACATAGAATACGTTTGAAATCAACCTAGTTTATGTTTGTGGCCAGAACAAACTGAGTTTACGTTTAAATTTACCTCAAATATTTTTGTTTCGACGGTAAATTTTTCTGCGTGTAAGCTGTAATGTGAACGTACATCAATTACATTTTCTACACTTTTAATAACATTAATTACGGATAGATAATTTTAATTACCGTCAGTACTACTTCAAAACGCATTAATTACTTTAAGTACTTTTGATTGCATTTTAACTTCAACGCCCCGGTTCTTTGTATTGCGTGCCCCTCGGGCTCGATGGATATTCTTGTTTGTTTATGGTTGTTTTTAATGTGTTAATCAAAAATGATGTGCAAGGTGCTAAACTGCGGTAGAAACTTCGAATCTAATTAAAATGCAAATGGAAGAATCATTCTGCAATCCAATCATTCTGCAATCCTGGCATCATTGGTCAACTCCGCCAAACACCATGCACTAATTATCGACGGGCATTCATCAAAAACATTAAGACTGGATTGTCAAGTCCCGTCCCGGGGTTAACCCATTTAATGGGCAAAAATATGATCCATGAATGGGTAACTAATACCCATTAATGATTAATTGGTACCCATAAGTGGGTAAACGTTACTCATTAATGTGTTTTTTTTTACCCATTAAATGGGTTAACCTACTTTACTTCAAAATGGGTGAAATTGTATTTATTAATGGGTACTATAATCAAAGAAGAATACTAAGATGAAACACTCGGAAGAAAAACTTTCTATTTTAGTGTCCTCTTTCACGGTCCCTTTCATTCAATGAATACGGTATTCAAGGTAATTTTGTGGTTTTGCTGCCCCCTCGGTACAGAGATGAAATATGCGCTCTTTTTGATCAAAACAATCACACCAAAATTAGAGATGTCGCATTTTTTAATTACTCGATTAACAACTAATCCAATGGGGACAACTCTATCTACGATGCAGAAAAGATTGTGTTTTGCTGTGGCTAGCTGCAGGCACGCTGAGTAGATAGATTGAAGATTTATATCGATTTTGAAGATTTCCTGCAAAAAGATGAAGCACGATGCGAGAAATTAAAGATGATTTTTTGAAGATTGATTCGCTAGTGTGAGATTTTTTGAGCATCTAGAATTGAGATTTAGATGTGTCACCCCCCTCGAACTAATCTATTATTTTTTGTTCGCTATGCTGCCATTTTTCCCCCAATGAGAGTGAAGCACATGTTTGAAACGATCGGTGATGATCCTCTGGAGATGTTAATGCTTATATCAGCATGATATAACCGATTACAAATATTTTACTTTTCGGTTCGTTAATCGATTAATCGATTATTCGAATGAAAATCGGCCATCACTAGTGGTGGTAAGCTCCAACCGGTATTATCCTCGGATTAAATCCCGATCAAGAATGTCCGGCTGGTTTGATGTCGACATCAGAGTTAATCAACATAACTCTGAGCAAACATTTTTCAGATCATACAAACAGGGACGGTATTAAAAGTTAATCCGAGTTGGAGCTTACCGCCATAGATGAATGTGAAAAGTCATTTCAAATTTATGGTCTTAAGCCTGGTACGCAGCTGAAAAGAAAACGGAAAAGTAATTTTTGAGGAATATTCCCAAAAGTAAATTTGACAGCTATAGGGAGGTGTCTTTTGCTAAATTTTGAGATCATAGGTAGGTGTCGTCTAATTTTAAAATCAACAATTATCAATTTTTATGTTGTTAAAATGCATCCAAAACATCATTTTTACAACAAACGTTAAAATTACCTAACGGAATAATTGGTCAGACCATTATTCCGCAAGGAAAATGAAATTGCATTCAGAATGCGCCACCTTCATGTCGATGACGATACTAATGTAATCGATCTTTCCTTTACCGATTTCTTTTGAACTGTGTACTGGGTCAAGAAATGCTAATTAAAAGAAATTTCTTTAGCATTCCGTGTCCTCTATCCCGTAGCACGTAAAAACGTCATTACTTTTCAGCTGCGTACCAGGCTTTACATAAATAATTATACAATTTGAAAGGGACCGGGGCTAATCACAAATTACGTTCCCATGGTAACTGAGATAAACACGAGTGCGGACCGGTTGCTATAATGGTAGAGTGTATACAGATTTGTAAAATTAATGAAATTAGATCTGTCAAAATGAGTTTGACAGCGATTTATTATGTATTTTCCTCGGTTTTTCACTAACACGCTCTCACATATCCCACCAATACAACTGGACGTGAAAATCTCTAAAGAGATTGCTGCCGTTTATCGTACGCACACCGCACATCACGTATACGTATACGCAAAATGTTTTCTTCAGGAAAAAAAAACTTCATAATGGAAAATTTTCCTGACGAAAACAAATCACTGACACAATCACACTTTAGCTCGCACTTTAGCAATCTCTATAGCTTGAACCAGAGACGATGTTATATAAGAGACGCGTGGAGAGAATAAAAGTAAATCTGGTTGCACGGCCAACTAATTTCTTTTTCTGCAAGGTTTGGCAACCAGCAATTTTGTGTTTACTTCAAGTGACTTTTAATTTGAGCGACTGTCGTCTGCTTCAGCATCACAGTGAAATTAATACTTTTTTCACCGTATTGGTAGTACCGCTATTCAATTGAAGTATTTGAAGACTCCATTTTTAACAACTCTGAGAGAAACCAAATATACCACATTGAAGGGTATATTCTACAGAGCGTTGCTCAAAATTATTCAATCTACGATTGCTGCTTCCTATCATGTATGAGTGAAATCTCTTTTTAAGTCTTTCACAAATTTTACTATCTTGAAAAATTACACCGACAACGCCTTGATCTTTGTTACAGAGGCTGTGTAGATGTATTTCCACCGACAAACCGACATGAATGATCATACAAATTAAAAAGAAATTTCTGATCAAAGCACAAAACTGACATCTGCCGCCGTGTTCACGGAAAATATTTATCTTAGCCACGAACACACGTACAAAATTTATTAGTTGGTTCGTGTGTAATCTATTTCGGACAAATTATTTTTATCTAGATAAAATATTTCTATGGTTTTGACAGATGGGATCGCTGCACATTTGAATCAGCCGTTATGGATTATCGATCAAGAGTTAAGTTTAAGTTTCATGTCGGTTTGTCGGTGGTAAATATTTCGTTGTGCTGGAGCAAATATTTTGTGAGAAAATAACGAGAATACAATAATATCACCATAGAGGTAACTCTAAGACCACTGGGTCCCGAAGAAAATCATTATTATTTTTGGCTCACTCAGTACCAGAACAACGGTCCCAAGCAGTCCCAAGCTATTTCACTCACCCCTGCATGTTCTGCATGAATCCACACACCCCTGATGTTATCTGTCAAACTTTCATAGCGAATCAAAACAAACATAGTGTAGTAATAGAATTTCAACTAGAATAGGGTATGTTAATCGTTTGCTTGGGACAAATAGGCTACTAAAGTGGTGAGCCAATTTAAAATCGTTAGTTTCGTATTGATTGTTGGTTATACCTTGTACAGACATACAAAGTTCACTGTTGTACTACCGTTGTACTACTTTAAGCTAGTACCACAAATTGTACGTTTTGAGGTACTAGATTAAAGAAGTACAACGGTACTAACATAGAGTTAACTCTAAGACTAGAAGCATAAAGATAACTCTAAGACAAGTAGGTCCCGAAGAAACGTGCTCAACTTTTTGGCTCACCTCTGGTACTATCTTCGGTCCCAAGCTTGTCGAATCACCCCTTGAAACATAGGAAAAACCAATAACCCCTCATTTTATCTGTCAAACTTTCATAGCGAATCAAAACAAACATTGCGTAGTACTAGAATTTCGACTAGAATAGGGTACGTTAATCGTTTGCTTGGGACCAGTAGGCTACTAAAGTGGTGAGCCAATTTAAAATCGTTAGTTTTGTATTGATTGTTGCTAGAAGGTCCCGAAATAACGTGCTCAACTTTTTGGCTCAGCTCTGGTACTCTCTTCGGTCCCAAGCTAATCGATTCGCCCCTCGAAACATAAGAAAATCCACTAACCCCTCATTTTATCTGTCAAACTTTCATGGCGAATCAAAACAAACATTGTGTAGTAGTAGAATTTCGAATAGAATGGGGTACGTTAATCGTTTGCTTGGGACCAATAGGCTAGTCAAGTAGTGAGCCAATTTGAATTCGTTAGTTTCGTATTGATTGTTGGTACTAATTTGTATGTCGGTCTGTGGTATTAACCAGCGTCTAGCTGAAAATCTCCTTAATAAAGACAAACAACCTCAACAACTAAATTCAACCCCAATCTCAATACTTCGTGAAGCACTCGTGTTTATTTACATTGCTCGATTGGAACCGCGTTTGACGGTTTGATTTAAATTTTTGGCTTCAGTCTTCTTGCGCGTCTCTTATTATTTAACATCGTCTCTGTCTTGAACAATGCATTCAACTTCACTATGATTTTTATAAACCTTGGGCCGATCGAACTCCGACAAATAATATTCTCTCGCAAATATCATCAAGCGACCCCTCGGTCGTCAATTTCATCCGTCATCACCCCGCGCATCCTTGATTTGACAGCTCCGGTTGTGTGATCGAAAAGATCATCCGCGATTCCGCAATCTACCTCGAATTTTCCAGCTGCCCACAGATTGTCCGTGCAAGAAACCGGCGCGTTCTTTATTTATCCCAGTCGTTTTAAGTTAAATTTTGTGAAAATAGGAACCACTACCAGCATGGCCGTTACAAATGTAACCAGCGTTGATCAGTACAATAAGCTAATAGGGTAAGTCGTAAAGTGTTTTCTATGTCCGTCCAAATCACAACAATTGGCCATGGGTATCGTCCCGCAGATCATCATCAGTAACGGTTGTGTTGTTTTCCGCCGAATGGGCCGACCAGTGCAAACAGATCCTTTCGGTCATGTCCGAGATGGCAAAACAAACGACCTTCAGCGGGCTGCAGTTCCTGGATGTTCCGGCGGAGGACTTGTCCGAGGTGGCACTGAAACATCAAATCGATGCGGTCCCGACGGTGATCTTCTTCAAAGCCGGTACAGCGGTGGATCGAATCGACGGAGTGGACATTGCTGCGCTGACGATCAAGTGTCGCAAGTTGGCCGGTTCCGTGGCTGATGCGCCTGCCGCGGCCACTTTGGAGGATAGACTGAAGGCACTGATAAACCGCTCCAACGTGATGATATTCATAAAGGGTGACCGGAATACACCCCGCTGTGGATTCTCCAAGCAGCTGATAGCGATCATGAACGAGACGGGGTTTGTTGGCATGAATCTGTGCGAGGAATGAACGTTGATTTGAATTTCAAATTTCGTCTCTTTTGTTTGTTAGGGTGCAGTACGATACGTTCGATATTCTCACCGACGAAGAGGTTCGGCAGGGCCTGAAGACCTACTCGGATTGGCCTACTTATCCGCAGGTTTACGTCAAAGGTGAGCTGATCGGTGGACTCGATATCATCAAGGAGCTGCTAACCGGAGGAGAACTCAACGCGACTCTGGATGCTTAATAATTGATGCTGTGGGACGCCGGAAGTATTCCTTTCCCCCCAAAGGGACAAAAGAGTGAGGTAAAGCTTGTTTTTTTTTTCTCTTAGTCTTCGTTCATATGTTGATAAGCAACAACACATGGGACATGGAAATTATTAGAATTGGATGAGTGCACATTTTGAGTTTTCGAGATTATAGTTTTTTGGTTTCGAGTGACTTTCTTCGAAAGCCTTGCCTTATCGCATTATTCCTCGATTGTTGGGTGCTGTGACAAATTCTTGATTTAATGTGAGTGATGTAACTGTTTGGGTCTAACGCAGTGATGTTTCTGCGGAAGCGTGCCATATTCGATTTATTTCTTTTAAGCTATCTTGGTCGATTTCAACTTTTGCAATTCGCTCGTCTACCAAGGAAAGTCGATGAACAGAGCAGTGTCCTGAGCACATACAAAACAGAAGTCCCAGCTACGTAGTTAATTTGAACTAGCGTTGCTACACTATTATAGGAAGCAATTTTGTTTAGTTATATAATTATTCACTTCATCGGTCTTATGTTGTCTAAATAAAGGACTTATCTGGAAAAGCCTTTTTGGAAAATAGGTGTAAAACTTCATATATTTGCAAAATAGAAAGACGAAGCACACAAAAGAAAAAGAACAATAATTGCAAAAATACAAAACGTAATACGTAATTTCAAAATTTATTTCGATACAAGGTTAGATCATAGATTTTGCCATGTATGTGAATATGTGAATGTAAATAAAACCATGAAAAACTATTTCAAATTTTATTTAGGCCCTAGCGCCAAAAATTGGAGCACTAGTGCCAAAATTGGCACACTTACCCTACAAAAAATAATAATCAGGTCTGAAGCATAAACAATTCTTATCGTCCTCTGGCATAGAGTTGTCCGTGGATCAGCCAAGTCGAAATCGTCGTCGCAGAGTTGACAGGGAACAAACTCCTATCTCGGTGTTTCCTTCAATATCGAGAAATGGAAAGTTGACTAGTTAGTATTTATTTATGTTATTATTTTATCTGGAAAGTTTTGTGATATAGTTATGCCAAACAGCGTTCACCCTATCCATTTAATCGGAAGAATTTTGCTGCTCTATGGTATAGGAAAAATACATTTTAATTTTTAACTATATTATGTATCGTATTCCCCTCTCGTAGGCCAATCTTAAGCAAGTCCAGAGGCTTCACGAACCAAAACAAAAAAAAAAACAAATGGTGCAAGCGACTTAATCAATTGGGTGGAATTTTGGCATGTCATTTCTACACCATAGAAGATTTTTGTCAAAATTAAGCTGCTTCTCAGGTTCATGTTTGTGTTTCGATTACTGATGGACTGGCCTCGATCATTAGTTTGCAGTAAGCAAGTTCTCTTTTTTAGATCGGCTCTTAGCTGTTCAAAGTGGTGATTAAGCGAAAGATGTCGATCGAGATACACCCCAAGTATTTTAACGACTTTTCAGTACAGGATACGCACGTTGTCCACCGTAACTTCACTTGACTAAGGGATATGTCTATGGTTAAATATATGGGCGATAGAGCATTTCTCTGCTGCCATTTCAAATCCGCTAGAGTTAGCACATCTAGCAACTGCTCTAATAGCAGCTTGCAGTTTAATACGGGCTCGGGTAGCATTTGTGTCCACAACGTCTAAGACTATATCGTCTGTAACTTGGAAAGTACGATCGGACAAAAAGGATTGGATGAACTTTGGTAAGCCACCATTAATCCACAATCCTTAAGCTGGCGGAGAACGCCTTCATGCCACACCCGATTGTAGCTTTTGATAGATCGAGAGTCGCTATGTCGATGTGCATATTTTCACTCATAGCTTGGTCGAGTGCACTTCCTAGGTCCGCCAAGTATGTTGATGGTCCACGACCTCGGCGAAAAGCATGCTGACCGGGATTCAGGAGGTTTTTTTTCTCTTCAAGGTTCACCATTCGTTCCATAATTTTTCCGTTGCAGCTAGTTGGCTGAGCTGATTGGACAAAAATCACGCGATTCTTTGGATCTTGCTCCGGCTTTTGCAATTGGGATAACGGTACTATGTCTCCATTCTTCCGGGAAGAATCCGGTGATCCAAAGCTGATTATAGCTGTCGCTGCTCTTGTGCTTGAAGTTCTTGGTATGTGTTCCTTGGCCGTAGCGGTAATGATCTTTCCCAACTCCACGGCTGTGTATTCACGATCGATAAATATGCGACTGTCGATATCTACCTCGAAAACTGACCCATTTGCACGATCGAATAACCAGCGTCGTCTTCGTTCTGTACTTGGAGGGCTGTTATTCCCGAGAATATCGATAGGGTAATGATCGCTACCAGCTGGGTCGTGATAAACATGCCAACGGAGTTGACCCATAATATTACTCGAACATAGTGATAAATCTATAGCTACGTTCCTCTGTGCACTGGTGTAGGTGTCGCTCCAATCGTTCAGAATTATGAGATCGTATTTTTCGCCAATTATGAATGATAGCCTTACCCCTCGGGTCATCACGGAGAGACCCCAAGCTACATGATGCGCTTTCAAGTCGACTAGAATCAGGAAAGGAGGTTCTAAGTGGGAGATTAAATGGTCTAAATCAGCTCTCAACTTCCAAAAAGAACAGATGCGTGTATCGACTTTGTCTGCGAAAGCCACTAGCCGGCTATTTTGGATTATTTTTCAAATTAAAAGTACGTATCCGTGAGTGAGTGATCGCCGTGAGTTTCCTGACGCATTTTGCCGCTATCGCGTGCCAATGTCCGCGATAATACCATAGAGGTAACTCTAAGACCACTGGGTCCCGAAGAAAATCATTATTATTTTTGGCTCACTCAGTACCAGAACAACAGTCCCAAGCGGTCCCAAGCTATTTCACTCACCCCTGCATGTTCTGCATGAATCCACACACCCCTGATGTTATCTGTCAAACTTTCATAGCGAATCAAAACAAACATAGTGTAGTAATAGAATTTCAACTAGAATAGGGTACGTTAATCGTTTGCTTGGGACCAATAGGCTACTAAAGTGGTGAGCCAATTTAAAATCGTTAGTTTCGTATTGATTGTTGATAATACGCCGCGAAAACACATTTCGCATCGACTATGCGAATGTGCCGAAGAATCCATCGTACGAGGAGGTCCACCAGTTCGTTGGAGAGACGCTGGGCATGAAACGAGAAGAGGTTTTGCGGATTCAATACAGCCGCAACACCGGAGTTGCCTTTTTTAAAGCCGCGTGCCTCGAAATGTCGCAAAAAGTCGTCGAGGGAAACGACAACATGCACGAGCTGACAGTCGATGGGAAGTCTTACAAATTACGATTGGTGATGGAGGATAGAGCGCTGGTAGTGAGGCTCTTTAATCTGTCAGAACACGTCACGATCGAGAAAATAACAAAGTTTCTCAGCGCGTACGGGGAGATACCATAGAGGTAACTCTAAGACTAGAAGGTCCAGAAGAAACGTACTCAACTTTTTGGCTCAGCTCTGGTACTCTCTTCGGCCCAAGCTAATCGATGCACCCCTGGAAACATAGGAAAATCCACGAACCCCTCATTTTATCTGTCAAACTTTCATAGCAAATCAAAACAAACATAGTGTAGTAATAGAATTTCGTCTTGAATGGGGTACGTTAATCGTTTGCTTGGGACCAATAGGCTACACAGCAAAAAAAAAGTAATATCGATCAACGTAATTCAAGCTGATGTATGAAATAATGATGTAATAGCAAAAAGCAGATACAATATTACATCAATGGATGTAATTTTGTTCGCAAAATCGATGTACAACGTACAATGTGATATTACGCAACCGATGGATTGACCTGGTTGCAGCAGTTTCGATGTAGTATTCAACAACTTTTTTTGCTGTGTAGTCAAGTAGTGAGCCAATTTAAAATCGATAGTTTCGTATTGATTGTTGGTATTACCACAAACGAAGTTACAGACGACTTTCTCCGAAGAAATTAATTAAAATACAGTGGTGACCCGATTTTGTCAGCCTATATGATTCAATTAGTTTTGGTTGAGGTGGACTGTTTTGTACAGTCGTATTCGTATTTTATTGATTGTCTAGCTCAATAATGACATTTTTCGAGAATTAAATGTGCAGTGGTGGCAAAATCAAAGCAGGGGAAGGGAGTTGAGGGGCTAGTTGAAAATTATGTACGTTATGCATGTGTTTTTTGTTTTCTTTTTTTTTTTATAGTAAGGTTTAGGAAACCTTCAAGAAGCCTGGCCTGTAGTGAAGTTGGCACGGTGTGGTATCCACTAGTTGCCTAGTACAGCTCCACTAAAACCCATTCCTTACTCTCTCCTCTGCCTGGATCCCCCCGGGATCACTGTAAAGCGACTACTTCGAGGGGTGGCTGTGCTCATGCACTTGTCGTACTCTCAGCACTAGCTGGCGTTGCTAGATCGCTGCTCTTCTCTCCATTTAGGCTGCAGCTCCGACATAATCTACGTGACTGCCCTGCTGACGGCATTCCAAGTGTCCTCCTCTCGACACAATCAACGACGACATTCTCCACGTTAAGGACGGGCATCTCCGTTCGCACTGCCTCGAACCTTGGACAGTCGAAGACCACATGCTCCGGCGTTTCATCGACGTTGCCACACTCCGGACAAAGGGGTGACGCTGCGTGTCCGAACCGATGCAGGTATTTCCTGAAGCAGCCGTGGCCAGACAGGAACTGCGTTAGGTGGAAATTGACTTCTCCGTGTTTTCTGTTCACCCAGGTCGAAAGAATCGGTATTAGTCTTTGTGTCCATCTACCGTTCTCCGTCGTGTTCCACTCCTGTTGCCACTTAGCCAATGACTCCACTCTCACAACTTTCCGTACTCTTCCGGCTTCTCTCCGCCTGTAGCACTCGCTGTCCTCCGCCAGGGTGATGCCGATTGGGATCATACCGGCGATAACGCATACTGCTTCCGACGAGATGGTTCTGTACGCACTCACGACTCGCATGGCCATGAGCCGGAACGTACTGCTCAGTTTCCTTTGGTTCTGCTTCGTTTCCAGCGCTGGAACCCAGGCTGGACCTCTATATCTCAGTATCGATGATGACACGCTGGCCAGAGACGCCTATTGCTACTGCTGGGACCAGCGTTGTTTGGCATGATTCTAGCTATCGCGTTGATGGCCTTCGAAGCCTTCTCACAGGCATATTCGACGTGGCTGTTGAAGTTTAGCCGGTCATCGATCATCACTCCCAGGTATTTTAACACACGCTTCGAGGCTATGGTGTGCTCCCCGACGGTGATTTCTGCCCGCTGTACCGCTTTACAGTTACTGACCAATAACACTTCCGTTTTGTGGTGGGCTATCTGCAGCTTCGTTCCTTGCATCCAGTTACCAATCATGTCGATTGCCTCGGTTGACAACACTTCCACCTCTTCCAGCGTCTCGCCTGTTACCGTCAAGACGACGTCGTCCGCAAAGCCAACAATCTCAATTCCTTTGGGCAGTTTCAGCGTTAGCACACCGTTGTACATCCCATTCCAGAGCGTTGGACCAAGGATGGAGCCTTGTGGAACTCCCGCTGTGATCCTAATCGATCTCAGTCCCATGTCTGTCTCGTAGACCAGAACCCGGTTCTGGAAATAACTCCTCAGGATCCTGCACAGGTAGTCAGGGACCCTCATTCTATGCAGTGCTTCGGCGATGGCCTCCCAGCTGGCACTGTTGAACGCATTCTTGACGTCGATCGTTATCATGGCGCAATATCGATCTCCTCTCCGCTTCTGTTTAGACGCCTTCTCAGCTCTCTCGACCACTGTCCGAATTGCATCCACCGTCGATCTCCCTTTCCGGAATCCGAACTGCCTCTCCGACAATCCGTGCTCACTCTCCGTGTATTTCGTCAGCCTGTTTAGGATGATCCTCTCCAAGAGTTTTCCGAGTGTATCCAGCAGGCATATAGGCCTGTACGATGCTAGATCCCCCGGCGGTTTTCCTGGTTTCGGCAGCAAAACTAGCTTCTGTATCTTCCACCTGTCAGGGAAGTGACCCTCGTTCAGGCATTTCTGCAGCACCATCCTGAACATGTCCGGGGATGACTGGATCGCCGCTTTCAACGCTACTTTGGGGATTCCATCTGGACCGGGAGCTTTCTTCACCTTCAATCCTTTCGCCACTGCTACGAGTTCCTCGTTGGTGACTTCGATGTTATCTCTCTCTCCTTCTCCGTACGGTGTAGGTGGCCAGGCGTGGCCAGGCGTGCTTTGGGAAAAGTCCTTCCACGATGACTTTCAGCTTCTCTGGGCACATTTCAGCGGGCATCGTTGGACCTCTGATCTTCGCCATCACGACTCGGTATGCGTCGCCCCAGGGTTTGGCATCAGCGTCTCGACACAGTTCGACTTGCTCTGCTTAATCTCTCGTTTAAGTGCGGCCCTGGCCGCTCGAAACACTTCTCTTCGTTCCTCTCTGTCTGCTTCCGTTCTTGCTCTCTAAACACGTCTTCTGGGTCTGAGACAACTAGCGCGGAGAGTGCTAAGTTCCTCGTTCCACCAGTAGACTGGACGCCGTCTGTTATTTGGCTCCAGTTTCCTCGGCATGCTCGTGTCACATGCTCTCACTAACGTTTCTGTCAGCTCGTCCGCATTTAGATCTGCGGGACTCCTGTCCACACGAAGTGCCTCAACGAACATATCCTTGTCGAAAGCCTTCGTCTTCCACTTTCGGTCACAAGTTCTAGTAGAGCCTATGGCAGAAAATGCAGAGCAAAAGAGAAGAGTGCGACAGTGGAGAGCAGAACCATTTATTTTGTGAACAATTCCTCGAATTTCGTGGCTCGAAATGTTGGTAGCATAGTTTGGGATGATTTTCGCCCATGAGATGAAATGGTCAATTGATTATTTAACCATATTCAATAACTTTATGAAAAAAAATTGTGTGTGTGTGTGCGTGTGTGTGTGTGTGTGTGTGTGTGTGTGTGTGTGTGTGTGTGTGTGTGTGTGTGTGTGTGTGTGTGTGTGTGTGTGTGTGTGTGTGTGTGTGTGTGTGTGTGTGTGTGTGTGTGTGTGTGTGTGTGTGTGTGTGTGTGTGTGTGTGTGTGTGTGTCAAAATCTCTACAAATTTCATTCAGAGAATTTTAATATGGGGTCCATGGGACATATGCAAGTCTTTATTATGCACTATGTATTATTATTGTTGTCCTTACTGAAAATGCTTAACAACATATGCATTGAGTGGCCATTCAATTCTTACCTAAGTTCATTTAGCCCCCCCTCCCCTCCACACCATCAATGTAAGAATGTCTTTCCTTATATGACACTTACGAAAAGTTTGAAATTCCAGCTCCCCCCGCCCCCCTAAATGGGCTCGTATATATTGAATGATTCCTAAAACATAAATCTTGCATTATCAAACAGCATTTAAAGATATTATGTTAAAAAAATTAAGCGAAAAAAAATGTCCCGTTTTTGTCAGCCCTAAATTCATCAGGGGGCTGACAAAAACGGGGCATTACTGTAATGTGGTTCTCTGTAATAAAATTCTAGTTCACCTTCCGCCCCTCACCGCCACCGTTTTCTCACTCATCGAAGGAAATTTTGATTAGAGTGAGAAAGTAAGGAACAGTCAGTGCGGGAGCCGTGTGCGTTGCTATAGGTGCGGCAGAAGGTCGTCGACTTTTTTGTTCTCACGGTGTTCTTACACATGATCACAGGAGTGGAACTTTGGATCAGATAGTGGCTCAACTTGTCATTTGCGAACACTAGCGCACCTAGCGGTAGAAGGCATCTTCTGCCTGCAGTTAAGATAGGCAGCATGCTATGATAGTGTGAGTGCACATAGAAAGCCCGTGTGGAACGCTACCACAACACATCGCTTGTTGAGCAGAAAAACGAACACTTTTTGATTCACAAATTTGTTTGCACTTCTCCTTCTGTTCTGTGTTTGCACCCATAATTCACAAAAACAAAAGAAGCGCTCCGACCGAATCAATTTTTATCTTCATCCGAAAGGCCGAAGTGAATTCATTGGCGATTCAATGCGTTAGGCCGAATTTAGTGTTAGACTTTTGACAATATCTCAACGATTGGTTTCTCTTTATTAAATCTTACGGTACGTACAGAAAGGTAAATAAATTTGGAAGCCATCAGTAATAATAACATTTCATTTGATGCTAAACTGTGCTAGATTAATAGCGAATTCGTTTATTATCGGGACTGGAACCAGTTCCAACCCAGTGCGAAACCGAACTTTTTGTCAGTGCGAACCTCAACCTGATCTAGATTTTAAAAACAAACGAGCAAACTGACGTTTGTCAGAAAACAAGCAGACCCAATCTTGATACCAGGTTGGAACTGAATAATAAACGAATTCGCTATAAGAAAGACTAAGTGCGCGTTGTGCTTAATAGGCCGGAAAAGGGGTAGTTAACCCTACTAAGAATCTCCACTAATTGTATGTACTGCTTGGAAGCCTCACCCAAGCTAAGAATTATTTCCAAATAAGGCAAACTCTTGTGGAATAATTCTGCCATTTCCATCTCGCTAAACTTCTCTATATATCACTGATGCGAAAAATTTCGCTGGCCGCTTCTGATACACAGTGAACAGTCGATACAGCAGCGCCGTTGAGTTATCGAACACATCGTTGTAGATCCCTACTGCTTTCGCCCGGATCGCCAACTCGTCGGACTCGGACCAATGCCGCAACAATCGAATTGTGGTGGAGCAGATCACATTCAATCCAGACAAAATCAACTTTTGCTGATCCGTTTGCTTCTTCGTATGTGCATCATATATCGCCTTGAGCACCACCCGGCTCACTTTTAGCAGCAGCTCCGTGTGCTCTTCCGCCCAATGGCAATCTTCCAGCAAGCAAGCGCATTGCACTAATATGTGTCGTTTATCCTGAAAAAGTAAAATTTATTACACAGAATCCTTCTAAACAAAATCAACTCAGGCATAACATTTGATAACGGCACAAAAGCATTTGTAAACAAACTTTCTAAGGCCCTTTACACGCGAACCAAGTGAGAGTAGAGTGAAAGAGATAGAACCAAAACATTCTAGTATATTTAGTGTTGCCATGTGGTATAATCCAGTAGTAGTGGTGTTGCCATGTGGTACACTGAAAAATTGCAATAGCAGGTGCGTCACCAATGTTTTCGAGCCGCTCCGTCTGTCACTTCGTTTGTGCTACCGGTCAGCGCCCTGGAGCAAAGAAGCCAGATTACGTGTAGCGTGCGGTCGAACGTGTTCTTGTATGACATGACTGTTAGTGCATCATCGCCGTTGATCATGATGTCCAAGTCACTCAGGTTTCGGTATAAGCCATAGATATTCTACTGAAAAGCAATGCGGTGGCGATTTTCTGGTATTCCATCGGAAGTATTGTGCGTATTTGCTGAAGATGATGGTGTTGGAGGTCTTCTATCTTGCGGAGAGATGTAAGATGTCTGGGACGCGTTCTATTGAGGACTTTTATGTTGACAGTAGCATGAGGCTTGCTGAGTTGCCATGTCGGAGTTTCGGCAAATTTCGATTTCTCCCTGGGTGGCATTTTGGAATACACAGATAAAAATTCTGAATTTTTATTGTGATGTAAACATTCAAACACATAGACTTGTATTTCATTTCACGCAACCGAGCAACTTGCAAACAATGTTGTTTACAAAGATGGGCTTTTGTATACAATATTTGTTACATTGCATGAAATGTGCTAGAACTTTACATGATTTATAATGTAAACGTATATGATATTTGACGCTCCATTGATGTGCATCAAATTGAACAGAAATGAACTGTGTAGGTTGCAATGGATAACAGCTCATTACATGTTGAGAAATACTTGCCCTTGGTAACGGACGATCCACGTCGACTGCCGCCAGAGGCTCATCGAGCGGGCTCGGAAAATCTCTGGTCAAGGGCGACGTGGAAAGCCTCGCCCTTGGCGAATCAGATGTTTGGCAACGGTTCTTTTTGATAACGTTCACAGTTGAGCTTTGGGGTGAAACGTAACTTTTTAAAGTAGGTTGCGATGGATAACAGCTTATTACTAGTTGAGAAATACTTGCCCTTGATGAGGCTTGCCAGAGGCTCATCGAGCGGGCTCAGAACATCTCTGGTCAGGGTCGACGTGGAGAGCCTCGCGCTTGGCGAATCAGGTGTTTCAGCGACAGTTCCTTTTGACGACGTACCCGGTTCCACTTGTAGATTATTTAGTTGATCATAGAAGGTAGATTTAGCTAATGCTGCGGTTGGTAAAGATTTCCTTGAGAAAAATTCCGGAAGAATTTTTCCATCCAGTCCTGCTTCCTTTTCTGGAGGTTGAAATCGATATCGATGATCGATATTTCGAGGCTGAGTAATTGCTGATGCTGAGATGCTTTGCTGGGGCTCCAAACCATTTTGCATTTCTTGGTTCATTGTAGAGCGAGTTCTGTTTAGCCTGGCGTAGGTATGGTTTCGTTGGCTGTTCAGTGCTGTTCACTATCTTGTCCGTGTGGATTGCAGGATCATGTTGAAATGCATTTTGAGGGAAGGTATAGTCAACGTTTGGGCCGGTCACTCGTCTCAATCAATCGTATGTGTTTCAGCATCGGGTAGCAAGTGTTGGAAAAGTTCGCGATATTTCACTAAGTTCACCAAGGGAAAAAATCGAAAGATTTTGAACGTTAATAACTCAGCTGCCCCTGGACAAAGTTCAGTAGTTTTATCACCAATCGATCAGAAATATTTCTACGCATCTGTAATATTTAAGGCTATAATTTTACAAAATGTCACCATTAAAAATTGCACGAATGTGCTACTGTTACAGTGATAATTAAAATTATCACCGATTGCCGGCGAAAAGCGATTTCCCTAACACAGATTTCAAAATTGAATTCCATCCGGTCTCACCAAGTGGTGTTTATTCAATCACCGCGTTGTGCGTGGTGGTGTTCTCCAGTACACAACGAAAGGCTGCCTGCAGGTCAATACGAAAGAGTGCTCCCCTATTCTGCGAGTCACGTGACTCTCTCTCACCGGTGAGGTGACAATAGTCACCTCGTGTGAGGTGACTCTCCATTTGATTTGCATGGAGAGTCACCTCACACGAGGTGACAATTGTCACCTCACCGGTGAGAGAGAGTCACGTGACTCGCAGAATAAGGGGGATTGCAAGGGCTCTCACTCGTGCACTTCACGCACATACCAGAAGTAAAAGGACGAAGAGAACATTATCCGTATGCAAGTTGTCCGCAAAATTGCAAACGCCGAAGCCCGTAAAATTTATTCTGAGGAGACTAAGAAAAGCACCATGGCCAACGAAATACAAATAAAAAAAAAAAACAATACAAGGGGGGTAGTAAGCAATGGTGACGTAGGACTACGTGGTCTTATTTAATAAATATTATTTGTCACTACAGCAGGAACTTGTGTTTTGTGTAGGAATAGGAATTTGAACGGGGTTCTCTCTGCTTATACTCCCCCTTATTCTGCGAGTCACGTGACTCTCTCTCACCGGTGAGGTGACTCTCCATGCAAATCAAATGGAGAGTCACCTCACACGAGGTGACTATTGTCACCTCACCGGTGAGAGAGAGTCACGTGACTCGCAGAATAGGGGGGAATGTTTGCAGTAAGGTGCATTCTTGCATTGTTCTCCATCTGCTGGGTCGTGTGTCTCAAAGCATTGCAGACAAATACCTGTTTCATCGCAAAATTTGCTCGATGACCGTAGGAACCGCACTTAAAGCAAATCATCGGTGCAGGGTAATGCACGGACAGGAACAAGAAGCCTACCAAATAGTACGAATTTAAACGTAGGTACCTTCCGGTAGGCTCAGATTCTGTGATTGATCAGGGCTATTCTGCGCGGCGTGTGAGGTGAAGTGATGGTGAAGTGACAATTGTCACCTAGGGTGAGGTGACTCTCCATTTGATTTGCACGGAGAGTCACATCACCCGAGGTGACAATTGTCACTTCACCATTACTTCACTGTCACTTCACCTCACACGCCGCGCAGAATAGGCCTGGATGTGTTTTTTCCTTATACATATTTCATTTCCGCACCGCTATCATCTCCAAGAACATTGAGGACAAATTTCCACATCATTGTTCTAAACTGGCTTCCAAGCTTCCAACCCATCGGTCCACAAATGACTGATAAAAGAGTTAACTAAAGAGTAAGAGCTTGTATCTTACTTCCGAATTTAAACCTATCGAACTTTTTCACTGATAACGCGTTAAGAAATCAATTTAATATATAGGGTAGAGAACTACTTCGGCCTAATCGCCCATTTTGGGCCTATCGAGCAGAAAACTTCAAATAAATAGTTAACAAGTCAATTATGCGTTTGGTACGATACTTCAGCTAACAATCTACCGAACGAAGTCAATGAGAACGCGTGATATGAAGGTTTGCACCCATTATTCCCAAAAACAAAAGAAGCGCTCCGACCGAATCAATTTTTATCTTTATCCGATAGGCCGAAGTGAATTCATTAGCGTTTCAATGCGTTAGGCCGAGTTTAAAATCCATAGGCCGAGTTTGGCGTCAAGAAGCAGTGTTAGACTTTTGACAATATCTCAACGATTGGTTTCTCTTTATCAAATCTTATGGTACGTACGGAAAGGTAAATAAATTTGGAAGCCATCAGTAATAGTAACATTCCGTTTGGTGCTAAACTGAACTAGATTAAGAAAGACTAAGTGCGGGTTATGCTTAACAGGCCGGAAATAGGGTAGTTAACCCTACTATACTTTTGCTGTGAAATCAAAACTACCTTTCGTAATCCTACGTCAAATCTACGGTCGTGTCTTGGATACAACCTCTTACTTTTTTTTCCTTCATGATATCCATGCAGTCACCAACATGCAATTCGATTGTTTCTTTCCATAATCAACAGTCTCAAACTAACTTGTGCCAGTCGGTTAAATGCACATTTTATTCCCTGTTGAAAACGAACAAATTATTTGATAGCAGGATATTTTGGAGATAGCGAATGTTGTAATCAAAAATAGTTAAACGACTGCGTAAGACAACTCGATTCAATCGCACTGTTGTAAAAGATAAATAATATTTAATTGCAACGATGATGATTCGAAACGGATGATTTAGACACTATTTCGGTTTCGCGTTGGAGAAAGCAATGAGACGTCTTAGTTTAAAGCTCGGCAAATCCTTAAGCATAATTATTCGGTGGCTCCTTCCCGCTTTTTCTGTAATTCCTTCTCGAACTGTAGCAGCTTGATTTCCATCACCTCGCGAATTGCGTCCCGAATTTTCGATTTTTCCATGCCCAACACTTCGATCTTTTCCATCTGTTCCTGTACAAAATCTACCCGCCGCTTGAAGAAGTTTTTAGCACTGTCCAGGTCCTGTCGGACGTTATAAATAGTTTAGTTGTAATTATCGAATTATGTATTCTTATTATTCTTACGTTCTCCACATAGTATCCGGTTCCGATATCTATAATCACATTGTCTGCGTCCTTGATAGTTCCCGGAACGTACATGCTCCTGAGAAGCAAATGAAAATTACATTATAACTAATGGAATCGAAATGATTAAGTCAGTGACTCATACCCCGTCAGCGGGACCAAAATCTGCTTCTCGTTCCAGTCGGGCTTGAATTGCTCCAGAGCTTCCTTCGAGCCGGAATATTTTACGCGAGCCATCTTCAGTGTTTGCAAAGATTCCTGAAAAACGGTCAGCTCCTGCCAATCACCGAATAGAAGACAAAATTCCATTTAATCATTAGTGTAAGTCGTATGTCGGCCCACGCACGGTTTCAAAGTACCTGATCCAGTTGGTTCTTCAGCTGTGTCAGCTGCTGCAGGTTAAGTGTGTTGAGATCGATTTGCTGCATATGCGGCTTCTCGGTTGTGGAAATCGCGGCCATTTTCGAAGTGGTTTCTTTTTACACCGGGAACCTAACTGGGCGGACAGGAAATTCAACGGATTAAACAATCCGATGCGAATATTATTAGCCGGATAAGGCAAAAACAAGAAAAACTTTTCCCGTTCTTTCTTCTTCCAAGCACCAGCCGAAACGAAAAATCAGAACCGCGAGTGATGGATTTCTTCTTTTTTTTTTATTTGCGTGATCGAATGTCAACATTGAAGTGACATTTGAATAAACCGAGAGCTGTTGGGAAATGTGAACTCCGACAAACTCTTCAAGTAGATTCATTAAAATTTTAATTGGCAAATCAAAGTTGGCGCTCGTGGAGAATAGAAGAACTATAAAAGTGATGATGGTTTCAAAATTTTCCACGGGGAAGTATACGAGTGCAATCTTAAAATCGACAGTGAGCATGCATAAGGGCCTATACGCGATGATCGATTCTCTTCGTCGATTTTCTCTTTTGTTAATAACTCGCTAGATTTAACGTTTCTCGGTGCGTTTGCTGTTGCTTTTGATACCCAATACAACCTTTTACTACTCTGCATTGAACAAATTCTAGAAAATTGTTTCGCTTAGCTGTAGCAATGCAAAGAGAAAATCGATGAAGAGAATCGATCATCACGTATTCGCCCTTATGCATGCTCACTGTCGAAATGCTTTTATTTTGCAAATGGAACATTTTATTTAAATCTGGTTGCTGCTACAGTGGTACACACAAACAACAAAAATTGTATCAATAAAAATAATGCATTTTTTACTTAAAAGTGTCCCTAAATTCCTTGTTTCAACAATGAAAATATTCGAAATAAAAGTCAGTTTTTCAAATTGAAAGTTTTTCTTTCACTTTTGACCCGTGATTTTAAAAGTGCATAGTTTTAAAACAAAAATTTTACAACTGTCAAAAATACCCCTTCATCGATGTTTTTACTGGCTGCACTGAAATCTCTTGCCGCCTTTTCCGTTAGTCTGGCTGCTGTGAATATGACATCCAGCTCAGAAGTAGCAACTCTAGTGATTCTTCCCATTCAGCATCTTTTCTTCAATGGATATTCCAGCATGATTTGCTGGATCTACGAAGTGATCCAAGTGCAATTGACATTCCAAATGGTAAGTTCGATATTTTCAATGTTATAGTTTCGGATTTTTAGATTTTTTTTTTCTAGCAGACTACGCAATTTGCCAGGACGACCTGTTGAAGTATCAAGCCATTTGGAAGCGCTACGGTACCTCTGCCTTCATTGTAAAAGTTGGCCTCCTAGCAGCAGGAGCAATTTTTATATCTTTCGTTGCATAACGTTAAATTAATGTTGTAAACCAGAATAAAAATAAATAAATAAGTAAATAATTTTTGAGCATTTTTGCTTGAAATCCAAACGATTGTTTTGAATATAAAATGAAAAATTAAGTAATTTTGTTAAAAATCTTCGTTATCAATTTCAAAATATTATGTTCTTCTATTCAAAATAGCACTTATTGTTTTAATATTATCTCATGTTCAATCCAAAAGTTTGTTTTGAAATAACATGAATCCGTTTTTATTTCCAACACTGCCAAACTTTTGATTTGACAGTAGTACAATTAATTTTGATAGTTTCAACTTTTAAAAGCAGTGAGCAGGCAACTTTTGATTTGACGGTTGGCTGATTTTCGTATTGAAAGCTTACCGCTTTCTACCAAAAAGAACCAACGCAAACTTTTAATTCTACCAACGGATTTTTTAATTTTAGCAATGATTATTTTTTGTGTGTAGAAAAGCTCAAATCTATGTGTACACCTAAAAATCTGAAAAGAAATGAATTTTTCTATATTATTTGTCTATTGAGTAGTCCTTAAGTTTTCTACTAACATAGCACCAACCAGATTTAAATAAAATGCTCGATTTGCAAAATAAAAGCATTTTAAGATTGCACTCGTATACTTCCCCGTGGAAAATTTTGAAACCACACAGCAAAAAAAAATGTAATATCGATCAACGTAATTCAAGCTGATGTATGAAATAATGATGTAATAGCAAAAAGCAGATACAATATTACATCAATGGATGTAATTTTGTTCGCAAAATCGATGTACATCGTACAATGTGATATTACACAACCGATGGATTGACCTGGTTGCAGCAGTTTCGATGTAATATTCAACAACTTTTTTTGCTGTGCATCATCACTTTTATAGTTCTTCTATTCTCCACGAGTACCAACTTTGATTTGCCAATTAATATCACGCTTATTCTGGTCAACTCAAAATTGAGTCGAATGTACTCATCTCAGCGGCAAGTAGAGCTACTCAAAATTGAGTAGCCTTAAACGCTGTCCAGACTGTAGAGTTATAACAACAATCAATACGAAACTAACGATTTTAAATTGGCTCACCACTTTAGTAGCCTATTGGTCCCAAGCAAACGATTAACGTACCCTATTCTAGTTGAAATTCTATTACTACACTATGTTTGTATGATTCGCTATGAAAGTTTGACAGATAACATCAGGGGTGTGTGGATTCATGCAGAACATGCAGGGGTGAGTGAAATAGCTTGGGACTGCTTGGGACCGTTGTTCTGGTACTGAGTGAGCCAAAAAATAATAATGATTTTCTTCGGGATCCAGTGGTCTTAGAGTTACCTCTATGGTTATAACATGTTATAACGGTTGTCAAATAATTGCAACACAGAAACCACCATCAAGATAGCGCTATAACATGTTATAACCATAGAGGTAACTCTAATGCCTTGTTCAGACTACAGAGTTATAACATGTTACAGCGCTATCTTGATGGTGGTTTCTGTGTTACAATTATTTGACAACCGTTATAACATGTTATAACTCTCCAGTCTGGACAGCGTTTAAGACCACTGGGTCCCGAAGAAAATCATTATTATTTTTGGCTCACTCAGTACCAGAACAACGGTCCCAAGCAGTCCCAAGCTATTTCACTCACCCCTGCATGTTCTGCATGAATCCACACACCCCTGATGTTATCTGTCAAACTTTCATAGCGAATCAAAACAAACATAGTGTAGTAATAGAATTTCAACTAGAATAGGGTACGTTAATCGTTTGCTTGGGACCAATAGGCTACTAAAGTAGTGAGCCAATTTAAAATCGTTAGTTTCGTATTGATTGTTGTTATAACTCTGTAGTCTGAACGTACTATTATCACAAACGAAGTGACAGACGGAGCAGCTCGAAAACTTTGGTGACGCACTTGCTATTGCAATTTTTCGGTGTACCACATGGCAACACCACTACTACTGGATTGAACCACATGGCAACACTACTACTGGATTGAACTAGCATTTTCACCAAATGTACTAGAATGTTTTGGTTCTATCTCTTTCACTCTACTCAAAACGGAAATGCATAAAAAAATGACAAAATGATACGCACTCTTTGCACACTGTCAAAGAATCATTGTACACAAAATCAACTTTGTTCAAATCAAAACAAAAAACTAACCCATCTGGTGGATGATGGCACAAGCTTCCAAGAAAATTCTATTACAGTGAACCACATTATTTAAATGGATTTCTTCGCCAGCTAGTCGTCTGTCACTTCGTTTGTGCTATTATGTTGACTCACTTTTGAGTTAACGACGTTTTCACGTAAACTGATTCAAATCCACTAAGCGTTATTTTCAGTTGCGGGGGGTTTTTGATTTTGTTAGAGGTAGAGTCGGTATATCCTAGAAACACTGGAATAATAGTACGTTCAGACTACAGCGTTATAACATGTTATAGCGCTATCTTGATGGTGGTTTCTGTGTTGCAATTAGTTGACAACCGTTATAACATGTTATAACTCTCCAGTCTGGACAGCGTTTACAGGTCAAACGACACAAGCCAAACTTCAAATCATATGTTCCCTACCAGAAACTCAACCAGATTGTGGCGGCCATGATCGCTCGTAAAATGCTGGATAATGAGTCACGCCAAGAGAAAAACAGTTGAACTCGCATCACGGTTTTCGAAAGATTCCCTTTCTTTTCACTTGGCAACAGAAGACTTCTACATCAACTTCAAATGAGTTTTAGCGAGAAAAAAAAAACCGCCGGAGTAAATCATTATATAAGTGATTTTGTCAAATTATCTTAACAAAAAAAGAGAAGAAATTCTCATTACTGATCATTACCAAACGTATCCCATGACAATTAAATGCTCACTGCGGGTGTATGATCATTTCTTCGATTATATTTTATATTTTATTGCAATACCTTTCGTGGACCTTTCATATCATCGTAATGTTTGTTTACTTTGCGCGATAGGCTGCCGGTTTGACAGTTCAATAGGTAGACTTGGCTTCACTCTTGGCGTGACTCATTATACATCGACTCTAGTTAGGGTATAGTCGCTATATTCATAGTCTGGCGGATAGAATTTCGATCTATCAAAAAGCGGAACCAATTCAATATAGTGTAGACCAACAATTGAAAAGGTCCTATCAACTTTTATAAACCAAACATTGGTTATTCTTTCACCGACAATAGAACGCAAATTACCGGCATCATCGGATAGGGGAGTCTTACCCCAACCCAAAGATAGTGTTTGTTTGAGGGGCCTCATAGCCTACACTAATAAAAATTCAATGATAACCACACATACTATTCATTTGACTCATAAATTTCATGTGTACTTCTGAGTGGATTCTGTTTATGTGTGGACACCGAGGTGGACACATGATAATCACGTGGAATTTTACATGGAAATTTGCGAATAAAAATGTGTAGAATTTTATGAGTGTAGTCAGTAAAGGCACGATATTACCAACAATCAATACGAAACTAACGATTTTAAATTGGCTCACCACTTTAGTAGCCTATTGGTCCCAAGCAAACGATTAACGTACCCTATTCTAGTTGAAATTCTATTACTACACTATGTTTGTTTTGATTCGCTATGAAAGTTTGACAGATAACATCAGGGGTGTGTGGATTCATGCAGAACATGCAGGGGTGAGTGAAATAGCTTGGGACTGCTTGGGACTGCTTGGGACCGTTGTTCTGGTACTGAGTGAGCCAAAAATAATAATGATTTTCTTCGGGACCCAGTGGTCTTACCGTCTTACCTCTATGATATTACCAACCGGTGGAACCTAACGATTTAAAATTGGCTCACTACTTGACTAGGCTATTGGTCCCAAGCAAACCGATTAACGTATCCCATTCTAGTCGAAATTCTAGTACTACACTATGTTTGTTTTGATTCGCTATGAAAGTTTGACAGATAAAATGAGGGGTTCGTGGATTTTCCTATATTTCAAGGGGTGAATCGATTAGCTTGAAACCAAAATGAAATGGCGAATCTCGGAGCGAATATCGGCGAATATAATACAATAAGCTCTAATGTTTTCTTTGAATTCTTTGCAGACTTTGCTGACCACGACTGCATGCAAAGGAGATGAAGAAGTGCATATAACAAAGATGAATTTTGTCTTTTTGTTGTGTTTCCCATTTGCAACCCTACACTGAGTGGCGCTCTTTACGTCGGAGCCGTGGGAGCAATGGCTACAATTGGGTTGTTTATAAGTATTGAGGTAAATACATATTCGTTACCTGCATTAAAAATGGAACTTAAATCCAAAATTTCATCAATTTTGGTACACTGGAACTATTTTATACATATAAGTACGATTACATTAGCAAAACTCACCATCTTAGCGCCCCTTGGTGGGACTTTGTATGAGAGCGAGTTGTCAACGGAATAGATTTAAGGCCCAAGCGCAATGACGGCGGAAGCGGAACGGCAACGGCAGCGGAAAAGCCCGATCTGAGTAAGCATACTTGTCGGATTAAAAACTTGTTGGAACCTGAGTACTGCGAACTCAGCCGATTTTATTTTTCAAGTGAGCTAGAAAACATCTTGAAAATCTTCCGAAGTTTCAAATTGTTTTGCTGAAACAGCTCACGAAATTGTATATACATGCTGTCAAATGAACTCTTGGCTCCTCCTCCTCTGCTCCAGAAATAACATATACATGGTGATGGGAGTGCACCCATAGAGGTAACTCTAAGACCACTGGGTCCCGAAGAAAATCATTATTATTTTTGGCTCACTCAGTACCAGAACAACGGTCCCAAGCAGTCCCAAGCTATTTCACTCACCCCTGCATGTTCTGCATGAATCCACACACCCCTGATGTTATCTGTCAAACTTTCATAGCGAATCAAAACAAACATAGTGTAGTAATAGAATTTCAACTAGAATAGGGTACGTTAATCGTTTGCTTGGGACCAATAGGCTACTAAAGTGGTGAGCCAATTTAAAATCGTTAGTTTCGTATTGATTGTTGGTGCACCTGCGCACAAAGCTTACATGACTCTTATAAAGTTTGATTACATTCTTGTTTCAGCAACCCAGTTTTGGCATTATTAATATCAAATAAAAATACTTTTTCGAGCATTCCGCTCGATGATTTACATTATCCACCAACTAAGGTTAATGTTTCCACAGTTTCATAATGATAATTATTAATTTGTTTTCAGTAGGTGGCAACACCTTTACTTGTGGTTCAAACAGTAACTACCTACGTGACTTCTGAGCTCTTTTCAATGTTTGGCTCCCGTTTGACAGTTTGACTCGGCTCCCAGATGACAAGCATTTTGAGTTAGTTCGCAGTACTCAGGTTGGAACCAAATCGACTTCGGTTAGGCATCTTGATGTCATTAGTGACAACTGTCAAACTTTCCGTTTCCATTCCGCTTCCGCCCACATTGCGTTTGGGCCTTTAGTGACAATGATCAAAAATTTAAATCTTGATTTAAAAATCAAAATGAATGTCTACAGGATCGATAAAAAAATATGGTTGCGCTCAAAAAGCGAAGCTCTATGATGATGTATAGAAATCGGTATATTTTTCAAAGTTAAACAACCCAATTGCGTTCTTTAATTTTGAAAAATGTATCGATTTTTATACATTATCTTAACGAGCTTCGTTTTCTGTGCACAGCGATATGTTTTTGAACCCACACACTTTCATCGCGATTTTTAAATCAAGATTTAAAGCAAAATAATTACTTCCTTGTTTGACACTAAACTATCAAACTGACAGCTGGCTCCCATACAAAGTGACACCGAGGGGCGCTAATAACATAGAGGTAACTCTAAGACTAGAAGGTCCCGAAGAAACGTGCTCAACTTTTTGGCTCAGCTCTGGATCTATCTTTGGTCCCAAGCTAATCGATGCACCCCTCGAAACAAAGATAAATTCACGAACCCCTCATTTTATCTGTCATACTGTCATAGCGAATCAAAAAAAAAAAAACAGTGTAGTACTAGAATTTCACTAAAATGGGATACGTTAATCGATTTGCTTGGGACCAATAGGCCTAGAGAGCCAATTTTAAATCGTAAGCTTCCACCGAGGCTTCCACCGGTTGCTAATAAGGTAATTTTTGCAAATGTAATCGTACCAGGGTTACTAGCTATAAAAAACGTTTTTTTGGAATTATGAAATCATGAGATGGTATAGCGATAATTAGTACTTGTAAGTTACAAGAAGAGGACGTGAAGTATGTGTTTGACGCATACAATCTGTCAATATTGCTTTCAGTGCGTCACAATCAGCAATTTTACGACTCGTGAGTGCAAACTCTGAGTGAACGCTCACGAATCATAAGATCGCTTATTGTCACGCTCTGTGAGTGAAATTGACCGATTTTGTGAGTCAAACACATACTCTATACCCTCTTCTCGTTACTTACAAGTTCAACATATAATTATATCATCTAAGGATTGTATAATTCCGACGAAAAATATGTTTTTATAGCAAGTGAGTGGAAGCAGTGGGCCTCCCTTAGCTCGGCCGGTAAAGGCGCAGCTACAAAACAAGACCATGCTGGAGGTGGCTGGGTTCAATTACCGGTCCGGTCTAGGAATTTTTCGAGATGGAAAATTTCTCGACTTCCCTGGGCATAGAAGTATGATTGGACTTGCCACACAATTATACCAATGTAAAAATGGTACAGGCATCGAAAGCTCTCAATTAATAACTGTGGAAGTGCATCTAGAACACTAAGTTGAGAGCACGCAATAAGCTAATATACGATATGCAATAAGCTTGAAATGCGAAGAAGAAGAAGAAGAAGAAGAAGAAGAAGAAGAAGAAAGAGTGGAAGCAACCCTGAATCGTACTTATTTAAAATAGTTCCATTGTACCAAAATTGATGAAATTTTGGGTTTGGGTTCCATGTTTAATGCAGATTACGAATATGCATTTACCTCAATACTCTTAAAGAACACAATTGGGTAGTTTAATTTTCAAAAACACCACCATCCGAAAAAATTTCATTTTCTGAGCACAACAATATTTTTATTGTAGACACTAAAGCTATTAGTTGACAGCTCGTTCCCATGCAAAGTTCCAGCAAGGGGCGCTTATATGGTGATTTTTTCTAATGTAATCGCACTTATTTAAAATAGTTCCAGCGCTCCAAAATTGATGAAAGTTTGGATTTTGGTTACATTTTCACTGCAGATTCCGAATATGTATTTACCTCAATACCCCTAATCAACCCAATTGGCACATACAGAAGGAAACGTTTTTTTTGAAATGGCTGTCGTGAGTTCATTGCGTTGTTTTTTTCTGTGTTATTTTATTTTTTAAACCTTATAGTCAGTCTTATAAGTGGTCACCGTAGTCGACATATTTTCTGTGATAATCGACTGTCTTTGCTTCCGACACTTGCACAACAAGCTATCAAATTACAGTACCAAACTAAAATGTCATATGACAGGCTCTGTCATATGAAACTGTTGCCGAAGACCGTCACGAATGTATGTATTTTAGTTTTTTTCTCATAATAAGAGCTGCTTGTTGTGCTTGTGTGAATTTTGAAAATAGCAAACAAGGATGTCCTAGTAATGAAATTTCTGATCAGAAATGGTTTATTTTACACAAAATTGATTAATTAGATCGAAATCCCACATGTCATATGATAGTTATTTGATAATTTTCTTTTTGCTCGTATGTTATTCTACCGTTTGTGTTGTGTGAGAGAGACGACGGTAGAGCATGAGTGTACGAATAAAAACAGACGGTCGCGTACGGCAACGAAGCGAGTGTTGTAAAAAACGTCAACAGTTTCAACCACAAACGAAGTGACAGACGGAGCGGCTCGAAAACTTTGGTGACTAACCTGCTATTGCAATTTTTCAGTGTACCACATGGCAACACCACTACTACTGGATTGTACCACATGACAATACTACTACCATAGAGGTAACTCTAAGACCACTGGGTCCCGAAGAAAATCATTGTTATTTTTGGCTCACTCAGTACCAGAACAACGGTCCCAAGCAGTCCCAAGCTATTTCACTCACCCCTGCATGTTCTGCATGAATCCACACACCCCTGATGTTATCTGTCAAACTTTCATAGCGAATCAAAACAAACATAGTGTAGTAATAGAATTTCAACTACAATAGGGTACGTTAATCGTTTGCTTGGGACCAATAGGCTACTAAAGTGGTGAGCCAATTTAAAATCGTTAGTTTCGTATTGATTGTTGATTGAACTAGCATTTTCACCAAATGTATTAGAATGTTTTGGTTCTATCTCTTTCACTCTACTCAAAACTGAAATGCATAAAAAAATGACAAAATGATACACTCTTTGCACGTCAAAGAATCATTGTACACAAAATCAACTTTGTGCAAAATCAAAACAAAAATAGTATCCCATCTGGTGGATGATGGCACAAGCTTCTAAGAAAATTCTATTACAGCGAACCACATTATTTTAATTGATTTCTTCGCCATTTAGTCGTCTGTCACTTCGTTTGTGGTTTCAACCCCTGCTTATAGTACGTTCAAACTTCAGAGTTATAACAACCGGTCAGCACTCGTGTTTATTTCAGTTACCGTGAGGATGAAATTTAGATTAGCCCATTATTTATGAACGGCCCTTATAATTGAAATGACGTTCCACATTCATTTAGTGATGGCCTATATTTATTTGAATAATCGATTAATCGATTAATGAATTGAAAGGTAAAATATTTGTAATTGGTTATATCATAGAGGTAACTCGTTATTGTTCGTTTGCATGCATGGGAAAAACAGATTTCCTATGGTAACCCTAATAAACAAATACCATAAACGAACGATAACCCAAATAGTCGAACTTTTCCACACATGTTTTGGATGATACCGATACCGCATAAGCAAAATAAGTAGAACATTTTTATTAGGGAAACATTCTTAACCACCCATTGCTTGTATGGTTAGGTCTTGGAAAACCTTAACCAATATGGTCAAAACTTTCCCGTAAAAAAAAGAACGATAGATGTACAATTAAATGTATTGTATCCATACAATAGAATTTATTGCACTTAAAATAAAATGTACTGTACACAACGGTTAAATAACCATCGATTTTTTTTTTCATAATAGAATATATGGTAAATGGGGAAATCTACAATACGCCTTTTTAATGCACCACCAACGTAGAGCGCGCCACGCGAGTTCGAGAAGAAACGTTTGTTTACATCAGAATAAGTATTTTCCCCAACGCATATAACAGCATTTTTCATTCAAAATCTTGCCAATTTCCATCGGTAATTCAGTGCCAACATTTCAAAGGGGCGTAATTGTATTTGTAAACAATGGCTTTAGCCGTCGATTTCTCACGAATAAAAGCTCACCCATGAAAAATAATGACACCAGCAGGTAGAGGAATGTTTCCTTTACCAGCTAGCATTGTTATTTTGGAGAGGTAAGATTTCATTCGCGAGAAATTTACGGGTAAAGTCATTGTTTACAAAAGCAATTACGCCCCTTTGAAATGTTGGCACTGAATTGTCTTATTGTACGATTTTCCACAAATCTGAACTGATTTGCACCTTAACTATTCACACACAAGAAATCCGGAAGATCATAACCACTAAGCACTTTTCTAATTTTCCATTTTTCTCAACAAAAATATTCCTGAAAAAAAGCAGGATATTTTCAAAAACGTTACAGAATTAAATTTTTCAACTGTAGATTAAGTTTTGCAGCATCTCAGATGAATCAATTTATCAGGAAAAGTAAAAAAGTGTTCCGCTTCCTATGTCTCAAGGCAACAATTTATGCTCACAACACTATTTTTGACGTTCTCCTATTCACCACCAGAGGGTGAATCGATCGTTTAGTTTCTATTAAAAAGTCTATAGGCCAAGGGGGTTGTTATAGATCTTAACCGTACAAAAATCACTTTTTCCCGAACAAACTTGAACCAGTTAGCATTCATTTTAATGTTTTTCTGTTGTTGAAAATTCATACTATATGGGTTATATTGTAGATATATTGTAATAATAATATTTTAAATTTACTTGTATGATATACATACAATAAGATCGATTGTTGGCAATAGATTTTGTTGTTATTTTATATTATTTCATGGTAATTGTATGGTGTTTTTTTTTCCGGGATAACTACCCTAATAAAACATAACCATAAACGAACGATAACCCAAATCATTGAACTATTCCACAAATGGTTTGGATGATACCCAGAACACGTCGTTAAGCAAATTAACCATACAATTTTTATTAGGGTATCGATTAAAGTTGACTAAATCATTCTCATTATGATTTTTACATGAAGATACACCATTATCAATGTGGTAACCGTATGGTTGTGATTTATGCGGGTAGTTGGGCTGAGGTGGATTTCGGTTCCATTAATAATGCAGATTATGTATATGTATCATTACCCCTAAACAACCCCATTAACGAACCTTTATTTACAACAGCATACGTCCTTTTTGAAACTCATCCTTGACTTGTGTAATTAAAGTTATTCTGCACTATCAGCCCACCCCTCGTTCGTGTTTGTGTGTGACGGTCGCGTTCGTGTCAAAAATGTGTCAAACGGTCGCCGTCGATTTGTCACTTCGGTTCCACGTGAACTGACGTTTTCAGCTTTTTCTTCATTCGTTGTTGAGTCGGCTTCGAGAGTTGGCCCGTCGTTCGTTCATTTTCCCTTTGGTTTGGTCTCGTTGAGCAGCATCGTCGTCGCGCTGCAGTTGAAGTCTGAGAATTTATAAGTGATAAATTCTTGTCTAATTTAGTGTGTTTTACGAGCGGAAAGTGTTTTCTAGAATGAAGAAGCTGTTGATCTTTACTTTGCTGGTACTTCCAGCGGTTCTCCTCACGGTGGACGGTGGTAAGTCGGGAGATATTTGGGATTGACTTTCGATGGGGTTACTTTCACTTCGACGTGGCATTTCGTAACATTTTCTGATGCTTCCTGTACAGGTTCCCGGTTGATGGCCTATGCCACTGAGGATGAATTGGATGAGGAACTAGATGTTGAGGTGGAATCGGATGACGCGTCCGTGATACATACCGATGAACCAGAAGCAGAAGATGAGCCGGAAACAACAAAATCCCCCGACGCCGATACGTTCCTCCTGTTTACTCGTCCTCTGCACTCATCTGGATCGCAACTTGAACTGCCTGCTGGATACCCAGTGGAATTCCTGGTCGGATTTACCAACAAGGGAAGCGATGATTTCATCGTTGAAACCGTCGAAGCTTCCTTCCGTTATCCAATGGACTTCAACTACTTTATCCAGAACTTCTCGGCCATCGCCTACAACCGTGAAATCAAGCCAGGTCACGAAGCTACCGTTTCGTACTCGTTCCTGCCATCAGAATCGTTCGCTGGACGTCCATTTGGATTGAACATCGCTCTGAACTACCGCGATGCCAGTGGAAACCAGTTCACCGAAGCCGTTTACAACGAAACCGTGTCCATCACCGAGGTCGATGAGGGACTGGACGGAGAAACGTTCTTCTTGTATGTATTCTTGGCGGCCGTTGTCGTTCTGCTGCTGGTATTGGGTCAGCAGTTCCTGGGATCGTACGGCAAGCGCAAGCGTTCGCCAGCTGTCCGAAAGACTGTCGAGACCGGAACCACCAGCACCAAGGACGTAGACTATGAGTGGATCCCAGCTGAGACGCTCAAGAAAATCCGTAAGTATAAATAGAATACCGTTTAAGCGATGATTTTGTGTAACTGAGTTCTTTTCTATCGTTTACAGAAAACTCTCCCAAGGGTGGTAAGGTATCGCCCAAGCAAAGCCCACGGCAGCGAAAGGCGAAGCGAGCCGCCGGTTCGGACGAGTAGATCGCATTTAAGTAGCTTAGTAACAACGACAACATCAACAACAACACAACAGAAGCTTGCGCGGCCGCCCCAGGGAGATATGCCCAGCTCCTGTATCAATGTTGGGAGATTATAGCTTGGCATGTCAACGATGCCAAGCGAAACCTCAAATAGCGCGCAAAAAGCGAAAATCCTTTCAGTTCGATGAAACAAATCGTAGGAGTACTTTTAAGTTTTGCAATCATTGATTCTGTTTTCAAGCATCGCATCCATTCGAGAGATATAACAAGTTTACTATTTAAGTATGTTTTTCGTTTTTTGTTCGCGAGTTAAACCATTTAAAGCAAAACTTCCCCCTTTAGTGTGAAAGTGAGACTGGATACTGAGATACATTTTAAAGTAAACTATGAAACTAGATCGAACGGCACACTAACACTTGATGTGTGGCGCCGATGATGACGAGATAGTGGAAAACGTGGAGAGAGTGAGGCTTCATTTGTGGAAGCTCGAACAATCTCGATAGGAATTCTTAGACGAATAGGTTTTGTCGTCGAGTGCGTTTTTTTTTGCTTAAATTATTTTACAAAATGAAAAAAAAAAAGAAGTCATATGACAAATGTAAGTAAACAACCCGAAAGGATTCATTGCCGATGACATTACCCTGTATCTAGGAATCGACCAAAGTAAGGGATTGAAGGTAAACGAATCGTAAAACTGACCTAAAATGCTGTATAATATGAATCTATAAATTGATTTTTACTTTGCAGGTCATCCCGTGCAAGGTAAGTGAGGTAGGGTTGATTGATTGATTTCTTTATTATAGAGACTTTCAGCCGTTGGCTGGTTCGTCTCTGGCTAGTGAGGTAGGGGAAATGTCAGACAAACAGACATAACACATTGAATATTTCTCACTGTAAAACATCGTCGCTAAAACATTACTGTCATCTGTTGAGTACACTATGGTGGGTAGTATGCAGAACAGATGGCGGTAGTGTGTAAACGCAAGGGAATTGACTATGCGCGGTACTAAAATACATTTGAATTGACCGTTAAATGCATGTTCGATGAACAACTTCCCGAGTGTTGTCTGTTTTTCTTTGATACTATTATTCCTTTTCGATTCTTGTTTGGACCCTTCGGGTTATCCTCCTTCGACAACGATTTGGAAAATTTATTCCTCTTCGATTCTCTGGATTATTCTAGTAATCCTGATGCTTGGAAACCGATTTGGAGATACCTACTAAATGCAAAAGAAAGGGACAAATATCTTCCCTTTCTCCAGGGTGACCAGTGAACTGGAAAATCGGGAAAAGCCGGGAATTCGAAATTATCGGGAGTAGCCGGCGCCGGTGGTGTAGTGGTAAGCGTGACTGCTTTCTCACCCCAGTGGGTCTAGGTTCAATCCCAGCTGAGGTCGGTAGGATTTTTCTGAGGTGTAGGTGGATCCCTTCGGAAGGGATCCTATGCAGGTGTGGATGTTGCTTCCTGCACATTCGATTGCCGTCAATTGATGGCAATCGATGTCCGTCGGTGATTGACACTAGATTGCGGAACAGAGACCGACGTTAAATAATGGAAAGAAGAAGAAGTAGCACACGTAGTTTGTAAATCGGAGAGAGAGAAAGATTAGTAATTTCCATTTAATTTCACTACCTTATTTGCTTATCCTTGACAGATACGCGTATTTCGTCTACAATGTGCAGACTTCTTCAGTGTCTTGTACTAATACACGACTGAAGAAAAACATCGCATTTTACCGAATATATATTAACACAGGTACATTTTCACTTAAAAGCTATGTAAACTTAAATTTAATTTCCTGTAGGAACAGGTTCTCCGCTGCTTGCTCGTTGATGTGTCCTAGGTAGTAGCTTGAAAAGCCATGTGTGTCAGTTTCCTTGAACCTTGACTCGCAGAATAGGGGGGAGCATCAGACGGCTATATAGCAAACTGGACATGAAGATTTTGGAATGTTTTTCTCTACACCTGAAATTGGCCAAAGAGTATCCAATTAAATTCCAGAAGTTTCTGTCTAGGGCCAAGGTAGCAGAGGAGTGCGAATCGGATAGGAAACGAAAGTCGAGTCTCGACAGAGACGGACGACACACCGAACGGGTGAGCAGATCCCATCCACCACGACGCCGAGGGTTCACTCCATTAATGGGTTGGTTGTAAACCGATCGACGACCCCATTCACAGAAAAACAATTGACACACCTCAACAAGGGGCTGGGATACGCGGTTACAACCAAGCCAGACGTGGAGCAGATCATCATTGACGTAGAGACAGCGATTACCAAGACACTTCCAACATCATCACAGAATACGGTCAGGACTATCACTCGACTGCAGATGGCATGCAGCATGGAGAAACAAGGTTCGGACTTACCTTAAGCTGACCCGCCTTTGTATGGAAGAGAACTGCTTCTCTTTCCGAGGTAACTTCTACAAGCAGACGAAAGGAGCCCCAATGGGAAACCCCCTATCGCCCTTCCTGTGTGAACTTTTCATGGCCAACTTTGAGACAACCCTAATAAAAATTGTATGGTTAATTTGCTTAACGACGTGTTCTGGGTATCTTCCAAACCATTTGTGGAATAGTTCAATGATTTGGTTTATCGTTCGTTTATGGTTATTTTTATTAGGGAATTCTTAAGGAAAAAGGACTATGACCGTTGGTGGAAGTTTGTTGACGATATCTTCAGCGTAGTTAAAAGGGAAGCCCTTCTACAAATTTTAGATGAGATCAACAGAATTCACAAGGATATCAAATACTCACGAGGTAGAAAAAGACGGGAAACCGAGGGGTTCGACACATCTAAATCTCGATTTTAAATGGTCGAAAAATCTCACACTAGCGAATCAATTTACAAAAAATCTTTTTTCATCTCTTGCATCTAAACCAATCTACTCGCATCGCTCTCCACCTTTCTGCAGGAAATCTTCAAAATCATAATCAATCATGTTTCTATCTATTATGCGCAAGTGCATCTCACAACAGCAAACAACAAATTTCCTGCATCTTAGATAGAGTCGCCCCCCTCGCGGGAAACTCACATTTCTCGATATTCTAGTCATCAGGGAATCGTCATCATCACCTTCGCTTGAATCAGTGTTCACTCGGCTGTCGACAGAAGCAGACCAGCATAGAGGTAACTCTAAGATCAGGAGGTCCCGAAGAAACGTGCTCAACTTTTTGGCTCAGCTCTGGCCGGCGCCGGTGGTGTAGTGGTATGCGTGACTGCTTTCTAACACCCCGATGGGTCTGGGTTCAATCCCAGCCGAGGTCGGTGGGATTTTTCTGAGGCATAAAAATCTCTGGTCACGCCTTCCTTCGGAAGGGAAGTAAAGCCGTTGATCCCGGCCCATGTGTATGTGTGCTGAATGGGTGCGATAGGGTGCGATATCCTACGCAGGTGTGGAAGATGCCTTCCTGCACATTCGATTGCCGTCAATGGATGGCAATCGATGTCCTTCGGTGATTGGCACTAGATTGCGGAACAGAGACCGACGTTAAATAAAGGAAAGAAGAAGAAGGCTCAGCTCTGGTACTGTCTTCGGTCCCAAGCTAATCGATGCACCCCTCGAAACAAAGAAAAATCCACGAACCCCTGATTTTATCTGTCAAACTTTCATAACGAATCTAAACAAACATAGTGTAGTACTCGAATTTCGACTAGAATGGGGTACGTTAATCGATTTGCTTGGGACCAATAAGCTAGTCAAGTAATGAGAAAATTTAAAGTTGTTAGTTTCAACCGGTTGACTAAGACGTCCACATTCATCAGGATTGTAAATCGGGTTTCTTTTATTCTCTTCCACGGTGAAGCGAGTCTCGAAGTTTCCTCCGATCGTTTGTCCACTGTGTAGTCTGGCGTCGAATTCTGCAAAAGGTCATGGGCCCAGGGAAGAGCTGTGCGAAAAACGAAAATCAGAAGCGTACGAGTCATTTCCGGGTTCCGCCATTTGGATGGTGAACCGACGGCGTCGGTGCAGCAGATAGTGCTTCGGCGTTGGTGGCGGCGGCATTTGCGGCGTAAGAAAAGCAGCAGAAGAGCTTTGCTTGCGATATTTAGTGTGTATGTGAGACGATCGAGGTGTCGTCGAAGATCGATGGCGTACCGCGTGTGGTTATGTGGAAACGAAACAGTGATAGTAATTCGGGATATAAATGACTGAGAAATTTTTATTTCCACAGCTAAACAACCAAACATGAAAAAACGAATGGAAATGTTCCTCAAACGTGAAAATTTATGGTATGTGGTAGAGGAAGCAAAGCCAGCCGTGCCGAGTGTGTGGCAACAATCATGTTGTAAGTATATTGATGACAACCAGCTAAATCTAGTGAAGAATGCCACGGAAGCCCAAGTAGTGCGGAACGCGCTTAAATCATACCATGAGTAGGCAACAATGACCTCGCGTGTGTCGCTCGTCAAGCGAATTTGTAGTTTGAACACCGACGAACTAACATGTCACAGGAGCATTTCGTTGGTCCACAATTCGAATTGACAATCGAGTGAGACGCAAACCAAGGCAATATAAATTATACGTGGGTTCGTGTCGTTGCTCATGGTATGACGCGATTGTATTAGTAGATTTCGGTGGTGTTTAACGTATTTTAAATAGGGCACAAATTTGAAAGTAGCTTGTATGAGCAGTCACTTCGGTTCGTCGGTACAATAGAAAATGATCCAGATGCACTTTTTTTTCCTTGATTTGTTTTCCGTCGATCTTGTTTTCCGTGCTGAGCACCAATGCTACCGATGCCAGAGAGGCAGCTCCCACACGTGGACCCTACCTATCGACTCATCAACTCATGAATCGGGGACCAACGGCTTTACTTCCCTTCCGAAGGAAGGCGTGATCAGAGATGTTATGCCTCAGAACATCTCGGCGGTGCCGAATGGAATTGAATCCAGGCCTGCTGGGGTGAGAGGTAATCACGCTTACCACTACGCCACCGGCGCCGCTAGATGCAGACTTGACGATCGATTTTGTAAAACAAAAGTTGTTGGACGAATTCCAACGAAAAGTCGAGCGGTCGATAGGGAGCATCCATAAATGACGTAGCATATTTTTGATCAATTTTAGACCCCCCCCCCTCGTAGCGTATTTGGCTATATCCAATACATGGCCGGTCACAAATTCTGAAACTCCCACCTCCCCCCTCAAATGCTACGTCATTTATGCATGTTCCCAAAGAAAAACAATGTTTGTTTTCATTGTCAAAAGCAAAGACATTTCAAGGCGCAGTGTCGTTTGCTAAAGCAACAACAACAGCAGCACAATAAGAAGAGTGATAGTGATCCGAAAAACGCGAAGAGCGAGTCGAAGGCTAAACAAGCAACCGAAAAAGATCCTCCGGTGTGTTTCACAGTCGGTGAAAATCCAAAAGGTGGTGTTCCACGTCACGAGTGAAAAATCCTTTTTCGTCAAGTTGGATAAAAATGTGAAAACGGAGGTTGTGTTGGCGGACGGTTCGGTTACGAAAGCGTGCGGTATCGGTGAAGGCGTTGTGCGTTGCGTCGACGGTGATGGTACGGTGAAGGACATCAACATAAGCGATATGTTATACATCTCCGCGTTGAACACTAGACTCCTCTCTGTTCGTAAATTGGGGCAGAAAGTGAGCGGAGGTGGATCTCTTGTGGCGACGGGTGGAATAAGTGACAACCTGTGCGTGTTGGACACGAAGTTCAACTAAGCAGGCGAAACTGGGGAGAACGTTGCAGCACCTGGAAAACTATCAGCACAGCTGGCCCAGGCGGATGGGACATCGAGACCCAGTCATGCTGGAACGTGCCAAGGAGCTTTCGTTTAGAGTCGATATTCAAGATTTTGGCATTCGGCAGGTTTGCAAATCGTGCCTACAAGGTAAATTACCACGAATTTTTTTTCCAAAGCGTCAGAGCATAGGTCGAACCATGTCTTGGACCTGGTACATACAGACGTATGTAGTCCGATGGCGAATGTAACACTGTCGGTATATTCTAACGTTGACCGACGATTTCAGCTGTGGTGTTCTTGCTCCGGCAGAAGTTGGATGAGGCGGGGTGTGTAAAGCGGTATGTATCCCATGTGAAAACCCGATTCGGAAGGCCGCCTTGCGTCATACGGTCAGACAGAGGAGGGGACTTCATCAATCGGGAGTTGAAGGAGTTCTACGATCTTGAGGGTATCTAGTCGCAGGTACCCGCACCGTACTGACCCCAGCAGAACGACGTCTCGGAACGTAAGAACCGGACCTTGCAGGAGATGGCGTCATGTATGCTACTGGACGCCGACCTAGCGAAGAAATATTGAGGAGAGGTGGTTATGACGGCAACTTATTTGCAAAACCGTCTGCCGTCACGTTCTGTGGATCGTACACTGTACGAGAAGTGGTTTGGTGTGAAACCGAATTTGAAGCATCTTCGTGTGTTTGGTTCAGCGGCATACGTTCATGTTCCTGCGGCGGTGAAGCGTGTTAAGTTTGATGCGAAGAGCCGGAAGTTGGTGTTCGTAGGCTATTGCGAGGATCGAAAGGCCTATCGATTCCTGGATCCGAAAGATGACAGCGTTAACATCAGTCGTGATGTCAGCTTAATCGAGCAGAAGAATGGATCGTCGTCGATCGAGCAGAGCAGTGGATCAAGCGAAGCAGAATTGAACTGGCAAGGACTGATGAATATGGAGAGCAAGCGAGAAAGAACTTCACAGCTGCGAAGAAGACAACTCCGAAGCAGAAGGAGAGCTCTACCCGGGGAATCATGCCGCTACAGCTCAACGATTACGTGGTGGATATTACGATGGCTGTTGCTGCCAAACCGGCCAGCTACAACGAGGTGGTCGCCGGACCGAACATGTTTTGTGGACAGAAGCTATGCGTGAAGAACTCGATTCGTTGATCAGGAATAAGACGTGGAAGCTAATGGATCTACAGGCCGGGCAAAAACCAATCGGTTTTAAGTGGATTTATATCCGCAAAGAGGACACTGAGGGAAACGTTACCCGTTTTAAGACACGCCTAGTCGTTCAGGGATATACCAACCGATGGAAACAAACGATTTTAAATTTGCTCACTACTTGACTAGCCTTTTGGTCCCAAGTACACCTATAAGCGTACTCCATTCTAGTCGAAATTCTAGTACTACACTATGTTTATTTTGATTCGATAGTACCAGAGCTAAGTCAAAAAGTTGAGTACGTTTCTTCGGGAACTTTTAGTCTTAGAGCTACATATCTCTATGGATATACGCAGCAGTACCCCATTCCATCGTCCAACATATAATTTTGCAGAACCGTCTTGGCAAAATCTCAAATAGTCCAACAAATTATTTTTACTCTCCTGCCTTTTTGCACTCCCAACTAACACAAACATTAATTACACAGAAAAAGGAAAATCCTTTCTTTTCTCAGAAAAAGAAGCTTTCGCTCTTTCAAAGCTGACGTGTTTTCAATGTTCTCATTGCTCCACGCACCGTTTATCGTCTTGGAAGAGGATAAGCACAGCTTCCTAATGAAAGGGAAATTGTGTGTCTTTGTGATCGATCGCACTGTGGTTGCACTTCATGATGGCGTTAACTGCCAGGGCTACGCTCGGGAACTCGACAAATCCGGTGCGACGGGTGGCAGTCCTTGGTGATGAATGCAGTCATCAGTAGATCCTTGGACGGCATAAGAGTGGGGTATTGAAGAAGTGGAGAATGTGATTTTTGCTGGCCTGGGTCAACGAAAGGAAGCGATTGGAGGCACTGAAGTCCTTGAAGCTGATCGAATTGTCCGGCAGGGTGTAGCGGTTGGTGGATTCTGACAAGTAGTTCTGCTTGGAAAATGCAATCTGAATTTTGCTACCATCATTTCCATTCATTCAATGTTGTTCAAGTGCTGGATGCTGCGTTCGACTGGTTCGACTGCGATGGTGTCTCCCATCTGGACCATGGCGGAACCCTCTTTGGTGTTCAGAGACTTTTGACAACATTTTCGTACAGGCAGAACAGATTGAACATCTTATCGGTGTTGGCTGTGTTGTTATCGAGTCCGTAGACCATCATCACTGCGGCCTGTTGCTGTGCCGGTTGAATGAAGTTGGCTGGTCCGTTTCGGGTCAGCGCTGCGTCCTTCATCAGTCCGACGTGTGTTCCGGCCGGTGATGGTTTCCAGTTTTCCGACGGATGATACTCGGGCGGTGAAAAATTCGGTGCAAAGCCGTTTCCTCCGCCGGCTCCCAGAAGGGCTGGTTGACTAATGATTGACGTTCGTTGTACGGGGTCGGCCTTCCGCCGAAGATGGTAGGATCGTGTAGCAACGGAGCTCGTCCGTTGCATGCATCCTTGGAGACGGCTGCATCTAATGTGTAGTCCCAACTGGAGTCCGTGTCGTTTTTGTAAACATTGAAAAACAAAACAAAAACAAGAGCTGTTGAAATACCGGGTTGCCCAACAAGGCATTATTAGCAAGAAAACAAACGTCAGTTCAATGATTTCTTGGCACTCCCGGCACAGCTGCGGCACACTGAGACAAATGTTGGCGCAAAATAAGTGTGTAGAGTGCTTAAGGCACCGACAAACCGACATGACACATAATTCTGACTTATGCCCGAAAATCGTAAACGGCCGATTTAAATGTGCAGTGATCCGATCTGTCTAAACCATAGGATTTTTTGATCTAGATAAAAATAATTTGTTCAGAATAGATCAGGCATGAACCAATTCATAACTTTTGCATGAGGGTTCATGGCTTAGCTAAATATTTCCCGTGAACGCGGAGCCAGATGTCAGTAGTGTGCTCTGGTCAGAAATTTTATTGTTTTTGCTATGGTCATTCATGTCGGTTTGTCGGTGCTTAAGGCCCAAGCGCAATGACGGCGGAAGCGGAACGGCAACGGCAGCGGAAAAGGCCGATCTGAGTTAGAATCAAATTGACTTCGGTTAGGCATCTTGATGTCATTAGTGACAACTGTCAAACTTTCCGTTTCCGTTCCGCTTCCGCCCACATTGCGTTTGGGCCTTTATAGATGTACTTGGGACCAATCCAGCTTTCCATGCTCGTTAATGACGGCCTGTTTGTATGAATAAATGTATCCTTCCCTGTGCTTTTTGCCACTATCTGGAGGTTCGAATGTTGACCCTCCCCCCTTTCTCTCTCCCAGGAACAGAAGAAAATGGAACAACATACGCCCTCATACATGCAGGCCGCTATTGCCGAGCATGCACAGCAAAAAATAAATTTTCAATCAGTCGAAAATCTGATGTAATTTTTATGGCCACAAAAATAAACAAACGCGACGTGAGATTGGCGCCATCTTCTTTATGGCAACACTGCACGAGAGAGAAAGCATAAGTTCAAGAGCAAATTTTCATTATGTCGAAAGTAACATTCGCACCGATCCGAGAAAAATAAAGTTTTGTTTTGATTACCGAAAAGTTATTCCAATTTCCAATTAAACACATATGGTCTCATATCACTATTGTATTGTTTAACAGGATTTTAATCATACAAAGCAGATCGCTAGCTTTCATGCTAAAAATACTGGTTTTTTAGTCAATAGTTATTATAAATACGTCGTTTGGTGACTTAAGTCAAAGTGTATTTACCAGGATATTTGGGAAAATTATCAATCTTTAATTAAAGCCCGATTCAAAGTAAATTTGGACACATTCAAGTGATCATAACTAAAGAATTAAACAACATACACGGTTGATCAAAACGTCAAACAAAAGGGTATTTATTCAGCTTTCAAACGATATATAAAAAATTATTACATTTCACCGTTTCGGACGAACTGTCGCACTTTACTTGTGATCGATGCCATCATGATCTGCACAGTCGCTGGCGATACTGTACCGAATTGTGAAACGAAAACTTCGAGGATGCGCTTTAAACGCATTTGTTTTTCCACTTTAAACGCATTTGTCACTTCTTTACCGCATCCTCGAAGTTTTCGTTTCACAATTGCCCAATATTTGTCGATAGGTCTGAACTCAGGGCGACGAAATTAACATTGTTTGCAGCAAACCATTCTAGTACCTCCTTAGAGTAGTGGCAGCTGGCTAGATCCGGCCAAAACATAACGTTGGTCTTGTGTTGCCGAATGAAGAGTAAAATCCGCTTTTTCAGACACTCTTTAATGTAAACCTTCGACGTCATTGTGTGAGATGTGAGGAAAAACCTTGGTTTTAAGGCCACAACTGCAGATTCCTTGCCAAATCATTAGTTTCCAAGCAAACTTATCAGCAAAAACCAATTTATACCTGGAAGGGACATCCCACGACCAGTTGCAAGGTAAAAATTTTGTCCGGGGATTTGTTTATAATCCATTTTGACATATGTTTCGTGATCCATTAAAATTCAGCCATCAAATTTCGTGAAAACTCGTTCGAATAGTAATCGTGCTCGCTTTTTGGCCACTAAATTTAGTTTCAGGGAGCGATTCGAATGTTTGCTAACACAAAAAGACTTATATCCTTCTCTTGAAAGGATGTTACGCACGGTGGAAAAGTTGGAATCGTATTTCTATGCCAAATCACATATGAAGACACCTGGGTTGCTTTTCACGTACCTCAACACCTTTCTCCTCAGCTCTTTGTCCCTAGTGCAACTTTTATGATAGTTGCGCTGTGCTCTTTCCACACTCAGAGTATCCTTGCAACGTTTGATTACAAGACTCACCGTTGACTTTGGGAATTTTAACACTTTTGCTATTTTTGAGGCAGACCACGAAGGGTTCTCTAGATGTTTGTGCACAATTAATTTTCTTTTCTCAAGTTCCATGATCCGTAATTTCGGGATGCGTCGATCAATAGAGAAAAACTTTTCACCAATTTCTTCGTCAATGAAACATCAACAAATGCCTGTCAAACGTTTTTTGTTCCAACCACCAGGGGCGCGGTGGTGTATTAAACCGTGCGTCCAGATTTACTTTGAATCGAGCTTTATCAATAAAATTCTTACGTGCAGCCCATTCATCATTTTAGGACCACCGAAATCATCTTAGCAACAAACAGTTCGATTTATTCACTTTAATAATGAGAAAGCGAAACGACAAACGTACACTTTTCACGGGTTTGTCTGTGCTGTTACTTATGACAAACGGCATCTCCATAGAAATCGGATGACTTAAGTAACATTGAAAAATATTTTAATCGGAAGGTGATTACGTCAAACAGCAATTTGACTGGTAAATAAATTTAAAAATGCGATGTGATCCTATAATCGGATAGTATTGCTGATTGCATCTGAAACTGGACTGTCCCAAAAATGCAAAAAATGTGATAAAAGTGCACGTTTCCGTCAAATCGTTTTGATGTCTTCGGAGCACTTATTGCTTGCATCATAAGGAATAAGTGCACCGAAGACGATTAGACGTAAACTTGCAGTTTTATCACACTATTTAATAATGAAAACGCGCTTATTAGTCCATTTTGGTGTGAAACGCGAAATATATAGTGTAATAGCAGGAGCATCGATTGACACTGGTAGCTCGACTTTATTTACTTTTGTTACTTTCGAGCTAATCCTTAGCTGTAGCTGATCCATGTAAACTATACTGTCGCTAGCCGAGAAGCCGAAAGACTCGGCTATTTTGTCTTGGAATTAGTTTGAAACGCGAAAGGACTCAAGGCCTGCTGAGTTTCTGTAAATAGTCACGGATGATAGAATGTTTCGTTGCACCCAGCGCAGTGCTTCAATGCAGTCCTTTATTCCCTAGATTACTTTGGCGTTTTTACCACCGGTGCTCAGAAATCCCAACGCACCAAGTCTGTAGTTGATAGTTACGATAATCAATTTCTGAGGACCTTGAAGATAATCATCGTCCATTCCAGCATTGCAGCCTCCGCCATGAATAACGATCAATACCAGTCACTGTCCGATCAGTTCCTGGGTGTAAACGGTCAAGTACAGTCTTCATCTCCGATGAAAATCACAATGAAGCAAGAATATGTTCATTGCACTCGAAATTTAGGAAAGCAACTAATTTGAGCAACCGCGTGGCTATTTCTTTGAACGGATGTGCTTTCAATAGATAAAGATAAGATTAAAGGTGAGTTGAAGGTTCATGATAACGAGCTTGCCGAGCTTTTGAAAGTGGTTTTGCATTTATTTCGTTTTGTACAAATAAATCTTATGAGTAAGGATAATAGAACGGATCGTTTGCGTAACGTTCTTCCAAATCTTTCCACAGATCGATGCGTTCCTGGTTTGGATTCTGTGTCACAACTAGATTTTCGCCAATGTCAAGATAGATCATGTCGTTTCCTTGAATCTCGGACCAATGGATGTTCTGCAGATCCGCATCCGAATTTGGCGTTGGATGCCCGCGGATGGCAAAGTTGGTCCAAAGGCGAACCATGCGCTGGCGAACAAAGTTTGCCGGATTACTCGGAAGAATCGGCGATATGGGCAGGTTTGTTATCGACCACAGATAGGCCAGCTCATCCGCGTGTACAGCTCCAGGCATATCCGTTAGTAGTAGCATTCGTTTCATAAGGTTCAGATCGCCTTCGAAGGTAAATTTGTAGTAGAAAGTAGGCTGCGAGTTGTGTTGGGCCGTTAGGCGGACGGTTTTATCTATGGCGTATAGGAATTGTTGATCCGTGTGAAATTTGGTCCACTCTAGCATAATGTCTGGTCCGAGGGGACGGTCCTGCCAGTAGAAATTGCGGAATGCTTGACTAACTGCGTTCGATTCGGGAGTATTGCTGGGGATGTTCCAGAAATGTGGAACGAAGAAATGTGGGTTACGAGTGAATTCGTTCCATACAGTTGAATCCAACAGATGCTCCCGGACCATGAATAGACTTTCGGCACTAGTGTAGCCGATCATCATTGGAACGTGGTTGTAGGCTCCGGAATGCAATATTTCTATAGGACGTTGAGTGAAAAACGTGGGCTCTGGGGAGTTGACCGGTTCAGCGCTTGGAACGTACTCGAAGGGTTTAAATCCGCGAGGAATGGGAATGTCCGTAATAGATGTTTGAAGAGCGACGAATTCACTTATCGGAGTGTACCGTAAGAGTCGGGTGAGCTCTTCGCTTTCACGTGGGTATCCAAAAGCATCAGCAATATTGTGAGCCATTTCCCGTACGTTATACTGGAAGCCCCATGGAACTAGTGCCGTACCCGACTGAGCGATTGCCTTGTGGAAGAGTCCGGTAGCCATCGGGGACAACACCAGGAAGTGTACCAGTACTCCACCTGCACTCTCTCCAAAAATCGTAACATTGTTAGGGTCTCCGCCGAATGCCGCTATGTTGTCACGAACCCATCTCAAAGCTTCAACGCAGTCCTTCACACCCCAGTTTCCTTGGGCATGGGTGTCACCCGTACTGAAGAATCCCAGAATACCCAACCGGTAGTTGAAGGACACAATAACCACATTTTCCTGCACCAAATGATCCGGACCGTACATCCTAGAGTCACCGGAACCCAACACAAAGGCTCCACCATGAATCCACACCATAACCGGTCGAGATCCGATCAAATTTTGTGTGTACACGTTGATGAAAAGGCAGTCTTCGCTTCCTCCATAATCGCTGAGTGGACTTAGCGTTGGACAGTTTTCCCCATGATCGGTAGCATCACGTACACCGGCCCATCCACGATGTGGCACTGGATTACGAAATCTTAGATCACCTACCGGAGGTTCCGCAAATGGTATGCCATTGAACTGGAAGTAACTACAGAACAGACCGCAGCTGGCAGTTATTCCCTGATACTAAAGCTATGAACTTTAACATGGTTTTGAATGTTATTATTATGGTGGCACAGGTTTTTATAGATTCGGAAAGTCCATGCAGATTAGTCCATTTCTCCGATAAGATACAATTTGCGAACGTCATCCCAAAATTGAAACAAACAGTTATTTAGTGAGTATTGCTTTATTTCTCTCACTATCTTTGGTGGTGGAGAAACAACAGTTCACTGCCACGGGTAGTAGAAGGGATCGTTGGCGTACTGTTCCTCCAACTGGTACCAGGTGTCCAGTCGTTCACGGTTCGGGCGGCTACCAGGTAGCAGCGAACTATTGATTTCCAGGTATTCCATGTTCTGCGTGGTGAACGGTGACCAGCGGACGTTCTGCAGAAGGCTATCAGCGGTTGGAGTTGGGTTGCCATGGGTAGCGAAATTAGTCCACATGCGAATCATTCGATTGCGAACGGCGACCGCTGGATTGGTGGGCAGGATGGGGGAGATTGCGAAATTGGTCATGGACCACAGGTATGGCAGTTCATCGGCGTGCATTGCTCCCGGCCATGCAGTAAGAAGAGTAACGCGTTTGACCAGGTTAAGATCGCCGTCGTAGCTGAATTGGTAGTAGTAGGTTGGCGCAGTATTGTGCTGAGCAGTTAATCGAGCAGCCTTGTCGCAAGCGTAGATAAACTGTTGGTCGGTGTGGAATTTGGTCCATTCCAGCATAATATCCGGACCAAGAGGCCGATCTTGCCAGTAGAGATCGCGGAAGGCTTGGCTAACGGCCGTCGAGGCAGGACTGTTAGCCGCAATGTTCCAATAGTGTGGCACGAAGAACTGAGGATTTCTGATAAATGCGTTCCACACTGTTGAATCAATGCGATGCTCGTGGATCATAAACAACGATTCGGCATCATTGTAACCGATTATAAATGGGACGTGGTTGAAGGTTCCGGCCTTAAGAATATCAATGGGGCGTTCAGTTAAGAAGGTTGGTTCTGGCGAGTTGGCAGGTTCGGCTGTTGGGACGAAATCAAACGGGCGGAAGCCACGAGGAATCGGAATGTCTGTCCATCCTTCTTGGAGGTTGACGAATTCACCCTTTGGTGTATATCGAAGACGTCGTACCAGCTCGGCGTTATCGTTAGTTGGATATCCGAATTTTTCCGCAATACGACGCGTCATTTCCTGTGGGTTATACTGGAAGCCCCATGGAACGAGTGCAGTGCCGGATTGAGCGATAGCTTTATGGAACAATCCAGCAGCCATTCTAGATAGCACCAGGTAGTGCACGGCAGCAGCTCCAGCACTTTCGCCGAAGATCGTCACATTATTCGGATCACCACCGAATGCAGCAATATTGTTTCGCACCCAACGCAGAGCTTCCACGCAATCTTTCATACCCCAGTTACCTTGAGCATGTTCATCTCCGGTGCTGAAAAATCCCAAAACGCCCAATCGGTAGTTGATGGTAACGATTACAACGTTTTGTTGTACCAAATGATCTGGACCGTAGATCCACGATTCACCCGATCCTCCGGAGAATGATCCGCCATGAATCCACACCATGACTGGACGAGACCCAACGACCTGCTGGGTGTAAACATTCAGAAATAGGCAGTCCTCTTCTCCTGAGTATCCATCACCAAAAAAGCTACTCGATGGACAAGATGATCTGTGTTCACTGCCATCCTTGACACCTTCCCAGCCGCGATGAGGTACGGTATTACGGAAACGGAGTTCACCGACTGGAGGCTCTGCATACGGGATGCCCATGAACGAGAAGTAGCTGCAGAAGAGTCCACAACTCGACGTAGCGCCCTGGATTTGACCACCATTGGTGGTGACGACGGGGCGGGCCTGTAAATAATGAAGTCACTACGTCTGCCTGCTAGATTTGTTTGCTAGATGAACTTACTGGATCGGCCTGCACGGCTGCGGCTAGCGCCAACGCCAAAATCGCTGCAAATTTGATCATCCTCTTTGGTAGGTTAATTGCATGCTAAACGGAGCCACCGACGGCTATTTATACACTGTCACTATCCAACACTTTTAGCAGATAAGATTAATCGAATCGGCCATAAACCGCTTAATGGAAGATTAACGCTTGTGCGTCGATGAGGATTTGTGTTATTGTGTTTTTGAACGCATAGGCAAAGATAAGCTTCTTATCGTATCTGCTAGGGGGTCAGTCATCAAGAAAGAGCAGGATTAGTTGAAATAAATTACAGAATTTTTATTATATCTATGCATAAAACAATTTAATCTAATTTACGTCATTGGATACTCGAAGGGGCCGTTGGCGTAGCTGCGCTCCAAATCGTACCAGGTGTTCAAGCGGGCTTGGTTTGGACTGCTGCTGGCAATCAGGCTTTCGTTGATTTCCAGGTATGCCATATTTTGATTCTGAATTGGGGCCCAATTGACATTCTGTAGCTCGTTGTCGGAGTTGGGCGTCGGATTTCCGTGAATGGCAAAGTTGGTCCACATACGGACCATGCGGTTTCGGACCGCAAGGGCGGGGTTTCCGGGAAGAATAGGTGTGATAGGCAAACTTGTCATTGACCACATGTACGGTAGTTCGTCGGCATGTATTGCTCCCGGCCATTCTCCGAGGAGTAATATACGCTTCACCAGGTTCAAGTCGCCGTCAAAGCTGAACTGGTAATAGTAGGTCGGAGCAGTGTTATGTTGAGCGGTAAGCCGTACGGTTTTATCAATGGGATAAATGAACTGCTGATCGGTGTGGAATTTTGTCCATTCGAGCATAATATCGGGTCCAAGTGGACGGTCTTGCCAGTAGAAATTACGGAATCCTTGACTGACGGCGTTGGATCCAGGAGTGCCTGGTGCAATGCGCCAGTAGTGGGGTACGAAGAATTGTGGATTGCGGGTGAATTCGTTCCAGACGGTTGAGTCGATTTGGTGTTCATGGATCATAAACAATGATTCGGCATTATTGTACCCGATGATCATAGGTACCTTGTTGAAGTTTCCTGCATTCAGTAGATCAATCGGACGCTGTGTGAGGAAAGTGGGTTCTGGGGAATTAGCTGGTTCGGCCGTGGGGACAAACTCAAATGGTTTAAAGCCTCGAGGAATAGGAATGTCTGTCCATCCTTGCTGCAGTCTAACAAACTCTCCTTTCGGAGTGTACCGAATCAGACGAACCAATTCAGCATTATCATTGGTTGGATATCCGAATGTATTGGCCACGTGGCGTGACATCTCTTGTGGATTATATTGGAAGGCCCATGGTGATAGAGCGGTTCCTGACTGTGCGACAGCTTTGTGGAACAATCCAGTAGCCATTGGTGATAGTACCAAATAGTGTACGGCTGCTGCTCCAGCGCTCTCACCGAAGATGATGACATTGTTGGGATCGCCTCCGAAGGCAGCGATATTATCGCGGACCCATCGCAGAGCTTCAACACAATCCTTCATACCCCAGTTTCCTTGGGCGTGCTCATCACCAGTACTGAAGAATCCGAGAAGTCCCAACCGATAGTTGATGGTGACGATCACCACATTCTCCTGAACTAGGTGATCTGGTCCGTAGATCCACGAATCACCAGAACCTCCTGAGAACGATCCACCATGGATCCAGACCATGACGGGGCGTGAACCGATAATGTTTTGCGTGTAGACGTTTAGGAACAAGCAATCTTCGTCTCCTTCGTAGCTATCACCCACCAAGGCGCCAGATGGGCACGAATTGCGATGTTCGCTACCATCTTTGATCCCTGTCCAACCACGATGTGGCACCGTATTACGGAAACGCAGCTCCCCAACTGGTGGTTCACCGTATGGAATGCCCATAAAGGAGAAGTAGCTGCAGAAGAGGCCACAGCTGGAGGTTACACCCTGGATATCACCTCCGCGAGTTGTGATGATTGGACGGGCCTGTAAGGGTATGGTTCGTTGACGGTTTTATTCGAATACTACGTATTATTTGACAGAACTTACCGGATCGGCCTGGGTGGCGGCCACCGCCAAAGCTAGTATTGTTGCGAGCTTCAACATTTTCGCAACAGCATAAAATGCAACTAAGCTAAGAGTTGACCGGCAAACCTGTATTTATAGCTTGCCAAATCCCGCGGAAATTGGTGTGAATACATTTTTGGGTAGATATCAAAGATAAGCTAAGGTTCGGCATTGTATGAGCTTTATTTTACAAATTGTTCACATCTACATGAACCCCAGCAGTCGTGCGCAGAGGGACAGGAATTTCCAGAAGTCAAAATCTTATCTTCTGATTGTATGAGCGGGGTAATCAAAGGAGTGTAATTTTCAAATCACGCGACGTTGATAGATTTTAAGAGTTTTGTAGCTCATATACCGAAAAGATCAACGTGAGCATCAGCTCGAGGAATCTGGGGTGCTAGAATATTTTTTCTTTGATATCTTATCTTGGTTGGTTCCAGTTATACGTCGATAACTACTGTGGGCGAATAGCTACAGGCTTCAGTTTTCCTCCAGAAACCTTCAAGAGATGAAGAAATCCCTGCTGGCTGCGCTACTGGTCCTCGTGGTAGTATCCGCGCAAGATCGACCCACGATTAGTTCTCCTTCCGGACAAATTCAGGGCACCGTAGAATCGTGTGGACTGTTCTGTTCGTACTATTCCTTCAAGGGAATCCCTTACGCGCAACCTCCTGTTGGTAATCTTCGCTTCCGGAATCCGGATCCTCATCCAGGATGGAGCGGTGTACGCGATGGAAGCCAGCACGGTGCGTTCTGTCCTCAATATGAGCTGAATACCTTGGAGATCATCGGTGATGAAGATTGCCTGTTTCTGAATGTCTACACCAAGGAATTGATAGGGAACCGTCCTGTGATGGTATGGATCCACGGTGGAGCGTACAGTTCCGGGTTTGGAGATGCTGACTTATACGATCCGCAGAAGTTGGTGCGGGAAGATGTGGTCGTTGTCACTATCAACTACAGGCTGGGAGCGCTGGGCTTCCTGAGTACTGGCGACCAATATGCCCAGGGAAATTGGGGACTGAAGGATTGTGTTGAAGCACTACGTTGGGTACAAAAGAACATTGCCGCGTTTGGAGGTGATGTAAACAGTGTGACTATATTCGGAAGCTCAGCCGGAAGCTCGTTGGTGCACTTCCTTTATCTATCGGACATGGCACAAGGACTCTTTCATAAGGCAATCGCCCAGAGCGGAACGGCTTTGGCTCCTTTTGCATTCCAGCCCAATCCTAAATTCTACGCAGATAGATTAGCCAACATCTTCGGTTTCTCGAGCGATAGTGCAGTCTACGTGGATCAGTTGAGAACACTACCGGCTAGCAGTTTTGTTCCGTTTCAAGAGGCCTTGTATACCGTGCCGGTGCCGAGGTTCTTAAGACCGCTGGACTTTGCTCCATCACTTGAACCTGCAAGCTCACCAGAACCAAGAGCTTTGCGTGATATCCCATTGAACCTGATACAATCCAGTCAGCATAGTGCTCCTCTTATCTTGGGTTACAACGATCTAGAGGGGTCTTTTTTCACAACTTTGGAATTGTTGGTAGATCAAACCGTCTTTGGTCAGTTCAATGATAACCCTCACCTACTGGTACCATTTTTCTGGAACATCAACGACAATACACCCACATCGAAAGCCGTGAGCAACGCATTCCAGCAGCATTACTTCAATGGTCAACCGATTGGTCTGGCCTTATTCTTCGAATGGAGTAAATATTACGGTGATCATCAGTATCTATTTCCGATTCACTATACAGCGAAACTGCACGGGCGTGCATCGGCACCGGTATACTATTATCAATTCTCCTACGATGGAGATCTGAATTTATACAAGAAATTGCTGGGTATAACTCATCCCGGAGCGATACATACGGATGAGCTTCCATACATGTTCGAGCTGGCTACGCAGATGGGAGTCGAGGTGCCTCCGGGAAGCCATGCGCTCATTGTAAGTGATCGGATTGTTCGGATGTGGACTAATTTTGCAAAGTATAGGTGAGTTTTGTTGAATTCGGCGTCATGGGATATAATTTAATGATGCTTGTGTATATTTTTGATAGTGACCCATCACCCAGCACGGATCAATTGCTGCAGAACTTGATTTGGCCTACGCTTCAGGAGGGTTCCGGTGAGGTAACAATGCTTGATATTGGACAGAATTTGGTAGTTACGGATGCGTCGAGTTCGGAAATTTTTCAACTGTGGCAGAATCTTCAGAATCAATACGCTACCAACCCCTTTCTGTAGAATGCTTTGCTCATGCAAACTACTCCAGAATGTCAACATTCGTAAATATATTTTTCGATAATCAATTACAATAAACATCCATACATATATTCTTTACATATATCACGAAGTAATTTCTTCATTGGCTGTTCGGTGTGTAGTACATGGAGTCGATGAAGCATCTAGTGAAGTCTCCGACCACTTCCCGATCGGGAACGGACTGCGCTACACCGTAGATGGCCATTTTTCCTTCTACCGGCTTCTCGGGGTTCTGCATGATCAACGCGACTTTGGTGCGGATGTCGTTGATGAACTTGTCAGCGATACCATCTTGAGTATGCATGTAAGTAACGCAGATGTGGATTCTGTGAATAGAACGATAACAAGATAGGATACGTTTTATGAGGAGAAAAAAAATCATCTTACCCAGATGGGAACTGGAGGGAATTCAGATTCCATCCTAAAGTATTCAACTCTGCCGATAGACGGAAAATGTCGAACTCCTTCGAACCGATAGCAACCACGCTAGTGGCCGGTGTTCCAAAGATGTAAATGTTGTCAATTTTACGAAGTCTGAAAAACAATTCATTTGATTAACTCCCCAATACTAACCTACTGCGGCAATAGTCGAAAACTCACTTGGTTTCAATGTATCGTGCGGTATCCACTATCCGTTTGGTAGCTTCCACGTATCCATCGAGCCCGAAGTTCATCATCGTTGCCCAGGTGGCAGCAATAATACCACCGGCACGAGATCCGTTCACAGTTGGCGAACCGTACACACCTCCGGGCCATTCCGTCGTAACGGTATACTGGTAGTGACGATACAGTTTGTCTGAGTACAGAATTACAGATGATCCCTTAGGAGTGAAGCCGTACTGTAAGCGAATGAGATATGTTAGCTGATTGTTAACTTCAAGTTGCTCAATGCCACAAACCTTATGAGTATCTGCAGAAATACTGGTAACTCCATCGACGCTGAAGTCAAACGATCGAACATTGTAACCGGCACGTCTCATAAAGATGATTAGAAAGCCTCCCAAGCAGGCATCCACGTGCACTGGAATGTTGTACTTCTTACCCAGCTTTGCAATCGCTGCAATATTATCCATAGTTCCATACGGATAATTGGGAGCCGATCCTACCAACATCACCGTATTACGGTTGATCGCTCGTTCCATTGCCTTAATATCTACTTCGGTGGTTGAAGGATCGACCGGTACCGATTTGGTGAACATTCCAAAGTACTTGGCTGATTTATCGAAGGCAGTGTGTGCCGTTACTGGTAACACTATATTTGGCTTCGTGATGCCTTTCACGTCCCGTCCATAGTCCCGGTACGCCTTGCAGGCCATCATGATAGACTCCGTTCCACCCGTAGTCATCGTTCCGCATGATTTGGGGCTTCCGTTGAACAGCGTAGCCGTCATCCGTATCACTTCGGCTTCCATTTTGCAAATGCCTGGAAAAACATCCGAATGTAGCGGATTGGTGTACGATGCTTTACCGTACACCGCGGTAACCAGTTTCACCAAGTCCGGGTTGAAGTAGTAGACCGCTCCGGATATGAAACCCTCCTTCCATTTGTAGTGCCCAAGGGCAAGATATTCATCGACTTTCTGTAGGATTTGATCTTGCTTAAGACCAGCCTCTGGTAGAACGGTGGTGAATTGGCCGTACTGTGCGGCTTCCTTCATGAAACCTTCGTTGATTTTGGCGATCTCACCTTCGATCCTTCTCCGAACGGCTGGGACTTTGCGGGCTAGTCGAAAGAAGTGCCGTCTTATGCGTGAATGTAGACCTGGAATTGTGAGTAGTTGAAATTATTTCACTGGTTTTGTTTTAGTAATCTAGGTCTAGAATATATCATAAGTACTTATATGTAACTATTTAGTCTCTTTCAATTCAGTCGTCTTTCACCGCTCATTTAAACTCTTGCAATTTCAAAATGGCGTTTTCAACATTATTTAATAAATCGTAGCACGAAAACATCACTTCTAATCGAAATGACATCCGAGACAAAGTGTTAAAAATTAAAATATTAAAATATGTTCTTGTTCAATTTTTTTAATATTTTTTTTAAAGCTTATGAAAAATGCAAACTTTTGAAAGATTTGAAACCTTGGACACTTGAAAATTTACATGAATCGTAGAATAACAACTTTTGATTAAATTTTTGATATTTTTTAAATTTGGATTTTGGATAACTTTTCATTAAGAACCAAACATATCCATTTGTACCGTGAAGATGACACACTCGTTTAGGAAATATTGAAACTGCGACTTTCTGCCGACCCTCAACGTATTGTTCTTTGAGCACTTCCACAGAATTGTTATGCCCGGGGAAGTAAAGGGTGTGTTCGATAAAAATGGCACACCGAAAACCTTCTGTAATTTTTGATCCTGAAAATTTGAGTAAATCTTATTCATAGTGGCTTGTTTACATCTGTCAAGTTTAATCAAAATCCAGAGGCGTCCCACCAATGGATCGCTAAAAAGCTTGGATTTGCAAATACAACTGTGTCTCGTGTGATAAGAACCATCAAGGAGCGCGGAGTGCCTGAAAGAAGGAAGGGAGTGGTCGTAAAAGTGGTCCAATAGAGATTAGTGACGTTTAACGCACGTACACTAACGGAGGTCTATCGCCGTGTAAAGTTGTGTATTATTTTCCTCGGACTAACGTTAAAATGAATGTAATTCAATCTGTCAAAATGAGTTTGACAGCGGTTTGTTATGTATTTTCCTCGGATTTTTACTACCACAGTTTCACACAGCACACCAATACAACCAGGCGTGAAAATCTCTATGGACAAAAAATGGCCAGGAAAGTGGTGCAACAGTTCAAGAATCGTCCAAACATGTCAATTTGAGATGTCGCTAAAAAGTCCAAGGTGTCAGTCGGTTTTGTGTAAAAAACCATGAAGCGTGCTGGGTTAAATGTTTATAAGGTGCCAAAAGCCTTAAACCGGAATAAAGAGCAAAACTGTGAAAACCCGCACCCGGAAACTTTACCCGAAGTTGCTCACCAAATCGTGTTGCATCGTGATGGATGACAAAACCTACGTCAACTTCCTGGGCAAGAATATTTCGTTGTTAAGTATAAGTTCGATGTTCAATGTCGGAGGATGTTCGAAAGAAGAAATTATCGAAATTTGCAAAGAAGTTCCTGATCTGGCAGGCGATTTGCTGATGTGGTAAAATAAGCGCTCCCTTCATCGCTTCCGGAACAATCAACGGTGCGATTCACACGGAAGAGTGCCTTAAGGAGCGTCTTTTGCCATTCATAAGGAAGCACAAAGGATCAACTCTATTTTGGCCAGATCTAGCATCCTGCCACTACGCTCGTAACGTGTTCGAGTCGAGGGGGAAGACAGTGAGAAATTAAGAGCAATCCAGAGTAACTCTGAGGAACTCTTTTGCTCTCTGATGAACGATTTTATTATCTCGATTGTTTTGACGCAGCCCAAGCAATCAATGTTTTCGGTGTAAAGGAACGTTAGTTTTTTCAGCCGGTGATCTATGCCGTAAAATACACTCAATTCATCGGAGAACCTGCTAGCAAAATAAACATCACGCAATAACGTTGTTATTTTTATACAAAGTAAATGGAGCTAGGGGGGGGCGTCTGTGGTTTGGTGGAATAGTTTGTACGTTTGTATTTTCCTGTTCTAGCAACCGAGAACCTCACAGGATTCATCCTCAAGTACATGTTCCCACCGGAGCTGGTAGCCGGAAGGGTATATTCATTCGCTTGCTTTAAGCATCTGGATCTGCAGTACTACGGTAGCAAGATCCTGGTGAATTTCATTACCTTTGCAAAGAGAAAAGTGCCCTGCAGAAAGCTATCATCAGAGTGATTTAAGAAAATATCCAAAACTTTAGTGAACTGGTAGAAAACGAGATCATTTGATGATGATGATGATGGTCCCACCTCTTACCTCTACAAAGGTTTGAGCTGGACGATTTATCTTTAAGATAATTAAATATGACATTTTAACCAGGTTGGCAAACAAAATCGAACTGGTTTCAGTTACAGATATAAATTCCCTCTAGAGTTTACAGTTGCTTCACAGCGATATAAATGTGGAAAAGCTCAGGCGTCCACCTCTTAGTTCGCCTTTTTGTCGATCTAAAATATTCATAAGTATTGCAAGCAATCAAGAGTTAATGAACAATCAACAAAGCATCCTATTACACTAGCAACCCCGCAATCTTTTCATTTCCTTATTTAAATATCCATCCATTTATTTTCTTCATTCATTGTTTCGTTTCGTATTTGAACTGACATTTGCATGGACAGATTCCAAAACTAACGTTTGCATTTAAAAAAATGGACAAAAATTGTCGATTTATTATGGGTTTACCTTCACCCGCACTGACGAAACTACCCATGCAGCATCAATCATAGTAACCCATGAGTCAGCAGATAAAATTTGACAGCTCTACAGGGCTGGTAGCGAGTCACTTTTTAGTGACTTGGTCACTTTTTTCAAGCAAGTCACTAAAAAGTCTCCTTTTTTAAGGCCGAGTCACTAAAGTCACTTTTTCTTGTAATCAGTCACTATTTTAAACTTTTTTTAGCGTGAATTTATGTCAAGATTGATCATTCTTCTTGCAGTGTGTAGGAAAGGCCTAAATTTGGTTCTAATTTTTGAACAATTCGAAGTTGACGACCTTGTATAGAGTTTTTTGACGTTTAATCGTTTTTCTCTATCTAAACTCATTTGGCTAAATAAAATTCCTTGAGTTTTCCAGGTTTTTACACAACATTGACGGATAATTTTCAGGTTTATAATAAGAAAGCTATTTATGAAATGCGTTAAAAATATGATTTTTTAATGTAAAACAACAACAACAACAACTTACGCAAACGTTAAAAAAACAGCTTTACTTCATTTTCGTAAGTCTAAGATCACAACATTTTTAATGTCTTGAAGTTTCGTACTAGCAAAATTGTGGAAACTTTAAAAAAGTTCTATTTATCTCAGAAAAAGTTCTAGATCTCGAGATCTTTTGGAAATTCCAGAGATCATAAGCGAAAGTCCCAGACAATTGGATTGGTTTAAAAATCTATAAGTGTGAGTTTACGCAAATTCAGGTTAATTCCATGATGTGCTGAAATAAAATCGAGAACCGTTAAGATGTTCCGAAAGATTCAGTACAGAGTCCTTCAGAATATTTATGAAAATTTCAGAAATATTTCAGAAACTTCACAGAAATCCAGAGAATTCCAGGGAAATTTAATGGTGTTCACCAGAATTCAATTTATTTTAAAACAGAACCAAGATCTTCATTAGAATTGAGTGCTTTAGGGAAGCTCCGCGAGAACATAAAAACAGATCATAGAATTAAAGGGCAGTTAAAAAATTTTCAATGAAATTGCAGAAACCTTAAAGAAGTTTCAAGAAAATTTCCGGGAATTTCCGGAATCTTCGGTTTGCTCAGAGAAAATTTCTGGAACGCAATAAAAATTATATGAACATCCGGAAAATGTGAGAGTATTTCAAGATCTAAAAAAAATCGAAAATTTAGCTAAGTTGATTAGATAACATCAACGAAGTTCCATTATTAAAAAAAAAATGCTAGAACTTTTAGCAAGCACCGATATTTTCAAGAAATTCCAGAGAACTTCTAAGAAATTTAAATATTTTTAGATTGTTTTGTTATATTCAGTGAAGTTCCGAGTACTTCGAGGACGATCAGATAACATTACAAAAATCCCATAAACTTAAGGAAATTTTCAGTGGCTTACAAGGAGTTCCTAGGAATTATGGGATATTCCAAGAATTCTATGATTGATCTGAAAACATTCGAAGATTCAGGGAATTATAAATATATATCAGAAAATTCACCGGAACATTTGATCAATTTAGAGAATTTAAGGTTAGCATAGAAAACTTCAGAGCTGGACTTTCCAGGGAAAATTAGTGATTTAAGGCAAAGTTCCGTGAGCGTTTATAAACTTTATAAAACTTATGGAAAATTGTATAACTTAAAGGCAATTCACTCAACACCAGTAATAGTGTGGGTTCTTTTAAAAAATACTAAGAGATTCAGGGCAGTCTAGTGAATTTTAAGGAAATCGAGAAATATTTTGGGCAGTTTTAAAAACATCAGGAAACTCTAGACTATTATTGCATTAGTTTCGAAAATCGACAAATCACTGAAGTTGAAAATCATAGAACTACAATAATCATTTCGTTGTGGGAGCTTAAAGAAGTTTCTGAAATTTCAGAACAACTTCGAAAACTTCACAGAAGTACAGAAATCTTCAGAAATTTTTCGAGAACTTTACAAAAGTCTATGGATCTTAAGGGAAGATCCGAAAACTCCAGGAACTTATATGGACATTTCGGGAGATTTCAAATAAGTTTAGAAAAGCTCAAAAACAAGGGGATTTTCAGGGGACTTCAGTTCCTAAGTTTCACTAAATTAGCGGAAAATTTCAAGAAGTTCCCAGATTTTCAGAGGACTTTTCACATAAGTCCAGAAGTTCACGGAAGCTTAAACATTTTTAGAACAGTTCAATTAATTTCAGGGTAGTACAACAAGCTTCATGAGAACTGTAAACACTTTAGAGAAGTTTCGAGAACTTCAAGAAAGATATTGATCTCGCTAAAAAGCTCTGCAACAAAAACTCCAAGAAAGAACAGATATCCTCAGATATCCTAAAATTACATAAATTTTAAAAAAGCTTCGAGAAATTCAGTGAATTGTTAAGATTTTAGAGAAGATTCATGATCGTTAGGAAAATTGTTGAAATTTTAGGAAGTCCGAAAAAGTTTGTAGAAGTTAAAAACAATTATCAGAAGTATTGCGAGCAGCAGGCTAGTTTTTCAAACTACAAAAGAACTTCAAGGAAGTTTCATTAACTTCAGGAATATTTTGGGAACTTTCAAGTTGTTCTGAAGACCTCAGAATAGTACATTACATATTCAACGGAGATTCCTCATGAAAATTGACTTGGAGTTCTCCTCATCATGGGCTCGTATTCTTCCGAAACTCTCATGGAATTATTTCAGAAATTCACTTGGAACGCTTCTCTGAATTCTCTAAACAATACCACAAGAATATAATTAGAATACTTCTGGCAACTATCCTCCGAATAAAATTTTCTTTTAATTTTCCTAGGAATTGCCTTGAAATTCTCTTCAGTAAGAAATCCTATGGAAAGAATTTTAGTTGAATTCATTTCAGATTTCTTTTTCCTTCCCTTGGAACTCTACTCACATTGAAAGCCTCCTACGAATTTATTTCATTTCCTAAAAAAAATCTTAGATTTCTCCCCTTAATTTGTTTGGCAATCTCTCCTGGACTTATTTTCCGAATTTCTTTGAAGATCTCCTGGAATTATTCTTCCGATTTCAAATGTGTAGATGATGAATAATAAATGTTTTTATTTTAAAATTTTTAAATTTATTTTAAAATTCCTGAGTACTGATGAGATTCCCTGAGACTTGCAGGTATTTTTTTCTAGTTTTTTTCAGGTAGTAGACACTTGGAGGTTTAGTCATAGACTTTCTAATCCTATCATACACGCAGGCAAAAGAACGTAAGAATTCCATAAGAAACACTTATGAATTTTAGCCACAAGAAATCAGTATGAATTTCATTGATTTGCCTTAAGAAAAATAATGTTGACAAAAAAATATTAAATCCGAGCAAACTGGAACCGAACCATGGACGCTGAGATAACGGAGCTCGTGTGTTGACCACTCGTCTTTCAACGCTTGAAAAAATGGAATGGCTAAAGGCGTATAAGAGCTATCTTATGTTAGACGAAAATCTTTCATAAGTCGCGCTTATGAAATTCATATTTGTCGTTCATTAGTCGAGTCTTATGAAATTCTTAAGTCTATTTGCCTCAGTGTACATATTTTAGTGTTTAAGAGATTCTAATTGAATAAATCTAAAACATCAAACATTTACTTGGTATGCCATCAGAACGACTAATTTTCTTCGCTTAGGTCACTTTTTAGTCACTTATTTTACAAATATAAGTCACTATTTGGTCACTTATTTCTTCAACATGGTCACTAAAATCACTATTTTTGACAGCATTGATCGCTACCAGCCCTGCAGCTCTATCAGTCGAACTCTAACCGTGATGGCAAAAACAGTGAAGCAACTCCGTTCAAAAGTGTGCGCGTGGACGCCGGATTTGCCCGTTCCGGCATCTACAACATCTTGGCACTATTAGACAACAATCAGAGCATCGTAAGAAAGCCCGGTTCCGGACGGCCGACAAGAAGCCCTGAGCGACACGAAGCTCCAAAGGATGTTGAAGAGGAAGACCGAGGAAAAAGTGGCTACATCGCTGCGTGCGCTTGACCGGGAGGTCGGTGCAACCGGCCAAACAGTGAAAAAGTACCTGGTGAACATGAACATACATGTCAGGAAGCGGAAGTCACGTCCGCTGGTTTCGGAGCTGCAGGCAATGACGCAGCGGCAGCAGCTGAATAAGATGGTCAACTTGTTTTTCCGGCGAATCGCGATGTGGCGGTGGTGATGGACGACGAGACCTATCTCATCCTGGATGACAACGACTGGCAGGGCACTTCGTATTTTTCTTCCTCCACGAAGGAAGTGAGCTCCGAGGTGAAGTTCATTTCACACACCAAGTTCCCCAAGAAGGTGCTGCTGTGGCTGACAATCAGCGAGAAGGGGATGTCAAAGCCGCTCTTCTTTCGCTCCGGACTGGCCGTTAACAGGGAAATTTATAGTACGAAATACCTGCCGGAAGTTGTGTCGTTCATTAATAAATACCATAAGGGCGAAGACGCGGTGTTCTGGCCGGATCTGGCGTCGGCCCACTACTCGAAGCGATCGTTGGAGGAGATGGAGCGGCTGAATATCGATGTGGTACCCAAGTCGGCGAACCCGCCCAACGTCCCCCAGCTGCGTCCCATCGAGAATTTCTGGGCCAACCAGAAGCGTAAGATCTATTCCAACAATTTTGTCGCGAAAACTGAGGAGGAATTGACAAATAAAACGAAGAAAGAACTCAAAAACATGCATGTTTTCGTCCGCCATGGCGAATGTTCCGGTTAACTGCCGGAAAACCGCTCGCAAGGGCGTAGAATTTTTTTGCAAGTAAGCTCAAATAATTACTTTCCATGGGAAATTTATCAAAAGATATTATCTGTCTTAGCTTTTTTTATCACCATCCGAAAAAAGTCCATTTTTTTAATGCAAACGTTATATGCCCTACGAATTCTATTTTTGTCACAAGATCAGATTCCAGAGCAAACCAGAGTAGCTCTGAGCAGCTCTGAGTAAAAGAGGTACTCAAATGAAAGCCGTCTCCCCCCTCGGTTGGAGTGGTGCCGAATCAATTTTGTGCCAAATGATATGAACCCACCAAATTCACCAGAACTTCGCCCAATTGAAAAATTCTGGGTAATTATGAAGCCGGAACTTCGCAAACATCCCAAAACTGTTAAAACAGAGCTGGAGTTGAAGAAAAATTGGTCAAAAACAACAACAACACTGGGAAAATCGGTTGTACCAAATATGATGGATGGAGTGAAAAGGAAGATGCGGGCATCCGGGATGGGAGACGAAATTGAATAAAACAAATTTTGTAAATCGTAACTCATTAGTAGTTTTTCATTCCCTGAAAATTTCAAGAAATTCCGATAATCGGTTTAATTTTGGTAAGTAAATATGTGTGTGCCGTTTTTATCGAATACACCCTTTATGTCAACCTGTCAAGAAGATGCACATTTCCTTCAAACAGAATTAAACCTTTTTTTCCCAAATGATGCGCATCTAATCGCATAAGTTTGAATGCCAACAAATGCTCAGTAATATCCTTTGGACAAAGGCATAACACTTGCAAGTTGTTCATGGAACAAGCATTTAACGGTCAATTTAAAAGTATCGTAGTTGGTAGTACCACCATCTGCGCGCCGCATAGTCAATTCCCTTGCGTTTGACGTTTACGCACTACCGCCATCTGTTCAGCGTACTACCCACCACAGTGTACTCAACAGATGGCTGTAATGTATTAGCGACGATATTTTACGGCGAGAAATATTCAATGAGTTATGTCTGTTTGTCTGTGGTTCTGTCATTTCATTTGATTACACCATTGCCGGAACATTTCTAAAGAGAGAATGTACTGTAAAGGATTTGGGTGTTTTCTTAGATTCGAATCTTACTTTTAAAGATCATGGGCTTTATTTTTCTTGCTGCAAACGAATTCTCTGATATTCACTGTTTAAAGACCCTGTATTGTTCCTTAGTTCGCTCTACAGTTGTGGTCTGGGCTCCTTACTATCAGAACAGCACACAGCAAGTAGAAGCTATCCAACATAAGTTTATTCGCTTTGCTCTTCGGCGTTTGCCTTGGGATGATCCATATCTGAAGGTTCGTATGAATGTCGCTAAGGCTTCTTTCATATCGGATGTTGTTCAATGATCTCACATACAGGTAAGAAAAAAGTATCCAACGGCCAGTTCACTTTTTTGTACTTTTGATTAATTCCGGAGAACTTCGAGATTAGGGCGTAATTGCTTTTGTAAACAAACACTAAGTTCTCCGGAATTTGTCTCCTTTTCTCCTGCTAATGTTATTCAAAAACGGAGGAGCAAAATCAAGTAAAGTGTGGAAACCCAACGTTGAGTATAATCATATTTACCTACTTTTGGATACAAATAACTTACTTTTGGGTAGAAAGCGAGTGGAAAATTCCATACGAATTGCACACAAGTAAATTACAACTACTTTGACCCTAAGAGGAAGAGGAGACAGTACGGGGGCGAAAATGAACCAATTTTCTGTCAAACGCGAACCAGCTCGTGAATTGGCCGATTTGAAGTGCGTAAGATAGAGATAGAGATAGAGATAAAAGAGTAAGAAGCCAGTTGTCTTCTCTTACTCTTAGCTTTGACCCGCTTTACCTACGTTTGGGTTCCTGCACTACAGTGCCGAGATGAGTGAAAAGAACTTACTTTGGGTACTTTTTTCTTACCGTGTAGATTGTCTTGCTGTGAGTTGAATTTTGTTATTCGTCGTCGTACGCTCCGTTTACACCAAATTATTCGTATAACGCATTCCGTACTAATTATGGCTATAATGAGCCTTTTATTAGAATGTGTCGTGTGTTCAATTGTTGTTACCATGTCTTCGACTTTCATCTGTCACGTTCAATTATTAAAAATAGGTTCCGTGAGCACTTCAGTAAGTAAATGATAGGTAGTAGTAAGAAATAGAATAAGGTGGTATTTTGTTAAGTCTTTAAGTTAACACTGTATCATTTGGAATGTACGTTCTGTTGATAAGAAAAGATGAGGTTTTTTTATGCTCCACTCAAATGAGCTTTTCACTGCTTCCAATAAAGAATAAAGATTCAGCAATCGACTATGGAAAATCAAGTGGTTAAACACTTCGATCAAACGTGTTAACTTTTTTTAGTGTAGAAGCCGAAAAGTGTGCTCTAAGGTGTAATCCTTTGAACTCTTTGAAGGAGACCTTAGAGGACATCTTGGGATTCTAAAAACTGGGAGTGTGTTCAATCGATTCCGTGACACTACCCCGAATGTCACTACCCGAACGCCGTTACCCCGAAAGCTACTACCCCGAATGTCCTACTACCCCGAATGGCCGTTACCCCGAATACCCTACTACCCCGAATGACCATAACCCCGAAATTAAGACAAACGGAAGAACAGCATGCGATTAAAAGGATAAGGATTGTGCTACATTTCCCCGAATGCCATATCCACGAAAAAAAAAAGTTAGGAATTTTTCAACCTTGGCAATTTTCTTACTATATATTGAGCATAGTGAGCAGATTGCAACCCACCTTAAATTTCAAACCATGCAAATGGAAGATTTAATATGAGATTAACCCAACTACCAATTAATTTGCTTCGAGTAGCTAGAAACCCATTCCCAAAGCACAGGATGCTCACTATGCCCCTCTTTTCCCTATATTAATGTATTGAGCCGTTTAAAGCATTTTCATTTTTATATATAGAATAATAATCCAAAACCAGTATGCTTGTTTTCAGTTCATTTATTATTCATCATTATTTGATTTGTTTCTTGGAACACCGTTGAGAAATTCTTCCTTTTTTTTAGACATGAGCAGTTCTTTGGAGTTTTGAGGTTTTCATACTTTTAAACACTGGAATGTAATTGTAGAAGGAGAAAAAGTAATTTAATAAACAGTAATTGGAATTTTTTCCTTCTTTTGATCATGAGCTATTCTTTCAAACTTAATTGGACCAGAACATGGTTAAAAATAATAATAAGTAATTTTAGAAAATAAATGGATATTTTTTCTTCTTTTCATGAACTATGGTTCAATTTAATACGAAAGAACAGCTCATGAAGAAATTAAGGGAAAAGAAATCTTTATTGGATATTTCTCCTTCTTTTGAATATGAGCAGTTCTTTCAGAAGGAAAATGGGAATATTCTCATCTTAGAATATTCGATTATGAAGGAATATTATCATATTTTCAATCCATTTGTTGAAGTGTCACTAAAGAGGGAAACTTCAATGCAGAACATGTGAATCTCATACACCCAGATCGCTGTGTGAAGGTTTATAATGCCTTTGGAAAAAAATCTGCTTGTTTTTACTGCTAATAATACCAGTTACACCGATTCTATAACATTCCCCAGAAAACCATTCCCCAGAATGTACCATTCCCCAGAAAAGATGATGAAATTAGTAATTTATCACTTTTTTTTGTCATTTTATATTGTTATATATTCAAAGAAGGGAATATTTCCTTCTTTATCGTATATCCAAAGAATTTATTATTTCCTTTTGTTATATTTCCAAAGAAGGGAATATTCCCTTCTTTATCATATATTTAACGAATTAATGATGTTCTCTTTTATACATATGCAAAGAAGGAAATATTCCCTTCTTTATCGTATATCCAAAGAATTAATTATTTCCTTTTCTTATATTTTCAAACAAGGGAAAACCCTTTGCTCCATTAAGGTCTCCTAAAACCCCTTGACCCATTAAGAAGTTTTTCTCTTCTTTTTATATATGCGAAGGAAGATTCCAGGAGTGACTATAATAAACAAAAATACAGCTTACAGCTTTTGGAAATGGATTCGGGGTAATGGTCATTCGGGGTAATGGGCATTCGGGGTTGTGTACTATTCGGGGTAACGGCGTTCGGGGTAGTGACATTCGGGGTAGTGACATTCGGGGTAGTGTCACAGAACCGTTCAATCACTTTTAAAATTGCCTTGTCATAATCTAGTCAACTTATATTGGGTTCCTGGTCATTGCGGGTCTCGGATCTTCTCATAAGTTCGTGGGGCTAAAGACCTTTTGTAGCTTATCGGTTGCATCTCTTAGAATGGAGCTAAAAGCGTGGGAATCATCAAAAGTGGAGGAAAACTGGAAGTACACTTCCATTGCTAGGCTCTGTGATCCACAAAATCCTGAAACTTTCTAAAAAACAATTCTAACATATATACCGGTGGTATATATGTTAGAATTGTTCCGAGCAGTTATCACTTGAAGCTGATGGGAAAATTTCAAGATGATGTATGTCGCTTTTATGGCATGGAAAAAGAAGACTCGGAACATTTTCTACGTCACTGTCCAGCAATTTTCAATAAATGGCGTAAGTTCTTCTTCACATAAAATTCATATGATGACATGCATTCTATGTGATGAATCAAATAAATTTCATTGGACACCTAAGGTTCATGTGATTTTGTAGTGCGATTCCCAATTATGAGATCACATGAAAGTTATGTGAAATTCTAATTCCATTCCATTGGAAATGTGATTTTTTTTTAGTGTATTTCACACTTAGGAAAGAAGCATGAACTACGTAGCATTTAAGAGTGATCAGATATGTAGAAAAATACGCTACAAGGAAGAGGGGGACCAGAGTTGGTGCTTCGTGAAACTTAAACAAACGTTAAACGTTTGTTTACGTTTTATGAAGCACCAAATTTAAACCCCTCCCACTTGTAGTGTATTTTTATACATGGATGGTCACCCTAAAATGCTACGTCATTAATGCATCCCTCCTTTTTTTTTTAGAAATGTAGAAAACTTTTTTTTTTTTATATTTTTGATATTTTTAGAAAATTTAAAACGTATTTTTTCGGGAGGTATGCTTCCCGTTAAGGTTGAATTTGCCTATAATTAATGTTACATTAATCTTCGTAATGTTCGTTAAAGTTATTTATGCACTACGAGGTAAATTTGTCATTAAAAATGTTTCAAAATGTGTACGTCTAACTTTATCTGCGAATAAATTAGTATACAAAGCTTACTCCGTAAACAACCGGACAGCTGTGCCGACCGCGATCAAAGTGCAACTGAAATGCTACACACATTTATCTTATCGGCATAAAGCTGCTGCTTATTACCTACACTCTCTGGTACTTACTTTCATCTTCGCTCAGCAGTTCCCACAACCAAATCGCTCCCAACACCGTACTAGTCGTAATGGCCACAATCTGCCAAGGTGCTTTCCCAGCTAAGGCACGATCCACCGGTCCGGTGACCAGCTGTAAATGCGATTTTAACATGACGACGAATGATTACCGTAAAATGCGTGCACCTACAATGAAAATAAATACATGAACATTAGCTTTAGCAGCCTGACTAGCCACAGGAGGTTCTTGATAAGCAAATGGTGTGTACGATAACTGGCCGAGTGCTGATAACTCGGTTGGTCACCTAATGCTAATGTAGTAATAGTGGGATTTACTTGCTACACATCGTCAATCAGCATAAACTTGTGCTGAATTCCAAATGACCAAATACAGCAAGTTCTTTGTTCGCATGAAACAAGTGGGCTAACTACATTACCTTTGTGATGTGATATTCAATTTAATAAATAGTTCCCGTGATGTACCAAATTTTGACTAGCTTGATATGAAATCACTACTGCTGTTCGGCTCCCTTACACCTACTGACTGACTGTCAAAATTACTTGAAACTGCACTTTCGGAATTTCGATGATAAACAAATCTTTCTTCACAACCACATAAAGAATTCTGCAATCGCACAGTCTGTTTGTGTAAACGAGAAGGTCTGCTGCTTACTATACATAGGCTACGATGAAACTGAACAACAGATACGAGAGCCGAATACAATGAAAACGGGTTGTAGATGCCAGGTATGATTTTAGTGTATGGTGTCCGGGCCGTTGTGATACCATATACATTATTAGGTTTTTAATTCTGCAAGAGTTAACTGTTTATGTAACGTGTTGATTTTTTTGAGCGTTTTAATCTCGTTTGGAAATTGTTTTGAACCGTTCATTAGATTTGTTCTTTTTGAAAATGTAATGAATTCCTAGCATAATTTCTTTTCCATTTCATTTATATTACGAACACATATGAATGTAAAGATTGTGCATCCATTTCTAATATGTTTTACCTTGAGCCTCAATGGCGGCTGATATAACATATGGAAGAAATGCCAGATTGTTGGATTATTACACAAATTTGTTTATTATTTGATTTAAATTTGTCAAATTCAAACACAATTTGCGACAAAATTTGTAAAGCATTCTATTTCAATAACTTAGTTCAAGAAACTAATGTTGTATACCAAAGTTTAATACTGATTTGGAATAAGTAACATATTTTACCCCTAAAAAATTGTTGATTTTTTCAATTGACATTTTGTTGATTGATTTTTTTGTAAATTAATAATTCTAAGGATTTGTAGAACTTTGGAAGGCACACATTTTGCCAAAACCAACCACTTTTGTTGGCATCTTATAAACCAGTGTTGGCAAAATCAGAAATCAATTGATATTTTTCCTCTCTCATGCGCTCGCAATATCACGCGTGATATTGGAACAAAATATCATGCTTGATATTGATTTTACAAGCTCCTTTGATATTGCGAGACTATTCACAACGTGCAAAAATCAAGCTGAGAGTTGACTCGACACAAAAATGATTCCATTGCACATCGTTTTTTTAGAAAGAGAGAGCATAGTTTGCTATCTCTTTTTAGTCTTTACCGATGGCAGACGCGAAGAGACTGCTGCAAGCCGTTATGGAAGTTTCGAAATCTGCGCGGAGGAATGTTCCATGGAATCCGTTCCAGCAGTTCGGGACAGTCCACATTGCCGGAATTAGATCGAAGATGAACAGGTGTTGCAATTTGATACGCCTTGCTGACAGAGATTTCAAATCAATCAGCATGCATCGGTCTGGATAGCTAGGAAGAACGACTGGATCATTCCATGGGAGCTGACGTAAAGCAAACCTCATGAAACTTTTCTGAATCCGTTCAATCGTAAAAGTGTGCGTAGTGTAAAATGGAGACCACACTGGGGAAGCATATTCTAAGATACTAAGAACCAGCGAGCAGAATAGTTTCTTGAGGCAATACACATCGGTGATACCAGAAGCACGACGAAGAATGAAACCAAGCACAGTGTATGCTTTGGCAGTTACGATGCTTATGTGTTCACAAAACGTTAACCTGGAATCGATCGTAACGCCTAGATCGCAGATTGAGTTTACACGTTCTAGCCACTGAGTCATGCCTTAACTCTTCAGAAATTATAATAAAACTTAAATGTTTAACTTGCATATTTTCTCTAAAATATATAACAAATGGATGAATGGTAGCTTGTTGGACATTCCAGTGATGAGACTGAACTTCATCCTGTAACACAAAGCTGTAGTTTTCGGAAAAATCGCAAGTAACTAAAAATTCACCTTCTTGCAAATTATTTCGTGTAGTTTTCAAAAAAATAGATTGCTGTGTTTTTATGAAATCATGTGGTATCAAACTTGTCAATTTCAAGCAGAAAAATGAAACAAACTCGTCTGCAGGCTTTACAATAGTTTCTAAATCACATATATCCGTGGTAACCCACTGTTCAAATGAAAGCTGATCAATGCATTTTTCCTCTAATTGTTTTAATAAAATGTTTTCTAATGCGGAAGAGTCTGGACAATCTTCACAACACCGTAGATAGCAATATGTTGTCTTGTTTTCACAAAGTAGGCTGTCAGTGAACGTTTTTACATCATTTAAATGGTTAAGTTTTTTCAAACTGTGTAAAATTAGATTGATGTTTTCATGCGTTGTGCACACGCAAACATTGTGGGTTACAGAGCTGGTTAAAAGTTTACATTGCTTAGGGCGGAGTTTGAATCGTTTATAAGCTTCTCTCAAAGTCATCATTAGTAATCTTTTTTGAATGGTTTGTCGTTTTCCTTCTTTCTGCACAGACACATAATCTTTTTGACCAGGCATTGTCCGGCTTATATCATCATCTTCAAAAAAATTTATGACTGCCAATTTTGTTTCATCACTTAAGGCTGTGCCATATTTTGCGGTTTTTGACGAATGACCTTCCTTTATCAACTTAGCCTCTGTTGCAATATATCTACTAGCATTAAATTGATCCATAACTTTTTGCGTTGACCATGAATAAGGCAATAACGATAAAATTAATAATTTTTCACTTCTTGCAGTGCATGCATTGGAAAACTTTTCCTTCATGTTTTCTAAAACTTCTTTGAGTTCATTCACTTCGTCAGCCTCAGGCTCGAAGTTGAAAAGATTCTTTCTAATACCTTCGTTGATTTCACGGTGCTTCTTTTCGGGGTAGTGGATGTAGTTGAGTTTTCCCACGTCTATCGGTGATACCTGGATTCCTGCAATGCCTCGGTTGAATATCTCGATGTTGACTGGTTGAGTGAATTCTTGGTACGATTGAACTGAAGTAACTGATGTCATTGATGGTATAGTTGTAAGGCTTTCACAGCTCGGTACGACAGGTACTATCACTGTAGTTGGCATCTTTGAGCTTCCGGCAACATGCTGTTCCTCGTTTGAGATGCAAAGAGCTTGTTTATCAACACGAAGACGACAGGACGTGCAAATGCGAAAACCAGTATTCAATCCTGATGCTTCAGAATATCCAATCGATTTTAATTTCTGGATGGTAATATTCGAAATATTCCTCAGCTCTTTCGAGCACTTGACTTCCTCGAACGGCCGAATGCACCTGATAAAACATGCACGTTCACTCATGTTGCTTCCTGTATTAAAAAAATTAAAAATAATAATCTTTAAAAATGATTTCATTGAAATACAACTGAAGGTTATGCTTACCTTTTAACCAAATGGTGTTACACTTATTTCCTATGATAACTTTTTAAGATGTATGCGGTAAAAAGCAATCTTTGTGATCAACTGCTTGTTTTCACCATTCAAACTCATTTAAGTATCAGATCGATAGGTATAATTTCTACATTAGGTACAGACAGATGTTTTTGGTGTTCACTACTACAGTGTTGAGTATTTGACTTATTACCGTTAAGATCACTGATACAACTATGCAAAATTGAAGACAATGAATAAAAAAGAAAATTAATCGCTAGTTTTCAATATTCATCAAATGAATTTTTTAGTTTTAGTTTTAGAATTTCTCTGTTGCAGAAAGGGCAACTTTGTACTCCAACTCAAGCTCACGGAGGCTAGCTTTTTTTTTCCTTGATTTGTTTTCCGTCGATCCTGTTTTCCGTGCTGAGCACCCATGCTACCGAGGTCAGGGAGGCAGCTCCCACACCTGGACCCTACCAGTGTTGGGAAAATATCAAAAAATCAAATACCACCAACGCCCAAGATCACGCTTGATTTTCGTAGACAAAAATCAACAAGCAAACAACTGCGGTTGATTTTGCAAGCTGTGATATCGCAGCTCGGAATATCAAGCTAACAAAACTCACCAGCTGCAAATCTCAACAAACTGTGGTGAGATTGAGTTTCATGATTTTTGCTTCACACCCGAATGCAGCCGAAACATCCATAACGGCTGGCAGCAGTCGTGTCTGCCATCGGTGAAGAGTTAAAAGAGATAACAAACTATGCTTTCTCTTTCTAAGAAAACGATGTGCAACGGAATCATTTTTGTGTCGAGTCAACTTTCAGCTTGATTTTTGCATGCTGCGAATAGTCTCGCAATATCAAAGGAGCTTATAAAATCAAAATCAAGCATGATATTTTGTTCCAATATCGCGCGTGATATTGTGAGCGCATGAGAGTGGAAAAATATCAATTGATTTCTGATTTTGCCAACACTGGACCCTACCTATCGACCCATCAACTCATGAACCGAAGGAAGGCGTGATCAGAGATGTTATGCCTCAGAACATCCCGGCAGCGCCGACTGGGATTGAACCCAGGCCTGCTGGGGTGAGAGATAATCACGCTTACCACTACACCACCGGCACCGCTAGAGTCTAGCTTTATCGGGCACATTTTTTTTCGTATGGAAAAACCTGTTGCGCAGCTTACGTAGATTGTCCTACGTTCTACGTAGCTCTGCAGTTCACCACGGTTTGTTGAAAGCAGAAATCGGTGCTTGTCTCTTTCGAGGCACATGATGATTTATAACTTCAGAGAGAGATTAGTAGAAAGCTGATAACATCTGGTCTATTGAAGCATAACTTGATATTCGTTCCCACTCAATATTCATAAAAATAGAATTCAACAAGTCAAAGTCACATTCCAAATAGTCAAATTTGAAACACTTGTCTTGATCGCCAAGTACGGATGGTACAACACTCTCATCAAGTAGTATGATGACTGGTGTGTGATGGTTATCAACATGTAACAGCGATGCAGGTGCTGAAATCAGGTCAAGATACTCCGGGGGATTGGTGAACGCCAGGTCAGGAGTCTTTCGTTCGTGTTGACATTGTTATAAATCTGCCTCAAGTCATTGGCAAACATAGCTTCTGTAAAGCTTCTCTCAGTATCAGTCAAGGCGTTTGAACGAATAAAACCATTATTGTCATCGCCAAGATGCCATCGCAGATTAGGAAGATTAAAGTCACCGATCGATAAGGTAATGTCAGTCTCCGATAAACAATCTGTCATTTGTCGAACGGCCCTTGCATGAGCAGTATATAACTCGACATTCGGCATCTCGGGTATGGACCTAAAAGTCAAGGGATATCATCTCTCAAGGTCTACTGCAAGGTTTGCCCAGATCAATCAAATTAGAAATTGAATAAATTCTGCCTTTGTGAAACTCCTTCAATTCTACATTTTGATTGATTTATTTTGTTGCGAATAAATGTTTTGAATCTTTTCAATATTTCGAGTTTAGTTTTGACTCTACCAGATCGGGTCGTTAAATACTGAACATTGTCGGAGTTGTTTTTTCTTTTAGCTGAGACACTTTTCTACCATTAAATTTTGGAGTTCGTTTACCTTTAGATTACCGTGCCTTTACAATAGTTTAGTTAGTTTGCTCGTATCGGTTGGGTTCAAGTGAAACATCAGTTCTGAGATGACTGTTTGGCCTGCCCTGAAGGGGTAGTCTCATGCCGGGTATTTGAACGGAGTTAACGGTCCTTCTTTTGGAAAGGTGGGGCTTAAGCCGTTTCCTTTAAGGAACAGAACGGAACGTTATATGGTTATATGGTTTAGAAGTAGATTAGGCCTCACATTTTGCTCTAATTCATTATCGTTGGATTACACGTGGAATGTAGTCCAGGATTCCTACGGTAGTGATCACTTGCCGATCAAAGTTTCAGTTGCCAGTGGGCTTAATCCGTCGGAACCCGTTAACGTCGCGTACAATCTCACCCGTATCGATTTAGCAAAGTTCAAGACTGTGATAGATGAAGCCCTAACGTCGGTAGAAGGGCTTCCACCGTTGGAGGAATATAACTTCCTCTTCAATCTGATCTTGAACAGAGCGCTTCAAGCTCAAACTCGACCAATTCCTGGACCGTCTTTCCGTAGGAAACCTCCTTCCCCTTGGTGGGACCAGCAATGTACTGAGGTTTATCGTAAAAAGTCCAACCCGTTTAAGTTTTTCCGTAAACGTGGATGGCCCGTGCATTTCGAAGCGTACGCGGCTCTTGAACGCGAACTAAACAGTTTCATCAAGGCCAAGAAACGCGGATACTGGCGGCAATTCGTGGACGGATTATTGCTCGAAACGTCGATGAATATGCTTTGGAACTCGCGGCGCGAAGAATGCGTAACCAGTCTTCATACGACGAAAGCAAGGAGTATTCGGATCGTTGGATTCTCAAGTTCGCGCGAAAAGTATGTCCTGATTCCGTGCCGTTACAGATGATTCATCACGAAACGACGAATTCGGTAGACCGGGCCGGGTGCAGTTCCAATGTTTCAAAATGTGGCGAATTTGAACGAATGAACAGGGAGTGAAATTTATGAAGAGTTAATGATAAGTATAGGCTTGACTTGATTTTTGATTTAAAAAATATTGTTGATTACGCTCATAGGTTTCTGTTACCATCGAAGATCCCGGTGAAGGTCCGAGTGACCAGCAACAATTGCTTCCGAGCAGCTCGATTGAAACTACGATTACTGCGGATTCCAACGAGCGATTCCAACGTCTGTATTACCAGAACGGCTAGTAAAATGTAAAAAGCCAAGGTATGATCGGTTTTCTTTTATTTTAATTTCTTAGACTAATCCGAACTATTCAGAAGCTTCGACACATAACTGTTCTGAAGGATAAAAATCTCAAAAGTCCCCGGCAAAATCTACGCCGTGCCAATCAGAGCCGGACCAGCAGTACAACGAAAGCAGCGTCAAAAATGTTCAACCCGGAGCAAGTTCAACTGATGGAAGGTGGCATTCGTCGGGTCAAAAAGGGGTCTGGTCCGCACTCAACAAGAGCATCTTCAAAATTTGCATTTTGATACTCGGATCCTTCACGTAGTTTGCACGCTGCTGGAGAAGAAAGTTCAATATATGTCTGGAGTCAAAAAGGATTGTTGATTAGTACTGGATGAAATTTCCATTGATCGAAGTCTTTCGTTTTGCTGTAACAACAAAAATACTTCGGTGACGTCACTGTTCCTGGGCAGAGTGGACGGGCTACACATGGGCTAATTGTCATGTTAGTTAGTGTTTCTAGTAGATGGAAGCAAGTAGTGGCGTACTACTTCACAGGAAATTTCATCCCGGACTGGTTTCTAAAAAGTGTAGTAGATATCGTCGGTTTCGCAGTTTATGACAGATATTCCAGGGTCGTCATATGAGCATGATGAGCGGCAATGGCTGATGGATTTCAGTGGAACAATTCGTAACTTACATATACTAAACCCATCAGCAGTCGGCACTTCCCATGGAACTTCCACTGAATCTCGAGACGTGGATGATAGGGATGATATCCTGGAAGTTGAATATTCCAACGAAGTATTTGAAGACTCAATTTTCGACAACTCGGAGTGAAACCAAAAATACCACATTGGTGGGTATATTCTACAGAGCGTTTCAAAAAATTATGCCGTCTGCGATTCTTGTTTCCTACCCTGTATGAGTGATGTTCCTTTTTTGACGTCCTTCACGACCAATGAGGTACAGATAGAGGTGAAGCAGATCGTGAAATATTTTTGTATTAGTAAACCAAAAAATCAATGTAAACGCAAGTAGTGACGTCACTAATTGCTTGTATCATACAGGGGTTTTACTCACACAACTTAACCGATTGCTTTACCTCGGTAATCCAGCTCATTGCTTCACGACAGCATATTGAAAGATTACACCGGCAATGCATTGATTTACGTTACAGAGCCGGTGTACATGTTTTTCGTTGCACTGGAGCGAATATTTCGTGAACATATAACGAAAATACAGCTAACGAGTAACGCTAATATTTCTGCTTAGTTAGCTCCCTTGATGATGTCATTGAAAATCAATATTTTTGAAGAATGTCACGATATTCATCGAAAACTGATCGATAGATTTATAATGTTTATACTCCGTATTTATCAACCATACAATTCCAGAGAGAGAGAAAACGTGACAGTCGATCAATTGCTTTGTAATTTTTTTAAACATTTTACTGCTTGACTATGATGTAAATATAAACATTGAATCTCAAAACATCTAACTGTGTTTTATTTGTACTCCTCGGGGCCTCAACCTAGGCAGTAAAGGCATGGTTTCGCCAAGCCAAAGGCAAACCGGTCGAGGGAATCTTTCGGGTTGGAAATTTTCTCGACTTCCCTGGGCATAGAGTATCATCATAGAGGTAACTCTAAGACTAGTAGGTCCCGAAGAAACGTGCTCAACTATTTGGCTCAGCTTTGGTACTATCTTCGGTCCCAAGCTAATCGATGCGCCCCTCGAAACATAAGAAAATCCACGAACCCCTCATTTATCTGTCAAACTTTCATAGCGAATCAAAACAAACATTGTGTAGTAGTAGAATTTCGACTAGAATGGGGTACACAGTTAGAAAAAAGTACCCTACTTTTGACTAGTTTGTCTCCTTTCCTCCTTCTAATGTTGTCAAAAACGAAGGAGCAAAACCACCCAACTAGGGTAGTAAAGTGTGGGAACCCAACGTTGAGTAAAATCATATTTACCTACTGTTGGGTACAACTAACTTACTTTTGGGTTGAAAGCGAGTGGAAAATTCCATACGAATTGCACACAAGTAAATGAAAATTACTTTGACCCGCTTTACCTACTTTTGGGTTCCTGCACTGTAGTGCCGAGATGAGTGAAAAGAACTTAATTTTGGGTACTTTTTTCTAACCGTGTACGTTAATCAATTTGCTTGGGATCAGTAGGCTAGTCAAGTAGTGAGCCAATTTAAAATCGTTAGTTTCCACCGGTTGGTATCATTGTGCTTGCCACGCAACATACAAATTCACGCATTAGCATTGGCATTGGCATCGAAAGTTCTGCACACTTAGATTTTTTTGCCGAGATGGGCACCACCGAGCAGCTCGGCATTTTATTTTGCTGGAAATTCAGCAAAAAATATGTTTGTTAGCTGAGATCTCGGCAAAATTCCCGTTTGTTAGCTGAATCTCGGCAAGTTTTTCACTGAGAACCAGGTTTGACGGTGTGATTGGAACTTTCGACTTCAGTCTTCGCGCGTCTCTTAGTTAACATCGTCTCTGATTTCCAAGTGTCACATTCTAGACCACACCTAAGAGGAAGAGGAGACAACTGGCTTCTTATTCTTTTATCTCTATCTCTGTCTATATCTATTTGTATCTCTATCTTACGCACTTCTAATCGGCCAATCACAAGCAGGTTCGCGTTTGACAGAAAAGTGGTTCATTTTCGCCCCGTATTGTCTCCGGAACGGTACTGAGGGTAAATCGAAAATCTAAAATTGCGACCGTCACGAAAAGGTGTCAGGTTTTGAACGCTTATAACTTTGTCATTTATAGATGAAATAAAAAATCCAAATACACCAATTGATAGGAAATAACTCTCACAATCTGTTACAATACATAATTTTTCAATTATTTTAAAAAAAATCGTTGATAAATGCGCAAATAAAAAGTGATAATTTTATCGTCGTTCGTTTACTTCACACAGCTCACCATAACTGAGAGGGGTACGAAATTAGGTAGCGCAAAGCACACTGTCTCTTCTCTGTGCTCACGAGATTACAGGAAGCCTGATTTTATCACTGTTTTGATGAAATAATCGTTTTGCTTAAACCTGTAAAACTATATAAGAGCTCTGCTGTCATTCAGGAAAAGGTGGAATTGTTCACTCTGCCTCTGCTTAACGTTACCGCAGTCAGGCTTGAGCGCTGCTGTTGTGGATCCGTTCATTTTCGCATCTTTATTTCCATTTCGTCAAGCCATTGTAGACTACATACAATGATTATGACAATGCTTACTTACATACTATGCATTAATTCTATTCTGTTTTAGCTTAGTTTTTATTTGCTGCTTGGACATAGTGATGTCAATAGTTCCGCATTGCAAATTATATAGGCGCATCATTCGATTGATTGGGCTATTTTTTGCATAGTTTGTTCTGTACAATTTTTCGGAAAATAAATTCCGTGTTCTAAGATATCGACAAGGTGTGTAAAAGTTTAATTGTGCGAGAATTTCTGCCGAATCTATGCGCATTGAAATAATTTCGTTGATGAAGAAAAGCATTGCAAATTGGCGGCGCTCCTTAAGTGTTTGTATATTGATGAGCATGCAGCGCGCTTCATAAGATGGTAATGGAAATGCAGTCCAATTAAATTTACGTAAAGCATATATTTAAAAGGAATTGTTTATGGACAGATTCTATGCGTTCTTCGTGTATGGAAATGTATGGATTCCATACTAGGTGGTAGTATTCCAGAATTGGGCGAAATTATGACTGAACCTTTTGATGAAGCATAGCATTCTGTTTGCTTTACTAATGATAGTATCATCGGACGGACAATGTGGTAAAATAGTCGTATGTTAGCTTTATATAACAAAATCAATCCAAATTAGCGGGCTTATTGGTTACCTCTCAAGTAACAATTTGGGTTTTATGAGGGTACTGTAGACCACTATTTAGACTTGTACAGTGCTTTAAAACCTCAATAAAACTTACAATGTTACTTGCGCTGGAATGTGCAATACATGCTTGTGAACGATTTCCCACCCCTCCCACTGCGATCAAGCGTTTGGTTAAACGTGTTATCCATAACAAATGTTTAATAAAGATGGGATGGGCATTGAAGTGTGCACGGAGAATATATTTTATAACGAAGGATTAAAGACAAGTGTTTCATATGCGGAAATATCACTAACGGAAAGTCCAGAAACAGTCAGAAAAATAACTAATAAAGGTGAGGAAATTGACATGTCAAGGAGAGGAAATGAAGTAAATTGAGCAAATAATTTACTTCTACTGTATTTTAAATCAATATCAAGAAAAATGCACGAGAAGTTCACTAAACATCTCAACGTAGTCTATGCGGTCGTGTCTTTTTTTATAAGCTTTCAGCGAAAAATAATTTCTTATTTATTGGTCTGAATATTTGGTATGATTTCGTAAAGTAATTCGCCATCACTTCTAGTGCCAGCCCTGTTAAAATTATTGCACAAGTCAGCCGCCCGTCAACAGGTCTATTCAAGACACAAACCACACTCACACGAAACAAAACGGTCGACAGCCACTGATTAGGAGGAAAATTCCACCCATCGTAGCACGTAACATTAGAAACACCTTGCGTCTAGGAGTGTTAGTGTGCTACTCACTGTTCCAGGCAATAGCACATGGTTTTTCCTGACCCCACCCGTCTTCATCGTCATCATCATCATCGTCGCCGTCGCCGTCTGCGCCATTCCATCACACAAAAATTTCTCACCGCCAAACTGTCGTCGCTTGGTCGCAAGCACACCAACTCAAAAGCCATCGTCTGTGTGCGTGCATGTATTTACACTGGAAGGAAAACTGTTATCATCGCCTCATGGTAGGGCAAGAAGCAAAGTTACCTACCACAGTGAGTAGCACCGTCGTCGTTGCTGTCGGTTGTTGGGTGGAAAATCGATACGGTCACACCAACACACAGTAGGGAGTGCGAGTAAAATACCAGGCGGTGACACGGGCGCGCGATGGTCTGTGGTACCGATGTATCGGAAAAGTGAAAATTTTCTCGCCAGTTGCAGATTTGACGTTTGGCTAACAGCAAGTTCTCCTGGAGCGAGCCATTGGTGTCTAACGCGACGCGGTTTTTTTTTTCCATTTTCCTGAGGTCCCTGGCGGCTGGCCGTGGTCTTTGGTTTCGATTTTCAACGCATTCGGCGGAGAACGTAGGGAATGGAAAATTGAATTCTTTTCGTGCGAATCGGGAGTGTCGAGTGTAGGAATTGACGGAATTCTTGGAGTGTAAATTGGTTATCGAAAGGATTGCGGAAGGATTTCACAGTGTGGACGTACCGGTGAGGCAGAAAAAGTTGCGATTCTGTGGATATTCTCACGAAAGAGTACTGAGTGTTAAGAATTCCATTCATGACAGGTGTGAAAACGAGGACGGAGCTGAAAGAATACTTGTGTACATATTTTATTTTTAGCTCGACAGGATTGTTATTAAATCAATAATTCTTTTTCCTTTCGGATAACCTCAGAGTAATTGCGAATCATACGAGTGTGAGGAAAAATTAGTGCTGGAAAGTGGCACACTGGCCAAAGAAGAATTTTCCTTCCAAGAGGATACGGAAATGTCAAATGACATAATTGTAGCCAACTTCGAACGACTCCTGCCCTAATCTCTACGACGAAGTGGTTGCTTTGCTCTGTTTAAATCGGTGTCAGTGTGTGTGTGTTCCAATACAGGAGGAAGATTGTGTATTGAAAGTAGAACCGAGTGTTTAAGGAAAGCAGAACAATTCAATAAACAGTAGTGAGCCACCAAATTGGATTATTTTTCGAAGAAAACAACAGCTCGCATTACGGGGCTACAACATACTTGCAAATTCCCTGATTGCAGCCATCATCGCCTGGTTCCGGTGGTGTTATTGTCGCCCAATCACCGATATGTCCATCGCTTGGGTGAAATCTACCGGTCACCAAGCTTATCAATAATTCCCATGCTGAGCCCATAGAAGCGGTACTCACTCAGTCTCTCTCTCTCCTCGGTGTGTCTCGTTTTGGGACCGGTGCCAAAATTCACTCATCCTCACATTTACCTCGCATTTGGAGAAGGAAGCACACCAACCCACGAAAAAAAAAACTACGTAGCAGAGCAGCAGCATAAAGGTAGAGTATATGCAACCCACCTGCAAGTTTCTGCCTTAAATTGTGTTGACAAATCACTGGTGCTAATTTCGGTATGATTTAGAAGACGTCTGTTTCTTCCGTAGCGTCGTCGGTTGCATAACCGGTTTCGGTCCGTTCCATTCTGCAGATATTGTGCATATTGTTGGAAAAGTCAAGGTCGTGTTCAGGTAAAAAAAACACGGACGCATTGGGTTTTATATTATTACAATGATGGCGTGCCACAATTGATTCGGAAATAAAGAAATTTGCTTATGCAATAATATTTCTTGGTTCTTAGTGTGTGCAGAATAAACAAATCATTTGCTTAAATGTTGTTATTTATGATACGTTGTGGCATGAGTTAAATATGAACAATGAATTTTACTGAATAGTAATGAACGACAAGATCTTGTATTTTTTGACATAGGATTACGTCTGTGATTTCTATATGGGGGTACACTTTGTGAAAACTGAAAATGGAACGTGTAACAAAATTATGAAAGATTTTGAACATTATTAACTCAGCTGCCCCTGGACCAATTTCAATAATTTTATCACCAATCGATCAGAAATATTTCCACGCATCAATAGCAATGCTTCCGACTGATAGCAGCAGTAGCAAGGCGGTCCACTATTCTACCTAACAAGCAACAATGACTGGTCGTGGCAAAGGAGGAAAAGGTCTTGTTAAAAATGTCATCTACGCTTTAAAGCGACAGAGACACACTGTGTACGGTTTAGTCACCAACTTTGGCAACAAAATGGCCCTTTTCAGGGTGAACAAGCTTATTACAGTAAAGAGTTTAATAGAATTTATCTGTGCCTGTTTGTCCATATTCAGAACCACACGCCCCCAACGACCACACAAAATGCTCTCCAGAGTTGTAATCTTGTAACCAAACTTGGAAGCAGGGGTGCAAGTTATTTTGATCGATTCTCTTCATCAACTTTCATTTTGAAAAAAAAATACTACAAATTTGGTACGCCTACAATTCATAATCGGAAAGAGTTAAGATAATAGATGACCGATCAATTAAAAGAACTTAATGATCTTCACATTTGTTCCGTCCACTAGCGGTCCTACGTAAAGCTTCCGTTCGTGCCCCTAGGCACAGACCCTTCTACTTTTTACACAATACTACAAACTAATGTAAATGTATGTGCTTTGAGACATGACACGTTAGATCTTATACTTCGTATTTTTAGAAAGTGTACCCAATTTCTGATTAAATAATAAATGACAGATAATTTAAACAGCACAATTTTTGTGTCATTTATATTTTTTTTGTTTTGAAGCACCTTCTTCTTCTTTGGCTGTTATTACGTCCCCACTGGGAATTTGCGCCGGCTCTTAACTTAGTATTGTTTGCGCATTTCCACAGTTGTTCTTAGCTTTATTAGCAAACATTTTGCATTAGTATTATTGTGTTGCAAGTACAACCATAGGTACATAACATAGAGGTAACTCTAAGACGCAAGGTAACTCTAAGAAGGTCCCAAAGAAACGTGCTCAACTTTTTGGCTCAGCTCTGGTACTATCTTCGGTCCCAAGCTATTCGATGCACCCCTCGAAACATAGGAAAATCCACGAACCCCTAATTTTATTTGTCAAACTTTCATAGCGAATCAAAACAAACAGTGTAGTATCATAAAACGGGGTAACATTGATAGTTTTTTTGAAGTATATTCTAAATATTTTTTACAGCAATGACTTTTTTTTCAAATTTATATTTTTAAAACAAGTACTGAGGATCCAAGAGCTAATTTGCTATTTATGTGTTGAACGAAAATTAAAGCATTTACACTATTTTTTTAGTTTTGTGACCGAACTTCAGTATTTTAATTTGGGGTTACTTTGATAATGCTCGATAAATGTAGAAAAAAATGAGTGAAACTCAAACAATTTAGTTCTTTAAATATGAAACTTTGAATGAGTATATAATCAGAAAACTTTATACACGCTAAGATCAGTTTACCCAGACGGTACAAAGAGATTACCGAGATTGGCCGTAAATTGCACAAACTCACATATGGGTAAATTTTTTTAACCCAAATATGGGTTCTTATGATCCATAAATGATCTATTTTTATGCTAATTTGACTTAAATTTACCCATATTTGGGTTAAAAAATTTACGCATATCTGAGTTTGTGCAGTTTACGCCTGATTTGGGTAAAGTAAACCTACATTTGGGTTATCTGATCTTAGCGTGATGCAATAAGAATACAACATTGAATTTCCCTTCCCTTGGCTAGTTTTTTTTAACCTGGACGTTGGTGGGCGGGCCTAATCTTATGCTTCATAGTGGAGCGTTGGAGACGGTTGGTTTAGGTCCGGAATCGTTGGCTCATGCCGTGACAGAATAGCGTCATGAGCATGCGATGAGGATTACTGAGCTTCCCCTCTCCGATGAATCATTGCATAAGAGAACCAAAGTTCTAGCCTGAAGTGATAGTATCACACTTGTTACTCCTTTATTTGATAACCGCGTTGTAGTACGCTTACGTATAGGCACTGACGTTGGGTGCGATACTGGCGGGTTTTGCCGCAAATCACTCTTATTTTATTTATTTTTACGCAGATAGATTTATTTGGGTTTGCAAGGGAATTATACTATTGAAATATTTCAGAAAGTGCGCAACAGTGCTCCTTCTACTTGCGTGACAAGCTTTCGTTGTTGTTTTCATTGAGGTATTACTCAGGGAACAATGTTAAACGCCATTTTTGTACATGGTATTGCAACTAATCTTATATGTGCTTCATTTTGATTTGGGATAAGTGTTTGAACTATGGCTCGGGATTTCCACTGTGACGTGCTTCTATTGTGACATAACCATACGTATTTTTGTGGTGCGACATAGTGGAAACGTGTGAGCGTAGTTGAAGCATATAACCTATGTAATTTAAAAATCAGCTAGGAAACTAACTTCAAAGTGAAGCGTTTTAGTCACTTGAAGGTGTCACCTGGGACAAACTAATATATATTAAATATAGGTCAAAGTAAAAAACAACTTGAAACACGTTAAATTTTAGATTACATTCACAAGTGCAGGTACTTAATAAAGCATGGTAGGTAGATTAGAGATTTCAATTATTTATTAAATTAGACTAGAGATATCATAATCATCAAACGAACATAAATATTAAAATTTAGACAGCCTAGTAGTATTAAGTGGATTAACAGAAGAGTTAGGATGCGGAGGGTCCGCTTAGGGAGGCAACTAGCATTTAAAGCAACTGGCAACTAGCCTTTTCATGTATTGTTTGTTTATTTTGATTATTGCTTTAAAATATCAATTTGGTATATATGTGAAAGGATGAATCAGTGGGAGATGGATTTTCGGTTTCTTTACATTTAGCATCACTATGTGTCATTTTCCTCAAAACCCCCCAATAACCGGCCTCTTCAATCCCTTCCTTTTCCCATGGCGTTCAAGAGGTCCGCATAGACTATTCAGCCATTACCCGTCCTTTATCCTCGGCTTTGGATTGACTTGCGCTCCCATTGCCCCACCAAACGCTGCAAAATGAAAATGAAATAAGAATACAACATTGAATTTGTGATGACTGTATCGGAAATACATTTCATAAGTGATGGTTTGAGTGTTTGTCCGAGGAATGAATAACCATTTCGTATTGGCGTTTGTGAAAGTCTCGGCTAGGTTTCCGTTGATGGTCCTGATTTCGCTCTGAAGTTCGTTGCTGGCACCCAGAAAGTTTGTCGCGTTATCGCCTTATATTTCTGCTGGAGAGCCACGCCGGGCCACAAAACGTCGAACAGCTATCTTGCATGACTCTGTCGATAGCGAATGCACGACTTCTAGATGCACAACACGAATGGAAAGACACGTGAATAACGCTTCCCATCGTTTCACGTTGCATCGTCCCATCGTCGTTGGACCAAAATAATCCAGGCCGACAAATGTGAACGGCCGGAAAAAAGCCCCTAGTCCGGCCATGGGAAGGGGACTCATCCTAGGTATCGACGGGACCGCTTTAAGGATCTTGCATAGCGCGCATTCCCTGGCTACGCATCGTGCGACAGTGCGTAGGTTGGATATGTGGAATCGCTGCCACATCTCGTTAATCACAGTTTCAACATTACTGTGGTGGAACTTATGGTGATACCACATGACGGTGAGGTTCGTAACATGGTGATTCCGAGGAAGAATGATGGGATTTCTTGTGTCAAAGGATGCGAACGCAGCCAGGCTGATTCTGCTTCCCATACGCAGGACTCCCTTCTCATCAAGGAACGGAGAAAGTTTGAAAAGTTTACTGTCGCTATCTAATTTCGCGCCATTTCCAGGAGTATCAATTGTAGTCAAAAAGGTCACTTCCTTCGGGTAGACCTCCTTTTGGATTGAACGAAAGATCTACGCCTCTGCTGTTGCCAACTCTTCCTGGTTCAGTGGACCCTTTGTTGCTCAATAACCAAGTTGGAATGCTGTTCCTTAGTTGTATCGTACTTCACATCTGGAGATGACGGCCAATACTTCTCACTCATACGCAGAAATTCAGGTCCTCCGAACCAGCAACCTTCCGGATTCAGATTCGGCTTTCCTTTCCACTTGGTGGCATCATCAGCAGAATTCAAATCCGAGGGAATCCAATGCCATTCGGTGGTACTTCCCTGGGCATCCATAACACTCCTAACACACGTTCTGAACAGTTGAGGATCTCCTTAGAAAACTTCTTAACTTCAGCGCTCGTTGACTCACCTAGCTGCTGTAGAACGTACTCCGAGTTAGACATCCACCCACGAATTACAAATCCGCCTCTCGAATGGACGAACGTTACTTCTCTCGCCCCTGTAATCGCTTCCTCCTCGCTATCAACGCTATCCAGATAGTCGTCTACGTGATGCTTACGTATTATTGCATCCGCTGCTTCTGGATAACGATCCGCATATTCGCTAGCGTTAAGGTTCTTAACGTATTGTGCAGAGCACGGTGAACTAACAGATCCGAAAGTGGCCAGATTCATGAAATAATCCTGGTTCAGATTATCCCTCAGCAAAACCCTCTGGGCCTGTTTATCTACTCTTCGCATGAGCATCTGGTGTAACATTTCTTTCACGTCCGCACATACAGCTATTCTTCGTTCTCGAAAACCAGTAAGAACCGACTTCAAGGGTACAAGCAGGTTAGGTCCCTTAATTAGCATCGTGTTCAAGCTCACACCATCCTTTCGCCTTGTACTCCTCTATCTGCTGTCTAACTTATTAATAGCTACAAATAGATTTAACAATTATCTCAACGCGTTGTTTTTCTTGTTGCTGCTTCTTCTGCCTCTGAGCATGACTCGCGATCGGCCCGTTGACAGCTCGGAATCGAGCTCTCTCGCTGACACTGACATTCTCTGGGTTGACTGTTGTAACAAGGGGACTTGTGGTACGCTCGTAATTGCCGTAACAGTCAGGTTTGAGGAACGTTTCAGTTATAACGGCAATATGCACGTTATGAACTCTCAAAAAGTTAAATAGCTCGTCCTCATGATCTTTAAGAGATCGAGCATTCCAATTTAAAATATTTAATGATTTAAAATCCATTACTAAATTCATCGTTTGGCGAGTTTTCCATTGCCAAAAATTGGCTTTGAGGTTTTCACCACAATTTGAACATTTAATGTTTAAGGCTTTTCCTTAATAGGACAGTCGTCCTTAGCGTGAGAGAAATCACCACAATTAATGCATTTAGCTGGCATATAGCAATTTTTGGTTCCGTGAGCCCAGCTCTGGCACTTACAGCTCTGAGTGAGGTTTCGGAAATTTCCCCCAGTCTTCATGAAGTGTTCCCACTTCACTCGGACATGGAGAATAAGGTAAACTTCTTCTACGGACATAAGGTTGTTTTGTTCACTAGACTTGAAGTGAACTGAATAAAAATCATGGGAAATCCAGTTGTGTGAATCGCCAGGAGGTTTCATTTTCAATTTGATTACTTGGACAGGCTCAGCTCCAAGTAATTTAGTCAATTCATCTTTGATCTGATCCAGGGGTTCACCACTGGGCAGACCTTTCAGTTTTGGTGTCATAAGTAAAAAAATATGTAAATTCTCAGTAAGGCACTTGAGAAGACGTTTGAATCCGTCCAAGGTTTCAGTCAATGCACGGCATTCACCCCGACGGCCAATTTGAAGTGTAATGAACGAATTTCAAAAGTTCCCTGCGGAGAGCACGGAAATCAGAAGTGGTTACAACCAGTCTTGTAAGCGGTCACGGTAGTCGACACATTTTCTGTGATAATCGACTGCCTTTGCCTCCGACACTTTCAAAACAAGCTATCATAGTACAGTACCAAACTCAAATGTCATTTGACAGGCTCTGTCATACTACACTGTCGCCGAAGACCGTCACGAATGTATGTATTTTAGTTTTTCTCACAATAAGAGCTACTGATGTTGGGCTTGTGTGAATTCTGACAATATCAAGCAATGATGTCCTAGGAATAACATTTATGATCAGAATTATTGAAAGGAGGAATGAGGAATTAAAACGATATCACTGATAGTTATTTGATAATTTTCTTTTTGCTCGAATGTAATTCTACCGGTTGTGTTGTGTGAGAGAGACGAAGGTAGAGCATGAGAGTACGAATAAAAAGAGACTGTCGCGCATGACAACAAAGCGAGTGTCGTAAAAAAACGTCAACAGTTTCAACCGCTGGTTACAACAATAGGGGAAACCTTTTCCTTTTTTGGCATTAAGCCGGGAATGTTTAATGGGATTTTGCCTGGATGATGGATCATTCTCATCATCCGTGAGATGTTCTCAGTCTCAGATTTTGAACTATTTATAAAGTTCCTGATATTGATAACTTCTCAAATTTCATTTAATCTTGTTAACTTTTCTACATTCGGATATCATGAAACGTTTGCTACTTCCGGAAATCACACAGTCGATGATGTTGCCTGTGCTGTGAAATTTGAAAATGTATCTGAGTGTTTGGTTACGGTTTTATTTTTTCCAAGCCCAGAATCTTGACAATGTCTCGGGGCATAAAAATCAGCTCTATAATGTCCACGAATTTTCGAAAAATAAAAATTCAATTATGGCTCGAGATGGCCTACACATTTTCTTTTGTTTTCCCCAACCCAGAAATTTTTATTAAGCCTAGATTTACCCAGCCGAACAACCGGTAACAGCTTTTACTGAAATCTCAGTAAAAGTGGCCTTTACTTGGTGAGATTTAGTGAAACTTTTTCTAAGACTCATAAATCAAACGTCACTTTTCCTGAGATCTTAGTAAAATGTGGTTGCTGGGAGCTCGACTGCGCAAATCTCGGCAAAAATTTCCAAGATTAGGCAAACAAAATTAAGTGTGCAAATCATTGTAGTAATGCAAACCACGACTAAACATCTTAATGCACACGATTGAGTGAGAAACACGCTAATACCAACCATTTTACCTTTAGTTAAGATCCTTAAGCATTACTTTTCAGAAAATACATGATGGTAGTAAAGAATCCATTGAAAAGGCAAAGAAATCTAAACCACATTGACAGCGTTCCACATTTTAAAATCCCAGCAGGGACCAACGAAGCAAAGAAAAGGACACTGATCCCGGTAGCCGCTGTGGTTGTTGTTGTTGCTCGCTGACTGCCCCCAACGTTCACATTCTCTAACACACCCACGCCGCATAGTGGTCGATGTCCGCTTGAGTGGATAAAGGATAACGATAATTGAAAGTTCCCTGTAATTTATAGTAGTCGGGGTTCCTTACGTTTCTTCTTGCTCACCATCCAACCAACACAACTGTATAACTACTGGCCATAAATGATGACAGAATGTTGCGTTGAATCTTGAGGACTTCGGTGAAGGTGGGATGAAGTGTATCCTTCTATGTGATATTCTGTATGGGCAAAACTAGCCATAGCAGGATAATTCCATTTGATGAAGCCAATAACAGTAGTTTCGTTGTGGTGTACAAGAGCTCCAATGGCTTTGCTCCAGTTCATATAGCTGGCTTTGGAGCTTAGACGCTGTAAGACTTGGGTAGCTTGATGTTCATTGGGGGTTTCTACATTCTATTTACTCACATGCTACAATTTCAGTACAAAGGAATTCGTATACCTCTAGGGATGAGGATAACAAATTGCTTTCCTTAGATAACATTTTACATACCAATCAAAGCAATTTGCATTCTATCTGCCTGTGCGTAGTAGTTGAATAGAATGTCTTATTACAGTATGATCAATAATATTGAAACCATTATATGTTTACTGTTCATTAACATTTTGTGATAACTTAGACGTTAATGATGTGTAATACAAAACACGTTCATTCAGCCATCAGTTCTGGCTAGGAAGCGTCGAAATAGGAAGTAATTTGATGCTCTATTAATATTCATAGTCAATATTTGCTCAAGAAGGACGTTGATGGTTCAGCTATTCAATATTCTACCATCTTTACTTTCACCGCGACTGGTTTTAATTTCTATCCCTCATTTTGGGAATTCTTCTCAGAATTTTTTCACTAAACTTCAATAATTAATTATTCAAAGGTTCTATTTATCGACATCGTGTGCTTGGCAGCAAGATCAAGTTTCCAAATGGTGTAAATTTCTGAGCATTTGTTTGCTTGTTAAGTAAACAATGTTTTTGTTGAGGGCATAGCTTTGGAGTCGGTGAAAAATATTCCGACTCATCAAAATTACATCTGGTGACTCTGAACACACAGATTTGTGACATGTAGCTTGTTAAGTTCAATGTATATGTGACAAATTTCAATCACTAAACCGTAAAATAAACTATATTCCATGGTGTTGCTTATGCAACAAGAAACAATTTTCCCGAAACTTTAACTCGTGGAAACGGTTAAAACTTTCCTGAAAAACATTATAGGTATAATTAGCAACAAATTATTGATAATAAATTCAAGCAAGCTTACGTTTGTGCAGGTTCTGATTCGCTGTCGTAATGGTATGCGCAACTCTAACGTCTAACCTGTAAGTTATCCTAAACCTAAGTTTCGTTTTTAGTTTTAGTTATTATCTTATTTTAAGTTCAATACATTTAGATGAGACAGTAGGTTGAGATAGTGTAAGGAATTTAACTATATTTTAGGTAACTGAATTAGAAAACTTTGTCCACCTCACTCGTTGATGATTTGCACTTTTCCTTGACGTTTCTTCCTCGATTCACGAATTGATTGACGGCTCCTCCTGTCCGTTGGTGACCGCAGCCAGCTTCACTCCACTCATGATGACTGATCCGGCGTCGCACGAGGGGCGTTCGCAACAGTCGCCCCAGTGCACCTACGTCCAATACAGCTAACTTGGTTGCAGGTCTTTCGTACATTCTCGTGGCAGTTTGGACAACCGCCAACCGAACTTGTCCATCTGTGGAGGTCTTCACCGACACCACTCAACCTTTGGGCCAGCAGTTCCTCGGTAAGCTGGGATCGGTCACGACGACGATTTCACCAACCGCAATCGGCCTTGCTGGGTAGAACCATTTTGTGCGACGCGTAATTGTTGGCAGGTATTCGGTCACCCTAAGTTTCCAAAATTGGTTCGCCAATGCCTGTGACGCCTTCCACGACCGTTGTAACATCAACGGGCATTCGTCATACGGCACCAGTGGCTTCGATGCGTCTGACGAACCCAGGAGGAAGTGGTTGGGGGTAAGTGCCGGCGATGAATAATCGTCCACGAGAACGTGGTCGACTGTTGATGACGTTCTCTATCTCGATCAAGTAGCTTCGCAGTACTTCTTCCGTCGGAACTCGCTTCGGTTTGATTTGGGACAGAACCTTCTTCACAGATTGAATGAGTCTCTCCCTACAGCCACCCATATGCGGCGATGCAGGAGGGTTGAAGCGCCACGTTGTTCTTGTCGTGACGAATTCCACCATAAGCCTGTTCTGATCCAACGCCGCGACCGCGTCTTTAAGTTCCTTATCCGCACCCACAAAGTTCGTCCCACGATCGCTTATGATTTCCACAGGAGTTCCTCGTGGAGCAAAGCAGTTCCGCAGAGCTAGGATGCATGAGCTGGTGTTTAACGAGGCAGCCAATTCGAGGTGTATCACTCGAACCGAAAGACATGTTACGATGACACCGCAGCGCTTCTCGTGATGACGCCCTACAACGATGAAGAACGGACCGAAAAAGTCCACACTGACGTACGAGAACGGGCGGACGAAGGCTGCCTTCGGTAGCGGGGCCATCATCGGTGGCGCCGGCGCAGCGCGTTGTACCTTGCATAGCTGACATTCTCGACGCACTCGGTCGTAGACCATGCAAACTTGTGGGATGTGAAATCCTTTGCGCCCTTCGTTCACGCAGGTCTCGTGACATTGATGATGATACCTTAGGTGAACGTCGCGTATAACAAGCGTCGTGACTGGATGTTCTCGTGGGAGTACGATAAGGCACCTACTGCTCTCGTCTACGAAGTCGCATTCGCCCAACCGACAGTGGATGCGCATCACGCCCTGCTTGTCAACGAACGGACTGACCTTGAACAGGCTGTTCTTTTACTGAAGTCGGCGGTCGCCCGCTGCTAGTACCGCTAGTTCGTCTTCATAGACCTCCTCCTGCACTCGTTTGATTTGGAACACCTCCGCTTCGAGAATTTCATGTTGCGTAAACGGCCCGACACTCCGTTCCCAAGTAACATTTCCAGTTTTATAGAGGTTTTATAGCATTATATAAGTCTAAATCATGGTCTACAGAACCAAAATTGTTACTTGGGTTGTTGACCTCCCTTCTTCGGCCGGATGTTGTTCACAAACCGTTGGACGAAAGCCGTTGCATGCCGTAAGCAGTACCACGATGAGAAGTTCTATGGCAACAAAACGATAAGAACTCACCCAGCTGAATGGTGCATCACGTTTGAACGGATTTCTTCGGCGGTTTCCTAGCCGTTTAGTGACGACTCCGGCCATTCGATTTTGGGCCCCCACAGGAACGATGGCCCATTGAACCAACGACTTGCTGACTTGAGATCCGGTTTGTACTTACACTTTGCTCCGTCGTCAGCCACGTTCTCCTTTGTACCTATCCACCTCCATTCCGTAACGTCCGTCTCTTCCAATATTTCACCCACGCGGAAAGCTACGAACTGGGAGTACTCGCCGTGGTCCGATTGTAGCCAGCACAGGACGTCCCGAGCATCAGTCCAGAAATAACGACGGTCGACCTTGACAGAGTGGCCTGCCACGATACTCTTGGCCAAGCGTGAACCGATGACTGCTGCTTGCAGCTCCAGGCGGAGAATGGAGACGAACCTGAGGGGCGCTACTCGAGTCTTGCTGCCGATGAGCGCACAATGAACGTGTCCATTCCTTTCAAAGCGGAAATAGGAAACGGCTGCGTACCCAAGCTCACTAGCATCTACGAACGTGTGAAGATCGATCCTGGCTTCGTTGATGCTGGAATCAGCCTGGTAGTAGCAACGCGGACTTTATACCGACTCAAGCTCCGGCAAAATACGTAGCCATGTATGCCACTTCTTCAAATCATTTTCCTCGATTTCTTCATCCCATCCGGTTGTCGCTCTCCAGACCTCCTGCAGCAGTATCTTCAGGAACATTAAGTAGTGTGCAATGAGACCTAACGGGTCGTAGATGGCCATCAGCGTCCGTAGCATGTCCCGCTTGGTTGGGTGCTTGATTCCGGTAAGAAGGTCCCTGTTGCGTTCCGTGCAGAGCTTATAGCGAAAGATGTCTTTTGTTGTGCTCCACCACATGCCAAGGACCTTTTCCATGGCAAGGTCAGCGCTCATCTCCATTGACTTTTCCGGCTGAGGGTTTTCTCCGAGGGTTTCCAGCACTTTGGTTGAGTTCGACACCCAGTTTCTCATGAGGAATCCACCTTGTTGGTGAATGTAGCGTACATTAGACACCCAAGTAACCAACAGGCCCGCTAATTCGCCTTTTTGCAATATAAGGCTGATACACGGCTAACATAGGGCATGCTAAGCTTTATTTAAGAAGCAAAATAGCCTTATATTGAGTTCTTCAAGCAGGATCTCACGAACACTAAACTAATAATATTATTTTACACACACTAGCGTATACTGTCATGTGCACGGTAAGAATCAAACATCCATTTATGAGTAAAAGTGAACCCATTGTCAATAAAAGTGGCACTACTAATTAATGAGTAGCTTATTATACCAATTACGTAGTAACTGTTAGCTACTGTTAGCAGAAACTCATTGTTGCTAACATTATTTACGCATTAATTAGTAAAGCCACTTTTATTAAAAATGGGTTAACTTTTACTCAAGGGTATTTGACTGTTACCATGCAAGCGTAGGGTTTGTTTTCGTTTTGTTGTTTATTTTTACTTTAGAATGACAGTTCTTACAGCAAACAAAAAATTTCATCTCACTAACACACGCAAATCGCACCAATACGAACGCGCCTGGAAAGGACTATTGCAAAAAGGCGAATTAGCGGGCTTGTTGGATACTTGGGCAGTTTGATGGCTTCCTCCTCCGTGTCTACGCTCGTGAGCTCGTGCACGTAGTGCCTCTGGTGGATAGCGTCGACAGCAACGCTTTCGAAACGGGCAGCGTTTTCGTTCAGGACGAATAGCGCAGTGCTAGGTGAACATGTTGCGCCGAACGTGACAACCTGCATTACATAGTCACACGGCTCCGTCGTTCCATCGCTGGCACATCAAACGATTGGCTGACTGTCCTCATCTTGCGGGTTCATCAACATCTGATGAAATATTTCAGCTACATCACCTCCTAGGTCAATCAACCGCTCTCGGAACTTATATAGTACTGGTGGTAGAGCGTTTAGTTGATCCGAACCCTTCATCAATACGACATTCAACGATACTCCTCCAAACGAAGCGGCTGCATCGAACACGATTCGGACCTTGCCTACATAACATTTATAGCTTGATTTAACATCCCTCGGGGTCTAGAATGTCAGAAGTTAGCTGTGTTCGAATTGTGTTTCCCTACAAAATGCGTGTCTTCAAATAATTCAAATAGATTAATATCAAGGCTGGACGGTGGCATCATATCTCCCGGCATGACATGGCAAATGTACAGGTAGGTTAAGCTGGGGCTGAATGTCAAATGAATAAACAAACGCTTCTACAGATAATATCTTATCGCATGATCAACACCGAGAGGTTCAACTGCTTTTGCCGGTTTCGACAACAGCCGGCAGTGAACTGTACATTAATGATGATATTGATATGATATGAAAACACCATAATCATCTTTGTTAAACTCCTACACTTTGTGAAAATCTTTTAGAGGAACACATAAATATTGACCCCTTGGTTTGCCTGTCAAAACGCTCACAGGCCCCATAGGTAGTTCTACATTCGCCTTTAGGGCTTGAATTATTAGCTTCACCCTTTCCCCTTGCGGAAGTTGTGTAATGCCGATACCGATAATAGACAATTGACATCGTCCTCAATCAGAGTGTGCACAGACTGTACTCTTAACACTAGAAAAGAACAATATCGACGGGGGACACCGCCAACCGCACGAACACGAAAATCAAATAAAGGGCTTCATTAATTTCAGCGTTTTTTAGCTGTGTTTATTATTCATGATAGACTTGCAACTTGCAAACAGCTGATTTAAACTTTAGGCATAAGTTCCATCATGAATCTAATTGTAATCTAATCTAATTCTAATTGTGTTAGTAAATCAACAACATGCAAACTACGAATAGCTATAGTTATGATCCATTCGAGATTCCGCAAGTAGGGCAAGGTTTGTAGCAATCGTTTACTGCCAACGTATAAAGAGCAATCGCACAAATCACCAATATTTACCAAACACTACTCATTTCACTCAAATGCCAGCAGGAGAAAAAAAATCAGAATAATGACACGATGTCATCTCAAAACACACGCGATCATCGTGCTCAACGAAACAAAAGTTCAAAGTAGATCACATGGTGTAGACACTGGGTCACCAATACATACAACCCGGAAGATCAATTACACAGAATCGTGAAAATCTCAACCACCGACGGCGATCGAAGCTGTCAGTGTCACTCTAAAACACAGAAACGACATGGGAAAACAGATGTTGCCTCCGGTACCTGCTCTGATGCGGTATATTTATAGCTGATCATGAACTTCTACACCAACTATAGCCGTCCGTATGGTACGTGAAGATTCTGACACGGTTGATCGCACGTCGCGTGCAACACATATTCCGTCACCAAGCGGTGAATCTTGAGTATTTCAGATATTTGATCTAATACGTTCTCTACGAGACACTCGAATAAAGTCATTTCGGGTTTGTTTCGATCATCTGATTTTGTTGTCATTTCATCACACCGAATACAAACGACGTTTGAACATTTTCATCAAGTTTTGTGGCCAGCCTTTGGCCGGAAATGCTTTCTCACATTACACATTTTCGTTTTAGTTTTCATATCCTTGATTGCTATATTCCAACTTGAACTTAAGGGGGAGGAAGGGTCTGTTGAGATTTCTAAAAAAAATAGAATTTTTTGTTAATTTGTTTAAAACATTATTTATTCTTCGCAATCACTTCGGGTTTTCAGTATGTTACTAAGCTACATTTTAGCTTTATTTTCAAAAATTCTTCGGGACAGCGTTGTCAGCACTGAAACATCGTAGAAAAGAAATAATTAGTGTTTGAGTTCTTCATTAAAATATCGGTCAACTGGATCTGGAGATATGGTCGGAACAAGTTCCAAAAACTAAGAATTTTGGGAGCTAATCGTTTCACTTCAACCACTGAATCAAATTGGACGCAACAACCGCCAAAGAAAAGGCATCATGGTCTCATATCACACTGTTGAATAGTTTTGGAATCGGTTACCCGGTTCCGGAGATATAGCTTAAACAAGTTCCGGTGAACATGGATTTAGCGTGTTTCTCGACAACCACTGAACCGAATTATAAAAATCAATAGATAGTTTTGGAAGTGGTTTGGTTCCAGAGATATGACCAGAACAAGTTCCGATGAATACAAATTTTGGGAACTATATCATGTTTCTCGACAATTATTGAACCAAGTTGGACGCAACAGGCTCCAAATGAAAGTTATTATGGTCTTATATGGCCGGTACATGATCCGGCGAGTATAGATTACAAGAAGGGAGCTTACCTCAACGTGCCAAACCCTTCATGCGACACCTCAAAAGACATGAGAATTCAACCTCAAGTGGTGGCCATACCAAGGGTACAGGACCTTATTGATCACATCTGGACATATTACGGGTACTCCCAGGGAAGCAGCCATTTCCTGACTAGAACAAAAACCCATCACGTGACACATCAAATTACATCAGATTTCAAAAACAAGATCAACTCCAGCCAAACCGAGTGCCTTAGACCACATTGGCCACATTCGGTTATGTTTCGGGTACCCTCGAGGAAGTGGACAGTTCCTGAATATGGCAAAAACCTAGATCAGAATTCGAAAATAAGATCCTGGTTGAAATGGAACATATCGAGTGTCTCAGACTACATTGGTAATGGTCACATCGACTGCCGAAAGAGCGGCCAGTTTCAAACTAGAGCCAATATAAAGCTGCATGAGAACTCTAAAACAAGCTCATTACTTGTCACATTAACAACCCACAACCACATTGACCAGCACCTGGCAATGTTTCTGATACCTCTGGGAAGTTGCTCGAACTTTGATTAAGTAAGAAGTGTCAGATCTCACCATCAGTGGATAAATTCAGGGAGGCGTTTACTTCCTGAAAAAAAACGGGAATCTGATGTGATTTTTTTTATTGAAAAACCTGGATTCTCGGGAAATTTTGAAATTCTACTTTAAGATTTTTGAAACCTAATAAAATCAGACTTGAACACATTTTTAAGAATCAAGAATAAACATAAATATTCAAGACGTTGGACAATGAATATTTTCCAAAAACCCAGAGGGCTTTGCAAAACTTTTAAAGCTTATGGAAAAATATATAAGAATAATCTCAATAGGAATTAAGGGGAAAATTCCAAGAGAAGTATCGATAAGAAAACTTGAGCTATGGCTTAGAGTGCTTCATTTTGAAAAAAAAAAATTAAATTTCTAATCGGCCACCCTCTCGTTCGATTCATAATCCCAAAATATGAACCTGGGTGAAATTTGTAAAGATTGATGAAGGTTTAGAGGTTGCGCAAATGGTTTGAAATTTGTATGGGAATCACTATGGCACAATTTTAAAAATAACTTATATTGCTTTAACCTTGCTTCAAGTGGTCCAAATATTTTTTTTTTATTAATTACTTTATTTGTACAGGCTCAATCGAATAAACTTCACAGAGCCGAGTTATCATTTTTGTTATACATTATTGATTTCTTATATTTAAAGTTAAAGGAGCTGGACCGGATACTCGCGGTTGTCTCGAGGTTAGTGGGGATTTACATTTTTTTTTTGATGGGAAAAGGGAGAGGGAGGTTTGAAATGTGGTTTACGATACAAATATTTAATTAATTCTAAAACATGAACTAATTTCTATTCATCTTGAAAACAAACATAAAAAAACCCACACGTACAAAATACAAACTAAACACAAGGTTAATAAAACTTACAATCTAATGTTAATATTCTTAAAGTAAACATATATGAGTTTCATAAACTCCATATCGCGTCTAGCCAAAATAGCCCGAACTGGAACATTAGGTTGTCTACCTCGAGTTCGAAGGGAATAGTACAGATCAGAACTGACTCCACGCTGCTCAGCACAAGACCAAATAATGTGATCGGCGTCTTGGTAGCCTTGTCCACATTCACAGAGATTGCTGTTCCCCAGCCCAACACGGATCAAGTGAGCGTTTAACGAATAGTGATTGGACATGAGGTGAGACATCAGACACCTGACATTCGACACCTTAGGGATGATCGAATGTAGCCATCGTCCCAAACTTCCTTCGCTCCATTTATTCTGCCAGTTGACGAATGATTGTTGACGATAAATGAAGAAAAATTCATCGTAGGTGATTTGTCGATCGTAAATATCGCCTTCCATAGCGCCCACCTTAGCAAGTGAGTCTGTCATCTTATTGCCCGGAATCGAGCAATGAGGTGGGACCCATGCAAAGGTGATGACAAAAAATCTTAAAGATAAAGCACGTAGAAGTTCTCGTGTTTTCATGAGAAAATATGAGGACTGCTTTTCCTCGGTGCGAATAGCCTCGACAGAACTGAGACTATCCGTAAAAATAAAATAGTGATCTGGTGCAAGTGAGGCGATAGTTTCTAGAGTAAAATGTGTTGCCACCAGCTCAGCAACATATACGGAACAAGGAGCTTGAAGCATTCGAGAGGCGCTATGAAATTCGTTTTAAATACAAAAATCCAACGGACGCATCTATTAGTGATCCATCTGTGAAGAACGATCTTGCGGAATCAACTTGGCCAAACTTTGCAGTGTATAATAACGGAATAATCATGGAACGATGATGTTCTGGTATTCCACGAATCTCTTGCGTCATAGATAAATCAAAACTAACTGAATTGCCGAAGTCGGAGAAGCATACACGATGAGGATTTTGCTGTGAAGTGCTGACATCCTGTGTTATGTACACGTAGTACAATGACAAAAAACGAGTTTGAGGGTTTAACTCAAGAAGTTTTCGATTACCAGTGGGTTCATAACTTCACAACGGGTGAGGAGCCTTAGGGACAATTCCAAAAACCGATCAGAGAGTGGCAACATGCCCGCCAACACTTCAAGACTCATCGTATGAGTCGAGTGCATGCATCCTAACCAGTGCGCAAAACAGCCAGGTTCAATGAGTCGTTTTCATATGAATCTGAACAGCCATCTGCCTCATAATTCACTGCCTCATAATTCACTGCCTCATAATTCACTGCCTCGTGAGCAGTCTTGTAAGCGGTCACGGTAGTCGACACATTTTCTGTGATAATTGACTGCTCTTGCCTCCGACACTTGCAAAACAAGCTATCATAGTACACTACCAAACTAAAATGTCGTATGACAGGCTCTGTCATACGACACTGTCGCCGAAGACCGCCACGAATGTATGTATATTAGTTTTTCTCATAATAAGAGCTGCTGATGGTGTGCTTGTGTGAATTCTGAAAATAACAAGCAATGATGTCCTAGTAATACGTCTGATCAGAAATGGTTTGATTTACACCAAATTGAGGAATTACAACGAAATCGCACAAGTCATATGATAGCTATTTTGATAATTTTCTTTTAGCTCGAATATTATTCTACCGCTCGTGTTGTGTGAGAGAGACGACGGTAGAGCATGAGTGTTCGAATTCAAACAGACTGTCGCGCACGACAACGAAGCGAGTGTAGTAAAAAACGTCAACTGTTTCAACCCCTGCTCGTGAGAGTCTGAATGATTAAGAGGTAAACGAGTCACTGACAGCCGAGCACTCAGTCAGTAGCTCAGACAGCACGTTTATTCTTCCGTGATGGTACCCAATATTTGTTTTGAATGACTGAGCGTACATTTTCTATGGAAAAATGCCTCAATTACATGCTCTGTGAGCGAAGGCAAGCGGTGTAAGTCGACTGTTCGTGAGTGACTGAATGTTTTTGTAGGCTCTTTCATTGCCTCGTTCTTTACCGTTTGGTACAAACGGTCTGCAGAGAGCAATGGATTGAATAATGCAGTGCTTTCACACTCAGCCTAAGCATTCAATAATGTTACGCTCTGATCCTAACGCGATACGAAGACAACGATACTGGATACGTTGCAGTTTGATGATATGTGTAAACCGCTGTATTCTGATCCCACTGTATTCTGATTTCTCGTGAATTAAAGTTCAATCTAAAAAACTAACAACACAGTCAGGTAGAGGAATGATTCATTTGGTATAGTATAGTTCGCTAGATTGTGCTTTGATTCGTGAGAAATCGTTGAATGACGTGTTTGTTTACAAAAGCAATTACGCCCAAATCTCAAAGTTCTCTGGAAATGGTATTTAATGTGAAGGATGCGAAAAATATCGGAGAACGAGAAGAAAACAAACAGACACTCTCGCGTGGTCATCGCCTACCTTTACTCGCTGGAAAAAAAAGAACAAAGCTGAGGGGATATTTGGTTGGTTCGAATCACGAGTAGGTACGTGTGAAATGATGTGAGATGGAGAGACGAAAGATCTTTCGCGATACGAAATAAAAATTTCTCTCGCTCTACGCTTTCATGAACTTTTTATCATCTCTCGTTCGCGAACTTTTTATGAGAAGTTCCTTTGGGATTTATCTCTGCAATAAGCTGTGATAGAACTTTTTTTGAAAATGATTTTTCCAACACTGGCCCGGAATTCACGTTCCCTAGATCTAGGCCACCGTAATTCCTGAATTGCAGCTACGCTCACATTCACTTTTTGCAGTTCACGAGCCAAAAGGCCCACTCGTTAGGTTCACTTAAGGTTCTGACATTTCAAGAACCGAGTTTCCATTCATTGTCCATATATTTGCCGGGTCGGTTGCCGAAAATGTCGTTCGTTGTTTTCTCTTTCTAGTAGGGTGAGGTTTCGGTATGCTACCTTACCGGGGTCGCGATACCTACACACTTAGATTTTTTCGCCGAGATGGGCACCACCGAGCAGCTCGGCATTTTATTTTGCTGCACACTACCAAAAAGTCATGTAAACTTCTGTGCCGTGAAACCGACACATGCAAGCGGCCCAAATGACATAAGAATCAGTTGAAAGCAACGAGAAAATAAATTCAATCAATCGTACTTTTCGTCGAGTTGCGTGTGTTTCGGTTTGGGAACACTTAATTTTACATGACATGTTTGTTTACGTTTCATAATTTACGTCAAATATGGATTACGTCTCGTGTAAAAATAGTTATTTTTAAGTGTGTGGATCTCAGTGAAAAACTTGCCGAGATTCAGCTAACAAACGGGAATTTTGCCGAAATCTCAGCTAACAAACATATTTTTTGCTGAATTTCCAGCAAAATAAAATGCCGAGCTGCTCGGTGGTGCCCATCTCGGCAAAAAAATCTAAGTGTGTACATCATGTTGGTGGGGCTGCCACCTTAGGTGTAGCTGACGTGATACAGAATTTCTTATTCAGCCGCTCGCTCCGAGACATCTCGAGGGTCGCACCTCCTCACTTTGCTATCACCACGATCCGGGTCCATGTTTTTAACGGGTTGACATTGCCCAGCAATCAGTCTTAAAACTATATCAAAAAAGTTTCGATGAAAATCTGGAAATTTTTTCGTTATAATCCTAGAACATCCTGGAAAACTCAGGGAATTTTGTGCAGCAAAATAAGTAGACACCCTGTCAGGTTTTTTGAAATACAATTAATCAATCAAAAATTGTTTTAATGGAAGCGCTCTGTGTCAAGAGAAATATAGGATTGAAGCCTTTGTTTCCACAAAACAAGGTTTCAAATTACTGATTAGTTCAAGGTTTGCGCCGCGAGTTTTTTTTGACGTAGGACTACGTCTTTGATTTCTATATGGGGGTACACTTTGTGAAAACCGAAAATGGAACATGTAACAAATTAAGAAAGATTTGGAACGTTAATAACTCAGCTTCCCCTGGTCCAATTTCAATAATTTTATCACCAATCGATCAGAAATACGGCTACGCATCGATAACAATGCTTCCGAATGTTGCTTTTCAACAAGAAACTATTGGAAAACTGGTAAATGCCCAGCATTGTCCAAAAGCGTCGAATTAACTAACAAATCCACCAATTACCTACATGCATATGTGCTTCCCCCGCACAGTCGTCAGAGAGTAGTAAGTAGACGAAACAAGTCGAAGTGGCATTCGCCTCCGATCCTCGGGCGCGTGCGAATAGGGAGGATGGAATTGCGTAATATTTTGCACACTCATCTCCATATTCAGAATCAAACGCAAATTCTTCGAGATAACTACCATCCGTCGTCTGGCTCGCCGTGGCGGTGTCTGACGTATCTCCGGTCTGATTTACGAGGTGTGCTGAAGGTGTTCCTGAAAAATGAGATCCGTGATGCTGTTACCTATACTAAACACGCCAAGCGTAAGCGGCCATTGATGTCATGTACGTTTTGAAATGACAGAGACGCACTCTGTTTGGTTTCGGAGGTTAAATCATCACCAACTTTGGCAACAAAACGGCTCTTTTCAGGGCCACCAAGCTTATTACAGTAAAGAGTAGGAATAGAATTCATCTGCCTGTTTGTCCATATTCAGAACCAATGACCACACAAAATGCTCATGTAATCAAACTGGAAGCCAGGGGTACAAATTATTTTGATCAACCTTGATCAACTTTGAATCGTCACGGCCGGTTATTTTCGATGGAAGAAGCAACAATCTAGCATCTAATTCGACGAAGACGGCAGGAAACATTTGTGAAGTCGAGTTATTTACGAAAGAGAGTGTCGATGAAGAGAATCGATCAATGTAGATAGGACCTATTGAAAAGCGACGCGAGATTTGTTTTCCGTACTGAGCGAGCTCCAATGCTACCGACGCCAGGGAGGCAGCTCCCACACCTGGACCCTACCAATCGACCCATCAACTCAACCGGGGACCAACGACTTTACTTCCCGAAGGAAGGCGTGATCAGAGATGTTATGCCTTATAACATGCCGGTAGCGCCGACTGAGGTTGGACCCAGGCCTGCTGGGGTGAGAGGTAATCACGCTAACCACCGGTACCGATATCTTCCAAGGTGATATCACGGCGAATGAGAACGACTCAAATTTGAGTTTAGTTATCTCAGAAATAAGAAATAAAGTGCAGGAACTCAGCGATGAGTAAATTTGCCTCATGTTTTCCCAGGTTTTTCCAGGATTTTCCAGGGAAAAATTCCCGAATTTGAGAAAAGTAAAGATTGGATTCACTCAGTACATTGGTACTACTCCGAGACTGAATAAAATTTTCGTCAATTTCCTCATTTTCTGGCAGAATTTTTAGGTTTTCCACAGGAAATCATGAGACAAATTTGCTCATCACTGAGTTCCTGCAGTTTTGGCGATTATGAGTGAACTAAACTCAAATTTGGGTCGTTCTAATTCGCGGTGTACGCAAAAGGAAAAGAGCCAGTGTCGCTACTTGATAGCAAACTACTCATAATGGGAGGAGTCTTTGTAGCTTTTATACCACTTGGTTGCACATCATTCTGCTTTAACCTGAAAAGATATAAAAGAGCGCTGCTGTATGGCATTAGCTCATTTTCACTTCGGACGGCGTGGAGAACAGCAATAGCAGCAGTAGAAAGGTGGTGGCTAGTCCACTTCTTCACACCTAACAAGCAACAATTGACTGGTCAAGGCAAAGGAGGAAAAGGTCTGGTAAAGGAGGTGCCAAGCGTCATCGCAAAGTTCTTCGTGATAACCGCCAACGGTCGTCTGGCTCGCCATGGTGGTGTCAAACGTATCTCCGATCTGATCTACGAGGTGTGCTGAAGGTGTTCCTGGAAATTGAGATCCGTGATGCTGTCACCTACACTAAACACGCCAAGCGTAAGTGGCCATGGATGTCCTCTTCAATAAAACGGCCCTTTTCAGGGTCATCAAGCTCACATCAGTAAAGAGTTGGAATAGAATTTATCTGTGCTTGTTTGTCCATATTCAGAACCACAAGCCCCCAACGACCACACAAAATGCTCTCCAGAGTTGTAATCTTGTAACCAAACTTGGAAGCAGGCGTGCAAGTGATTTTGATTGAATCTCTTAATCAACTTTCTCTTTGAAAAAAAAATACTACAAATTTGGTACCCCTACAATTCAAAAACGGAAAGAGTTAAAATAATAGATAATTGATCAATTAAAAGAACTAAATGCTTTTCACATTTATTCCGTCCACTAGCGGTCCTACGTCAAGCTTCCGTTCGTGCCCCTAGGCACAGACCCTTCTACTTTTTTAAATAATGCGTTTATTTTTCCAGGCTCATTTGCTGTAATTTTGTGGAGCCGATATTCATTGTTTAGATAACAAAACTACTTAAAACTAACGTTAGTAAAGCGGGGACCGATTACTCGCGGCTAACGTTGTGATTTGTTCGGCTTATAGTTTACTTTATTACGCGATACTTGAATGTAAAATTAAGTGCTCCTAGACTGACAAGTTCGATACTCGACGAAAAGTTCGTTTGCTTGAGCTGAATTGTGTGTTTATTATGACTGAATTTTATGTCAATATAATTGTATGTGTCAGTCTCAGAGCACCTAAATTTTCATAAATTTTTCTAAGTGTGTATGCCAAATATTTAATTTCTACACTAATGGTGGTAAGCGCCAACCTGTATTATCCTTGAATTAAATCCTGATCAAGAATGTCCAGCTTCTTTGATGTCGACATCAGAGTGAATCAACGCAACTTTAAGCAAATATGTTGCAGATCATCCAAACAGGGACGGTATTAAAAGTTAATCCGAGTTGGAGCTTACCGTCATAAATGAGAACATGTTTCGTGTTTCTGTGTCCTCTTGCCCTTGTAGCGGTAAATTTGCTTCCACTCTCAGAAGTGCAGGAAACCATGAACCGTTACAATAGCTCTTCCACAGTCACTTACAAGCTATCATCTTTATCGTGAACTGCACGGTGCGGTGACTCTGTTGCGTGTACTATCCAAGAGGATATTATGTGTTCAAAGAATTCACAGACAGAAAAGCAGTGGACAGGGTATGTGGGGATGGTTCGTCTTGTCTTCGACGTCGTTGTTGCTCCCATTAATGATGATGCAAAGGCAGGCGTACTTCTTGATAAAGTAGGGGGATGATACCTTCTTGTGGTACTTTGTGCTCAGCTGTTTCGAAGAAATCTTTCATTATAAGATCATCGGCCTTTTGCCTTTTTGGTTCGCTCGACTTGATGATGAACCAACAAGAACTAGTAATTGTTTCTGTTGAAATGACTTCATCGTTGGGGTTAATTGAATTGCTTATAAACACGCTTTCGTCAATTATCATACTGAAATTAAAACATTACTGTCGTTCCTAGAATCCAATCATGGAACAAATGCCCCTCGAATGCTCAAAGAGAAAATTGCTGCCATCGTCGCCTGCGGGAAACCTTGACAATGTTCCAAGATTCTTTTGGATGTCCATCATCACACTCTCCCAGCTCAGAGTTTCGTTTGCTTCGGTTGCTTCCAACTTTCCTAAATAGTTTTCAAACACCGTATTGAATATAAATACGAAGCAATTTCGGCAGCTTTGCCATTGATGTTACCGTATTTTATTTTAGCTTTATTTCATTCTCGAGCTCAGCCGGCGCAAGATTATCCCCGGCTGTGCCAACGGTTGCCAACAAAATTTGCATTCGTGGTTTGTCGATTTTTGTTGGGTTCACATTTAATTAAATTCGGTATCCGACCGGATGGAGACATCCGATGACGTTGCTGATTCTGTCTACTGCCCGAAACTTTCAGTTTTCGACATAATCTAATAAAGGTTAGGTAGGGGCAATGGCTCTAATGTTGGCCGATGGACCTAAAGATTGGGCCCATCGATAAACATCTCTTGTTATTAAATTTTTCGTAGAACGATAACATTGTAAAAATTTTTTTTGGGCTCAATACTAGGGACACTTTGACCGACATTAGGAACATTAACCCTATGTGTCCATTATTCTTGGTTGGGTCGCGCCTTCCCCTTTCTGTGTTTCTCTGATTCGGTGTTGCTGGGACAAAATTGGCACACAAACGGAGATAATCTGTCAGGTAAATCCCTCCGGATAGAAATTCAATTTATTGAACGACCTATTTCAAACCCACAAGACAAATTCTAGGCCGGCCTGCCGTAGGTTTGGTACTGATCTCGGCAATAATTCTGAGTTCGGTATTAAATGTAAATTCCGTTAGCGCATCTTCTGCTTCGGTGGAGACGCAAGGTGTTTGGGAGCATTGAAAAAGTAATGAACTTTAACCCCTACAACCATAAACTTAAAGCACACCAGGCAGCATCCAGTCCTCGTCTACGATCTTTTCAGTTTGGAATTTTATTGACTAAACAAAATTTGCAGTTAAACCAACAGTACTGTGCGTCAAGACTTCAAGAAATGCGACAGGTTCAGCGAAAAACAACAAACGTCAGCAACAGTCATCAATTGGCTGGAATGAGAGATTGGTGTATAGATCAGGTAGCTAGTCGCAGCACTTGAAGAAGCTCGCCCACAGTCTCTTGCTTCATTGGCACTTAATTTCCATTTTTGTGCGTCATTTTCTCCCTTTTCCTTCTCATCCATCTTCATTCGTGACGCAATCTGACGGAAAATCCTTCTCCTAACAGCGAGCACCGCTAAATCTAAGGAAGTAAGAGCATCACCCGGAAGGTGTAAATGGGTGGAAGGCATTAATGGATGACTGTTTTAATTTGTAATTTAGCAGGAAGGACGATTCGGTCGGATTAGGTTCTGGTGTTGTTGGCTTTGATCTTCTCCGTTCCGCTCGGTTGCAGTCGGTGGTTAATTGTTCGCTTTGAGTTTGCCTAGTTTGGGGAGGGTTGAATGGAAATGGCTATAGGGTAATTAAAGATTGAATTGGGTTTCACTGGAAGGAAAAGTTCAGCAAGAAGTTTAATTTGCGGTGTCGTGCTTTATGGTTTTACATGAGTAGCACTATTGACAATTTTTAATGCTACCATCATTATATCAAATTGGTTGTACATGAGCCATTTTCATGAACCTCTTATAGCATGTATGAAACTTTCATACATGCATGACGATGATCAACGTTATAGGCCCATAGCGTGGTAATTTTACGACCTTTATAATAAAGCACTCGTCGTTCATATGAAAACGACAGAGGGAAGTAGGCGCCACACTGAAAGGTCCTTTTTAGGGAAGCAAAGGAGTCAGGTAAACGATTTAAATATTTAACGATGAAAGCCACCATCATGCAATAACCATAAAGTACCCTCTCAACCGAGCCATTGCTTGGCATACAGGGCAAGTCTGCCGTGGAGTTAAAATAGAAGAAAATTGTATGGCCACCTGGAATGTCCAGCAAGCAACAAATATCACCGATTCTAATTATTGAAGTGGGACCAATCTATTTCCTATTCCACGTCGCTGTTCTACCGAGCACTCCTCGAATAAGACACGTTTTCCGGTGGCTACTACCTGACTGTGGTTCATGATCATATGGTCGTGAGAGGTTTTTCCCCTTTCTAATAAGCTGAGTTCACATTGAAACGGGAGAAAATGACATTTTAATCTTCAGCTTTTCCTGACAGAAAGCAGTGGAGTTGGAGTAAGTTGTTCGTTATGCGGTTTGTGGGTTCGCTTTCTGAAGGAGATTTGCGGTTTACTACTAATCCTACTCCGTCGTTCGTCATAATAAATTATTCCCCCGTCATGGTGGTCATCGTCACCCTTAGACAGCGATTCTAATGTGATCAACATCATGCCCAAGATTTGAGGCAGTGTGAAAGGAATGGATTACAGTAAGTTGTCCGTTTTAATCTCATAACTACTGATGGCGCCACCATGGGCAAAAATTTATTCAAAAAATAATGTATGGAGATTTGAATTTTGTGTGGACATGTGGGCTGTCCGTTCCTCCTCAGAATATCTCGTGATTCTGACCATATAGAAGGTTGCAGTCTTGAGCGAAGTTGTTCATTAGGTCAAAGACTTTTGGTTGGTGGACAAATGTTCAGAATTTACTCACTACGTGGCGCTAGTGTGCAAGTGAATCTTCTTAATATGCTGTATCTTGGGTTCCGGGCCATATAGAAGGCTAAAGTCCTGTCGGAAAATGTGTTCAGTGGGTCAAGAAGTTTTGGTTAGAGAACAGAAGATCCGAAATTTCTCACTACGCGGCGCTAGCGTTCAAGTGTATTTCCTGAATATGTTATATCTCGTAATCCTGACCATATAAAGGGTTTTCCATTAAGCGTTTCCTATGTTTAACGTTGAATAAAACAAACTGTGTGTGAGATATTGACGAGATTTATTTTTCGATTGAAAGGGCCATCAATACCAGTGTTGGGAAAATATCATAAAATCAAATCTCACTAATGCCCAATGCTTGATTTTCGTAGACAAGAATCAATAAGTAAACAACTGCGATTGATTTTGCAAGCTGTGATATCGCAGCTCGAAATATCAAGCTAACAAAACTCACCAGCTGCAAATCTCACAAAAATTGTGGTGATATTGAGTTTCATGATTTTTGCTTTACACCCGAACGCAACCGAAACTTCCATAACGGCACTTCGTGTCTGCCATCGGCGAAGAGGAAAAAGAGATGGCAAACTATATTTTCTCTTTCTAAGAAAACGATGTGTAACGGAATGATTTTTGTGTGGAGTCTACTGTGATTTTTGCACGTTGTGAATAGTCTCGCAATATGAAAGGAGCTTGTAAAATCAATATCAAGCATGATATTTTGTTCGAATATCACGCGAGATATTGAGAGCGTTTGTGAGCGGAAAAATATCATTTGATTGATGATTTTGCCAACATTGATCAATACCTTTATGTATGGAATATGACATCATTCAAATGGCCGCCTCTGCTTCGCTTGGTGGCGTGCATCCGAGAGGTACAATTTTCTATGACTCTGGCTCACAAATCGAGCTGAATCTCGTTGATGGCTTGAGTAATGTTGGCTTTGAGGGCATCGGTGGTTTGCGGGTTATTGGAATAGACCTGCGACTTAACATAACCCCACAAGAAAAAGTTTAGTGGGGTTAAATCATACGAGCTTGGAGGCCAGTTGACCTCGCCTTCACGCGAAATAACCATGCCCGGAAATCGCTCATGCAGAATATCGATTGTTTCGTGCGCTGTGTGTCACGTTGCACCGTCCTGTTGGAACCACATATTGTTAACATCCATATCGTCCACTTTGAGCCAGAATAAGTCGGTAATCATCGACCGATGACGCCTCCGTCCCAAAATGCACACTTTCTGGGGATGCATTGCCATTTGGTAGACCTCGTGTGGATTGACCTTGCCCCAAATTCGAAAATTCTGCTTGTTCACATACCCGTTCATCCAGAAATGGGCCTCGTCGCTGAAGAAGATTTTTCGGGCAAAATCGGGGTCTGTTTCCAACAGCTCCAAAACCCAATCAGCGAACACACGGCGCTCTCTATGATCGTTAAACTTGAGTTCCTGGGTCAATTGGATCTTGTATGGGTGCAGACCCAAGTCTCGACGGAATTCGCCAAGTTGAAGCCAGCGAGAGGCCCAGTTCTTGTGCGTGGCGCGGAATGGACTGCCGCGGGTTCTCCTGCACACTTTCGCGTACAGCGACGATATTCTCGGCAGACCTAGCGTTCCGTTGACGTAAGGGTGGTGGTTGAGCGTTCACCGAACCAGTTTCCTCGAATTTGTTCACCACATTGCGAATAGTCCTCTCGGTAGGACGATTACTAAACAAATTTGCCGAAGACTATAACTATAGAGGTAACTCTAAGACCAGAAGGTCCCGAAGAAACGTGCTTTTTGACTCAGCTCTGGTACTATCTTCGGTCCTAAGCTAATCGATGCACCTCTCGAAACATAGGAAAATCCACGAACCCCTCATTTTATCTGTCAAACTTTAATAGCGAATCAAAACAAACATAGTATAGTACTATCATACTATCATCGGATACGTTAATCGATTTGCTTGGAACCAATAGGCTAGTCAAGTAGTGAGCCAATTTAGTTAGTTAGTCGTTAGTTTTCACCGGTTGCTAAAGGGCGAACACGAAATTATTGCGACACCGAAAATGTCATGCCAATTTTCTTATAATGTTTAGAATCAAACCAAAATTTTAGGGTAGTTTTATACATATATTTACTTCAAAAATCAAAAGAAAAGTTAATCGATGGAGCCTTGAGTGTAAAATTGAACGCATTTTCGCTTGATGCCCTCCATCAAAGTCTTTACAGTGTCATCCGGTACCAGTTTCTCAGTTTTTTTTTTCCATTTTCTTAACATGTCCTTCTCGTCTTTGACTGTCTTCTTGCTCTTCCGAAGTTCCCGCTTCATTATTGCCCAGTACTGCTCCACCGGCCGCAGCTCCGGACAGTTTGGCGGATTCATGTCCTTTGGAACAAAATGGACAGAATTGGCCTCATACCACTCCAGGACACTTTTAAAATAGTGGCATGATGCCAAATCTGGCCAAAATAGCGGAGCTTCGTCGTGCTGCTGCAAGAACGGCAAAAGGCGCTTCTCGAGGCACTCAGATTTGTAGATCTCGCCATTTACTGTGCCCTTTGTCACGAAAGGCTCACTCCTCAGTCCGCAAGAGCAGATGGCCTGCCAAATGAGATATTTGGAGGCGAACTTCGACATTTTCTTCTTCTTAAATTTGTCGTCCACATCGAACTTGCTCTTGCCGGTGAAAAACTCCAACCCCGGAATTTGCTTAAAATCGGCTTTTATATACGTTTCGTCGTCCATCACACAGCAGCCATGTTTTGTCAGCATCTTCTCGTAGAGCTTCCGTGCCCGAGTTTTAGCCGTCGATTGTTGCTGCTCATCGTGGTTTGGGAAGTTCTGTACCTTGTATGTATGTAGTCCAGCTCTCTTCTTTGCATTCTGGACGTAGCTCTGCGACATGCCGATCTTTTTAGCCAAATCACGGCTTGAGACGTTGGGATTTGCTTTAATCATCCGCTTCACCTTTCCCACCGTCTTTTTGTTCTCTGGTCCCGGTTTTCCTCCAGCTCCTTTGCCGTGGTCCAACGTCAACCGCTACTGGAACTGCTTCAACACTCTGGAGACGGTTGAATGGTGAATGTTCAACATTTTTCCCAACTGCCGGTGCGACAGGTCAGGAAATTCCAGGTGTTTGGAAAGAATTTGTTCTCTCAACTCGCGTTGGTTCACCTCCATTTTCGTTGAATCGAAAAACACGACTTCGAGTTTGACAGCATGTACACAATACACATCAATGAGAAAGTGTGCAAAATTTGGTTGATTTTTACCCAATGGTAAAAAAGTTATGCCCTGTTGAATGTGTCGCAATAATTTCGTGTTCGCCCTTTATAACCCTCTATATGGCCTGGATCTCAAGATATAGCATATGCAGGACACTGCACAGATTCACTAGGACATAAGCACCGCGTAGTGAGAAAATCCTGAACTTCTGTGCACCTACAAAAGTCCGTGACCCATTGAACAACTTTGCTCAAGACAAAAACCTTCTATATGGTCAGGATTAGGAGATATTCCATCTTGGAACCAATGATGTCAAACTCCGCATACTATGTATATACCATTTAGACGGATTCGATTTACAATGTTCTATTTTACCGCGCTATTTGGAGTATTGCCAACCGGTGGAAACTAACAATTTTAAATTGGCTCTCTATTTGACTAGCCTATTGGTCCCAAGCAAATCAATTAACGTACCGCATTCTAGTCGAAATTCTAGTACTAAACTGTGTTTGTTTCGATTCGCTTTGAGACTTTGACAGATAAAATGAGGGGTTCGTGGATTTTCCTATGTTTTTAGGGGGTCATCGATTAAATTGGGACCGAAGAGAGTACCAGAGATGAGCCAAAAAGTTGTGCACGTTTCTTCTGGACATTCTGGTCTTAGAGTTACCGCTATGGTATTACTGCAAACAAAAATTATGTTATTTTGTTCAATATAAGTTTCTTCCAGAATACTCTATGGTTTGCAATAAAATGGTAACGTCAAATCTACATGTGTTGTACAAAGTACAACAGAGCGACCAGCTTTTGGTGTTTTCTGACTAGTTCGTATTCCTGCCGCATAGGTGGCGCTTGAATCTATGTTTTGAACAGCGGGTCGTAGATGGATTAGCAAAGTTGTGCAAAGTTGTGTATCTAATAGTTACGAGAAATGTTGTCGAAGACATCAACGACCTGTGACTCACCTAAAGTGAGATATCGGCCTACTAAGAAAACTTACCTGTTGTTGTCGGTTGTCACTTCACTGGAGCGATTATGAGTTTCACTTGAGTCACTTTTTTGTCACTTGGTGACGTCAGCGATTATGGAGCCTCACTTGTTTGTCAGATGGTATCTGACTGACAAGTGAATGGAGTGTTTTTAGTAACTGGAATGACGAGTCGTGTAATGGTGATGTTTTGTAAGAATATTTTAAAAACTGCCCATAAGTAGAAATAATGCTTGCGTTATTCATTTCGATTTCTCCAATAAAATATTTTACTGTAAAGTAGTTCGTTGGAGAAATCTAAAAAAATAATCAACGGACAATTGCGTTTTTTAAACTCTCGTTTGGTAGCGTGGGTGAAAGATTGCATGTAGATAGCTGAACATTGCATTAGGTCCTAAGTAACATTGACAGATTCTCTTCGTCGACTTTCTCTTTGTATTCCCACGGCCAATTAAAGACATTCCCAGGTGTTTTTTTCTGCACACAGCTCGATTGCAATTGCAATTGTATCGTGAGCCATTACTTCTAATATGATAATGAAGCTAACATTTTCAAGTTTATTTTCTTTCTTATAATAAACTTCAAATGGATATATTGCTGCTTGAGAATTATTCCAGCTATATCCTTGAGCAGTGTTTTGGATAATGAATGAATAATTTTCAGAAAAATCACAAATTGCTAGAATTTCGCCTTCTTTTAATGATTCTTTTTTATTTCTTATAAAATAGGGCTGTTGTTTATAAATAAAGTCATGAGTTATAATTTTGTTAATTTTATCAATGGGATACGGATCAAATTCATCAACAGGCTTGATAATCGTTTCCAAATTACAACGATCAGTATTCAGCCACTGTTGAAACACAACATCTTGTTTGTCATTTGATTCTAATAGCAAAGTACGTTCCTCTTCAATATGTTCATTGGAAGCACACTTTTCGCAAGCACGGAAAAAGCAATCAGTTGTTCTAGTAAAAATATTACAAAGCATTTTTTCTATTATTGCATATTGTGACATAATTCTTAAACTGTTGATCATTAATTTTACATTTTCATGAATTGCACAAATACATACATTATGTATACCAGTAGAATCAAGCAAAATGCAATGTTTTGGTATACAGTGAAACCAATATTAATATCTTTATATATTTATCAACAAAAATCATGTACGCTTCTTTGAGGGACATCATTAACAGGCGTTTTTGAACGTGTTCTTTTCGTCCATTTCTAAACTCGGAAACAAGATCATTTGTTCCGGGCATAGGTCTACTAATATCATTGTCATCAAAAAAGTCCTTAACTTGTTTTTTGTATCATCGTTGATCCCATGCCCACTTCTTTTGTTGGGTGTGCTTAGAATACCCTGCTCATTAACAAGGCTCTTCACCTGCACACCATGTACGTTGGTGCGTTGAATTCTGCTACAACTTTATTCACGGATCAAGACTTTGGCTATACTGATAATACTGTTATCTGATCTTTTCTGTCAGCTGTAGGGGAATAGAACTTCTCCTTTAGCTGCACAATCATTTTTTCGTATGCCTCTACTTTGCTAATGTCTGCTGTATCTAGTCCAAATATATTTTTTTGCACTGCTTGTTTAATTTCTAGAGATTCTATTGAACGATAATCCATGCTCCTCATGTTCCTCGATGAAATTGGAGATAAATTCAACGTTTCCACAAAGCCAGTAAACTTCTCAACATTGTATGGGCGTTGCAGATTATCTGCTGATGGAACTGACTCCAATGATGGAACCGATGGTACCGTATCTGAAGGAAAGAAGAAGAAAAAATAATTAATAAGTGCAATTAGGAGGTTGCAGTTAAAAGTTGATAGAATCATCAGAATGACTGTTCTTACCTAGCTCATCAACGGATTGATGGCCACTCATTGATGAACCTGGATCATCACTATGCTGCTGCCCACTAGTTGACGGTTGGATATTTACTTCATTTTCACAATTCGTGGTTATATCCCATAGAATGTATTTTTCTACCATCGTTGACGATATGGCCCGTAACTTATTTCGGTTGCATCTCGGATTATTTATATTTGCACAACATTTCAATCCTTTGAGCCTTAATTTACTACTTTGGTCCATGATAATAATTTTACTACAACTTGTCTTCACAACTTTCGTTATCAGATTGACTGCTGCTTATATGAAATCAACCCTAGTTTTATAGTGTTCATAGGAAGAATGAAGTGGTAGGTATATAATGTTAATGGTTTAGGTATAAATAACAGAAGGGCATACAGAATTATGATACGATACGTTGACTTCCCAAATCGTTGTTGATTCGAAAGAAGATCTCAATTTAAATTTTATTCATACCTAATTCTTTATGGATAATTTGAGCTAAGAATTCTAAGTTGCTATAGGAGTATCGGATTTTGCCTCAGTAGTAGACAATATAATCAATTATATTGTTTGCTAATGATATAAGCCCTTTTCATATGGAATTCTCGATTAATCTAAGTGATTAGTTGCTGATTAGACAAAATTGAATCATAAATGGAGTTTCATTGGGTTCTGAGATGATTTTGAGCTTCACTGGTTTAGTTTTGGGTAAAAATGGTACGTTAAAAAAATCAGTTCAGTAATGAAAAAGTTTTTGTAAGAAAAACTTTTTTTTTTCCTTAAAAGTGCCCAACTCGCGATGTATGGACGGATGGTAGTAAACATAATTACCTATCCTGAGGCAAAGTTTCATCCAAATCCAACATGGCCATCAAATCGACTTTAAATTTTAAAAATCGATTTTTTCAGTGTAGGACTCAAATGAATTTTTTTCCAGTATTTTTTTTTCGATAATTTGGTCAATTTCCTAAAAGTCATCAATGCAACATATTTTTGTTGGAGTTGTCATTTTTCCAGAAATATTTTTTTGAAAAAAAATCGGCAGAAAAAGTTTGGCCCTTCTCAAATGTTAGTCTAGATAAATTTTGGAAAAACTGAGTATGCAAAAGTGCTTATTTAGTCAGAGTCTACACATCCAGAAAATTTTATTGAAATCTGAGAGGGTGCTGCCAGCTTCGATTCGATTTGTGTGTGTGTGTACAATCTAACCCCCACTGTCCGGCAGTGTTATTATGGAAGAAAACTGCTTTTTATTACCCTTAAATTAAAGCAGGTTTAGTCTGGGAGTTAGAAGGTGTTAGCTCTATTGCAGCTCCAGTGACCCATTTCAGAATGCCTGGTAATTCACGACCACTCCGAGGTCACTTTTACTTACAATAAGCCCCGCATGTTAACTCTACCTTTATCAAATGGATAATGGTATCATAAACACACTTCCAGATTCAAAAAATATTATTTCCAAATCTGGCACGTATATAGTTTTGAAATTTGTTCAACTGTATTAAATCGATTTGAATTGACATTTCTTATCTGCCAGCTTCGATTCGATTTGGCGCGAAATGTGTCACTTCTAGTTTCTGAATACGTACTCATCTGAACATGTTTTGACCGCCGTATCTCCAGAACTAGAACTCAAAATCGTCATCGGCGGCGTGTAAAAAAGGGCCAGTGTGGTGGCGCACAGGTCTAGTGAGTGGTCTATCTTCTTGCACTTTCTTGGTCGATCAATATCTACTAGGTACCTATAATGTAGTAGACAAAGGAAAAACTTTCTTTCCGCTTAATGTCATGCTTGGTGGCTTTATCGATCGACCACAAGCGACAGAAACGCATTTGAGGGCTTATGAGTTTGCTAGGTTGTGTATGCTAATCGTGGCACAGAAGAAGCATATCAACTTCATTGTTTCGTGTTTGGTCTGGTAATATTCTTAGTAGAGCATCCTTCACGGGATTTTGATATTTCCCGGGATTCTCAATAAATAATATTTTTAATATTTTTTTTAATCCCAGCATCCCTTAGCTCCGTAACATTCGCATTGCTATTGCAACAATTCAACACCAGTCCCAACGGTGACGTTGATGACAAAATACACGATAATCAAGCGATGTTACTATAAATCTCCTTTATATGATAGGACTTGGGAACCTGGAAAGTCAAACTTGACTGCGATGCCCTTTACACAAGAATAAGCTTCTACGACCGATGATCTTTTAAATCTGATGACAAAAATGCTACGAAATAGCGCTTATGCCTTCATCAAATTCTACTTTACGCGATATTCGTTTTTTAGATTTGGTCCTTACGTAAGACGGGAACAGAATTCATTAAACTTTCACATTTTTGGGCTACCGTGCCCCTTGCTTCACAAAGTAAACTACGACTGATGCGACGTAATATTGCAAATCTTTTAAAACGACTGTTTTCTCCTTAATATTTCACCAGACCGCCTTGATTATGCGTCAAACCATCAAAACCACTAAACCACACAATCAAACACGACCGCCGAGCCTACCGTCAGTTTACAACGAAGGCCCTCATGGCCTCATGATCTTGTTAAGGACACACCTAACAACACATCCAAAACTAATCGGTTAAGTGCCAAGCTTGCATGTTCGATCGCAACATTTATTTTCTTAACGAATTATGCTTCAACATGAAAAAAAAAATCATAATGCATTATTCGTAGGCACACAACCGTAAAAACCGAGGAACATGCCTCACGCGATCGAGGTCATCCCTCTGAAAAATTAGAAACGATGAAAATAAATCTCGATTACTCCGGACTTAGAACGCATCCGCTCCCGCAACCCTTATAAAAATACCATAAACGAACGATAACCCAAATGATTGAACTATTCCACAAATTGGATGATACCCCGAACACGTCGTTAAAGCAAATTAACCTTAACATTTTTTTTCTGGAGAACAATGCATCCGATTCCCACTCCGGTGCAACCGGCATCTCGCCTATGCATGCCCACACTACCATCAGATAGGGGAAATTTTTACGATCTTCATCTGGAACTTAGTTTTTCCTCTGTTTGGGACCTAACACCACTGCGACCAGTAATTTGATCTATTGTAGTATATCCCGTGTCCTTAGTTTGGTGCATGTCGTATTACTCCATCACTATTGAGAAATGATGACGTATTCGATTTTTTAACAGTTGTCATTCTTGCATTTATCGCAAGGATCCAACTCTAATTGAAAGGTCCCAATATTTATACCCTTCGGAGTGTTGGAATACCCTCCAAAGGCGCGCCCCTTTGTCAGTCAAAATTGGATTCCTTAGTAACAAAATTAAGGAATAACACCGATAATGACCATGCATCGGAACCCTAGTCTTAAGCACTTCAAACTAGAGAACAACGAAGAGAAGATTAGGAACCACATAGATGATCTCATTTTTTCCTTGTTTCAAGATCATCCTCGGTGGACAAAGCCGAGTCTTGTCACTATCAACAAGGCATAAAAAGTAACTAAGGATTTAGATGTGTTCCTTTGATTACTGAAAAATCCTGTTTCCCTAGTTTGAAGTAGTCGGGACTAGGAATCGGTGGTAGATCTTAGATCACGTAACGTATCACGAAAAGGTGATCTACCCACGTTACGGGGCTCATCTGGAACGTACTCACCAAATCCATAAATCCGGGAGCGTATTCTCAATGCTTTCACGCATATTTTCCCTCCTTTAATTTTTAAGCAATTCCTCCTCCAGCGATTCCAATCGCACAATGACTAAATATCTAGATAGAGCTGGAATTAGGGCGTAACAGCTTTTGTAAACAATGACTTCTCTCGATGATTTCTCGGAATCCACGGCTCTCCTTGGCAAATCAACATCACCATCGAGTAGAGGAAGACTTCTCCTACCCGATGGATATATTGGTTTGTGTAGGCGTGCCTTCAATTCCGAGAAATCAACGAGAGAAGTCATTGTTTACAAAGGCTGTTACGCCCTAATTCCAGCTCTATCTAGATATAACTTTTCTTTTTCAAATCACGCTGTGCACAAAAGCAATGCACATCGCAAAAACCTAACAATAGATAAGCGCGGTCGAGTCACATCGGCAACAAAGGGAAGCAAGATCACACCAACCACCTAAGCAACAGGGGGAAAACATCAGCACAAACCTTTCCAAATCAATTGATCACGCCCGGGACACAAAACTAATCAAATGCGAGCACCGAAAAACTTCACGCCACCACAAAGACATATATGATGATGATGATGAAGATGATGATTGTCCCACCGTTTACCCCTACAAAGGTTTGAGTTGGACGATTTATCTTTAAGATAATGGAATATGACATTTTAACCAGGTTAGCAAACAAAATCGAACTAATAACAGTTACAGATATAAATTACCTCTAGAGTTTACAGTTGTTTCACAGCGATATACATGTGGAAAAGCTCAACCGTTAACTACTATAAAAATGAACACCATAGTCAAATATACAATTCTTTGCTTCACCGTGTAGGGCGTCTTGCATCAAAGTTGAGGAAGTGAATCTATTACATCTAAATTTCAAACGCATTATTCTGCAAGCGCTGTAATCTCGATATTTGTGTTTCATTGGCCAGAAATAAAATGGAAGGGCAAAAGTCTAGATGAGGAGAGATGATTGATTTGTATAGCTGTATTTTACTGGCAATAGTTAAATCGTTTTTCAGTCGACATAGAATTCCATACTTCTTGGCAATTTTTTTGATGACATTGTTAATGTGAGAGTTCAACTTAAGTTTGTCATCAATAACGCCAAGATATTTAATCTCCCGAACGCGATCAATAGTCTCATCATCAATTACAACAGGGACGTTATCATTTACTCTATTCCGCGAAATTACCATAAATTTAGTTTAACTTGTATTCAATTTCAACTGCTTATACTACAACCATCTACTTAGAGAACGCAAATCTTCATTCAAGTGTAAAGCGGCATCATGTAAATCCTTTGCTGCAATGAATAACACAGTATCATCTGCAAAAAGATTAATGTCGCAAAATCGTAAAACACGTCGCAAGTCATTAATATACATAATAAATAACAGGGGCCCTAATACACTTCCCTGGGGCACTTCAAGGTTATTCCACACGGGGATGGAAACAGAATCATTAAAAACAGTCCGTTGAGTTCTATCAGACAAATAGCTTTCAAACCATTTATATGCAGCACTCGTAATTCCAAAGCGCTTGATTGGACTTAACATAACAGGCCTAGAAATTGTTTCAAAAGCGCATTTTAGATAAAAAAAACAGCAACAATCGTATCTTTACACTTCAAGTTATTTTTCCACTTCGCTAATACCAAATTCAACGTGGTTTCACAATAATGACCTTCCCGATATCCCGATTGTGCAGATATCAACAAACTATTGCTATTTAAATACTCCAAAAACTGGCCTTTAACAACAAGCTTTAAAATTTTCTCTTATGTGTGCAACATGTTGATGGGAAGGGCTACTTATATTACCACCAGGGGTTGATAAAGTCCACGAACGGTTATTTTATATATTTTCACCTTAAAACTGATATGTGTTTCAACTTTTTTTTTTTTTTTTTTTTTTGAGTGACCCTCCGCTCTCCCCCACACCAAAAAGCTCCACTGCATGCTGAGCCCCCTGGTAGTGGACACTCTGAAATCAACCATATGCAACAAAACAAAAATAATTACTAAAAGGATACATGATTGAGGATTAATTTTAAATACTTATATCAAATGAGAGAGAGAGAGAGAGAAAAAAAAACATCTATGAGAAAACAATTTATGTGCTTCTAGTGGAAAAAAATATCCTTTGAAAGAAGCACACCTAAAAGAAAACGAAAAAATAAACAACAAATTTAAATATTTCGAATATGACTACTGTTTTTCAGCAAAGCATTTAATATTTAGTGACGGTTGACATATGAATGATAATAAAAATAATAAATAATAATAAATTGCATTAAATTAATAGTTGCGAAACTCGTTCTTTTAAGAAACATTTTATCTTAGTTTTGAAGGATTTTATATTTGTTATTTGTTGAAGATGTCTTGGTAAGTTATTATATTTGGAAGGACCTATAAAGGAAATTCGTTTTTGACCGAAACTGGAGTATGCACGGGTTCTTGACAGATGGTTAGTTTGCCTGGTATTGTGAATCCGAGGTAGCGTGTACATAGTTATGTTATGTAGCCTTAATGGGTTATGTAGAACATTATGAACCATTAGCAAAGTTTGCTCTTCACACAATCCAAGGACTGGTAATATTTTATTGGATACATCGGTGTATAATTGAGCTGAAGGATATAAAAATGGCAATTTATAAATAATTTTAAGACAGCGGTTCTGCAATGTTTGCAGTTTTTTCAATTTTGACTTACCAGCTCTACCCCATGAAATAATCAAGTAGCTCAAATGAGAATGAATATGTGCAAAATAGAAAAGAAGCATAGCCTTTAGCGGAAGAAAACTACTAGCACGTCTCAAAATTCCGCACATGGAAGAAACTTTGCTTGCAACCTTATTTATGTGATAATCCCACGATAACGTAGAATCTAGATAAACTCCCAGATATTTGAATGAGTCTACTTTCTCGATAATGTCAGTGTTCATAGCTAAAATTGGTGCTTGTGGTAGAATTTTCCTAGGTGACCGAAAGATCATGTACTTGGTTTTTTTCAGGTTCAATGAGAGAAGATTTACCGAAAAATAACCCTGGAGCAACCGTAAATCCTGATTCATCTTTGAAACAATTATATTCAAATTGACATGTGGATAAAATAAGGCCGTGTCGTCAGCAAATAACCTGGGAGTTCCAACGAGATTAATGTTGCTAATATCGTTGATATAGATAAGGAAAATTAAAGGGCCAATGTTACTTCCCTGTGGAACTCCAGTACTAATTTCTCTTCTAGAGCTTATTTCTCCATCGCATGAAACATATTGACTTCTGTTGCTCAAATAGCAGCGGATAATGCTGTTTGCGGTTCCCCTGATTCCATATCGTTCTAATTTCCTTAGTAAAATATCGTGGTTGAGAGTGTCAAATGCCTTCTTCAGGTCAAGAAACAAGGCGCCCACTACTTTTTTTGAATCTGTTTCTTCCAATATTTGGTCTACAAGCTCAGCTACGGCAACAGAGGTGCTACTTCCGCTGCGAAAACCATATTGCATACTATACAGTATATTATGCCTATCTAAAAAACTTATCAGGCGTGTGATTAATAACTTTTCAAATATTTTGTTGAAAACTGATAGGGTTGATATGGGTCGATAATTATCGACTTGGGTTGCATCTCCTGACTTAAATATAGGCACTACTTTGGCTGTTTTGAGACAATCTGGATACGAACCCGTTTGAATCATTAAATTGAAGGATTCAGACAGAATTCTCGAAAATATAACAACATTATTTTTAATTATTTTGGCAGGGATATTGTCAGGACCTGGACATTTGTTGGCCTTTAGGTCATTAATCAGTAGTATAACTTCGATGACAGATGATGGTTGTAGAAAAATTGAATCAGAAATAGGGTTTATGTATCGTAATGGATTTTCATTTGAAACATTTATTTTTGCTGCTAAATTAGGTCCAACTGTTGAAAAATGTTTATTGAATGCATCACACATAGTTTTACTGTCAGTAGTAGGAACACCATCGATGAGCAATGACAATTTTGATTTGTTGGTAGAACTTCCTAGTATTGCGTTAATATTTTTCCACAGTTTTGAATGTGGAGTATTGCTTAGTAAGTTTTCAAAATATCTTTTTTTGGCTTGCTTTTTAGCTACATCTAATTTTTTTGAAACATGATTTAAAAGTTCAGCTAATCTCGCGTTATTTGGGTCTCTGCGAGATTTTTTAAAGTAGTTGTTCTTAATTTTTACCAACGTCCACAAATTAAAGTCCATCCAAGGGCATTGTGTCCCTTTGATATTAGCTATTTTATTTACAGTTTTGCTACAATCTGTGAGAATACTGTTATATGTAGCAATTATGTTTTCTAGGCATTCATTAGGATTTTGAACAGGACCAATACCTTCGAGGTATCTTTTGAACTCATTCTCGAGTTTATCATGGTTGATCACATTTTTTGACAGAACAATCCGATTTGATCCAACATTCAATTTAAACTCAGACAATATTAAAGAATGATCACTTAAATCACTGGAAATAGTATGATTACAAAGACGATGAACATCAGCCATTTTACATAAAACGTGATCAAGAATATTTGAACTAGCAGGTCTCGTAACATATGTATTTGAACAAATAAAGCCATAAGATTGCAAAAGATACTTATATTTGAGGACTACATTGTTATTGGCCAAGTTAACTGGTACATTTATATCACCTAATAACAAACATGGACGATTAACACTACTTCTGACCATCTGACCTTCTAAAAAGTCATGAAATAAATTGAAATCATATGAAGGTGGACGATACACACCGTGAACATCGTAACTGCCTCCATTTATTACCAACTCAACATGAATATGATGAAAACCATCACTAGAAACGATTCCAATAATGTTATACTTAGCTGAGTTCCTTATATACATAACTAAGCCTCCCGATGAACTGTCTCTACACGAAAAAATGCTGTGATAGCCATCAATCTTGTATAGTGAAGAATTTCCCTCTTTAATCCATGTTTCTCCAACAATAATAACATCAATTGGAACCACCAAGTGATCAATTGACAATAAAATGTCATCAAATTTATGCAAATCGTTGATACCCCGAACATTCCACTGTAATACACGTAAGTGTTTGAAAGAGACTTCCCCATAGGTTGAATTGAAATCATCAATGTGGTTGTGGTAATAATTTAATGTTTGAACCATTTATTGAGAAAGAATATAAAGATACACTGGTATACAAATAAATTTAACATATGATGTTTTTTTTAGTTCTTCTATTAATTTTTTTTTCGTTTGGGCGACGGGGATTGCTTGAGTTGGGCAGTATAGTAAGCAATTACACGTTTCAAATCTTCCCTAGTTTTGATTACATCCGGTTTAGAAGTTTCATCCTGTTTAACAAGAATACCACCTCCTCTTCCTGGCCATACGTACTTTAGTCTGAGAGACTCTTGATATTCGCGCATTTTACTAAGTAGTTCCATTGATAGCGAAGTTAATTCATCTCTTAGCGTAACATAAAGTGGTTTGCCATTAATCACGAAAGATTGATCAACTTACCCCACTGTATGGGTTATCATATTTGCATCATTATAAAAGAGTAAGTTTTTTGGATCTAAACTATAGTTTAATATTTGTTCGTGTTAGAAGACGCTTTAAAAAAAAAATTGGTGCAAAAACATCCAGTTTATGATAGGGGAGATTTTGGCTTCGGCAATCAGGCATGGAAAATCATTTGCATTCATTTTGTGCATTCATTTACATTCATTTGCCTCTAACTTTTTTGTTCAACAGCATTCCGCAAAATGATGTATAGAGGTTTTGTAGGTTTTGTTAATAACTACAAGTTTTGCTCATAACTCTAATCTGTATCTCTTATGCATCACGAACTAGAGCGGGCAGAACTTGTTACTGTTTTTCAGTGAATGTAAAATACATTCACTGAAAAACAGTAGTGGCTTCTGTTCGTTCTGCTTCGTCATGCATAAGAAATACGGATTTGACTTCTTAACAAAAGTGGTAGCTAATAACTAAACCTACAAAAGCTTTATACATTGTTTTGCGGAATGCTGTTGACAAAAGAAAGTTAGAGGCAAATGAATGTAAATGAATGCACGAAATGAATGCAAATGATTTTCCATGCCTGTCGGCAATACCTTAACCTATTATGGTCAGGGGGTAAGCAAAGCCCTAGAGCATTTAAATTTGGCCAATAGATGCTCTGAAACATAATGTAACGGGTGTTCAATAAAAAAATAAAATGATTTCAGTGCCATCCAGCGCTCTTGTGAGAGCATCGCGACTAAGTTGCATCGTACGGCTGACCAGGGCCCCTTCTCCAATATTCATTGACGTTTTTTTGAAGAATAAACATTATGTTTTTAATAAAAAATACTGAATTCGTTGAAAAAAAAATTTTTTTGTACTAGCTATATGACTGAACAAAGTTTAATTTTTTATTGAACACCCGTTATCCACATGCCAAAATTGAGCTCACAAGGACGTTGTTTACCCCCTGACGATAATAGGTTAAGGTATTGCCGAAGCCAACATTTCCCCTACTTCATTATTTTTCCAGAGAGCCTCAAAGTTCATCTTTGAAAAAAAAAACCGTTTCAACTTGCCCCGGTGTATCTTACCTACCGTGCTCTTCATACTTTTCTCCCCGTATGTACACACAATTTCATTCCATTCAAGATATGAACAGTGAAGTTGGACAATTGTTAAATACAAACATACGTTTTCCGGAACTCGATATTAAATCAAATGAAACTAACAATTATTTACATGTTTCCCATACCTTTGCTTACGTCCCGGGACCTCGGGCTTTCCCGGGAACTCGAAAGTGTTATTTCCCGAATCACGCGATGGGGAAAACCACCGGGAAATTGATGCTTTAATTCCAAGGACCTTCATATAGATGCCAGACATCTTGCACTAACAGTGTGTGTATACCTAACTGTCACTGTCCGGTGCAGAAACCGTGAATAAATTGCCATGCAAGCACAAGACTGGCCCCTTATTGCTGCTATCGTTCCTTCGCATCGTTCGTAGCTGACTGGAGCCAGTCAGTGACAGCTGAGCATGAAAATCGATTGCGTTTGTTCCTAAAATTGTACCGGACGACGCTCCGTCAGGAAAGATTCGCATATGGTGCTGCCACGTGACAACCAAACATATTACCGTTATGACCGTGGACTTCCGTTGAGTCTTATTGGAAAGCTAACGGTCAGTCACAGGCCAACGTGTGGTTTGCCTTCAGTAGCATACTGTTTTCACCTTTTCCGTCTCCATGGAATGTTATTTGTAGCTGTCATTTCCCTTTCCTAAGTCGATGTTCTCTGTTCGGTTATAAGAGGGAAGCCGTGTCCAGAAGTCGCTATTCATACAGTTCTTGTGCCATGGAGAAAGCTCGCTATGCATTGCTAGCAATGGCGAGCTTTCCATTCGTTACAAAAGTTACGGCTGAAAACAGCTGAATTGAAAATTGAATCTTGATTACATTCTTAAAGCTTCACATACTCATACTGATCCATTTTTCAATTTCTTCCGTCAACAGGTCGCAACCGTATTGAGTGACAGAAAAGTACAACAGATAGCTTTTCGCCTGCATAAGTCGATGTTGTCGGTGATGGTGAAAAAAATGGCAGCTATGAATCGTAGACAAGCGTGCCTGTGAAGTGATGTGAAAAAGAGATAAGGATAAGCAGAGAATGGTGAACATCAGCAACAACGGTGAAATTCATATTCCTGTTTGTTAAGGCGCTGTTGGTTGAAAACAGTGCATACAGTGCAAGTGTGGGAGGGAATTGTCAACACTGATTTCTTCTAGCCGCTAGCTGAGGAGAGGTTTAACCGAGAAGTTGCTTCAGGATGCATCTGCACTTTGAAAAAAGCACCAACACCAAGTGCGACTGTTCGATACTGTCGCTGTCGTGGATGGGAAAGGTGCCGGACGATATACCAGAGGTGAGTTTCAACTAAGATGATTCATTTCCGTTTTTGATTGTTGGGGTTTTCCTGGAGGTCAAACGATGACGTTTGAGTTTGAAGGGCTGCTTGATGTATCAAGCGTTCTGGAAACTAAAAAAAATATTTGAAACAAATTGATTGAACCATTTTTTGTGGGTATTTTGTACAGTCTTCTTTCGCTGGAGTTTTTAAACTAATCTTGGGTTGGAATGGATAAGTTCTAGGAACAATTACTGCCAAAAACGGCTCATAGGAAAGTTACTTAAATGTAGCTTCTAAAACAAATCATTCACCTCACACCCAACCGCGAAATGTAAGATTCTATTACAGATTTGCATGAAAATTATGCATAATTTGCAATGTTTCGTGACATGAACAGATTCTATAATGTGTTGCTGGGGAGTTTTTGAATAATCTTGTAATTTTTATGTAATTTTCGAACATACTTTGTTTCCTCAATTGCTTCTAGAAAACCATCTCATCAAGGTTTTATACAAAAATATACATTCTGGAAAAACTTGCTTGCTTGTAGTCCTTTCTAAGAACTGCCATTACATTTGTTGTATGAAACATATGCCGAGGACATAATAAATCTCACCTTACATTTGATGTAAGATAAATTTGTTTTACGTGTAGGTGTGACTACCTTACCTTTCGAAGTAAATTCTACATCTCGTTTCACGGAACGGACAACAGTGCTCATCCCACGAACAACATAGAATCCTTCCCCGGCCCAGAAGTTATATCCAGGCAACTGTCGGAGATGGTATGTCCCACATTCATAAATTATGCACCCCAACAGAGTGCAGAGCAATAGTAAACTAACATGTTGGTGCCGTTTATGGTGGTGGTCTGGTCCTGGTCTCCGACAACGGGCAAGAGTGCGCTCATAAAGCACAGAAAGGCTTTGGGCGACGATGACATTTCGAATGAATGAGTGCTTTGGTCATTCGATGGGACGGAGTGAAATCATCGGTCAACTGCCAGCTGGTTGATTGCTGAGTTGATGCAGGGCCCAGACAGGAAACTATTCCGAGTCATTTGCATCAGTCCCATGCACATAATCCGAATGCTTGTCCATATGGAAACGAGAACGATGATGATGTAATGTGTGCATTGTTATTGCTATTCCAAAGCGAACCCCAAGTATGGCACATCGTTAGGCTTTCTGATCACATCGAGCTGGCCGATTCAACGTGTCACCAGACGAGAGGAAGGCAAATAAACCCATTTCTAATGTTGCCATCGTGGACCGGGACACGATTGCTCTAGTTACTGTAGCAGAAGCGAATGCAACTTTCCGACACTTGATTCCGTGTATCTACTTTGTACACTAGCCGAGAGAAGTGATGTCAGGCCTTCTACAGCTTCTTACTGATCCGTAGAGCTGGAAGTTGACGGTGCCCATTACGTGCCGAAAAAGTCTTACTATTCTGATGGAGGAAGCTTTGAAATGTCCAAAAAAGGCAAAAGGCATTTGACGATGGAAGACGAACGTAAATTGAATTTAAATGATGAAGAGCCGCAGCTGGAAAGTTGTTCTTTTTCATGAGTCATTGGGTTATACAATTTATGTTCTATTCTGAGATGTAGTTGAAATTGGTGAACTTTGTTTGTTTTTTTTTTACAGTCGTATTAGTAATATTTTGGGTTACATTAGAGACCAAAAGACCTTTTCAACTTTTCTGAACTTCCGAGAAAATTAAATTAATCGAGGAGATTCTCCGAAAAAACTAGCGTCTCAAGGATCAGCTATCGTCTTCATTGGCTCCACCACTTCGGGAATTTGTTCCGGGACCATCGGTTGACTATTGTCAGTCTGATCAGCTGGTATGGTTTCTAATGGAAATGCCATAACATTCTGGTTTCTGTTGCAATCAGAGATTGTTTTTTTTTTGGACATCCGGAACCTTTTCCATGGCCATCAGGTGATCATTGTCACTATGATCAGGATCTCCAATGAATAGTCTATTGACATATGAACATTTTGAAGCGTCAAACGACTGGTTTCTGTTGCAATCAGAGATTGGCCATTTACCTGGGGCTTCCGGAGACTGTCCCAGGGTCATCAGGCTGTTGGTCTAATCAATGGTCCCAAAAAATATGAAAATTTTGATGCGTCAAACGACTGATTTCTGTTTCTTTCCCTATTTTATCCATGGTCACTCTGGTCAGTCTGTAATGAATTGCCCGTAAACGTATGAGCATATTGATATGGCTCACAACTGGTTTTTCTTGAAATCAACAATTGGCCACTGCCTCCAAGGCTTCTGGAACTTGTTCCGAGGACAAAAGAAGGATATTTTAGACATTAACAAACGCAATATTTTAGTTTAGTTTTTCGAACTAGTCTAATTGAACTTTAATTAAATTTTACGGCTACAAAATGGTGTGTTGACAACCTGGAAGAAGCGGAATACCTAGCTCTGGTCCTCACAAGTTCCTACATCATGCCTCCCCTAGTCATATGATAACAAAATACTACCAGCTGGAATATGACCACAGCTGGTTGGCTGGACAATGTTGACAGTCCTGGCAATAGTAAAGTGGTCGCAGCTCTTCACTTTGCTGTTGCAGGACTGGCAACACTGGCGCGGTAACCATAGTACGGTGATAGAGGCAATACTTCACCAAACCCGAGCGTCTGTTGACCATGGAGGTGTGGCTCAAAATGGCGTCTGTTCTCCATGTTAGGAGCGGCTGATCACCGTCCTAGTGCCAGCGTGGGACTCTAAACAGAGCTGTGTACGATGGTCCCCCGGCAAGACAGGGGGTTGTGCCAGGCCTAACAAGCCGCTCTGGAAAAAAATATAAAGTTGCAAATACCAAAGAAAGAAATACGGATCGGAACAATCGGCACAGACCTATAAGGACTACGATTGGAAACTCGGAACATGGAACTGCAAATCGCTCGGCTTCCCGGGTTGCGATAGGTTAATCTATGACGAACTTCAACCACGCAACTTCGAAGTCGTAGCACTGCAGGAACTTTGCTGGACGGGACAAAAGGTATGGAAAAGCGTGCATCGAGCGGCTACTTTCTACCAGAGCTGTGGCACCACCAACAAGCTGGGAACCGGCTTTGTAGTGCTGGGTAAGATGCGCCAACGCTTGATTGGTTGGCAGCCGATCAACGCTAGGATGTGCAAGTTGATGATTAAGGGCCGTTTCTTCAACTATAGCATCATCAACGTGCACTGCCCACTCGAAGGGAGACCCAACGACGATAAAGAATCGTTCTATGCGCAGCTGGAGCAGGTGTATGACGGCTGTTCGCAACGGGACGTCAAAATAGTAATCGGCGGCATGAACGCTCAGGTAGGACGGGAGGCAATGCACAGACCGGCAATCGGGATAAACAGTCTGCATGCCGTATCGAACGACAACGGCCAACGAAGCGTGAACTTTGCTGCCTCTCGGGGTATGGTAGTCCGAAGTACCTTTTTCTCCCGCAAAAATATCCACAAAGCCACCTGGAGCTCACCTGACCAACACACAGAAAACCAAATCGATCACGTTCTAATCGACGGGAAATTCTTCACCGACATTATCAACGTCCGCACGTACCGCAGTGCAAACATAGATTTGGACCACTACCTAGTTGCAGAATGCATGCCCTCAAAACTGTCGACGGTGCATAACACCCGTCGAAGTCGAACGCCGCGACCCAACATTGAGCAATTTCGGGACGCCGGAGTTGCCCAGGATTACGCGCAGCAGCTGGAAGTTGCACTACCCACGGAAGAGCAGCTTGGCGCAGCTACTCTTGAAGATGGCTAGAGGGACATCCGTTCCGCCATAGGTAGTACTGCTGCAGCGGCACTAGGTACTGCTATCCCGGACCGAAGATATGACTGGTTTGACGGCGAATGCAAACTGTTAGTAGAGGAGAAGAATACAGCACGTGCGAGAATGCTGTAACACCGCATGAGATTGGATGTGGAGCAATACAGGCAAGCGCGGAACAGACAAAACTCGGTTTTCCATGAGAAGCGTAAGCAGGAAGACTGAAATCGCGAGGCGATGAAAAATCTGTCCCACGTAAACGACGCACGGAAGTTCTACGAGAAGCTGAATAGTTCGCGTAAAGGCTACGTGCTGCAAGCCGATATGTGCAAGGACTTGGACGGTAACCTTCTCACGAACAAGTGTGAGGTGATTGAGAGGTGGAAGCAGTGCTATGGCGAGCACCTCAACGGTTATATAGTAGAACACGAAGGTGGCACGGCAACTGACCTTGGAGTACGCGCAGAAGATGACAAGCTACCGGCCCCTGATCTTCAAGAAGCTGAGCAGGAGATTGGTCGGCTGAAGGACAACAAAGCAGGAACTACTAAGTGAGCTATTAAAATACGGTGGTGAAGCACTGACTAGATCGCAGCACTGGGTATTTGCCAAGATTTAAGAGGAGGAGATATTACACGAGGAGGAGTGGATGGAAGGTGTCGTATGGCTAATTTACAATAATGGCGAAAGTTGGATTTCTGGACCATGCTGGACACAATCGATCGAGATCAGCTATGGCAGATTATGCACGAGTACGAATTTCCGGATAAACTGACGCGATTGGTCGCCGATGGTTCGAGTGATGTGCGTTGTTCGAGTATCGGGGACAATCTCGAGTCCCTTTGAATCTCGAAGGGGGTTACGGCAAGGTGATGAACTTTCGTGTCTGCTATTCAACATCGCGTTAGAAGGTGTGATCAAAAGAGCTGGGATAGACACGAGTGGCACGATCTTCAGGAAGTCCATCCAGCTTCTAGGCTTCGCCGATGACATCGGCATCATGGCACGGAACTTTGAGGCGATGGAGGAAACGTACATCAGACTGAAGGCTGAAGCTAGGCGGATTGAACTTGCCATCAACGCATCGAAGACGAATGTTAGCCTCCCACCCCGGGTTAAGATTGACGATGACGAAATCGTGGTGGTCTCACTGTTGACCGCCGAAAATGATACCAGCAAAGAAATTCAAAAACGCATTATGGCACGAAGTTGACTATCTACAAGACGCTGATTAGACCGGTGGTGCTCTACGTGCTCTACGGTGGTGCTGGACTATGCTCGTGGAGGACCAACGCGCGCTTGGTTTTTTCGAACGGATGGTGTTGCGTACCATGTACGGTGAAGTGCAGATGGATGACGGAACGTGGAGGAGGCGATTGAACCACGAATTGCACCAGCTGGTGTGGAACCATCCATCGCCCACATTACAAAAATTGGGCGACTACGGTGGGCTGTGTACGTCGTAAAAATGCCGCATGGCGACCCAGTGAAAATGGTTCTCGAAAGCGACCCAACAGGAACAAGGTGGATCGACCAAGTAGAAGGCGACATGCGGATTCTTCGCAGACTAAGAGGCTGGCGAAGTGTGGCTATGGATCGAGTAGAGTGGAGACGACTTCTTCGAACAGCAGAGGGCAACAAGGCCTTAGACTGATTGGTAAGGTAAGTTGATTAAAATCCAAATATCTCAAATATATCTCAATATACTTCTGAGATATTTTTATTATTTGATGATCATTTTGAATAACTGATAACATTTTGCGTTCTCTTGCACTTTTTTGAGAAAAATCATTCAGAAAATCATGTAGGGGAAATGGCTCTAATGTTGGCCTATGGATCAAAGATTGGGCCCATCGCTAAACATCTGCTATTTCTCGCGTAACATTTGGAAAAGGCCTATCCTCGTTGATCGATTCTGTAACAGGTACTCCCTGCCCAGCACTAATGATACCCCCCTCTACACTGCCTCAAGGTCGGCATACACGTGTGACTATCGCGGCCAAGAAAACACTCAAATACTTTAAACACACCCCGATGAACTGTCACACAAGTCTCTTTTATTTCGGTAAACTTTCCAACTTTCTTATCAGCTATATCCTACCTCAGCCTTCACTAGTTCTTCCTTCGTCTTCCGTCGTCGATGGGGGCCCCTTCTCCTCCGTTCCGCTACACCTTCAACTTCACTTTCTCCTTTCTTTTACTTCTGTCCTTCGTCGCTCGGTTTCGACTGTGGGATGCCCAGTCGATTCACCTCTTACCACTTCACTCTCCTCTCCTCCTACGGTACCGTTTGCCGAGCCGGTCGCGAACGGTATAACGAGTTCACGACGCTCAAGGCAGATCCAAAATGGCGATGAACACGGACTAGTAAACGCGGCTGGTTCTAGGATGGATCGGAATACGGTTGTATTTGTACGGTAACTTTGGGGTTTAACCGCAGTAGGTCGAACACAACAAACACTACGGGGTCTGACCGCGCTGTAGATAAATGCTAACGGTAAACTACGGGGTCCTAGATATTTTAGTACTGATGGAGTTTCACGCCTTGAGACTCGTGCAGACAATTAACTTTATTTCCCTTTTCGAATAACGATCTTTCACTATATATAGATGTAGGGGTAAGAGGGGCATAGTGATCAGGTGGGGCATAGTGAGCATCCCGCACTTTGGCTCTGGATCTCTAGCTGCATGAAACAAATCAACTGGTAGTAGGTCCAATATCATTATGATATTGATCCTACCACCGACCAATTTGTTCCGAACGGCCGGAAGTCCAAGCTATGCCCCATCTGTTCACTATGCCCCTCTTGCCCTTCTATCATATTCGTTTTGGGTTTGTATAGCTTGGTTTTCGACTACAACTTTTGACTTTTGCCAGGCAATTGGCTAGCAACGATGGTGGGTGATTTCCTTGCGCTCTCGATCGTTGATCTATTTTCCTTCAGCCCAATGTTGCTCCATCATGGCCCCCTTTACACCACCTCCGATGGCTTCCCAATCCTGCTGTCAGCGGCATCTGGCTGTGAGTAGCGGAACTTCGTGAAGTGGTTACGTGCTGTGTTGGCACTAATATTTGAATCCTTTCCTGGCATTCATAACATTTAAATCGAAACACTAAATTCGCGACAATCTCAAAAATCTTAGACATACACACACACACCACTGGCTACAATTCTCATCATCGACTTTCTCTTTGGTTTGCAATGGCAACATAAATAAATTTCTCGCTAAGCTCGCAGCACAGTTCGACAGAAGATGATAACACACTCAATGGGAAATGCATTTGCAGTCGGGATATTCGCGAAAGAGAACATTCTATTAAGAGAATCAATCAACAATGATAGGCCCTTTTCTCGTGTTGCGCGTGATTTATCAATTTTATCTAGATGAACGCGTCATTGGGACGCTACTAATGGACCGAGTGACCGCGAAAGAAGTTTCCTGTGCTAATGCACTTACCATACAATAGCAAAACAATGCCAATACTTAGAAAACTTAATTAACAACTGTGGAAGTTCTCAGAGAACACTAAGTTGAAGGCAGGTGTAAAGTTTCATTATGGACGTGATAGTCACACTTTCAAGAACAACAACAAACAAAACCAAAAAGGAAGGCAGACCTACAGAAAATTGATCATGGAATAATAACACAATAAAACTAAAAAAAAAATCGCTCAAAAAGTAATTGAAATTTTTCGTTTGAGTACAATTCGATTGCCATTATAAGCACACACAAAAATTGCATCAATATCTTTCAAACGGAACGATTCCGAGCAAGGCATAGGTTCAGGAGAGCAGGCCGCCCGTATCACGTTCCAGCGATTTATTTTCTTTCAATTTCGCCTTCCGGCAGTCTTGCCGTACTCTACTAGGGTAGGTGCAAGCAATGGGTTTTCCTCAAGTCTTCCGTTCGTTCGAGTGTATTTCTAAAAAGAAAAAACAATCCAGATTGTGTGTCCATTTCCTATGAACGTACCGTGAGGACGATGAGATGAGGAAGCCAGAAATCGACTTTGCTGCATGAACTCTCAAACCCCATCACTCTCTAAAGTACTTTTACCACTACCAGGCTTCAAATGGACTTTTGCTTTTCGAGTTTTCGGGTAGAGTTATGGAGGATTTTTGTCGATTTATCGGGAATAGCCTTGCAGCTCTCGGATTGCATCCCGAGCAGGAGAAAATAACTAATGAATACCTAATTCTGATCTGGTACCACAATTTGGTGTTGATCAGCATGCAAAATACTTTGTGAATACCAAAAAATGATATTTGGATACCAAAAGAATACCTGTGTTGTATTGTTTTGGTATTGCAATTGCGTAATTTGGTATTGGAATGGTATTGTGGGAACATTTTTTTGGTATTACTTTTTGGTATTTTACCTCTTATGTCATGCTCATTCATACCAATTTAAGGTATCGAGGTATTCGTTCCTGCTCGGGATTTCGTATTTGCTGCTATATCCTCCCAAAACATCCGACCGGAGTTGGGACGTGCTCTGCGTTTTCGATAGCATAATCCATATTAGATTCCCATTAAACGATCACTGCCCGGGAGCTAGTATTTGTTAGTTGCTTGTTTATTTCTGTATTCATATGTTTTTCATCCTGCTAGTATCACCCGAGCGTAGGTACCCGTGATATTTTGGCCTACATTTTCTCTTTTCGGTTCGTTGATTACCGGATGGAGTTTGCCAGGCTGACAAAAAAAGAAGAGAATGTTAGCGAGGCATACGGTTGGCTAGGGTTTTAACGAACTTGTTTCATTGCTACGCGTAGCAGAGGGAAATGTCAAGAGCAGGAAAACGATTTCCGTGTTTTAGACCGGAAGGCCTCTAAAAGGGGGTGATAATTAAAAAATAACTGTTACGAATCATCCGTGCGAAAGAGAAATAATTAGTTATTTTATGTGTTTGTGTTTGATTACTGAAGTATTCCTTAGGGCAACAGTTGTGTGTATAAGGAATTGCTCTAATTTGGGATTTAAAAAATAACATTGAAATTTGGGATTCGTGGAATGGATTTTGGATAAATTGTCACATGTGACACTAGAAAGTAAAAGTTAAGAATTCGATAATGAACATTGACGCGCCACAGGGTTGCTAAAAGTTGCAGTAAGTTACGCAAGCTGACGGAGTTCAGATTATGAAAGTCCATCTTTTCCAACAACATTTGTAGGCATCACAGAATCCAGCATCCTCCGTTCAAAAGTCAGACGCATCCAGATAATTCCCCTCAGATCCCAACGACCTAGGCTTGGATTGACCCAGACTCTTTGAGGGTGAGAAAACAGTCAACTTACTACTAAACCACCGGCACCGTCAAATGCACCTCCTTTACGACATACACTATGCAGTTTGACTAGATTTCTGATGAGTTGATAAGGCTCAATCGAATTAACTTTACAAAACATCTTAAAAATATATTCAAAAGGTACTACACAATAAACGCTTTATCTTCCGCTATCCAATAAGTCTTCTCCATAACAACGCGAGCCGCTTCCAGTGGTTTTATTGTATGGCAGTATCGTCAACGGGAGGCAGAGCGCATCCATTGCAGCAATGGACACACACTCATCACGAAACGGTTGCTTTACAAAGTCGACGACGCATCGACCGAAAGAACTGCTGATGAATAACAATGATGAGAACCACACAATGGTTGCTGCCGAGTAAACAGACGATTGCGTGGAGACACATCGAAAGTGGCCTGCTTCTGTCGATAGCCAAGTGAACACTGTTTTGAATAGATGTGCAATTAGTTTTTCTGAAAGCGAACTCGACGTGTTTGACCAAAAGTTTTTCCAGCATTTCTACGCTATTTTCAGTACATTTAAATCCATCTGTTTTTTACAATACAATGCAATACTCTTGAATCGATAGCGAAAGATTTTCAATGTTTCAAAGTTTGAAACACTAGAAACTAACGTTATACACATTGAACCAAGGTGAAATACACTTAACATGAATGTACAAAGTTTCACTCAAATCTGGAAGAGTCTTTAGTTTTGAGGTGGAAATGCTCCATAGTCATTCACCAGAATCTCCAAACATACTATATACTACACTCAATTATGTTTTTACGCGATTTTGATTTTTTTCCGTTGTTGTCACTTGATTTTTCTTTGATTTTCTGGTGATTTTTTGAAACAAGTTGAATTAAATTTGGAACGGAAATTGAGATCACACGATGAAAAATAGAGGTGAAAAAAATCGCGTAAAAGCAGAATTGATTGTTGTTGCGCGACCTCTAAACCTTCATAAATGTTTTCCATTTTTTGCTCATGCTAATATTTTAGAGTTATGAATCAATGTGAAGGGTGGCCTATTAGCTTGCAAATACATACTTCAAAATAAAACCCGTACTGCACATCGTCTCATTACGCTACAACTAGGTAACTTGAAATTTGGCAATTTTGAGTAAATTATACCGAAAAATTAATCTTGCCAAGCTCTATAACAAATCAAAAGCTCTTCAAATCACGGTAACAAACAAAACAGATATTCATATTTTTCAAAACTAGGTATCTCAGTTTAGATCAACGATATTGCGTGCTACAACTAGGTAACTCGATATAATCTAGTTTGGTTCCATGCGATTTTACCTGTCTCCATCGAGTTTGCAGTCGAAAGGAAAGTGAGGAATCAGAAATAGTCCTCACGCAAGCCACCTTGAAAGTTTTATCTAGTTTCTAACCAATTTTCAAATCATTGCCTACAGAACCCCCATAAAACCAAAAAAAAATGTTACTTGAGCCATTTGAAGCTAAAGCTAAGGTTTCCGACTTTATTTTATGTTTCCGCTGTTCCACTAAAGGGTTACCGTTTAATAACAGCACACACAAAATTCATTCTCAAAATTCGAGTTTTTATTCGATTAAAGGGTGATACGGTCAAAATTTGGTCAAGGGAAAACGCGTGTAAATCGGTGAAATCGTTTATTTAAAAAATCAAATTAAATTTCTTTTTCAAGTTCAATTAGTATAAAATTCAGGAAAAATATTCAGTTAGGCTTCCGCTTTTCCAAATCCGAATTGCCGGGCCTTACGCTTGACCCCTGCCATCAGATTTTGTACAGCCACCTTGCCCACCTTCTTCGCCGCAGGAAGCCAGTTTGCCTTGAACTGCTGTTCGCCCTTAGCAGTTTTTTTGGTCTTCTTTAGGTTCCGCTTGACAATAGCCCAGTATTTCTCAATTGGGCGGAGCTCTGGCGTGTTGGGAGGGTTCTTGTCCTTGGGAACCACCTGCACGTTGTTGGCGGCGTACCACTCCATGGCCTTTTTACCGTAATGGCAAGATGCCAAATCCGGCCAAAACAGTACGGAACAACCGTGTTTCTTCAGGAAAGGCAGCAGACGTTTATTCAAACATCCTTTAACGTAAATTTCTTGGTTGACAGTCCCGGAAGCTATGAAAATGCTGCTTTTCAAGCCACAGGTACAGATGGCTTGCCAACCAAGAAATTTCTTTGCAAACTTTGACAGTTTAATGTGCTTGAAAACATCTGCTACCTTTCCCCTTCCTTTTGCCGTATAAAACTCCTGTCCCGGAAGCTGCTTGTAGTCGGCTTTGACGTAGGTTTCGTCGTCCATTACCACGCAGTCAAACTTCGTCAGCATCGTCGTGTACAGCCTCCGGGATCGCGCTTTGGCCGTCGTATTTTGTTTATCATCGCGATTTGGAGTCACTACCTTCTTGTAAGTCGATAGTCCGGCTCGTTTTTTGGCTCGATGCACGGTTGTAGACGATACACCCAGCTTATTTGCGGCATCTCGGAGAGAGAGGTTAGGGTTTCGCTTGAAACTACCGGCAACTCTCTTTGTCGTCTCAGCGGCTTCCGGTTTTCGATTTCCCCCCGATCCAGACTTCCTGGCTGTCGACAAACGTTCCCCAAACACTTTAATTACATTTGTAATTGTAACGGTTGATTTGGCAACTTTTAGCGATTTTGCCAACTTTGCGTGCGAGTAGCTCGGATTTTCGCGATGCGCGAGCAAAATTTTGATACGCTGCTCTTCTTGCTTGGACGGCATTTTGACAACTGAAGAGTGAATTCCAAAATCAAAATAGGAGCAACATTCTACACACACACACCTTCAAAATGAGGGGTGTTCAGGTTTTTTAAATGCAAAATTGAAAGAAATACGTCAAGTTGATATTGACCAAATTTTGACCGTATCACCCTTTATCACCAAATTTTCGGGGAGTAAAAAGAAACAATTAAAGCTAGTTTGGCATCATTAATTTAATTTACATTCGAATGCGCAAACCTTGCTTTCTTCATTTTTTCTACATTCTTTACCATTTTGCTCCTTCATAATGGCCCAGTATTTTTCTATTGGGCGCAGTTCCGGAGTGTTTGGGGGGTTCAGATCTTTCGGCACGAAATCGACATCATTCCCCTTATACCACTCTATAGCACGTCCTTCGTGTAGTGGCATGATGATAAATCCGGCCAGAAGATTGTCGGACCGTCATGAGCCGCTTTTGGAGACATTCTTCCAAATACACCTGTCCATTTATGGTGCTTGCGGTAACGAAAGGTGTACTCCACTGCAAGTACAAATCGCTTGCCAAATTAAGAACTTTTTGGCGAACTTCGACATCTTCGGAGGTTCTCGGGAACATCACACTTAACCCTGGCAGTCACATACAGGTTTCCTGGAATCTGGTTGAAGTCCGCCATCACATATGTCTCGTCATCCATTACGCAGTTGCGACCGTATTCTGTTTCTCGTCACGGTTTGGGGACTTCCGAACCTTAAACGTTCGGTTCCTGGGGCGTTCGGTTTTCGTTTAAAGGCCCCAATCACGCGTTTGTGATCGTTCTCGTTGACCTGACGGCTTTTTTGACGTAGGACTACGTCTGTGATTTCTATATGGGGGTACACTTTGTGTAAACCGAAAAAATGTGGAACATGTAACAAAATTATGAAAGAATTTGAACGTTAATAACTCAGCTGCCCCTGGACCAATTTTAATAATTTTATCACCAATCGATCAGAAATATGCCTACGCATCTGTTAAAGTTAAAATTTTATCATTTTTCAAAATGTCACTATTGAAAATTGCATGAATGTTCAACTTTTGCTATGATAATTAAAATAATCACCGATTGCCTGCGAAAAACGATTTCCCTGACCGATATTTCAAAGTTGAATTCCATCCGGCCTCACCAAATTATGTTTATTCAATCACCGTGTGGTGAGTGGTGGTGTTCTCCAGTACACAACGAAACCCCCATAAAATAATTACCATACTAATCCACAAATGGTTTGGATGATACCCCAAACACGTCGATAAGCAAAATAACCATACACATTTTATTAGGGAAGGCTCCCCCTAAGCAGCTAGCTATCAAGACTGGCCTCAACCGTTGATCGGATTCAGTTCCAATCATCGTGTGTGGTGGTCAATGTCATCAATCGGGTCATCATCAGGTAGGGTAAGACTTCCTCTACCCGACGGTAATGTTGGTTTGCGTGGGCGTGCCTTGAATTCCTAAATCTAATCGAGAGAAGTCATTGTTTACAAAAGCTGTTACGCCTAATTCCAGATCTATCTAGTTTAAATCAAACATACTATGTACTTTAAGGCTACATTGGGAGTGCAATTTCAAAAACCAAAGTCGGTCGCGGCATGAAAGTGGTCTGATTTTGATCTAGAGATGATGGATTTTAGTTCTTAATACGCCAATCGATAGGAATTTTTCCTAAAAATCTTACTTAGGGAAACAGTTGTGGTTTTGGTTTTTATTAGTTAGGTAGGTTCCGATTCAACACAGTGTAGTTTCATTTTTATACCTGTGATCTTAGCTTTTTTACCTAGGAGATGAGTACTTAAGGGGGTTAGATTTTGATAAGTTCTTTAGTTGGAATGACACTGATGAAGACTGCAAATTGTAGTCGAAATACGTATCTGTCATGGATACCAAAATTAATTAAGTGGAATTAAATGGAAGATTCTTGCTGTTTTATTTAAGCATTCCGCTAACAACCCAATTTCATTACTTCAACAAGACTTAATCATTTTTTAAAACGTCACCATTGAAAATTGGACGAATGTGCAACTGTTGCTATGATAATTGAAATAATTACCGATTGCCTGCTAAACACGATTTCCCTAACACAGATTTCAAAGTTGAATTCCTTCCGGTATAACCAAACGGTGTTTATTCAATCACCGCGTGGTGAGTGGTGGTGTTCTCCAGTTCACAACGAAAGGTTGCCTGCAAGCAGCGAGCTGCAGCCCACACTTCCATCCATAGAAGGAGGAAGAAGCCGCACAGCTATTGATCGGAATCAGTAGCTCTTCGTGAGTCGCTGTGGACCATCTATGTCAAGCGCGTCATACTAAAGAGTATAAACAGAGAGAACCCTGCTCAAATTCATATTCCTACACAAAACACAAGCTGTCCCTTGTATTTTTTTCCGGATCATCAACAGTTAGACGTTCTTCGAGCCGTTTTTTGATTCGCGATACCCAATTTTTTTCCAATGGCACGATGCGACAGATCCTTATTCTCAAAGTACTTGTGCAAAACTTGTTCGCGCACGCACTGTTCCTTCGTCGCCATTTTGAAAACTTTTGCGCACCTGATGAAATAAACTCACAGAGTGTAAACAATACACATTAAACTATGTCTACGCAAAATTTTAATTAATTTTATCCCACGGAAAGTTAGAGTTTGAGTGTGTGCGGATTTTAAACCCTTCATGATTTCAACTTGCGCTATCTCAGAACAAATCTTCACAGACAATGTTGAAGTTTTTGTGCTACAACTTGGTATCTAGGTGGTTTTTGTTTTAAATTCGATATTTTTTTCGTTATTACCGCATGAAAAATGTGAAACTCGATCATACACTCTTAAACAGAGACCCTGAGTTCGGTATAAAAAATACCTTCTTAGATCGGTAATGCTAAAAATTACAGATGTTCCGGTATTTTCCCGCTTTATTGCTGAAAACTGTAAATGAAATGACCGAATTTCGATAATTTCGTTTTAATTTAACGAAAACGGTAAACATTTTTACCGGCAGGTCTGTAAATCAGCTTCATCACTGACTTCGGTGAAATATTTTACTGAAGTTTCGGTAAACAAAGCGTTCCATTACTGAGTTCGGTAACGGTCTCGGTAAACGTCAACTCCACCATATTGTGATTTGCGATCGACTTTGAAAACGTTCGTGTTTGTGAAAAATAAAAAGGTGAAATTATGGAGGCTGTTATTCAACATCAAGATGAGCGAATCGTAGATATTTTCCGTAAGTAATTAATTAAATATGGACCAGTTAGATCTGTGCCACAAATGGGAAAGTAATTAATTTTCGTTATCTAAATAAATACCGATTACAGATGGCCGATGTTGTTGCTCCTTATCTTCAAGCAGACGCTCTGGACAGCAATTTCACCATTTGTAAAAAAAAAAACTACATTTCCCAGCAAAACAGACTGGGTGTATCCTATGGCTTACCTTCCCTACTAACATAATTCCTAAATTCCCGAGACATTTATGAGGGGTCATAGAGTTCTCTGCATCTATCTTAAGTAAATGTTGAACTAACATACCTTTCCTATCCCTACTAGTTGCAAGGATGGGGCACGACAATCCTTAGCTGTTTGAGTGAGTTATGTCTTTACCTGGGAGATAGTAATTATTTCCTACTTATACCCCGTTCACATTACAGCCTATATCACGTAATATAGGCTGTCTTGCAATGAGCACTCATACATAGGATTTCCAGTGAAAACTAGATGTATGAGTGCTCATTGCAAGACAGCGTATATCACGTGATATACGCTGTAATGTGAACGGGGTATTACTATCTGCCCAGTGGTAGATATCCGTCTTGCTCTTAATAGTTTTAAATTCATACCACCTACGATATTGTGCAACTTGTTCGATACTAATGCTAATGCTAAATTACAGATGGCCGATGTTCTTGTCGATCTGAAAACAGCATTTGGACTCTTCATCCAATGTTTCCCTGTTTTCAGTGTAGAGCCGAATCCTTCCGACAAAAACTTATTTTTGTTCATTGGTGGAGCAATTTGTTGAGATCGAGGTAGGCCGTGCATTTAAACTGACGTGTTTTGAATTTGCTGCTGCTTTATTTTCCGAGATGTTTATTGAAAATTTAGTGCAATAAGTCCTTTAGCTGGTGCATTTTGGACACCTGAAAACTTTTTCAATAATTTTGCGTGTTTTTATTAGTGCTGTGTTTGGTTATCTAAAAAAAAAAGGATCGAAAGAGTTTTTAAGATTCGCAAGTGAACAAACCGGGTTTTTTCTTCCTTCGCCACCGCCGTGAAACGTTGCGAAAAGCAGATCTCTGCTGAATTTTCTAATGTACGCTGTTGAATCGTGTCCGTTTGGGTTTAGTTACAAGTGCATAACGATCTGGAAGCCGGCAGTTACAAAATAAGTCCAGGAGGTAACGGTTATATCCAGTGGAAGGGAGTAGTGATTTCTAGTGAAAGAAATGATCTCCATCACATCACTAAACATAACCACGAGCAATGACAAGGAACTGCATCCCAAACCCCATGATAAACAAGGAGCGGATGCATCCAATGAAACTTTTAAGCGCAAAAGAATCATAGGAAAAAATTCTGTAAGATCCGACCATTGCATTATTTTATGATTCTTCAATATTGTACAAATATTTACACAGTACACACAACTACACATAGTAACTCGGAGCGTTTGATACGGTATGTCCACGCATCTTTCCACCCCTGTAGATTCAAGAAATGTTCCCATTGATTTCCAAGAATCATCTTTGCGGCAAATACAACGCAGTAGGCCTGGCCGTATTGATGTTTATATCATATCTCAGATATGCTGTAAACAACAATTAGACAAGAAAAATGATTAGACCTCATCTAACCTAATCATTTTCCAGGATGCTTTCTCGTACTGGCTGCGTTTGTATTAGATTAGATTAGATTAGATTGGTGAAGCAATTTGCAACACATTGATCACGGCTTCCGCCAAATTTTTGCATGGGTTGCAGTGACCGCCACCTTGAAACAATATTAAAGCAAATTACAGATGAGCCGGTTACCTTTTTAAAAAATTATAGATCTCTCGGTAATTTTAGATTTGCATATCGTCCTCAAAATTACAGTGCTCCGGTAAAGCAATGCACATCGGTAAACGTTACCGATCGTTCGGTAAATTTGACAGCTAATTTTGCTGATTCAGTTTACAGATTTTCCGGTAATGTTCTCTATTACCGAAAACATTACCGACGGTTCAGCTGTTGAGAATTCGGTAAATGGATTACCGAAGTCGGTGATTTTTTCTAAGTGTGTACCTTAGAGGCGATTCAAACATGACGTCGACAAGTTTTTCGATTTTTGAACCTACTTCCACCCTATGTCATGTATTTTCCCATATCTACTACACGAACTGTCACAAATTACAAGACCCCTCCTCTCCCCAAGAATGGACGTCATATTTGAATCACCTCCTACGTGTGTTTGCCTAACGTCGCACGTTGAAAAAGGAGTGATTTCTCCTAGATCAAACACAAATACTATATGTGAGACCACAAACTGACCCTGTAGGGTTAAAATCTAATTTCCGTCATACTAAGCACAACTAGCTTTTGACCTCTCTCTTAAGATTAGATTTGAACAAATTTTGGAATGTTTCTATCGAAGATGACTTCCTAAAGTATTTTCCTTTCCATGCGTATCGCTAGATTTGATAGAGATGAACACATTGTTGAGATATTGGTTAAAAGCTAACACCGCCTCCACTCCAATTCCGTCACGTCACAACACATTGAAACGCCATTAAATTCATTTCGACATACGAACGAAGGAAGAACACATAGATTCGCTAGGAGTACGTCATTTGTTTTCGAGAAGAATGGATGTAGGTATTCATATTATGCGTTCTTACCGACTGTGTTTTCTAGCTTTTGAACTAAACTATCGTACCGAACGTATGATTGATTCGTGAACGTCGAAATCATTGATATATTTGATGTTTCTGTTCGATATGACGGAAATGCGCGCTTATGCCGAAGTAGTGCTGTACCCGACAAAGTTTACAATCATTCATTTCTATATCCGTTTCACAACCACAACCAGTCCTTTAATGTTTCCTTACTCAGAATCATCGGTCCGGTAGACATAAACTCGTTTCCTTTTCATCGCTAAGAGGATTTTCTCTATAATGCCGGCAGCTTTTGTCAAGTTCTGACAGCCAAATTTTCCCTTGTCTTTTCCGTTCGTCTACATTCCTATATTTACTACCGAGTCCCGACTGATCACTCGACCACGCGATTACTTCAGACACACATAGGGTAAATGTTGGCTTCGGCACCCATTGACTGTTTTCGGCAACCAAAATATAAACGTTAATTTCACTATGTTTTCCCATCAACGCACTTCCCTGAATGTGTCCAAACGATTGTTTAGCCTTTCAGCTTCAATCTGATTATATTTGAACGATCGAGCAATCCAGTAATGCTACATTTTTCTTCAAATAAAGCATACGCACTACAAAATGGGGTTGATTTCGAGTTGCCGATAATAGAACAGCTGGTTAACACGCAGTTCTAACGGGAAGGTTGCCGAAGAAAAAGAGACTGCCGACAATAGTCACACTCACCTGAGAAGTTTGGAGCGTTGTAAAAACGCTTTCAAAACGTTTTGAAAAATTCTGTCGATTGAAATGTATAGAGAAGCAAGCAGCAGATGAATGTAAACAAACAGACACATCATATATGTGCGTGACGCTGAGAAAATGCTAGTAGAAGCGCAGACGCTGCTTAGATTGACGAGAATACGTAAATTCCCCTACTTGCCTGAGGTTGAAGATGCTGCTTGAAAGTCGATCCGGTGCAAATTGGGTGGTTTCTTGATAAAGATTAAATCAGAAATCCGTTTGTGAGAGAAAGTAAAGTTTTACCGGTGGCCGGGAAGGGGACTATTGTTTTACCGCCTACTAAGATTGAACAAGTCAATTGTTCTCGAAGTGCTGGATAAATTAGAATCGGCATATTTTCGTCTTTGTTGTTCCCAATTATTACACTTTCTGATAGATCGCATAGAAAAGCCTGTCCCTTTCTGTTCCTTGGAGCAATTTTTCTTTTTCTTTCTAGGAACTGTTTTTCACAGACATTTTCGTGCATGTCAATCCCCGGTTTGACACAGAACACAGTCTCAAAGGACCGGACTGTTTGAAACTTTGTGAAACCGCGTCACTTCTTCTCTGGTATTTTCACCTGGAAATGTAAAACACTAATCCTTCCAAGGGAAAACCGCAACGAGACCGCACATAACAGAGCACAAGATGGAAAAGCCACTAGAGGGTTCACATTTTTACCGAAACGAGGAAAAATGCTATAATGATGCCAACAAAGCCTGACAGCAAACAAATAATAAGGCGTCTTTTTAAGTAGGGCCCATTTTCCGTCACTCATCTAGCCACCTACAGGGAACATCACGTCTGGTGCGGGGTGTTGTATCATAACGACTATTGTAAGCGACCCAAACTAGATCCAACACCAGACGACAACTCGGGAGTGTCTCGTTAACTGGAACTTGAGCAGGAATGCTTCAATGTGTCGTGAAAAAGTGAGCCGAAGAGAACTTGGCACGACGTACATCTACTCCAGTTGTTTCGTGTCTGATATTCGCCTGAAGATGTGCGTATTTTTCTAATTAAACACGCGTTCACTCTACAAAACAGAAGATAGGTAACGTGCTGGAAGATGAGGATTCGTTAATGTGGACAAAAAAGGGGAGCTCCCAGACTCTGTTATTATGTACTGATGTGGTAAATTGAAAAAATTACTACCGCGTCGCAACGAGTATTTAGACACGAAGGAGTATTGTATACATATCGGCACTTCAGGATTATAACCGGAACATGCGGGAAATGCGGTATGCTTCAAGTATTGTGTAAACAAATTTTGTCTGGTCGTTGAATGCTAACTCGAATAAAAGCCTTCCACATGACAAGGGGTTGGCACTTTCAATAGAGCAATAGAGTATCAACATAAAAAGAGTTTTTATCTCACTCAGAGTTTTACAATCACATTATTGCGGTTCTGGCTTTCGACTTTGCACGTTATCTTAAATGATAATAACTACAATTTTCCTTGCATTTTACCCATTTAAAGATATTAAATTTTCCTTATCCCTTATGCAAGTTTCACTAGCGCTGTTCACCATTGGACGAAAGAAAGCCCCCAAGCGAGAAAAGTGAAATGCTTACCATCTCTTTAGAGGTAGTACCATTCTCAAGTACCACCACCGGTCGGAAGAGGATGAAATGATGGAGCAAGTGTCATTCAATCTTTCGAGGGTCTTCTTTGGGGAAGATTCTGCCTAGTTTTCCTTCGGTTCATTCGACAAGCATCTACTTCAGAATTTCCTCGGGCGAACACGAAGGAGTCCCGCGCAAAATCTTGCAGATTTTTGTCATCGGAGGGTTCGGTTTTGGTGCTGAAGGTAAAGTTACAGAACAGAGCCATTTAGTAGTCGGAAATTAATGGAAATTGTACACTTAAAACAAGGGTGCCTAAAACTTGGAACCTGATAGCAGTAATGTAGAAAGTTACTTCGTTCTAAGTTTCTATTTTCATCCTATTGCGTGGATGTGGAAATAAATTTGTAAAAAACTTAAAGATTGGAACGCGCAAAAATTGGTCGTCAAAAAATTGGTTCTTTCAGTCAATATTCATATCACAAGAAGACTTCTTATTTTTCGTTTGGTAGTTCAATTCATATGTTTAAAGGAAAAAATGTTCGTTTATTCTTTTGGTTTACCAAATCTGAACTGCCGTGCCTTCCGCTTTACCTCTTCCATTAAATTTTGCACAGTGGTCTCATCGACCTTATTCGCCGCCGAACGACAGTTAGATATAAACTGCTGCTCGTTTTCCATGGATTTATTAGTTTTTTTGAGATTCCGTTTGACCAAGGCCAAATACCGTTCGATAGGGCGGAGTTCTGGGCTGTTGGGAGGGTTGTGGTTTTTGGGTACCACAACCACGTTGTTCGCATCGTTCCACTCGATTGCCTTTTTCCCATAGTGGCAGCTCGCCAAGTCCGGCCAGAACACCACAGGTCTATAATGTTGCTTTAGGAATGGTAGCAGCCGCTTTTCCAGGAATTCCTGGACGTAGATCTCTTTATTGATGGTTTCCGTGGTAATGAAAATTCCGCTTTTTAGACCACACGTGCATATGGCCTGCCAGACGAGATATTTTTTAGGGAACTTCGATAATTTGATGGTTTTGAAAATTTCAGCCATCTTCCCTTTTCCTGACTCCTGTCCCGGAAGCTGCTTGAAATCCGCCTTCAGTCGAACTTTATGAGCAGATTCGTATACATTTTTCGGGACCGCTGCTTTGCCCCCGTGTTTTGTTTGTAATCTCGGTTCGCCACCTACACCTTCTTAAACGCCGACAACCCGGCTCGTTTCTTGGCCTTGAGCTTGCCAGCGACGTCCCGGATGGAGAGGTTAGGATTCCGCTTATATTTCACCGCCACCTTCTTCGTTGTCGCTGCCACGTCCGGATTACTATTGCCGCCGCTTCTAGGCTTTAAAACGTTTTTCACGGTCGATTTGGCCACATCCAGCAATTTTGTCAACTTGGCGTGTGAGAACGTCGGATTCTCTTGTTGCGCGAGCAAAATTTTGACACGCCTCTTGCTTGGACGTCATTTTGAAAACTGGAGAGCAAACGGTGAAAACTCATTATAGCAACCGCTGTATATACACTCAACTTCCAAATGCAACATTTCAGGGTTTTTTAATGCATTTTTAACAGAAATACACCAATTTGAAGTCGACCAATTTTTGCGCGTTCCAGACTTTAAACGATGTATTTTTATATGGGAATATTGTGTGAATATTTATTAGAAGTAAAATCAAAATTTGGACCTGTAAAGCGAACCCTACAGGTTTCAATATATTGATGCGAAGGGGAATTGTGTATTTCTGAAAGATACATTCGGTTTGCGACAAACGGAATTTGGATGGGTAGTAGTTGGAGTCATCGAACGTGAGAGCAAGCTAGTTGACCAGCAAGACTGCTATTGTCAACTGATTACAAATGAACTACTGCATAGCCAATTGCAGACGTTCTGGGAAGGAGATGACGTCCAGTTTACCTCTAGTACAGAATCAGAAGGGCTTCTTGCAGAACGCCACTTTGTCGAGACATACAAACGGTTTCCAGATCGTTCGTACATGACTAGATTATCCTTTCGTGAAGGTTCAACATTGGGAACGTCGAAGCTTATAGCACATCAAAGGTTCCTGTCGATGGAGCGTCGTTTGCTAAAGGATCCACAACTGTACGAAGTTTACAAGTGTTTAATGGACGAGTATTAATCGATGGGGCACATGGTGAAGATTGGAACCATCGATACAATAGAGGACACTCCTGATCAATATTTCTTGCCGCATCGGCCATCGGCCATTGAGTCGTACAACAAAGCTACGTGTCGTGTTTAATGCTTCGGCAAAGACGTCCAACGGAATGTTACTAAACGACAATCTCTTGGTCGGTCCGACAGTGCAACAAAAGTCACATGATATCGTTCTGAGATTCCGAAAATATCCAGTAGCTATGTGAGCTGATGTTTTGAAGATGTATCGAATGGTATGGAAGAATCCTCTGGATAGAAGGTTCCTAGAAATTTTCAAAATAGCAGGATAACCAGAAATTATTCCTTAAACCTTATTTTTTTCGACCAGCATAAAGTACTTTGGATGTTTTGTCAAGACAATGACCAGGTATTATTCTGAAGAACTATAAGTGGTCAATAATTCAAACCATGTTCCTCATACAATTTCTCAGGATTGCTGGTTCATGAGCAATCTTTTCACAGACTTTTAGTTGATCAAAGACCTGCATAAAGTTCTTTGGATGTTTTGTTAAGACTTTTGGTTGATCATGTATTATTTTGACGATCTTGAATTATTCAACGTATCAAATCATCCCTATTGGATAGTATCGCAAGATAGCAGGTTAATAAGAAATTATTTCTAAAACCTTCAATTGATCAAAGAGTTACAAAAAATCCTTTGGACATTTGTCACAACATCAGGTTGATCAGGAATTATTCTGAAGATCTCCAGTTTCTCAAATCATGTTCCTTAGATATTTCTTTCAGAAAGCAGGCTTCAGGATTTTTTTTTGTATAGACCTACTTTTGATATAAAACCTTTATAAAGTCCTCTAGATATTATGGCAGACAATACTTCATGTTGACCAGACAATATTCTGAAGATCTCTGTTTTTCAATAACTCAGATCATGATCAAAAATATTCTCTAGAGATCGCAGATTGATCAATAATTATTTCAGAAATCTTATATTTGTCCAAAATTTCCATAAAGTTCTTTAAATAATTACAGAATTCACATCGATAACAAATTATTCTGAAGATCTACATCTATCCAGTTATTCAAATCATGTATCTCGGATATTATGTCAAGGTAGTGGACTGAGAGTTAATCCAAAGGCATTCAGTTGATCAAAGATCTGTATAATGTAGCAAGGTCTAGAAAGATCATGTTTCATTGTGAATATCTCCATGTATTCAAAATTTGAAATGTCGTCTCTCAGATATTCTTCCAATATGACGGGCTGATTAGAATGTCTGTTCGAAGATTTCAGTAAAGTCCATGGGGAAATTTTGCAATTCTTCATTTGAACTAGAACACCTTTGCAGATCTTCAATTGATCATAATAAAAATACAGACTTTTAGATATTCGTTTAGACTTTGCTTGTTGATTAGGATTCAAAACTACAAGGGACAGCCCTATGGAGTTGTATGCAATGGTGACGTAGGACTACGCCCAAGTAACAAATCTAGAGCTGCTTGGCTATATTCAAAATTTATAAAGGTTTTATTGCAGCTGCAACCATTACCTACAGCTTTATCACGGTCATATACAATGCAAGCCATGAAACATTCTTATAGCTATCTACAAAACCCCTATAAAGCTAATTAAAAAACCAACTGATGCTTATGCTATTTTCATTTATGAAAGGTTTTATGATTGCTTTGAAGTATACAAAAAAGTAATATAAATTGCCCTTATAAAACCAAAAAATAAATCCTTTCGTTGCTTTATAAGTAAGCGCAATAAAACTAGTTGGCCATGAAACAGTTATTTTAAAACAATTATAAGCATTCAGTTGCAACTTGTCAGAAATGTAAATAGGTGGTTTATTTTTACAACATAGAAAAGAATCAAAACTTTCCGGTACTTCCAAGCGGAGCGCAAAGAAAATCAACAAAATTGTTAGCATGAGCATGAAAACATTTCGTGTATACGTATACGCGACGTAGTGTGCGTAAGAAAAACGTCAGCAATCTCCATGATTCTTCCGTTCTCGCTCGCATATACATGGGGTGACACGGTCGAATCTAGGGCAAAAAGGTTGAAATCACGCATAACTTTTCATAAAGGTTAATGTACCATTAAAAACTTTTCTAAATGTTTGTAAAATTCATCGGTTGCACCCATAGAATATGAATATACATTTGCCCTTAAATAAAAAAATGAATTCAAGCTGAACATTGCATTAGGTCCTAAGTAATATTGACAGATTCGCTTCGTCAACTTTCTCTTTGCATCCCCACGGTCATATAAAGACATTCCCAGGTATTTTCAGCACATAAATCGATAAAAGAAGCTTTTATCTAGCATCCAATACGACAAACACATCAAGAAACGGTTCTGTGAATAAGCTATTAACGAAAGAGAAATTCAACGAAGAGAATCGATCAATGTTACTTAGGACCTAATGCAAAGTTCAGCTTGAATTGCTCTTGTAAAAAGAAAATAGTTCTCGTAATAAAATCATGCATTATGCTATTCTGTTATGCTTTCATCCCATGCACACTGGGCCAGGAATGCAACCTAGCGGAGCAAAATTAATAACTCCGAAACAAAGCATTTCCGCGACTTGGTGTCTTCGGCAAAATTTCTCGTCATAATAAGGACCATCTATTGACATAAACAAATAGTTCAAAACTCTTCCGCAAAGATGGTGTCACAATCTAACTTCTTTCTCTGACGTTTTGGAAAAATATAAATAAAAATAAAACCTTTTGGTACGAATTTTAGTTGGGACATGCTCAGAAATTTAACTCTTTTGCAAAATCTTGGTGGCCAGCCACTCTCTTGAAGATAAATTGGTGGCCCTGAAAAGGGCCGTTTATTGTAAATTTAATCGGCGATTCAACCGGTTCAGATGTGCCAGGTGAACAGACATGAGCGGCACGCTGAAGGTAACAAACAGTTTGTTACCAAGTACCCGAATTTTCCGGTCCATGAATAGTTTGCTATTTCTCCACTTTCTCTGGCGAGTTCGGCTAGTCTTCTGCTTCTGGTCGTACACAGAAACCTTTATTAGAGCAGCAATTTGCTGCTTGCAATTGCAGGAACCAGAAATGGCAGGCGGACGGCTTCTTCTCGAACGGTTGTCCATAAAATACTCCATAAGAGCGGCAATTTGATGCCTGGAAATACAGGAACTAGAATAGACAGGAGCACGGCTTCCTCTCGAACGGCTAGTCGTAGTTGTCGTCTTCAAAATTTTGAAGATAATAATGACGATGAAATGTGATTCATCTGAGAGATGCAAAGATACTACACAGGGAAAGCCTGCGATGTGATTCAATAAATAATCTGGCACTGGACATCGAACGAAGCACTAGATGCTAACGACACGACCAAATGGGAGGAGCTTCGGTCTACTACTGTACGGACGAAAGCAACAATTAAGGTCATATCAGCTGAAGTTCTTCCTCTTTTTACGGTTTTGTCGCTTGTCAATCGGACATGAAAAAATAATAATTTTTCGAAAACTAGACAATCATGCCCCACCCATTTTGGGTATTTTATCATACACTTCATCTGCTGTGCCTTTCTACACTAAATTATGCGTTGTATAGAAATAGCCGGTAGAATATCACTGTCCACCCATACACTTAGATTTTTTTGCCGAGATGGGCACCACCGAGCAGCTCGGCATTTTATTTTGATGGATCTCAGTGACAAACTTGCCGAGATTAAGCTTAATTTGCATTATTTTTTCTAAGTGTGTAAACAGAAAGTCCATGAAGAGAATCGATCAAAATCACTTTCACCCCTGCTTCCACGTTTGGTTACAAGATTACAAATCTGGAGAGCATTTTGTGTGGTCATTGGGGGCGTGTGGTTCTAAATATGGCGATGAGTTTGCAAAATGTTACGCAATTGCATCCTCCCTATTCGCACACGCCCGAAGATCGGAGGCGAATGCCACTTCGACTTGTTTCGTCTACTAACGACTCTCTGATGACAGTGTTGGGGAAGCAGCAATGCTACATCAACATGTTTCGTCTAGAAATGAATCTCTGATGACTGTGTTGGGGAACAGCATATGCGTGTACGTAATTAGTAATTAGTGATTTGTTAGTTATTCTGATGCTTTTGGTCAATGCTTAACATTTACCACGTTTTAAATAGTTTCTTGTTAAAAATCAACAGTTGAAAGCATTTCTACCGATGCGTGGAAATATTTCTGATCGATTTGTGATAAAATTATTGAAATTGGTCCAGGGGCAGCAGAGTTAGAAACGTACAAAATCTTTCATAATTTCGTTACATGTTCCATTTTCGGTTTTCACAAAGTGTACCCCCATGTAGAAATCACAGACGTAGTCCTACGTCAAAAAAAATTAAAAGCTGATCGATGATTTCAAAAAAGACTATTGGATATGTTTTCAATATTTCGTAGAATTTTTTAAAGTTAGTAGAATTTTTTGAAATTCGTTTAACTTTTTTCGATTATCTTCCTCGAAGCAAGCAGAAGTTCTCTTCTTCCAATTTTAATTTTATAAATCACTGAGTGGTGAAGAAATGCACTCAGAGAACAGGTGCTACACTTTTTCGTCAATACAAATCGTCAGAACGGATACCACACTTCTTCAGCGGCAAAAGCGCTGCAGACAGCGAATCGAAAGCGACCGCAAGAAAATCGCTGAAAAACTAACGAAAAACGTCGTTTTGCCGCGTTGATTTGAGCACTCCCATAAGCCGCCATGCAAATAAAACGCGGTGAATTTTCTGCCGCGAATAAATTGCGCCAGTGTGGGGGAGCCGTAATATGCCGATGCACGCCGCCGCTGCCTTTGGCGATCAAAGTCATCGGCGTCACGCCACTACGCCGCCGCCGCCGAGGCAAAAATGGTTTGCACGCCACCGCCACCGATGAATGGTCTATCCCGAGCAGGAACGAATATCTCGATACCTTAAATTGGTATGGATGAGCATGACATAAGAGGTAATATACCAAAAAATATAGCGGCGCCGGTGGTGTAGTGGTAAGCGTGATTATCTCTCAGCCCAGCAGGCCTGGGTTCAATCCCAGTCGGCGCCGCCGTAACTTCAACGGTATCAATCGGATTCACTTGATAGTTGAACGCCAATGACATGTTTTGCGCTTCAATTTCTGGTCCTTTGCTAGCGTGCAGTGTGTACATCTCAAAATCAACTTGGCAAAAGATGGAAATTAGTTGAAAAGTCAAAATTATATTTATTACATACTTACACGTTTCACGTTTTCCTAGTCCGATATTGCAGGCGTTTCCCAAGACCAGCGCCACGATGGCTATGAGTAGAAGTAAACAAAGCTGGACCTTCATGACTAAAAATTTGATCGATTATGCTTGCTCCTCGGAACGAATTTGACTGACGCAGCTCGACAGCGGACGTCAGATTAAATGGCACATGTCACAATTTGCCTCGACTCATGATAAGATAATGTCAATTCGTGGAATCATTGATCGACTGGCATTCGTGCTTTTTGGTTTGAAGCCGATGAGTCTACGAAAGTTAGACATGAATTATAAGGAAGCTAACTCAAAAAGGAAAGTTCTCTCCAGATTAACGCACGGCATGAAGTTTTCACACCCGCTTATGGCAAGACAATTTCAAAGAAAAGTTCTAATCATATGTAAAGATCAGTTCTAGTTCTAGTGATCACAAAAGTCAAAGCAAAGCTATAGTGTTCAATGAGTAAATTTAGATGGAGCTTCTAGGCTTAGGACCTTCAAAAACAAGCTCAGTGAACCTCAAAGTGCAGCTGAGGTATGATATGAAAGATAACGTTAAATTACCTTCGTAGACTGTAGAGCAGTAGAAGGTTTCGGTTCCCGATAAGCTCTACCAAAACGAAGTACATGATGAATTTAGACAAATACGAAATTGAAAATTATTGCTTAAACGGTTACATATCGAATCCTAATAAGCTTCTCAAAATTTGAACTTGTTTGGCTAGAAACTGACTGACTGATAAATCCAAAGTTTTTGTTCGATGCCATCCCGAGCAGGATAAAATAACTAATGAATACATAATTCTGATGATACCTAAATTTGGTGTTGATAATATCAAAGAATAATACCAACAAATTACATGCAAAATACTTTGTAAATTACAACAATTGATATTGGGGTACCAAAAGAATACCTGTGTGGTATTGTTTTGGTATTGCATTATCATAATTTGGCATTGGAATGATATTGTGGGATCATTGTTTTGGTATTTTACCTCTTATGTCAGGCTCATACATACCAATTTAATGCCAGTCATGGCCAGTGCTGTGTTCCTAAAATTTGAGCTTAGTAGTCACACCCAATATTGACCAGCGAATTTGATGGCGTTGTTTCACATAGTGTATTTATCTAGTTTATATAGTACGTTGCAAAACATTTTCACTTCATCGAGCAGCACCGTACTCTACAGGTGACGAAGTCCCTTTATCCTTTCTTCTTGAAATTATGATTAGTTTCTGAAAGTTCCGTCAACATTTTCCAAGCACCATAATTTGAGTTTTTTTTTTATTTATCTTATATCTATCTTACTTGAATTTCTCCTTATTTCAGGAAAAACCTTGAACAATTTCTAGAATTTTCCTAAACATTCGTGGACAAAACTAAGTTTCCAAAACTACCAGTAAGAAGCCCTTACTGCGCTAACCGAAGCAATGCCGCAACGGACTTTTGTTTCTGCGAGGCCCCCTTCTTAAGTCACAAGTACAAGTACTTTTATCTAGGAAACTACGTGAACTCAACTTTGCTACTTTAAGCAAAAGTGGAATGCCAAACTCCTCAAGCATGTGTGCGCTGCAATAATGCAATCGTTGCTACGCAAATATTTGAAATAAGAACCAGAGATGTTTGTGCTGTTACAACTGATGTTACCTTTGAAAACCTTAATATGTAGGCAATACGTTTTTCTGTTTCAGTGCCACGTTTTTACGTTTATAAGGTTCTAGCTATTGATAACGAAGTAGTTAAGTAGTTAACAATTTTCATGCTCAATTGTGTCTGTGCTATTCGAAGTGATTCAGTACTTGTTGAAGTTTTTTTTTTGCAGTAATTCAGTACTTTTCAAACTGATTCCGAGATTTTCTAAAGTGTTTCAGTAGTTTTCGAAGAGATTTTGAACTTTTTTTTTAAATGATTCTGTGATCCCAAAAGTGATTCCGATTTTTCTGAAGTGACTAAATATTTTCTGAAGGGATTCCAAACGTTTCTGAAGTTATTACAAAGTGATTCAGCTCTTGAAGAAGTGATTGCAAATTTGAGAGAATTGATACAGAACTTTCCGATGTATTTTTTAGTTTTTACGACAGCGATTACAAACTTTCTGGAAAGATTAAGTATTTTCCAAAGAGATTCAGATTTTTTTTAAGTCATTAAATACAATCCCAAGAATTTCAAGGTTTTTCTGAAGTGATTCATTACTTTCAGAATTGATTTCAAGCTGTTCAAAAGTGATTCAATTCTTTCTGAAGTGATTCAGTACTTTCGGAAGTGATTACAAACTATCTGGAATTATTCAGTACTTTTAGGAGTGATTCCAAACATTTCTGAAGTGATTCAGTGCTCAGTGATTATGAACATTCTGAAGCGATTTAGTATTTTCGAAGTGATTTCGAACGTTCCTGCAGTGATTATGTGCATTCCTAACTAATAAAACTATTTTTAAAGTGGTTCTGGTCTCGCGGAAATGATTACAAACTTTCTTGGATGATTCAGTACTTTCTAATGTGAATCCGAAATTTTCTGAGGTGATTCAATATTATCCGAAGAGATTCTGAACTTAAAGTGGTTCAATACTTTCCGAAGTGATTCAGTACTTTCTGAACTAATTCAGTACTTTCCGAAGTGATCATAAACTTTTTTTCTGAAGTGATTCAGAGCATTCCTAAGTGACTCAATTATTTTCAAAGTGAACTTTCCGCAATGATTCAGTACTTTCCAAAGTGATTTCGAATATTTATTTAGTGTTTTGGGTCTTTTCTGAAGTTATTCAATACTTTGTGAAGTGATTCTCAACATTTCTGAAGTGATTCAGGATTTCCTGAAGTGATTCCAAACTGTTCTGAATCGATTCAGTACGTTCAGAAGTTATTCCGAACATTCCTAAGTGATTCAGTAGTTTCCGAATTGATTGAAAACATTTCTGAAGTGATTTAGCACTTCCGAAGTGAGTCTTAACTTTTCTCAAGTGATTCAGTACTTTCTGAAGTGATTTAGAACTTTTCATTAGTTACTCAGTGCTCTCTGAAATGATTCAGTACTATCCGAAGTGATTCCGCATGTTTATGAAGTGATTCAATTATTTTCTTAAGTGATTCAGTACTTTTCGAAGTGATTCCGAACTATTTTCAAGTGATTCAGTGCTTTCTGAAGTGATGTCGATCTTTTTTTATATGATTCCAAACTACTCTCCCATACCTCCCCGTGAAAGAATTTTGAAAGCACCATCATGTCAAAATTTCTATCTTACGCCACTAAGTAGAGCCATCTTTTGTCCGCCAATCAGGATTTGCACCGTTAGTGGTTAACCTCAATCAGGTGAACTTTTTAACAGTTCAGTAGTATTATTTAACTTTATTTATTCCCCCAATCAGAGGCGATGATTGATTGTTTCCGTTACATGTTTATCAGGCCACAAGCCATTTCACATTTATTATTTTGTCAATTTTTCTCCAAACATGTTTACCTGAGGTAAAAGCCATTTTAAACTTAATATATTATTTAAAAAAAAAATTCCTGAACGTAAGGGGCGCCAATTACTACAATTTTAAAGTATTTCATCAATTTTTAAGAATATTTTTTTCTCCTGAACATGTCTACCAGGGGTCCTAGCTGTTTCTAATTTTAAATTTTTTTTTTAATTTTCCAGATTTATCATTTTCTTTAAATTTTTCCATGCACATGTATATTACGGGCGCTATCCTCTTTAAACTGAACGGTTTTAATTATTTTAAACATGCTCATCAGGGACGCAATTCATTTCAAATATATCCTTTTTAAATGTTTTTTTCGGAACGTGTTTGTCAGGGGCTATATAAAATTTGAAATAGCTAGGGCTAGGACCCCTGGTAGACATGTTCAGGAGAAAAAAATCTTAAAAATTGATTAAATACTTTAAAATTGTAGTAGTTGGCGCCCCTTACGTACGCGCCCCGCAACACTTTTCAAATTTTACGATTTAAGTAATTTTTCTCTGAACTTGTCTACCAGGGACGCTTGCCATTTCAAATTTATTTATTTATTTCATTAAATATTTCTGATATTTAAGCTTACTTGATGCTAGTTTTTTTCTTATTTAATATTTTTTAAACTTTTCGTCGAACTTGTTTATTGGGGGCGCAAGTGTTCGAGGGAACTGACTTGGATGCAGTGTATTTTTAATATTTAACATTTGCGGTGAGATTTTGCTCTAATTGGATTGCTGTATTTTACCTATTTTGTAAACACTTTTTCGGTTTGCAGCTAAGTAGACTACCCGCGACTACCCACAACCACAGCACTGGTCATGGCTACAAATTGGGACCGCAACAATGTTTCCCAGTGCCTTTTTACTTCCCACTCGGCAGTTTTCAGACCCAAGTAACAAATCTAGAGCTGCTTGGCTATATTCAAAATTTATAAAGGTTTTATTGCAGCTGCAACCATTACCTACAGCTTTATCACGGTCATATACAATGCAAGTCATGAAACATTCTTATAGCTATCTACAAAACCCCTATAAAGCTAATTAAAAAACCTACCGATGCTAATGCTATTTTCACTTATGAAAGGTTTTATGATTGCTTTGAAGTATACAAAAAAGTAATATGAATTGCCCTTATAAAACCCAAAAATGAATCCTTTTGTTGCTTTATAAGTAAGCGCAATAAAACTAGTTGGCCATGAAACAGTTATTTTAAAACAATTATAAGCATTCAGTTGCAACTTGTCAGAAATGTAAATAGGTGGTTTATTTTTACAACATAGAAAAGAATAAAAACTTTCCGGTACTTCCAAGCGGAGCGCAAAGAAAATCAACAAAATTGTTAGCATGAGCATGAAAACATTTCATGTATACGTATACGCGACGTAGTGTGCGTAAGAAAAACGTCAGCAATCTCCATGATTCTTCCGTTCTCGCTCGCATATACATGGGGTGACACGGTCGAATCTTATTCGAAATACATGGAATGGTGACAGTCCTAGGGCAAAAAGGTTGAAATCACGCATAACTTTTCATAAAGGTTAATGTACCATTCAAAACGTTTCTAAATGTTTGTAAAATTCATCGGTTGCACCCGTAGAATAGGAATATACATTTGCCCTCAAATAAAAAAATTAATTCAAGCTGAACATTGCATTAGGTCCTAAGTAATATTGACAGATTCGCTTCGTCGACTTTCTCTTTGCATCCCCACGGTCATGCAAAGACATTCCCAGGTATTTTCAGCGCATAAATCGATAAAAGAAGCTTTTATCTAGCATCCAATACGACAAACACATCAAGAAACGGTTCTGTGAATAAGTTATTAACGAAAAAGAAAGTCGACGAAGAGAATCGATCAATGTTACTTATGACCTAATGCAAAGTTCAGCTTGAATTGCTCTTGTAAAAAGAAAATAGTTCTCGTAATAAAATCATGCATTATGCTTTTCTGTTCTGCTTTCATCCCATGCACACTGGGCCAGGAATGCAACCTAGCGGAGCAAAATTAATAACTCCGAAACCAAGCATTTCCGCGACTTGGTGTCTTCGGCAAAATTTCTCGTCATAATAAGGACCATCTATTGACATAAACAAATAGTTCAAAACTCTTCCGCAAAGATGGTGTCACAATCTAACTTCTTTCCCTGACGTTTTGGAGATTTGATGTCTTAGGCAAAGTTGTTTATCTTGTGTTATCACTCGAAAACCGTAGGCTGTGAAGTTTTAACGTATTAAGAAAAGTTGTTTATTTTATCAAGATAACCAACTTTGACAAAGTCGTGAAGTCTTCGAAACACAAATTCAATGCATTAAAAAAAGTTATAGAAAAAAATCATGTTGCACTAAAATGAAGAAATCTAAAAAAAAAACACCAAAATATAGGGTTACGGTATGTAATGTGGGTCTAGTCCTTTCATTCGGCCTATCACGCAAATAAATAATTAATTAAGGAATATTACACAAAAAATAAGGAAAATATTGATCACTGATGGTTGATAAATGTGTACCACACACAAATCAATTTATATCACAACATTTCAATACATTTTCAGCTCTCGTAAGTAATAAAACTGGTTGAGAATATCACAATGTTCGGAGTTTTTAGCCGCCATGACTTATAAGGTTAAGATGGGAAGGTTGACTGACGATCATCAAATGGCCTGATTATGGCATTTATTGATTGGAATTACCTGATAATACACACTAGACGTAAAACTTACAGTTGCTGTTTGAATATTTTATGTTTATTTTAATTGTTTAACAACGTTTTCACAAGTAAAACATGGACCCAACTTTAGGGACACATTTCTTTTCTATGTTCCTAACTATGGCCCATGAAATTCATTTGACAGCATATAGCAATAAGAGTAACGTCAACAATGTTGTTTTGCATTTGGATGATAAGGAACGAACAGGAAGGGAGATTTTTTCTGCCAAACCTGTATAATGAACATCACAATGTTCTGATTTAGATATTCTGCGGTCAAAAGACGATAAGCGAAATTTTTAATTTTTAATTTTTAAATTGAGTGATTTAATGTAGTTTTCGTAAAATTTTCTCTAAGAAATGTTTTGAGGAATGAAGAGCATTAAGTTAACAGTGATAGTGATAAAAAAAAATACATCAGAAAACGTTACCAAGAGCGTTTTTTTGAGGATCAAACAAGATAGGACGAAGTTGCATCCATAAATAGACCCAATTTGGGGACAATAGACCCATATTACATACATTTCCCTCGTGAGTTATTGTCTTAAAAAAAGTAAGTTTTTCAACTTTTCGTGGTTTCTGATAGCAAACGACATGATAAGCATATCTAAGCATACCATTTAGCAGTAGAATATCGTTTGCAGGTAAATTCATTGATGAGTTATGATTAAAAACGTAATCGATGGCTGCATATTAGACCGAGGTTAGGGACGTATACCCTACCTCTCTCAAATTTTGATATTTTGTTTATCGAGTATTGCTTAATTTTTGCTGAAAATGTCAAAATTGTGTTTTTTTCTCGTTTTTTCAACAATGTCCTTGAAATTTGAAGCTTAATCCAGTATGTTTCTTCACAAAAGCTATTTATTTAATGTATTTGCATAAGAGAAAAATATAACATTATAAAGCTGTAAGCAAAAAAACTGAAACAGAAAAAAAAAACCATATTTTCGACATTTTTTTCTTTAACTCCATATAACTTGGAACCAGTAGACAGTGGAAATTTACCGTCTTTGAAAGAGCTGTTCATTTTATCAAGATAAACAACTTTGCCCAAGACATCAAGTCTCCAAAATGTCAGAGAAAGAAGTTAGATTGTGGCACCATCTTTGCGGAAGAGTTTTGAACTATTTGTTTATGTCAATAGATGGTCCTTATTATCACGAGAAATTTTGCCCAAGACACCAAGTCGCGGAAATGCTTCGTTTCGGAGTTATTAATTTTGCTCCGCTAGGTTGCATTCCTGACCCAGTTTGCAATGTAAGCATTAGACATTTTAAGAAATTGCGCTTGGTGTTTTTCTTGCCTGCTGTCCTCTGTCGCCAATTGTCATTATGAAAATGCCATTAGCCTTGGAATAAAATCCTAGAAATTTCAATAAAATAATGGCTAAATAAGAGATCCGAAATGATTTCCAGTGTGCATTGGTATGAATTTATGTATTGAGATCCATTTTCTGTAAAATTAAGGTGATTCCATCAAATTCATTTGATTTCTGAAACAATCTTTTTTGTTAACTTGAGTTATTTTGGAGGCGCATTTATTTAACGCTCATATTATCTCAATATACACGATAACATTTCAAGCGCATATGTTTTGGAACTTCTAAAAAGTAATATATTTTCTTTAAGATTTTCACTAATGTCGCCATGAAACTAAATTGATTGCATGGTGATCTTGACACCAACACTCAAACCTATTTTTACCGCTAAAGATTTCCATTTGGAAAAAAAAAGTTTCAGCAGAACAGAACAACAACAAGCTAATTTATGGCGGTTGCTTTGAAGCCAATACAAATTAAATTGGCTTTATAACTGATTTTCACCAAAGCGTAATAAAACTGCTTGGATACAATATTACCCTTATAGAGGCTATGAGAACCTTTTGTAGAGTATGAGGCTTCCTGACAATAGGTTTTAAGACAGCTTTATTATGATTCTCAAACATGCTTTATAAACCTTATCAAGAGTGGTCCACTAAGCTGTATGACGATCTTATAGCGGTTATCAAAAGGTTGTGCTGGAGCTATTAATTTTATTGACGGTTTTATGAAATTGATCTCAATAACCACTAATAGAGTGCAATAAAACAAGAAATGCTACTTGGGAGAGGCCTCTACGTTTGTCAGTCGGAGGCCAGCGAATGTTTGTAGTTACGGGCTTTGAGTTCATTTACTTTATCTCGGACCGCAGTTCAGTAATCGCAGTCGTAAGTGTGCAAAGAGGAGATTTATCATCGGCCTGACAGGAGATTGCACGGAAATGAGAGTTTTCGAATAGCTTTGTCGCACATCTAGAAAAGGTTTTACCCCTCTTATAAAGAAGGGTATAGATATCACTTGAAAAACCGACTATCGATCCGAGGCCCGGAGGGCCGAGTGTCATATACCATTCGACTCAGCTCGACGAGATAGGAACATGTGTGTGTGTGTGTGTGTGTGTGTGTGTGTGTGTGTGTGTGTGTGTGTGTGTGTGTGTGTGTGTGTGTGTGTGTGTGTGTGTGTGTGTGTGTGTGTGTGTGTGTGTGTGTGTGTGTGTGTGTGTGTGTGTGTGTGTGTGTGTGTGTGTGTGTGTGTGTGTGTGTGTGTGTGTGTGTGTGTGTGTACGTGTGTATGTGTGTATGAGTGTTTATGTAACGAAATGAATGCGCTCACGTTTCTCAGCAACCGCTCAACCGATTTGGACAAACTCGACGCCAAATGATAGGTCTTGGGGTCCCATTGAACGCTATTGAACGGTTTTGGAATCGGTGAACTGGTTCCGGAGATATGGCCGGAATAAGATCCGGTGAATATGGGCCTTCACGCTAGATTTAACGGAAAACGTATCAAAACAATCATGCGACACATCAAATTACTACAGAATTCAAAAATAAGATCAATGCAAGTCGTGTTAAGTGTTCCAGACCACATTGGACACACTTGGACATGTTCCGGGTACCCCGGGGAAGTTGCTTGAATATGAATTGAATTAAAACCCATTAAATCACATTAAAATACGATGATAAGGTGATTGGTAGCCTCATCAAATAGACTACACCCGGATATATTCCGGGTACCCCCAGGCAGTGGCGTAGCGTCACTGGATGACACGGGGGTGGGGGGCTTTGTCACTGATAATGACAATAAAATAAATAAACTTGAATAAGTAAGAAGGGTCTGATCACACCATAGGTGGATAAATTCGGGTTTTTTCTTGTGGTCGTGGTTGATAAAATTATGTTTTTCGTAAACAGCGTACCATAGCATACCTTCAAGGATTTTGAACGTACCTTGCAAATTTCTGCTGAATAGACAGGTGATTTTTCAATAATCTTCATTAAACCTTCTAAAACGTTCACCAAACTCTTTAAAATACATTATATGTAAAATCTAACTTCGGATTCCTCGGGAAATTTTAGCCCGGTTGGACCCAAAAAACATATTACTTAAGTGTATTATGCATTTAATAATTTAACTTAATAATTTATAATTTAATTTTTATGATCATTTTAGAAAATACGTTGTTTTGTAAATATTTCGGGGAATGCTGAGAATTAAATCTTCTCAAAATATAAATCCATAAAAACATGAGTTGCCTTGAGGTACGTTCAACCTGTACCCATACAGATTGATAATGTTTGTTTGAAGATATTTAAAAATGCCATCTCCTATGTTTGTGGGTTATCTACTTTCAGGGGTATAAAGAATGTTTAGCTGGAGGTAGGTATTCAAGGGTATTTCGATATACTTGTTTTAAAATCACGTTTTTGGTAATTAAGTAGCGTATAATACACTTAAGTAATATGGCTTTTGGGTCGAATCGGGTTAAAATATCCCGAGGAATCCAAATCCAAAGTCAGATTTTACATATAATGTATTTTAAATAGTGTTTTATAAGTAAGTATGGTAAACCTTAAAGTTAGAAATGAACCTCAAATTCGGAAGGTACGCTATTGGTACACTACATTGCACACTGGGCCAGGAACAGAAATTAGCAAGACAAAACCTCTAGCGCATTGGGTTTGCATTATATTGAAATGGTGTCTTTGGCAAAGTTTCTCGGTTTAACATGCGCCTTCATCTGGTAATGGAAATTAGTTCCAATTTTATCCGCATAGATGGTGCTGCGATACTAACTTTCTTATTTCACATGCTAGAGGTTTTGTGTCTTGGACAAAGTTGTAGAACATTAAAAAATATAAAAAAAAAAAATACCGAAGAATTTAAAGTTCTAGGTCTTCAAACAACAAAGATATAGTGAATATTGTAAAATTTAACTGAAATTTACGTTTTTTGTACTATTTTCCATACAAACGACAAATCCTTCTGTTCGTGCAGGCGACAACTACTACCTCTACCCTTAGCATATACAATTTACTGTACCAACTTATAGATGTCACTACTTAATTATGTTGTATACTGTAACTATTCGTTATTGTTTCTCTGTCATGTGCTATCCCTGATATGAATATAGTTTAATGCCTCCGCCATGGCAGGACGGCCAATAAATCGGTCTGTTTCAATTAATAATCACACAACGTAGAAAATCGGGTCCTACCGTGCGCGATCATATGGTGCCGTGACCAGGATAGCGCGAACAGTATTAAAAGTGATGTGATCATCCGACTGCATCGATCCCATAACACCGAACACTTTTTGCGATCAACACCAGTCAGTGAGTGCAGTGCTATGGATAATTCAAGTACGCTACCGGCTACGATGGTGTGGCTTTTCAAGTAGCCATCTAGCAGAGCATCCCGCTCGGATCTAGCTCATCATCCAATACTGCTGCAAACGGCTCAATATTGGGCTAGAAGCGGATGCTCTATAACAACGGGCAAGTGTCTACGCTGGATATTCGTCAGACTGCATGACTGGACTACCGTACTTTCTTCATCGGTCAACAATGGGCAACAAGCTGATCGTTTTTCATCACTGTACGTGCAAAGTCATCAGCAGATTTATTGTCATCAAATGAAATAAAAAACGTTGTTTTTTGGGGGGGAGTATGTTCGTGCAGGCGACAACTACTACCTCTACCCTTAGCATATACAATTTACTGTACCAACTTATAGATGTCACTACTTAATTATGTTGTATACTGTAACTATTCGTTATTGTTTCTCTGTCATGTGCTATCCCTGATATGAATATAGTTTAATGCCTCCGCCATGGCAGGACGGCCAATAAATCGGTCTGTTTCAATTAATAATCACACAACGTAGAAAATCGGGTCCTACCGTGCGCGATCACCTTCCTTTTTAACGCCGTGTATCTTTTAAGTCGGATAATTTGCAAGTTTTAAGGAAGAGTTCCCAATGTTTTGAGTCGATACAAGCGAAATATTAGCCAAAATAGTGATAATCCGGTTTCTCGAAAAGTAGCAAGTTTTAGCAAAAAGTCATTTACTTTCTGAAATGTACCATTTATCATCAATCAAATGTGAAAGTTTGCCGGACATATAATTTTATATATTTGAGATATCTGAATTCATAGACTACAATGTTTATTCAAGCAGCGTTCGCCAACGCACGGCTTGCTGGCTGCATGCGATAGAAACGATGGAATATGTCTCTTATGCTTCGCTAGCTGCACGTTGACGAACGCTGTACTAATGTATGCACAAAGCTTCTTCATGTATATTCTCGAACATGTGTGCTTGTGTAATGAGATATCTAGATTCAAAGTAATTTTTTTTTTAATTCTAACCACTAACTGTTATCTTGCATTGTCGATTATTGCAACAGCATTTGCACGGGTCCTGGAAATTGCTTTTTCTTGGTTTGAGGAAACTGTTTCTGCACTGTCATAACCGGGTCAGAGGTCAGCAAAAGTCGATGGAATACGTCCTCGATTTTTGCAAAACGACTGAATTGTCGAGGATGGTACTCCCGATATGTTCTGATGGATTTGTTTCGTCACTCTTGCGCCTCTTCGGATAATAAACCAATCGAAATATCACAATGGCTTATGATTGACGGGCCATGCACCAAGACCCTGTGTACCGTAGGTGACAAAGTGTAAAAACTATAATAATGGACTTCTGCGTAGGTTTCGAATACTTCGATTTCAAGCTTGCTAGATAGCGCACACAGAATTGTAACACATCAACGAAGGATATCCTTCTCAATTCCTGTAATTCTTACCGTTGTTTCTGGATTCTGAAATAATCATCTGGCGGTGTTGCCATCATTACTATACCTGATGAAATGAAAATGTATTCGTAATGTAAGGTAACAAGACGATAAAACGAAATTACCTCCAGATGGTAACGGTTCACTTATTCTCAGTCTTATTTTCTTGAACTCTTCTTTTATTGTAAGATCATTTTCGCACAAAAAATCGCAAAGCATCGTCAGCAGTAAATCATTCGATCTCTGGTTTTGTTCTTTGGCTATCTTCACAAAAAGATTTTTTTGGTCTTCCACCTACATTTTTCTTTGGGTTATCGTCCTGAACATTGAAGTGGGAATCCAGTCATTTTGTATATTTTTGGAAAAAAACAAACGCTTGTTGCGGCAGGGCTTGGCATAACGTGAATCAAAGTCTGCTTTTAGAAATCAAAGCGATTTGTGAAAGGACTGTTCAAAGGCTTCACTTTCGGGACAAATAATTTTCTTTTTCACATGCGATGCCAGATCAACGAGCGATATTTTTTTGAAAAATAATGTCACGATTTCCCGAACACTCACGCTGCATACTTTTATTTTCAATAATGAAATAAATACCTTCTGAACAATTTAAAATAACCTACCTTATGCAATAATTATCAGTTATATACATCAAAATAACACAAACTATAATCCACCGGAAGAGTCAACATTACTTCGAAATAACAGAGCTTCCGTTTTCGTACTTACATTTTCAGTTAGTCAATCAGTAAGCAGTACATGTGTATTCTCATTTCAACATTAGATCAGTGCACGAAGATTTGCTGCACTTTTCTCTCATCCGTAAATGTTGACAGTTTTGGCTTCCATTCGTTGCCATCTCTTTCACTCTGAGAAAAAAATTTTGGAGCTAAAAAGCGAGGTTAGGGACCGTGCACTGCTCTATCAACTATCATCATCGACTTTTGTCACACGCACACATGTTCTAGAATGAACATGAACATGAAGAAACTTTGTGCATACATTAGTACAGCGTTAGCCAACGTGCAGCTAGCGAAGCATAAGAGACATATTCCATCGTTTCTATCGCATGCAGCCAGCAAGCCGTGCGTTGGCGAACGCTGCTTGAATAAACATTGTAGTCTATGAATTCAGATATCTCAAATATATAAAGTTATATGTCCGGCAAACTTTCACCTTTGATTGATGATAAATGGTACATTTCAGAAAGTAAATGACTTTTTGCTAAAACTTGCTACTTTTCGAGAAACCGGATTATGAAAATCATGGTAATTTTCACTATTTTGGCTAATATTTCACTTGTATCGACCCAAAACATTGGGAACTCTTCCTTAAAACTTGCAAATTATCTGACTTAAAAGATGCACGGCGTAAAAAATGAAGGATTTGTCGTTTGTATGGAAAATAGTACAAAAAACGCAAATTTCAGTTAAATTTTACAATATTCACTATATCTTTGTTGTTTGAAGACCTAGAACTTTAAATTCTTCGGCATTTTTTTATATTTTTTAATGTTCCAAGACACAAAACCTCTAGCATGTGAAATAAGAAAGTTAGTATCGCAGCACCATCTATGCGGATAAAATTGGAACTAATTTCCATTACCAGATGAAGGCGCATGTTAAACCGAGAAACTTTGCCAAAGACACCATTTCAATATAATGCAAACCCAATGCGCTAGAGGTTTTGTCTTGCTAATTTCGGTTCCTGGCCCAGTGTGCATTGGTAAAGGTTTTAAAAGGTTTGATGAAGATTAGCGTAAAAAATTCATCTTGAGATACCTTAAATCACAAGAGAATTCATCTATTACTTCACATCATATAATACTTTTTTTTCGGAATTTCTATTAGTCAGATCTCACCATAGGTGAATTAATTCAGGTTTTTTTTAAATCACTATGGGTCACATACAGTCACCCCAGTATTGTGGGCCAGCTACTTACTATTATGGGTCAGTCAGTTTTGCGTGTTCATCAAATGGAAGTGGCCAATAATTGTGGGTGACCCATAAAACTGGGGTGTCTGTAATTATCTTCATTTGAGAAGCTTTGACAGAAAGCGTATTTAAAAAAATAAAAAGTTGTTGATGCTGGAATAAACTTCAATATTTAAGCTGATATGACGCTATTTACTCAAATGTCAAATATTCGACCCGTTAAGTTAAGTCCCAGCTATTGACAAACATATTTGATGACCTATGGATTGTTTGCAGTTGACTGAGTGTATTTTATTTAACATACAATCGCTGATTGTATTTGATTCAATCTACGCAATTTGTGGCATCCCTAGGTTCATCTCAGGTCTGGAGATCATAGATTCATAGGTTAGGGGAAAAATCGTCTGAGGTAAAATAAATCTGCTGAAGTAAAACCATACCAATTTTTGACCTATCCTTGATCCAAATGACCATGCAATCAAGATTCCAACAGTCCGGTAAAAGGGACTGTAATTCATTAACACGCACCTTTTGGGATTTGAGCTATTTACAACCGATCCTTGATTTTGGGATAACATTTAAAGAGATAACTTCGTGGTGTCCAATAATTGATCTTGAGTTTATCCTTCTTTTTTATTGATTTCCTAGACTTCTTTTCATATGTATAGTTTCATCGTACTTTATTTTCCTCAATTCCCATAGTTAACTCCGTAGATGGTGGCAGTTCCATAAAGTTCCAGAACCGGCTGTAGACTGCTTACTCTTATATTGAAACCCTTCGTCGGGTCTTGAAATACTGAATGACTATACACACAACCTTGCTGATGAGATAAAATAAGTATAAAACCTCAGAGGAACTTCATCGAAATAAAAAAAAATACATTACCGGTAGCGATGCGGTGACGTTGACGTATGTAAGTTTAATGTTCTCCACCGGACTGACTCGGTAATCAAAAACTAATGACATGTTCTTAGGCTCCAGAATGGGATTGCTCCGAGCGTGGAGGGTGTACAGTTGGTGATCAGCTTAAGAAAAGTGGGTTTCAGTTGATTATTTTCGTTTGACTGACTTAATTTGACATGTGTACTTACAGTTTGCCAACTTTCCAAATCCTATATTGCAAGCGTTACCGAAAACGATCGCTACGCAGGTTGCGAGCACTACTAAACCCAGCTGAATGGTCATGGTGGTGAATGACGAATGATTGCTGTCGTTTACGTTTATTTCAATTTTATTTGCCGTTTTCTGTTGTTATAATGCATGTTCTTATCTCCCATTTTGAACAATTTGCGATAAGATATGAACGATTTTCGATATATTTTCACGAGTTTATCTATTTTGGTGGTGTGTATGTCATTCAGTAAAGTCAGAAAATCGATATAATATATTTATTACCAATAATTAATTGTAGATTGTGGCATTCGCGTAAACAGCTTCACTGTAGCATTACTGGAAACATTCACTTGAAAGGTCTTTTTTAGATTCAAATGATAAGGCATAACAAAATTGCAACGTTGCTATAAAAAATATCATCCGCGATTAAAACACCTTGCACAACACTTTGGAGTTTCCGTTCTGAATCACCTCTAGAGCAGATGTGCGAACCTTGACGAACATCAATTCGACGTTATCGGTTGGACTGACTTTGTAATCGAAAACCAACGTCATATTTTCCGCTGCTGAGACCGGCCCCCTTTTTGCATGAAATACATCCACCTCATTAGTCACCTAGAGGAAACGGTGGTTCACGCTTATCTGTATTTGATATGGATCGTATCTTACGAAATTGTCGCTTTCCTAATCCGACGTTTCTAAGACCGAAAACTAGCACAAGCAAGACTTTTCATCGTTGTTTTGGTAAACTAAATTATCCTTCTATTTTGTTGAGAACGCTTCGATTGCTAGCCCAACAGTGGACTGCAGTGGAATAAATTAAGTTTGTTCTGTGATGAGAAATTACACTGTGGAAGTGAAATGCATGTAGTCAGACTCTCTCCACATTTCGTAAATAAAAACAATAAACTAACAGTCCCGAGCAAAGTAAAATATCAAATTGATATCAAGTTCTATTACCCGGTTATCACTTTTTGATAACTAAATATGTTATCATTATGGTTGAATTAACAGCCAACATAACAAAAATGAAAACAAAACATTGCTCGTTGGATATCACAAAAACAACTAATTTTGTTATCATTGATAATATCTTGATAACAAATTCTGTAAGCCATACAAATTTATTTCATAAATTTCAAATCATGTTATCATTTTGATATCAAAGCCTTACGTTGATAACTGAAATATGATATGGGATTAAAAGCACTATTTTTTATTGTTTCAATGCGAATAATATTAAAAGTTTTGAACTAACCTTGCATCATTAATAAATAATAGTGATTTTTTCATGATAACAGCTGATAACAAAATTGATCAAGGCTGATAACTAAATAAGTTATGCGATAACAACTGAAAACAAAATGATATCTGGGATAACAAGACTTGTTATCTAGATGATATCGGGTTGTTATTCTACTTTGCTCGGGAGTGCTACTCGCAGGTTTTGCGTCTGTACATAAGCGAACCCCACACGTATCAATATCCAGTGATCCAGTCATATTTATGATGTGAATACAGAAATGCTGTCAATGTCGATGTATTGTCATCAATATACAATGTAAGAAGAAACGCACGGTCAGCGTTGGCATGTTTTTGTATACTGTACACCGCTTCAATGTAAAGCCGGTAGACAGCGCATCGGGCGGATGTATCCACTGGATTGTTCGTAACATCAATAAGCTGGTCATCCTGTTAATTTAGAGTCTTTGCTGTACTGCACAATTTCAATAACATTCAGTATAGCTATCAGATCATGTTTTGTTTAGCTTCGCACTCTCGTTGAGTACTTACGTGAATCGAGAGCTTCCGATTCGTTGCAAACTTAATGTGATCGGTCATAAAGCGGGAGATGAAGGTTCAGGTGCGTAGAAAGGTTTGGAAGCACGGGCATTATTTGTGGCGAATCATTAAACCCAATTCTTCTAGTCCGAATGCCATAAGATCGTGGATACCTGGTATACCCGTGGTCCATCCTCATTATGCCGAATTTTGAACGACTAATTTGTCAATAAGGCATAAGTTTGTAGCCGCCAAAATCGGTCTACTAGAGCGTTCCGTAGATTGGTTTCAAAACTAATGGCTTAAGCGCCACCTCGACAGAGAACCACTTGTCGTTCTTGGATGCCCGGCAAACTCAAACCACAGGGCGAGGTCAGTTTATTGCAAAAAATTGGAAAGAACTAGTAGACGTAAAAAGCTTGTAACTCTAACAGGATACTACCTCCAACCGAATGGAAATTAATCGTCTACCTACCGTCTATCTACCGGAGCAAACGTACTGTGGCAACCTATTCTCATAAAAAAAAAAAAAAATATGCTGATAGTCCCACCTCTTACCCCTACAAAGGTTTGAGCTGGAAGATTTATCTTTAAGATAATTAAGTATGACAACAATATGCTAACTGGTTACCAGTGATGGGAAAAATCGCATCGCATAACGTTCAATTTGAAATCATTTACAAACATGTTCTCGTAAATATTTCAATCTCAGTAATCATATCTATGGAGAGTAACGCATTCCCGTAAATGAAGGAGAGAAAGCAAAGGAAAGATAAACATATGACAGCGATCATTGATGTTTTTGTTCATGTGTTGGTTCATTCCTACAATGCATTCATCGTTTTATGATAGACAGACAGAAGAATCGTTTATGAATGCATTCATTGATTCACAAAGATTGTTTACAAAACATTCACCTGGATCGTTCAAAAGTTGGTTATGTTAATCTCGGCTTTGTTCACTGCTATTTGGATTAATTTTGCGATTTCAAGGTGATCGCACACGGGCAGAACTTCGTTACGTTGTGTGATTAATTGATGGTGAAAATAAAACACGGTTGCTTATCGGGCCATCCTGTCATGGCAGAGGCATGCGAACTATTGAATTTATTTACGATCTTACAATAGAACAGTAGGCATGATAACACTACGCTAGCGGCACTTGTATGTTGATATGAGTATTTGGGTAGGGTAGTTGCAAACGTTTTGTACAAACACAAGGTGCTATTTGATACCAGTGTGATATCACAGTACTTTTCGTTATGAAACTGAGCTAAAATGAAACGACGATGCACTCAGAAATACACCATGCTGCATGTCATTCAGCAGGATGGTGGCAAGTTCTGCTGCAAGGCTGTGGAATCATGCGGATACAGGCAGGACACACTGATGCCCGGTAATTTCAAACGACACTTATTCAAACAACATGAAGCTTTAGTACTATAACTAGCACACTTCCCCTGTTTTGTTACCAAACAGTTTCTCAAGCATCCCTCATGTCTTGATATCGCGAAATTAACGATTTCCGTATTTTACGTCTCGCAGGGGTCTCAAATAACCTCGTCAGGCACGATATTAGCAAGCCGGAGGCTGCGGGTTCGGTCGAAGGAATGTTTCGAGTTGAAAGCCTAGAAGAATAGCATTTGCGAGTTGACTTCTATTCCATTCTACACACAAATTTATTTTCAGAAATTTGTTTAACGAATGATTTTTTTAGAAAGCAATCCTATGACTCACATGATTTCCGGAAAAAAGGTCCACGAGAACGATCGTGGTTGGGGCATTTAAACGGAAACCGAACGCCTCAGTTCGAGATGAGGCTAAACAGTTGCATGTGAGCAAGAATATCGTGCAGAATACCAAAACTCGAGCGGGACTACGTACGTTTAAGGTTTAGAAGTCCTCAAACCGTGACAAGAAACGTAATACCGTCGCAAAAATCCGTGCCCGGAATTTGTACGACTAGAAGTTAACGAAACCACACTGCTGCGCTGCGTAATGGATGACTAGACATATGTGAAGGCGGACTTCAACCAGATTCCAGGAAACCTGTATGTGACTGCCAAGGATAAGTGTAATGTTCCTGAGAACCTCAGAACACATAAGATGTCGAAGTTCTTAATTTGGCAAGCGATTTGTACATGCGGAAAGCGGAGTACACCTTTCGTTACTGCAAGCACCGTGAATGAACAGGTGTATTTGGAAGTGTGTCTCCAAAAGCGGCTTCTCCCTCTCCTGACGGCTCACGACGGTCCGACGATCTTTTGGCCGGATGTGGCATCATGCCACTACACGAAGGACGTGCTAGAGTGGTATAAGGCGAATGATGTCGATTTCGTGCTGAAAGATCTGAACCCCCCAAACACTCCGGAACTACGCCCAATAGACAAATACTGGCCATTATGAAGGAGCACCTTCTAAAACGACCTAAAGTGGTGATGAATGTAGAAGAAAAGAAGAAAGCATGGGTTAATATGCAAAAAAAACTGTCGATTCTGACGTCGTGCAGAGCCTTATGGCTGGGGCTAAGGCCAAGGTTCGCACATTCGGATATAAAGGCGAAATAAATTTAATGAATGATGCCAAAACTAACTTTAACAGTACACCCTAGGCTACACACTTAAAAATAACTAATTTTACGCGAGACGGAATCCATCTTTGACATAAAAGATGAGACGTAAACAAACATGTCATGTAATATTAAGTGCTCCGAGACTGAAAAGTTCGTTACTCGACGAAAGGTACGTTTGCTTGAGCTATATTTCGCGTCTGCTATGACTCAAATTTATGTCAAAATTGACGCTCGTATATGTTACTCTCAGAGCACCTAAATTCACATGAATTTTTCTAAGTGTGTAGTTTTTTGCCTGCTAACTCTCTTATGCTTTTGGCAACAAAGTGATGCAAAGTGAATTTTCCTGAAGTTTGTAGAACTTCTCTGAAAGTTATTGAATTTATCTGCTTCTTTGGAGGAACTTATTTCAAGTTTGCAGAACTTTCCTAAAATTCGCTACAGTTCCCTATAGTTCGCAGAATTTCCTAGAAAGTCGCTGAACCTTCCTGAAAGTTTCCTTAGACAAAATAGACAAATCTTTGGCAAGCGTAGCTAACCTCATGCAAGTTAAATTTTTGTATTAAAAGGCATTATCGGTTAAACGATTTTCAAACCAATTCGTCATGGTTGCCAGAATTCATTTTCGATCTCGCCGTTGAGTCAAACATATCTATTTATGATTTTTTTTTAAATACAAGCAAATTTTCCACCCCTCAGGATGTTTTGGTGGCACCTTCGCCACCTTCGCCACCTGCTGAGTACGGGACACAACACTTTCGGATACCTACTATCTCCTTTATTAGTCTTTTTTAGTTGTCATTCAGTGTGGACGCGTTTTTAATTTGCTCGTAGCCACGTGCGTTTTCGTAGTATAGCACATTCTTTTTTTTTGCGTGCTCTTTGTTTTTTATTCTTGTGTGTTATTTTTGTCAAAATGAACTGCGAAATTTGTTCACTGGAAACTACCGTCGATACGGAATTGTGGAGCTGCATCGGGTGTGCGCGCTCATTTCATGCCGCCTGCGTGGGAGTCTCAGTTCAACGTGGTTCTCTACGGAAAAGGGACAAAAAGATTGATGTTCAATCTTACGTGCTACCGTGCTGCAGTTCTTGCCAAGTGCTCGTCACGTTGGAATTTGATCTTAGATTGCTAATTGATCAGCATAAGGCCTTCGAAAAACAACTGGATACCAACACGCAAGTTTTGCATCGACTTGCAAGCCAGAACGAAAAATCTGATTCAATTCTCGAAGCGATCGCAGTCCTGGAAAGTTCACTGTCCACCTTAATAGAATCGGTGTCAACTGTAAATAACAGCACAACGTCGAAAGTAAAAAATGCGGTGTCGACATTGTCGCGCGGTCTTGAAGTCAGCTCTTTAAACAAATCCGATGAGGTCGCTGGCATTAAAAACCACCTGACCTCATTATTCAATATATCCATGGAGACGATGAGAAACCGCATCGAGGACTACGTTCGTGATCTTACGGGGGATTTGTCACGTGAGCTGACGAAAATATGTGATGAAGTGACAGATTTGAGCAGTCTAACCATGGACATGGCTGCGCAATGCACTGAACGGTGTTCTACTTCAAATGTGTTGACTGGAGAGCAATGTCTTGCCGACGCAGTTGGTGGGGACATTTTGAATGAAATTAAATGCCTTGCCAGTCCCCGTCCAGCCTAATGGGCGAATTAAACATCAAAAACTACCGAAATTACAATGATGCCGCCGACTCCGGTTGGAAGGTTTTGGGCGACAGGAAGGTGTGGAAAGCTGATTGGACGGAGTACGATGCTCGAAAATCGCGACATCTGAGCCAGAAAAAAAAAGGCTGCAAAGGCTAATAAGCGGAGGAAGCAGAAAAGAGCCTACCAAAAAATGTTCAACAAAAACAACAACTCACACAATCGTAGCAGAAACAACAACGACTACAACTGCAACACCAATCACGCCAACAACAACCACAACAGCAAAAACAACAACAACAGCAAACATAACATCAACCACAACAACAACAACAACAATTTTGGCAACAACAACAACAATAACATATCGAACAATTATCGAAACAACAACACTAACCGTAACAGTTTCCACAGCAGTGTTAGCAGAAATCATTATGGCTACTAAATTTAAAGAATTCGAACATGTATGGGTAAAAGCGCAAGTAGCAGATGAAACTCATGTCTTTGCTTCGGTATACTTTCCTCCGAACAATGCTCATAAGGACACGTATGATAAGTTTTTTGGAAAAGCGGAAGAAATTTTGTCTAGTTTACCCCCAGAAGTAAAAGTACATATATATGGGGACTTTAACCAACGCAATGTTGATTTTATTTCTGATATGGACAATGAAAGCATCTTACTTCCAGTCGTTGGGGAAAATCCCAAGTAACAATCTAAATGCTTGGAAGATTTATTCTTATTTTATCATTGTTTTATCATAGCATCCCTTCCAGCCTGTGGTTGTATTACGGTTTTATGTGCTTGTCATAAAATCAGGCCGCCAAGTCGTCTATAAAACTGTTTTATGACTACTAAATTAAAACTCAGACTTCATAGTTTAAACGGTAGCTGTAAGGTGGTTCTGCATCACTACTTATAACTGAAGAATAAAACCAAAACAAAACATACAATTATGTTTTATGGTACACTTTTTATGACCGATATAAAACTTGAAGCAGTCTTAGACCTTCATTAAAGCTTCATTACAACTATCATCTTTATCAGAGGCCTAAGATTCACAGATAAGAAATATACTGCTACAACAAAAAAATACTCTGAAATTTTTTGTCATTATAAAAAACAAATCTATTCAGATATATGAAATGAAAACTCCTTCAGTGCTTCTGAACACGATGAAGATGAGACGATCGACAATATGAAACTCCTGGAGGAACTACAGTTATACGATCCCTACATAAGGCACAGTGCGGTGAAGGAGCTCTTAAAAATATTGAACAAGCGGCTTTCCGATACACTTCCGAAAGATCCACGAACCCTTCTTAAAGCAACGCCGACAGTTTCACTAAATCCGTTTGAAGATGGCCAGTATTGACATTACGGCTTTAAACCTTGTATTGAAAAAGCTTTTAGTGGATCCAATAAGCATTTCTTACATCTTGATTACAAGCGAAAATAGGAGGATCGCTTGGAATGTTGACTTTTTGACAGGTGGCCATGGTTTTTGTTTTGTTTTGATTCGCTGTACCGAATAAAACCAGCAAGCTAGTTATATAGCTTAAATATAACTTAACGCTCTCAATTTGGACTACGAAATGCTAAGATACAACCATTAGGTTTATGTTATGCTATAGAATTCCAATCTAGGAGAATATGTTATATTGAGGTATTTTTAAGGAGTAGCAAGTTATAACGAAAAAAAATGTCGCCGTATGAACAAATTTCACACAGTATGAATAATTACGCTTTAATTGATAGGCAATAAAACACTTTCATACATCTATGTATAATTAAATAATATGTGACTGGTTATTGCTCAACAGTAGTAACAGTTTTGTACTAAATAGATAATCTTTGAATGACTCTTTAATGCATGGTGCTAATGCAGACAAATTAAAAATATCCCTATATTTTAGTATTCATATGGCGCACTAGATTTATGCTCTTATTTGGTATAATAATCACCATAAATATTGCACGGCATGCTGTGAAGCATATACAGATTGGTTTAAAATTATAATAAAGTCGTCTTATTTTCAATGTACAATAATATCAGCCATTACAACCAACTGACAAGGATCATGATTTCACATCAAACATCGAAAGAATAAAACCACAATAAAATATTTCTCAATATTAACTATCATCCAAAAACCCCAACTTAAAACCTTCAAAGTTGTTGCGTATCATGTTTTATCAACTTCTTCAGGAGCGATTTATGCGGTTGTAATATAGTTTTATGGTAGTCATTAGAAGGCTGTTAAAACTTTCTGACCTGGAGGAGGTTTTATGTTTTCATTTTTAACAATCACGTCTAGAGTGTGATAAAACTGACATAAATCCTATGCTCCTAAAGTAGTTCGCATATCAAGTTTTAATGACTGCATTAAAACTGGGCCAATTGGCCATGACATGGCTGTATTGCGGTTCTCAGGAGATTGTTAAAGCAATGTGGTCGTCAGTGAAGGTTTTATAATTTGGTTATATCAACTGCTATAAAACTTAAATAAAACAAAAATTGTTGCTTGGGATGAAACACTCTATTTCATTTTTGACAAAATTGCAAATTTAGGACTTAATCAAATTAACCATGTGAAAAATCAACAAAATTGTTATTTAGACCTTTTATTAACAAATACTTATGAAGATTTCTGTGTGACTGAATCGTTAAGTCGCATATGAAGAAATAAAATGTTTCACACAGCAATAGAATATTCTTTATTCGTTCACATAAATGAAAGAACCAACGACTGCGAATTTGATGAAATCTTTGATTACAATTCAGCAAATTATGATAACATTAGAAATAGATTGGACATTGTCGATTGGCAAGCAATATTAAGAACTGCAGGAAATGTTGAATGTGCAGTTGACGTATTCTACAATGTGTTGTTTAAAATAATACTTGAAGAAGTGCCAACTAAAAGAAGAAGACGTCAGAGTCATGCAAAACATCCGGTTTGGTACAACAGGGAACTGAAAAATCTAAAAAATCAAAAGCAAAACGGAAAAAGCGCACAAATTTTATAAAAAAATATAATAGTGAAGAAACTTTGGCATACTATTTAGACATTTGCGATAAGTTAAATTTGGCCGTGAATATGGCATTTGAGGAGTATAATTTAAAAACTGAACTTGAAATAAAATCTTGTCCTAGGAAATTCTTCAATTATGTGAAAAGCAAATTAAAATCTGATAATTTTCCATCAAAGATGCATTTGGACGATAGGGTAGGTGAGAACTCGGATGATATATGCAATTTGTTTGCAAATTTCTTCCAAGAAATCTACACTACGTTTTCAGAAGAGGACCGTGACCGTGAATATTTTGAATCATATCCAGAATTTTCAAGTGACATCAGCGTAAGACAAATCAAGGTTCATGATATCTTAAAGGGTTTAAATAATTTAGATGCATCTAAAGGTCCTGGCCCTGACGGTGTTCCGCCAGTTTTTATGAAAGCTTTAGCAACTGAACTTACTGCTAAATTATTTTGGATTTTCAATATGTCATTGGAATCCGTAAACTTCCCTAAAATATGGAAAACTCGTTTTTAGTGCCTATCTTTAAATCGGGCAAAAAATCCGACATACGTAATTATCGTGGTATAGCTATTATCTCTTGCATTCCGAAACTTTTCGAGGCGATTGTGAATTAAAAAGTCTTTCTTCAAATTAAAAACAGAATAACTACTATGCAACATGGCTTCTTTAAGGCCGTTCAACAACTACGAATTTGCTCGAATTAATTAATTATTCCTTGAATGCAATGGATAACGGAAACCATGTAGAAGTGTTGTATACAGATTTCAGCAAAGCGTTTGATCGAATTGACATACCCATGCTTCTTTTTAAACTTAAAAAAATGGGAATTCATTACGCACTCCTCCAGTGGCTTGAATCATATTTAACTGACCGCCATCAAATAGTAAAATACAGGAAAGACAATCAAATCCCGTTGATGTCACTTCTGGAGTTCCTCAAGGCTTCCATTTAGGACCGCTTTTATTTATTCTCTTCGTCAATGACATATCTTTCATTATTATGAAATTGAAAGTTTTAATCTATGCTGACGACATTAAACTTTTTTTTTGGAAATAAAAGATGCCAAAGACATCATCACATTCAAAGAGGAAATACAGATATTCCATACTTGGTGCCAAAAAAGCCTGCTACAATTAAATATAAAAAAATGTAACTCAATTACCATTAGTAGAAAACGAATCCTACCCGATCACTTTAGGAAACCATATCGTAGAAAAGTGTGATAGAGTCAGGGATCTACGTGTTATTTTGGACTCAAAACTTACTTTCACCGATCATTATAACACAATTATTACAGTATGACCCATAAAAAAATGCGACATTGATTACAGCTTATTTTTGGGTTTATTTTAAAACTGTTTTTACCACTATTTTATATGAGTGTATTCGTTAGAATCTCTACTGTCAAATGATGTAAACAAAACAGTGATTTTCGTTTTAAAAGTTTGCAAAAATGTACGCAAAAGAAATTGTTACCAGTTTGCTTCTCGCCCAAAAGTCAGTGAAAGAGATAACAAAGATCGTAGGATGCCACCGGTCCACTGTTCATCGAATTAAACGTTCTCTCCTTGCTGGACCACATCCACGGAAGCCAGGAAGTGGACGTCCGCGATCGGCACGCACTCCAGGGGTCATCAGATCGGTCAAAAGAAAAATAACGGTGAATCCGGTAAGATCGATCCGGAAATTGGCAAAACAAGCCAATATCTCCAACACCTCGATGCAACGGTTGGTCAAAGATGACTTGAAGGCTTCGTCTAGGGCTAGAGTGAAGCGCCACCTGATAACGAACCGGATTAAGGGACTGCGGCTTGAGAGATCTAAGCGGCTTCTCTCCATCTTGAAGAAGAAAAAACCAATAATCGTGTTCTCTGACGAAAAACTTTTCAACATCGATCCGGTGTCCAACACGCGCACTGACCGGTTTATTTCGCCGAAGAAGATCGAGGAGGTTCCTGAGAACATAAAATTTAAGTTTACCACCAAGCATCCTGCAGGAGTTATGGTTTTCGGAGCAGTCGCGTCCAACGGCTTGAAAATGCCTCCGGTATTCATCAAAGAGGGTCTAAAAGTGAATACGGAGGTCTACATCGGCATTTTGAAGGACCATCTGATGCCATGGATTAAGGTCAACTTTGGAGAAGACCAATTAGTCGTTTTCCAGCAGGATGGAGCGCCCTGCCATACTTCTAACAGGACCCAAGCTTGGCTCACCGAGAACCTGAATTTTTGGTCGAAGGAGCTTTGGCCCCCCAGCAGCCCGGACTTGAATCCATTGGATTATTCAATATGGGCCTATGTTCAGGCTAAGGCCTGTGAAACCCCCCATCCCAGTGTGGATTCGCTCAAGTCATCCATTCGCAAGGCATGGAACTCGATGCCAGCGTCATATATTACGACCGTGTGTTCCAGATTTCGACCCCGCCTGGAGCAGGTGATCGAGAACCAGGGAGGACACATTGAATAAATGTATTCAAAACATGTCAAATAAACATGGGAAAGCAAAAATATATTTGTTTCAATCAGCAGTTTAGAAGGAATCACATTTAATTGGAAAAAATGTCCCATGTCGTATTTTTTTATGGGTCATACTGTAACAGAGCTAACAACATGCTTGGTTTCATAAAACGTTTCTGCTACAACTTTTACGATAAAAACATTGTACACTGAAGTCTTTTTTTACACGGTTTTTTTTTACGCGGTTTTTTTACACGGTTTTTTTTACACGGTTTTCCACGATTTACACGGTACGTTTTTAACGATTTCTCGACAACGATACAACCTATCGACTTGATTCCAATCACATTATCCGTTTCAAGCTATTTGTAATCGAATGGCATACTTAAAAAAAAATCACAATTTTTGGTGTAAATACAGAAATTTTTAAAATATGTCTATATGGACCATATCATGCTTTAATTACAAATGGCATCAAAATTCGATTTTTTAAAAACATTTAAGCATGCGAAAAATCAAAATCTCGTAGGTTTTTTTTTACACGGTTTTTTTTTACACGGACCGTATCCCCCGTGTAAAAAAAGACCTGAGTGTACATTGCTTATGTAAGGTCGATATTAGAATATTGCAGCATAATTTGGCCTCCTTTTTCAATCACACACGAAGAAAGAATAGAGTCCGTTCAAAAGCAGTTTCTATTGTATGCACTCCGCAAGTTAGGTTGGACTGTATTTCCTCTGCCGTCTTACACAGCTCGGCGTATGCTCATAAATATCCAAACATCATAAGAGCGTCGTGAATTTGCTATGATTTCATTCGTAAACGATATCGTATCACATCGCATTGATTCAATAGAACTATTGTCATCCTTAAATTTATATACACCATCTAGGCATTTACGAAATAGAAATATATTTGCTACAAATCGTCATCGTACGAATTATGCCAAATTTGGACCCTTGAACCAAATGATGGATACATATAATAAGCACTGCGATAACATTGACTTTACAATGACAAAAATCAAATTAAAGCAATATTTTAATTCCTCGCATAAAGTCAACTAGAAGTAATGTTTTAACTTGTTCTCAAGACAAATTATAAAAAAATATAAACAAAGACAAAATTGTAAAAATAGCTCTTAAGACAACAATTGTAAAACGGTCTACACTGATTGACGACAAATAAATAAATAAATAAATAAATAAATAAATATTGAAGTCCGGTAAAAATCTTTCAACAATCGGCGCTACTAAAGTGGCTTAGTGGCTTAATTTTTTTTTTAAAGAGTCGCCTTTTCGAAGCACAACAAGCAAACTCTCTATTTTCTTCATGAGTTTTTTTTTAATTTTTTCCAGATTTTCGTATCGACAGTCCAATAAAAATAAAAAACACTCTAAACAGGACGAAAATCAATGCCTACTATGATTACGTAGCTGTCTCGAACTGTCCTGCTCGTTTCTTTCTCTTTCACTCTTATGAGGGAAGAGAAGTTAAATTAGAAGTTGTTCTAGCAACAAATGTTAATTGATTTTGCGCAAAGTCGACATAATCAATACAGATTTTACTTGAGAGTCAAAGAAATCTCGTTTAATGCCATTTGGATTAATTCAATCAACTTTTGAACCTTGTTTAACTGCATTTGTTCAATTCGTAATAGTTTTGTATCATCAATAGTCCATATACGCTTTAATTATCGGCTTTCCGCTAACTTCAAAACAATTTTTCCTAAAAAACCCAAGACGAAATATTTTAAAACCATCACAGATTTGATTGTTAGAATCAATACTAACATCCTGTGAAGGAAAATCTGAGGTACCTACATGAATGTTGCAAAAAAAGTGCCTCCAGACATAGCGTGCGGCGTGTCACTTGGTCCTACAGCAAGCAGGAGCAAGTCAGCGGATAAAGGTGGATCGGCGTGATCACCTTCTCACAACCAGCGATGGGCTGGAATGATACTTGGTTCCCGTTTAACTAAAACGAAACGCGGAAAAGTTATATAACCAAAACCAAAACCTTGCCTCAAAATATATATGTTCACGAGGGCATGGGTGGGAAATGGCATCGTATCCAATGAAAACACGAAAACGCCACTGCAGCAATGATAGAACGTCCCACTGGTGTACATTGTACCTTGTCGTTGTCACTGCTCTACTATATGAGCCCGGGGTGACAAACGAACTGTGCCGTAGACGAGCAAAATTTGTGAAAATTAATTCCACTCTTGGTGCAACACGATCTCGGTAAACGGCGGTAGTTGCCCTCTGATGCACAACTGCGACGATGAGGAAGGTGATGGAGTTTTGGAAGACTGTGCTTGACATATGCTTTCATTCCCGACTGGTCGGAAACTCATTTTCCACAGTGGTTTATTGTTTTCGAATTAACAAGTAGGGGAAATGACGTTATCATCTTACAGTGTTAATTTTTTGCAAAACGACATACAATGGAATATAATGCACTTTCTTGAAAAAAAAATCTCCGCCCAAGGGCTTCATTTACCCCCTGACAATGATAGGTAAATAAGTGCCGAAGCCGCAATTTCCCCTACATAGCTTTCATCACATCGTCGCATCGACAATGCAGCTCTGTTTGGGGATTTGCAGTGCAAGTATGATGCATTATACTCGCTTATGAATACACGGATGATTTTTGCAAACCAACCTCCCATGTGATAAGCTGATTCATGGTATAATGATAATAAATCTGTGAATTCGATCGAAGAGTTATTATGCTCCTATCGATGTGCTCTCGTTTTTGATGATCATTTTTTGATATTATCTACATAACAATGTTTCATTTTCAATCAACAACACACTACCTTGCGTGACTCGCAGCCTTTAAGAGTGAAGTTCGATTCAGCTTCACAATGGTAATCGATCAACCCCCGAAAACGAAAAAAAAAATCTGTGTGTCTATGCCGAAAACCACTCGGAAAGCTACTTTCCGAAAGTCGTTTTGAAGCAAATAAACATTAGTCTGTCGTCAATCACTCAACGGAACCACCGCCGTCGTCGTCGTGTCGTTGAATAGTTGAAATCGAATCCGCTATGAAGTCAAAATTGTACAACCATCCGAACACGCAGTCAGGACCCGTCGTCACGAATGCCAAGGGTGTGGTGGCGTTACACAATAAACGAGGAGCTCCCATGTCACCGAGAGCTCAAAGTAAGCTACTTTGAATGCAAAATGCCGGCTTGAGTAGCTCGTCTTCAAATTTGCTTCATGTTTATTTCGGCACGAAGCCCATAATTTGAAGGGAAGGATGGTTTGGATGAAAATTTGATCCGAAAGGAAATATCCATAGCGCCTCATTCAACATCTAAGGCGCGGTTGCTATATTATAGGTACACACTACATTCAGACGCGGCTGACAAAGTCTGAAACCCTCAAAAGCTCGAGCAAAATGATATCTTCTTGGTAGAAAATAAGCGAACTGCCTTGTACACTTGCTTCACGAAACCTAACGAACGGATGATAAATGTTGTCACCGTTTTTATTGTGGCCCTGACAAATCTCCTCAATCTCAGGATTCAAGAGACAGACGAAAGTAGCACTATTAATAATGCTGCGAAACGAGCCGTGACAATGTTGGGTGAATTCTTTTCTTTTGATCATATATCGGAATTTTATGAATGATGGAAGATTTATATATGTATGTCAATCGACTTGAGCTCGGTCTCAACGATTTCAGAAGAGCTTTGTGTTTACGGATACTTGTGCCTAGCATGGGAAAATAAATTCACTTGAGCGAGTTCCACGGAAAAAAAACAGCCAGCCTTAGTTGCTAACAGACTGCTGATGGAGTGTAAGTTCTTCCAAGCGAGTGATTTTGCACGTAGACTCGGAATTGACGGAATATGCGAGATGCTGAAATTATTTGAAAAAGTGCTATCCCGATTAATAGTGTAACAACCGAACGTTAAAGATTCGGCATCAACATTCGGCAGTTTTTGAAACAGTGATATTAATTGCATCAGATTGAAAATGACTGGTTCTCTACAAAATACTCTTTCTCACTATCGTGCACAGGAATCTTGTTAAGGAGGGGCAATTTTTTTTTCTATGGTGCATTTAATCTGGGGATGGGGAGTACTCCAAAGTGCGTGGTGGATGGTGCTGTCCTTCCACCACCGTTTCCCTACTGTTCAATTTAGCTAATTTTATTTATTTTTTGCTCCAGTGGTGGTTCATCTTCTGCAATGCAAACTGCTTGCAGACAGCCAATTGAATTAGCAATTTAGTCCCATCGACAATGAGGATGATGATCGGTTCGTCAAATGGTTGCAATAGTAGGGCTTTAACCGAAATGATACATTTGCTGCAATGAAATATCCCAAGAAATAATTTGTAATCCCAACAGCCCTTCTTTCATTTACCATAGAGCTGATTGAGAGCAATATCGAGCATTTATGGAATATAACTTCGATCCAAACATTCCTTTGCAAACCAAAGATGAAATTAATTATGCTCTTGAATCTCTGACTACTTCTATAGTTGAAGCAAGAGCTGCGTCAGTACCAAAATGCGAGGTTAAATTCGATTCAATTATAATAGACGACGATCTTTAGCTCTTGATTCGTCTTAAAAATGTCCGTAGGAGACAATATCTAAAAACACGCGATCCTGCCATGAAGATTATTTGGCGGGATTTGCAAAAAAAAATTTAAAAGCGATTCTTTGACCTGAGGCACAAAACTTTTGAAAATAATGTTTCTAAATTAGACCCGAGTTCCAAACCCAAAAATTTTGAAAAAACCTCAAAAGCCTATTCCAAAAGCCTAATGCAGACGGTGGTAAAATTTTGATCACAAATTTGGAAAAAGCTCAGAAACTTGCTGAGCAATTCGAGAATTCCCATAATTTCAGTTTGGGTCTTACTAGTCCTATTGAGCATCAGGTTGCTCGGGATTATCTGTGTATTTTCTCTCGGGAAAATATTTTTGATGATTCCTGGGGGACTGATTTGGACGAAGTAAGCTAGAATGATGAGAAATTATCTAGATGAGCTAGAAATTATCCTCGGAATTCGCTTGAAATTTTGCTTAAAATCCCTTTGGAATTTCATTCCAAATTCGATTTTCTCGGTTTTCTTTTCGAAATTATCTTGGAACTATCTGCAGGATACACTAGAAATTATCCTCAGAATTTTATTTGAATTCTCTCCAGAAATATTTTGGAACTGTCCTAAAAACTCAATATCCTTGAGGTTCTTATCGGAATATTTTTGAACTGTTTTTTTTCTCAGAACACCTTACAACTGGAATTTCCTTAAAGTTTCAGAAGAATTTCCTCTATATTCTCCAGAAATTCTTCCCAGAATGAGCTTGAAATTATCATTGGGATTCCCTTTAAATTTTCCTCAACATCCCTTTGGAATTTCATTCAAAATTTAATTCTCTCGGTATTCTTTTCGAAATTATCTTGGAACTATCTGCAGGTTTCCTTAAAAATTATTCGCAGAATTTTCATCAAATCATCCCCAGACACCTTTTCTTTTGGAACTGTCCTCAGAATTCAATACCCTTGAGGTTCTTCTCGGAAGTCAAGTTTAAGTTGTCCGTCCATTCATCAAAATGTTGTAGTTTTTCTATCCGAAATTTTCAATAAAGCTTGCCCCTCCATTCACCAGAACTGTGCAATTTTTACATCAGGAATTTTCAATTCAGCTTGCTTCTCTATGCAGCAGACTGTTGCAAATCTTACACCAGAAATTTTTAATACAAACTTGCCACCAGGTAATTTCACACCAGAAAATTTCAATTGACCAGAACGCAGCCAATTTTCCACCGTTAATGTTCAATAAAAATTGCTTCTCCAATCTTCTGATTCAGATTTCCTTTTTCCACCAGACATTTTCTATAAAGATTGCTGCTCCTATCATCAGAAAGCTGAAGGTTTTTCACCAAATAATGCTTGCCCCTATTTTTAGATTTTTCATCATAAATTTTCAGTAAAGCAGCTTCCCTCCAATCATCAGAATGATGCAAATTTTACGCCAGAAATTATTATTAAAATTTGTTTCTCTATTCAGCAGAGGGATGCAAATTTAAGACCAAAAAATTTCCGAAAAGCTTGCCCATCTGTTCACCAGAACGGTGCAGAATTTCTACCAGAAATTTTCAATATAGCTTAATTTCAAAAAAAGCTTGTGCCTTCATTTACCAGACCAGTGCGAGTTTTCCACCAGAAATCTTCTATTCATTTCTTTTATCAGAGCGATGCAAATTTTGCACCGGAAATTTTCAATAATGCATGCTCCTCCATTCACCAGAACGGTGCACCAAAAATTGTCAGTGAAGTTTGTTTCACCATGCACTTCTGTGGTGCAACTTTCAGGCTTTGCCTCTTCATGCACCAGAATGGTGCAAGTTTTCCACCATAAATTTTCAATGAAGCGTGCATTCATCAGAACGATGCAAATTATGCACCAGAAAAATGAATAAACCTTACTTCTACATTCACCACCAGAAATTTTCAGTTAAATGTGCACCTTCAAATTTTTAGCGTGATTCAATTTTTCCACCAGAGCTATTTATTTTGATTAGTCCCTCAATGCACCACCTTGATGATATTTTGACACCAGAACAACCTTAAATTTACCCTCTTCTTTAAACTCTCCAAACACCAGAAATTTTTTGTATGCACCTCTGTGGTGCAATTTTTTGACCAAAAAATTTCATTGAAGTTTGTCCCTTCATGCACCTTTGTGGTGCAATTTTCAGGCACCATCTCAAAGGATGGGTTTCAGTGCTCTTAAATTATGAAATGAAGTTATTTTACGTTCAAATCAAGTTATCAAGAAATCAAGTTATTTTATATCATAATTTTGTAAATGTGGAAATAGAAATCTTATTTATAAAAGGTGGGGCAATTGCCCCACCTTGCCCTACCCTGTGCACGCCAGTGCTCTTTCTGAAGTTTCAAACAAGTGCACGAATCATCCACACTGTTATACTAAGAATCAGCCACGAAACGCTCTATTTTGGTGTGGAACTATGCGAGTTCAACAAATAAATTTGAAATGGCTGGAGTCTTACAAGTCGACGCTCATTTCTGATAGCAAGCGTGTGAGCGAGAACTACATGCAAAATGAAGTAAACCATGTGTGATGGTTGCTCATTTAATCAAAAGTCAGCTTACATAACGGTTATTCGAAGTCAGTCAATTCAGTCAATTCATAAAAATAAATTCATTAGATAACTGTTCAAAAGACAGCTTTAACGTGGGAAATCCAATGCCTCTTAAATTCTGTAAGTCTAGTTGCACGATTAATGTGTCTGCCGTATATTCCTTTAAAATACAATGAATTTTGAGAAGCACTGGTCAAGAAATGTGGTCATCCGCGTTTCTAGTATTACATCTATGAAAGTCACTTCCTCTTTCGATTCGATCACACAAATATCGAGGCAGCAAATCGTTAATTACTTTCAAAAAGAACATCATAATCAAATATACACGCTATTTCAAAACCACCCAAATTTGGGTAGAATCCACCCAGATCGCTCAAAACTAAACCTACCCAAAAATGGGTTAACTGTGTTGGGAGCAGCGTTGCCAGGTCATTTTCAGAAAAATCTGGATCAGGTGAAATATAAAATCTGGAAAAACCTGAACAGCTTGGAAAAATCCTCTTTTTAACATAATACTATTGAAATCAAAATGATGTGCCAATCTCCCGTAAAAAAGGTCAGTATGATCATCTGGAATTTATTTAAAGTACTAGAATGGTTATAAATAACATGTTTAAATAAATTATATAAAGCAAATAACTTGTTAGCATTGCTAAAATCATCCAAAAGTTGAAAAGTATTGACACGTTGTGCCCAAAAAGTTCAAATATCCATTACGCAGCATTTCAAAAATTGAGTTAAATGTGGGTAAAAAACTGCAGAAAATATGGTTAAAATTGTTTTTTAAACTTTAACTGTTATAAAAAAAATGAAAAGCAAAGAATCAAGGAAATTTGATGGGATGGATTTTTTAAACTAAAAGTCGATTAAGTCCTAACTATGTGATGCAGAACCAGAATTTAAAGATTTTATTAGTTTTGAATACTTCTAATATCACTCTGAGGTTGATCAGATTTACAGTTCGTGGAACTTACACAAAGTTTACCTAAACTACGGGTAACTCCACTATTTGCATGACCATTATGCCAAAGAATTATTTTATTATATTACTAAAATGAAAGTCTGATAGCTTCAGTTTTGAAGTCTCAGGATCTTGCAATGATTCTAAATTACGGAATTTATATTTTTCCTGCGTTCCAGATCATGCATTTTTGTTAGTCTGAATTTACTTGGAACTCTTCACAGGATATCTTCGCCTTTTTTTAGTTCAATTTGAATCATCCTAGAATTCCATCATATTTCTTTTCTATATCCCCCTAAAATAATCTTGAAAATATCTAAACGTTTCCATGATATGAAATTTATGAAATTCTTAAAATATTTTTTTTTTCTTGGTACATCTTTTTCAGTATTACCTAAGTACTCAAGTACTTTGCCAAAATGGTTTTGAAAGTCTCCCAGAAATTTCGCTTAAAATTTTATTAAAATTAATCTCCATAGAAACATTGGACAAAATTCCATTGAAATTATTCTCACGATTCGTATCAGCATACTCCTTAAGTTTCATATGATTTCTCTTCCGGATTGTATTTCCTTTATTGACAAAATCTCCATGTAATTGTCATCACAGACTGAATGTTTAACACTAGACAACGGACAACACACCACACCCATTAGAACAGTAGGGAAATGTTCAGTTTGCCAAAATTTGCACCGGCTGGAGCGGGAATCGAACCCTCACTTCGTGGCACTCACAATACGCCTAAATGATGGGTGACGCCGCACGACCCCAAAGCCTACAAAGATGGATGTAATTATACTCAGAAGTAGCTTTAAATTCTCCATTGGTTTCACAAAGAATTCGCCTCACACTTAACTGTGAACTATATTCAGAATTACCTTAAAATTCCAATAATGTCCAACGTTGATGGCCTTTAATAATTAAAGTAACAAGTTTGGCTTTTTATTTTTTTATTAGAGGGTTAATGAATTTCAGTGATATTTTTAAAGCAACATGTTTAAAAAATCTGGGAAAATCTGGAACATATTTAAAAAATCTGGAAATATACGTGGTCTGTCTGTGTATCTGACAAGACAACTAAAAATCTGGAAAATCCAGATAAATCTGGAATACTGGCAACGCTGGTTGGGAGTGAAAAGTTGACAAATGAACAACGTCGATCGGATTCATGTCAATGTTGTTTATTTGTCAACTTGTCACTCCCTACACAGTTTACCCATTTTTGGGTAGGTTCAGTTTTGACCGATCTGGGTGGATTGTACTCAAATTTGGGTAGTTTTGAAATAGCGTGTAAAATTCTTTGCATCTCCAACAACCATTTTAAAGCGTCTAGCATCGAAGTTGAGGAAATGATTAAATTACATCTCAAAATCAAACGCATTATTTTACTCTGCAAGTGCTGTTATCTCGACATTTGTTTTTAAATTTGCCAAAAATAAATTGGGATGGCAAAAGTCTAGATGAGGAGCGATGATTGATTTGTATAGCTGTATTTTACTGGTAATAGTTAAATCATTTTTCAATCGACATAGAATTCCATACTTCTTGGAAATTTTCTTAATGACAATGTCAATGTGAGAGTTGAACTTGAGTTTGTCGTCAATAATAACGCCAAGATATTTAATCTCCCGAACACGATCAAAACCTTCATCATCAAGTACAATGGAGACGTTTTCAGTTACTCGATTTCGTGAAATTATTATAAGTTTAGTTTTATTTATATTCAATCTCAATTGCTTACAGTTCAACCATCTGCTTAAAGAATGCAAATCTTCATTCAAGTGTTAAACGGCTTAGCTGCAATTAATAACATAGTATTTGCAAAAAAATAATGTCGCAATTAGTAAAAGACGTCGCAAGTCAGTAATATACATAATAAATAAAAGGGGCTCTAATACATTTCCCTGGGCACTCTACGGTCATTCCCCACGGGTCAGAAAACATAATCATTAAAAACAGTCCGTTCAGTTCTGTCACACAAATAGTTTATATGCAGTAGGGTAGAGAACTACTTCGGCCTAATCGCCCATTTTGGGCCTATCGAGCAGAAAACTTCATATAAATCCATGATTTCAGAGTTAAGAAGTCAATTATGCGTTTGGTACGATACTTTAGTTAATAAGCTTCCGAAAGAAGTCAATGAGAACGCGTGATATGAATGTTTGCACCCATTATTCCCAAAAACAAAAGAAGCGCTCCGACCGAATCAATTTTTATCTTCATCCGATAGGCCGAAGTGAATTCATAGGCGTTTCAATGGCGTTTCAATGCGTTAGGCCGAATTTAGAATCCGTAGGCCGAGTTTGGCGTCAAGAAGCAGTGTTAGACTTTTGACAATATCTCAACTATTGGTTTCTCTTTATCAAATCTTTTGGTACATACAGAAAGGTAAATAAATTTGGAAGCCATCAGTAATAATAACATTCCGTTTGGTGCTAAACTGCGCTAGATTAAGAAAGACTAAGTGCGGGTTGTGCTTAATAGGCCGGAAATGGGGTAGTTAACCCTACTCGTAACTCCAAAGTGCTTGCTTGATCGTAACAATAAGGGCCTAGAAATGGTTTCAAAAGCGCGTTTTAGAAAAAAAAAAATCAGCAACATCCGTAAAGATTTACACTCCAAGTTTTCCGCTTCACTAATATCAAATTCATCGTGGTTTCACAAGAATAACGTTTCTGATATCCTGATTGTTCTGGTATTAACTAACTATTACTATTTCAAAACTCCAACTGCTGAGATTTCTCAAAAAGTTCTAAAATTTTCTCGAATGTGTGCAACATGTTGCAACACGGTTTTAATCGTTCCAGCAATTTTTTGAAAAGGAACCACTAAGGATTCCTTCCAAATTTGTGGGACATGTCCAGTCTGCAATGATTCATTAATAAGGTCCGAGATGTGGCCAATTTCATTAAAACAATATTGAATAACTCTAGCCATTACCAGTATCACATAGATGCATCTAGTGACTCATCTTTCCTGCAGTCTAATAGGGGACGCTCCTTTTCCACCCAAAACCGCCTGTATTACTTATCATAATTTTCTTTTTACTTTCAGGTATGTGTTCATCATGTTTTTTCAGTTCAGATTGAACTTGTCTCAGGTAAATTTCCAATTGAAATTTGATCGCTAATAACTGTGTTAAACCATACAGCGGACCAGAAATCAACATAGAGAAGAATATCGATTATCCGATGGATCCTAGTTTTAACTGTTGACTGTTTATTGTTGACGGATTTAAACAAAGTTAAGCGTTGTGTCCGATACTTACTTACTTACTTACTTAACGATCCTGCGCACCTCCAGGGGTGCAAAGGGCCTTTGTGAAAGATTTTCATCCTGAGCGATTACTAACTTTGGCCTTGACCTGTGCCCAAGTCAAATTTCGGTCAACGTTCTTAATTTCACTGTTTAGGCTCCGCCGCCATGAGAGTCTCTGGGTCTGCCTCTGCTGTGATGTCCTGCTGGATTCCAGTCCAGTGCTTGCTTGCAGATTTCGTTTCCGCTCCGTCGTAGTGTGTGGCCGACCCACCTCCACTTCCGTTCACGAATTTCTGTCTCTATCGGCTTCTGATGGCACGAACGATGAAGCTCGGAATTTGAGATCCAATTGTGGGGCCACCAGGCACGAATTATGTACCGCAGACATCGGTTGATAAACACCTGCAGCTTCTGAGTGCTATCCGCTGATACACACCATGTTTCATTGGCGTATAACAGCACAGACTTCACGTTCGAGTTAAAAATTCGGATTTTGGTGCGTCGACTGATCTGATTGGCTCTCCATACATTTCACAAACTGCAAAAAGCAGCCCTCGCCTTCTTAATCCGTCGCTCTTGGCGCTGCCGTCCGATGCTATCTGGCTGCCAAGATATTGGAAGCTTTCGACTTTCTCCACTGCCTGTCCAGCTACCGTGAAATTGGAACAGGTTTCCGTGTTGACATCCAACGATTTGGTCTTGTTGATGTTGATGGTTAGACCTGCTTCATAGGAGCGTTCCACAAGGTCGTCGAGCTTACTCTGCATGTCAGAGCGCCGTTGTTGCTAATAACGCAACATCATCAGCCAAATTAAAGTCGTTGAGATGCTCCATGGTAATAGGCTGCCACAGCAACCCACGGTTCGGTACACGGTCAACGGCTCCAACCATGATCTCGTCGATTACGATGAGGAACAGTAGCGGTGATAATATACATTCTTGCCTCACACCCGCGATTACCCGAATCGGGTCAGCCAAAGCTCCGTTGTGCAACACTGTGCATGAGAAAGCCTCTTACTACGCTTCGATGAGGTTGACAATCTTATCTTGCGTCTCAGAGCGCCCCACAAGTTTTCGTGGTTTAGTCGGTCGAAAGCTTTTTCGTAGTCAATGAATACCAAGTATAGGGACTCTTGGAACTCATTGACCTGCTCCAAGATGATGCGGAGCGTGACAATATGGCCCACACAGGATCTTCCAGTACGGAATCCTGCCTGCTGTCGTCGGAGAGTCGCGTGGATCTTCTCCTGTATCCGATTTAGGATAAATTTACACAGAACTTTGGGAACAATACACACTAACATGATGCCTCGCCAGTTGTCGCATACAGTTGGATCCCCCTTCCCGTGTCGCGGTCGCGGTGTCGCAGATATTGACGAATAGTTGTGAGGATAGCATGGGGTAAGCTTTGAGCATCTCTGCTGATATGCGATCGACCCCCGGGGCTTTGTTGAACTTCATACTTCGGATGGCTGCTTCCATCTCCTGCAATGCTGGAGCTTCAGTGTTGATGCGAGTAACGCGCCTCACCCTTGGCGGATCATGCCGAGATGTTGATGGTTGATTGACCGTTGAAACTTCGAGAAGTTGTTCAAAGTGCTCAAACCAACGTTTCAACTGGTCAGTGGGGTCGGTGAGCAACTGTCCAGTCGCGTCTTTCACAGGCATCCTTGGGTTCATGCTTGCCCTGCTCAGGCGTCGTGAAACATCATAGGGGAGGCGGATATTGCCAGTTGCTGCGGCTTTCTCCCCTTCATCAGCCAGGAAGTGTACCCACGCTCGCTTGTCCCGTATACAGGAGAGCTTAACTTCCCTCTATAGAGCCGAATACCGCTGACGGGCCTCGTTCTTGGCTCCTCGGGTCCTTGCTCGCTCTATCGCGGATTTTGCTTCTCTCCGCTCCTCGATCTTCCTCCAGGTTTCATCGGTGATCCACTCCTTCCTTTGAGTGCGCAGCTCACCCAGGTTGTTCTCGTTTGTTTCAATTAAGGCATTCTTGATGCTCGTCCACTGTTCTTCTACGCTGCCACCTTCCGGAACATTAGCTGCGCGAGCCTCGAGTTATTCGACGAACGATCTCTTCACTGCTGGGTCTTCCAGTCGGCCGTTCGACAGTCGGTGTTGAATCGCCGCCCAAGTCTCTCCTCCTGCCGTTGAACCTGCGCAATGCATAGGTGGATCTCACCGACCAGGAGATGATGGTCAGACGCGATGTCAGCGCTGCGTTTATTCCGAACATCAAGAAGGCTCCGTCTCCATTTTCGGCTGATGCAGATGTGGTCGATTTGGTTCTCTGTATATCCATCACGGGAGACCCATATGACTTTATGCTCTGGGCGAACCCCCGATCACCATGTCGTTGTTGCCACAAAACTCTGCAAGCAGCTCGCCGTTCTCTCTCATCTTCTTCTTCTTCTTCTTCTTCTTCTTCTTCTTCTTCTTTGCATTTCAAGCTTATTGCATATCGCATATTAGCTTATTGCATGCTCTCAACTTAGTGTTCTAGATGCACTTCCACAGTTATTAATTGAGAGCTTTCGATGCCTGTACCATTTTTACATTGGTATAATTGTGTGGCAAGTCCAATCATACTTCTATGCCCAGGGAAGTCGAGAAATTTTCCAACCCGAAAAATTCCTAGACCAGACCGGGAATCGAACCCAGCCACCTCCAGCATGGTCTTGCTTTCTAGCTGCGCCTTTACCGACTGAGCTAAGGGAGGCCCCCGCTCATATCTCCGCTCATAGTCCGAGTTGTCAGAGCCGATCTTCGCATTGAAGTCGCCTGTGTAGATCTTCATATTACCTCTTGAAGTCTTATCCACGACAGCATTCAGTTGACTTCAGTTCTGTTTGTTCTGCAATTCGGCAGCATCGGTTGGCGCATAACATTAAATTATCGTAAGGCTTCGGACCCGTGTTCTGAATCTGGCAACGATTATTCTGTCATTGATAGGTTCCCACTTGATGAGCGCAGCCTATGCTTGGGCGCTAAGCAGAAAGCCAACTCCACGGTGTCGCGGATGTCGCGGAGCGTTTTCACCTCGCATACCAGAAAATAAAAGTACCTGTCCCGAAGGCAGGTTGTGTTCTCCAAAGTTCGGCCAGCGGACTTCACTAAGTCCCAGGATTTCTAGCTTCATACGGCGAGCCTCACTGGCGAGTTGTGCCAGTTTACCCTGTTGGGCTAGCGTCAGTACATTCCATGTTCCAATTCTTGTCCGTTGTTTAGCGCAATAAGTCGTTGCCATAAAATAAGTTCGTAATCTTTCACTATAGGTTTCTGTAACAATTTTGAAGGTTTCGGAGACAGTAAGTGGTCGGCCTAAGGTCTCCTATCCACCGTGATGGGACTGCCATCTTGGGTATAGCTTTCGGGGAGAACCATTTCGTATTCAGCCGCTGGATGCCAGTCAGATGCTGTTTGAGCCGCCCCTAACATGTAGAACAGACGCTCGGGTTTTGTAAGCCACATCCTCCGAAAAGGATGCAGCTCCCCCTTCCCAGTCAGCATACGACCGAAGCTCCCACCGGGGTTGGTTACCTGATCTTCCCTAAGTTTACTCGTACCCCAGCCGGCACCGCGGGGAGGAAGGGATAGGAGTTACTGGGCATGAGGCTAAGGACCACTGCACAGTGGTCCAGAATGCAGATTTAGGTGGAATGATATGTTTTAAGCCTGAAATTGAATCTTTAGACTAAAAGTCTATTCAACAAAGTTGTGCCTTGTAGTTTTATGACAATGAATTCTAGGGTAGTTCCTATTATCATTAACCTTTCCGTGCCTAACGTCTAAATTTGCATAGACTTCAAAATGAAATTAGCTCTAATTACATTTCTCAATCTTTTTCTTTACAACAAAATGCATTTCGTCGGGAATCTATTGAATTTTTTCAATACATTTGAAAACGTTTGGATCAATACATGGTTCCGGATTTATTCCGGTTCCCGTTGGGGTCACTTTTGGTCGGCATTCGGTTTTACTGTTCTGTAATAAGTATACACATGATGAACATCATGTTTTTTTCTCTCAAATGATGTGATTGGACTAATGGCAGTTATAATGACGTTCCACGGTCACATTGGACTTCCCGAAAATGTTGCTGTGTCCCCGGGGAAGTGGCCAATTCTCGACAAGAACCAAAACCTATCGTGCGACATATCAAACTTCATGATTTTACAAATCTTGGCCGAAAATGGCCTTATTGAGAGTCCATGGTCACACTAGCCCTCCCGAGCATGTCCTGGTGCCCCCGGGGAAGTGGCCAATTATTAACAAGAACAAAAACCTATCGTGTGACATATCAAACTTCATGATTTCATAAATCTTGGCCGGTAATGGTCTTATTGAGAGTCCACAGTTACACTAGCCCTTCCGGCATGTTCCGGTGCCCCAAGCGAAGTGGCCAATTCTCGACAAGAACCAAAACCCATCGTGCGACATATCAAAATTCATTATTTTACAAATCTTGGCCGGTAATGGCCTTAATGAGAGTCGACGGTCACACTAGCTCTCCTGGGAATGTTCCGGTGCCCCCGTGGAAGCGGCCAATTCTCCACAAGAATCAAAACATGTCATGCGACATATCAAACTTTATGATTTTGCTGAACTTGGCCAGTAATGGTCTTTTTGAGAGCCCACGATCCCATTGGCCCTCCCGGGCATGTTCCGGTGTCCCCGGGTATATTTTCAATTCTCCACAAGAACCAAAATCCGTCGTGCGACATATCAAACTTCATAATTTTGCACGGTCAGTAATGGTCTTAGACAGTCCACAGTCCCATTAAATTGGCCCTTGCAGGCAGTGATGGGCAAAACACCGGTACAGCACCGGTACGGATTACTAAATCATAACCAATGTGCTGATCTGTTGTACCGAGTGTTTGGTGCAGCTCTCGGTTCGGTTTGGTAGTTGCAAGCAACACCGCACCGTGTTCACCAGTTCGCTGCACACGGTGCGGTTCTGATTTTCCAGTACCAGTGCTCGTGTTCACAGGATGATGTTTTGAATTCAACAACCGATCCGGTACTGTTGTATGTTTATGTACATGGTGCGCATTATTTAGAATTGCCAGTGATGGCAGATATTTAAACAGAATTTATATTTGATGAATAAAATTATGCAGTGTCAAGTCGAAATAGCGGTTTTTGAATTCAGAAAAACTGTGAATTCAAACGATGTATTACGCAATGTGGGTATTTCCGGAATCAGGGTGACGTCTTGAGACAGGAAATTAATGTCTGACGCCATCTTGAAACCCAAGATGGCGGCTTCCTTTTATATGACAACTGTGAAATACTGTCAAATATCCTTCAATATGGATATTTTCGGAATCGAGATGATGTATATAGACCGAATATCAATGTCAGCCGCCATCTTGAAATCTAATATGGCGGCTTCTGGTTGCAGAAAAACTGGGAAATAATGTGTAATATCCATCAATATGGGTATTTTTGGAATCAGGATGACGTATATATACCGAAAATCAATGTTTGACGCCATCTTGCAATCCAAGATGGCGGCTTCCGGTTATAGAAAAACTGGGAAATAATGCCAAATATCCTTCAATATGGGTATTTTTGGAATCAGGATGACGTATATATAACGGAAATCAATGTCTGACGCCATTTTGAAATCCAAGATGGCTACTTCAGGTTATAGAAAAACTGAGAAATAATGCCAAATATCCTTCAATATGGGTATTTTCGGAATCAGGATGACGTATATATACCGAAAATCAACGCCTGACGCCATTTTGAAATCCAAGATGACGTTTCCGGTTAATGGAAAATTGGGAAATACTGCCAAATATCCTTTAATATGGGTATTTCCGGAATCGGGGTGATTTCCAGAGACCAGAAATCAGTGTCTGAAGCCATTTTTGAATCCAAGATGGCGGCTTCCTGTTAAAGAAAAAACTGGGAAATACCTTAAAATACCCTTCAATATGGGTATTTCCGGAATCGGGGTGATATCTAGAGACTAGAAATCAATGTCTGATGCCATTTTGAAATCCAAGGGGGCGGCTTCCGGTTATAGAAGAACTGGTAGATATCAAAAATCCTTCAATATGGGTATTTTTCGAATCGGTATGACGTATAAAGACCGGAAATCAATGTCAGAGCCCACTTGAAATCCAAGATGGCGGCTTCCGGTTGTAGGAAAACTGGGAAATACCAGCAAATACCCTTCAACATGGGTATTTTTAGATTCGGGAAGACTTATACAGACCGGATATCAATGGCAGTCGCCATCTTGAAATTCAAGATGGCGGCTTCCGGTTTCAAAAAAAAAAACTGGGTATCAATATGGATATTTTTGGAATCGAAATGACGTCTAGAGACCGGAAATCAATGTCAGACGCCATCTTGAAGCACTGATGCTAATTCGACAGCTGCTCCTGGTCTTGTTCTTGTTCTTGTTGAGAATTGGCCACTTCGCCGGGACCCCGGAACATTCCCGGGAGGGCTAATGTGACCGTTGACTTTGATTACAGCCATTACCGGCCAAGATTTGTCAAATCATGAATTTTGATATGTCGCATGATGGCTTTTGGTTCTTGTCGAGAATTGGCCGCTTCGCTGGGGGAACCGGAACATGCCCGCAAGGGCTAGTGTGACCGTAGACTCTCAATAAGACCATTACCGGCCAAGATTTGTAAAATCATGAAGTTTGATATGTCGCACGATAGGTTTTTGTTCTTGTTGAGAATTGGCCACTTCCCCGGGGGCACCAGGACATGTCCGGGAGGGCTAGTGTGACTGTGGACTCTCAATAAGGCCATTACCGGCCAAGATTTGTAAAATCATGAAGTTTGATATGTCACATGATGGGTTTTGGTTCTTGTCGCGAATTGGCCACTTCCCCGGGGACACCGAAACATTTCCGGGATGCCCAATGTGATCGTGGACCGTTGATTTAACTGCCATTCGTCCAATCACATCATTTGAGAGGAAAAACATGATGTTCATCGTGTGTATACTTATTACAGAGCAGTAAAGCTGAATGCCAACCAAAAGTGACCCCAATGGGAACCGGAATAACTCTGGAACCATGTATTGATCCAAATATTTTCAGATGGATTCAAAAACTTCAATATATTGCCGACAAAATGCAACTTGTTGTGAAGAAAAAGATAGAGAAATTGTGGTTTTAGAGCTAATTGAATTTTGAAATCTATGCAAATTTAGACGTTAGGCACGCAAAGGTTAAAATAAAAAATCTAACTTTTTTGTTTGAATAAATTAAGGTATACATTTTTCGACAAAGTTATAGCTGAGCTAATTTCAAGCAACTTTGTTGCAAATAACTTTTTTGTATCTCTTAAATTGGCCAATTTAGAGCTATTTTCTTGAATTGAGTTAGGGTGGCTCTTAAAAAAACAGTTGTTTTGCTCTAGTTTTCTTATTTCGAATATCTTAGCAAAGGTGTCTTCAAATAACTTTTAGATCTTAAGAAGGCGCAAATTTTTGCAACACAAAGCTTGTCAATATCTTTCGCCGATCAAGAGTTATTGACGTTTTTATTGGTTGTAAAATAAAGTTTTTTTACGGCATTTGAAAGGGCGTATGTTATTCTCAATAATATGAAAAAAATTGAGGTATGTTATTTTTTAAACTCGTATAAAATCAATTTGAATTTATTCATATTTTTTACTATATTTGGGTATATCTTTTTTATTAGAAAAGATACAGGCAACAAATCCAGCTATAAAACATTTGTCTTAAAGAGTTGACTAAAGATGACTCTAGCCAAGATGTCAAGTTAAGCATGTAATTTGAAAACAAAAGGCACATTAGTACCATCTGGACGGCGAATTCTGAACTGGGCTGAGGCCTTATCGAAATGAAAAACTTTTATGAAGATCGAAACATTTCACTCACTATTGCAAAAAGTGGGGTCATACTGAAATAATAATATTATAGTAAATTTTTGTTTACGCAAGTGTTAAATTTGATAACAAGTTTTGTTTTACTTTTGCTGTGCATTTCCCATTCAAAAAAAAATGTTTTATTGCAGGTTGCCTAAGCAAAACATCAAATTGAAAATAAGGAAAATCTAGGAAAATTTGATCTATTGTAGCATATCCCATGTCCTTAGTTTAGTGCATGTCGTATTATTCCATCCCTATTGAGAAATGATGATGTACAGTAATGTCCCGATTTTGTCAGCCACCTTTTTGAAATCCTTTTAAATGATCTACGAAACCCATGCGCTTTTTCAGTGGTCTTAGTGCACCAAAGTATACCTTAAACATTCATCTCAAAGATGAATGAGACGGATTTAGAATTACAGTTATGTGAAATTACTGAAAGATAAAAGTCTGATGCTTGGAGGGCTGACAAAGTCGGGTCATTACTGTATTCGGTTTTGATACAGTTGTCATTATTGCCTTAATAAGAAGGAAACGATTCTAATTGAAAAGTTCCCCTATTTATACCCTTCGAGATAGAGCACAATTATTGCAACTTTTTTGAACAGTATTGAGCCTAATTTTGTATGGATGAAATTTCGATTTTAATGAAAATTTTATGCTTTTAGTCCATGTCGTTAGCGTTAGCGTTAGCGTTGTTATGATATACTTCGTAGATTGGATACTAGCGACACTCACGTCTCTTCTGAAATTCTCAGTTAGACTACTTTCAGGAATAATGCTGGGGAGTAAACATTGGTTCCGATCTAAACAAGAGTAACAGAAGCATGACTGTCGCTATTCCCGGCCACGCCCATCTTTACCATAACTAGGGATAGGGAAGGAAATGTTGATGTAGTACTTACTTAACGAGAGGCCACCGACTTAGCGACACCCTCATGAGTGCTACGGAGTTGGAGGGTTGGGTAGGGTATTCGGTTAGGATTCACCTCAAGTTGGCGATGCAACCAAAAGTATGTATTGTTTATTCGTTGTTCATTTAATCTCTCGATAGCGGGCTATCGAAAGAACATATTCAGTTTGTTTAGGGATCATGAATTTTAAGAGTCATGACGAAGAGCTTGGGATTAAACCCATGATTTTCTGCTCAGTAAGCAAAAACGATCCCTCCAGGGTCATCGAGCATCTCAGAACCATAGCGCTTCGTGACAATACAGGACTAAGTTTTCGCTTGATATGCAAATAGTTTCCGAGGTTAATGTTCATTATCAAATATACAAATGATGGAGGCGATTTATTGTGCTGTGGAAGAGCTTGGGGTTAAATCCACAATTTTCTGCTCAGTAAGCAAAATCAATCTCTCCAAGGTCATCAAGCATCTCATAATACACAGCGCTTCGCGTCGAAGTACGAATATATTGATGAACTATCTATTATTGAATAACTTTTATTTACGATAATTACATGAAAGAAATAAAATATAAACTACAAATAAAACGAGACTACTAAAATCGCAAAAAGATATTCCCACAAATATATTTCACGCAACCAGGAATCTCAAAACCATTTGACGCTATAATGATACTCTGCACATGTTAGACACAAGAAAAGGCCAAAAAGCAAGCGTCCGACACACAAAACCCGCCAAATCCACTGGCAGTCACGATCAACGATTCTACGAATAGCGAGCGCTCACGAATCATAAAACCGCTGACTGCGACACTCTGAAAGCGACAGGCTCTATGCGTCAAACACCCGCCCTTCAATATCCTCCCGCATCCAACAACACAAATCTCCATTACAACATCTAACGTATTCAAAACTCCGAAAATCACTCACTTACATTTTTTTCATTTTTTTTCTACACACTAAAAAATTCTGAATTTTACTGGCGATGTAAATATCCATGCATGCAAACATTAATACATGTAAACTTCCTTTTCACGTAAACTAGCAGCTTGCAAGAAATGTTGCAAACAAAGGTGGAAAGTTGCATACAATATATGGAATATTGCATGACATTTCTCATAAATTTACATGATTTATAATGTAAATTTGTATGATTTATGACGCTCCATTTATGTGCATCATAGTAACGGAAATTTACACTACTTTTTTTTAGCTGTGTATAGCAAGTGAGTGGAAGCAACCCTTCATGCAACCATTCTTCATGATTCACTTTTTCTGCCAATCTTTCTATTAGGCCTATGGACATGCGTTAGCTTCGAAACTTCTAACCAAACTGGGAAAATTTTGAAATGGTTATTTCAAGTAAAATAAATAGTGATTGTTTTACGCAAAAACGAGCAAGTACACAGTTCGAAAAAGTAGTGTAAATTTCTGTTCAGTATGATGCACATAAATGGAGCGTCACATATCATATAAGTTTACATTATATATCATGTAAAGTTCTGAGACATTTCATGCAATGTAGCAAATATTGTATACAAAAGCCCATTGTTGTAAACAACATTATTCAGAAGTTGCTCGGTTGCGTGAAATGAAATACAACTTTACATGGATTAATGTTTACATCACTATTAAAATTCAGAATTTTTATCTGTGTAATATTAAATCTCTTGTATCGTATGCTAATGCTAATTGACTGTAACAAAAATAATATGCTTAAATAAAATAAAATAAAATGTTATGCAAATTTTACTAGAAGATCATTACTTTATTGGTGAGAAGTTTCTAATAAGCCCTCCCAGTTCCTCTGTATACAGAACAAATCTGATACTATAATCAGAATTGCTCAGTCTGCATGAAGCAGCCGACTTCATCAAGGAAGTTCTATTAACAACCAAGAATAATTAATTATTAATCGTTTGAGGCATACTGAAGCATTAAGACGGTGATATGTGTCACTATAATAGGAAATCATCATCGTTGCAAATATAAAGAAATTAAACATAACCCTTTGCTTCGGTACCGTCAACTTCCATGTCCATGGGGAGGGAATTTTATGGTTTTAGTCCATATGACCATTTAGATTGGCACACTTTCCCAACACACGGGTCAGAAAAGTGCTCAGTTGACAAAAACGTAAGACATCAGCTAATCGCTCTCAGTTGGGATGTACAAATTTTAGTTTTTTTTCTTGGCTTGCCCATTTCTGTACGCTCACTTTTTTATCGCGTTCACCCTATACCCTATACTGCCGGATTGATAACATTTATCTAATCTATCTAACGTTACGCCGGTTACACCTGTAGCGTCCACTTTGACTCAATTCGATCATTAGTTTGTTTTAACCTATGACGGTGATCTAATGTAAAAATTAAAAATGAAATCAGCAATTACAGTGTTCGTAATTTTAATTTCGCTTTGGTTTTCTTCAAATGCGTCACACATAGCGATTGGAAGCCGATTGCCAGGTTATGTTTTTTTTTTGTTTCATTTCAAAAATTTCTATCGATTTTATTTGAGTATCTACTCTTCACCAGGAGATAAGCTTCTATATACGTTTCACCTGCAGAGTGGACCGTATCCAGATCCTACCAACATTATGCTTTTCTTCGAATACCGAGTGGATGACTTCTTTACCCGCCGTGAATTTCTGACACAGATTAATTTTACTCGTCCGAACGATGATCTGCTTCCAAACTACTTCGAACGAATGGAACTGAACTCAACCTATCTGAATGCGATTCCGGTTCGAACAGGTGTAACTGACTGGTGGCTGCAAGGGGAACTGTACGGATTTGATGTGGAACCGTTTCCGGAAAACTGAATACTGATCACTAGCTTTCGAATAAAATCACCTATTACTCACAACAAGTAAATTTGCATTTGTGAGCTTGGCCCTTGGCCAAAGTCTGCTTCCGACAGGAAACGGGCAGATGTTTCCACAACCACGACCGTAAATCATAAGCTGACAGTCATCTCTCGACAGTAGTTGTAGATTGGAAATCAATTTTAACGATGCAATCAACACGTCTGGTTGGCTTTGTTTTACTGATTATGGTGCGTCGTCATCGTCAATAAGTTGGTGGGTGGATGGTTGCGAAGGCGATTGTGTGATTGGAGAGCTTTGTGAGTTATTTCGGGATCAGCAGTAGGGATTATGAGGCGACGAAAGCTTCAGCAGCAGCTTGTGCTGGGTCTGGCCAGAGCTTGATTTGTTGGTCGATTGGCTATGTGTAAGTAGATTGTTTTGGTGTGAAACTCATAAAAGCTTGTTGATTCGCAATCGGAGCACTGTCGGTGTTCGGTATGTGGGTCCGTAATTAATAGACGTGATTACGATAATTAAAGGGTTTATTGAGCTTTGATTAGTGCCGGATTTGTTTTTTGTTGTTGGAAGGTTTAGAATTTATTCTAAGATGAATTTTATTATGTTGATGAATCCGTTGTCAAACTGTAGGTCGATTCGGTTAGGTTTCTGGGCATTCCAGTATCACTGTACTTGTTAAACAACGTATAAACGCAAAAATAGTATAGTCTTAGAAAACTCTTAACTGAGGAAGTGCGCATAAAATAGCAAACATACAGCAATAAAGAATTATAATAGGGTAGAGAACTACTTCGGCCTAATCGCCAATTTTGGGCCTATCGAGCAGAAAACATCATATAAACCAACGACTTCGGCGTAAACAAGTCAGTTGTGGGTACGATACTTTAGTTCAAAAGCTACCGAATGAGGTCAATAAGAACGTGTGATATGAATGTTTGCACCCATAATTCTCAAAAACCAAAAGAAGCGCTCCGACCCAATCAATTGTTATCTTCATTCGATAGGCCGAAGTACAGTCAAGATTCCTATAGTGCGGATTCGTTCTTGTCGGATTCCTACAGTACTGGTGCCGCTGGATTCCTATAGTGCGGTCGATCCGGCATTAACGAATACAAGTACCATAGGTAATTGGAACCAAACACTGATAGTACGGCAATTTTAAGTGATAACTTCCTGATATCTTTGGAGAAGTTGTTAAGCGGATAGCAGTTTCTTTGTTTTATTCGGGAACAATGCAGTAACCTTCTCTTTCTAGATGATAATGTTTTTCTTCAATTATGTTAGACTAAAGTACTACTTCATTGAACGTGTATTTTGTGTAATAAAAATGTAAGATAAGGAAAGTTACGTAAAATCGGAAAATTGCTGAAATTTAGGTACGACATAAGAAATCAGAGAGGGCGGAATTTTTTGTTGGTTGAATCAATAAATGTAAATAGGTAATGATTTCTCTACTGGCTACGTCGTTTCATTCTATCAATTTGATGTTTTTAATGGTCTGCTGTTTATATAAATAGATAAACTTTCCTTACGATAAATATTCGTGTTTTATGAAATATTAGAATTCTTGAATCAGAATATATTTATCGTACTCGGTATAACAGATGACCCGTTTCGCGCGAGTGAATAGCGTTTCATTCATTCTTCCGATCGAAACCAGAAGAAGAAATTGGGGCAGAGCTAGAGAGTGAAAGGGTCAATTGATCGGCTTTCGGTTTGTGTGTGTGTACCTGTAGTATATGTGTGTGTGTATCTATTATGCTATAGGGAATGGGCGTGTTACGGATGGACATTCTCGCTCATTTGATATTCTACGAATTGAATATTGCTGCTGCAACAGTCTAACCTGTGAGCTGAATCCTCCCTGGCCGCCTGGGAATCTGAAGTTGTTTCCAAAACCAGGAGACTGCTGAAGCGTTTGGGCAAACATCTCATACTTGCGGATATCGTTATCAGATACGGAACGGCGGGCGAACTTCATTGCTTCCTCGAAGTGAGCACGGGTAATTTCCGGGACCGGATCGTCCTCGTCCATATCCATAGCTGAGCTCTGCTTTTCCGTGCGCTTTCACTCCCGGCGAATTTCGACTTCGATCGATTGACGAATGGCAAACTTGCAGGCACGCTGGCAAATTTCGGTCAAATCATCGCCACCCTGGGTTACCTTGGCCACGTATGTCAAATCGACATCGGCAGCCACTGGACTCTTGCGCAAGTTGGCCTTCAGAATAGCCTCACGAGACTTATCGTCCGGCAGCGGAATGTAGATCAGCTGATCAAGACGATCAGGACGCAAGAAAGCTGGATCAATAATATCCGGACGGTTAGTAGCACCAATGATAAAGAAGTTATTCTTCGCGCCCATACCGTCCATTTCAGTTAGAATCTGATTGATGACACGATCAGCTGCGCCACCGGCATCACCCACGTTTCCACCACGTGACTTGGCAATACTGTCCAACTCATCGAAGAACAGGACGCAAGGCGAAGCCGAACGAGCCTTATCGAAAATGTCACGAACGTTGGCTTCGGATTCACCGAACCACATAGTCAATAGTTCCGGGCCCTTGATGGAGATGAAATTGGCTTGGCACTCGTTGGCAATAGCCTTAGCCAGCAGGGTCTTACCACAACCAGGTGGTCCGTAAAACAAAAACCACGCGATGGTTTCATACCAAACTTCAAAAACTTATCGGGATGTTCAACTGGGTACTGCACCAATTCTTGCAGTTCACGCTTGACATTCTCCAGACCGCCGATATCGTGCCAAGTCGCGTTGGGAACCTCAACAACCGTTTCACGGAGAGCCGACGGGCTGGATTTAGTCATGGCACAACGGAAGGTCTCCAGCGATACTGCCAACGAGTTCAGCATTTCGGCGTAGCTGGCCCCCTTTGGGACGAGGCAGTTTCCGGGAGGACACAAGTCTGGTCCTGTGGGAGAACCGGAATATCCGTAAAAGTGGTAAATTCATGAAACTGATCCTAGAGCTCCGTGGTTTCTTCAAAATCACTCATAAACGTTGTATCAGAAAGAATTCGGAGTTGTGATCGGAATTTGGACCCTGGAGACACCTTGCTCATCGACCGAAAGATCCGGAACATTCGTAAAAGTGGTAAATTCTTGAAGCTGATCCTAGAGCTCCGTGGTTTTTTTCAAAACCACTCATAAACGTTTTATCACAATAAATTCCGAGCTGTTGACCAGAAAATATTTACTGAGAACCACGGGATGATCTACTAAAAGAACCGGAACATCCGTATAAGTGGTCAATTCATGAAACTGATCCTAGAGCTCCGTGGTTTTTTCGAAACCACTCATAGACGTCTTATCACAATTAATTCGGAGTTTTGACCAGAAAATTGACACTGGGGATTACAGGATGGTCCACTAAAAGATCCGGAACATCCATAAAAGTGGTCAATTCTTGTAACTTTTCCTAAAGCTACGTGTGTTTTTTTTCGAAACCACAACCAGGTTGCTATCTTTTTTTTATAAGAAAGTTAATGGAGATTATCTTCGAAAAAATGGTTCTATTAAACTGTCAATCTCTCTATATTGAGCAAACCAATTTACAAACGTTTGATTTCATTTGAAAGACCGTGTTTTTTTTTTCATTTTTGGTGGAAAAACTGTGAGAGCGTTTTTTGTTTAAGGTATATAATTTAATTTAAAAAAAGTTATATTTTTTTTGCAATGTATCAACTTAGTTGCTTCAGCAAAAAATGCGTCAAAAAAATCTTGAACCAAGTTTTTACGAGAATTAAACGTATAAAAATATATTTAAAGAGAGCCGATTTTGTAGGGGCCACCCTAACCTGCTCATTTAAAATAGTCATAACTCATGAACCATAAGAGATAGAAATTTGATGCTTTCAGCAAAGTTGCTTCAAGTTGACTGTTCTACAACTTTGGTGCATCTCAAATTAAAAAAAAACTTTGTATTTTCAATTCACCAATTTTATGGACCACCCTAATTTCACTAAAATAAAAATATTGGCTAAAAAATACGAAGAATCTTTTGCCAAGACACCATATACCTAAAAGTGTTGGTTTGGGCGCTTATGTATGTAGTTCCTAAATATGGCTTTGGGACCATTGGGCACAGGTCCCCAGGGTCAATTTTCTGGACTTAACTCCAAATTGATTCTGATAAGACGCCAATGAGTGGATTTGAAAAAAGTGGACATCTAAGCTCAGTTTCAAGAACTAAACTATTTTATGGATGTTCCAGATCTTCCTGGTGAACCATCTCGTGGTCCCATGAGTCCATTTTACGGTCACAACTCCCATTTTATTCTGATAAGACATCTATGAGTGATTTCGACAAATCAGAAGAGCTCTAGGATCAGTTTCAGAAATTTACCTCTTTTAGGGATGATTTGGACCCTCTGGGGGCCATTTCGTGGACCCAAAGGTCAATTTTCCGATTCCAACTCCGATTTCATATGTATAAGATGCCAATGAAGGGGCCTCCCTTAGCTCAGTTGGTAAAGCCGCAGCTACAAAGCAAGACCATGCTGGAGGTGGCTGGGTTCAATTCCCGGTCCGGTCTAGGAATTTTTCGGATTGAAAAATTTCTCGACTTCCCTGGGCATAGAAGTATGATTGGACTTGCCACACAATTATACCAATGCAAAAATGGTACAGGCATCGAAAGCTCTCAATTAATAACTGTGGAAGTGCATCTAGAACACTAAGTTGAGAGCACGCAATAAGCTAATATGCGATATACAATAAGCTTGGAATGCGAAGAAGAAGAAGAAGAAGATGCCAATTAATGGTTTTGAAAAAAAAAACCCCGTGGAGCTCTAGGATCAGTTACATGAATTGACCACTTTTGCGGATATTCCGGTTCTTCCGATGGTCATCTGGGTCTGTATTCTGGTGACAACTTTGAATTACTTCTGATAAAAATGCGGAGCTCTAGGATCAGTTTCATAAATTGACCACTTTTACGGATGTTGAGAATGTTTTAGTGGACCACCTCGTGGATTCCAGTGACCACATTCCGGTCACACCTTAGAATTCATTGTGATAAGACGTCTATGAGTGGCTTCGAAAAATACGCGGAGTTTTAGGATCAGTTTCATGCATTGACCACTTTTACGAATGTTCCGCGAGCAGGAATCGATAGCTTATCGATAACAAATGAATATCTTAATGTGGTATGCATGTGGCATAAAACCTTGTTTTGATATTATTCAGTTATCGAAATATTTTGTAAAATATCAAACGAATACCAAAATAACAATATGTGATCTTTCAGTTTTTAGACAATAACACCTAAAAGAGTTGGTATTAGAACACCTTCAAAATAACAAACTAAATCCGTTTGTTATTCTAATAACAAAATTATTTATTAGTTCGTTATTCGTAGAACATTTTTGAGGTATTATTTTTGGTATTTTACCTCTTATGTCAGTCTCACTAATACCATATTTAGATTGCCATTTATGCTATTTCCATACCTGAATTTGTTATTAATAAGTTATTTTTTCTTGCTCGGGTCCGGATCTTCTAGTGGACCATCCCGTAGTCCCCAGTGTCCATATTCCGAACACAACTCTCGATGAACATGTCAAATGGTCCTATCTGCTTTGATCGATTCTCTTCATCGACTTTCTCATTTCATAACCACTGCTATGCAAACAGATTTCGCACTAATTCTACCACATAGTTCGATAAAGGAGGTTCTTATCTAGCGTCCAAAACGTCAAATACAACAGGGAAAGGTTTTGCAGCTGAGTTATTGACGAAAGAGAAAGTCGATGAAGAGAATCGATCAATGCAGATAGGACCTTTTGAAATGTACTCCGAATCCATTCTGATAAGGTATTTATGAGTGGTTACAAAAAAAACGAGGATCAGTTTAGTGAAGTGACCACTTTTACTGAGGTTCCAAATCTTCTAGAGGACCATTCCGTAGTCCACAGCATCCATATTCCGATCATAACCTCGGATTCATTATGGTAAGACGTTTATGAGTGGTTTATAAAAAAAAACCAGGAGCTCCAGGATCAGTTTTATGAATTGATCACTTTTACGGATGTTTCGGATCTTTTAGTAGACCATCCCGTGGTCCCCAGGGTTCATTTTTTGGTCGCAACTCCAAATTTATTCTGATATGACGTCTATGAGTGGTTTAGAACAAACCACGGAGCTCTAGGATCAGTTTCATGCATTCATCAGTTTTACGGATGTTCCGGATCTTTCGGTCGACCATTACGTGGTCCTCAGGGTCCATACTCCGATCACAAATCCGAATTCATTCTGATAAAACGGTAATGAGTGGTTTCATTAAAAACCACTTTTATGGATGTTCCGGATCTACCGGTAAACCATCCCGTGGTCCTATGGATTCATATTCCGGTCACAACTCCGAATTCATTCTGATAAGGCGTCTATGAGTGGTCTCAACAAATCCGCGCAGCTACCGTATGCGTGATAATGTTTGCACCATTGAGCAATTTCAAAATTAAAAAAATTCTCAAAAATTTCGTTTTTGAGTTTTTTATTTATTCAAAGGGGGATGTTTCTCAGAGTTTTAAACTATGTTAATCATCGATCGACTTTCCACTTGCTGCAATTAAGGCCTCCACACGCTTCCGGAATGCACGGCAGGCTCTAATAATGTAGTCTGGATCCATTTCTTTCCAGGTACGGGTTAATGTTTTTCTGAAGCTTGCTGTACTCGGGTGGCGTTTAGAACAGGCCTTGGCCTTCATGACGCGCCATATTGAGTAATCCAGCGGATTAAAATCGGGGCTGGATGGCGGCCACATATCCTTCGCCCAGAACGGAAGATGTTCCTGCAAACACTTCTGAGTGCGGTTCGAGGTGTGGCACGGAGCCCCATCTTGTTGAAATACAACATTTGGCTTCGGACCGTACTGTTCTTTGATCCACGGAAGAACATACTTACTTAAAATCCCGATGTAGACCTCCGTTTTGACCTTGTCGCCTTCTGGAATGAACACCGGGTCCATTTTTTTTGCCATCGGAAGCCACCAATCCAAACACCATAACGCTAGCAGGATAAGATACACGTTCTTGTTCTCGTCGGCCACGTCTTTTACCGGAAGAGAACTAATGTACCGCTCGGTTCTGGAATTTGATACGGGATCGACGGTAAACATGCTCTCGTCGGTGAACATGATTACCGGATTTTTTCGCTTAAGGAAGTTCAAGATTGTCTTGCATCGTTCGACTCGTAGCTCCCGGATGCGGTTGGTAATCATGTGAGTTTTTTTTTAAGTGCCCTCGACTTCACTGTCACACAAGTCACTGATCCCTTGTTCCTTTGCCATTTTCCTTATTAAACGCACTAGATTCACCCGAATCTTCCTCTTGATAGCAGCGACAACCTTCGGAACCCGAGCTAACCTCGGGCGACCTGTGGCCACCTTCGCGGATAGTTGTCCTTTCTTTTCTCGATCTAAATCCCCATTTGCGCGTGGGACAAATCACGAATACGCTGCCACTTCGTCATGGTGCAACTGTCAAACTAAGTAAATCATTTTCTTTTATACACAGCCTACTACGGTATGAGCTATAGGTTACGTGCATGCAAAGAAAACCAAGGCATTTTATGCACAGGTGAAACGGGAACTTTATTTGTACGATGGTGCAAACATTATCACGCATACGGTATAGGATCAGTTTCATGAATTTACCACTTTTACGGATGTTCCGGATCTACCGGTGAACCATCCCGTGGTCCCCAGGGTTCATATTCTAGTTACAATTTCGAATTCATGCTGATAAGACGTCCGAGAGTGGTTTTGGGAAAACCACGGAGCTACAGGATCAGTTTCATGAATTTACCACTTTTACGGATGTTCCAGATCTTCTATTAGATGGAGGCGAACCAGCCCAAGGCTGAAAGCCTCCTTAATAAAGCTAAATAATAATAATAATCTTCTATTAGACCATTCCGCAGTCATAAGCGTCCATATTCCGGTCAAAACTCCAAATTCATTAAGATAAAACGTCTATGAGTGGTTCGAAAAATTTGTGGAGCTTTAGGATCAGCTTCATGAATTTACCACTTTTACGGATGTTCTGGGTCTTCCGGGTCATCCGGTGGACAACCCTGTAGCATCCAGAGTCTAAGTTCCAGTCGAAGCACCGAATTAATTATAAGACGTCTATTAGCGGTTTCGAAAAAACACGGAGCTCTAGAATCAGTTTCATGAATTGATCACTTTTACGGATGTTCCGGATCTTTTAGAAGACCATCCCGTGATCCCCAGGGTTCATTTTTTGGTCACAACTCCAAATTAATTCTGATAAGACATCTATGAGTGGATTAGAAAAAAAAACACGGAGCTACAGGATTAGTCTCATGAATTTACCACTTTTACGGATGTTCCGGATATTCTAGTGGACCATCCCGTAGTACCCAGTGTCCATATTTCGGTCACAACTCCGAATTCATTCTGATAAAACGTCTATAAGTGGTTTCGAAAAAAAACACGGAGCTCTAGGATCAGTTTCATAAGTGATTTGCTGTTGAATTTGCACTACTTGCCAAACATTGCAAGTCGATGCGCAAATCCCTTGGAAGAGACCATATCGAAGCACAACGAAATCAACAGCAGATCACTTCAGTTGGGTTGCACATTGTTTTTCATATGCTGTGCTTTGAACTCGAAATGTCAACCATACTGATATTTATAATCTATCATTTTAAGTTTAAATAATTTATCCTTGGATTTAATTTTTGCTGAAAATGGGTTTAAATAAATATATAGCCTTGTTAATGCTAAAGCCCTGTTATATGTTATTCAGAATATGACCATATCATATTACTACCCAGATCACATGTTTCCAGGTGACATTGAACAACATCGCAAGACTTTTATTAGAAGCAAGGCGAGACATTGAGCAATAAATGTGATAAGTTTGACACTGTTTTGTAATCGAAATTATCTCAATAATACACTTTTATTGACTACAGCAACAATTTCGTATTACTCACGCTCTAGATCGCAAATTATTTCGGATGGAGATGGAGAATTATTGCTTCTCTTGCTTAACTTCATTTGCTGCTGACTTGCTATCTTCGCGAGTAATGTTTGTCATGTGCGTTTTGACATTTGCTTCCAAAAGCAAAACTAATCAAATTAAATGGATGAAAACAGTGGTGCCGATTCAAATGATAATAATTTTGATTTAATGTTGTTATACAGTACATATTTTTCAAGACAAATCACTTTGTTTCAAAACACAAATAACTTGAAAATCAATGATAAATCACTTCGATTCGTAGTACCCAGAATACTGGCAACCCCATATCAATCCTATACGTTTGACAGTACACTCAAAAAATTTCACACGTTTGATCGAAGTGTTTAAACACTTGATTTTTAAATACACAATCACATTTACTTTAAGTGTATTTCACCTTGGTTCAATATGTTGTACACGTTAATTTATAGTCTTTCAAACTTTGAAATGTTGAAAATCTTTCACTATCTATTCAAGTGTATTGTTCATTGAATCACACTACTGTTCAAAACAGATGGATTTAAAGTGTTTTGCATTTCAATGCGATGTGAATTGCTTGCTCAGAAAGGTAAACATCGAAAACAAGACTTGTGACTTTATCCTATCAACCAACCTCATATATGGGAACAACCGTGGCACAGTGAGATCGAACAAAGACTTCGGCAGCAGCACATCCCAACAGTCCATGATCGAATCCCAAATCAGACCCATTAAAAAGATATGTGAAAGCTCTGGTCTCTGGCAGTTTTGTTCATATATTTGTCGATTCATTTTTAGAGTCTGTAAAGTAGAAGTCGATTAAGTAGAATATTGTAGAATATTGAACTATGATGTGTAAAGCTATTGATATCACCAAATGAGGCACATAGAATCCAAGTGTGTCACAATTCAAATCCATAGTGCTCAGGCATGATTCATAGCATAAGATTCACACATGGAATGGATGTGTTTCACAATAAGCGCAAAATTAAGTGTGAGACACATGATGATGACGTGTGGAATTTTTTGAGTGTAGACAAGATCACGGGCCTCTTTTAAATATGGCCCGCCTGACGTATGCATGAAGGACACGGACGCAAAATCGTGTTGGCCGCCAGTCAGGGCCCTGGTAGTGCTACATAACATACTGAGTCAAATCGAAGACAACAAATCAAGAAGACTGGCAACTTTGCCAGAATCCAAACGACAGATACAATGGCGCTGCGCTTGAGTGAAGGTGGAAGCAAGGCATAGAAAAATGAGCAAATACACAAACCCTTCTTCTGAGGATGTAATCTTTGCTATCAAATTCGTTCGAAGCATTTACCTTTGAGCGGCAGATGACGCAATTGTACCTGTCTCATAGCGTTCGTATGAAAAAATGGAAGAGTTGCCAGTCTTCTTGATTTGTTGTCTTCGGTCAAATGCAAGAGCATTCGGATTAGATGTGATAACTGTTTACCGTGTGGTGATCCATAACATATTTAAGCTCCAACCATGTAACATTTAATGCGGCAAGGTGGCAACAAATGTAATGCCTTCAAAACCATTCTTTCTTTCCCGCAATGGACAATTAAAAATGATTTAATTATTTTCGAATTGACGAACACAATTTGCGTGAACCATGCTTTCCTATAACGTTATCTAGAAAACTCTATCTATTTTCCGGCGCGACATGTACCAAGCTTAATCATAGAGGAAAAGAAGTAGCTGTCAAATTAGCAACAGAGCACCAGAGAAGTTCGGCTTCACTCGAGTTGTCCACAGATGACAGGCAGTCCTGTGGTTTCACAGGGATGCCAGATGATTTTTTCAAAAGTCTGTATGAGGGTCAAAAAATCGCCTTATTTCTGATTACGTATTTCCCACATGTGTTTTGGCTATACAATTGCTCGTCACACACTAAACTGGATAAATAAGCATTTTTAAACTTAAAAAAGTGCGTTTGTTTTTGTTTTCTTGATTTTCTTTTTATTTTCAGTAGTATACGAAGTCAAAACTTAAAAAGCATTTTGATGTTTAAAATCACTTTTCAAAAAGACTTTTTGAATTTTTGGTGCGCACAATCTAGATCTTAGATTCACGAGCAAGAGGGAAATAAATTATAGTGATGAACAAATCTTTCTTCGCCGTCGTCGTGTGCTAGAAAACTGGGTTAGGGGGACAGGCTGTTAAATCAGCCTACTGATCATTCTTGTATGAAATTCCTAGTGAACCCTGTATGTTTCTTATGGCTTGTTGACGTTTGGAACTAGTTATGCGAGGTAGGCGACGATTGTTCGTATTTGACAGCCACCTCCCCCTTGCTAGAAAAGAGAAGACGATTAAACGTCAAAAAGGTCAGTAAAACAAAATCTGCCAGGTGCTTGCACCTTTTATAAACGTACCATAATCATATCAAGATGCACATACTTGAAAATAAATTTGCTTATTTTACGATAAGTTTCAGGAACCAATTGGTAAAAATCTGTACTAAATCTGTATTAAGTTTCAAATGTCTGTATAATGTCTGTAGTCTGTATTGGGTCTGTACGAGACTTCAAAAATCTGTATAAATACAGACATATCTGTATATATGGCACTGCTGGGCCGTAGAATCCGTTGGCCTAGCTTGCGGTCAAGACATTGTGTTAGATTTTTAACAATATCTCAACAATTTGTTACTCTTTATCAAATCTTGCGGAACGTATGGAAAGGTAAATAAATTTTGTAAAAAATCCGCTTGAAAAATTGAGGCAAAGAGCGGGTTGTGCTTAGTGATATGATGATAGATAGTGGTTAACCACCCATTGTAGCACGGTAACTAAGTCCGACAGCAGTGGGCTCTCTTGTCTGTTTGTCTTGATCAAGATTAATTACCTCTGATTGTCCTAAAACATATCGCTGTATGAAGGGCCAAAAACGGATTGGGTAGATCGATAGGCAAAGTCGCCTATACGCATCTACGGAAAAATAAAGAATCTCCTTCCAGCAACTTGATCAGCCAATTGGTCAGAAAGACAAGCCCCCAAACAGTGGGGAGAAGAGCCCGCCCTTTTTCCACGAAATGTTATCAACAGGGAGTTGGCATTCCCACTCTCCCCGTCCAAATTGCTTCAATCGGGTGCCCTGTTGGACCGTCCCTTCCCTTTTATATATGTATTTCAATGTATATACGAGTTGATTGTTATGATTATTGTCAATAATACTTACATTTCGATGAAGATCGTGCTATTTATTTTACCTTTTTTTGTGATACTCATCATCACAGAATCCAACCTTGAATCGTAAACCAGGTCCATCTACAATACACTCGTTCCGAGAAGGGGCTCATCTTCTTCTTCTTCTTGAGGTTCATTCACCACCCGGAACGAAGGCTCGGTGCGGTTAGTAATATCAAACAGTGTTACATACAAACGAAAAAGAGATGCAACCAGGATTAGTTTTTTTTTTAAGTAATAGTCATCTGAATACCCAACTAATCATATCTCAGTGACATTGTCTCACTTTGAACCTGCATTAAAAGTTATTTTGTGATTATATAGTTACTTTCGTACTCACATGAAATGTTGTGCAAGTACCACAAGTTCAACAACGCCCAACTATGGACAGCTCAATATTAATACCATTTAAAGGGCGAACACAAAATTATTGCGACACCGAAAATGTCATGCCAATTTTCTTATAATGTTTAGAATCAAACCAAAATTTTAGGGTAGTTTTATACATATATTTACTTCAAAAATCAAAAGAAAAGTTAATCGATGGAGCCTTGAGTGTAAAATTGAACGCATTTTCGCTTGATGCCCTCCATCAAAGTCTTTACAGTGTCATCCGGTACCAGTTTCTCGGTTTTTTTTCCATTTTCTTAACATGTCCTTCTCGTCTTTGACTGTCTTCTTGCTCTTCCGAAGTTCCCGCTGCATTATTGCCCAGTACTGCTCCACCGGGCGCAGCTCCGGACAGTTTGGCGGATTCATGTCCTTTGGAACAAAATGGACAGAATTGGCCTCATACCACTCCAGGACACTTTTAGAATAGTGGCATGATGCCAAATCTGGCCAAAATAGCGGAGCTTTGTCGTGCTGCTGCAAGAACGGCAAAAGGCGCTTCTCGAGGCACTCAGATTTGTAGATCTCGCCATTTACTGTGCCCTTTGTCACGAAAGGCTCACTCCTCAGTCCGCAAGAGCAGATGGCCTGCCAAATGAGATATTTGGAGGCGAACTTCGACATTTTCTTCTTCTTAAATTTGTCGTCCACATTGAACTTGCTCTTGCCGGTGAAAAACTCCAACCCCGGAATTTGCTTAAAATCGGCTTTTATATACGTTTCGTCGTCCATCACACAGCAGCCATATTTTATCAGCATCTTCTCGTAGAGCTTCTGTGCCCGAGTTTTAGCCGTCGATTGTTGCCGCTCATCGCGGTTTGGGAAGTTCTGTACCTTGTATGTATGTAGTCCAGCTCTCTTCTTTGCATTCTGGACGTAGCTCTGCGATATGCCGATCTTTTTAGCCAAATCACGGCTTGAGACGTTGGGATTTGCTTTAATCATCCGCTTCACCTTTCCCTCCGACTTTTTGTTCTCCGGTCCCGGTTTTCTTCCAGCTCCTTTGCCGTGGTCCAACGTCAACCGCTCCTGGAACCGCTTCAACACTCTGGAGACGGTTGAATGGTGAATGTTCAACATTTTTCCCAACTGCCGGTGCGACAGGTCAGGAAATTCCAGGTGTTTGGAAAGAATTTGTTCTCTCAACTCGCGTTGGTTCACCTCCATTTTCGTTGAATCGAAAAACACGACTTCGAGTTTGACAGCATGTACACAATACACATCAATGAGAAAGTGTGCAAAATTTGGTTGATTTTTACCCAATGGTAAAAAAGTTATGCCCTGTTGAATGTCTCGCAATAATTTCGTGTTCGCTCTTTACTCTTTGAATCAGCGTACACCAACATGATAATCTTCTAAGAAACACCTAAGAATATATAGAGATAAAGCTCAAAATACAGTTTTAACTGATGGTAAACATCAAACTGTCCAATATTGGACCCTGCCAACACACGACGCCTGCACGGTAATGTGGGCCGTCAGAATGGTTCATTGGTTGCGAAGTGAAGTGCTTCTCAAACTGAAGCGATACAGTTCTCATTTTTTCAACGCTATCCTAACGTAAACTTAATATGATCACCCATATGCCCGTCCACGCCCGAAACCCATCCACCACACAAAATCAAATAAAAATGTTTCTGTATGACAAACACGTCCAGACATAAACGAGAATATGGGTTCACTGTAACAACTGCGGGTAATAATCGAAAGTACTCGCATTTTACTCAGGTACTTTTGTGCAAACTGCAATCACTATCTCATACTAGAAATGTGCCACGACCAAATTGGTACAACGACTGACCAAAGCGCAGGAAAAGAGCGGGTTGTGCTTAGTAGGCCCAAAATTAGATCTAAGCCCTATGCATGTTACACGATTACAGTAAACCGGTTGACCAAATTACAGCACAAGTGTAAACCAACAATTATTCTTATTTTTAAGGAAATCGAACAGAGCTGAGTCTGAAATCCTTTTTTTTTGCTATTTGACCTGGAAATGTTCAGCTCATACTGCTAAAATGTACTTTCACATCCATATCAAACGATTTCAAATATACAATAGATGATCCAGTTTCTACTACCTATACAATGTAACATGCTTCCCAGTTACTCATGCAAGCTCCCGACTTTAGAGAGTGCACATGTTCCCGGTCTGCTACTTCAGTATCAAACCTGCTCACAAGTCAACCTATCTTCTTCGGGTTACATGTGTTTGGCAAAAACCCAACCATCGTATAATTGACATCGTTGTGCCGGTCAGGTGTCAGTTGCAGTGGTGTAAAAAATTGATTAGCCTCCGCCAGTGCAAAAGCAGGAAGCGCCAACTTATGCACCAGAAATAGCGTCGTATGTTACATTCCCTTGCCATGCTTCCAGTCAGTCCATCAGTGTCTCAAAATGGCATTGTCCAACGTGAAACAGTTTTGCACTGGTTCCGGACATTGTTGCATAAACTTTCCCAGCGGAACCATAAAAATGTAAGTCGATGTAACTGGTGATGAAAATTTAGGTATATAGGTATACAAAGGAGCATTATTGCAGATGCAACTTGAGAAAATGGCCCAGCGCAAACAATGCAATAACTTTAATCTTGTAGAGGCATTTTACTTAATCAAAGGTTGTATTGCAATTGCTGAGCAGATGTAAAATTCCATCAATAATGCACACAGAGAAGATTTGTTTTGAGACTAGCGATATGCATGAGAAAAGCGGTGGGGGAAAAACATGATGTAGCTCGAGAATTCGAAAACCATAGCCCCAGAGAAGTGATAAAACACTCCATTCGACACCATTCCACTCAAAAAAGTGCCTCGTTGTAAAATGGCAAAGATGCATGGTTCCTTTTTTCCACAACAAAAAGCCACTCTGCTCACCCACTCCTTCCAGTATCAAGTAGGGTAGAGAACTACTTCGGCATAAGCGCTTATTTTCGGCATATCGAGCAGAAAATATCAAATATATCTATGATTTTGAAATGAACGAATCCATCATACTTTTGGTACGTTTAGTTTTGTTTAGTTTAGTTCAAAAGCTACAAAACAAAGTCTATAAGAACGCATACAGAAGGTTTACATCCATTATTCTCAAAAACAAAAGAAGTGCTCCTAGCCAACACATTTTTTTTTTTCTGTGTTCCGCCGAAGTAAATCCAATGACGTTTCATTGTGTTTCGACGGAGTTGAAACTCGTATGCGAAAAGGACTATCAAATCCAGCGGATTGTATGGAAAAGTTAATAAATTTAGAAGCCATCTTTTCTAGAAACATTCAATTTTTTGTTCAAACCCGTTAGAAAAAGAAAGGTTGTGCTTAGTATAACGGAAATTAGGTCTTAACCCTACACGATTGTAGCCGAAGTTCAACCAATGTTGAGCTGTATTAACCATGCATAGACTACAAAAAATGCCTCCAAGCATACAGACGGCTCTACGCCACCATATGTCTTTCCAACCGTATGCGGGTGTAGTAAAAAGTTATCTCTAGAAGGAGATTTTAGAATGTCCTATCTGCATTGATCGATTTATCCTTCATTAATAACGCGACTTAAGAGAACATTCATTGCTTATCATTTTGCATGCTGGATTACCTTCTTTTAATAAACTAAGAGAGAAAAACTACGAAGAATATAATATTCATCGCACGTAGGACCTTTTGCAATGTTACACCGAGAACTGGTGGCTAAAATTTTCCATTCCGTTGCCGATTTGTCCTGCGTTTGTTTTTGTTTTATCGGAGAAGTTGTTTTTTGTGTTCTATCTAGCACATTTTTGCTGGCTTCAGTAGTTAGATGGTTAGAGGTGTGATGTTATAGATCTGATGGAGCTGAATTCAATGAAACAAGATACGTATAGCAACCAAAAATCGAATGTATCCACGTAAAATCCATGCGAAAATTTTACCAACATTGTGCACCGTTGGTCAATACTGATATCATCAACGAATATAACACAGCTCTCGTACTGCAAAGGTAGAAGGAACGCTTGAAACCGAAAGCCACAGCCCCAACCATCCCAGACCGGGAACCGGGAGTTGTTGGTGGTGGATAGAATTGCAACATCACTGGTAGTGTAGCACCAAACAGGAAACCGATGTTACTCCATCGACCGTCATGTTTCTCTATGTTTTAGCATATTCAGATATACAGTACATCCCCTCCATCGTATTGAGCTCTGAACAACGAGTCATATTTTTTGTATGTTTCATAATTGGATTTTCATGTTTTTGTTAGTCTCTACTGTATTGATATTTTTTTATTTACGCAAGGGAACTTCCAGTCCAAGTGGTTCACGCTGTAGGTATTTTTAGTTGTCTATTTGTAGTTGGTTGGAATGGTTGGAAAACTAAAATAAACACAGTCTACAATAATGTACGGTGAAGACGATTTTGGTTCATTTGGATACTTCGTTGATTCAGCTTAATTCAATTCCTGAAATTGAAATGTTGCTTACCGATGACTAATACATAGTGTCCAAATCGGCACAAATTCGCAAATATGATGAAAAAATCTCTTTTGAGCTATTATTTGTATGAATCAATAGAGTTGAATTTAAGGGTTGTTGATTTGTGTTTTAATATTGGATAAGCACGTGCAACCTTAGATATCATTTTCGTTAATCTTTAGTTTTAGTTGGGCATTGACAACCATAAAACTCGTAGTTGCTACTTCATGATTTACTTAAACTTGCAGAATAAACACCTACTCAGTTTTTTTTCCGTACTGAATACCAATGTTACCGACGCCAGGGAGACAGCTCCCACACCTGGACCCTACCTATCGACCCATCAACTCATGAACCGGGGACCAACGGCTTTACTTACCTTCCGAAGGAAGGCGTGATCAGAGATGTTATGCCTCAAAACATCCTGGCGGCACCAATTTGGATTTAACCCTGGCCTGCTGGGGTGAGAGGTAGTCACGCTTACCACTACACCACACAGTTGCCGCTGTGTCAATTGTCAGTGACGAACATGTGCAGATTTTTGTATTTGCTAAATTTGTAACGGAAATAAATGACTTGAGCAAAACCAGGTCTTTGTCATTGAAGAAAAAAAGAATGAGATTTTGCTAAAGTTTTTTTTTTGAGGATCAAGTTTATCAGTTACTACGTGATTAACAATTTTGTCAATGTCGCGAGAAAGTCGCGCGAAATGACAATGGCAAATCTCAGCACTGACCCAGGCCTTTTGGGGTGAGAGGCAATTACGCTTACCATTACACCACCGGCGCTGCCACACCCAGGTAATGTAACAATATAATTTTCAGAATCTTGAAAAATAATTTCCAGGTCCTAGAATGTATTTAACTTTCTGATGTTCAAGGTATCGAACGTTTTTCAAACGCAAAAAAGTTAGGGTTTGTGGCCGAGATCCGACCGCATAATTGATGTAGGACTACAAGATTATTTTTGTTGTTTTATTCAATCAAAATATCATGAATTTAATTCTCAAATCGCCAAAAATACGATTCATGTTTAAAATGTTTGAGATAAGCCGACATGCACTATTCTTAACTGAAGATTCTACGTCTAAAATTTTCAATTCAGTTACAAACATATGCGTTCGGTAGCAGAATAATATTTGTTTATCACGTTCCTTTTCCAGGCCAAATAGCAAAAAATGAATTTTTACTCGATTGATTCTCCGATTTGCATGAAGCTTTGTATAATTGTTTGTTCTGGGCAATAAGTCACAGTGATGGCATAATCATTTGCAAAATGATTTTTTTTGTTCTCATATGCTCTCAATGATATTGTATCACGCATGATATTGTAACAAAATATTCAGCCCCCTCTTATCTTGACGGATAAGGGCAACTTAGCTGCTTGTCGATGGTGCTTCAGTTGCTTGTTTTTGGCTTTGTGATGCATTCAAATATTCCGTTTTTTAAATGTTCAATAAGAAAAATAATGTTCGTTACGTATTTATGTAGCAACCTTGTGCACACTGTCCTACCTCTAGAAGAGGATTATCCCTCAAGTTTTCTTTTTCTCGCATGACGAGCTGTCACTTTGACAAGTCCGTGTTCGTGCACATCCGGTAAGCTCAACCCCTTGCAATGCGATCCAGTTCTTGAAACTGCCGAAAGCATCATTAAAACATACTCATTTAATGAGTAGTCCCAGTTTCCCTCGAAAATGCTTACTTTGTAGTCATTATTGGGTATTTTGCGGTTACCGTGTAGTTGTTTTCGAATTGACGAGCACAATTTGCGTGAATCATGCTTTCCTATAACGTTATCTAGAAAACTCTATCTATTTTCCGCAACGCGGTGCGACATGTACCAAGCTTAATCATAGAGGAAAAGGAGTAGCTGTCAAATTAGCACCAGAGCACCAGAGAAATTTGGCTTCACTCGAGTTGTTCGCAGATGACAGGTGTTGCTGTCCTGTGGGTAAGCTCCCCGCCAGCGGTTTCAGCCATCTTCATTCGCGGGGTGTTCTCAATTCTCGAACAGACTTCCACACAGTACAGACTATTAAAATTCCTCTCTACATTATAAAAACGTCACGAAGAATACCACAGTATTTTCAGAAATGAGATCAACTCGGATTTGCTACGATCGGTGCAGAATCGTAGAAATTTCCTGACAACGGTGCAAGTGGAAGAAATCGACAAACTAGGTAGGAAAAACCACGGATTCCAACGCGTTAATCGGAATCTACCAGCGAAAAGTTCCGTCAAGTGAAATTGGCGTGAACTCCATCGAAAACGGGTGGCGTAGTGCTACACCCAGCGTCTGGAGGTAGCAGTAGTTTAATTGAACGAAGGGCATACGTCATAATGTCTCGAAGTAAGCGACGTTCTCATAATCTGGAGCAGCACGATGAAGAGAACGAAGAATAAGAAGAAGAAGAAGCGAAAAACGACGACGAAAAAGTGAAGAACGACGAAGAAGAAAAAGTTAAGGATGAAAAGCCGGTGTTCGAGAGAGATTCTTCCATCCGGAAAAATTGAAATGGATTGAATCCATTGACCATTATCAAGAGCTCTATTCGTGGAGTGAAAAATCGACATTGCTTTACTCGACGTGTCGACTGGCAGGAGCCACTCAGCAATGCAGACAATTTTATTGGCTTTCCCGGAGGGTGAGGGTGAAGCGAATGTCCATCGGAAGCTGTCAAGGTGCGTTAGGGACTCGAAGGAATCATACGACAACTACATTTTTCGGATGAATGCGCTGGGGCAGAAAGGCAAACTCAGCAACGCTGCGATAAGCAAGCACATGATCAGTGGACTTTCGTACGATGCGCTCTATCCAAGCATTGCGTCCCGTCAGTACGACAGTATCTACGAGCTGTTGAATCAGATCCGGTACTGTTAATCACACCAGGAGCTGTACAAATGTTGCAGTTTTCCGCCAAGGAGCACCAGCCAGAAATCCACATCCACAGTGAACAATTCGACACCGAAGAAACAACAACAATCTTGTGTTCCTGGGGATATTGAACTTAGTAGGGCCAGTGATAGGGACCTAGAAGGTGTGAACAATTTGAAGATACAAATAGTAGGAGCGTACACGATAGTTATGTTTGTGTCGCTAGTTTAACTGTAGTTACCGATAACACGATGAAAGCTGACTTGCTTGTGGGGCGAAGATTTCTTTAAGACAATGATTTCCGCCGATTAACCTTTCGTCGCGAAGATTCATACGACGATGAAGCGATAAGGAATGTTTTTGATGGCGATGATGTTGACAAGCGACGCCAGTGGTGTAGTGGTAAGCATAATTACCTCTCACCCCAGCAGGCCTGGATTCTATCCCAGTCGGCGCCGCCGGGATGTTCTGAGGTATAACATCTCTGATCACGCCTTCCTTCGAAGGGAAGTAAAGACGTTGGTCCCCGGTTCATGAGTTGATGGGTCGATAGGTAAGGTCCACGTGTGGGAGCTGCCTCTCTGGCGTCGGTAGCATTGGTGCTCAGCACGGAAAACATAACTTTTCGAGCGTGAAATATTGTTAATACGATAAATTTGATTTTATTCAAACTGGAGGGTAAGGCAAAAACTACCTACTCAATTTAGAGTAGATCGCAGATCGCTCAGCTATCGAAACGAATCGCATTGACAAATCCGACAAACTCTGATTTCATGCGTCAACCGCCATTAAAATGGCGCCGCGATGAAGGCGCGCTCACTAGCAAACCACTTGTTGGTGGTTCTAAAGCAGTAACAGGCGACAATGCCTTTACCGAGGTCCTTACTGTCCCTGAACCCACCGAGCTGTTTTGGCTGTACCTTTCTCGTATTCATCCTAGCGTGAAATCGGAATCAATCGAGAAGCTGGTGAAAGGTTGTGTACAGTGCGAAGATCCGATTAAGGTTGTGCCGTTAGTCAAAAAAGGATCCGACATCAGCCGTATGAGCTTCATCTCGTACAAAGTCGGAATTGATCCCAAACTACGCGAAGCTGCTCTTAGATTGGATACATGGCCGAAAGGAATTTTGTTCCGTAAATTTGAAGACGGTTCATGTGGTTGCCTCGTTTAAACACACCTACCATCACGATCTCTTCTATTATGGGACCTTCCGAGTTCTCAACTCCCATTTCCGGACTAGACCCAGACTGCTGATTCAGAATTGGATTTTGCGTTGTGAATTGGAGCGCTGTAGACCAGAACGCAATGCCTGTCGCATTATGGGAGACCTCGAACCACTCGATCCAGTCGCGCTAGCTGTTTCCCGCCATCAAAGTCGTTCTATTTCCTGCCATCAGAGTCGTTCTGGCCCTGCGGTCGAGTTCGGTAGTGAGGTCTCGCAAGCATCGTCTTCAGGCAAGTATGCATACATTAGTTACAGTCATCAGTTTACGTGTTCCAGTGCAACGCTTCAAGCACCTGCCGGCTGTTTCCAGTTGAGAAGCACTTCTGATACTGCTCATTCACAACATCCGCTTTACTGTTCGAACAATCCTAATTCATCTCCGGGACGCGCAATAGATCGCTCTTTGGTAGCTCCTGGTTACTCCAGCCCAGTCGTGCCGATTCCCGTCAGCGTTCAGCATAGGCGTCCTGGACCTGTGGCTGGATATGAATCAGGAGTCTTCCACCTTGCCTCTACAAGCAAGTACAATCAATATATTGACTTCAACGGCGCCGGTGGTGTAGTGGTAAGCGTGATTACCTCTCACCCCAGCAGGCCTGGGTTCAATACCAGTCGGCGCCGCCGGGATGTTCTGAGGCATAACATCTCTGATCACGCCTTCCTTCGGATGGGAAGTAAAGCCGTTGGTCCCCGGTTCATGAGTTGATGGGTCGATAGGTAGGGTCCAGGTTGTGGGAGCTGCCTTCCTGGCACGTCGGTAGCATTGGTGCTCAGCACGGAAAACAAGATCGACGGAAAAAACAAACCAAAGGAAAAAAAAAATATATTGACTATTCACTGCCTGATGGCGACCAAATTTTCAGCAATTCTGACTATGTTAGTCATTGTGATGATGCCTCTGTAACTCCCAATCCTGCAAACCCGGAACGCGCCGAAGAAAGCCCCATGGAAGCCCCCAATCCCTCCGTCTCAGTCCTGCCATCAGCAGCCTTCGTTCATCATAGTCGTTCCGGACCTGCTGTCGGATGTGGAAAGGGGGTCTTCCAACCCACTCACTATGGCGAGTATCCAATGAGACTTGATGATGGTCAGTTATTGCCTGATGTATCTGTGATATCCAGGGAGAGCAGTCGTTCGATTCCTTGCCGCAAGCAGGACTTCGTGATCTTCTACCAAAACGCCGGTGGAATGAATTCTGATGTTAAAGAGTACCACCTAGCTGTATCGGATCGTTGCTACGATATTATTGTCCTGTGCGAAACGTGGCTCGATTATCGAACGCTTTCCAGTCAAGTCTTCGATCCTGACTACGAGGTCTAACAACAGCCGTAAATCTACCGGTGGAGGTGTCCTTGTAGCTGTCCGTAGCGGGTTGGAGGCAAAGGCCATCGAGAACGATTCATGGAACTATGTGGAGCAGGTTTGGACAGCCATCAATCGGGTGATCGCACATTATTTCTATGCGCACAGGGACATTCCACCTGATCGAGTCCGCGTCAATGAACTCATCGATACTCACTGTCGGTCAGTTTTCACAGTTGTCGAAAGTGCCACTCCAGTTGATGAAATATTCATTTTTGGTGACTTCAATCTTCCACGGTTGTTTCGTGGAGTCCATCTCATAGCGGATTCCTGTATCCAGATCCTGATAGCTCTACATTTCACGCAGGAGCTATTAGCCTTCTCGACAACTACAGCGCAGCGACGCTTTCTCATATTAACCATGTAGTTAACGAAAATGGTCGTAGTTTGGACCTCTGCTTCGTGAGCACACAGGACAGGGCTCCATCAATTTCCTCGACTCCTTGTGTACTAACTAATCTAGTTCCATCACCCTCCTCTAATTGTCACTGTTGAGGATAAACTCGTGCGTGATTTCGACGACTATACTGCTACGGTTTCGTATGACTTCCGTAAAGCTGACCACCGTAGCATCATAGATGTATCGTCTAGCATGGTATGGGAGAACATCCTTGATCCAGATGACGTTGAGGCTGCAGCGCAAACCTTTTCGCATGTCTTAGCATATGTCATTGACAGACACGTCCCGAAAAGAACTCACCACAAAGTGTCTCACCCTCCCTGGCAGACGAGAGAGCTACGTAGGTTGAAGTCAATCAAGAGAGCAGCATTGAGAAGATTTACGAAGTATCGCACGCTTCCTCTGAAACTACATTATGTGAGGCTGAATCAGCGAGTCAGTCGTGAATGCTTTTCAAGTTTCCAACGAGGCATCCAGCGCAAACTTAAGCTACACCCGAAATCCTTTTGGAACTACGTGAACGAGCAACGCAGGGAATCCGGCCTCGCATCGTCAATGGAATTTAACGGAGAAGTTGCTGCCACTGTTCAGGATATATGCCACCTTTTTTCCGAAAAATTTGCCAGTGTATTCACTAATGATATACTAACTGACGACCATATTAACCTGGCTGCCAGGAACGTTCCAGTAAACGATCAAACGCTGGGTGCAATTGATGTTAACGCAGAAATGATTTCTAAGGCCGCGACTCTGCTCAAGTCATCCTTCAATCCTGGATCTGATAGAGTTCCATCTGTATTTTTGAAGAGACATATTGCTAGCTTGTTAATTCCGCTTCTTTGCCTGTTCCGAATGTCTCTCTCAGGTGGCATATTTCCATCTTGCTGGAAATTTGCACATATGTTCCCCGTCCACAAAAAAGGAAGGAAACGACGTCGGTCTCTGTTCCGCAATCCGAATACCTCTTATCATATTGTGGACACTCTGTTTGCTAACCTGAGCAGCCGTTTTGTTCCACCATCTCTGTCGCATCTCGAGTCACCTTTCCACTCTTCTTCAACTTCTGTTTGACAATTGCCCAATATCTCTCAATTGAGCGGAATTGCAGGCTGTTGGGTGGATTGATGTTCTTTTTGAAGAAATAGACCCCGTTGCCTTGATACCAATGTAGAACTTCTCCGCTGTAGTGGCAGCTTGTCAAATCAGGCCAAAACTTTACAGGAGCATTGTGAACCGTAATGTACGGCAATTTTGGAATCCGAATTTGAAGTTGCTAGGGACATCACCTCGACCAGTGGCTTTATAGAACGTTTGTCCGGGAAGCTGCCCATAATCCATCTTCACGTACGTTTCGTCGTCCATGAAGAATCATCCTTCGTACTTTGTAAGAACCTCATTGTACAACTTCCGGGCACGTCTTTTGGCCACTAGATTCTGCTTCAGTTTCCTGTTTGATTGCTTACTGGCCCTAAAAGATCGAAATCCTTTTCGCTGACGAATCCTTCTGGCTTAGAGATGAACTAGCCTAAGGCTAAAAATCTCTTTAATAAAGTATAAAAAAAAAAAAAAAAATCCTTCTGGCTGGAATAGAATTTTTTGGCGATATCATAATCCGACTCACGGAAACGTTTAAGAACACTGCACACTATCGATTTAGCCAATTTCAACGATTTCGCAATTTTTGAACGTGACCACGTTGGATTTTCCAAGTGGGTGTCCAAAATTAATTTTCGGTTGGCGGTTTTGATATGATTTTAAAATGCAAAAGCACTGTTGGCCTTTGTAAAATCATGAATTAAATTCTAAATACAAAATGTATGATCATGAAGGGTTTTAACTGAAAACTCATGTGTTGTTATAGGGTAGAGAACTACCTTGACACAAGTGGCTATTTGCGTCATATCGAGCAGAGACATCAAATATATCAATGATTTCGACGTGAACGTTAGTGTAAGTAGTTCAAATGCTTAGAACGAAATTGAAACTTATATGACGGAATTGAAATCAAGAAGCAGCGTTAGACTTTTAACAATTTATCAATAATGTGTGGCTTTTTATCAAATCCAACAATAGAGGTCAAAGTGCTAGTTGTGCTTAGAATGACGGAAGTTAGATCGTAATCCTATTTAAATATAAATTCATACTTTTTTTTACCTTTAATAGAACTGATGTGTTGCGTATTTTTTTGCGATATACTTGCTATTAAAATATTCGGAAGAAAAAATTATAAAGATTTATTATTCTTGTAAAATGACCCCTTTTCCTCTTACATAGCCATTGAAAACTAATCATTGTTGCTATAAAAATATACAATTTTCTATTTATACCTGCTCCCATCGTTTGCATTGCAAGACCAATGCTACCCCATTGATCCTTCTATAGTTACCCTCCTCGCATCCGCTTTGATCTCTGCGCCTTCAATTACTCCCGACGATAAATTAACCAATTGAAATATGATCTATTTGTCCGGAAGTGTTTTCCGACCGACAGCTATCCGACCCTCGTAATATTCCGCTCTTGGCAGAATGTAGAAAAAAAAAATATATCAGGACCAAGAGGAACCCCATTCTCATTCTGCACGGTTCAATAATGTCGTCGGGGGTGGAGGGGAAATTTCTCTTATACTGTTATATCAAAAGAATGGAAACGTCATCTTTGATTACGGAAAGGAACGCTCGTTGAGTACAGCTGACTGGCGGGATTGCGTGCCTTGCAACTGGTGAACCATGAGTCACGACATAATATCCATTCGTTCCTTGATGACGATCATGATGGCCTCATCGTAGAGGCAGAGGCACTTTGCAAACTATGGAATTCGCATTTGAACTTGTTCACATACACACTAGGAGGTTGAGGGGTAACAAAGTAAAACATAAATCGTTACAAACGGCTGGTGGGAAAGGACATGGGATGTCGTGCTGTGCTCAAAAGAAAATCGAACCATATACTGAGTCATCTTTGCCATGTGTCGTCCTTCTTTTAAGAATCCATGAAAAGTGCGATCTGAAAAAGTCCTGCTTAACAAGAAGGAAAGTGTAGGGTGACTGTACCGGGTTTTGGTCACAGAGTGTTTAAGAAATCAATTGTAAGCTAATCCTTAAAATATTCTTATAATTCGAAAGTGTCTCATCTGGTAAGAATCAATTAATTCAGAGAATTATGAATGGAATTAAGGTCATTTGGTGCCAATTAGTACCAAAACTGTTCCATTACCTTTTAGCAAGGATCGATATGTGTCCCGTTATGGATGGGATAGTAGGATTGTCACTTGCAATTGACCTACATACTTCACTTGGTCTGACTCTCCAGCTTTTTTTTTTGCGCAGTCAACAGCAGTGGCAGCAGCATCAATTGGTGGTGAATGGGACACATTAGGAAGAAATATAATGGAACATTCAGAGTGTACTTGTTCGTTTCATTCACTAATGACATTTCCGGGAAATGAAGGTTAGAGAGATTGGTTGTTTGTGTGTGTTTTTTTTTTTTGAAATGTTCGCATTCAATGCGGAATTGAATGGCCTTCGTATCTGAATCAATTACTGAATTGAGCAATGAATGGATGTTAGTCATTTGAACAAAATTGTTTGATCATGACTTTTTTCATTTGACACGAAACCCATATCATTATAATTTGTACACTTAAAACCAAAATCTGCACTCAGGGAAATTTTTTGCTGAAAATATACCAAAATTTCGTTAATAGTGAATAGTTCGTCGAAATTCTGATGTTTTTTTCAGCAAAATTTCGATCAAAACAATGATTTACCAAGCTTCGTCAAAAGTAATCACTGATCTTACTGTCTATCCGAAATCCGAAAAACAAATTGTCGAACTGTAACGGAACCACAAGGATATTTCGTTTGGTAGCTGGGTGAGTTCCGTATTACCCAAAAATCTGTCAAGGAGAGCACAGTGGGTGTCGTGGCTCTCAAATGTCACATGCAGCCAGTGCTGAGATTTGTCATTGTCATTGACAGACTTTCACGCGATATTGACAACATTGTTTTTCACATACCTAGTCACTGATGAAATTGATCCCCAGAAAAACCTTCGTAAAAATCTCATTCATTTTTTCGTCAATGGCAAAGATTCACCTGGTAACAAAAAGTGTAATTTCGTGCATTCTGTGTCACATTATTGTTATCCAAGCAGGTCAGGACGTAGATGCATGTTCATTTTAACGGCTCCATGTAATCGGTTTGGTCGAGTCATTTAATTTCGTTTTAAATTTAGCAAATAACAAAATCTGACAGCATTGCCACTGACAATTGACATGGTTTGCCTTGACGATGACTGTTAACTCAAATGAGTGTCCAAAGCAGATTTTTGAATATCGCAGTGTATTTTCGAGATTTTGCAGCACTGCATGCAGCAAACAAAACATATCACGAGAAGAAAACAAACTTGGACAGTTAAACAGTTAACAGGTAAATCGATTGAATTTTCAGTCAGTTATATTTAAAACATTCTAAATTATTCGTAGACAGTGGAACATATTGTCTAGTGAATTGGTTTAACTACTAAACTAGATGCCTATTGCTCTACCAGTACGGCTGGATTTATCCTCACTTCTTAAACTAGAAACTTAAGTGTAAGCACATGCATCAATCGTATCCTAAGATGTGAATTCTTCATCTTCTTCGCATTTCAAGTTTATTGCTTATCGCATATTAGCTTACTGCGCGCTCTCAACTTAGTGTTCTAGATGCATTTCCACAGTTATTAATTGAGGGCCTGGGGAAGTCGAGAAATTTTCCATCCCGTAACATTCCTAGACCGGACCGGGAATCGAACACATTTATTTGGAAAACACATAACGCTAATAACGAATATAATTACAGCTTTGAAGCTGCGTTGCTGCTATCAAACCGTGTTTTGCGTCTGCCCGAAAATCTATCCGAACAATCTTCAAAGATTTTCTGGTTTGCATCTAGTCGATCGAATGGAAGATGCACGGAAAACATTGTGTCAACTGCAATCAACGGGACATGGCGGTCAATATCGTCGGTTGTGATACCTGTAAGATATGGATGCGCGGGTTGCCGAATATTGATACCGAGCTCGTAATCCTTTGTCAAATTTACGACCAGTGTTGGAAAAGTTCGCAATATTTCACGAAGTTCACCAAGGGAAAAGTTCGCGATATTTCACGAAGTTCACCAAGGGAAAAGTTCGCGAGTCATAGAGAGTTTTTGTGAACTTTTCCATCACTGTCTACGACCGTGTCTTGGATACAACCTCTTACTTTTTTCTTATTTTTATTTGTTTATTTGGTAAGACTCAATTTATAAAAAAAAAATTTGCGGAGCCGGAAGTCTCTAAAACAATTTTACAATTAATTGAATTATTTTTCTGAATGGATGGAGGTCAAGAATTTTTTTTCTTAATTTTCTTGGGTGGTTATCGACCACGTGCTTCCTCTTGTGACTGCAACTTTTTTTTAATACTTTCAACCATTTTTCCTTCACCAGCGCCTACTTAGTAATTTTCATTTTGTAGAAGAAATACGCATCGCTCGGATCCTTGAATACCGGATATTCACTTAACCTTCCCCAGCATAATCGCAAGATCGCTATCCGGATCCTCTGGTGGATGATCGTAGACTCTCGCGTATTGAATGCAACATGCGTACCTCAACTGCCTTTCCATCAGCATAATTGAAAACTGATTGCTCAGGGTTATGCAGCATCGATTATCCTGACTTGAATTTCATGAACAGACCTCTTTATTCTCTGCAATCCGGTAAGTTGCTTCCATCTGAACGAGATAAGCATTCAGTGCTTAAACGAAATTAGAAATTTAACCCATGGTGGGTTTCACACTTCCATTGGCGAAGCTGAATTTGATAGTATATATGCTTTATTTCCACGAACATCCCTTGTTGATTACTTCCAACCGAAATGACAAAACGTCAGAGCTGCAAAGCGCACCTAAACAATAGCTGCTATTGAATATTCATACTATCACATGATTCATACCGAGTGAAACAAATCTCGATTACTTTTTCGAAGGAACGTGTCAACTTTTGTAAAAAATGCATTTGATCAGTTTGGCGTAACTGGTACGCATACTAACACCACTATCAGGTAGGGGGAAATTTCCCCTATCTGATGGTAGTGTTGGCATGCATGGGAGAGCTACCAGTTACGCCAAATCGATGATCAAATGCATTGTTTACAAAAGCTGATACGTCCCTTCGAAAAAGTAATCGAGCCAAGCTGTTTTCACGGCAGTTATTTTCAATTTTCATATGAAGTTTCTTACAACTTCCACTGGAAGTATTCCCTGCCATCCCGTGGAAGTTTTTTTTTGTGTGCCACCAGAAGATTGTTCTGACCAGGGCTCTACATTTTCGAAGCTCTAAAATGAACTCGTCTTTTGTTTCTCTCATACATACGTGTTCGACGCTTCATTTCTATAACGCATTGCTAGACTATCAGCAAGAAACGAAAATAAAAAAGCAGGACGCTTAGAAGGAAAGGCTGGCTGTGGAACTTCTCGTCGTTGCTTTGCTCATCGCTTTCAATGTAACTTACGTCGATTTTCTTGTTAAACGAAACCTCATTATGGCTTTCAATCCCCTTTCACGAACACTCTATCACCGCTCTTTGAATTTGTTTAAAATGCGTTATGTCCCGATTTCTATCATTTTTTTTAGATAAATATATGGATGGAAGATAAATTAAAAATATGACGTGTAATCTTCAAGTGTTTTCACGTTAGAAATACTTTAAATTTGTTATTTCTTTTTCCGTCATCTACGTCATGAAACCTCTGTTGATGTGTTTCATGAAAGAGAAAACTATCAAAGTCGAGCGCTCTTTCGCTCATCCGTTTCACCGAAGCTTGAAAGGAAGACCAATTGAGCGACGGGAGAAAGAGAGACAAGCGATTGAACATTTGTTTGTGCACGCCGACTGAGGTTCTAGAATGCTGCGAAGCTGTTTGACTTTAACAGAAAAAGAAAGCCAGCAGTCTCTTCGTCGCATCGAATTGGTCGATTGAAGCTGATATTGTGACGCCCTGGTTCTGACATCTCATGGATTTTCGCCACCGAAGACCTTCTGGTGTACCTTTGAAGTTTCTTGCGACTTCCTCTGAAACTTTCGATCGGAATGATGACTTCATGAGAAGAGAAACGGCACTTTTCACCCGTACAGAGAATGAAAAATTAAAACAAAGAGCGAGAGAACTTTGTTCAAGCAAAGTAATTCTCTCGAGAAAAGCTGCCTTGATAATTTCTTCTCACTCAGTAGTGACAGCCGATAATTTCATTTCTTTTTCGGCAGTGATTATGATTTTTCACCCTTCCTAAGAATCCGATTTTAAGCTCTCGTCAGACAAAACCGAGCTTGTGCCGTCGGGACTGGATTCGCGGTGGTTTGAGAGACAACTACTACTCAGAGATGCCAAATATGCATATTAGACTGATGCAAAATTTGAAATTTTTGCTCCACTGATCTCAAACGGTTTCAAATTGGGCCCTGATTAGCCTCCTAAATTTGAACTCATTTAGTTTGAAACTGACTTGGCACAAACCATTTGATGTTTATATGGAAATTACTATGGAAAAACCATAATTTCGGTTCATATCTATCTCAAAATTCACCAGTTCATTCTACTTTAGAAAATGATAGAAAATTTTCTCAGCTACAACTTTGTTGAAGACCACTTTTCGATCAAATGTAAGGAACTAAAGTTATTCATGATTCAAGTCACTGATGTCTTATGATTATGCTCAATCAACTGTTCAGCAGACAATATTGGTGTTTATGGCGCATAGAATAAAGGACAAACATTATGGCTACTATGTTACACTGTAGAATACAGTGTTGCCCACAATAGAGTTGCTTAAACTTGCCATAAGATTATCAATCTCTTAAACAATTAATAACTATTTAATTTGACGTTTGGCTGAAAAACGATTTTATGCAAAGTTGTAGCTGATAATAATTCCCATAAGAATAACAGTAGAACTTGTTAACAGTACAACATGGAAAAAGGCTAGAAAACAATGAACAAAATTTTTGGTTTTCCCATAGTAATTTCCATATAAACTTCAAATGGTTTGTGCCAAGTCAGTTTCTTATCAAATGAGTTTAAACTTTCGGAGGCTAATCAGGACCCGATTTGATCAAACGGTTTCACTGTGGAGCAAAAATTTCAAATTTTGCATCAGTCTAATGCATTATACATTTGTTACGAGCTCGGTTCCGAGTATCATCCAATCCATTTGTGGAATACTTCTTTCATTTGGGCTATCGTTCGATAATGTTTTTTTTATTGGGAACATTCAAACCGCAGCAAACAAAATAAATTTAGCGTTCAGAATCATAAGGGCCTAACTGTGCCTGCAATGATCAATTATCTTCATCGATTTCCTCTTCGCATTGCTACAGTTAAGTGAACCAATTTTCCAAAATTGGTCCAGTAAAGTGTACTAAAATAATGTATAGCTAGCAAAGTAAAAATCAAAGCCTCAGCAAAATGTTAAACCAACCGAGATATTAACAAAAGAGAAAATCGATCATCGCATACCCTTGTGATTCTGCATACTAGAAATATTGCTTTCGAAACAAAAACAAAATACTTCTTCTTTTTCCCTTGTTTTGGTGCTTAGTTGGTTCAAATCAACAAAGCATTTTATGAGACGTTTATGATCAGCTGATTTTTCAATTTATGAATGAACTTTCACAACGACTGTGAGAAGCAAAATTAATATTAAATTCTATCAGGCAAGCTAGTTCCTGTTATTTCGTAAAATGAACTATGTAGATGATGTGATATCAACGTTCTTTCGCTGTTCAAATGGTTGACTGTGTGTAACGTTACACTCCGTCATACATTTAAACAGCAGGCGAACAAAAGTACCGACAAATTCATACCAGACTCACCTGTTTACATCACATCGGGCTCAAACCTTCAGATGCTGCAGACCAGGGCCCCACAAAGTCACTTTCAATCGAAAATCGTCAAGTGACGATGAAGCTGTCAACCATCACTTTCAATTGAAAGTCATTCTGTCTTCTCTTCGAGCAGATCCCCGTCAACACCAACAGAACCACTTTCGATCGGTTTTCATGCTCCTTCCAATTTAAGAAAAAGTGGGAAATGCTGTCAAATACGTATCAATAAAGGTATTTTTGGAATCGGGATGATGTTTAGAGGATGAAAATCGATATCCGACGCCATTTTTAAATCGAAGATGGCAGCTACCGATTTACGAAAAAGTGGAAATACAGTCAAATACACATCAATATTGATATTTTTGTAATCGGTATGAAGTCTACAGATCGAAAATTGATATGCAGCGCCAATTCTAAATCCAAGATGGTGGCTTCCGATTTCAGAACAAGTGGGAAATACTGTCAAATACCCATCAAGATAGGTATTTTTGGAATCGTGATGGCGTCTAGAGGCCGGCAATCGATATCCGACGCCATTTTGAAATCTATGATGGCGGCTTTCGGTTTAAGAAAAGTTGTAAATTCTATCAAATACCCATACAAACGGTTTTTTTAGAATCAGGGTAACGTCTAGAAGCCGGAAATCGATTTCCGACGCCGAAAATTGATGTCACGCCGTCTTTAAACCCAAGATGGCGGCTTTGGTTCAGAAAAAAAAAACTGTCCAATACCGATCAATGTGGGTTTTTTGGAATCGGGCTGACATCTAGAAGCCAGAAATAGATGTGCGACGCCATCTTGACATTCAAGATGGTAGCTTCCAATTTCAGAAGTGTCAAATAGCCTACAAGTGGGATCATATATCGATTTTCAGCATCTACGCGTGGTCTTCTTTCGGAAAATACCCAGATCTTAGGGTATTTGACTCTTTTTGTGAAACCTGATGGCCGATTGGATTTAAAAATGGCATCGAATATCGATTTTCGGCATCTACACGTTGTCCCCATTCCGAAAATACCCAAATTGTAGGGTATTTGACACATTCTGAACCTTTATGGCCGCCATATCGGGTTCCTAAGTGGTATCTGATATCGATTTTCGGCATCTACGCGTTGTCCCTGTTCTGAGATAACCATATTGTAGGGTATTTGACACCTTTTCTGAAACCCTATTGCTGCCATATTGGAGTCCAACATAGCATCGGATATCAATTTTCGTCCGCCACGCGTTGTCTCCGTGCCGAAATACCCATATCTTAGGGTATTTGACATGTTTCAGGAAATTTGATGGCCACCATATTGGATTCCAAAATGGCGTCGAATATCGATTTTCGGCATCTCCGTTCCGAAAATACCATATTGTATATACGGATACTATACGGATACTATATTTTGATGCCTGTGTCGTCAGGTCATGGCAAGCCGAATGAGCCCCGAATTGAAATGAAAGTGAAAAAAACGAAGGAAGCAGTTTTCGAGTCATTCATTGCGTCAATTGAAACAAGTCTTTGCTTCAAATGAAATGAACTGAAGCACTCGACGAACGAAACAAGTGATAGTCCAGTCATGTTTGAAAAGAGGAATGTTCATCGTGACTCGATAACAAGAAACACGATGACTTACACGAAAACGATATTGCTCGAAATGAAGCGATTCTGCGGAGCGTTCATTTTCTTATCTTTGTTGCGAAAATGCAGAACCCTGCTGCAGATGCACTCCTGCTCGGACTCCAGCAACACACTATCGAATATTTTCGGTGTCCAATGGGAGATGAAAAAGTGTCCTCATCGAATTTGAGAGAGCGATATTGTCATGGTTTGTATGGGAGAGGAAAATGAATAATCGTTGAAGAATGAGAGATGAAAATATAGTCTATTCTCAGCTCTGCGAGAAGCAGCTTGAGTGATGCGTCGCTTATCTTGCAGCTGAGCGAGAATATTGATCGCTCTCTGAAATTTTCTTCCTGTTAACACGGGGAGTCTGTATGTATTAATAGTTCTCTATGGAGTAAATTTCGTATACCTTCTGTAAATATAAGTTTTTCCCCAGAAGATCAGACTAGTTTCCCGGGAATCGGGGTAGCAGTTATGATTTTGAACATCATAAAAGTTTTTTTTTACACTGATTTTCAACCATTCACTTGTTCACCTGCAAATTCAATCAGACATCACAAGCCCTGCCAATTTAAAATATATACGCTTATTTTGTCCGGTACAGCGCTCCTATTGGACGGTACTAGAATCTTTTGACAGAAAATTGTTTACAATGTCTTTCTCTTGAAATCCTAAGCAAAAATTAAAAAAAAACATGTTTTCTTGCTTTTCCACGCGATGGATGAAAAAGGAGGAGAATTTAAAACTCGACATGGTCGGGAACGAGGATCACAAAGGAGTTGAAAGTAGCCAAAACCACCGTCTATGCACTGCAAGGAACGTTTGTCTGTTTCCCGGATGGTGCAATTATGGCGTCGAAGTGGTACAGTGGACCGGAATCTGCGTCAGAACGTCATGAAGGCTCTCAAATCGAATCCAGGACTTTTGGACGTGGATGTGGCCAACCAAATCGGTGCTGTTCGCAGTACAGTATCGGGCTATTAAGCAACATTTCGTGGATAGAGGGCGGGCTCTTCTCCAAACTCATGGGGCATCCTTCAGGACGAGGGCTTGTTCCATTGCGAACTATATGATCTTGGTTGCTGGAAGGAGAGTCTTATTCTGTTCCCGGTGGATTTCGTGTGGGTGTTTCTGCTTATTGGGACTTGATGAAGCCGTCCAGATTGGATTGCCCATTGCTATGTGCAGGCGCCTTGCTACATGAGTGCTAGTCTCAATCATCATCATTAAGCAACCGAACCGGATCGTGAAGCAAAACATGACGGCCAAAACGCGGACACGAAAGCTGTATGACCAGGTGCTGACTAAATTCAATGGATGCATCCTTATGACAAATTGAACTTCAAACAGCTTCCAGGACAGAATTTTGTTGTTGCCAGGGGTCGCGGAGATGTTTGCTGGTAGGGAATCTACAGCTATGAGCAGAAGACTCCGATTTTCATCTTAACCAACAGTATGAACGTACAGTTGTACATCAACGAATGCCTGAAAAAACGTGTATTGCCGTTCATAAGGTTCCACTGGGCCCCAGTCAAGTTTTGGCAAGATTTGGAGAGTTGCCGTTACAGTAAGAATGTGGAACAGTGTTCAACTTTTGCTTCGCCTCAAGACTGAACTAAGAGAAACGTCCTTATTTCTACGAACAATTGTTACATCCTTTGGCTGGATTAATAAAAAAGGACTCACTCCGCTATGCTCCTTCACCCAGAAGATCGAATTAATCCAATAACGAACATCACGATTTCATAAATACTAAATGAGCCAGAAGAACACCCCTGAAAACCAAAGCCCTCTTTTTCCTCAATCTATAAGCCTTGGAAAGTTGTAATTTGTATCACCCGTCTGTTTCACCTTACTTCTCTGCCGCGAGAGGTACTCACTCAGGAGCAACTAAAGCAATGTTCCGGACTCCACACAGTCTCCACAACTTGTGCCACAGCGTGGTGGAACTGCTGTATCTTTCCAAAAACAGTTGCCACGGGGACACGGTTCACATGCTGACACTTTCGCTTTTTTAACGTTCTACATGAAAAACACAGCCCTTATCATCACGGTTCACATCGGGTAAGTTTTCCATCATCGCAAAGCTACTTAAAATTCAGCAACCTGCTTTATATTTTCACCGACACGTACCAAACTGATAATGGATGTGTAGGCTGAGGCTCAGGTGTCGCTGTAAGATTAAATTTCCATTGCAAATGCTCTCTTGGGATCGTTAAACCGATCGTAAGATTTTAGTACTCCCTTAGAGAGGTTTTGTTTTTTTTTCGTATAAATAGGTCTCAGTGGGAAGATTCAGTCAGTAGATTCTAAATCAAAATCAAAGTAGGAAGCTACAATGAGGTCAACGTGGATTTTGCTACTGCTTTCTCAGTTGGTTCTTGGAGACTACACCACCGAACTCTGTGCCAGAGGATTTCGGAAGGTGCTCAATTCCAGTGGTTGTGAATACTTTGCTTATGGGCCTCACTTTATGAGTTCCTACTGTAATTGGGAACAACAGGTATTATTATTGATTGGATGTTTCTATTAAGCATTTAAAAGATTTAAATTTCAGTTCGGTTACGGGATTACCACAAATTTCTGCTGCGGAGGGATTTGTGCTTACTGTTTCCAAGAAATAAGTAGCATCACTGACGGTACTTCTACCGTTGTTGACTACGATGCTATTGAAAACGGAATAAATTATCCATCGAGTTATGGCAGCCTGGACACACTTGATGAACCCGTTGAAATGTCCACTGAGGAGCGCGCTCTGGGAGAACTCATTGCCAGAAAACTGGAACATATGATAACTATGCTACAAACGGATAAACTTGCTTACAGCACTGCTACGATGGCGAACAATTGATAAAAAAAACTGTATCATACAAGTTCTTATTCATGAAATATAAAAAATAAACTTACTCCTACAAAACATAATCGCCTGCGTCTCAGTTCGGCAGATAATTTTTCAACCATACCCTGTCACTGAGCCGTCAACCGTCTGTAAAAGCTGTGATAAGACCAAATGTGCTTTCCATTAGTGTTGAAAAATAGAGACCATCGTTTTTATGTTCATTGTTTTCCGATGCGCATACATTCCACATGACCAGTTTTTCCATACTCTGCCATTCAATTCACACTGAAATACTTTTTCAATGATTTCATAGCGTTCTTAATCGCTGGGGAAAAAACAGTAACGAACGGAACTTATCGATCGACGGAAATTTGTTTCCAGTTTGATACGTAGATGTATAAAAATAAAAACCGGAATCCTTTGGATTTTTTTTTGACAAGACGTAAAAGGAAACTTAAGCAATTCGGAAATAGATGTAGCTTGGATTGCATTTGGTGATGAAATTCGATGTTGATCCATTATTAAAATCGTTTACTTTTATTACGCTGTTCGGGGCTGATGCGTAAAATGAGATGAAAATAGCAGCAGGTAGGTTGTATTAAAAGCTGTTTGTACAAGTAGGAAACCGGAAGTAAGCCCATAAGGTCAGGCGCCTACTAATATGGTGGAGGCATAGCATCTGCTAGCATATCAAAACATCATGTCGACGTTCGCCACACGCCATACGACTTTGACATGATGTTTTGATATGTTGTATGATGCCAGATCGCCACCACACCAGAAGGCCATGCCTGGTCTAATGGAGCGGTCTGTTGGATTTGGCTTCAAGGCTTGTCGTAGAGCAAATAAAAGGATGAGAAGCATGTATTGTCGAACAAATGAGATAAAACTGACTACGTGTCCAGGAACTTGTATTAAATATTTAGGTTTCGATTTCATCCTGCATTTGTCAGGCGAAATGTGAAGTGCTAAGGATTTAAGAAGAAATTGTAACTATGTTTGGACTTCAATGTAATTTTTCTAGGGTAAATGTGCCAGTTTTGGAACTAGTTGTGTCGAAATAAATTTGGTAAAGAATTGAAAAATGTGAAATTTTAAGACAGCGTCAATTATACTACTACTAGGGCCAAACAGGAACACTCACCCTATAGTGAGTAAAATCAACCTAGTAAACACTAGTAGGGTGTATTTTTGTGTGTGAGCAGATTTGCCAATTATTTAAAATTTACTTTCGTTATGAAATTAATTATCTGGGTCGAGTCAAATGGTTTACTTTCAGATACGCAATTTGGATTTCGTAGAGACAAAACAACGAGCGACTGTCTTGCGTTGCTCTCAACTGAAATTCAACTGGCCTATGCGCAAAAACAGCAAATGGCTTCAGTTTTCTTGGACATTAAGGGGGCTTTTGATTCTGTTTGTATCGATGTTCTTTCGGATAAACTCCACGATAGTGGGCTTTCACCAATTATGAACAACTATTTGAGCAACTTGTTGTCTGAGAAATATATGAGCTTTTCTCATGGAAACTCGACAACTTCACGAATAAGTTACATGGGTCTCCCCTAGGGCTCATGTTTAAGCCCCCTTCTTTATAATTTTTATGTAAAAGATAAATTGCTCGCTAAGGCAGCTTGCAGATGACGGCATTGTGTCCGTTATATGACCAAGTGCACCGGACCTGCAAGGACCATTGCAAGATACCTTAGACAATTTGTCTACTTGAGCTATGAAGCTGGGTATGAAGTAGGAAAATCTAAACAATTATTTAACAAGGAAAAATTCCCAAAGCTGTGATAAGTTTTCCTATCAGACATCCAGGGAAATAATTTCCGTGGATTCTTAAAGAAATCTCGTTTGCGAATTCTAGGGAAGCTAGGACGATTTTCTGTGAAACAGCTCAAACATTTATGCTAAATTTACATTTTCACTGAAAATAGAGAACACGGACCAGACAACCATTCCCAGGAAATTTTATCTTTTAGAACGATCAACAAATCAAAAGAAACTTCCAGTGGAGGTAGGAAACTTTGTTCAGAGGCCAACATCCAGGAAAATCGATTAATAAATCAAATGAAATTTCCAGTGGATGCTTATTTAGAGAAAAAGTAAAATTGCCTCTGGCACAAGTAGGATGAAACATGCAGAGAAAGTTTAGAGAATCCAGAGAAGACACTTTTGGGGCAAGCAGGGATGGGATCACTCTATACAGTGCCTTCATAAAAATTGTCCTTTGCTTTCTACTCTCTTTATACAAATTGCACACTGCAATACAAACTTGATTTGTTGAAGTAAATAATAGTTAAGGAAACTATTTTAAGTTGGAATAATTTAAAAGTCAATTGGCCTTAACGCTATGTTGCAAAGAATGAACGATGCTCCAAAAAGCGTTGCCATCCCTGGGGGATGTCAGAAGGGGCTTCCAGGATTAATAGCAAGAATCTCGAAATTTTTCGTTTTGTCTTGATTTTTTATCCGCATGCTAAGACCTAAGAACATATCAATATTTAAATTAATGGATTGGGTTTGACAGCATAAATAATCCCATTTTAATACCTGCCATATTGCACCACATCGTTCTAAAGGGTGTCCCACATCAAATTGTATCACGGAAAAGTGCTGTAGAAAATTACTCTTTGGGTATTTTATCTTGAAAATTTGGGTAGAAGTAGTTTAGAGTGTATTGTTGACACTGTACTTTTATCGCTGTCAGTTTTTCAAAAGTAGGAAAAAATTGCGTCACCCGAAAAGCAACGTCGCTAATTGATATTGCGCAATCACCTGGAAAATCCTCAATTCTCTCATCGGGATATCGGAAAACAACTCGGAATCGTGCAGTCAACGGTGAGTCGTGTGATTAAACATTATTACGAAACACTGAGCATTGAACGGAAGGAGAAATGCGGTCAGAATGGATGTTCTATTCACAAGCGTGTCGTGAAAGCGTTTATGCGGAATCCTAATGCTTCGATCAGGGATGTGGCCAAAAAGTTGAATCTGTCCAAGTCTTTCGTTCAGAGAGCCAAGGACCGGGAGGGACTGCATACGTACAAAATGCAGAAGGCTCCACATCGTGACGAACGGCAAAATACGGTGGGAAAGTCACGGGCCCGGAAACTGTACACCCAGATGCTGACGATTGACTCACGTCAAGGCGGACTTCCGGCAGCTTCCGGGGCTACTGTTCTTCACAAGTTTGATGTTCCGGAGGAACTTTCAGAAACTTTCAAAGTTTGCCAAGAAATACATCATTTGGCAAGAAATCTGCTCATGTGGCAAATGGAGTGCGCTGTTCGTGATTACTGGGACTGTAAATGGGGAAATCTACCTCTAGGAAGTTCTGCTTCCTCTGTTGAAGCAACACGAGGGCCTTACGATCTTTTGGCCGGATCTAGTTTCGTGCCACTATTCAAATGTTGTCGTGGATTGGTAGCCACTTTCGTACCCAAGGACATGAATCCCCCAACGCACCGGAACTAAGGTCCATCGAAAAATACTGGGCTATTATGAAGCAGGCACTACGGAAGCATCCCAAGAAGGTCAAATCTGAGGAAGACATGAAGAAAAAGTGGGTTTCCGCACATAAGAAGCTGCAGCCAGATGTTGTACAGAACCTAATGAGTGGAGTTAAGCGTAAGGTGCGAGCGTACGGTTATGATATTGAAGTTGAATGAAATAAATATGCCAAAAGTTTACTAATGGGCTATATTTTATTGTCTGAAAGTTTGAAAAGGATCGATCAACTAGTTAGATTTCTACAGCGTTTTTTCGTGATGCAATTTGATGTGGGACACCCTTTAGTGTTGTTACATCCAGCCCAGTTATTGCAGATGTTTTATTAGCATTAGAAAAGAAACAACGGGCAGTATTCCCATCATTCAATGATCCAGACCCTCCCGGCTTGTAAACAATCAGCCCGATTTGGATTTGGCTTGTAAACAATCAGCCCGATTTGGATGGACTGATGCTTCGGTGTTGCCTTGCAAATGTAGCAGGTCTGTGATGATTTATTGGCGAATCAAAGCAAAGCCAAAACTGGTCATGCGACATCTAGTTCTCAGGTCCGCAATTACAAAAATGATGATGTACTAAAAAAAAATTTATGCCATTTGACAGATATCAAAACGTCATTACCTTTTTCAACCACTCGCCATCTGTGAGTCAATCGTCACTTTGATTCTTCAATTACCCGAGACAGAATTGCAAACTTTTCCGTTTACCATCGTTAAAACCATTTTATAACACACAATAATGGTTCTATCATCTACCGTGACCTCTGTTGGAATGAGCTGATCAATTTGATTCTCTATATAAATATATCTAGATAAACATTTCAAAAGGTCCTATCTGCATTGATCGATTCTCTTCATCGACTTTCTCTTCCGTTAATAGCTCAACTTCAGCAGCATTCCCTGCTGTGTTCTAAGTTCTAAGCACAAGATAGAAATTTCTTCTATCAAACTGTGTGGCAAAAATAGCACGAAATGCATTTTTGTAGGCGTGGATATCAAAACAGAAAGTCGATGAAAAGAATCGATCAAAGCAGATAGGACCATTGAAAATGTTCATCAAGATATCTTCTCGTTTATCGTCACTTCTCGCGAAACATTTTAAAAGGGTCTATCCTCGTTGATCGATTCTCTTCATCGACTGTCTCTATGGTTTACCACGGCAACATAAACGGATTTCTCTCTAAGCTCGCAGCACAGTCCGACAGAATATTATGTTAGCTTGCGCTTGAAACATTACACTGAATGAGAAATTCATTTGCAGTCGGATTATTCTCACCCCAAAAGACCTGGGTTCAATCTAATATCCGGTCCATGAGTTGATGGGTCGATAGGAAGAATCCAGGAGTGGGAGCTGCCTTCTTGGTGTCGGTAGCATTGGTACTCAGTACGGAAAACAAGATCGACGGAGAAAAAAAAATCAAGGAAAAAAATGAACTGATCCTCCGGATAGCACTCTTTTTTGGCAATGACAATTTTGTTGTAAGAAGGATTCACATTTCTAATTTTTGCTTCTCCTTGGATTTTCATGAATTGCGACTTGGTTAGGTTGGCATCAATGTTCAGTGCTAGGGCTTTCAGATCAGAATATATAAAGGTTTGCTTCTCCTGGGAATTCCTTCATGAAACAAGCATTTTAGATGCTCGAGTAGGAGGTGTTGCTTCCTTTACCACTTTTGCCGCAGCTAGCTACTGATCCACTTTCACGTAGTTTCATTGGCGTAGCGTAAAGCCAACTTGCTAACTGAATGACCTCGTCTTAGGTTAGCAGTCTTTCGGCGCTTTAGGGCATCAGAACTATCCCGAAAACAAATCGGTGCTCTTCTCGGCAAGACTCGTCAATGTTGTACACTTCCTGGCTCATCGTCTTAACTTTGTCTGCCTCAGTCTCTAGGGTTCCTTCCATATTTGAAACTACTTATACTTATCAATTTCAACTGAGGTAGTACGATTAAAAAAAAGTTTGAAGAAATATTTCACAATTTCCAAAAAATATTAAAAAGATAATAATAAATACCTGAACAGTAATTGCAATTTAGTAATCGGATCTACTTTGAGAACTCTCACTTGTGCTCTGTAAGGTATTCAACAGCCGAATACAAGCTTTAAGATTGTGTTTTAAATTTTAGTATAAATTAAGCACTGGTCCTTGAAACAAAATGATCTGCAGTGAACTCTCTACAACTCAATATTGAAGAGACCATCGTGTTAATTATTAAGTTTATAGTGACACAATCCCATAGAAAATCACCATCGCAGTAGCCATGATATTATATTTTACTATTATTCTATAACATGCAACCGAATTAGTAGATTTCGATTTGTGGAATGTTGACTATATGCTTCTTAGCATTTGTTTAAATTAAAACACAATGAGAATGCTGAAATAAACATTTAATTTCAAAAACCGTAAAAGCCTTGTGGAATACCAAATTCAAACTTTTGGAAATATATTAAAAAGGTTGCCACATACCAATAAACCTTCCAATCGACTGCATTTTTTGTGCCTTAATGTTTCATAAAATACTGCCATGCATAAATTTAAATTCTTTGTTTACTAAAAACCACCGCAGTCTCCAGGATACTAACGGATACTTATGATCTTTATACAAAGATCCAAATCTAAACTTTCAAATGAAAGTTATTGCAAATGCAGCGGTTTGCACCTCGCTTAGTTATAGCGCATTGAAAAAGGGTAATTTTTGGTTTAAAAATTGGTATGAGAGACAAATGTAAACAACACAACACAAAACACGATTAAGAAAAAAAAAATATCTATTTCGTGATGTTTGCACTTCAAATCGGTAAGTTTACTTTTCACAGAAAAAGATCCACCATCCCATGCATGCGCGACTTAAAGGTAGAATAGAAAAGTATTTGTACACTATTTATTTAAAACATAAATAAGATAAATAAAAAAGAAAATTTTCAATATTTTGAAATAAAATTATTATTATAAACATTATATCGAGCGACATAGTACTGAACATTTTATATTGTTATCTTTGCAGGTAAACCGTTGTGTAATTTCCCACTTTTACAGTAAGTAACTACAATCAAAAACTGTTTGATATTAAAAACCGTCCTTGACCAACGACCAATTTGGCTTAAATTAGTTTATAGCGATCTGAAATTGTCAAAGCTTTGCTCATTAAACCATCCGCACCGATGCGATGCTAAAGCTATCTTAGCAACCTTCACCATAAAGCAGCAACCGCACCGGGGGTTGCTATTCAAGTGAGGGAAATAACAATCTGCCTTTCGGTGAACAGTGGGTTATCAAATGTGGCAATGCCCAAGCGTTGCTATTTGTGAAATGTTTTTTTTTGTTTTTCATTTGAAAATTGTTAACAATCACTTTCAATGATGATTTATGAATACGTTTGAAGCTGGGATCAAAATGTAGACCCCAGGGACAGTGAAGCGGTCCACCGCTACAATTTTTTTAAACAAATTGTGATGCTGCATGAATGAATTTGGATTTGAGATCAGGATGTGCCCTTTGGTGGCCACGGGACGTTCCTCCGGAAGATCAGGAACATCAGTAAAGGTGGTCAATTCGTAGAACAGATCTCAATGCTCAGCGATTTTTTTTTTGAAATCACATTTTTCTATGCTATATTAATGAATTTGAATCTGGGACCAGCATCTGTACTCTGCTGGCCACGGACTTGTCCTCCGGGAGATCAAGTTTCAGCTCGAAGTTCGACGATAGATTTAGCAACTACGGGTTCGAAATTCAAAAACATAAATTAACAATCTGTGGTCTTAGCTGAGTTTTTAAGAGCACCCGCACCGGTGCATTGCTATTCGGGCTGCTAATTGAAAACTTTAGCCGTTGATATTTTAGTTAGCAACTAGTTTACGCACCGGTCGTTGCTATCACGATTGTAAATTTATGTTTTCGACTTTCGCACTTATCCTCGAACTTCGAGCTGAAATTGATCGCAGAGTTTCGTGTTTGTTTTTTCGACAATATTGATATACCTACCCATGAATACTACATACCCAGGCACTCAAGAAATGGTCTTCCGGAAGATCCGAAACACCCGTAAACGTTGTCAATTCGTATCCATAGCTCGGGATTTTTTTAAATCATATGTTGTAATGTCCCAAAAAAAAGTATTAAAGTAGTATTTCAGAAAAAAAGCTTGTTGTGATGCTACATGAATGAATTTGAATCTGGGACCAGTATGCAAAAAAGCCATTCTTGGATGCCCATCTGGATTACTAGATTACATATTTTAGGTTGTGAATGTATCAATCTCAGTTGGTTGAATTTAATACGGTAGATCTAGTAACATTATAAAAAATAATGGAACCTTTAAGAAGTTCTGTCCTAGGGGCAAGACAGCGTTCAATCATGAGTAATGTTTGAGTAACTCAGAGTTACTCGCGTTGCTCAATAATGAATGTTGTTGTCAACATGTCAACTGCAAGAACTTTTAAGAAAATTTGAGAAATTCTGGGAAGTCAACAGAATTTGGGAGACGCCCAAATCTCAAAGTTCTCCGGAGTTATGAAGTTATTGGAAGTGCCGTTAATATATCTGAAATTCACTAAAGCTCTCTAGTTTAACTTCTTTAACATGTCCAATGAAAGTTTATTAAAATGTCCATTTTCCTCAAGTTATATCCACATCTCCGAAATTCTGTTGACTTCCCTGAATTTCTCAAATTTTCTTAAAAGTTCTTGCAGTTTCCTAAAGCCTGCCAGAAGTTCAAAACAATTTTCAGAAGTTTTCGGAACTTCCCTTTTGTTCCCATAGTTGGCTTATGAAAATTCCCTGAAATTCTCAGTGCTTCTTTTCATTCTTCAGACTCTCCTGAAGATCTCTAATGTTTCCTGAAGTTTACGGAACTTCTCTAATGTTCTCGTTATTCTCCTGGTGATGTTCCTGGAATTGTTCAGAAATTAATGGAACTGACCAGAAGATCTTCAAACTTCCCTTTAAATTTGGAACTTCTGTGTAGTATTCTTATTTTTTTAAGTTCATTCTCTGGAGTTTTTTGGACTATCCTTAAATTTTCGGAACTTCCTGATTGCTTCCCTCTATTTTACTGAAATAAATGGTAAAATGTTTAAAATGTCAAGTGGAAGTTCTTTGAAATGTTCATTTTCCTTAAACTATATCCACATCTCTGAAATTATTTTGACTTCCATAACATTATCTGAATATCCCTGAATTTATCGGATTTTCTTAAAAATTCTTGCAGTTTCCTGAAGCTTACCAGAAGTTCACAACAATTTCCAGAAGTTTTCGGAACTTCCCTTTTGTTCCCATAGTTGACTTATGAAACTTCCCTGAAATTCTCAGTACTTCTTATCATTCTTCAGACTCTCCTGAAGATCTCTAATGTCTAGATCTCTAAATTCTACGGAACTTCGAGAAATTCAAGAAAGCTTAGACTTTCAGGGTTTTTTGAAGATTTTTAAGCGTAAGTTCCGATAAATTCAGGTCAATCCCATAAATAAAAAAAAACTTCAATTTTTTTTTAAATATCCGAAAACTTTAAGAAAATTTCAGAAATATTTCGCGAATTTCAATGAACTTTAAAGGTTTTTAGGACAATTCTATTTAGTTCAGGGTAGTGCCAAGAACTTCAATAGAACTTCAGGAATACTACTCTGAGAGCAGTAGGACAGATCAGAGAAACTTAGGGCAGTTCAACTAATTTCAAGGAAATTGAAGCAATGTTTAAGAAGATCCGAGAAACTTCATCAAAATATCAAGGCCTTTTTTTAATTTCAGGAATATAAGCGATAGTACATAAGCATCAAGAAAACGTGAAATCATTTTAAAGGAGTTCCATGGTTTTCATTGCAGTTTACAGAACTGCAAAAAATTGCAAGAACTTCAGCAACGATCATATTATGTTCAAAAAAATCGCGAGATCTTTAAAAATGCTCAGAAATCTTCAAGGACGTCTAGACCATCAGAGAAGTAAATAGATTTTTTGGTAGTTTCATTAGAAGTTTGGAGCTTCACAGATTATCAGAAATCTTTATATCAGTTTCATTAACTTAAGGAAAATGGCAGTATCTTTCAGAGAGTTTAAAGGACTTATGGTATATTCCAAGAATTTCACGAATTTTGTGACTATGATTATAATTTCCGGAACAGTAGAAAAATCAATGAACTTCAGGAAAAATTCAAAACCTCAGGGAAGTCCAAAGAAGTTCAGGGAGAATGAGAAATTTTCGACGTAGTGCGGTGAGCTTCAATGAAGTTTTAAAAACTCCAGGAAAATGGTGGGAACTTCAAAGGAGCTCAAGAAACTTCAAGGTAGTTAAAAAAACTTCAGTAAAATTTCAGATACTTAGAAACTTAAAGGAAATCTGCAGAACTTAAGCGAGATATCGGGCAGTTCCAATCAGGGAATTCATCCGGAAATTTTGCTACTGTTCGTATTTTTATTTTTAAATCAAATATTAAAAGCCTTTAACATCCATACGTACTTTAAAGGGAGTGAGAATGATCTTTGTCAATTAGATCAGTTTTTTTCTTTTCTGGGTCTTTTGTGGATGTTCAAGAACTTCCAAAGAACCACTTCGCTACCTGTTTGCATATGCTAGTCCTAGATTCCAATTCATACATATAGCTTCACTTATTCGATTTAAAAAAATCGTGGAGCTATTGGATCATTTTTACGAATTGATCACTTTTATGCATGTTCCGGACCTCCCGGTACTTCGGGCCAGTTCGTGGCCAGCAGAGTGCGCATGCTATTCCCAGATCTAAATTCATTAATGTAGCATCAGAATAAGTGATTTAAAAAATGCTGAGCTCTAGGATTTGTTCTACGAATTGACCACCTTTACGAATGTTCCGGGTTTTTTTAGGACCGTTTCATGGTTACCAGGGTGCAGTTTCCGGTTTCACATCCAAATTCATTCATGCAGCATCACAAAAATTTGATTAATGATCTAGATTCCTTTTTGCTAATTTTCCTCGTTTACGGTCGTTCCGGATCTTCCAGAGGAACGCTTTGCGGTGGGTCCACATTTTTGGCCCACATCAAAATTAATTCATGTATCATTTTCAACAATTTTCAAGTGAAAAACAAAACTGGCATTTCACAGATGGCAACGCTTGGGTCGGTTGCTATCGCGCTGCTGTTTTTATCAACCCGTTGTTCACCGAGAGGTAGATTGTTATTTCCCGCACTTGAATAGCAACCCCCGGTGTGATTAATGCGTTATGGTGGAGGTTGCTAAAATAGCTTTAGCAACGCATTGATGCGGGCTAAGACTAGTCAGCTAAGGTACGGTGTTACAAGGCCGGGTTCGATTCCTGTTCCGGTCTAGGAAAACTATCGAGTTGACAATTTTCTCGACTTCCCTGGCAATAGAGTATCATTGTGCATGCCATACCTACACAATATAAGATCAGTGTTCACTCGGCTGACGACAGAAGCAGGCCACTCTCGATGTGTGTCACGCGATCGTCTGTTTACTCGGCAGCAGCCATTGTGTGGTCCTCCTGTTCTTTATATGCAGTTCTTTCGGTCGATGCGTTGTCGCCTTAAGAAAGCAACCGTTAAGTGATGAGTGTGTGAGTGATGACCACGCTCCACAGTGGTTCCCCTTCGAACAAAAGTTGGCCAATATCTCAACATTGTTGCAAATAGGCATAAAACATTTGAAATAAATGTTTTTAGCTGTACGAAGAAAACTTGACAATCAAGACGTCACAAAAAGGAGTATAGTAGAGCCAGAACCAATGCACAATGGTCCCAAAGCCGTATTTAGGAAGACAAAAATGTTTGCTCCCAAACCGTCAGTTTTAAGTATATGGTTTCTTAGGTAAACTTGCTTCAAATGTTTTGTTCAATCTTTTAATGTTCGTAAAATTAGGGTGGTCCATAAAATTGGTGAATTAAAAATACAAACTTTTTTATTATTTGAGATAGACCAAAGCAGTGTTCTAAACCGTTTTAGAACATTCAATTCAAAGCAACTTTGTTGAAAACACAACGTTTTTATCTTTTATGGTTCATGAGTTATGGTTTTTTTAAACAAGCAGGTTAGGGTGGCCACTAAAATCGGGTTTCTTTGAATATATTTTCATGCGTTAATTTCTCGTAAAAACATTGTTCTGATTACATTTAGAACTTTTGATAACGCATATTTTTTCTCAAGCAACTAGGTTACTATCTTTTTGATTAGAAAGTTAAAGGCTATTTTCTTCGAAAAAATTGCTCTTTTCAATTGTCAATAGCTCAAAATGGAGCAAACCGATTTTCAAACATTTAATTTCATTGGAAACACCGTTTTTTCTTATTTTTTTGTAAAAAACTGCAAGAGCTTTTACGGTTTAAAGCATTTAATCGAAGACAACAAATCAAGAAGACTGGCAACTCTTCCATTTTCTCATACGAACGCTATGAGACAGGTACAATCGGGTCATCTGCCGCTCAAAGGTAAATGCTTCGAACGAATTTGATAGTAAAGATTACATCCTCAGAAGAAAGGTTTGTGAATTTGCTCATTTTTCTATGCGTTGCTTCCACCTTCACTCAAGCGCAGCGCTATTGTATCTGTCGCTTGGATTCTGGCAAAGTGGGCAGTCTTCTTGATATGATGTCTTTGATTTAATTTAATTAAAAAAAAAGTAATATTTTTCAGCAAAAGCTAGCCATAACTTTTCAAATAAAAGAGATAACAACTTAGCAAAAATATGTGCCATAAAAAGTTCTTAAAGTGTCTAGTATAAAAATATCACGAGAAATGAACGTATAAAAAGATATTTGAAGAATGCCGTTTTTCTAGGGGCCACCCTAACCTGCTTGTTTAAAAAAATCATAACGCATAAACCATAAGAGATTGATATATGGTACGTGTGTGTATGTGTGTGCGTGTTGGTGTGCTTTGAAAAGGCATTGTGAAGCTTGCTACAGTATACACCGCAGATTATTTAACTTAGAAACGGATATTTTCCAAAGAACACTTTACTTGTTATTCTTAATTTCAACATCTTTCGCAAAAAAACACAAAACACATTAAAGCCTATCTGAAAGCTAGCTTTCCTAGCTATCTTTTGGTTACTAAAGGATAGTGGGCGGATGTGTCCGTCATATGTTTTGCTTGGTCTAAATGTAAAAAAAAGGATATTTTTGCTAATTTTTTATTTGAAACTGTCACTTAAAACAGTCTTTTTTATCATCCATTTGACGTGAAATAAGTCGAGGAACATTTCTTCTCAAGCAACCAAGTTGATAAACACATTATTTTTTGCTATATTTGAGTAAAACAGTTACAAGAAACATTACGATTTTTTTCAAAAATTTGTGATATCGCTTCACTATAAAAACCATAAACAAATATGTAATCAACAGAACTGCACAAATCATTCAATTTAAGATACTATTAACATCTAAAAATGATAAAAAATATCAACTTTAATTTTTGAGGTTTTGACCAGCCAGGAACCACTGTGTGCTCTGCCCCTCGTTGGCGATATTACAATAAAACCACTGAAAGCGGATCCCATTCTGATGGTGGAGGCTTATTGGATAGCGAAAGATAAAGTGTTTATTGTGTTGTACCTTTTGACTACAGTTTAAAAATGTTTTGTATAGTTATCAAGAACACTCGGCTCTATAAAGTTAATTCAGTTGAGCCTTATAAAATAAATCAATTAGCAAAAAAATACACATTATTGGTTGACATAGAGTGCTCTCAATTAATAACAGTGGAAGTGCTTCAAAGCACGCTAAGCTGAAGGCAGCCGGAAGCTCGTATTAGAGCGTTATTGCGAGTTAGAAGAAGATTGTTGCTATGAAATTGAGAAGATTCATTCAAAACAATCTGTAGCATTCTGCGTAAAAATAGCAGAGAATATGGCCAGAAGAACTGCAAAAGACAGAATCGGCCTCAAAATCAATTCTACAATCGGTGCCTCCATTCGATACTTTCAGCCATTACGTGTTCAATGTCTACCGTTCAGCCAGAAGGATCAAGTATTTTAATTTTGGAAATTTAATGAAAATGTCCTTCTCCCTGCCTTAAATTGAAACACTCTTGTCCGGATTTAGGTGCGTCACTCTTACTTCACCTCTCAACTGCGTGTAAAATCAATAGCTGAAAACATACATACACACCGCGGTCAGTAAAGGCAATTAAAAATCCATTTGTCAAAACGGATAACGCAATACTACCCTCCTCCGACTGGCATGTCCGGAGATTGGATGCTTGTTCCTGGCCGAAACCGAAAAACATACGGGACGTGATGTTAAAGCTACAACTTAGTAGTTAGCATCACTGCTCTAGCATGTGCTATGCTGGTTGGTATGAAACGGGTGCGATACGTCCAATATTCATCCCTAGATAGAATCGCCTTGGAGGCAAAAATTACGTTCCGATTGAATGCCGGTCTACATGGGTATCCAGCTGTTACGAGTTTGTCCTCGTCGTAAGATACCGATGAAATACGTTCAATGCTTCCACATAGCACTGCTAAAAAAGTTACCCCCTTTATGTTGTGCGTATGTACACAGAAATATGCACAGGCACCTGGGTGAAAATCTCAAGATCTCGGTAAACATATGACAATGGGAAAAGTAGCAAGGTCGTTCCGAGCCGGGTAATAATCATTAAAAGTTTACTCCGTCGCCGTCATCGTCGTTGATGAAAATCTAGCGCAATCGTTTGCTCTTTGTGGATAATAGCACTGCAGGAACCATGTTGTACCAATTTAGGTCGTTTGAAAGTGGAGGCAGGCATTGTCGTTCTGTGGGGAAAACTTTTCTAGCTGTTCTAGGACATTGTAAAAACAACCATATGAAGTGTCGTTATCGCAAAGCTACGGCCAATATGCGTCATTTTCAGTTTGGGTAAAAAGCTAGATTGAAGCAAGCCATCCCTAGCACGTACGATACGATGATGGAACAAAGCGTTTTAATATTCTAAACACTCGCCATCTTTCATCACCGTAATCACCCCTTCCGATGAAAGGGGAAGAACAAACAAATTGCACCTTGGTGACCTCATTCATGTCAGTCACGTGATAGATTAGAGCTAAAATATCATCTCGGAGAGTAATATACATACAGTGATGTAAATTTAAACAGAGGACCTTGGAACACAATAAGTGCTACGTGGAATAGTTAGTGCTTCACATGTGAGTATGCCAGTAGGAAGGAAAGCAGTCAATTAATATCTGCGAAAGTTCTCAAAAGAATGCTGTTGAGAGGAGGCGTATAGTTCCAGTTGGGAAAAAACATTTTAGACGCCAGTTTCTCCGCTACTGTTACAAACTCTACCCAGCTAACGAAAACAAGAACAAAACCCAAATTCAACACAGGTGATTTCACGCCTCGCTAGTCGGCGGAAAACAAAAGACAAAAACACACACACACACATACATGTAGCCGGTATTTCACCCCAGCTTCCTTTGATCATGATTCATTCAGAAATCGCTCCATACAATCATTTCCCAACGCCTACTCAGATGTCATTTCCCATTGTTCCATCAAAAAAAAAAAGACGTCATGAGTTCTTACAGTATGGTGAAATGGATACCAAAAAATATAAGAAGATTGTTCCTCTCTTCATGATTGAAAGGTCTTGCTGTTTTTTTTCAGAACCAGCTTTGGACGCAAAAAGAAAACTGAGACCAGCTTCTCGGTTGGACTGATACCTTAGGATGAGACAAATTGGATGCCTTATTCCTTCAGCCAAATGGAGTCTGACAGACAGAGAAGACGGAAAAGTTAGATCACACGAAAGGAAAAAGCAATTGTTCGTTTTCTGATGATGAGATTTAGACCAGCCATGCGAAAATGGATGTTATTTTTTTGGCCAAAAGGCGAAAGTGATGATGATGATGATGGGACCGTAAAATACTTTTCCAAGCTGTGGGTGTTCATGATGATGACGGAAGCTTTGCATTCTTAAACTTATATTATCAGAGAAAATGTCATTTCAAAGTGTATCTAATTTTAGACCTTTTTAGACCAAAGAATTTGTTGCTTCTCTGTAGTATAAATTATCACGAACCGATAAACAACACATCGTCAATATCAAGGGTACAGCAGCCCCCATACAATCCTCAAAACGCTAATTGAAGCACGTCGATTTGGTCCGAGGCAAGCACGAAAATAATTCCAAAATGGATTACATCAATCTTTATTCATTGTCAATAATTGAACCACACCGCCGCCGTCGCCACCAATGCCATCGAGGGAGGGACCAACCCCACAGGCAAATAGCATGAGTACAAGTACATTCCAATAAGGCCATATCATCATTCCCAATGCCATTTCAATACATAACCACACACCCACCCGTCTCTAGCTGCCACCACAATAGCCGTCGGCGCCGTGTCGACACAAAAACGGATGCAATCGAGAATGAACCGTGCCGGCGGCAAAAGGCACTTTTCACTCTCCGTCGAGCATTAATTGGAAATTGAAAATTCAATTTATTTGAATCTTTCTCTTCTTAGCTCGGTTCGTCTCCTTCGGGGCTCATGAGTTTAGGATCAGCCGTTTGCGGACTAATCCGGATCTATATAGATATAGACGATTTAAAACGGTTCGGCGACATGAAGTGGTAATTAAGTTGCAACACAGTGTATGCTCATTAGACCGGTGCGAAACTTTTAGATTTTTCTCCACAACTGGGCATAGAGTAAAGTGGGGCAAGAGTACGCAGGCGGAAAAAGTGCATACTGGTTAGCAGTTAAACTAAATGAAGGACAAATTATTATGAGTAGGATTGAAACCTCTATTAAATAAAAGCTAACTAGACTAATATTGGGCATTTTGAATAATCCACCTAGCAGTTGTCACTAGAAGTAGGTTTGATCATTTTTCGATTTTATCATTTTGATATAAAACTACTGTTTTGTTGGATTTATTATGATTCATGGATGAAGATTGAAACCTAATTATTCAAGTATTATGATTGGTCTAAAGGGTGATACGGTCAAAATTTGGTCAATATCAACTTGACGTATTTCTTTCAATTTTGCATTTAAAAAACCTGAACACCCCTCATTTTGAAGGTGTGTGTGTGTAGAATGTTGCTCCTATTTTGATTTTGGAATTCACTCTTCAGTCACAGACAAACAGACGTAACTCTTTGAAAAAGTTTTTCTTGAAAACATAGTATCTCAAAACATAGGACCTAAGTAACGACATCTCTCGGGCTTCTCGCGGAAAACAAGCTTGCTCGCTAACTCGCAAACAATATTGCATAAAATTTCTATAGAATGTATAGAAACGTCAAAGTGATCCGATGCCAGCGCTGCGACGAGTAGTTCGCGGAACTGATAATATTCTAATCAACCGTTAAATGCGTGAACGAAGATACACAATGAAGTGTTACGTCTGTTTGTCTGTGCTTCAGTTGTCAAAATGCCGTCCAAGCAAGAAGAGCAGCGTATCAAAATTTTGCTCGCGCATCGCGAAAATCCGAGCTACTCGCACGCAAAGTTGGCAAAATCGCTAAAAGTTGCCAACCCTAATAAAAAATAACCATAAACGAACGATAACGCAAATCATTGAACTATTCCACAAATGGTTTGGATGATACCCAGAACACGTCGTTAAGCAAATTAACCATACAATTTTTATTAGGGAAATCAACCGTTACAAATGTAATTAAAGTGTTTGGGGAACGTTTGTCGACAGCCAGGAAGTCTGGATCGGGGGGAAATCGAAAACCGGAAGCCGCGAGACGACAAAGAGAGTTGCCGGTAGTTTCAAGCGAAACCCTAACCTCTCTCTCCGAGATGCCGCAAATAAGCTGGGTGTATCGTCTACAACCGTGCATCGAGCCAAAAAACGAGCCGGACTATCGACTTACAAGAAGGTAGTGACTCCAAATCGCGATGATAAACAAAATACGACGGCCAAAGCGCGATCCCGGAGGCTGTACACGACGATGCTGACGAAGTTTGACTGCGTGGTAATGGACGACGAAACCTACGTCAAAGCCGACTACAAGCAGCTTCAGGAGTTTTATACGGCAAAAGGAAGGGGAAAGGTAGCAGATGTTTTCAAGCACATGAAACTATCAAAGTTCGCAAAGAAATATCTGGTTTGGCAAGCCATCTGTACCTGTGGCTTGAAAAGCAGCATTTTCATAGCTTCCGGGACTGTCAACCAAGAAATTTACGTGAAAGAGTGTTTGAATAAACGTCTGCTGCCTTTCCTGAAGAAACACGGTTTTTTTTTTTTTTTCCTTTGGTTTGTTTTTTTCCGTCGATCTTGTTTTCCGTGCTGAGCACCAATGCTACCGACGTGCCAGGAAGGCAGCTCCCACACCTGGACCCTACCTATCGACCCATCAACTCATGAACCGGGGACCAACGGCTTTACTTCCCATCCGAAGGAAGGCGTGATCGGAGATGTTATGCCTCAGAACATCCCGGCGGCGCCGACTGGGATTGAACCCAGGCCTTCTGGTATGAGAGGTAATCACGCTTACCACTACACCACCGGCGCCGTTTAAAGAAACACGGTTGTTCCGTACTGTTTTGGCCGGATTTGGCATCTTGCCATTACGGTAAAAAGGCCATGAAGTGGTACGCCGCCAACAACGTGCAGGTGGTTCCCAAGGACAAGAACCCTCCCAACACAACAGGTTTTATTTGCGAGAAATCGTCGATTGACGTGCTTGTTTACAAATGTTATTACGCCCAAATCTCAAATCACTCCGGATTTATGTCATGCTGTAATTGACAGAGGGTATTAGCAACAATCAATACGAAACTAACGATTTAAAATTGGTTTACTACTTGACTAGTCTATTGGTCCCAAGCAAATCGACTAACGTACCCCATTATAGTATACATTCCAGTACTACACTATGTTTGTTTTGATTCGCTATGAAAGTTTGTTTCCTAAGTTTCGAGGGGTGAATCGATTAGCTTGGGACCGAAGATAGTACCAGAGCTGAGCCAAAAAGTTGAGCTCGTTTCTGCGGGACCTTCTGGTCTTAGAGTTACCTCTATGGTATTAGTTTGTGACGGTTCGCCACTACCCACTCATGAACTAGCAAGGTGACGCGGTATTCCAAATGCATCAGAAGTGGGGTTCGCTTGTTTGCAGATGTGATTCTGATGGCAACTCGTGCATTGTCGTCCTGACTCAAGAATGCTACCTTATTAGGGCCCAGCAAATTTCTTCAAACATTCTGTTGATGGCAATTGATGTTTTGAATGTTCATCGTTAGTAGCTCGAAGAAGCTTAACCGGAACTGTTGAAACGTGTCGTTAACCTTCCTGTGTATTTGGCCGACGTGGAAATAACCTCAAATAAGTTGCGGAGCGACTGATCTGAAATTCCTTCAGTAGCAACGCCTAATAAAGTTCCGAAAGAGTTTTGATACTCATCTTGGCGCTTTCCTTCAGCAGTGGATCCATGCAACGATATAGCAACAATCGTTCTCAACAAGTCAGACTGCTTTTCTTCGACGGGTGGTCTACCCGAGCAAAGTTGGATATCAAAATAATATCAAAATGATATCAAATTATGTTTTTGAAATCATATTAATCACATATTTTGATATACTATTTTTTAAATTTTAGTTGAATTCATATTTTGACATTATTTTGATATTTCTAAAAAAATAGTTAAAAACAAAATTTGATATTAATTTTATGAAAAGAGCATCCACATTTATCACTGAAATCTATTTATTCTTTTCTTAAGAGTCAATCAGCATGCTTGCTGTTTTCTTTATAAGCATCACAAAGACAATTATGATTTTTACAGTTATAGTTTACAACATTTATTGATATTAATCTACATGCGAATTTCATTTACAAATCGGTATAAGATAGATATCGATAGAACTGATTGAAAATAGGTTTATTTTTATTTTGAATAAATGAAAACATCTTTCGATTTTGAATCTTCATACCAACCAATAGATTTCAAAACATTCAGATTACTAAATTTGATATCATGAGTTTTATTTTTTTTATTTTTATGTTTTCCTTCCATAGTTATAATAACATATTGATTACTTATTTTGTTTATTATAAACGAAATTACTGATATCAAAACGCATTGTTATCAAGAAAACATGATTTGTTATCTGTTTAATATCCTGTATATGCCATTTAGATCTCATTTTTGTTATGATTACTGTTAACTCGACCACACGGTAGGCAAAATATGTTATCACGAACACTTATATCAAAATATCAAACTTAGTTTTCTTTGCTCGGGTACCAATTGTTGAATGCACATGCAAATAATCCTTCGCTTGTGGTATGTTCAGTATTAAACTTTTAACTGACTTTTTCTGCGCGGCACAGAACTTTTTCTGCCTCTCTTGTCCTTTTCCTTCCGATCCGAAAGAAGTTTCTTCAAGCAAGCTGCATCCTTTGCAGAAAGCAAACCATTATCTTCACGTTCCCTTTAGATTAACCTGAAACGCTCCCATTTCTATCAATACAAATAACTTAATAAATCACCAAATTTTCTTACACTGGATTTTCGAGCACATGAGAGTTGTCTGCACTTTCAGTGGCCTTGGCACTGTCTCCAATCACTGCTGTCACTGAGAAGTCCTCTGGGGCTTGTTTGCTCGTGCCAGCTTTTGCCCAGAACTGCAGCAACTTTGCTTTTTGACACACATACTTAGAAATAACTAATTTTACACGTGACGAAATCCATCTTTGACATAAAAGATAAGACGTAAACAAACATGTCATCGAGCATGTCATGTAGTTTTAAGTGCTCTGAGACTGAAAAGTTCGTTGCTCGACGAAAAGTACGTTTAATTAAGCTATATTTCGCGTCTGTTACGACTCAAATTTATGTCAAAGTTGACGCTCGTATAAAGGGTGATACGGTCAAAATTTGGTCAAGGGAAAACGCGTGTAAATCGGTGAAATCGTTTATTTAAAAAATCAAATTAAATTTCTTTTTCAAGTTCAATTAGTATAAAATTCAGGAAAAATATTCAGTTAGGCTTCCGCTTTTCAAATCCGAATTGCCGGGCCTTACGCTTGACCCCTGCCATCAGATTTTGTACAGCCACCTTGTCCACCTTCTTCGCCGCAGAAAGCCAGTTTGCCTTGAACTGCTGCTCGCCCTTAGCAGTTTTTTTGGTCTTCTTTAGGTTCCGCTTGACAATAGCCCAGTATTTCTCAATTGGGCGGAGCTCTGGCGTGTTGGGAGGGTTCTTGTCCTTGGGAACCACCTGCACAAATCCGGCCAAAACAGTACGGAACAACCGTGTTTCTTCAGGAAAGGCAGCAGACGTTTATTCAAACACTCTTTCACGTAAATTTCTTGGTTGACAGTCCCGAAAGCTATGAAAATGCTGCTTTTCAAGCCACAGGTACAGATGGCTTGCCAAACCAGATATTTCTTTGCGAACTTTGACAGTTTCATGTGCTTGAAAACATCTGCTACCTTTCCCCTTCCTTTTGCCGTATAAAACTCCTGTCCCGGAAGCTGCTTGTAGTCGGCTTTGACGTAGGTTTCGTCGTCCATTACCACGCAGTCAAACTTCGTCAGCATCCGGGATCGCGCTTTGGCCGTCGTATTTTGTTTATCATCGCGATTTGGAGTCACTACCTTCTTGTAAGTCGATAGTCCGGCTCGTTTTTTGGCTCGATGCACGGTTGTAGACGATACACCCAGCTTATTTGCGGCATCTCGGAGAGAGAGGTTAGGGTTTCGCTTGAAACTACCGGCAACTCTCTTTGTCGTCTCAGCGGCTTCCGGTTTTCGATTTCCCCCCGATCCAGACTTCCTGGCTGTCGACAAACGTTCCCCAAACACTTTAATTACATTTGTAACGGTTGATTTGGCAACTTTTAGCGATTTTGCCAACTTTGCGTGCGAGTAGCTCGGATTTTCGCGATGCGCGAGCAAAATTTTGATACGCTGCTCTTCTTGCTTGGACGGCATTTTGACAACTGAAGAGTGAATTCCAAAATCAAAATAGGAGCAACATTCTACACACACACACCTTCAAAATGAGGGGTGTTCTGGTTTTTTAAATGCAAAATTGAAAGAAATACGTCAAGTTGATATTGACCAAATTTTGACCGTATCACCCTTTATGTTATTTATGAGGGGTCTTAGAGTTCTCTGCATCTCTCTTAAGTAAATGTTTAACTAACAACCCTTTCCTATCCCTACCAGTTGTAAGGACGTGGCTAGAACATCCTTAACTGTTGGAGCGGGATATGTCTTTATCTGGGAGATGGTAATTATTTCCTACTTACTATCTGTCCAGTAATATACATCCGTCTTGCTCTAAATAGTTTTGAACTCGTACCTCCTACGATATTGTGTAACTTGTTCGATGCTAATGCTAATGCTAAATTGACGCTCGTATATGTCACTCTCAGAGCACCTAAATTTACATGATTTTTTCTAAGTGTGAATGCTTCTCTTGTAGAGTTCTGAAACCTTGGCTAAAACCGACGATGTAAACTCTTTGGGATCCTGTTTTTTAAACTCATCCCATTGCACACAACTTCGCGGCCAAAAATTTGCTGGAAAAGCTGGTTTCGATCCATTTTCTCACACTTTAACGATCACATGGAAAACATTTAAACTTCGAATTGGAAATAAGTAAACAAACAGTACTCTACAAGCGACGGACTTCTGACAGCTGTACGGAGAAATAAAACTACCCAAAATTTGAGTTTTTATACTGTATATTATTATTCCTTAAAATTGAGTGAAATGCAAAAGTTTAACGAATTGAGTGAATGGCAAAACTTCAAGAAATTCAAGATGTAAAATTAAAACGCATCCATTTTGCTATCCAAGCTATTCATTGTTATAACTATTTTTTTTTGCATCAGGGGACGGAAAATTAACAGAACAAGCATATGCATGCTATCAATTGACGTTTAAGCGGTTTCTCTGAGTTTTAAGCAGGAATGATTTTTCGCCGTTGTGAGTGCGTGAATATGCATGAGAATCTCAAGCATGAGTTTTGTTTGCCATATTCGCATGCGAGTTTATTCTCGAAGGGAGGCTCAACGAATTTGTTTTGTTTCCCATAGTATTTTCCATAAGAACTTCAAATGGTTTGTGCCAAGTCAGTTTCGTACTAAATGAGTTAAAATTTTGGGAGGCTGATTAAGAACCAGTTTGAAACGGTTTTAGCACTGTGGAGCGAAAATTTCATATTTTGCAGCAGTCTAATGAATCACACACGAGTTAATACAAATCAACGACAGAGCCAATTGGCAAAGTCCAATCAAGGACGCAGTTGAAGTCCTTGGCATAACCAATAAATCGGATACGTGGGAGCATCCCCATTCGATTCTCATTCCGTCACGTTTCAGGGTCGAAAAATAAATGCGGCATCAATCATAAAACAATGGGAACAATTTAATGTTTACGCCCATCGTTTACCGTTTAATGATTTTGCAGAGCAGTAATGAAACAGTTTCTCATTTTATGGTGCTGTCCAACTATAGGTTAGTACTACAGCTGCATTTAGAAGCTTGACAGTAAAATAGCATATATCTTTGCTCCCAAGGTGGTGCTCTAAGGTGACCAACACTTCCGTCCACGTGGCGTCGCGGTGATATTTCATGTATCTATCTGCTTCAACCATCGCCAACATGATGAGAAATGAAACCGTGGCAAGGATGGTGATAAAAATTGAATGCCATTCAGCGAGGTGGTGGTTTTGTTGGAATTGATTAAAAAAGTTTTTTTTATATATTCGCTTCCTACTGGTTTTAATACTGTCAAGTTGGTGACGATTCCGTGGTAATTTAATCAGTGGAAATTTTAACTTTTCATTGTCAACAATTAGCATAATGAAAAGCATGCACTTTGCTTCCGCAAATACGCCAACCGTGACTCGTTACGGCACACCTTACTCCTACCTGATGGTAACCATTTGTAAAGGTGATGATGACTGATGATGATGATGATGGTTCGCCAAGGATGCAATCAGCGATAATTGCATTTCCGTGTTTGCCTGTCACTTGTTACCCATAGGGCATGTGGATGCCGTTCGCAGTGCCAATAGAGGCCATGTGTAGTTCAAATTAGCTAAACATCTAAATAAGGGACGAAAATCTCATTCCTGAATGAGTTAATAATTACCTAAAAAGTGTTAAATTTACTATAATAAATCAAAGAACAACACCTGCTATACATTTAATGTCGTGTTTAGACTAGGGCTATCATATTGCCAGTTCAGAGAAAAATTAGCATTTGGCGTTAGATTATCAGCTTTAATATCATGCTGCGGTTGTCAGTTGCGTTGATTTTTTCCCTAAACTTGTTGAATGGGAAACTTACTTTCATACGAAGCGCACTCCATAGCAGCGATGCGAGATCACATTCTCATTACTCCAGAAGAGTTCAGAAACGGGGATAGTTTGAAGACTCGACTGCTCTTCTGGATTCGTCTACGTTCTTCTGGCTGCACTTCATGTTTTCTGTGAAGAATGCTGCATTCCTCCGGATACTCGCTCGCTTGGATCAGCTATCACTGTTCACACTACTCCGTCCTGTTTTGACTCATCTCGACAAATATGCTTGTCGCCAAATTGTAGAATGAATGCCACTGTTCGGGTTAACCTTTCCCACTTCGAGAAGCGTTCGAATCCGATGACCAGCTGCGGCGATAGCTGCTGGTGCACATGGACCACCCTTAATTCTTCCGCTGTAGTCGGCTCGATCGTGGCTTCATCAGCGTTGGCACCTTCTTCCAATTGCTGACTTCCGTTTCATCCAGAATCTCTGCTACCCGTAACACTACAAACTGTTTAAAGTTCCGCGGATCTGACCGTAGCCAGTTCAGAACCGTTAAAGAATCACTCCACGAAACGTTGCGCTTGATCTGCAAACTGTGACTCGAAATGACAGAGTTCGTGAGCCGTGTTCCAATCACGGCTGCTTAAAGCTCTAACCGTGGTACTGACAGCAACTTGATCAGCTCTATCTTGGCTCTTGCACACACCAGACTATAGCGTACTTCTCCACTGTCTACAATCTTGAAGTAGGCTCCAATTGCAATTCAAGCGAATCGTAGGCTCCAGGATTGTACCCTGGAAAGTAGCATATGGGTAGCTTCACCATATCCAATTTTCCAAGTAGTTTGACACACTGCTCCCATCGATATCCGCAGATAGTGGCTCGTCCCAGCCAATTCCGAATCTCCACACATCCTGCACTATCGTCTTGCCATGCACCACGAAAGGAGCGGATCAACGGATCAAAAACGCTCATGACTAGGCTCAGGAGCTGGCGTTTGCTTGGCACAACGGATCTATCTAGTAGACGTTGCAGGTCATCTCGGAAAGTCAATGAGAATTCGAAGACGTCCTTTTGTGGTCGCCATACCATCCCTAAAATTCATTCCAGGTTGCTGCCCTTGTCCATGGTGAAGCTCTTCACCGACTTCGTGTTCTACTCTCTCGTTTTATATCTGCCCTACCGGAGTAAACCTTTCACATGTCAATCATTCCACTTCCCTTTGCGAGGGTGGTACTGAATAAGCTCGTCTGTGTTGCCAATAGGGGGCAATAATTACTAAATCATGTTTCAAGGGCTCTTTTGAAAGTAAGGCATCAGCAATATGCACGGATGACAGGAATACATCAGTGCATGCAAGAATTTGAATAGGTTTTGAGCGTTTCTTAATCTACAGTTCGCTCACAACCGATTACTTTTGGAAATGATACAGGAATTTTGAAAATTTGGTCGCATGTTTTGACAAAATTGACGCTAATATGATATGATGGGGTTAGATTTTGAGAAGTCTTTAGTGGGATTGACACTGATGAAGACTGCGTTGTAGTCGAAATACGTATCTGATATGATTGAATGGATTGTCATGGGTGTAATTAGGGGTTAGTTTTTGATATTGACACTGATGAAGACTGCTTATTGTAGTCGAGATACGTATCTGACATGGATACAAAAAATAATTAAGTGGAATTTAATGTTGGAGTGGCCGCAATTGCAATGGAAAAAGAACTCGGATCGGGGAGTAATGAAACACGTGTGTACTGAACGTGAACAACAAAAGGAATGACAGTTTGATTCAGCGGAAGTAATACAGACGATAACAAACATAAGTATCATGGTTTCTCTCTAGTCGATGAAGTTGTCGCCGCTTGAGGGGCTCAACACTCCTCCTCAAATTCAACAGACTTTACTCCGATAGCCGCCCGATGTTCCCCTAGCTTCACTGCTGCCAGCGGCTTAGTCAGGATGTCCGCCTCCATACGTTCTCTAGGGCAGTACTTGATGGACACGACACCGTTTGCCACAAGATCCTTCACGAAGCAATATTTGGTGTCAATGTGCTTCGACTTTCGTGAGGCGCGTTCCGTAGCAGTGAGAGCAATGCAGCTCTGGTTATCATCATGAACTGCAACGGGATACGCCATGGACACACCCAGATCAGTCATTAGCTTGCGCAGCCACTGTAGCTCCTGCAGATAGTCAGCCAAAGCGATATACTCAGCCTCGGTGCTGGACACCGCCACGCTGGTCTGCTTTCGGCAACACCACCACTCGATGAGTCCACCACCAAACTTGAACAGAAAGCCAGTATTGGATTTTCGGTCCGTCACTTCACCCGCCCAATCGGCATCTACGAAACATTCCAGCTTCAGTTTCTCGTTAGCACCTAGGTGTAACTCGTGGTTGATTGTCCCCTTCAAATACCAAATCGTACGAGTGTTTTTGATATGTACGATTTCTGGTTGAGAACATACGCATCGGCTTGTTTTCGGACCTGAATCCCCAAGAAGCACGAAAGTTCTTCCAACCAGGGTGCCTTCCATTCATTTTGGCGAAAAAAATGTTTTATGAAATTACGGAATAATAAGATATTATGATCATATTTTGTATGTGTAAGTAACAAGAAAAGATTATAAAGTTTATGTTTGACACACAAAACATGCAAATTTAGCTTCAAAAGAGTCACAATGAGCGATTTTCTGATCGCCTCTTCGCGAAGAGTGAAGAGCGAAGAGTGGGTGAGATAAATGACAAAATCGCTTATTGCGACGCTAATGTAGCAAAATTGGCAGGTATTATGCGTCAGACACAAACTTCACAATATTTTCTTGTTGCGTACACAAACAAAATATTATCATATAATCTTATTATTCCGTAATTTCATAAAACATTTTCTTAGTCAAAATGAATGGAAGGCACCCTGCTTCCAACTCGGTGATCTTGAAGTTCCGCGCCAACACCTCGACCACTGCTTGGTATTCCTGCTCCGCGTTGCAGGTGATGATGAGATCGTCTACGTATAGTAGCACATACACGTAGCGACCGTTGATCTGCTTCATATAGATACATGGATCCGCCTTCGACTGTTGGAAACCAATCTCCTTCAGCCCATACAAGCTGCGTTTGAGACGGCATACCCTGGTTGGATCCTCGGTCTCAAACCCAGGAGGCTGTTTCATGAATATCTCCTCCTGTAATTCGCCACAGATTTTTGTTGCTGCTGGCTGGATCCAACTCGTAGCGCCTGCTCCTCCGTTTCACCTTCCTGCTTCTTCTGCTTTTCCACCTCGTCGACGAGCTTCACTTTTATCAACTCAAGTGTGAGCTCATCTTCGTTCCGTGCCTCCAACGCTGTTGTCAACGGATTGAACACGTCCGGGAGGCCACGAAGGATCAGCGCCATTTTCAAGCATTCGGTCATCTTGAAGCCCGAATTCTGGAGACGAGCGTAATGCTTCTCGATGCCGGCAAGATAACTTTCTATATCATATACCCACTCGGTAATTTTGGTTGGTGATTTGCTTGACCAGCGTAACTTTTTGCCCCAGAGACGTTTTTTTGTGATGCAGATTGAGTGCATCCCATGCCTCTTTCGCTGTTGCTTTGTCGCAGATCAAATTGTATTGACTCTCGTCCACCAGCAGCTGAATGGTGGCGAGCGTCTTTTCGTCGTATCGGTCGACGGTCGACGTATTTCCACAGCTACTCTTGCCGGAGCAGCGCCGTGACGGAGAAGGACCACGCCGGGTAATTAGAGTTATTCAGCTTGACAACTCTTGCCCACTCCATTCAGCGAGAAAGTTCTAGAAAAACACTACCGTTTTCTCACTCGCGACTTTCGGCGAAAATAATAATCCGACTCGAACTAGAGCAACCGAAAAACGATCCCGAACATTTCCCGCTAACGATCCGTAACGAAACCAACTGGGCCCATAACCTGTTGGAGTGGCCGCAATCGCAATGGAGAAAGAACTCGGATCGGGAAGTAATGAAACACGTGTGTACTGAACGTGAACAACAAAAGGAATGACAGTTTTATTCAGCGGAAGTAATACCGACGATAACAAACATAAGTATCATGGTTTCTCTCTAGTTGATGAAGTTGTCGCTGCTTGGGGGGCTCAACATTTAAAGGGTGTACCGTTTAAAATCCGCACACACTCAAATTGCTCTAACTTTTGATTCTGTGGGTAAAATTAATTGAAATTTTGCGTAGACATAGTTCAATGTGTATTGTTTACACTCTGTGAGTTGATTTCATCAGGTGCGCAAAAGTTTTAAAAATGGCGACGAAATAACAGTGCGTGCGCGAAAAAGTTTTGCACGAGTACTTTAAGAATAAGGATCTGTCGCATCATTTCATGGGAAAAAAGTTGGGAATCGCGAATTTCACGGTGTCTTGCATCATAAAACGGTTCGAAGAACGTCTGACTGCTGATCGGAAGCGAAGATTCGGGAAAAAAGCCGTCAGGTCAACGAGAACGATCACAAACGCGTGGTTGTAGCCTTTAAACGGAAACCGAACGCGTCAGTTCGAGATGTGGCTAAAAAGTTGGCGGCTTCTCCCTCTCCTGAAGGCTCACTACGGTCCGATGATCTTCTGGCCGGATTTGGCATCATGCCACTACACGAAGGACGTGCTAGAGTGGTATAAGACGAAAGATGTCGATTATCTGCCGAAAGATCTGAAATGCGCCTAATAGAAAAATACTGGGCCATCATGAAGGAGCACCTTCTAAAACTACCTAAAGTGATAAATAATGTAGAAGACATGAAGAAAGTATAGGGTAATATAAAAAAAAAACTGTCGATTCTGAGGTTGTGCAGAACCTAATGGCTGGGGTTAAGGCCAAAGTGCGCGCATTCGGATATTAAGGCGAAATAAATCAAATGAATAATGCCAAAACTAACTTTAATTGTTTCTTTTTACTCCCTGAAAATTTTGGTGATAATCGGATAAAAACTCGAACTTTGAGAATTAATTTTGTGTGCGTGTGGTTTTTATACGGTTCACCTTTTAATAAACAATAACCTGTTTTGCTTTTTCAAAGCATTCCACGAACAACCCAATTGTATTATTTCATCATTTCAATTTCTTAGGATCTTCCTTAACTTGACCTGACTTAACCGTCCATACATTTAGCAGGCATGTAGCAATTTTTCGTTCGCTTTCCCTGTGGTTTTAGAGATTCCCTCCTGTCTTCCTGAAGTATTCTCACTTCACTTGGACACTTAAGTTCACTAGATTGAACTAAAAAAGAAAAAAAAAAACATTAGAAATCCCGTTGCACGAATCGCCAGAACGGGATTTCATTTTCATTTTCATTTTGATGGACTGGCTCAACTCCAAGTAATTTTGTCAATTCATCTTTGATCTGATCCAGGGAATCACCACTGGGCAGACCATTCAAGACAACCGTGAACAGACGTTCAGTTTTGGTGTCGTTAGTAACACATTTGTGTTGCTTCTCAATAAGATACTTGAGAAGGCATTTAAATCCCTTCAAGGTTTCAGCTAATACACAACATTCACCCCAACCGTAAATTTGTAGCGAAAACTTGAATTAAAAGTTCAAAAGCTGCGTGCGAAGGGCATGGAAATCGGAAGTGGTTACCACAATAGGGGGAACCTTTTCCTTCTTGGCATTAAGCTGGGAAAGTTTATTAGAATTTATCATCATTCGGGAGCATATGATTGCTCAAATGAATTTCATCAGAAGGGGATCAAGAGTTTGCCCTTTTCTATTGCGTTTAACAAAGTTTCTCCAAATCGACATCCAAGTAGATCACTATAAGAATCCGAAGGATCGAAGAGAAATTTTTCAAATCGATGTCCAAGCAGGAGTGCCTCGGATAGGGTCCAAAGAAGGATTGGAGAGTCATATTCCTCAATCAATATAGAATATTTAGCACTGAGAAGCCCTGTTTAAAGTTGTTGTAGCTTTAGGTAACACTTCCTTCAGCAAAAATCAAATCGATCCGTACGGCAAGAGAGCACGATGCACACTGTGTACATCTGCTTTAATTCCACATATGCAAGTGGCTCTCCTGGATTCAAGGATGATATTGAAGACCCATAGTTTCAAGCCTTGTCCTGGGACTTCCGGGTTTTTTTAACGCTTTATTAGCGAGATTTTTAGATCATTGGTTGGTTCAGCTCGCACAGACTTCCCGGGTGTATAACGTCAATAATTTATGAATACCGCCAGATTTTCAGCCTAAACGATCACTTGCATTCGAATAGGGTGGTTGCAGTAACGAGAGCAATACTAGATAAACATTTCAAAAAGTCCTTGATCGATTCTCTTCATCGACTTTCTCTTTCGCCAATAACTCAGCTGCAAACCCTTTCCCTGATGTATTTGACGTTTTGGACGCTAGATAAGAACCTCCTTTATCAAACTATGTGGTAGATTAGCGCGATATCTGTTTGCATAGCAGTAGTTATGAAAAGAGAAAGTCGATGAAGAGAATCGATCAAAGCAGATAGGACCATTTGAAATGTTCATCGAGAATGGTGGTCACAACTGAGAAGATCGAGCATTGGTCTGAATTGCGGAAAATGTGCTGTGGGTTGCACACACCTTAGTAACACCTTAGTAGCCTGGGCACTGTCCAGCGTGGTTGGTTCAACATTGATTCTCTTGACTGAGGGTGCTAAAGAAGGTGTTTGTACCGTGCCTAGGTCTGAATGCACACTATCGGTGGTTGAGTATGTTCCCGCTTCCCAAGAAAGTGAGTAGTCTTCTGTTAATACTGAACATTCTTTCCATGTCCTCGGAGCAGAAACCGGTGAGTTAGATTGGCCGGAAGCACTGATCTCCCGGTCAGAAGCTCTCTGTTTCGGAATGGGGACAACTGTTTTCGAGTTGATTTATTTAAGGTGTTGTACCATCTTCAGGGACGACTGAAATGATGGCTGTTACCCGCAATGGCTTAAAAAGAGATGCGAAGTGTTATCTTAGAGAGTTCTCTTTGCATCTGGTTATTGAGCCAGCATATCGGAAAGCCATTCCACGTGCTTTCATTCTCCAACAGAGAGCATTAACTTTACCCCAAAGATCGGATGATTGATTGATTTATTTTGATATCGTTTAACAAGTTCTCCCAAGTGGACTTCTTGGCTGCTCGAATGAGTTCACAGCATTCGTTTCCTTTGGCATGGTAGATATATGCCTTGAACGCTTCTTTCCTGTTGGGGGTCCACTTTGAAGGTGCTTTGGCCACGGCTGAAATCCTCTTTAATAAAAAAAAATCTAAATCTAATCTACTGTGGGTGCTTTACGCCCTAGGGTAGAACTGGTTCCTAGTATAGTGTCGGCAGCTGCATGGTAAATAATGCTCGTATAATCTGTGAAGAACATACAGTCATATTCCCCACACGCAGCCACGACTGCCTCCTGAAAGTGGGCCCAGTCGGTTGTCTAAACTAATGCTCATCGTATGGTGATCACTCCCCAAAGGATTGTCACTAAAGTACCATAACCTACGTACATTTTCAAAGTTTTTTGAAGTGAGATTACGTCTTTCGGCAACATATTTAGGGTGCAATTAGAAAACCCAAAATCGACCGCGTTACGTTTTTTTTAAATCTTTATTATAGAGATTTTTAGTCGAAGGCTAGTTCATCTCTCGACCGCGTTATGAAAAGTGGTCAGGTTTTGACCACTTATAACTTTGTCAATAGTGGATGGATTTTAATTCTAAACAAGCCAATCGATTGGACATTTTTCTACGAATCTGCTAAAATGAACACTTTATCAATTTTTAATAGGTCTCTATTGAAAATTACACAAATGCCAAACTGCTGCAATGGTGTTCAAAATTATCACCGATCGCCAGCTAAAAACGCTTTCCCTAACACAGATTTCAAAATTGAATTCTATCCGGTCTCGCCGAACGGTGCTTATTCAATCACCGTGTGTGGTGGTGTCCGGTCGGTTGTCATCATCAGCAGCAGCAGCAGCAGCAACAGCAGCAGCAGCAGCAGTGCTTTCGGCGCGTGGCGTTGTACTTTGTCCTCCAGTACACAACGGAAGGCTGCCCGCAAGCAGCGAGCTGTAGCCCACATAAGTTTCCATTCACCGAAGAAGGAGGAAGAAGCCGCACCGCTACTGATCGGATTCAGAAGCTCTTCGTGGCCATCTATGCCATGCGCGTCACCCTTGTTCAAAAAACATACAGCTCACTAGCTTCATCCATTTTGAACACCCTAATAGCTCAGCATTACTCAACCATCACGACAAAACGGTCCTTTTCAGGACTTTACATGATTGACACGCCATAAATTTGTTAGACAGTATTTGTAAGGTCATCAATCGGATGTCAGTTCCCTTAAGTTTAAATTTATCATACCATGTATATTTAAGGCAATATTGGTTGTGCAATTTCAAAAACCAAAGTCGGTCTGATTTTGATCCAGAGATGATAGATTTTAATTCTCAATACGCCAATCAAGCGTGAATCGATTATTTAACGAATCTGTTCAAATTAAGACTTTATCAATTTTCGAACGTTCCAACTAAACGAACGTTGGAAGCTAAATAAATGTAGTCATAAGTATTGAAGTGAAGATTCCCGCATAAATGCAAACCATTACTTTCACTTACCAAAAATGGTTAAAAATTGTTTATAATCCCTGCTAAACTTTAACTGAAATGATTATGGAACTTCACATGAACGTTTGTGTGATAAAGTTTTAACCTTATGTATTATGGTTTTTTGGAAGTGAACCTTACAAATAATGGGTTGTTAAGAGCCATTACCATTTCAAATTCTTTTTTTTTTATACATTTTAGGGAAAGGAATTATATTGGAACTATTTTATTTATGATTTGAGAACTTTAATGGTAATAGTTATGGTAGTCGGTAAGGTTCATAGCTGGTTTTGTGACATCCATCAACTTTATGTGGAATATATCGCGAATTGGTTGCCTGTAAATTACTGATTACCAATTCGCGATATATTCCACGTAAGGTTGACCGATAATACTAAATCATTAATGGACCTTACTGGCTACCATAACCATTACCATTAAAGTTCTCAAACCATAAGTAAAAAGGTTTTAATATAGTAAAAAATGTATGAAGAAAACAACTATTTTGAATGGTAATGGTTCTTAACAACCCATTATTTGTAAGGTTCACTTCCAAAGAACCATAATACATAAGGTTAAAACTTTATCACACTGAACTATTGAACTTATTGTCCGCATACCACTTCAGCACGTCCTTGGAGTAGTGGCATGAAGCCAAATCCGGCCAGAAGATTGTTGGGACGTTGTGGGCCTTCAGGAGAGGAAACAGCCGCTTCTGGAGGTACTCTTTTATGTACACCTGTCCGTTCTTCGTGTCCTGGGTCACGAAAGGTGCACTCCGCTTCCCGCACGTGCAGATGGCTTGCCAAACCAGGAATTTCTTCGCAAATTTGGACATCTTCTGAGTGCGGACATGCTCCGGAACGCTGAACTTATCCTTGGCCGTGAAAAACAGGTTGCCGGGGATCTGTTTGAAGTCGGCCTTCACATATGTTTCGTCGTCCATGATGCAGCATTCAACTTTCGTCAGCATGTTGAGGTACAACTTCCTGGCACGGGTTTTGGCGGACTTGTTCTGCTTCTCGTCGCGATTAGGGGCCTTTTGTACCTTGAACGTTCGAAGCCCAGCCTTAGTTTTGGCCTTCTAGACAAAACTTCGGCTTAGGTGCAGCTTCTTAGCCACATCCCTAACGGAGGCGTTCGGATTTCGGTTGAAGGCCCCAACTACGCGGTTGTGTTTTTTGGTGTTGTACGGAATACTTTTTCCTTCACTTCTGGGCTTCCGATCGGTGGTCAACCGTTCCTCGAACCGCTTAATCACTCGCGACACCGTGGAATTCGCGATTCCCAACGTTTTAGCGATGGAACGATGCGAGAGATCCTTGTTCTCGTGATGAATGCGCAAGATTTTATCACGAACGAGCTGTTCTTTCGACTCCATTTCCGCGAGTTTTGATCACAGGACTTTAAAACTTAAAAATTTTCATTAAATTCTACCCAACGGTTAAAAAGTTAGAGCAATTTCATAGTGTGGCAATTTCATCGTGGACACCCTTTACTTGCGCTTGTTTTGATGATGACGAACTACGTTGGCATGCATAGACGATGGCGGACGAAACAATGGGCAGTTGCAGCAGTTGCAGTTGTCCGGCCGATCCGGGGTCGGTTCAATCAGTGGTGGTGAACGGGGGATGCATACCGTGGGACTAGCGGCAACAGTTTGACACCAGCTGGCAGGGGCGTCTCGTCTGACCGCCGGGGATCCTAGTCTGGTTCCACAACACCGTCTTCGTTGCTACTACTGGTAGAATCTGGGCACGTGGTACGATGGCTTGTTGAAAATGGCCGAGCGGTGCTCGACAATCGACCCTTTGTGGAGATCCACTCCAAGATGGCGTCCGGGATGGCCGCAAGCTTCGTCTGAATACCAACGTGCTTCGGGCGTCAATCCCTTGACCGACGGATGGAACTTCCGCAATTCTGGCCTTTCTGTAGAGAAATATCCTCCAGGATTCGATCCCAAAGGGGTGAAATAAAAGGCCCGACTACGGACCTTTTCTTACAAGTTCGCTCTTTTCGTACCGTGTTTCGACGGCTTAAACGTTCGGACGATAATCCGTTTTTAACACTATTCACCAAACACAGCCTACTTTTAACGTGTTCGAGGCTTTCCACACACTCACAATAAGCAACGCTTTAATTAATTAATTTTATAACCGACGCGGACTTCCACTCTATGCAGCGGTCACCGCAAGAAAAATCCACGGTTACTATCGATCATCTTTTATATTTTTTTGCTTCTATAATTCGAAGACCCGAAGTTTGTAAACCAGACTTCGTAACAGTTGGCAACTATTCCGACCAGGACGCCGATTAATACTAAACCGGTTGGAGACCGAGCTCAAACAGCTGTCAATAAACGACAAAGGTGAAATGCGTAACGGGTGCTTTTTGAATGGACAGTTTGGCTCTGCGCATCACAATGACAGCTAGGAGTTTCGGCCACCAGTAAGGCTGTCCAGTATTTTAATGGGATTTGGGAATTGGTCTTAGGTGCTCACTGGCAGGAGGGCCAATTGGGATGAGGTTACTTGTGGAGGAGCCTGCAAGTAACTATTTGGAACCACTGGTTACATTATGGTGGAATTAAAAACCACTACTTCTAATGAAAGATGGATGGGCGTCGGAGACATACCTGCCTGAAGGCCTGTAAGGTACCAGAAAAGTAACAAAAATATCACGAAGAACGGAACGACGGCAGTTCGGACAGCAGTAAATTTGCATCGTTGAAAACCTGGTTGCAGGTCAACGTAGAAGGTGTCAATATCAAAGTGGCGTCCTCGGTGAAAGAAAATAACAAACAAAGCCCAACCACTTGAGTTCAAATATCCAAACGACAAAAAATAGTAGTTGGAAAATATAAAATCACCATCCAAGAAAAACCACAAGAATCCATCTCGACCTTCTTTATAAAGTGCTTCAGAATAGTTTCAATTGTATCAATCGTACAAGAACAATCAAACCACATCAAAAGTTGTCGTTATCAACCTCCCGCCCTTTTACGGTAATCACAACTCCATAAACTCCCGCCAGCCAATTCCGTAATCACAGCAACAACGGATCAAGGATTATTTAATTTTCACATGATTTCGATAAAATGAAAAAAAGAGTGGGTGTTGATGGCGGTATCGCAGGTTCATGATGAGCGTGGTAATTGCATGCAGCTTCAACAACACCACAGCTTACTCATATAACAAGCCTGCTTGCTCATTTCGATCAGTGTTGCCGCGTTGCTGGTAGTTCCGAAAAATTAATTAAAAGCTAATTATGATTGCGTGAACAAACAGCTTTGCGGTTCCGACAGCCGGGAACCCTAAACGATGGTAACCACGATGGAAACGAATGCTCATCCAGGTGGTAATTTGCCTACAGGATGAATCTCCTGAAATTTGATTAAATCAATCCAAACAAACCCATCGCTCGGAGCAAGTAGATGGGCGAGCAATCGTGATCTGCAATTTATTTCCGCCTATAATCCAATTTACTCGGATTCAGTTGACTTGTTTTTGTTTTTTGGTGGATGTGAAATGCAATACGCAACATTGCAGACTAGGCAATAAGTCTAACAAAAAAGCATAAAGTTACTTATTCTGTTCATTTTTCCGCAAATTTTTATAAATGGACCAACTTATCGGCGGGAGCTTAACGATGTCTGCTAAAAGTTCTATGATTCGGCTCATGCCATTCATTGTTTTATTCGTCTGTGACGGAACATCATCGTCGTCAGCGTGAAAAGTTGGCTCTAACAGTAGGAACAGCGAAAAAGTGCTTCGGGTGGTAAAAATTCCCTTTACGGCTTGTTACCAAGTTCGTCGAAGAGGTTGGCTCAGTACCTACAGTAGTTCTTGATTGAAGCGAAGGAAAATGCCGAAACGGTTTATTTTCGCCCGAGTACTGCTCTCAAGAGGGGATGAAATAGCAAAAGTGTTTTGGGAGTCATCAAAATTGTAAGCGGCTTGTGGAGAAGTTTTCGTGGTTCGTGATGTTTAGTTTAAACAGTTAATTCTGTTGTTGGTCAATATAATGAAAGTATACTGTAATGCACTGAAATCCGAAAACTTTTAAAAGTTGCTTTCTCACCCCAGCAGGCCTGGGTTCAATCCCAGTCGGCACCGCCGGGATGTTCTGAGCCATAACATCTCTGATCACGCCTTCTTTCGGAAGGGAAGTAAAGCCGTTGGTCCCCGGTTCATGAGTTGGCGGCGGTAGTATTGGTGCTCAGCACGGAAAACAAGATCGACGGAAAATCAAATCAAGGGGAAAGTTGCTTATTAATGCCAAATATGATCTAAATGCCACGTTAATATGCATATCCATATCCCTTAGCTCAGTCGGTAAAGACACAGCTACAAAGCAAGACCATGCTGGAGGTGGCTAGGTTCGATTCACGGTCCGGACAGTCCGGAGTATGAATTTTTCTAGTTGGGAAATTTCTCGAATTCCCTGGACATAGAGTATGATTGATCTTGCCATAGAATTATACTAATACAAAAATGGTACAGGCTTCGAAAGCTCTCAATTAATAACTGTGGAAGTTCATCTAGAACACTAAGTCGAGAGCACGCAATAAGCTAATATGCGATAAGCTATAAGCTTGAAATTCGACGAAGAAGAAGAAGAAGAAGAAGAAGAAGTTCATAAAACTATCAACAGCCAACCGGGAAATGTAAGATTCAATTACAGATTTGCATGAAATCACACTTCCAGCATTCCGTCTTTTTCAACGCTTCCATTATCAACTTCTGATTGCCCACTGGGACGCCCCGCCGCTGGCATTACGGAAGCCACCGATCCACCCGCCACAGTCGAGTCATTCCACCAACAATCCACCGTCCTGTGTACGGGCCTGGCCCTGGTGACGGGGTCTTCCAACCCATCGTTTATGGCACGTATGATCCCACTCTTGGCAATTCATCCGTTGATCCATCGCTTGGTTCTAGTTTGTCATTTCATAATCGATCATCGCTACAAGGCCAGTTGTCTATCTCTAATGATTGTTTTCAGCTTCTGTTCAATTTTCACACTGCCGTACTCTAACGGAACTATCAATCTATTCTTTCGGAACTTTCTCTAGCTAATACATTATCGCAATAAAGCTTCATAGCCTTTTCTCCCAACTCTGTAATCGTAAACTTCATGTATGCAGTAGCAAACACTTTGGTTATATGTAATAACTCAGGGCGAGAGTAACTGCCTACAATGCTGATGTTGGTTCAACGCGCAACACCACCCTACTGCTTCTCTCTGAGATGACTGTTGGTCATCACTAGAGATGCAAACTATAGTTGAGTTAAGAAGAGTTGCAATATACCATCGCTTGAAAATGCTTTCGACAACTGTAGGCTTTAGGTAGAGAGGAAAATCGCTACAACTATCCCCCGCCGCAGACAGTATATCTAGTCTAACATTTGAAAAGGACGTAACTCCAAAATTACCATATCAAGAAAATCGGTTCCGAATTTTGATGATCTAAAAATTAATCCTATTTCACGACTTTCCATTTTCTGGATGATTTTATAAGCTTGACATATGCCCCGTAACGTAGGTAGATCACCATTTCGTTGTACGTTACGGGATGTAAGATCTACCACCGATTCCTAGTCCTGACTACTTCAAACTAGGGGAACAGGATTTTTCAGTAATCCAAGGATCACATCTTAGTCCTTGCTACTTTTTATGCCTTGTTGATAGTGACAAGACTCGGCTTTGTCTATCGAGGATGATCTTGAGACAAGGAAAAAAATGAGTTAGTCATCTATGTGATTCCTAATCTTCTATTCGTTGTTCCCTAGTTTGAAGTGGTTAAGACTAGGGTTCTGATGCATGGTCATTATCGGTGTCATACCTTAATTTTGTTGCTAAGGAATCCAATTTTGACTGACAAAGAGGCGCGCCTTTGGAGGGTGTTTCAACACTCCGAAGGGTATAAATAGCGGTACCTTTCAATTAGAGTCGGATCCTTGCGATAAATGCAAGAGTGGCAACTGTAAAAAAATCGAATACTTCATCATTTCTCAATAGTGATGGAGTATTACGACATGCACTAAACTAAGGACACGGGAAATACTACAATAGATCAATTTACTGGTCGCAGTAGTGTTAGGTCCCGAACAGAGAGAATAAAAAAGCTTGACCTATAGTTAATAGTGTTATCTATCATCATGCATCACTAAAAACTCAAAAAAAAGTTTTTTTTTTGTCGTGAAATTGAGAATAAAAAATCATACGCCCTGATAATTTCTTACATGTTGCTACCCCCCGGATATCCTTTGAACTGCCAACATTGCACACTGGGCCAGGAACCGAAATTAGCAAGACAAAACCTCTAGCGCATTGGGTTTGTATTATATTGAAATGGTGTCTTTGGCAAAGTTTCTCGGTTTAACATGCGCCTTCATTTGGTAATGGAAATTAGTTCCAATTTTATCCGCATAGATGGTGCTGCGATACTAACTTTCTTATTTCGCATGAAGGAGGTTTCGTGTCTGGAGCAAAGTTATAGAACATTAAAAAATATAAAAAATGCCGAAAAACTCAAAGTTCTAGGTCTTCAAACAACAAAGATTTAGTGAATATTGTAAAATTTAACTGAAATTTACGTTTTTTGTACTATTTTCCATACAATTTTTAACGACGTGTATCTTTTAAGTCGGATAATTTGCAAGTTTTAAGGAAGAGTTCCCAATGTTTTGGGTCGATACAAGCGAAATATTAGCCAAAATAGTGAAAATTACCATGATTTTCATAATCTGGTTTCTCAAAAAGTAGCAAGTTTTAGCAAAAAGTCATTTTCTTTCTGAAATGTACCATTTATCATCAATCAAAGGTGAAAGTTTGCCGGACATATAATTTTATATATTTGAGATACCTGAATTCATATAGACTACAATTTTTATTCAAGCAGCGTTCGCCAATGCACGGCTTGCTGGCTGCGTGCGATGGAAACGATGAGATATCTAGATTCAAAGTATTTTTTTTAATCCTGACAACTACCTGTTATCTTGCATTGTCGATTATTGCAACAGCATTTGCACGGGTCCTGGAAATTGCTCTTTCTTGGTTTGAGGAAACTGTTTCTGCACTGTCATCACCGGGTCAGAGGTCAGCAAAAGTCGATGGATAGGTCTGTTTAATAAATTATAATAATTAATAAATAGTGGCTTGTTTAAAAAAAAAAATCATAACTCATGAACCATAAGAGATAAAAACGTTGTGTCTTCAACAAAGTTGCTTTGAATTGATAGTTCTACAACTGTTAACAACACTGCTTTGGTCTACCTCAAATAATAAAAAAGTTTATATTTTTAATTCACCAATTTTATGGACCACCCTAATTTAACGAACTTAAAGATTGAACAGAAAATATGTAGCAACTCTCCCTAAGAAACCATATACCTAAAACTGACGGTTTGGGCGCAAACATTTTTGTCTTCCTAAATACGGCTTTGGAACCATTGTGCATAGGTTTGGTTCTACTATACTTCTTTTTGTGACGCCTTGATTGTCAAGTTTTCTTCGTACAGCTAAAAAACATCCTATTTCAACTTTTTTTTGCCTATTTGCAACAATGTTGAGGTTTTGGCCAACTTTTGTTCTATTGGGAACCACTGTACACCGAGGTTCTACTCCAGTGTTAGGTTAACGAACTGCATGACATCTTTGACAAGAACGATTGTCATCCATTGGAAGTGTGTCTACATTATAGATACTATAGATTCCATAGATAAGCGGAGGCAAAGTAGAATGTAGCCAAACGAACTGTCAATTAGTGTAACCAAACGAGCATGACGTCATCATGGTGTGTTTTGCGGGGGAAGTATTACAATATTATGAGCACAAAACACTTTCCACACTCGATGCACCAGACAAAAGTGTTCGCCAAAAATTTATTTTAAGTCGGATTTTCTTGAAACTTTCAGGGAATGAACTAATACATATGGATTATGTTTCGGCATAATTACTTTATTCAATTTCCTTTAGATTGCTGAAAGCCTGCACCTTTCCCTTAAGACCCCTCATTACATTTTGTGCAATGGTGGAGCCGACCTTTTTGGTCACTTTCATCCATTCTTTCTTCAACTCCAGCTCGTTCTTAAACACCTTGGACGATTTTCGAACTTTGGCCTTCATTATGGCCCAAAATCTTTCCACCAGACGAATCTCTGGTGAATTTGGGGGGTTGGCGGTTTTTGGTACCAAAACAACGTTATTGTCTCTGTACCAACCCAACGTCGATCGCGCGTAATGACATGATACCAGGTCAGGCCAAAGTAATGTCTCGTCTCCGTGGGACAGCAGGAAGGGCAACAGACGCTTCTGGAGGCACTCGGTGCGGTAAATTTAGCTGTTGATGGTACCCATTGTGATGTACGGTTTACTCAGTTTACCGCTCCAGAGCAAGTATTTTTTGGCGAATTTGTCCACTCTCTTCTTCCTTATGTCTTCCGGAACATCAAACCGTGATTTGGCAACGTAGAACTCCAGCCCCGGTATCTGCTTTGCTAAACCTTGTGTAGGTTTCGTCATCCATAACCACACACATCGGTTTCGTTAGCCACTCTTGCGCGGGATTTGGCCGCCGTGTTTTGTTGATCACGCCGGTTCGGTGCTTTCCAGACCTTGAATACACGAAGCCCAGCTCTTTTCATGGTTTGCTGAACGAACCAGGCGGAACACTTTGCCTTCAGAGCCGCGTCGCGAATCGAAATCTTCGGATTACGCTTGAAATAATTCAACACCTTCCGGGCGTTCACAGGACCAGCTGTCTTCGATTTTCTTCCACTTCCACTTCCAGGCCGTCTGTGACTCCTTAAACGATTTTACCACCCGAGACACAGTTGTATGGGTGATTCCCAGTTGTCTTCCGATCCATCTCATGGTCGCAGTCGGATTTTCCATGACGGCGCGCAAAATTCTCCGGCGATTTTCTTCTTGTTTCGATGACATCTCAATAACCACTGAATCGATTGTTATGAATTTTTGCACATGTAAACAATTCACTAAAAAATAGTTATACCCAGATTTTCATCAATGTTTACCCACGGATAAAAACAGTTACACACGGATAAAAATGGTGCATTTTTTTTCGAGTACAAGCCTTATTCTGATTTATTTCGCGAAAAACGGAAGAAGGAAATATTATGCAAACCACTCCTTGATTCATTGTTGCAAATATTTGCTTTGCAATTCATTTTGAACTTTTTCTCACAAATCATAACACAACTGCACAACAAAGAGCTCTATGATGGCATGAACATTTTTCATGAATGCCAGTAAGACCATTTATTTTTCATGGTTGCCGAAAACACTTTTTGTGCCTCCGCTTATCTATGGAATCTATAGTATCTATAGTCTACATGTCTTGGACCAGGTGAAAGTTCAATCTTTCCCGAAAAGTATTCCTTCTCCCGGATGATGCGATGAAGTTTATGTGCGCTTGCTTGGATTATTTGGAACAGTTACCCCTTTCGCCGAATGAAATCGCTGCTATGGTTCGGAAGGCAGCCAATTGCCAGCTGACTGACAGCTTCTGAAGTTTCCTGTCGGCAGTTTTCCACGGTCCCAGTTTGGCACTGATGCATGTTATTCGAATCATCATCGAAACGCAATTTCTGGAGAAGGCTGGTCTGTTTTTATTCACAACGTGACGCAAACACCATTGTCAATATTTTGAGTATTCCAGTCAATTTTAAGCGTCTAATTTGACGGCTTCCAGTGCTTCGTAAACCGCATTCACTTCACTCTTCTCAATCGGCTGCTCTGTTGTTGTTGACCGGTTCAGTCGGAGCTACAGGGCCTCCCAGGAAGTTCTAGAATTGGATTAATTTTCCCTTCCGTCGACAGCTTTGCTTGAATGATTTCTCCTACTATCGCTCATTACTCGTGATTCTGCGTTTGAAAGGTGCTTTCAAACGCAGACTCAGAAAGAAACGCCGAAGGTGCATTCGATTTATTTTTTCTCTGTCTCTAGGTGGATCCATCTTTTTAAATATAATTTGTAAACAAACGCCCACCCAAAGCAACAACATCATCGGAAAGGGGAAAGCTTCCCCTACCCGGTGATGTTGATGGTTTGCGTAGTTGTCATATGGGTGGCGAGAAAAGGGCATAAGAAGGTTTGTTTACAAAAAGCTTGTATGCCCTTTTCACATGTTGTTCTTGAATTATGCTTTTTTTATCCCGTTTGAAATCGAACGGTTTTATAATTGCCTTTATAATGATAAAACACCTTTATGGAGTATTTTGTCGCAACATCAATAAAAAAATACAGAGCAAGTTCATGATTGATTAACTCAACAGTTTTATAAAGGAATAGAGTGCTGCATTAAATTGATTTTTAAAACCAAACACTCTCAGACTTTATCGTCAGACTTTAAAAGGTTTTTAAAACATTATAAAGCACTGACAAATGCTGTATTTAAACTAAAAATTGCTGTTTGCCGTTATAAAACCACAATGAATCAGAGAGAAAGCCAAAAGGCGGTTAAATTGTTACTTGGGAGGAATACCCCACGAGGAGTTGTGCCGTCCATCCACCGCAATTGTCCTGTCTTCCAACCAATTAAGCGGATTTTCTGTTAGTTTATGGTTGATCCTAATTGGATTGAAGACAGCCAAAAAATTGCGGTGGGTGAACGGCACCACCCACCGCGCTATTCGAGAGATTCCTGTATGTCCTTATATTGAAGTGACAATCGAGAGAGGCTGGATTTCCATATAGTGTTAGGGAGGATATCGAGTCTGACAGGGATCGAGTGAGGGAGAGTTGGCTGTAATTAATAATTTTGCTGTACACAGTAGACAATATTTCTTTTTCGTCTGTCATTTGTTTGGCTTGCTTTGCCATAAACTTAATACCAAATTCATCAACCATCTTTTGAATCGGTCATGATTTTGACAACACTGTTGATAATTGAAGTTGTTCTGGCCTTGTAGTTTCAGTATCGATTTTGTTTTCCTTCAGCTGGTTAATTACTTTCTATAGACGGATACACCATGTTCTTCCTCTGGAAAGCTGAATATATTTTCTCTCATATACCTTTTGTAATTTCCTTGATTTATTTTTTTGGGTAGCTGACCTGATCTATCCTCCTGAAATAAGATATGAGTAAGGCTTAAATAAGTACGGTGGAAAGTGATTTGATGCAAAAGATTAGTGTTAGAAGTCTCAGAAAGGTCTAAAAGTGTGAAAAAGAGTTGGCGCAGATTGTGAAAATAAAAATAAAAATAAAAAGGAAAATGGTGAGAAGCAGAGGAACCGGATGGCTGAACGACGGTGCAATACGAGAAAAAAAACAAACGGTTGCGTCCTCTGCGTAAGATGGCCGAAAGACGAAAAAGAAGGAATGGATGGTTTGTCCTTCAAAAAAAGCTAAGTACAATAGTTTTGTGTTGCGTTAAATGTAGAGGGTGGGTTTACTCGGGAATGGGATGCAGATTTTCCGGAAAAGCTGCAGCAATGTGGGTGACGTTTCCTCGAATTTGGGTGGAATTTAGCTCATGTGTATGTGGATACACTTTTTGCGCTTTTTGAGTGAACTGATATGAGCACACTGATAAAATTTCAAAGATTATTTTTATGTGTCCCACACATGAATTTTTGAAATGTGATCAACGAATTATATCTATTTGTCAGACGCATACTTACTATGTGTACACATAATATCCATGTGTAACCAAACATACAATTCTTTTGACTAATAAATTTTATGTGTGTTTCTGGGTGGATTCTGTTTGTGTGGTCACATAAAAAATCATGTGGAAATTCGTCAATAAAAATGTGTGGAATTGTATTAGTGTAGCATTTTTTGTCCGAGTATAGAATGGTAGAGATAGGCGAGACAACAACCAATTGAAGCGTTTGTTGTAATGCCATCTAGTGTCAATTTAAAAAAAAAGTATAAATGTAATGATAGTACACGACTAGAAAATGGTTCCCAGCGACCAGTTCACTTTTCCTTACTTTTGATAGTTTGTCTCCTTTTCTCCTTCTAATGTTGCCAAAAACAATGAAAATTAATGAGATAAGATTAAATTTGTTCGTTTGTGGTTGTGTATGAAAAAACTGATTAAGGTTGTGTTGGTTCTGCCATGGTTATTGTATTTGGTGGGCTTGATCCAGTTATGCCGCTTTCGTTATTGCGGTGTAGCACCTGTGTAGTGTAAACAGGAATAAGCGCGAGTCTTTGACAGCTTAACATCATTAGTTTTTAAACAAAGGAGGATGCACCATATCAACACCCTAAATTATTTCGGTGTACGGCAGTGTAGCACCGCAAAAACGAAAACGAAATAAATTTCGTATAATTTGAGTGCATCACATGAATTTAAGTTTACTTTAATTGATTATAATTCAAATTGAAAAGACATAGAGGTTTTGGGCCTACGGGAGAATAGGTAGTAAAATTATTTTCACTCCCGCGAGTTAAAAAGATAAAACACAACATATTTCCTTCCTTTTAATTAGCTACGTATGTGACAACGATGGCGAGTTCACTATGTTATATTTTCATTTTATTTCAGCAACCTTATCTTCCAGCAGATGATCCGGGCAGCAATTTCAACATTAATAAAAAAAAACTACATATGCCAGCAACACTGACTGGGTGTATCCTATGGCTTACCTTCCCTACTAACATAATTCCTAAATTCCCGAGACATTTATGAGGGGTCGTAGAGTTCTCTGCATCTCTCTTAAGTAAATGTTGGACTAACATACCTTTCCTATCCCTACCAGTTGTAAGGACGTGGCCAGGACAATCCTTAACTGTTGGAGCGGGATATGTCTTTATCTGGGAGATAGTAATTACTTCCTACTTACTATCTGTCCAGTAATAGATATCCGTCTTGCTCTTAATAGTTTTGAATTCGTACCACCTACGATATTGTGCAACTTGTTCGATGCTAATGCTAATGCTGACCTGATCTATCCTCCTCATTGATATCAGGAATATACGACTTGTTTTCAAGATGATATCAGGTTGTAATTTTACTTTGGTCGGGAAGCCTGCTTGACATCATGCATGTTATTCCAATTGGACCAAGAAGAAGAAATCTTTTATAATTCAGGCCGCCTATATATGTATATATGTATATATGTAGATAACATCTCTTCAATCCCAAAAGTGTTCATGCCAATAACTTTATGGGTCACCACCATTGTTTGCTGAATCTATGAAGAAAAAAAAAACATATAGGCCAAGAGCGAGCATAAACTAAACTGACAACAGTAGTCGTTCCGGCGTCGATTTGTCTCCTATCGTAATAAATTTCCATACCCCATACCATAAAAAAAACATTGATAAAACAGGAACAACACATCCCAACTTGGACGATCGAAGCAGTAAACAAACATGTTATGGAGGACATTTCCATCCAAGCTATGGCGTCATGGTGACGTCCTGAGCCCGAAGCCAGTCAGTCAATAGGTTCAGTGGCCCTGGTTGGAGCTACACAACAGAGACCCAATTTCAGTGACCATGACACCATGAAGGTAGTAACAGGAAGTAACGTTTAGTCTGGTCGTAACGTGCTCCTCTCTGTTTGTATCTTTATTAGAATGTGGCACGATTAACTACGGACAGGGATGGGAAAGAAAAGCTAAAACACAAATTAAATTTAGTCCCCTCTCTCATCACTCCTTTTAATAATGCCTTGTAAAAATAGCGTGATATAATAAATTAATATCTTTTTTCCTATTTCGTTTTTTCATCTGTTTTATATTGTACATAAATGGATGAAAATGCTTCTGGGTTCCGGTGTTGGGACTTGTTTTTCGACTTTCGGCTAAAAGTATATGGTGCTGCGTGTTTTACACGTCACACAAGGATGGAGGGCTACGATAGATCGCAATTTTTGGATCCCAAGCTCATTCTCTTTGTGACATACATACTATAAATAAATAAATATTTTTAGTACTGTGCGACAATAACAACTGAATCGGTACGATTGATATAAATAATATGAAGGCAAAATGAAAGCACTGCAAAGAGAAGCATTCAAATGAAACCTTTTTCATCGTTCGTTTGTTTGGAGCACATATTGTGAAAATGAACACTACACACCCTGCGTACTTAATCGAAAATGACAACCAGTCACGCAATTTTCAATCGCTACTAAAAATGTGAACCCCCATACGAGTTGTTGGTTTGCTAGGCTTGAAAAGATACATACACTGATATAAGTGCTCATGTTATTTCCGGTGGAAACGCACATAGGTTTTTTTTTTCAATAACCGCTCCAATGGTACCTATGCATCTGACTATCACATAATATTTTAGAGATAGGTATACCCCATTAGGCATAAATAGTTTAATCATAAGTACCGTAAAACGGGGTATCTTGGATATTGCGAGTAACTTTGATAGTAGGTATAATGTAAAGATTAAATTTAAATTAAATTAAATTTTAAATTACAAACATTGGTTCCATATTGTAGCTTAGGGTATTTCCGTTGATATTGTATTTAGTTTTTATATAGTATGCGTTACATATTTTACAAACATATTAAAAACCAGTTTTCGTTTTTTTCGCCTGTTTGAAAAAGCACTCAAACCATCACTTATGAAATGTATTTCCGATATAGCCATCACAAATGCAATGTGGTATTCTTATTGCTTATGATGTTTTCTGATTATATACTCATTCAAGGTTTCATATTCAAAGAACTAAATTGTTTGAGTTTCACGCATTTTTTTTTTCTACATTCATCGAGCATTATCCAAGTAACCCCAAATCAAAATACTGATGTTCGGTCACAAAACTAAAAAAAATAGTGGAAATGCTTTAATTTCCGTTAAACATATTACTAACGAATTAACTCTTGGATCCTCAGTACTTGTTTTAAAATTACAAAATTTGAAAAACATTCAGTGCTGTAAAAAATATTAAGAATATACTTCATGTTACCCCGTTTTACGGTACTTTCTATGACAGTTTTGATCGCTTTCGTTTCTCCGTGTAGTAAAGCAAGTAAATCAAATTTGAGAAATTCAACTGAAAGTGAATAAAACATGAACTAGACAGATAATAATTATTGAACAAAACAACTGAAAATGCAAGAAAATAATTTCTCTCGTTTGGATTGAATGCCTTTTTCAAACCATGAGGGATTTTTTTTTCCTTGATATATTTTTCCGTTGACCTTGATTTCCGTGCTGAGCACCAATGCTACCGACGCCAGGGAGGCAGCTCCCACACCTGGACCCTACCTATCGTCCCATCAACTCATGAACCGGGGACCAACGGCTTTACTTCCCTTCCGAAGGCGTGATCTGATATGTTATGCCTCAGAACATCCCGGCGGCGCCGACTAGAATTGAACCCATGCCTGCTGGGGTGAGAGGCAATCACGACACTACCGGCGCCGCTAATGTGAGGGATGAAAACCATTAAAAATCCAACTGAAAATTCTCGAATGTATTTTATTTCTGTTCGAGTTGGCTTTTACTACAGTTCAATAGATCCATGTTCGAAATACCCTGTGTTATCGATTAACCCAGGTTTCGAGCAGAACACAGAATATATCTTTTTGTCTATTAGAAACAAGCACGCTTTGATAGTGGGGTAATGTTGGTTGCTGTTGGCGAATGCTGGTCCGATATTTACCCAGCCAGATCTGGGATATCTCAAAGAAGTCACCTTGGTCCGTTGATCTTTTTACTTTACTTGAGTGATGTAACTCTAATCGTCGAAGATCCACGGTTATCGTATGCAAAATCTACTTTCAAACCCGTTCGATTGAAAACTGTCATTTTCCTCAACATCAGTGCCAACTGGTGTAATATGAACCGAATTATGATTAACCTGCATATTTTGGCTTACGTCATTGAGCGACACGTTCCGAAAAAAGTTCCTAAACAAGGTAATCATCATCCTTGGCAAACAAGTGAACTTCGTATGTTAAAGTCTTCCAAAAGAGCCACGCTAAGAAAATACACCAAGAACCACACCCTACAACTCAAGGACCATTATGCAAAGATCAATCATTTGTATCAACGAACCAGTCGCCAATGTTATCGGCGTTATGAACGACATGTTCAACGGAAGCTTCGATCTCACCCGAATACTTTTTGGAATTATGTGAACGAGCAACGAAAGGAGTCTGGCCTTCCATCGACTATGGTAATGAACGGCGAAGAAGCTTCATCTCCTTTCAGGACATTTGCCGTCTGTTATCAACCAAGTTTGCGAGTGTATTCTCGGATGAGAACCTACCTGACGAGCTCGTTTCTCTAGCAGCCAGTAATGTTCCAATGTCTGGTCAATCTTTGGCAGCTATCAACGTCGACCTCGCTATGATAACTAGGGCGGCTTCGCAACTGAAGTTTTCATTTAAGCCTGGACCTGACGGAGTTCCTTCCGTCTTTCTCAAGCAACACATCGATAGTCTGGTGGCTCCTCTCTGCCTTCTGTTCGAAATGTCCCTCTCCAGTGGGGTGTTTCCTACCTGCTGGAAATCAGCTGAGATGTTTCCAGTGCATAAGAAAGGATGCAAAAGAAACATCGACAACTATCGCGGCATCACATTGTTGTGTGCCATATCTAAACTATTCGAGTTGGTCGTTATGGAACCATTAATCTCTCACTTCAAGCAGCACTTGAGCGAAGACCAGCATGGTTTCATGGCAGGGCGGTCGACTACTTCCAACCCTCTGTGTCTCACCTCGTACATAACGGAGAGTATTACAGACCATATGCAAACATATGTCATCTACACTGACCTATCAGCCGCCTTCGACAAGTTGAACCATCCTATAGCGATCACCAAACTGGATAGGCTCGGAATAAACGGCAGTCTCCTATAATAGTTCGCATCCTATCTATCTGATCGTCAGTTGGTAGTTGCAATCGATGACTGCCGATCTTCTTCGTTCCCTGCCACTTCGGGTATTCTGCAAGGTAGCCACCTCTGCCCGTTGATATTTCTTGTGTATTTCAACGACTTCAATTTCGTCCTCGACGGTCCACGACTGTCGTTTGCAGACGACATGAAAATCTATCTTCGAATCCGAGCTCCAACTTCAACTCAACGCTTTTGCTAATTGGTGCCAACTGAACCACATGGTTGTAAATCCAACAACATGTTCAGTAATCACGTTCTCACGGAAGAAATATCCTATTACATTCAGGTATATCCTAGAAGGCGTTGACGTACATCGTGTGAATCACTTTAAGGATCTGGGAGTCATCTTAGATTGTCAACTCACATACAGCCAGCATATCTCGTACGTGATCGACAAGGCATCCAGAACGCTCGGCTTCATTTTCAGGATAGCTAAAAGTTTCACGGACATCTACTGTTTGAAGTCGCTTTACTGCTCCCTCGTCCGGTCGGTGTTAGAATACTGCTGCCCTGTATGGAATTCCAATTACCAAAACAGTGTACAAAGAGTAGAGTCTATTCAACGACGATTCATCTGGTTTGCCCTTGGTTGGATCCTTTGTGGAGTCGAAGAGATACGACAAGGGCCCTGTTTGTGGCAGACATTCTACAGGGCAGAATGGATTGTCCTTCTATTCTACAACAAATCGACGTTAACGTTCAACCACGAGCACTCGGTAACAACGCATTGCTGAGGATACCTGCCAGATTTTTGTTTCAGAAGTCTGTGAAAAAATGTCTGCGAATTTCAGAAATGTCTGTAAGTGGGCTGCATAATATTAGCAGAAATTTTGCGTGTGACAGGGGGGGGGGGGGGTTATGAAATAGATGGAAAATTTTAAATGTCAGTTAAAGTCATGTTCGAGCAAAACAAACCTGCTTTTAACGAATTGAACCTAATTGGAATGCATCCATTTACGGCGTATACGTTAACAGCAATTAATAAAAAAAAAGATAAATTACGATTACACGACAAATGAGATGAGGTCGACTCAAAGTTGAGATTATTTCACTCATATTCTTGAAAACGTAGTTAACTCATAGACTGAGTAAAACTTTCCGAGCTTTTACAAAAATTTGTTTTCTGATATGAGCAACATCTCGATGTACATATGAAATTAGTATACGGAAAAAGTTTTCATGTAGTTGCCACCAATAAAACCATAGATATCTATCTGAATTTCACATAACATTCATGTGACCACATAAGTTCTATATGATAAATCACTTAAATTTGATTTGACACATAACCCGAGCAAAGCTGGAGATCAAATTGAAATCAAAATGTGCTGTTATGATGTAACTTATTATGAATACTCCAGTTGATCTCATTTTGGTTGACTTAACGGTTAACACAGCAAAAATGAGAGCAAAATTTTACATTGTTGAATCAAACGGAAAACTGATCCTGCTTTCAATGAAATCAATTAGATTATTGATTTTGTATTCATAATATTTAACTGAATACGGGTCTGGTTTGAATTGTAAGCATCCATGATTCTCACACTAAAAGACTTGAGTTCAACTCTCACCCGGACAAGTCACGAATGACCTAAAATGTGTTAAACAAAACGAATTGACAATAATTGTTAGTTCAACGACAGATGAACTTATATTAAACTTTCAACAAGACGTTAGCAGCAGAATTTGAAGTTAAGTTGCTTTCATTTAAAAAGTCTTGGCCGCATAATGAAATTACAATATGATATCAGACTTCTGTCGCGACAGTTGAAATCAAAATTAGTTTTCATTATGATAGGAACTGCAAACTTTAATATCGATTTGCTTGCATTTTGTTAACCGACTTTGCTCGGGAAGGTTCATGCGATTTTGTGGTGCAATTCCCAATTATGATCCCAATCATCACATGAATGTTATGTGAAATTCTAATGAATATTTTCAATTGAATATGTGATTTATTCTTTGAGTGTATACTTCTAGAATAAGTAAATTTTTTGTCGATTTTTCTCATATTCGAAAGGATTTATGAGGCTCGGAAAATTTTACTCAGTCTACGTTTTCTAGAGCTTGAGTAATTTAAACTTAAAATTGAGTGGATCTTATATGCCATGTAGTGTGGAAATCCGTTAGTTACTTAGTACTGGTCTTTTTGCACACCAGCAGCGGGAGAACGAGCACATCTTAGTGAAAGATTCAACTTTCCACCACCTAAATATAGAGAAATCGACAATCAAAAGAGCAATTTATAAGCTTATTAATACAATTCTAAACACTTCGTGCTCAAAAAGTGTTGATGAATCGGGATCAGGGTTGCTTAAACGATTCAGATAGAAAAGAATATCGAAATAAATATCATTGAAAAAAAGAGAGTACTGTACAACGAAGCCAAGTACGATGAATTGGCACTAAACACGAATACTGTTGTAAAGATTTTACAAATACAGTTTTGAAATATTATATCAAGCAACATATTCATTACATGGATAAATATAACATAATTTGCTGATACCAACCTTTTTGCCTTTCTCGTACACCAAGGTGTACCGAAAGGCTATAATATCACTTGAAAAAACACAATTTCATTCCAAGACCCGGACAGATTCTGACATGCGCCGAAATGCATCGTGCGATATCTTAAATTACATGGAAATCAGCTTAATGATTAGTGCAAGTATTTATATTGATTTTCCATAAAACCTCATTGAAATTTATTTATGGAAGAGAAAAAGTGCGTATTCTTGATCGAGAAAGTGAAATTTTGTAATGTAAACAAAAATTTTCACTCACTTTTAACGACGATAGCTTAACCGATTTGAGTGGAACTACTTTTATTTTCTTTGTTTGGTTCTCCCATATGACACTAATGAATTTTATCCCGATTGGGATATTGAGTTGCGGAGATATGGCCAAAAAAGTGAAATTTTGAAATAATTTAGTTAAACTCACTCGACTTTGGCTGAACCGATTTGAGTGGAACCACTTTTATTTTGTTATTTCGGCTCTCTCATAGGAGATATGGCAAATTTTTTTAAATAACTATTTCAGTAAAACTCACTCACTTTTCTCGACGAAAAGTTGGAACTTTTCAGATTTTTTTCTCTGGAAGTGTCAGAATACTGGGGGCATTGCAAGACGGATTAAGATGAATGGAATAGGATGGAAACACACTGTCCGTTTCATTCACTTTTTCAGTGACAGTTATTATAGACAGTCAAGTTATAGACCAGCCTACTTGAGTAAAGATGTAAAACAGTGTCCCCAAATAAATTTTAAAATTTTCCCTTAATTACAAAAGTTTGTAAATATCTATGAAAAAACTAAAAAGTCTGTAAATGTTTGTAACGAAAAAAAATGTCTTTGAAAAAATAAAAGTCTGTGAATTCACAGACATGTCTGTGAATCTGGCATCTCTGGCACAAACTATAGTTTGTATGGTGCTATCAAAGGGTTACCAATCGTGTTGCTTCCTTATTTGATTTTCACTTGGCACGCGAGACGCTGCGTCAGAGATTCCGTGATATAATTTTAAGAATTAGGAATTAAGTTGGACTTCACGGCCTTTGCAGCTTGTTACTTCTTGACTATATTGTATTTCCTAGTATTGCTTAATCCATCATTAGGACTAAACCCAGTCTGTTGATGAAGAACCAAATAAACAAATAAACCCGGTGAAGTGTTCAGTAATCACATTTTACAATTCCATTTAATTATGGATTTTAGGGTAGGTACTTCAATCGAACGTGTGGCTGGATTTGCAGTTAACGTACAATCAGCATATCGCATATGTTGCCGACACGGCGTCAAGGACATTTATTTATTTTTTCATTTCGTCAAACCAGTGTAAACTACATACAATGATTATGACAATGCTTACTAACATACTATGCATTAATTTGATTCTGTTTTAGCTTGCTGCTTGGACATAGTGATATTAATAGTTCCGCAATGCAAATTGTACAGGCACATAATTCCATTGATTGGGCTATTTTTTGCATAGTTTGTTCTGTACGATTTTTCAGAAAATAAATTCCGTATTCTAAGATATCGACAAGGTGTGTAAAAGTTTAATTGTGCGAGAATTTCTGCCGAATCATTGGGCTTCATCTTCAGAGCAACAACTGTTCGCTGGTGCGGTCGGTCCGTTCTGGAATGCTGTTCTGCAGTACCACTTCCCGAACTAGAACAATGGAGCTGAGAGAGTTGAGCTCGTTTAACGTCGTCTTCTCGGTTCGCTCTGCGGAAGCTACCCCAGAGAGACCCGTTTCGTTTACCGGAAACTGTACACCCAGATGCTGACGAAGCCTCATTGTCTCATCATGGATGATGAGACTTATGTCAAGGCGGACTTCCGGCAGCTTCCAGGGCTACTGTTCTTCACCGCCCAACACAAGTTTCCAAAGGAAGTAAGGAAGCAGAAACTTTCAAAGTTTGCCAAGAAATACATGATTTGGCAAGCGATCTGCTCATGTGGCAAACGGAGTGCGCCGTTCGTGACTACCGGGACTGTAAACGGGAAGATCTACCTCAAGGAGTGTCTACAGAAGCATCTGCTTCCTCTGATGAAGCAACATGAGGCCCCTACGATCTTCTGGCCGCACCTAGCTTCGTGCCACTATTCAAATGTTGTCCTGGAGTGGTACGAAGCCAACGGGGTCACTTTTGTACCCAAGGTCATGAACCCCTCCCCCTCCCCCAAAGCACTGGAACTAAGGCCCATAGAAAAATACTGCGCTATTATGAAGCAGGCACTACGGAAGCATCCCAAGGAGGTCAAATCTGAGGAAGACATGAAGAAAAAGTGGGCTTCCGTACAGAAGAAGCTGCAGCCAGATGTTGTACCGAACCTAACGAGTGCAGTTAAGCGTAAGTTGTTTTTATATTTCAAGGCAGACTTTTAAATCTAGGATAAGAAATAATTCGTGTTAATGTAAGTGTTAGTGTAATGTGAGTAATAAGTTTCTACGTAGTCTGTTTAAAAATGAAGCAAATTAAATAAATTAAATTAAATAAACTATGATTTTTTTCCTTTGGTTTGTTTTCCGTCGATCTTGTTTTCCGTGCTGAGCACCAATGCTACCGACGCCAGGGAGACAGCTCCCACACCTGGACCCTACCTATCGACCCATCAACTGAACCGGGGTCCAACGGCTTTACTTCCCTTCCGAAGGCGTGATCAGAGATGTTATGCCTCAGAACATCCCGGCGGTGCCGACTAGGATTGAACCCAGGCCTGCTGGAGTGAGAGGCAATAACGTTTACCACTACACCACCAGTGCCGCTAAATAAACTATGATAATTTAAACTAAAAGTATATTAAACTTAATTTACAAAACATTTGAGATTTCAAAATTCCGTTAAACCTTCGCTGAGGTATGATAATTTTATTTTGGGACCCCAAGGTACATACAACGGACGTTTGTTTTTGGCACAAACGAAGTAGTATTGGGGGTCGAACAAACTTTTCACTGTATTGTTGATTGTTAACGTTAACTTACATGTGTGTCACTCATAAACACAAAACCAAGCCTTTACTCAAGCTAATAGACCATATAGGCTTTGCCAGTATAAGTTGATAACGGATACGGAAAATCGATTCAACCTCAAACGAATTTCGATTAAAGAGTCTCTGACATAATACTTGATCCCAATCGTTAGCACACCTCCGGAAAGAACATTAAATACAACGTTGACGTTTATAGTTCGTATTTCTTCGCTAGAAAATGCCATGCCACCCATCCGCCTCGGTCTTGTCAACAATTTTCACGCTTCTTTTCCATTGACACAGTTCCTCTCTGCTGTCTGTTCCATCCACTATGTGTCTCCACCGACCTTCCTTCCGGTTCAAACGTTAGCATTAGCTTACACAAACAAAAGAGCGAGAAAAGCTTAACCTCTTTTGCTGTGTCGTACGCCGGCTTGATTAAGCCTCAACGGAACCGGACAGGCGACAGCTATGAATAAGAAAGTAAAACAACATCCAGTCATGCCATTCGTCGGCACCTAGAACGACTGGAAGCGGAAGCAAGGTTATCCTATTTCCACGTCACCTAGACTAAAAAATATTCTCTGTCGAAGGAAAAAAAAAACTCGCTGACGTGGGTAGAACGGGAGTCGGGAAAAGCAATTATATTTTCCATAAATTACCAAACACGAGTCGCTCACTCGCGATCCTAATTCTTAGCCTGCAGTGTTAATCCGTTTTTGTATTCCGTTTTTTTCTACTGTTCACAGGAGGAAGGATGGAAGTTGAACCGTACCAACTACTACCAGGAAGGATGGCTTGCTACCGGTAACGTACGGGGGATTGTTGGAGTTACCTTTACAACGTCGCACTGCAAGAAGAACGTGGAATATCCCCTGCGGACAAACTACAACCTTCGGGGGCACCGTTCTGATGTAAGGATTAGCCCAACTTCTCCCTCCCCTTTCCTTCCCCATTTACCATGGATTCAACCCTGTTGAGCTAATCTAATGTGTTTGCTTTTATTTCTCGTTTCATTTCGTCGACTCAACGTAACAGGTAATTCTGGTAAAATGGAATGAACCGTACCAGAAGTTGGCAAGCTGTGATAGCTCCGGTATCATCTTCGTGTGGATCAAGTACGAGGGCCGGTGGAGCGTTGAGCTGATAAACGACAGAAACACGCCGGTAACACACTTCTCCTGGTCGCACGACGGTAGGATGGCGCTTATATGCTACCAGGTATGTACGGCAATGATGCAACGGGTATAACTCAGAAAAAAATAATATCCTACGACGCGCGAGTTTGCTATGTAATCAGTAATTGACGTACTGAAAGTGCTGCGCATAAAATGTCAATTCCCAGCAATTATTATTACGCTATATAATTCGGTCTTGTGGATATTATTCAAACTTATCACAGATTCAAGCTTTGTTTCATGAAATTACAGTACTTGCCTTAAAAATAAAACATCATAGGGGAAATAGCTCTAATGTTGGCCTTATGGATCTAAGATTGGGCCCATCGCTAAAAATCTGCTATTTATCAATTTTATCTAGATGAACGCGTCATTGGGCTAGTACGAATGGATATTTTTGGTCGCTATTGAAAATTTAGTCGATTGCTGAATTTACGTATCGGCCCAAATTAGGGGCATTTAGGCCGACTTACATCCATTTCCCCTATTCGTTCTTTACTGTCCAAAAAAATCAACGATCCGTGACCTCCTTCGGCTTTCTGATTGTTAAATATTGCAAATTCAGCGGTCAAGTGTTTCACCTAATTAGTTGAGTGTGTAAAATGTCTCCAAAGGAATTCCGGAGAAAATAAATGACGTTAATTCCAAAGGAGATTTTGAAGAATCTGAAACGGTTTAAAGATTCATAGGCTAACAGAAATATTCGAGATGCCGGACAATTTTGAGATTTTGAACACAACTTAAAATTACGTGCCTGAGACAAACCTATTTTCGAATCTCTTGAGTATTGAAAATTTAGTTAAGTTTCCTTAGAGTCTCAGATCTGAAGACATATTCGAGATACCTTCTTGGAAAAATTATCTGGGTTAATTGAGATCCGCAAAAACTGTGTCAAATTTAAAGCAATTTGGTTGTTATTTGGACTTGGATCGACTCACAGACATCAATCATACCCTTCTCATTAATATGTTTCAAGAAATTAATCGTTGCTTAGTTTTGTATTTGTATTGAACACTCTAAACAATAATTCATACTAAAGACTGGACTCGGAAAAAATGAGACAAACAAAAATGATGACCAAAAATTCATTTTAATCGGATACTTCTCAAATTTTCAGGGACTAAATAACTATATATTAACTATGTTTTGACATAATTTATTTATTTAATTTCCTCCCCCAAGCTGAATGCTCGTACATTTCTCTTAACACTGCTCATGAGATCTTGGGCGACGTTTTGCCCATCTTCCTTACACAATTTCTTCAAGGCTTCATCGGTTTTGAATGTTTTTCGGCTTTTCTTCAACTTCTTCTTCATTATCGCCCAAAACTTTACGATCGGACGAAGTTCTGGTGTATTTGGCGGGTTCGCCTCCTTCGGGACCACATTAACGCCCTTCGCTTCGTAAATCCATAACAGGCTTGGCGTAATGGCACGAAGCGAGATCCGGCCAGAACAGCGTGGGACCACGGTGAGAGCGGAGGAAGGGCAGCAACCCAGACAACCAGAATGCACGTATATTCAAAGTTGTTTTCACGATATACAAACATATATACAAACCAACAAATCGTATAGAATGCAAAGAAATGGCTTATACGTACAAAAGTGGAGGCCATATACGTGCAAATTTGAATTTAATTTTAAACGAGTAGATTTAACATCATATGCGATTTAATCTGTAATAACAAATTCACTTTGAAAAGTCTTACGATGTAATCCGATTTGATTTGTGATACAGTACGACGGAAAAATGAATCATCGCATATAGGTCGGAAATTTGTATTCTATACGATTTAACTTAAACATAATGCGATGCATGCCATTCTTATATGCGATTTTGACTTAAACTGTAGCAATTTACGACAATGTCTGCACATTGTTATACGACTTCTGGTTGTCTGGGAAGCGCTTCTGCAAGCATTCCTTTTGATAAATCTGCCCGTTTATGGTGCCGGTTGTAACGAACGGCTTGCTGTACCGTCCGCACTCGCAGATCGCCTGCCACAACAGGTACTTCTTCGCGAATTTGTCCATCTTTCTCTTCCGGAACTTTTCCGGAACCTCCATGCGGGACGTACCGACAAAAAACTCAAGGCCGGGGATTTGTTTGGTGTCCGCCTTGATGTATGTCTCGTCGTCCATGACGAGACAGCCTGGCTTGACCAGCCACTCACGGTACAGCTTCCGCGCACGCAATTTGGCCACCGTGTTTTGCTTGTCAGTCCGGTTTGGCGCCTTCCTGACCTTAAAAACACGTAGCCCAGCCCGCTTCATGGTCTGCTGGACGAACCACTTCGACGAATTGACCTTTTGGCCACGTCTCGGGTGGAAAGGTTCGGGTTATTCTTAAAGTACTACCTTGTCTTCCGCGCCTTCTCTGGGTATTCCGTTTTCGGTTTTCGGCCGCTTCCAGCGCGCCGCTCAATGGTCTTCGTCTCCTGGAACATCTTCACAACGCGGGACACGGTGGAATGGTGGATTTCAAGCCTTTTGCCGATCCATCTGTGCGACTGACCAGGATTATCGATCACCGCGCCCAAGATTTGCTGGCGTAGCTCTTCTTGTTTCGAATGCATCTTGAAAACTACTTGACAGATCGCGATAAAACATATACATAGCACTCTAAACTAGTATTACCCAAAATTTCATTAATTTTTACTCACGCGATAAAAAGTTACATCCAAAACAAAGTGTCGCATTCTTTCCGAGTCCAGTCTTTAGCTGATAACATGAAAAGAAAAAGAAAAAGCTTCACATAAACTGTCAGATTACAGAAGAACATTAGAGCAGTTAGTCCAGTAGCCTGGCCAAAATTTCTAGAGCCGGTCTCTGACAAAATTGTTCGGCTTACAAAGCACCCACTTTTTAAGGTATCTGTTTAGTTCTTGTTCCTACCGCCTAGAATGGACTCGATTTTATCTTTTAAATAGAACGTCCTAGGGAGAGGGTTTCTTGGGTAAAATTGTGAATTTCATAATATTGAGAAATGGTGCCCAAGACATCAAAGAACTATGATTTACTAAAAACAGGCCTACATAGAAAAAAATCCGCATTAAAGGCGTTTTCACCATTTTTTACGTACAAAGGTGAGAGTCTTGGTGGTGATACTTTGGGGTTGGGATAAGATGGAGCAACCAAGTGCAAGGAAACCTGCGGAGCATTTCGCAATAGTTAGTGAAGATTATGATCTGCATGGAACTAATTTCTGTAATGTTTAAATACGGTGAATTTTTGATCTAAATGTGTGTGTGTGTTTTTTTTTCCAGTGCACTCTGACTACAAATTCATCTTGTTTGTTTTTAGAATCCAGGAGAAGATGAGTTGTACAAACTCCCGGGTACAAACTAACTATTGACATATGGACTGAACTCAAGTAGTGTTGCAAGTTTTATCAAGGTTTTTAAGCATTCTATAAGCCCAAATCATGGACAACAAGGCTGTGATAGGGCACATGTCCCTAACCTCGGTCTAATATTAAGCCTTCAATTACATTCTATGAAATATCTTATTGAATAATTGAGCTGCAAACGTCATTTCATCGTCAACATGCAGATTTATTTTATTTCTTCTTTGATTTGTTTTCCGTTGATCTTGTTTTCCGTACTGAGTACCAATGCAATCAACGCTAGAGAGGCAGCTCCCACACCTGGACTCTACATATCTGTCGTGACTAGACCGATGTTTCCAGCCTCGGTCACGGTTCCACGAATCTGCCGTTCAGCTGGTGGTCCGATGTAGTAACAGGACCGAGGTTTCCAGCCACAGTCACGGTTCCACGAATCTGCTGCTCCCTCTGTTGGTCCGCTAGTGCCGCTATCCCTTTTGCTGTTGGTTCTTTGCTGGTCGTCCGCTCCCTCCACAGTCCGTCATAATAATTTTGTAGTTTAAATGATCTTTATTTCAGTTTAACTTGGATGTTTACCATATACATTTTTCTAAGTGATTTAATTGCTTTCTTCATCTTTAGGTATGGGCAAAATTTAAAATTTGTTTTACAGAATTAGTCCTAAACTTAGTACACGGTCGACCACCTTGGTGGGATTGGTTCGTTTTGTTTTTAGAATTTGAAGAGAAACTACTTAATACAACTATTTACAGCTTAAAACTAACCAACTCTACTATATACACTTAACATACTATGTACAAATTGCTTATTAAAGCATGTTCGGAAAGATTGCATTTTTGGATAAATTTGGTTGTCATATCCTCAATTTTGGAATCTACTTTGGGAATTTCTGCCTCTTGATGGAGGTCTGCTATTCTTGTGTCGAATGGACGATCTAGGATCATCCTCAAACTCTATTCTGTGCAACCTGGATTTTGTTCCTGTGGGTCTGAGCGCACGATTCCCACACCGGGGCGGCATAGAAGATCGCGGGGGCTATGATCTGTTTGTAGACAGCCAGTTTGTTTTGCCTTGAGAGGCGGGATCTGCGGCAAATGAGCGGATACAAACACCTAACCAAGGCGGAGCTCTTAACTAGGGTTTTCTCTATGTGCGAGCGGAACAGGAGCTTCTCATCGAACAACATCCCGAGATAAGTAACATCAGCGGACCACTCGACCCTTGTACCATCCATTATTACGGTACAGGAGGGAGACGGTTTAAGTTTTAATGATTGTCTGTGAAGGAACATGATCGCTTGGGTTTTCGAGGCGTTGATTTTGATTTTCCACGTGGTGGCATAATCTGTAAAGGTGTCAAGGCATCGTTGGAGCTTGTTCGTAATTTCACGAGGCATCCTACCCTTGACGGCTATCGCGGTGTCATCTGCGAACAGGAAGAACACGTAACCGTCTCCTAGAGGAGGGATGTCCGACGTGTAGATGCTGTAAAGCAGTGGTCCCAGCAGACTCCCTTGCGGAACACCTGCTGGGATCGGAAATTGTCCCGAAAGGGAGCTATTCAACGACACCCTGAACGACCTTTGCTGGAGATAGTTACGGGTGATTTTCACAAGGTATGGTGGAAAGTTGGAGTTACAAAGCTTGTATATAAGTCCGTCGTGCCAGACATTGTCAAACGCCTTTTCGACGTCTAACAAGGCCATGGCTGTGGACTTGGATACAGCTTTGTTACTTCGGATGTTATTCATCACCTGCACTAGCTGATGATTGGTGGAATGCCCCTTACGGGACCCGAACTGTTCCGGAAGAAGAATGTCATGTTCCTCCACAAACTTGTTCAGTCGGCTGAGGATCAATTTTTCGAACAGCTTGCTCAGCGGGTCTTTCCCAGGTTTGCGGATCGGGATGATTTTTGCCACCTTCCAGATGCTTGGAAAGTAGTGCAGCGCATCTGTTGAGGATGGCAGCCAGCAGCGAGTGGACCCTCGGGCTGAGATTTTTCAACGCTAGGTTGAATATTCCGTCAAACCCGGGAGCCTTCATGTTCTTACTGTATTTCAGCGCTGAGCAAATTTGTTCCTCTATAATCCGTTCTTCTGGAGGGACGGCACAAGGGGAGGTATCTAACGTCTGGACGCACTGCGCAACCTGGTTCTCGAGTGGACTGGGGATTGTAGAGCCAAGCAAATGCGACTGGGCAATGTGCTCCCCAATCGCATTGGCCTTTTCTTCGTTGGTGATAAACCGTTCGTCATTGACTCTAAGTGGTGGAATGGGCTTGGGGTGAGACTTCAGCACCTTGGCAACCTTCCAGAATGGTCTGGAATGGTCGTCCAGGTTCTGAACGAGCCGCCCGAAACTCTCGTTCCGGATTGAGACCTTTCTGGCGGCGATCTGCCGATTCAGATCGACCATTTCGTATTTACGCTGCAGATCCCCAGTCCGCTGAAACTGGCGTCTACGAACATTTCTGAGCCGAATCAAGAGTTTGGTGTGGGAATCAATTGCTTGAAACTTACCCATCACAGGAACTCGTCGAACGCACTCTTCGTCAGCCACGGATATGGCTTGATGGAGACCCTCCAGGGCCCGCTCGATGTCCTCCACTGTGTCGAGCGGTGGGTTGTCGTCGATGTGGCGGTCGACCACGCGCCGAAACTGGACCCAGTTGACTCGATGGTAGTCCTTCCGCAGGCACGGTGCAGGGGCCACGTTGCAGACCAGCTCGGTCAGCACCGGTTGGTGGTCCGAACTCAGGTCGTTGACGGCAACCGGCAACCGGTGTTTGCCAATAACAGGTCCAGCGTAGGGTGCAGTACTTGTTGCCTTTCTTGATGATGACCGCGACACCGCCCCCCCCTGGAGCTGGTGCGATCAAGCCGGACAATGCTGTGGTCGGGCAGCCAGAAGCTGTCACCGGTCTTGAGGTGGGTCTCGGTGAGAAGGCTCACGTCGATGTCGTGCTTGCGGAGGAAGTCTGCAAGCTCAATGTTTTTCGCCCCTACGGAGCGAGCGTTCCAGTTGGCGATCTTTATGGGTTCACGGTCCATAATTAGCGACGAAGGAGATGATAGCTTGGAGCTGTTGTGTTCTTGTTGCGCAGGTGCGCTTGATGATGATGGCCTGGGCCAACAGTGTTACGATCTCATTCGTTGACAGCGGAGAATCGTCTGTAGCTTCGCCGATTGTACCGGCCAATCCCGGAGCAGGGGGATCCGTCGATGGCCCGGAGGCTTGACCGGGTACTGCAGCGGCAGCTGGCTGGGCAGCAGCCAACTGTTGGTTGAGCGGGAGCGGCGGCAACACTGGAATTGGCCGTGATTGGACCGGTGATAACGGAGGAAAGTTCTGCGCGTTGTTTTCCGGAACCTTCTTGCGACCGGGCTGGCTTTTGGACGAAGCCTTCTTCTGGATCTCGGCGTATTCGGCCCGCTTCGGACAGGCCTTACTCGTGGCCTTGTGGGCGGCACCGCAGTTGGCGCATATGGGAGCGGCTTCCTCGATGCTGTCTTGTGATTTTTGCCACATTTGCTGGCCATGCGGCAGTTCCTGGTGCCGTGCCCGAACAAAAGGCAGTTCGAGCACTGAGTGAAGCCACGGTGGGTCGGCTTATACCGCTTCCACTTCACTACGATGTGGAACAGTGTGCGTGTCGTCTGGAGATCCTTCACGGTTGTGGAGTTCTTCTCCAGATGGACCAGGTAGAGCTGGTCACGATACTTTATGGCCTTGCTGCGGGTCATCTTGTGGACTTCGACCGGCTTGAGGCCGTTCGCCTTAATCTCGTCCATTAAGGTGGTGGTGTCCAAGTCGTGGAGCCCGCGCAGCACCACTTTCAGCAGCTTGGTGGCCTCGACGTCGTGGGAGAAGTACTCCAGCTTCATCCTGTCTAAGAGGGCCTGGACTGTGTTGAAGTGGTTTTCGGCCGGGACCATCAGTTTGTAGCCTTCCGTGCACCGTTGAATGGTGCAGCAAAGGCCCTGCTTAATGTAGAAATCCAGCTGCTCCCATAGCCCGGGAGGAAAGCCCTTCACATAGAAGGGTGGCAACTTAACTTTTTTCGGCACCGTCTCAGGGTCCAACTGCGGCTGGGCTCCGTTCTGCAGGGCGGAGAACGGATTGTTGCTCAGCAGCTTTTTTGCTGCCGATCCGGTGGCGCTGCTGTCTTCAGGTCTGGGTCGTTTAGTTCCGGGAGGCCCCGGCTGCGGGTCCGCAACGCCCGTCGGGACGGGCAATGGGGTTTTCTTCTGCTTCTTCTGGGCTGGCTCGGTGCACAGTGGCGGCACTGCGAACAAAAGTCGGACGAAACCTAAAATGTCAATGAAACTGGCTGAAAATGACATATTAAGTTAATTTTTGGGTGCTGAGTTCATTTTTGAAGTCAACAACCAATAAAAATGCAAACTAATCCCCCTAAAGTGCGAAATAATCTTTCGGATCAGAATAAATTTAATGACTGATAATTTATTGAGTTATTTCAACACATGATATTTTTAAGTTCATTTTATCTTGTCATCGAATCCGGTAATAATTTAAATAATCAAATATAGGGGCCGTTTAAACATTACGTAAAGCGAAACATTTCAGTTTCCATAGGGAAGATACACAAATGACGTTGCATATTTTTGATCAATTTTAGGTCCCCCCTCCCCCCTCGTAGCGTATTTTTCCATACCTAATACACGGCTGGTCACAACTTCTGAAACCCCCTCCCCTCTAAAATGCTACGTCATTTGTGGATCGTCCCATACCAAATTAAATGTTTCGCGTTACACGATATTTGGACTTTGTTTCCATATTCAATATAAACTAAAATTTACATTCTTTCAGATGTTTTACTCGGGTATTCAGTATGACACTGAAATATTTCATAAGAAAGTACTGTGCTGCTTTTATGTAAAATGCGGATGTTCCTAGAAGCTTGTTAAAACGTCAACCGAATACCAGAGTAGTTTAAAAAGTTTAAATGTGTTGACTTTGATACTGGTAGTTTCCGGTGAACTTTATCCGGCAGGAATTGAAAAAAAAAATAGTAAAACAAGCAGTCGTAAAATGTGTTCTAAACCAAAAGGTAATTGATCTTATATTGAAAAAATGTATATTTTCGTAAAAAAAGATTTGTTTTTTTTAATTTCTTGCATACTATAGCACAGGTTTTCACCAAATTTTGCCAGTTGCGTCTAGAATTAATGAGCGAATTCTGGTAAATTAAAATTTACTTTTTACAGACAAAATCTGAAAAATAATAATTTTTCAGAAAATCATCGAATATTTGTTTTCATCATAACTTAGCAGAAAGGTTTTGCATCGGATTATCTTGAAATGTTCATGGAAATGATAGATAAACAATGTATCTTTCTAACCATGTGCACACCATTTGGTAGAAAATTCAATATGTTTGGTCCCAGCAGTTTAAGCGTACCTTGCCAAAAAGCAGGCTTGGGTGTTACAGGGTTAAAATATGTTTTTAACCCCTTGGGGCAACTAGGGGCAAGTCGGGATGCATAAATTCAAAAAGTTGAGGAAATTTCCTATAGAATGTATATCATGTGACCTTTTCGGACTGTTTCAGAAGATTGTACAGTACGAATTTGCAAAAAAAATAAGGTTTCATCATACCACTAACCATACATTATCAACATTTTCCATAGTTTAGAGTAATCTAAACGGATGGGTTTGAATGGAACAATAAGTTTATCCATCAAACTTCAAAATGAAACTTGTTGTGCTCAAATCGGTTTAAAATTGGAAGAGTAACAGCCATTTGAAGTGAGCCTTAAAAATGTAGTTTTTGAACCAAAAATCATTAAAATTTGTTGACACCGCAGCCTTCAAAGTGCTGTCAAAATTCAAAATAACATCCAATAGTCATGAAACTTTGCGACAACGTTATTCAAAGTGTAAGAAAGCTTGGAAAATTATAAAATACTCAAAATAACAAAAAAAAATTTTGGGTTTCGTCCGGCCTCCGGCCACTGTGCGGTGGTCGCGCCGTCTCCTGGGAGAGTCTGTTTTCCCGGTAAACCGGCACTCGCGTTACCGCGCGATTTCTTACCCATGGCTGGGTCAGCGAGAGCGTCACTACACAACGCGGAGCTAATTCGATTTGCGAACGAACGAACGAACGAAACTAGAGAGAATAAAAATCGACTTAACTGCTCAACAGTCTGGCAGCGAATGATGCCGTCAACGAGCTTAGGTACCTCATTTTTATACCTCTAGCTGTATCAAAAAAAAATCCTGAGCCAATCAGATTTCGTTTACAAACGGTCCATCACGCTTCACGCTCACTAGATTCTACTCATTTCTATTCCACTCTAACTCTATCTATAACAATATCGACCTAACAACTCATAGACCGGGGACAAATAGCTTTACTTCCCTTCAGAAGGAAGGTGTGATTAGAGATTTTATGCCTCAGAAAATCCCGACGGTGCCGACTGGGATTGAACCCAGGCCTTTTAGGGTGAGAGGCCATCACGCTTACCACTACACCACCGGCGCTGCTATCATGCACGTTCAGATATGCTTATTGCTTGTATATTATTTAGGCACGACGGAAAATTGTAAAACTCACCATTATAACTCGAAATCTTTCCGGGTAAGTGGATGTCATGTCGGTCTACTGTACTCAAAGTGGGTCTATAAATGGGTGTAATCGTGCTTCTTTTTCACTCCTTATCATTCATATGTAACATTGTTGACGTGACTTACACTTCTCGTATTAGAACTGATGAGGAAGAAAGAGACAGTGTTCCCTTTCTGGTTGATCCAGATATCATGCTTTTAGAATCAAAATAAAAGCCAAATAGATCATCTCACGACCGCACATTTAACGAACTGACTAGTCAATGTCAAAAGATAGTTTTTCGAAGGGTCTTATCGGAATTGTAATCACAACCGGTAAGATTGACTCAAAATTAAGTGGTTTTTCACGCTAAATCGCAAAAACGTATGTCATTCGTAGACTGAGTAAAATTGATTATGCAATTGATTTATAGCGACTGTAACAAGATTACGACGCATAGGAGTATTGAGCGAAAACCCAAAACTTGATAATTTCAAAAAAATTAAACTCAAAAACGGAAAAGGCAGATCGGCTTGGTATTGGGATTTTCCTTATTAGAGAGTTGAATAGATTTTTCTCCTTTCGTTTATTTAAATCTTTGGATTTTATTAGTTAGGTAGGTTCCGATTCAACACATTGTAGTTTCATTTTTATACCTGTGATCTTGACTTTTATACCTAGGTATGAGTACTTAAGGGGGTAAGATTTTGGTAAGTTCTTTAATGGGAATGACACTGATGAAGACTGCACATTGTAGTCGAAATACGTATCTGTCATGGATACCAAAATGAATTAAGTGGAATTAAATGGAAGATAACCTTTTTTTGCTGTTTTATTTAAGCATTCCGCTAACAACCCAATTTCATTACTTCATAGTTTTGGAACGTTTCTCGAACAATTTGCTCAGCGCTGAAAGGAGGCTGATTGGTCTGTAATTTGAAGGCAATGTTGGATCCTTACCGGGTTTGCGGATTGGTATGATTGCTGCTAACTTCCAGACGCTTGGAAAGTAGTACGGTTCCAAGCATCTGTTGAAGATAGCGGTTAGAAGAGACTGCACTTCCGTGCTGAGCCTCTTCAAGATCAAATTAAATACCGTCAAACCCGGGAGCCTTCATGTTCTTGGTGCATTTCAGCGCTGAGCAAATTTGTTGTAATCATATCCGCCGGAGGCGCAAGCGGAAGCATCTAGGTTTTGAATGCATTGCACAACCTGATTATCGAGCGGACTTTGGATATTCGAGCCAATCAAATTCGGTGAAGCGACATGCTCGCCAATCGCATTTGCTTTCTCTTGTGGGGTGATTCAAAGCCGATCATCATCATTTTCGACTCTGAGAAGTGGAACGAGTTTGGGATTAGTTTTCAAAACCTTGGCAACCTTCCTGAATGATCTGGAGCGGTCGCCAAGATTCTGAACGAGCCGCCCAAAACTTTCGTTCTGGAGTGAGACCATTCTGGAAGCAATCTCCTTGTTCAGATCGGCCATTTCACTTTTCCTCGCTTGATCTCCGGTTCTTTGGAACTGACGTCTACCAATATTTCTCAGGCAAATCAAGATTTAGGTGTGGGAATCAATGACAATAAACGTACCCCTCACAGAAACTCGTCGGACGCACGTTCGTCAGTCACGGTTATGGTTTGGTGGAGTAACTACAACGCTCTGTCGATGTTCTCCACAGTGTCAAGCGGCGGGTTGTCGATGATGTGCCTGTCTACCACGCATCCAAACTGGGCCAAGTTTACACGCTGGTAGTTCTAGCGCAGGCGTGGAGCAGCGGCCACGTTGCAGCCGGAGCTGAGTGGTTGGAGCTGGTGGTCGGAGCTGAGTTCATTCAAGGCTACCGGCTTGGACAAGCCGGCATTTGTCAGGAACAGGTCTAGCGTCGATGGGTGAGATGAATGTTGGCTCGTCCGAGAACCAAACAGAGTACAGTCCATGCTGCGAGTGGTCGAACAGCAGACGACCGTTCTGGTTCTGCTGGTAGTTACAGGTAGTTCAGATCTCCTCCAACGACGAAGCGGGAACCGGTACGGGTGATGGTGGACAGGTCCTTCTTGAATTTAGCCGCTAGTCCACTGCTGGCGGCACACTTTCGAGGGCAGTAGACGGCGATGAACTGGACGTATCCAGTCGATGACTCCACCTCCACATCAAGGGCCTCGATGATAAAGGTGCGGATATGGGACAGACTGCGGTATTTTAACAATTTCCTGAAGATGATCGCAACATCCTCCCCCCCCCTGGAGCTGGTAAGGAGACCCACGTCGATGCTATGCTTACGGAGGAAGTCTGCAAGCGAGGTGGGGTTTGCTCTTAAGGAGCAAGCATCCCGATAGTAAGCGGTTTAGACCCCATACTAGATGATAAACTTACCGAGTACTTAGATCTGCTCGGGCTTATTGCGGCACTTACGAAAAGAACCGGTCACGTTGACGAAAATTTCCATCAGTCCATCCGCTGAGATCAGATCAGGGTTGTTGTTTTGCATTGTTGGTTGTCTCCAGAATGCATGGGGGGTGGAGAGCTTTGTCCAGCAGAAGATCCAGACGTTTCTTGAGGGGAAGCGGATCGCACCCGTGAATTCACTTGTCCATGAAGAGGCGGAAAGTCCTCCGTCATGAAAGCTGGGGCCTTATCCTTCCTTCGTCCTGGTTGATGTTGGTGGACGCCTGTTTTCGGATGCACTTGAAATCCTCGTGTTTAGGGCACTGCTTGTCGGACCATTGGTGAGCACCACCACAGATGGCATTTGGCGCTTCATCCGCAGCACATTCGAAGGTGGCATGGTTTGAGTGCAATTGCTACAGGGTGGCTTAATGTTGCAGTTGCGGGTGCCGTGACCGAAGTTCAGACACCGTTGGCACTGATGAAATTGATTGAGCGGTTGTCTTTCAACGCGTTAAGCGTCACCGTTCCCTTCTAGAAGCGTACCAACATAAAGGCAATCCGGGTACGCCTTCACATTCTCGTCCCTCCTTATCATCCGATAGACGGCACTTGGGGCCAGCTTGTACCGGCCCTTAATTTCAGCTTCGATAAACTTCGGGTCGAAGTGCGACCTTGAATGGTTTCTCACCGGGAATGTCGTGGGTGAAGGATTCCACATTGAAAGTCCTCAGGAGCACCACCTTGGTGCCGACTCTGCGCAAGTTGGATTCGTATGCGCGATGAGCTCGTTGAGATGGGCATATTTCACTACCAACGGAGGTAGCTTCACTTTTGCCGCACTCATGGCGGCAGCATTGACATTTTCGGCAGTGTCACTGAAATCTCCCGATATCGGTGAAGTTTGTCGCAGTGACATCGTCATGACCAATCGTGCCATCGGACTGGCCTCGATTCTTCTTCCTCCTCTTGCTGCGCTGGTCCGTCACAGCTGGCTGGGTATTCCCATCGGTGGGAAGAACAGCAAACCTGTTGGATGAAGGTTCAACCGAGATTCCTTCACCGGGCTTCGCGAGCGATGTTTTCCCATTTCGTGGCATGCACACTATTGCAACGAACTTTCCGAACAACTCGAGAGTGCGAGCTAAACCGAACTGAACTGCTTTACGGTCAAGCAGAGAATCGGGATTCGAACCCAGCCATGGTCTTACTTTGTAGCAGCGCCTTTTCCAACTGAGCTAAGAAAGCCAACTTCTACCAGGAGTTATTCCTAAAAAGCTCCTCTTCCTTGTCTCTACTGCTGGCGCTGCTGGGGATTGGAAAGGTAGGCAGGGAGTATAGAAAAACTAAAATGTCGGGAATGGGATATTGACACTGACGACATTTAACAACATTATGATTCATATTATTCTATCAGGCTATCAAAATGTGTGTACCGCATTGCTGATTTGTGGAGTTGTGTTAACCTTAAATAAGTCTTGTTCAGTCTGAGGTTGAACTATAGGCCTTTTTAATAGAAACTAAACGATCGATTCAACCTCTGGTGGTGAATAGGAGAACGCCAAAAAGAGTGTTGTGAGCATAAATTTTTGCCTTGAGACATAGGAAGCGGAACACTTTTTTTACTTTTCCTGATAAATTGATTCATCTGAGATGCTGCAAAACTTAATCTACAGTTGAAAAATTTAATTCTGTAACGTTTTGGAAAAGATCCTGCTGGTGTTCAGGAATATTTTTGTTGAGAAAAATGAAAAATTAGAAAAGTGCCTTACTGGTTATGATCTTCCGGATTTCTTGTGTGTGAATAGTTAAGGTGGAAATCAGTTCAGATTTGTGGAAAATCGTACAATAAGACAATTGCCGATGGAAATTGGCAAGATTTTGAATGAAAAATGCTGTTATTTGCGTTGGGGAAAATACTTATTCTGATGTAAACAAACGGTTTGGTTGCCGTTTCTTCTCGAACTCGCGTGGCGCACTCTACGTTGGTGGTGCATTAAAAAGGCGTATAGGGATACAATTCACTTGCACTACTAATAAACTATATATTCACTCTGGTGTTAATCAGCTTCGTACACCTTAACTCAACCAATAATCAGTTCTGTTCTTACTGTTCAGCTTGAATTCTGACTTGGGAGGGAATCTCTAGAAAAAATATATAGTTTAGCGTTTGTTTTAAGGCTATTTAATAGTATGCATCTAAAGCCACTTTTTGACTTTGGGTCGGTCGCATTCAACAAAAGTTCGTGAACCACTCCACAATGAAGCGTACCTATTACATTCTTTCTTTATTTTTTTTATTTTCAGGATGGTTTCGTGCTGGTCGGTTCCGTCGCAGGCCAACGGTACTGGTCGTCGATGTTGAACCTGGACGCGACAATCACCTGCGGCATCTGGACACCGGACGATCAACAGGTGTACTTTGGCACGACTCAGGGTCAGATCATCGTCATGGACGTGCACGGGGCAATGGTTTCACAGGTTCAGCTCTGCTCGGACGTTGGAATCACCGCAATGGCGTGGTCATGCGAAAAGTTCAAGATGGAAGAAGGCGAGGATACGGAGCCAGGAGTTACCAATGCTTGTAGGTTTTTTGCTAGGGCTACCATTTACTGGGCTAGAGATGCTAATAATTAATATTTTCAGCCAAACGATCTTTTGTACTAGCTGTAAGCTTCCAAAACGGGTATATTTATTTGCTGAAGTCTTTCGACGACGTGTCGCCGTGTCACATACATACGGGAATGAATGGAGCGCTGGGGTTCGTCATGGAGTGGAGTAATTCGCGGGAGTTGTTGGCCGTGGCCGGTAGTGAACTGGTTCCTGGATCCCAGATAACTGATGCTCACATATTGCCGGTTTATAACAACCTGCTGAAGTTTTATACTGAATCGGGGAATCTGCTCTACTCGGTCAAGATACCTTGCACTACGGTAACAGAGTAGTTCTGATTGAATTTTACAAGACACTAATCGATTATTCTTACAGACGCCCGTGTCCGCGCTAACGTGGGGTCATAATGACAAACGAATATTCATCGCTACGGGAACTCAGGTGCACATAGCTTGGGTTTCACGACGGGTTGCCTCCTTGCAGCTGTTCTGTAGATTACAAGTGCAAGCTTCACTGACGTCCGAAGCCATGCTGCCAAAGTTACCCCTGCCTGGAAGAATCAAGGCATTGATAGGGAATCTGTTTGCCCAAACCATTAGGGTGGGTTGTTGATCGATTTTTTTTAAATACCCTTAAATTATCAAAAACAATATAATAATTTCAGTGCTGCGTTCCGGATTTGAAATATTTGAGAGAGTTTGTCTCCCGACCACCCATCTGTTCCACGCGGTTACACTGTACGATGATCCGACACGATGAAGATGCAAACCAAAGCTCGGGTACCTGCTATACGCTGTATCTGGAGTTCCTTGGTGGATTGGTCCCGCTGCTGAAAGGAAAACGTACGTCCAAGATTCGACCGGAATTTGTGATATTCGATCCACAGATTGATGGTAAATATTTTTCACTACATGCTAAGCCAGATTTTGGTAGATGCTACCCAATTTTCGATTACAGAAGCTTCCTCTTACGTCACCTACTCATCAGATTCTACAATCACCACTTCGAAAAGTTCGTCGGCGTCGAGCCATTCGACGAGTGGAACAAACGGAAGGTCAGATGCCAGTTCGGAAAGCGATGTAGATGACGGTTGCCGTAAGTATTGTGCTTCGGGCTTATTTATGGGTCTGGGCTTAATATGTATGTCCTTGTAGGGTCACCTCGGATGTCCAGGAAACGGAAAGCTCGTACCAAAAAGCGACAGCCCAGTACTAGCGATCGATCGCCCAATCAGAATTCTGATTCCGCGGAGAATAACGAAGAATTGGCTTACCTGGACACTCTACCGGAGGTTCGTTTAACATTATTGAATCGTAGAGGGGACTGCTTATACATTTGATTCGTTTTTTAGCACGTTAAACTGGTCGAAGTGACATCCAATATCTGGGGAACCAAGTTCAAAATCCATGGCTTGGCGAAAACTCTTCCAGCCAACCTCGGTCAAGTTACCTACAAGACATCGTTACTCCATTTGCAACCGCGCCAGATGACCCTGGTCATCACCGAACTCCGGGACGATTTTCCAACCGGGCCGGATCCTAATTTTAATCCTAACATATTTTCCGAAGACGAAGAAGATCACAACCAAACTCAAACCGGTTCCAGTAGTCGCAAGCTAGTCGAAGCTGCACCTCCGATAGCTCCGATGTCCCCGCGGCCGAATCGATTTCCTTCGCGACCACGTCGTCAAACGCCTTCCTCGCTTGTATCGAGCGGTCGTCCACCGTTGCCTCACCTGGGACCGCTGGCCCGTGCCGAATCCTACGAAGATGACACCGATGGCCCTGATGGAGGGGAACCACCGCGAACCATTGCTACACCTCCTCGCCAGGGAATTAGCTATTCTAGTTTTGTTAGTCAATGCAGTAGACCATCGTCTGCGTCCAGTAGCCAATCACGTGTTGCCATCTCGCCCTTGTACTGCGAAGGATCCGTTCCAACGTTGCAATCACCAAAGAATGCCGTCGCCCCGAGTGATATCATTTTTGATAGACCACCAGCCGGACAAACTACCCTTATGAGCTATTCGAGCAATACGGACTATGTAAACAACGTTGTACAGGTAAAAAATGCGCTAATGTCGTCGGATCACAACCGTACCAACAATCAATCCCATGTAAATCCCGTTCCACTGAATCTTAATCTAAATCTGGAACGGATAGAGGCCAAAGCCAGTAGTAGTAGAGAAACATTACATTCTGCAGCTAGTAGCAGTAAGCATGGAACCCCGAAAAAGCAGAATCTAAAGTACATCGACGAAGAAACGCCGTCTACCTCTGCTACGCCTGTGGTTCAGGAGCCCAGTACCAGTGGAACTAGTACTAGCAATTGCAACAGCACTCCTGCAGGATCTACCATGAAACGCACTCCGACCGTGGTTTCAATGACACCGGTAGTAACAAGTGGAATTCCCGAATCCATTACCCGTAGCTGTAGCGTAGGATATCTAGATAATATGGAAATTGTTCCCAGTGACGCCGTTCTTTCGATGATGCGAAAGGAAACTCCCTACAAGCGGCTGGTCCTGGTCGATAAAAAGCGACAGAAAAAGTACCGGAAAAACTTTGACGATCTGAAGAAAGCGAAACTCCGCCAGGGTTGCAAATCGAAAAGCCTGGACTCGTGCGACATTCTGCAGGATTCGCCAAATTTGAACCGCGACTTGATAAACCTCTTCCGCCAGATGCCCAAAGTGAGTGAACTATCAGAAAATGAGACTGAATACTCGTCATCAGATCAAATCGAACGGATGCGCCCGGCGGTGCAATCCAGCTGTGTGTCATCCTCGGGAGCAGCATCCAAACGAAGGCCGTCGATGAAATTTCCCGGTGTAACCGGCTTCACTCAACCTATCTCCAAAACGCCCATCCTTAACCGGAAAGAGAAACCAAAGTCTTGTTCCATTTGCAAGATGATTTCACCGACGGTCAACTCGACCGAGTTGGTATGCGTCAAGTGCCGGAAAAACGGTGGAGCAGCAACTTCGAATGGAGTAGATAAAGAAAACAATAGCATAGAAGACCATCAAAATCACATTTACGTGGACATAGTCAGCGCGAAGCCTCCGCAAGCGCCACAGAAGTCTAAGCGATCCATTTTGGAACAGTACATCAGCTCGGTTTACAGTAATAATGGTGAACTAGTCCTCAAGGACAACCCCAATGGAGCAATCGGTGGCAAGAATTCTGTTGACAAGAAAAATAACAATAGCAATGCTGACGTCAATGGAACCTGCAGTACGCCAAAGTCCAAGATGAGGAAAAACTTCGAAATCGTTACAAGCTTCACCGATAGCCCTCTTTTTAGTCGGAGACATCGTTCTCTAAATCGCAGTGACTCTTCGAAACTGCAAAGTGAAAATAATACGCCTGTGATGAGCCGGAAGGCCGACAGCGAGGTCAGCAAGACCGAAAATGGAGAAAGCCGAAGAAGCCGACGAAAGGATGAATCACCTCGTCGCCATCGGCGGAACGACAGTTGTCCTGGGCCGAGCTTGGAAAATAACAACGGTGAAGGCCCTCCTCTGCAACCGGTTGAAATCACCCCCATTGAGCAGAAGGCTTCCGTGTCGTTACACACGCAGGCTTTGACTACTTTGGAGAACATCATCAGCCGATTGCGAGATCTGGACGAAGGTCGATTGACACCGCCCTCTTCGCCATCGAATTCCCGCTTACCACGTAGTTCACCGGCTTCACCAGCTCCCAGTAAAAAGAGCAAACGCCACCAAAGTGCTTCACCCATTCGCCATATACTGAATTCTCCGCTGCTTAACCGACGGCAGCGGAAGAAGCAGCATACCGAAAGCTCTTGCTCGGACGATGAAAACCAATTGCTGAATCAGACCGACGAAAGTAGCGGAGGAAGTGGGGTCAACAAGCAGTACCGGGACTTGGAAACGTTCCAGAAGGCGCAACTGAGACAGAAGGTGAGAGTTAAAGTGCATTCCTTGAATATCGTGGAATTGAACGTTTTACTTATTTTACAGCTGAAACGAGGCAAAATCGAACCGAATGGAGTGACCAGTTCATTTCAGCCACAGGCACCGGTGAGGCGAGAGTTCGTTATGCACAATAAGGCGCCCATGTGGAACGAGAATAGCCAAGTGTACCAGCTGGACTTTGGTGGACGTGTAACGCAGGAATCGGCAAAGAACTTCCAGATTGAATTTCGGGGCAAGCAGGTGAGTACACGGGTGTCGCGGGTCATTGAACACGTCCAGTGTATTATTAAAGCGCAGTTGCTTTTTTCTGCTGAACTTTGCTATTTTTTTCAAGTCCGTGATCAGAGATGTTATGCCTCAGAACATCCCGGCGGCATCGACTGGGATTGAACCCAGGCCTGCTGGGGTGAGAGGTAATCACGCTTACCACTACACCACCGGCGCTGCTGCACCGACGGACATCGATTGCCATTCATTGAATGCCATCGAATGTGCAGGAAAGCAGCTTCCACACCTGCGTAGGATATCGCACCCATTCAACACACATGGGCCGGGACCAACGGCTTTACTTCCCTTCCGAAGGAAGACGTGACCAGAGATTTTTATGCCTCAGAAAAATCCCACCGACCTCGGCTGAGATTGAACTCAGACCCATTGGGGTGAGAAAGCAGTCACGCTTACCACTACACCACCGGCGACGGCCAATAGTGCCTTAGTGGTTATGATCTTCCGCATTTCTTGTGTGTGTATGAATGGGACCCGTACAGAAGGCCGAAGCACAAAAGGCCAAAAAAAAATTCTAAAGTACCACAAAAGGCCGAAAACCAAAAAGGCCGAAAATTTATCAAAAACCGAATTTTGTTACAATTTACGCTGCTTCGATTCTTGCGCGGACTATTATCATTTAGTTTGTAGCAAAACTTTCTAGTGTGACCGCGGTTTTTGCAAAATGAACACAAAAATGATGGCATACTGTTACTGTAATCGCGTTTATTCTCGAATCTACAAAATCTTTTGGAAAATGATCTGTCACGGCTAAAACTTCTACTCCTACTTCTGTTTCTGTCCCTACGGTCACATCTAACCCGAGAGCGATCAACTCTAGGACCAAGCCTTGCAATTACGCCACCACGAGCACTTGCTCTATTATCATCATCGTCCTTTAAATAACGCGTTCTATCGCTAGAGATTTCTTGATTGATAATGATTTTTCTAGCTTTACCGACGGTAAGGTCATCTTCATCAAATAGTCGCTTTTGCAGCTGACGATCGAAAACACCGATAACTAACACGTCTCGAATTGCGCGGTCCTTAAAATCTCCAAAATCACATTCCTTTTCTAGTTGCTTAACTGCAAGGTCAAAATCTATTGCTTTCTCATACTGTCCTTGATGGCGAGTCCAAAATTTATAGCTGTGTACAGCGTTGCCAGAATGCTTTAAAACTTATCGGTATCAGAGGTTTTAAAAAATCGGTATCTATCGGTGTTTACCATTTTAATTAATTTTATATTTTTGCCGTTTTTGAAAGGAAAAAAATTAACTTTTGGATTATGATCGGAAAATTTTAAAAGAAAACTCCGGGAATGTTTGAATTAGCTTCTGGAGGAAGCTGAAAACAACATCCAGAGAATGTCGAAAGAAGCTCTCCTGGAGGAAATTTGAGGAAAGTTCTGAGAGAAGTCGGAAAAACATCCGCGGAACTTCCAAGACATAAATTGAGAAGCTTCTGGCGAAAATTCAAAGAAACTGTCAGAAAAAAATCGGATTTCACATTCAAAGGAAGACAGAAAAGTATCGGAAATTGGAAGTAAATTTCAGAAGTAGCCGTTTCCAGGGGAAGCCAAAAGAAGTTCGGAAAAACCTTGCAATAGGAGTAAAAAAAAAACCAACTGGACAAAATTCCAGAACTAGGCGAAAAAAATTTCTGGGAGAAGTTTAAAGAAATTTCTGGAGAAAGTCGGAAGCCAGAGCGCTTACGGAACAGTCGAAAGAAGCAAGGAGATAATTCCGGAATAAAGAGCTCCTGGGGGATGTTCTGATGATCCAGAAATTTTTCCAAATGGTCATAAACATCCCTGGAGACCCCACAATGCCCCTGAAGTTGTTGGAACATTCCTGAAATGTACTTAGGGATTTTAGGCTGTTTTGAAGTACTCTTATCATTTTTGAAATACTCGGAACTTCCCTAATTATAATGGGACTACCGGAATATCTCTAATCAATTTTGAAGGTCTCTAGACTTTCTAGATTACCAAATTTCTTAAGCGCACAATTTTCTTGATTTTTTTTTAAATTATAGTCACTTTAACGCTCTTGGGTCATTTGTGACTTGTCCGAGAGTGAGATTAAAAGTCAACTGTTCGAAAGAGCACTGTACCACCGGCTCCTAACTTCTGCCGATGAAAACAACTTGTTACTCGAGGAACAGTTTGGTTTTCGGAAAGGTCGTTCGACCGTCCACCAGCTGACTCGAGTAACAAACATTCTCAGACGGAACAAGTCTGTTTCGAAAACATCTGCCATGGCGTTGTTGGACGTTGAAAAAGCGTTCGACAATGTCTGGCATGATGACCTGGTGTTCAAATTGCAGCAGCACGGTCTTCCAATCTTCCTAGTGAAGATAATAAGCAACTATCTATCAGACAGGACGTTCCGAGTCTCTCTGAATGGCATCTCATCGGATGCTTTCAACATCGGTGCCGGGGTTCCACAAGGAAGCATCCTTGACCCCATCCTATTCAACCTCCGATATGCCGTTTGGCGTGAGAGGTATGAAAACTAACCTCTACGCCGGGGTTGCCCCCAATTTTCTTGAATTTATTGTAACATCAGCATTGAAGTTCTCTGATCTTCCCGATTTGTCTAATTTTTAAAAGTTATCGACACTGCCATTAATAAGCACGGAACTTCCGATAAAATGTTCTCACAATGTGCTAATGTTCATGTTACTTCTCTTACGTTTCTTAAATTTGCATGAACCCCTCGGAACATTGGTCACACCATTGCAATTTCCGAAAACTTAAATTGCCTGAGTTTCTCGGAACTTCTTTAAAATTTCAGCGATTTCCGTGAAATTTATTGATCTGTCCTGATGTTCTCGGAGCTTCCTACAGTTCACTCAATTCTCCTGAAACTAATGGAACTGTCATGAAAACCTTAAATTTTCCAGAAGTTCTTTGGACTTGTGAAGTATCCAAAATATTTATGATGTATACTTAAGTTCACTGGAGTTCGCTGGACCGGGTTTTAGAATATTAACAGAAGTTATTGAAACATTCATTAATTTATCGAAACTTACTCAAAAGCCTGAACTTTTCCGAGGTTTCAGAACTTCTGCAGCTAGTGTGGATCCGCAATCAAAATCTGGAAGCATCCCTGAAGTTCCAGGAAAGTTGAAAAAACTGGCGGGAGACAATGGAAGAATCATTCGAGCGAAGGCTGAAGAAGCTAAGGTGGAAGAAAATTCCAGGGGAAAGTTGGAAGAAAATCCAGGAAGTTAAATAATGTTTAAAAAGTATTTCCCGATTCCCCCGGAATTACCAGAAAGAGCCATAGACTGTTTATCGATTCATGGGTAGCCAAAAACCAAATATATTACATTAACAATATGATCCACTCTTTCGCTTAGCTGGCAAACCAAATTTTTAGCGATGAAAGCACCTCTGTGGCCAAAAAGGCTACCAATGTATTTGGTTATCGTCATGAGGGGTAGTCCAAATGAAAATTTGTTTAATATTTCAAATTAATGTATTTCAGCATATTATTTTCTTTTATGACAACAGTGACATGTCAGACAAATTTTAAAGTAATATACACAATGTAATTGATGAACATTATGTGACTCTTACTTTTGTAATTAGTGCTATATTCGCATCCCTCGATTGTAATTGAATGATTGTTGCTGACCTTTTTCAACGCTAGATGGTGCGTGAAGCAATATTTTGCGGATCGCCATTGCAATATTTGGAAAAGGCATGAATGGATCATATTGTTAATATGAAATATTTGCAAAAACGGTGAGGAAATTGAAACATTAATCGAAAGAGTATCCATATGACATTTTTGAAGATGATTTTTTTTTAAATTTGAGATATTCCAAAAGAAACAAGTCTTTCACAATAATTTTCTCCGAAATTCGGGCACGGGCAGGCAATTATCATTTTGATTATTTAAAAAAATCGGTATAAATCGGTATAAGACCTCAAAAATCGGTATTCTGAGGAACCTTATCTGTATATCGGTATCTAGTTCGGAAATCGGTATAAATACCGATAAATCGGTATATCTGGCAACGCTGGCTGTGTATGACATCTGAGTCTTTTTTTATCAAAACGTTTAGCTAATTCTTGCGTCATTTGTTTGTACGTTAAATCTTTAGTCTTTCCCCGGAAAAAGAAGCTTCAATTGAGTAAAAACTTCTCGACCACAAACCGCCAAAAACGAGGTTTTGTAATGGTCTTCTTTAATACTGTTATGTAAAAAAAATATACTCCAATTGCTCCAGGTACTGAGCAAAAGGTATAGTACCTGGCAAAAATGGTTCGGTTGTTGTTTGCAACATTCTCTAATTTCAAATAACAAAAAATCACACAACCAAAAGAAAAAATAAAAAAATAAAAAAATATTAAAATACTGCTTGAAGTTTTTCACCCAGTGCACAAAAAAAAAACGCAAGCAAAAATTAGAAATAAACTCACGTACCTGAAAAATCCTTCCGGCGAAATGAAAATCCACTCGCGGCTACGAGCTCAACAGCAACCAACAACAGCAATAATCCAACAGCACAGCAGCAACCAAATCCAGCAGCAAGAATCAGAAACACCGCCGATTAGTTGTAATATAACCACTTTGAAAATTTATTGACGAGAAAATTTCCTTGTAGACTTTGTGCCAGCTAGGTTCACTGAACTCCAGGCAAGTTCATCGACCGGTGGTGCACAAAAAAAAACACTTCTACACCAAAACTGCTGGGCTACCACAGTTGACTTCTATGTGGCGTGTATGTGACCGTGCTTCGGCCGACTCACTTTGTTCGCACTGAAAATTTTGATAGAAACAAAATGGCTCTCCTTGATGGTGTGTTGAAAAGAATAATCGACACAAAAAAAGTAAGAGGTTGTATCCAAGACTCGACCGTAGATTTGACGTAGGATTACGTGCTCGGTATCAATATTTGGCGACTATGTTAGGGAAACCACTTTTTGCAGGCAATCGGTGATAATTTTGATAACCATTTCCACAGTTGGACATTTGTGTAATTTTCAATAGTAACCTAAATGAAAATGGATGAAGTATTGAATTTAGCAGCTTTGAAGAAAAATTACCAATCAATTGGCTTGTTTAGATTTAAAATCCATCCGCTATTGACAGAGTTATAAGTGGTCAACACTAGAGTCGGTGTATAATGAGTCACGCCAAGAGTGAAGCCAAGTCTACCTATTGAACTGTCAAACCGGCTACCTATCGTGCAAAGTAAATAAACATTACGATGCTATGAAAGGTTTACGAAAGGTATTGCAATAAAATATAAAATATAATCGAAGAAATGAGCATATACACGCAGTGAGCGCTAAATTGTCATGGGATACGCTCGGTTATGATTAGTAATGAGAATTTCTACTATTTTTTGTTAAGATAATTTGACAAAATCACTGATATAATGATTTACTACAGCCGCAATATTTTTTCTCTCGCTAGAAGTCATTTGAAGTTGTTGTAGAAGTCCTCTGTTGCCAAGTGAAAAGAATGGGAATCTTCCGAAAACCGTGATGCGAGTTCAACTGTTTTTCTCTTGGCGTGACTCATTATACACCGACTCTAGTCAACACCTGACCACTTTTGGTAACACGGTCGATTTTGTTTTTTTATTATTTTTAATTGCATCCCCAATATGTTGCCAAGAGACGTAATCCTATTTCAAAATGTAAACTTTGCGGGAGACGATGTCGATTGCGGGAGACGATGAAGTGAAACAAATCCTCGTTCTGCATGATGATTTTGTTTGATTGTATTTATTTGTAAAGTCGCCGGGTAATACCAGGTGGCAAATTGTTTCTTTATGATAACTCCTTACTTGAAAACAGGAAAAAAACTCACAAACAGGCTGCTTTTTCATGGTATATAGAGTGCTAATTCAATAATCAATTAATTACCTCAACATTATGCCTCTAATTTCGGCTCATACATAAATTCAGCAATCAACTAAATTTTCAAAAGCAACCAAAAATATTCATTAGTGCCGTCCCAATGACGCGTTCATCTGGATAAAATTGATAAATAGCAGATTTTTAGCGATGGGCCCAATCTTAGATCCATAGGCCAACATTAGAGCCAATTCCCCTACAAAAAATTCTATAATCCATATTAAATTTCCTATGTAAGCGCCGATCGAAACAAACATTTTGACGTCACTACAAGGTTGATTGAGTAAAAAACGAATCGTGCAAAGCGGAATGAAAGCTGAGGGAAAAACGGATTAATCATTTTGTCAAGCTTCTGCTTTCATGTTCCATCAGATGTCACTGCTGTTGTTGGGGGTGGCATCGATCGGAAACTACACATAATTTGTTTTCCAATAACTGTTCACAGAGGACAGTGCAGTGCAAAACATGTCTGGTACCTCTATATATGCATTTAGATTAACAACTGAAGTCCCTCCTTCTTTACACATTCTGCACTCAAAATAGCTCACCCCTCTTAGGATTTCCTTCCGAATTGTATGAATGGGGCGGGGCAGAAAGTAGCGCTTGAGCAGAATATGTAAAAAAGGAGGGACTTCGAATGTTAATCTAAATGTGGTACCAGACATGTTTTGTACTGTCAGATAGGGTTCACTACCTTATTTCCGGCTTATTAAGCATAACCCGCACTTAGTCTTTCTGAATCTAGCGCAGTTTAGCACCAAACGGAATTTTATTATTACTGATGGCTTCCAAATTTATTTACGTTTATGTACGTACCGTAAAATTTGATATAGAGAAACAAATTGTATCGTACAAAACGCCTAATTGACTTGTTAACTCTGAAATCATGGATTTATTTAATGTTTTCTGCTCGATAGGCCCAAAATCGGCTATTAGACCGAAGTAGTTCTCTACCCTACTCTATTTTGTAATCTATGAAAGGAAATCACAAATTGGGTTTCATAAAAGTATGGCAATTGAGTGATTGAGCTCGTGAGAGCTAATTTACTCACAAATTTGATTATTTTTTGGCTTTCTGAGAATTGGTAGTAAAGCAGGTAAAACTGTATGAAGAAAAATCATTTATATTAAACAGTATTTTCCGGGAAAACAAATGATTGTCCCTGACTAATAAATTTAACTTGTCCTTCACTTTTTACCTGAATATGCACCTAAAGCGAATTATTTCCACTTCTTTCAAATTCTATATGTGGATTTTTATAACTTCCTACCAGCGGAACAGCTCCGTCTTTGGAAAATGGCCGGACGATATGATTAATCTCACCAATACAATCAGGCCTACAATTCCACACCTTATATAGACAGGTTGAGCCTTGATAGCTAGCTGGTTGCGGGAACTGATGACCTCGACAAATGTCCAAATAATACTCTTTATCAATTTTGTGCTGGTCGTGAAAAGGACCGTTTAGTCGTGATGGTTGAGTAATGCTGAGCTATTAAGGTGTTCAACACGGATGAGGCTGGCGATCTGTTAATTGTTTGGAGCAAGGTTGACGGCGCTAGGCATTGATGACCCACAGCTTCTCACGAGGAAACTGATTTCGATCGCGGTGCGGCTTCGTCTTCCTTCTATGGATGCTCGCTGCTTTCGGGATGCCTTTCGTGGTGTACAGGATAACGATGTTCAATGCCACACGCCGAAAGCACTGCTGCTACTGATGCTGCTGCTGCGGACACCGTCGACCGTACACCACCACACACCGAGCACCGTTTAGTGAGGCAGGATCGAATTCGATTTTTAAATCTGTGCTAGGGAATGCGCTGTTTACAGGTAATCGGTGATAATTTTTATCACCATTGCAACAGGTGGACATTGTGTATTTTTGAATAGTGAAAAGTGAACTTATTGAAAATTAATAAAGTGTTCATTGTAGCAATTTGCCAGCTAAATTTCCAATCGTTTGGCTTGTTTAGATTTAAAATCCATCAGCTATTGACAGAGTTATATGTATGTAATCAACACCTGACCTCTTTTCGTAATGCGGTCGAATTTGATTTTCTGGAATTGGACCCCCAATATGTTGCCGAAAGACGTAATCCTACGTAAAAAAATACTCTTTACCAAATTTATGATGGTCCTGAAAAGGACCGTTTTCTCGTGATGGTTGAGTAATGCTGATCTATTAGGGTGTTCAACACGGATAAGGCTGGCGAACTGTATGTTATATTGTAACCGTTCGTTAAATTTCGCTGAGGTTTTGATTTAACTCAGTGGCTTAAGCGCCACTCTCTATTAAGAGAGGCCACTGGTCGTGTTAAAGCTTTGCCCGACAAATGAGACTTTTCTCTCAGAGGACCTCTTGAACGGTCGTTGGTTACTAACGGCAATGAAAAAAACTATTAACTTTCTGGAAATGCCAAGTCCTTCAGTAATACAGGAATGGAGCGCATGGACCAAATAAATAAACCAAGGTATTACTCTGACTCACCCCCGAAACGAAACGGAAAGAGAACGAAGGAATGCTGACTCAACTGAGCGGAAACGAAAGAAAACAGAACGTAACGTAGTAAGTGTGTTTTATTCAGGGAGTAGCATTCAAAACGTTCGAAAAACTAATCTTCAACTTTTTCTTTAAACTATATTCTAGCATTCATTCGCATTGGATTTCTGAGAGGGGTTTACGGGAAAGAGCAAATCATGGCCATGAATTAAACATGCTCTCACATACCTGCGCAGGTTTTACTTGACGAAACGATGAATCGATGACTGCTGACCGATGAGGGCTCGATGACTCGATGATGGCGGTGTAACGATGGCGGCGTAAACGTGATGGTGCCGCTCACATGCTGCAGTATGGCGCGCAGCAACGGAAGGTGACTCGTACGCGGTATGGCCGAATTAGAGTTGCGGAGGGAGTGGCGGCTGGACGGAAGACTTCCGATTTGGCAATCGAGAGCTGAGCTACGACGAGAAGTCGTGCTGTCCCGGGAGATTCGCTCCGCAAAGAGAAGAGGCCAACTTACCTTCGGACGGCTTCGCGTACTTTGTTTCCGCTATGACCATCCGCGATGAAATGAACCCCCTCTCCCGTTGGATTGAATCCGGACCGTGGCACGTTTTTGGCGACGCACTCACACGGTCCGAGCTCTCGGAAATGATGGTCCACGGGGTTGTAGTGGAAGGGACCTCGTCGACGGATGATTGGCGACCGTCGGAAGATATTTCGCTTCGAAGATTAGCGAACTTCACCCACCTCCGTTTAGCTACCTTCGAAAAGGCGGGCCTTAGCAGGGCGCACGAGTCACGGGAAATGTCCGTCTCCCACGAACGATGATGGCGATGCCACAGATGGAACCCGATCCGGCGTTGACGATAGCCGAACGGAACGTATATCCAGCCCGTACAAAAAAGCGCAACGCGCTTTTTTGTACAATATCACAAATAAACGCACTGAACAGACTACGCGGAACTTAATACGGACTTATGTCCACTTTAGAGAAACTTATCGCACAAAATCAATTTGATTTAATATAACTCGAGAACGTAAAGTAATTCGCGCACTTCTGTTATCCAGCCGATTCGAAAGCGAAATGGATGAGTCAGAATAATTTGGCAAGCAGGAAAATTCCTAACGACCTTTTCCTATTCAGATAGGTCATCTTTTAAAAACTCTCTCTTTATTCGAGAGTTGCGCCAAACCTTTCGAATGGCGACGGACTTCATGGCGCCTCCAGAAAGCATGTACAATATAATACAGCTCACTATAAGTTGAGCTTTTATGGCGAAGTTGTAGCCTAGACACAGTAAATATGGCAAAGTTGTTAAATCGACACAGTAATGGTCTGATTTTATTTACACGGTTGAAATATTTCATTTCTTAGCAAACTTGACATAAAAAGGATTTAATTGTTAATTAAATTAGATTTCAACGAAAAATTATTTACAAATAAACGTAAAACGTTACATCACACCACCCAGTTTTATGAAAATTTGATCAAAGAAATTGATCAAATTTTCATAACTTAAAAAAAACACTATAAACGCAAACGTTGTCAACAGTTCTTTCATTCAGGTAAGTCGCACATAAACAGCCAAATTTAAAGCAACATAAACTACAATCACTTGTTCATCAACGTATCGAATTCTGTTCAATAATAAACCTAAATAAATAACTGAACAACAAATCATGATCAAAACAACGGAACATTCTCCGTCCTAAATTTGATCGTCAACGGAAACCGCAATCAAATGCAACATCAAAACATTATTTGACCCAATGTGCATTTAAATTGCTCAAACGGACTCCTCTATTCAACGATAATCGAAATTCTACTCATCAAATTCAAATTTGACAAACTCATAGAATTCGAACTACGAAAATATCGAACAGACCTATAACATCGCATGAACAACTGACAGCATACGCGATCTGTCACCCGAGCTACCAACCTACCTGAAACAAAAATTACCGTTTTGACAAACGTCATCGCGAAGCCAACGGGAGCAAAAGTGTGCACAAATTCAATGGTGGAATGTACACAAATTTATCGAACGGACGGCGATTTTCATCAAATTTAACCGGATTGCATCGAAAACCGGGGGAGTATTTTTACTTATTTTATTAATATTACGGATTTAACTGGTTTTTGTTCTTCTATTTACAGGTACTGGACATCGCAGACGGCAACGCCCCTGAATTGGAATAGGTTTGGATCGGAATAATGGATGCAAAATTTAACAAAAGGACTACAAAAGAAACTGAACTACAATGATATGAAATGGAGCTATTGTGGACTGCTGAATACGGACTGATATACGGAATGATACTATGCTTAATATGGATATGGATACTATTGCTTAATATGGACTATGAATTAATGATGCTACTGGATATTGATGATTTTACCACTAAGAATCATAAAGGAAGTTGATGTTGGATGAATTTTATGGTGAGCGATTCTATTCTAATTATTTACAATTTTATTTTAATTAACTAACTTAGATTTTAAGTAGCTTTTTCCAATTTTTGTTACGATGAAAGTCGCTAAGGCTAGGCTATTTACAATGTATTTATTTTACTAACACTAGCATAATATAAACCCTTTTTTTTTACCATCATTGCTGGGGGATTTTCCTGATGTGTTTTCTTACTTTTCTGGTACATTTCCTTCATTTTGGCTCATGTCATAGCTGTAACATCAAAACTTAAAATCTCTTCAAAAAATTTGCGTGGAATATTCCTAAATTGTTGTCTTCTTTGTCCACTAGTTCGTAACTGTCTCCTAAGGTTCTTTTTACATATGCTTCTGTGTATTTTGGTGCTAGTTTAGCACAGTAGTCCTTCGATTTGTCTGATTGGATCGTACACTTCTTCAAAACCTTCTCTCCTACCTGATAAGTCGGTGCTTTCTTATTGGAACGCAAATTATAGTATGTAGCTTGTTTTTGATAAGCTTCTGCAAGGTTTTTTCTTATTTCTTGATATAATTTCTCCCGTTCTCCGTTGGTCAGGATATCAGTAGATGATGAGTTTGTGTTCCTGATCCTCTCGTGTTCGATCCCATTTGAGACCATCTCTCGACCGAACATGAGGAAGTAAGGTGAGAATTTTGTTGATTCATGCACTGAATTTCTAATCGCACATGCGATTTGTTGTAATTTATCGGTCCATTGTTTGTGGTTCCCCTTCAGGGTAGCTCTTATCGCTGTTGTCACCACCTTGTTTACCCTTTCAGTATTGTTTACTTGTGGGTGGTACGAAGGTGTTAACCAGTGTTTTACTCCGTACTGTTTCAGTAGTGCTGCAAACTCTTTGGATGTAAATTGTGAACCGTTATCGGTTAACATCATCTCTGGTACTCCAAACAAAAGAAATATGGCTTGTTCTAGAAATTGAACTAGTGCTGAAGCAGTGGCCTGTCTAAATGGTTGGACCAAGATGAATTTTGAGAAAACATCTGTAACCACCAGAAGACATGTGTATTTTCCTTTTCCTGATGAAGGAAATGGGCCAACATAATCTAATGTTAAAAACTGCCACGGAAAATCACAGTACTTTTTCTGCGATCCCATTGATGGAGTTGGGTTGATATTGATTCCTTTTGACGTTTTGCAAGCCAAACAAGTTTTGCAGTACCTTTTAACTTCTGATGCCATTTTCGGCCAAAAGTACTTCTCTTTTAGTGCATTAAGGGTTTTATCGTACCCAAGGTGAGCTGAATCGTGTACAGATTGTATCAAAGGAAGCCTCTCTACCTCAGGGGGGTAGTATTTCCATTCAAATCGTTTATCCCTGAACTTCCCTGATTCTTCTACAAATTTAAAAATCCTGTTTCCTGCAGCTTTGAAATTTTTAAAATCGTGAGGACTTTTCAAGATTTTGTCGACTAGTTCATTGTAATCATCATCAGCTATTTGGATGGAATTGATACGAGACAAGCAATCTGCTAACACGTTATCTTTTCCTTTGCGATATTGCAATACAAAATCGTATGATTGCAATTTTAGTGCCCAACGAAGCAATCTCGAGTTAGCGTTTGCAGCCGAGATGGTGAACAACCAGGTGATGCTCTTACAGTCCGTAATTACTGTAAACGTTGATCCTTCGATGTAGTGCCTGAAATTCTCAACCGCTAGCAGTACGCCTAAGCACTCCTTTTCTGTGGCTGAATATTTCCTTTGCGTACTGGAAAGTTTTTTTGCTATAATACCCAATTATTCGCTTTCCTTCGTTGAACTCCTGCAATAAGGCAGCTCCAACTGCAAGTTGCGAGGCGTCAGTTTCAATAATGAAAGGTCGTGTGTAGTCTGGATTCGCTAAGACAGGTGCTGAAGTTAACACTGACTTCAGTTCATCCAACGCTTTTTCTGCCTCACCTGACCAATTGAATTTCTTGGATTTCTTGAGTAAATCCGTTATCGGTGCTGTCAAGTGACTGTATCGAGGAATAAATTTTTGATAAAAGCCCATGAGGCCCATTAATCTCCTCACATCCCTTATGGATTTTGGTCTTGGGTAGTTCAGTATTGGTTCCAATTTGGCACTATCAATTGATAAACCATTTTCCGTAAGTATGTATCCAAGATACCTTACTTGTTTCCGGCAAAAACGACTTTTTTCTACCGAAATTGTTAAACTTGCTCTTTTCAACCTACGAGCCACTTCTTCTAATAGGCGAAAGTGTTCCTCAAGTGTTTCGGTGGCGATAATAATGTCGTCCAAATATACAAAAACGAAAGGTTCCAGATCAAACCCAATGGCAAGGTTCATCAGCCTGTTCATTGTGAAGGGAGCATTCTTCAAACCAAAAGGAACTACTTTGAATCTGAACAGACCTTTCGGGGTCCTGAAAGCTGTGTAATTCCTTGATGATTCCTTCAGTGGAATTTGAAAGTATGCATCTTTTAAATCCACGATACTGAAATACTTCGCTTTTTGAAGACGATGAAATATCTCAGACATGTTTCTCATGGGATAGGCGTCCTTTTTGGTTACTGAATTAATTCTTCTGGAGTCCAGACAAACTCGTATCTTCCCGTTAGATTTCTTTACTGGCACGAGTGGGCTTGCGAACTCCGACGTGCATTCCTCTATCACACGTAAACTTTTCCACCGTTCCAGCTCTTCTTCGATCTTCTCCCAAATCTTCGGTGAATAACGATACATTGGAAGATCCCTCATTTTTCCTTCTGTAATGAGTTCGATATCATGTTCGATGAGCGTTGTTCTTCCTAGACAGCCTGAGCTGGTGCAATCAAAGTTTCTCAAAGTATTTTTGAGCTTCTGTTGCTCGTCAGGTGTCAAAACATGCTCGGTTTCCACCGAGTCGATTGCTTTGGCAGGGTCTTCTGGTAGTTCCAAAGTTGGAATATCCAACGAATCATCTTCCTCCGGTTTGGATTTAAAAGCTATCTCTGGTTCTAGCGGTTCGACAAGTTGGACTGAGAGTGATATAAAATCTTCATCTCCGACGATCGAGTCCGTTTCTACTCTCAGACAATTAATTTGGTTATCTGCTAAACTTGAAGTCCACGTTAGCTCTAAATCTTGAATTATGTTGTCCGAAGCAATCATTGGACGTATTTTAAAGGCACGCCAGAAATCCATTCCTAAAATAAGCGGCTTTCGAATTTCCGGAACAACCAAAGTTGGTATTACTTTTGTCTCATTTCCAAGTGTGTATGGGATGTTTACGTAACCCAAACACGTGTGTTTAGTGTCGTCTGCGGTACAAATTTTAATATTTGATTTAAGTATAGTCAAACCATGGGATTCTAAAAGGCTGACTGAACTCATAACGCTGACCGCAGCTCCTGAATCCAATAATGCAGTTATTTCAGTGCCTAAAACATTAACTTTAATGTGAGGGCATGAACCAGGGTTTACGCGAATTTCAAATAGTGAATAGTTGTCGGTTGTTCGGTTTACAGTTCCTTGATCGAGAATCGGTCTTACAGGCGAGATGATCGGATTCCCAGGCAAGCATCCCGCATTCAGTTTGTTGACTGTTGACGATTTTGGGCATTATTTCGGCCCGTACTAGGATGGTTGTTCTCACAAGTCCTTGTAGTTCTGCCTAATTTTCCGCAAGCGTAGCAAAATATTATCTTACGCTCTGTGCAGTCTCTCCAGGTATGACCAGGTTTCTGGCAATTCCAACAGGCCATTTTATTGGGTTCTGTCCGTCTTTGTGTCGTCTGCTGAGTCCTTCCAGGTAAAGTCGGTCGACTATTCTTCTGCAATTTCTGGATCTCTTGGACAGGAACATCCTCTTCTTCTGTATACTCACAGCAAGAATCCTCAGCCTCAATATGATGTACATCGTTTCTCATGTTGTTTGGTGACCTATAGAAATTAGGGTCACTTGCATCTATTTTATGATTAATTTTAATCAGATGCTCAAGATCGTATATGTCCATTACTGATAATCTTGATCGGTAGTGGGCACGCATATTTTCCCAAACGAGTTCGAATAATGTTCTCGACGAGAAAGGGCGCTGCAAACATTGGTTGAGTTTTTCAACCTCTGTTACGTACGCAACAAACGTTTCACCTCTCCGTTGTTTTAAGTCACGAATTTGGGCCTTGATTCCTCTGTCACGATTAGGGTTTCCATATCGGAAGCGAATTTCATCTTCAAATTTACTCCACCGAGTGAATCTATCCTCCCTAGTAAACCACCAATCATACGCCTCTCCTTTTAGGCGATGATGAATGTTCTTCAACAACTCCTTATCCGAGACATCTTCGTGTCGAGCCAATTTCTTGATTTTGTACAAAAAATCTTCTAGTTGCATCGATCTGTTGTCTCCAGAGAACGAAATATTCCAATTCTCAACTCTGGACTTCCTATAAAGATTCCTTCCATTATTCGATGTTACGCTGCTAGACGATGATAAACGTCGTCGATGTCTTCGACCGCTACTTCCTTTTCTACGAGTTCTTCTCTCTTTTCTCTTGTAACTATCTTCCGACTCCGATTCTAATTCACTGTCGTATAGTTTCTGTCTGTGGTTTCTTGAATTCCTCTGTCTGACTTCTTCCTCTGTGTCACTATCATCATTTGAACTTGGAGTTCTTTCGCGACGCAATCTACGGGTTTCTTTTCCCTTTTCATCACGATTGCTAGTGGGTTTTCGATCCCTCGCATTTCTATCTGACTTCCTCGTATCTCGAACATCTTTATCCCTTTTATTTTTGTTATCTCCATATTTCCACCCTTTTCTTTCTTTATCGACTCTATTTTTTCTTGATTTCCTGTCATAATCTGAATCTTCCGAATTTTCATCCGAATAACCTTCATTCTGTCTATGTTTTGACACCTCAGGTTTCTGATCGTGGTATTTCTCCCTTGCACCTGTACCATCACACCACGGGCAACTACATGCGATTCCTTTAGCTCCTGATAAGCATGTTGGTTCGGAAACCTTTAATGTTTCCTTTTGATCTCCATCCTTGGATTCTGTAACCTTTCCTCTCCCTACCTCTTGACTCTCTTCTTCTTCATCTTCCCGTATTTTCAACCCTATCTCTGCTAACACTCCTTCAATTTGAACACAAACATCTTTTTGTGCCATTTCCTCTTCCTTATTATCAACAGACGCGCTTGCTATGCGAATCAAATAGTGCCGTATTCTTGAGACTTGTACTCGATCGGCTCGTTTTCGCAAATTTGATATTAATCCATTGACAACTTCTGAAACCTTTGCGATTTCATCTGAAAATTTATGAGTTCCTGAATAATTAACTTTACTACTCCTATCATCCTTAAACAATCTGCGTAACAACCTCTTCTTATCCTCCAACGTTTCTCTTCGATCGACTGATTGCTTCCGTAATCTCAATTCATGGTCTACTTCATCCTCCAGCAAATGCTCAACAGATGGTAATATATATTGACAACTCATTTTAATTGATTAGAATCAATCACCAAATTCCAATAAAATTCAATTACAAAATACAAATTCAAACCGAGAAAAAAAATAATGCTTATGCTATATAGATTTAATATACCGATTTAATAATAATAGGAAAAAAAATAAGAATAAAATGCAAATTCAAGAATGCAAAATAAGAAAAAAAAACTTAATCTATTATATAAGAAAAACGAATTCAATTCAAACTTAACATTAGAAGAAAAATTTAAATCCGATTTAATACTAGAAGGAAATTCAGTTCAAATTAAATGCTAGGTGAAAATTCAATTCAAACATCCAACTAAAATGCAAATTAAAAATATATATAAAAATAGAAATAAATTAAAATAAGTATGACAATGCTGTTTTTGTTTATGTACGAATGAAAGAAATGAAACGTTATAATTTTTTGCGTTGGGCGCCAATGTAACCGTTCGTTAAATTTCGCTGAGGTTTTGATTTAACTCAGTGGCTTAAGCGCCACTCTCTATTAAGAGAGGCCACTGGTCGTGTTAAAGCTTTGCCCGACAAATGAGACTTTTCTCTCAGAGGACCTCTTGAACGGTCGTTGGTTACTAACGGCAATGAAAAAAACTATTAACTTTCTGGAAATGCCAAGTCCTTCAGTAATACAGGAATGGAGCGCATGGACCAAATAAATAAACCAAGGTATTACTCTGACTCACCCCCGAAACGAAACGGAAAGAGAACGAAGGAATGCTGACTCAACTGAGCGGAAACGAAAGAAAACAGAACGTAACGTAGTAAGTGTGTTTTATTCAGGGAGTAGCATTCAAAACGTTCGAAAAACTAATCTTCAACTTTTTCTTTAAACTATATTCTAGCATTCATTCGCATTGGATTTCTGAGAGGGGTTTACGGGAAAGAGCAAATCATGGCCATGAATTAAACATGCTCTCACATACCTGCGCAGGTTTTACTTGACGAAACGATGAATCGATGACTGCTGACCGATGAGGGCTCGATGACTCGATGATGGCGGTGTAACGATGGCGGCGTAAACGTGATGGTGCCGCTCACATGCTGCAGTATGGCGCGCAGCAACGGAAGGTGACTCGTACGCGGTATGGCCGAATTAGAGTTGCGGAGGGAGTGGCGGCTGGACGGAAGACTTCCGATTTGGCAATCGAGAGCTGAGCTACGACGAGAAGTCGTGCTGTCCCGGGAGATTCGCTCCGCAAAGAGAAGAGGCCAACTTACCTTCGGACGGCTTCGCGTACTTTGTTTCCGCTATGACCATCCGCGATGAAATGAACCCCCTCTCCCGTTGGATTGAATCCGGACCGTGGCACGTTTTTGGCGACGCACTCACACGGTCCGAGCTCTCGGAAATGATGGTCCACGGGGTTGTAGTGGAAGGGACCTCGTCGACGGATGATTGGCGACCGTCGGAAGATATTTCGCTTCGAAGATTAGCGAACTTCACCCACCTCCGTTTAGCTACCTTCGAAAAGGCGGGCCTTAGCAGGGCGCACGAGTCACGGGAAATGTCCGTCTCCCACGAACGATGATGGCGATGCCACAGATGGAACCCGATCCGGCGTTGACGATAGCCGAACGGAACGTATATCCAGCCCGTACAAAAAAGCGCAACGCGCTTTTTTGTACAATATCACAAATAAACGCACTGAACAGACTACGCGGAACTTAATACGGACTTATGTCCACTTTAGAGAAACTTATCGCACAAAATCAATTTGATTTAATATAACTCGAGAACGTAAAGTAATTCGCGCACTTCTGTTATCCAGCCGATTCGAAAGCGAAATGGATGAGTCAGAATAATTTGGCAAGCAGGAAAATTCCTAACGACCTTTTCCTATTCAGATAGGTCATCTTTTAAAAACTCTCTCTTTATTCGAGAGTTGCGCCAAACCTTTCGAATGGCGACGGACTTCATGGCGCCTCCAGAAAGCATGTACAATATAATACAGCTCACTATAAGTTGAGCTTTTATGGCGAAGTTGTAGCCTAGACACAGTAAATATGGCAAAGTTGTTAAATCGACACAGTAATGGTCTGATTTTATTTACACGGTTGAAATATTTCATTTCTTAGCAAACTTGACATAAAAAGGATTTAATTGTTAATTAAATTAGATTTCAACGAAAAATTATTTACAAATAAACGTAAAACGTTACAATATGGAACTCACAAACAGGCTGCTTTTTCATGGTATACACATGGTATATACATATTCAATAATCAATTAATTATCTCAACATTTAGTGGCAGACCATTCAAACATTTTGGTAACATACACAAATTCTATAATTCATATTAATTTCCTATGCCGATCGAAACAAACATTATGACGCCACTACAAGGGTGACTGAGTAAACGAATCATGCGAATCGAAATGAAAACCTAGTGAAAAACGAATTGCACCAATACATTCAGGCCTACAATTCCACACCTTCTATAGACCAGATTGAGTTTTGATAGTTAGCTGCTTGCGGGAACTGACATCCGATTGATAACCTTTACAATATCCAAAACATACTCTTTAACAAATTTGTGGTGGTCCTGAAAAGGACCGTTTAGTCGTGATGGTTGAGTAATGCTGAGCTATTGGGCTAATTGTTTGGAGCAAGGTTGACACGCTTGGCATAAATGACCCACAGCTACTCACGAGGAAACTGATTTCGATCCAGCGGCTTCTTCCTCCTTCTATGGGTGCTCATGTGGGCTCTGCAGCTCACTGCTTGCAGGCTGCCTTTCGTGGGGTACGCCACACGCTAATCACTGCTGCTGCTGCTGACGTTGACGACCGGACACCACCACACTCGGTGATTGAATGAGCACCGTTCAGTGAGACAGGATCGAATTCGATTTTTAAATCTGTGTTAGGGAATGCGCTGTTTGCAGGTAATCGGTTATAATTTTGATCACCATTGCAACAGTTGGACATTTGTGTATTTTTCAATAGTGACCTATTGAAAATTAATAAAGTGTTCAATTTAGCAGATTGGTAGATAAATTCCCAATTCTTTGGCTTGTTTAGAATTAAAATTCATCTGCTATTGACAGTGGTATATGTGGTCAAAACCTGACCTATTTTCGTCCCGCGGTTGATTTTGGTTTTTTTGAAATTGCACCCCCAATATGTTGCCGAAAGACGTAATCCTACGTCAAAACAATGAACATCTCCGTTTCGGCAGAAAAAGAATACCAATTGGTGTCTTGACAACCAAAGCAAATGCGATTTTCACGGAAATTCTTTAAACAAAATCACCACGCAGATTGTATTCTAGGTGCAAAATACTATCACTAGTATGCTTGACCAGCATATCAAAATTTCCTTAAATGAAATTCACTTGTGACGGAAATGGCGTGGTCAACATTGAGCAAAAAAAATCAGCCTCTCCGTCACCGCTTCATCCAAGCATACAATATGGCTTTTACTTACGCCGAGAAATTCAAGCTAAATACACCACTTTTCATCAAAAATTAAACACTCGCGCCGGGCATGAAACTTTTATCCTCATCGCCACTAAAATATATGCTACTTTAGCATCTAACACGCCATATTACTAATTTAAGGTTTTCGGTACTTTGTTAAAAGAACAGTGTTCTTCAGTTTATCACCACACTACTTCTGATTGGATTTATTTCCACTCTCAAACTTTACAACTTTATTTTCCCTTTTCGTTCTACCTGTCTCTTTTATTCTTCGACCATCTCTTTCATTCCTGTCATTATGTTACCTCCTGAATTCGAAATCGGTAACTGACCGTTTTACCGATTGTATACAACAGTGTAGTACTAGAATTTAGACTAGAATGAGGTACGTTAATCGATTTGCTTGGGACCAATAGGCTAGTCAAAAAGTGAGCCAATTTAAAATCGATAGTTTCGTATTGATTGTTGCTAGAACCTAGCAAGAACTAAAATAAAGTCTGGAACGCGCAAAAATTTGTCAAATTCAAATTGGTGTATTTGCCGGCGCCGGTGGTGTAGTAGTAAACGTGACTTATTTCTAACACCCCATTGGGTCTGGGTTCAATCCCAGTCGAGGTCGGTGGGATTTTTCTGAGGCATAAAAATCTCTGGTCACGTCTTCCTTCGGAAGGGAAGTAAAGCCGTTGGTCCCGGCCCATGTGTGTTGAATGGGTGCGATATCCTACGCAGGTGTGGAAGCTGCCTTCCTGCACATTCGGTTGCCGTCAATGGATGGCAATCGATGTCCGTCGGTGATTGGCACTAGATTGCGAAACAGAGACCGACGTTAAATAAAGGAAAAGAAAAGAAATTGGTGTATTTCTGTTAAAAATGCATAAAAAAAACCTGAAATGCTGTATTTGGAAGTTGAGTGTATATACAATGGTTGCTATGATGAGTTTTCCCCCGTTCGCTCTCCAGTTTTCAAAATAACGTCCAAGCAAGAGGAGCAGCGTGTCAAAATTTTGCTCGCGCAGCAAGAGAATCCGACGTTCTCACACGCCAAGTTGGCAAAATTGCTGGAAACGTTTTAAAAGTGTTCGGGGAGCTTCGGTCGACCGCCAGGAAGCCTGGAAGCGGTGGTAATCGGCGGCCGGACATGGCAGCGACGACGAAGAAAGTGGCGGTGAAATATAAGCGGAATCGAATCCTAACCTCTTCATCCGGGACGTCACTGGCAAGCTCAATGTCTCCCATACTAGAGTCGGTGTATAATGAGTCACGCCAAGAGAAAAATAGTTTAACTCGCATCACGGTTTTCGAAAGATTCTTTTTCTTTTCACTTGGCAACAGAAGACTTCTACATCAACTTCAAATGACTTCTAGCCATAAATAAAAATAGCGGCTGTAGTAAATCATGATATCAGTGATTTTGTCAAATTATCTTAACAAAAAATAGTAGAAATTCTCATTACTGGTCATTACTAAACGTATCCCATGACAAGTTAATACTCACTGCGTATTTATGACCATTTCTTCGATTATATTTTATATTTTATTGCAATACCTTTCGTGGACCTTTCATAGCATCGTAATGTTTGTTTACTTTGCTCGATAGGTAGCCGGTTTGACAGTTCAATAGGTAGACTTGGCTTCACTCTTGGCGTGACTCATTATACACCGACTCTATCCCATACTACCAACAATCAATACGAAACTAACGATTTTAAATTGGCTCACCACTTTAGTAGCCTATTGGTCCCAAGCAAACGATTAACGTACCCTATTCTAGTTGAAATTCTATTACTACACTATGTTTGTTTTGATTCGCTATGAAAGTTTGACAGATAACATCAGGGGTGTGTGGATTCATGCAGAACATGCAGGGGTGAGTGAAATAGCTTGGGACTGCTTGGGACCGTTGTTCTGGTACTGAGTGAGCCAAAAATAATAATGATTTTCTTCGGGACCCAGTAGTCTTAGAGTTACCTCTATGATACTACTGTGCAGCGGGCCAAGAAACGAGCTGGGTTGTCGACGTTTGAAAAGGTGAAGGTGGCGAACCGAGATTACAAACAAAACACGTTGGCAAAGCAGCGGTCCCGAATGCTGTATACGAATCGGCTCACAAAGTTCGACTGTGTCATCATGGACGACGAAAATTATGTGAAGGCGGATTTCAAGCAGCTTCCGGAACAGGAGTTTTATACCGCATCAGGAAAAGGGAAGGTGGCTGAAATTTTCAAAACCATCAAACTATCGAAGTTCTTGAAAAAATATCACGTCTGACAGTGTGGTCTAAAATGCGGCATTTTCATTACTATGGGAACCATCAATCAAGAGATTTACGTCCAGGAGTGCCTGGAAAAGCGGCTGCTACCATCACTAAAGCAACATAATAGAGCTGTGCTCTTCTAGCCGGACTTGGCGAGCTGCCACTAAAGCTGGGTTTAGACAAGGCAAGTCAATTGATCAATTCAGTTGAATTCAACTGACTTGAACGCGAATTGAACGTGTAAACCATGCCATTCAACTGACTTGATCAACTCACTTGAATTGAAAAAAGTTGAATCAGGCTCAACTTTTCAAGCCAATTGAATTCAACTGAGTTGATCATTTGACTTGCCTAATCTAAACCCAGCTTAAGGGAACAAGGCAATCGAGTGGTACGATGCGAACAACGTGGTTGTGGTACCCAAAGACCACAACCCTCCCAACAGCCCAGAACTCTGTCCTATCGAACGGTGTTGGGCCTTGGTCAAACGGAATCTAAAAAAAACTAATAAATCCATGGAAAACGAATAGCAGTTTAAATCTCACAGGCTTTCGGCGGCGAATAAGGTCGATGAGACCACTGTGCAAAATGTTATGGAAGATTTTTTTTACTAGTTCATTTATTTACTATGCTCAGTCGTGTGTGACACTTTGCGGACCCAAAATCAGTCATGTTTGAATTTACATTTTAAATAGCAGTAGTTCTAGGTTAGTATTGGGTACCAATTACTCGTGGCGGGCTCGAGGTTAATGGGTAACAATTTCTATTGGAAGGTTCTAGGTAGGAAACTGGTTTCTGAAGCCTCCTTCAGATACTACTCTCGGACGGTTGACCAAGTCCTGGTTGGGCAGGGGCAAGTAGCACAGAAACAGGAGGATAATAAGACTGGGACACAATGGCGGGAAATTGTTTGGAAAGGAGGGGATGGTCACATCAAACTCTAACATGAGACAAACAAAGGAATTCGTAGATCGCTTGCACGTAGGGAAGATCACGTGTTCCCAATACATCTCTTACTCCACGAAAGGGTTGTCTACCTCGGGCCACTAGGGTATCCAACAGTCGTGCTCTGGAGGCGTCATTACCCGGGCAATACCAAAATGCGTGATCGATGTCATCATAATCGGTTCTGCACCTACATATATTGCTGTCAACGAGGTTTATTCTATAGAGATGTGTGTCTAGCGAGTAGTGGTTGGACATAAGTCTTGACATCACTCGAATGAATCCCCGACTTACATCCAGACCTTTGAACCACGCTCTCGAAGAAACATTTGGAATAATGGAATGTAACCACCGCCCAAGAGAATTACTTGTCCAATCGTATTGCGGAAGGCACGGCAGTTCGGATTCGGCAAACCAAAAGAATAAACGAACATTTTTTCCTTTAAATATATGAATTGAACTACCAAAAGAAAAATGAGAAGATTTTTGTGATATAAATTTTGACTGAAAGAAACGATTTTTTTGTCGACCAATTTTTGCGCGTTCCAGTCTTCAAGGGCCTAACAGTTTTTGTAAACAATGATTTCTCTCGATCAGTGTTGCCACATTTTTCCACTTTCCAATTTCACCGTAGAAAATCTTTTTAATCTATACCTGGCTGACAAAAATCTGTAAAATAATCTGTATGGTTTCTTTATTATGATCTTAGTGCGGATTTTCGTAAACCTCCTTTTCAAAGTTCAGAAAGAGTTTGTCCATAGTGTAAATAAGAATCTTGTAAAATGATTTAAGTTTGCTTTCTAAAGAGTTAATCGATTAAAATATCTCCAAATCCTAAATCTTTATATTTTGTTAGTAACAAATGTCTCATTCATTCCTAACGAGTTACCTCATCCTATCTTTCTCTTATCCCACAGGTCATGCAATTCGGCCGGATCGATGGCAACGCATACACGCTGGACTTTCAATATCCCTTTTCGGCACTGCAAGCCTTTGCCGTGGCTTTGGCAAACGTTACCCAGCGATTGAAGTGAAATTCCATCGACCGGATGCTGCTGGTCACGTATAAAAGCATCTTCAGCAGAAGTTGGAAAAACAAAATCATTGACATATCACATGCAAAAGATTACATACAGCAAGCATCGCACGTTTTTAGTATCGCCACTATGTTATGGCATTGTTCTGCAACTATTATTCGTATGGCTGTTCTGAATTCGCCGCAAACAGTTGGAATGTATGAATGTTAGTCGTTGTGTGCGCCAGCTTTGTCACCCACCAGTAGAATTCGAGATACAGAAAAGAAATTTTGTGTTTTAAAATACTAGTTACTACGAATTTAGGTTTTCCGCCGATAGCTTTGGTGAGATTGGTTTCAAATGTCGCATCAATACGTAAGTGAACGTTGTATTTGAGATTAGAAAGTATACATTTCAGACAGCTTTTCACATATCATCCATGTGTAGCCATTCGTTGTATAAACAAACTATAATATCTACCTACCTACTACAACAGTAAATGTTAAAACTCATTCTCATAAAATACGTTCGGTGGCAGACTAGAATTAAGCCGACATAGTAAATCTAGCATGGCCTATAGACGTATAGCGAAGGACTGATGGAACTATCAATCCTGGTGTAAATATTTAAACCGCCAAATTAGTCGGATGGAAAAACCTAGGCTTAATCGAGACGCTGCTGCCGAGCAGCTGTACTTCATGTGCAATGCAAAAGATTAAAAAAAAAAGTTAAGTTATGTAACTGTAACACTACCAAAGACGCGAGTTTTGTACCAATAATGCGCTTATCATAACTGTAATTGATTGATTGAAACCGTTTCGAATTTGTTCAACTATGTATCTAGTCCAATTTTTGCTTTCATCATTGCCACTGTGAACTGTTTCTAGTCATTTTTGTCACGTTAATTTTTGCGTACGAGCACGTTCCTCTAGTCAAACTATAAGCTTTTCTCGTTCCTGTTTACTATTTTTATTTCTCTACGTTAGGGGTTTTTCGTTGATTGATGATCGTTCTGTTTACATTTTATGGAAGCTATTTTACGGTTCTATCGAGTTCGATTGAAGGAAAGAAAATATTAGTAATTGAGGCATAAGTTTTGTTTTAGCACGCTAAAATAGTGTAGTTAGTTCACCAACCGCAAACAAGAATAATAAAATATACCGCGAAAAGTAAAAAAAGAAAAAGAAGCATAGGAAAATAATCCATCCAAAGCTGGAAAACTTAAGTAAAACGCAAGCGAAATTCAACAAATAGCAAACAACACTTACAAAATAGTAGCAAACAGCAGCACTAACGTCCGTTTTAAATAAATTTAAAAATCCGATAATTGTGAGAAAGCAAACATTTTTTTTTGCAAACAACACACCATCAGCTATTAAATATACAAAATAACAAACATGACAAACAAAACCCTCGTTGTGATAGACAAACGAAAAAAAAAATCAGTAAAATTTTGTGCGTAAATCTTTTTGTAACGATTTTTTTTTACTGAAGGAAATAAATGAACAACGTAAAGCAAGAAGATGAGGTAAAATTAAATTAAGTGATTCAGAAACCAAATCAAGCTTGATTGCAGAAGGTGATGACTTTTATATGCAATGATTATTACTTAAATCGCGTAAATTTTTGTAATCTCTCGTAAGCAAACGACCAGTAGATTCTTTCCATCAGGGTGTCAACGCAGTGCTTTTCGACGTCAAAGTTGAACCCATACTGAACCGTAATGCTTAAATCGATATACTTTGTTTATCGCGACGATTTTTTGAAATAATCCAGGAAAAACATATATATTATACAAAAAATACCTACGATGATAAGGTTTAAAAAAAATAGTTTGGTGAATACATTGAAATCGGTAAAAAAAAAACATAGTTTGAAACCTAAATCGCAACCAAAAAATCAGATCGATCCCGCGCTCTTACTACTAGTTAAAGAAAAAAAACAGATAGCCCGATGACGAGAGGAAAATAATTTGTGTAGTCCATTGACACCAGTCACGAAATAAAAATTTAATGTTCCGAAATGAATTAGGGTGAGATGGGTTTTAAAACAGTATTGTGAGTTGTGAAAATCCCTGTTCAAACGTAAGATCTTCTATACAGTCACCTCACAATTATGGTACCGACAAATCGCCATGAAATCATGATAGGAAATTCTTATTTCGGATCTAACAGTCATTTTTGGAATTATGAAATCATTAGATGTGTGTTTGACAATGTTGCTTTCTGAGAGTCGTGCTCAGCGATTTCATCAATTTTAACTCGATCGATGCAACGTAAGGACTGCTAGTTTTCTTTTTCTGTTGAAGTCGAACCTTCGCAGCATTCTAGAACCTCAGTAGGCGTCTACAAACATATTTTCAATCGCTAGTCGCTCTGTCTCCTGTCGCTTCATTGGTTGAAGCGGACGAGTGAAAGAGTGCTAGTTTCGTCTTTCATGAAACCAAAGATATTTAATTAACAAGATATCCCACTAATCAGTTCCTCGAACAAGGCAATGGATACACCACCCTTATGTGATCGCAGTGGCATCTGGCGAGTGCACATCGAAACTTTTGGGAGTTTCCCGCCAACTTCACCACCAGGGCTCAATAAATGACAGGTGTCAGTATGACATATGCCAACGCGGACGTTGATGACCAGCCGAGGAAAGAGGATAATCGATTTCATCATCATTATTTTGCGATAGCAAGATTCTCACTTCATTTTGATTGCATCGATTTTCAATCATTACCACGTTGTACGCATCAGAAACGCTTGAGAAAACAATCACAAATCCAAGCTCACATCATGATGGGCTCGTAATATGTTTTGCTTTCGAGTGAACGAGTTTCCAATATCACCACCGGTATCAGTAAGATGCATTGTTTACAAATGCATATACGTCCATTCGGAAAAGTTATCGAGAATTGATTTATGAAGAAGTATACATGGAAAAAACGCATCGTAGCGAAATCATTGCTAAACAAACGTAATAAAATATGCCGTCTTCCTTGGCCAACGCTGCACGCTATTGGCAATTCAAACATTACGTTGTAATAATGATTACTTTTCTATTTTATAACGAAGGTATTTTTCAATGACGGCGAATGAAATGGCAAACTGAAGCTGCCGAAGCTAGCCGGCGCCGGTGGTGTGTAGTGGTAAGTGTGACTGCCCAACTAACATTTTCAGCTTTGTAAGCCAACTTTTCCAGCGTTGTGCTGTAAAGTAGCTGAAAAGAAGCTGCAGATACAGCTACAAGCAGAGCTAGCAAAATAGTTTTGGAGAGCGTTTACTCAACTTTCTCACAACCATTATTCAATTTGTCAGTCGCACTGAATAACATCAGCCAATAAACGCTAATGTCACTTCTATACACACACTACCCAACTTTCAACTTGTAGCTGCAAAACAAAGCTAACAAAGTGAATATATTACTCATTTGATGGCTTCTACACAACCAATCACTCTTGCTGAATAACATAAACATCAAAAGTGCTTTTTCAACAACTAAACAGCCTGTACTTAGCTTATAAATTGTGTTAGAGCAACTTCGGAAGCATTTTCACAGTCAACTAGGTTTATTTTTAGACGTGTGCAGTTTTACAGCTTTTACTCTGTTCTTTTATAACTAGTCGAGAAAAGTGATTCATGTGTACTAATCAGCGAATCCAAACACATAAAGCAACCAACGATACAGACAAAACGGTTGCTACGACTACCATGACAAACTCGCTCTGTAACAAAGCTCGATCCGAGTGGTAGAAGGATAATGATATATTGCTTGCCTGCTTTGTTGCAATATACACGGATGAGGACATAGCTTGATATGAATCGGGAAAAGACATAACAAAAAAATTCCCATTAACACACGTGTATCATCTTCGGCTTTACTTCGTGAAGCAGAGCAGCTTGCCAACAATTTGCTCGTTTCCTTCTACCGCCCCGAATGAGTTGGGTCGCACGAGCTGCGTGTCATGAAAAAGAACGGTGAAGATTATATCATTATTGTTTTCCACTTCTGACATAGCGTTATTATTCGGTTCGTTGATCGCTTGTTATTTTGTCATTCGGAGATATTTTTGATTCCTTGGTACTAATATAAAGCCTTTACTCAGCGATTTTGTTGTAGAAGCGAATGTTGATTTGTTTACATAAGTTCAAAGTGTTGGCGTAGCACAGTCGGTAGTGTCAAGGTTTGCCAATGAGGTCGTCTCGAGTTCGATTCCAGGTTCCGGTGCAGGGTAAATAATTTGGTGATGATTTGTAACTAATTTCGATTAATTTGATTCACTCACAGCAAAATAAACTCAATAAATTCCTTCATACAAAAGCGTAAACAGTACTTAACCCGGTTTCAAGAGAAAGCTGTGTAGTGATTATTGGATAACCGGGAAAAGGTTGAATAAGCGCCTTTCAAGTTCACACACAACTAAACAACAGGATAACAGCTGTATAGAAGCGTTAATGGATATGCAATAAGAGCTTCTCCCGACCGTTCCAACAGCCATAAGTAGCTGACTAAGTTCACCAGATTTGCTTGTATAGAGGTTGAGTAAAGGTTTCCTCATATCGTATAACGTTTGAATACAGCTTGAGACTGTATAAATGAAATGAGTAAAGCGTTTACATTGTGAAAATTGTTAGTTGGGTGCTTTCTCACCCTAATGGGTCTGGGTTCAATCCCAGCAGATGTCGGTGGGATTTTTCTGAGGCATAGAAATCTCTGGTCACGTCTTCCTTTGGAAGGGAAGTAAAGCTGTTGGTCCCGGCCCATGTGTGTTGTGAATGGGTGCGATATCCTACGCAGGTGTGGAAGTTGCCTTCCTGGATTGCCATCCATTGTCCGTCGGTGATTGGCACTAGATTGCGGAACAGAGACCGACGTTAAATAAAGGAAAAGAAGAAAAAGAATAAGATGTAGCTGCCGAAGCTGACACCGCTTCGTGTTTTGATTTGTGGAGGGTACAGCTACAGCTTTTGATTTGCGGAGGGATTATGCTCAGTGGTGTGGGTTCGTACATGTATGGTGTGCACAACCGGTGAACACTCGTGTTTATTTTAGTTACCGTGGGGATGTAATTTGTGATTAGTCCCGATCCTTTTCTTCTTCTTCTTCTTCTTTTCCTTTATTTAACGTCGGTCTCTGTTCTTCTTCTTCTTCTTCATTCCTTTATTTAACGTCGGTCTCTGTTCCGCAATCTAGTGCCAATCACCGACGGACATCGATTGCCATCCATTGACGGCAACCGAATGTGCAGGAAGGCAGCTTCCACACCTGCGTACGATATCGCACCCATTCACAACACACATGGGCCGGGACCAACGGCTTTACTTCCCTTCCGAAGGAAGACGTGACCAGAGATTTTTATGCCTCAGAAAAATCCCACCGACCTCGGCTGGGGATTGAACCCAGACCCATTGGGGTATTAAAAAGCAGTCACGCTTACCACTACACCACCGGCCTTTCAAATCGTATCATTATTTGTGTACGGTCCTTATATTTGAAATGACGTTTCACATTTATCTAGGGACAACGGCGCCGGTGGTGTAGTGGTAAGCGTGATTACCTCTCACCCCAGCAGGCCTGGGTTCAATCCCAGTCGGCGCCGCCGGGATGTTCTGAGGCATAACATCTCTGATCACGCCTTCCTTCGGATAGGAAGTAAAGCCGTTGGTCCCCGGTTCATGAGTTTGATGGGTCGATAGGTAGGGTCCAGGTGTGGGAGCTGCCTTCCTGGCACGTCGGTAGCATTGGTGCTCAGCACGGAAAACAAGATCGACAAAAAAAACAAATCAAAGGAAAAAAAAAAAATATCTAGGGATGGCCGATTTTCATTCGAATAATCGATTAACGAACCGAAAAGTAAAATATTTCTAATCGGTTATATTATGCCGATATAAGCATTACCTTCTCCAGAGCTTCATCACCCATCGTTTCAATCATGTGCTGCACTCTAATTGGTGGAAAAATGACAGCACAGCGAACAAAACATAATCGATTAGTTGTTAATCGAGTAATCAAAAAAGGGACATCTCTGATTTTGGTGATTGTTTTTATAAAAATGAGTGCAACATTTCATCTCTACCAAGGGGGCAGCAAAACCACAAAATTACCTTGAATACGGGGGGTATTCATTTGATGAAAGGCACCGTGGAGAGGACACGAAAATAGAAAGTTTTTCTTCCGACAGTTTCATCTTAGTATTCTTCCGAGTATTCATCTTTGGTGTGCATTTGCGCTGTACCAAAGATATCTAATTAACAAGATATCTCACTAATCAATTCCTCGAAAAACCACCCCTATGTGATCTCAGTGGCATCTGGTGAGTGCACATTGAAACTGTTGGTAGTTCCCCGCCAACTTCATTCACAGGGCTCAATAACTGACAGGTGCCAGCGCGGATGATGATGATGATCAGCCGAAGGAAGAGGACCATATCATCAAATATATTATATTAACAATATGATCCACTCTTTCACTTAGCTGGCGAACCGAATTTCTAGCGATAAAAGCACCTCTGTGGCCAAAAAGGCTACCAATGTATTTGTTTATCGTCACGAGGGGTAAACCAAATGAAAATTTGTTTAATATTTCAAATGAATGTATTTCAGCATTTTATTTTATTTGATGACAACAGTGACATGTCAGACAAATTTGAAAGTACACAGAGAAAAAAAATACCCTAAATTTAAGTTCTTTTTACTTAATTTTGGGTAATTTTGAGTTTTGCATCCCACTCTCACTTTTTGTTGTTGTCAAAAACGGAACGAGAGATTCGACTTTCTCATGACTATCGTTCAATAAGCTACTAGTGAGCGAGCTAGTGAGTATATGAGATATTCTCTAATTTGAGTCAATTGAACTTAATTTTGGGTAGAAAATACTCATGAGTAAGTAATTATTTTTGCCGTAGTCAAATGTAAACTACTATAAGCGGTTTACTCAAAATTAGCTTATTGAACGGAACATGGGAGATGAGTGAAAACAACTTAATTTTGGGTAATTTTTCGGTTCCGTGTAATACACACACACTGTAACCACAAAATACCCAATAATGACTACAAAGTAAGCATTTTCGTGGGAGACTGGGACTACCCATTAAATGAGTAAAAATATTACCCATTTATGAGTATTTGTTATTCAAAAATGAATACTTACTACTTGTTTTTGTAGTTGTAATTACTCATTAATGGGTTAAAATTTTACTCATTTAATGGGTAGTCCCAGTTTCCCTCGAAAATGCTTACTTTGTAGTCATTATTGGGTATTTTGCGGTTACCGTGCAATGCAATTAATGAACATAATTTGACTCTTACTTTTGTAATAAGTGCTGTATTCGCACCCCTCGATTGTAATTGAATGATTGTTGCTGACCTTTTTCAACGCTAGATGGTGCGTGAAGCAATATTTTGTTGAGCGTGTACAAGTAGGAGCAACATTTTTACCCGGCGTCACTACGCTGCAATCAGTTTCATGCACCATAAGAGAGAAGACTGCAATAACAAAGTGAAAGTTAATTTCTTTTCATTCTATGTAAACAGTCCGGTAATTAAACACGTTTCTAGTAGTCGGTACGAGTGTTCTTTTATTTCGTCGTTATCGCTGGTTCCCCGGGTTTAATTCCGTCCGTTATCGGTTTTGGCCTGTCCACTTCACTACTTGTTGGGTGTCCACCGTTGAATCCCACAGGTTATGGACCCAGGCCGTGTGAGGGAACAGAAAGTGTTTTGTGTAAAACTGCGTAGTTTTCGTGATTGAGGTTATGTCGTTCGGCGAATAACTAGCAGCAGTTGGACTGTACGTTTCGTCATCACGCGAGTGCGAACAAGTCAAAACAAGTTTGATTGTGAGCTGAACGTCGCGGGTGCGGTTATGCAGTAGTGAAACGAACTTTGCGAATGTTTTGATTGATCGCGGGTGTACGAAAAACTGAGAAAAATGAGCGATAAATATTTGTTCGCACGGTTGAATAACCAGAACTATAATGTCTGGAAGAAGCGCATGGAGATGCTCCTGAAGCGCGAAGATTTGTGGTCGGTTGTGTCAGATGCAAAGCCTGAGCCGGTGACCGCTGCCTGGACATGGCTGAGGGAGGAGACATCGAGAAACATCTCTACGATCTCGAAGAGCTTTTTGACCGCCTAGCCACTGCAGGTCAAGCTCTGGAAACACCGCTAAAGATTGCGATGATTTATCGCAGTCTACCTGAATCGTACGGTGGCCTGATTACTGCATTGGAAAGTCGGCCCGATGCAGACCAGACGCTGGAACTCGTGAAACAAAAGTTATTCGACGAGCATCAGCGCCGCGTGGAGCGTTCAGGGGACGTTTCGGAGAAAGCCATGAAAACGCGGAGTAAGGAAAAGCCTCGGGACAAGGTTTGCTACCATTGCCAGAAACCCGGGCATTTCCGGCGCGACTGCCGTTTGTTGAAATCACAACAGAAGAACGATGCTGATAAAGTGAAACTTTCCGGAAGCAAGGCCAAGAAGGCAGTGGAGAAGGACGTTCCAGTTTGCTTCGGTGCAGGAGGCAATCGGCGCAGAGGCTGCTGGTGTGTCGACAGTGGATGTTCTAGTCATATGACTAGCGACAAGGACTTCTTCAGTCAGCTGGATGAAAGTGTTAAAATCAAAGTGATTCTCGCTGATGGTTCCGTAACCACGTCAGCTGGTGTCGGTGAAGGTTCGGTGAAGTGTATTGACGGTGAAGGAAAAGTAGTGGACATTCTTTTCAAAGAGGTACTTTACATTCCGACCTTGGAAGGTGGCCTACTTTCAGTGCGAAAGATAACCCAAAAGGGATTGAGCGTGAATTTCGAAGCATCGCGGTGTAGTGTCGTGAACGAAGAAAGAAAATTGCTTGCTACTGCTGAGTTGTGTGGAAATTTGTACATCCTGAAGACGGCGGAGGACGCGCGGCTGAGCAAGGAAGCTCGGCATCTGCCGGACTGCCAGCATACTTGGCATCGCCCGTTCGGCCATCGGGATCCGGCTGTGCTGGAACGCATTCAGGAGGAGAATTTATGTGAAGGTTTTAGTATTCACGATTGCGGGATTAGGCATGTATGCGAGCATTGCCTAGCAGGTAAATTTTCTAGATTACCATTTTCTAAGCAAGCACAGAACCGTGCTGAACATATTCTTGATGTGATCCATACGGACGTCTGCGGTCCGATGACGAACGTCACGCCGGGAGGGTGCAGGTACTTGATGACCCTCATTGACGACGCCAGTCGTTATACTGTGGTCTGCTTGCTAAGACAGAAATCAGACGCTGCGGGCTGCATCAAACGCTATGTAGCGCACGTGAAAACGCGTTTTGGTCGAGCGCCCGGCGCAATACGTTCTGATGGTGGGGGTGAATACGCTAATAAAGAGTTGAAGGATTTCTATGGGCGAGAGGGCATCCAGGCCCAGTTCACCACCGTGTATTCCCCACAACAAAACGGCGTGGCGGAACGTAAAAACCGATCCCTACAGGAGATGGCAACGTGCATGCTATTGGACGCAGGGCTACCCAAGAAATACTGGGGCGAGGCAATCATGACCGCTGGATATCTCCAGAATCGGTTGCCTTCACGATCTGTCGAGTTGACGCCATTTGAGAAGTGGTTCGGCAGAAAGCCTTCGATGAAGAATCTGCGAGTATTCGGAAGCCCAGCGTATGTCCACGTCCCGGACGTAAAACGGAGCAAGCTTGACAGCAAGGCCCGTAAGTTGTTGTTCGTTGGCTATTGCGATGATAGGAAGGCGTTTAGATTCCTGGACCCGGAGGATGACTCAATCACAATCAGCCGGGATGCTAGATTTATCGAGCTGGGAGATGGGTCGCTAGTTCGGCGCGATTCGGTCTCAGACTGCAGCGAACGTTTTGTGGAGCTCGATATGGAAAGCAAAGATCAGCAGAAGCAAGAGGAACCAACTGAAGGAGAAGAGCCAGAATTTCAGGAGGAGTCAGGTGAAGAGTTCTACGATCCGGAAGACGAAGGGGCAGTCGGTGGACAACCGGCGACTCCGAAGCGAAGCACGCGTGGAGTGCTTCCGAAGCGATTTGACGACTACGAGGTGGATGCAGCCATAGCCGTTGAAGGAGAACCCGAAACCTACGAAGAGGCAGTGAACAGCTCCGAGCAGGATTTGTGGAAGGTCGCAATGGCTGAAGAATATGATTCGTTGATGCGGAATGAGACCTGGTCTTTGGTTCAGCTACCGGCAGGTCGTGTTCCCATCGGTTGTAAGTGGATATACAAGAAGAAAGAGGATTGTACCGGCAATGTCTCCCGATACAAAGCACGCCTTGTAGCCCAAGGCTTCTCACAGCGTTACGGCATAGACTATGATGCTGTATTCGCTCCGGTCGCTAGTCAAGCGACGTTGCGGATTCTTTTGACGGTTGCCGGTCACAAAAGAATGGTGGTACGCCATCTTGACGTGAAGTCGGCGTATCTACATGGACAACTACAGGACGAAATCTATATGCAACAGCCGAAGGGGTTCATAGTGCCAGGAAATGAAAACCTTGTGTGCAGGTTGAAGCGTAGCCTGTACGGCTTAAAGCAGGCTGCACGGATTTGGAATAATACGATTAGCGAGTTACTGATGGGTCTGGGCTTCTATCAGTCTAGATCAGATCATTGTTTGTTCGTCAAACGTTCACCAGGAGGAGGTTTCGTCTACCTGATGCTGCATGTCGATGACATGATACTTGCTGGAATGACCGAACAGGATGTATCCGCTGTTGAGAACGAGCTGCGAAAGAAGATTACCCTGTCGTCATTGGGAGAGATTGGTTATTTTCTGGGCATCCGAGTTACGAAGGACAAGAACGGCTTCTACTGTTTGGATCAAGAAAGATATATTATGAAGGTGGCATCACGATTCGGCCTCGAACACGCCAAAGGTTCGAGCGTGCCAATCGACGTTGGCTATTACAGGAGCCGGGAAGGAAGTAAAGAGCTGCCAGATAATGACCGTTACCGAAGCCTTGCAGGAGCACTTCTCTACGTCGCAGTTAATACACGTCCTGATGTAGCAGCAAGTGTATCTATATTGTGCAGGAAGATCAGCCAGCCGACAGAGGTAGATTGGGGTGAATTAAAGCGTGTAGTAAAGTATCTCGTGAAAACCAGTAGCAGCAAGTTGCGGCTGTATGCAGAACGCGGTAAACAACTGTGTTTGAGTGGATACTGTGACGCTGATTGGAGCGGGGATACGAGCGACCGTAAGTCTAATACGGGATACCTGTTCTTACTCGGTGAAGCATCTATCAGTTGGACCAGTCGAAAGCAGACTAGTGTTTCGCTTTCCAGTATGGAGGCGGAATATGTCGCAGTGTCCGAAGCGTGCAAAGATCTTGTTTGGCTGCGGCGGATTTTGGAGGAGATAGGAGCAAAACAGTGCTGTCCTACCGTGTTGTTCGAAGATAACAGGAGTTGTATCGAGTTCGTCGAGATGGAGCGTGTTTCGCGCAGGTCGAAACACATTGACACCCGTATGTTCTACACGAAGGATATGTGCGAGAAAGGTGTAGTTAAACTGCTATTCTGCCCTTCGGAGAACATGACGGCCGACATTCTCACGAAGCCGTTAGGACCCGTGAAGCAGAGGAAGTTTGCGGAAGCCATGGGGCTGACGGAAGTTGCTAGCTGGACCGGAAGCAGAGAAAAATATTGAGGAGGAGTGTTGAGCGTGTACAAGTAGGAGCAACATTTTTACCCGGCGTCACTACGCTGCAATCAGTTTCATGCACCATAAGAGAGAAGACTGCAATAACAAAGTGAAAGTTAATTTCTTTTCATTCTATGTAAACAGTCCGGTAATTAAACACGTTTCTAGTAGTCGGTACGAGTGTTCTTTTATTTCGTCGTTATCGCTGGTTCCCCGGGTTTAATTCCGTCCGTTATCGGTTTTGGCCTGTCCACTTCACTACTTGTTGGGTGTCCACCGTTGAATCCCACATATTTTGCGGGTCGCCATTGCAACACTAAGAAAAGGCATGAAAGGATCATATTGTTAATATGATATATTTGATAATATCATCCTCGACGTCCACATCATAATATTGCGATACCGAGATTCTCATTTGTTTGTGATTGCTCCGGTTTTTTAATCATTACGCAACAGAAACAGTTGAGGAAAACAATCACACATCCAAGCTCGCACCATAATGGGCTTTTAATGTGTTTTGCTTTCGAGTGAATCTCTTATAGTAATTGATGATTTGCGAAGCTGTTGCACAAAATTATTTTTATAAACCTAAAATTTATCACTGGAAAAACATTCTCTTTCCCTAAAGAATTATTCCAACACCCAGCCACTGGAACTGCAACGTATCAGAATCAATACTAAACCACAGACAAACAAACATAACTCTCGCAAGTTGTTCATTGAACAAGCATTTAACGGTAAATTTAAAAGCATTATAGTTAGAAGTACCGCCACCTGTGGCGCGCGTAGTCAGTTCCCTTGCGTTTGACGTTTACACACTACCGCCACCGTACTACCCACCACAGTGTACTCAACAGATGGCGGTTCCCGCATAAACGCGAACCATAAATTGACCTTACCTAAAATGGTTAAAAATTGTTTATAATCCCTGCTAAACTTTAACTGAAATGGTTATGGAACTTTACATGAACGTTTAATGATAAAGTTTCAACCTTATGTATTATGGTTTTTTGGAATTGGACCTTACAAATAATGGGTTGTTAAGAACCATTACCATTCCAAATTCTTGTTTTCTCCATACATTTTCAGAAAGAGAACTATATAAGAACGTTTTTACTTATGATTTGAGAACATTAATGGTAATGGTTATGGTAGTCAGTAAGGTCCATTAATGGTTTTGTATTATCGCTCAACTTTATGTGGAATATATCGTGAATTGGTAATCAGTAAATTACAGGCAACCAATTCGCGATATATTCCACATAAAGTTGATCGATGTTACAAAACCATTCGTGGACCTTACTGACTACCATAACCATTACCATTAAAGTTCTCAAACCAATAGTTAAAAGGTTCTAATATAGTTCTCTTTCCGAAAATGTATGGAGAAAACAAGAATTTGGAATGGTAATGGTTCTTAACAACCCATTATTTGTAAGGTCCAGTTCCAAAAAACCATAATACATAAGGTTGAAACTTTATCATTAAACGTTCATGTAAAGTTCCATAACCATTTCAGTTAAAGTTTAGCAGGGATTATAAACAATTTTTAACCATTTTAGGTAAGGTCAATTTATGGTTCGCGTTTATGCGGGTTATGTTTAAGCGACGATATTTAACCAGTGTTGGGAAAATATCAAAAATCAAATAGCAGGGTTAATAATAACGTTCCATCTGTCAAATTTTAACCAAAAGTTAAAAAATTCGCCAAATGGTTCCGAGATTATATTTTAATTCGAGCTCGAATCACAAAACAATGCATTAATGAGTAGGATTTCACCCATTTTTAAGAAAAGTGCATTAAATAAAAAAACATTAATGAGTAGTTGTGACCCAAAAATAAGTACCGAATGCGTAACAGCCTTGGCAACAGATGCTTATTAATGCGTAATACATTAATACCCAAAATACACGTTTATTCGATAAAAAATACTTCAATACGTTCAACAATAGTGAATCGCCCCTCGGTGTATTCTACCCAAATTTGGAGGGTTTTGAAATAGCGTGCAGGGCTTTATTTCGGCCTGGCAACACTGCCCACATTTGACAGTATTCATTGTTTACCATACTGCTATTATCAAACATACAATTTTCACTACGCGCAATTTATTATCGAATCAAATTAGACCAGATTCTATGTGAAGGACTTTGACCGGCTGAAATTCGCAATCAATTCGTCTCGATCGTTTAACCCAAGTGCCATCGAAATGTGGCCTATCATACGAGGTCCTCTGAGCTTTGCCGCTTCACATTGCCGGACCGGCATAATCCGACAGCAGTGTTCCACTAGGGAACCAACCGGAGGTGGGTAAATTAACATTGCTCTGTACGTGACTAAAGACCGTTGTTAATGTTGTTCCACTAAACCAGCTTCGGAAATACAACAGAAATCGGACCAAGCGGATGCCACGAAACTGGAAGAACCATCTATCCTGGTGGAAAAAGAAGGTAACGTCACTTTTATCGGTTTGAACAAACCGCACAAAAGAAATGCCGTCGATTCGGAAATGGGCAGACAACTTACGGCCGCGATTGAAGCCTTCGAACAGGATACGACGGCCTCTGTCGGCGTACTCCACGGTATTGGCGGATCATTCTGTTCCGGCTATGATCTGTCGGAATTGGCCAATTCGGAAGTGAAACCCCAGTCCGTAATTCTTCAAAGAGGTGGCGTTATGGGACCAACACGACGGAATTTCAAAAAACCGATGATTTGTGCCATATCCGGTTACTGTGTAGCTGGTGGCGTGGAACTGGCGTTGATGTGTGATTTACGAGTCATGGAGGAACTTGCCGTTATGGGATTCTACAACAGGAGGTTTGGCGTACCGCTAGTCGATGGTGGAAGCGTTCGGTTGCCGGCTTTGATAGGTATTTCGCGGGCAATGGATTTGGTTCTGACGGGAAGGGGTGTACGGGCAAAGGAAGCTTTAGAGATTGGACTGGTCAACCGGGTTGTCGCCGTGGGAACTGGACTGGGGCAGGCATACAATTTGGCGATGAGCATTGCCAAGTATCCTCAGCTCTGCTTGAATCACGATAGGAATTCGATGTACTATGCAGCATTCCAGGCAAAATCGCTCGAGGATGCAATGGAGTTTGAGGTGCTGACGGCGAGTGAGGAGTTGTTGAAGGACGCTGTGTACGGTGCGGAACAGTTCAAGCAGGGTGTGGGAAAGGGAGGAAAATTTCATGATATCAAGAAGAAACCGCTGCCGGATTGGGAGAAGGAGGAAATTGCAAATGAAGCCAACGAAACGCCAAAGTCGAAAATGTGAGCTTGATGCCATATGCTTCGTGAGTGAGTATGGAATGTGATTGAAATATACATTTTATTAGACTGTTGATTTCTGGTTCGCTTTCTCGATGACCGCATATAATGTATACAAGTATAAAGTCTATAGACTAATGTAGATAGCAAGATTTCGTTTTATGTAGAGGCGCGCCCACGTTCAACGACGTGGGTGGGATCAGGCACTATGGTCCCATAGAAGGCTTTTGAATTGGTCAACTGGTTCTGGAGGTATGGCCGGAACATGTTCTGGTTTGTATGAGTCATGAGATTTAATCAGACCTGAAACGAATAAAAATAATCATGTAACACATTCCCCCTTATTCTGCGAGTCACGTGACTCTCTCTCACCGGTGAGGTGACAATAGTCACCTCGTGTGGGATGACTCTCCATTTCTTTGATTTACATGGAGAGTCACCTCACACGAGGTGACAATTGTCACCTCACCGGTGACAGAGAGTCACGTGACTCGCAGAATAAGGGGGATTTAAAAAAAAAATGATTATTCAAAAACTAGTTAAATGGTAGTCATTTCATTTTTAGATTATTAGATTAATTCAGTTCAGGCATAACATTTGATAACGGCACAAAAGCATTTGTAAACAAACTTTCTAAGGCCCTTTACACGCGAACCAAAGTACTTTGGTTCGCGTGTAAAGGGCTTAAAAAGGTTGTTTACAAATGCTTTTGTGCCGTTATCAAATGTTATCCCTGAGTTCTTTTATCCACACTCAGGTCTTTTTTTACACGTTGGATACGTACCGTGTAAAAAAAAAACCTGTAAAAAAACTTACGAGATTTTGACTTTTCACATGTTAAATGTTTAAAAAAAAATGGGATTTTGATGTCATTTGTAATTATAGCATGCTATGGTCCATAAAGACATATTTTTAAAAAATTTCTGTAATTACACCAAAAATTGTTATTTTTTTAAAGTATGCCATTCGATTATCCCCGTTCTGTCGATCGACCGGTTTTCGACCCACGGTTGTCAAAATTTAACTTCTTGTCGGTCATAAATAACCATGCTCGGATAGCAGGGTTCATCGATAACTTTCCATCTGTCAAATTTTAACCAAAGTTAAAAAAAATGTTAATGGTTCTGAGCCTAAATGTAGGTGGTTGACAGCTGTAGTATACTCCTAGTCCCACTATCGAATGGCATTTGCTAAATAAGATGAGGTTCCGACATAATTAAACAAATAAGCTCTGCAAACAACGCTCTTTGAAAACAGTTTTATGAATATGTTACTGGAAAAAATGCAAGGATTAAAAAGGAGGACATTTTCGGGCAAAAGGAGTATGTAAAAAAAAATTATTGAAAAAGGAGGATATGTCCTCCTTTAGGATACCATATGGTAGCCCTACCATTGACAGACATACAAAGCAGTACCGTTGTACCAACAATCAATACGAAACTAACGATTTTAAATTGGCTCACCACTTTAGTAGCCTATTGGTCCCAAGCAAACGATTAACGTACCCTATTCTAGTCGAAATTCTAGTACTACGCAATGTTTGTTTTGATTCGCTATGAAAGTTTGACAGATAAAAGAAGGGGTTATTGGTTTTTCCTATGTTTCGAGGGGTGAATCTATTAGCTTGGGACCGAAGAGAGTACCAGAGCTGTGCCAAAAAGTTGAGCACGTTTCTGCGGGACCTTCTAGTCTTAGAGTTACCTCTATGGTATAACTGGCCAAGAAATCAATTAAAATAATGTGGTTCGCTGTAATAGAATTTTCTTAGAAGCTTGTGCCATCAGCCACCAGATGGGCTAGTATTTTTGGTTTTGATTTGAACATAGTTGATTTTGTGTGCAATATGATCTTTGACAGCACAAACGAAGTGACAGACGGAGCGGCTCAAAAACTTTGCTGACGCACCTGCTAATGCAATTTTTTAGTGTACCACATGGCAACACCACTACTACTGGATTGTACCATAGAGGTAACTCTAAGACCACTGGGTCCCGAAGAAAATCATTATTATTTTTGGCTCACTCAGTACCAGAACAACGGTCCCAAGCAGTCCCAAGCTATTTCACTCACCCCTGCATGTTCTGCATGAATCCACACACCCCTGATGTTATCTGTCAAACTTTCATAGCGAATCAAAACAAACATAGTGTAGTAATAGAATTTCAACTAGAATAGGGTACGTTAATCGTTTGCTTGGGACCAATAGGCTACTTAAGTAGTGAGCCAATTTAAAATCGTTAGTTTCGTATTGATTGTTGATTGTACCATGTGGCAACACTACTACTGGATTGTACTAGCATTTTCACCAAATATACTAGAATGTTTTGGTTCTATCTCTTTCACTCTACTCAAAACTGAAATGCATAAAAAAATGACAAAATGATACACTCTTTGCACACTGTCAAAGAATCATTGTACACAAAATCAACTTTGTTGACATAAAAACAAAAAAAAACTAACCCATCTGGTGGTTGATGGTACAAGCTTCTAAGAAAATTCTATTACAGCGAACCACATTATTTTAATTGATTTCTTCGCCAGTTAGTCGTCTGTCACTTCTGCTGAATCATGAATTTGTAGTCACCTTGGTCAGCACGATTATTCTACCGTTATGGTACCCAATCCTTGTTTTAAATGACTGAGCGTATATTTTCTATGGAAAAAATGCCTCAATTAAATCATTCGTTGCTAGACCGTCTAGCAGTATAGTTCGTTCGTTCGTTCGTTCGTTTCGATATTGAGTTTTTTTCCTAGTTCGTTTTATTGCTACGTTCGCGTCGTGGAAGTGCCGTGCCGTGCCATGCACTTGCCAATAAACAAAGCATGGTACGCAAGCGTACTACTGCTCCTGCATCGGAGGGCCCTAGCAAGAAGGCCCAAACGGATCCCAGCGCTGCTTCGGATGACGCAGCAAATCGGCTGCTACAGAGCAACCAATGCTCGGAGTAGAAAATGGCGGTGGTGACGCCGCTGAAATTGCGAAAAAGGAGCGGATTCCCCCGCTGTTTACCCCGACGAAGGACGTCGCCCAGCTTAGGGATGAGCTGGCAAAACGCAAATTGTTCCCGCGATTCAAAATCTGTAGCGTTGGAACAAAGATCATGTGCTCCAGCCTACAGCAGTACAAGTCGGTCGGTGACCTGCTGAAGAACAGCACAGTGGAGTTTTACACTCACGATTTGCCTTCGATGAAACCATTGAAGGTTGTTTTACGAGGTCTGCCGTCGTACGAAGCGGCTACCGTAAAAGATGAGCTGGTGAGGCTCGGATTGAAACCAGAGGCAGTCCACCCAATGAATCGACGGCCTATGCCCAATACCAACTATCGTGACCAACTGTTTCTGGTCCACCTCACGAAGGGCTCCACCACCCTTGCTGCGCTCAAGAGCAAAATACGTGACCTGTTTCAGGTCATTATCGACTGGGAATACTACTTGCCGCAACACCGTGATGTGACCCAATGCACAAGTTGCCTCTCCTTCGGCCAAGGCACGAAGAACTGTCATATGAAACCACGCAGCGACAAGTGTGCTATGGCCCACTCGACGGCGACCTGTGCTCAAGCTGATAACACCGACCCGAAGTGCGTGAATTGCGGCGGAACTTACCGTGACACTACTCGGGACTGTCCCAAGCGAACGGAATTCATCACCATGAGGAAGAAGGTGGCTACTAGCAACCAGCCAGGCCGGCATCGAAATAAACGTGCACCACCAGCCATCACGGACGAACAATACCCGGCAATCCATCCTCGTCGTCTGGTCCCAAATCTTCCACCGCTACCTCTCAACAACAGTCAACGAGCCGCCCCCTCAGCTCAGCATCGCACTCACTGCTGCTACAGCTCTGCCAAATCAAGCTTCTGCCTCGGCGCCTGGACTATCGTATGTCCGTGTTGCCTCAGGTGACTTAGTTGACGAATATCCGTTAACATCAGAGGAACTAGTAACGCTGGTTGCAGAGGTGATCGTTATTCTTGCTACCTTGTCACTCGTCACCAAGTATGGACCGTGAAGCTATAAAAATTGCAAATTGGAACGATTGCTCACTGACGAACAAGCATAGAGAGCTACTCGATTTCCTCAACACTAAGGAGGTCGACATTGCTATCATCACCGAGACGCATCTGAAGCCCGAACAGAACGTATTCCTTTCCGACTTCCGGCTCGTCAGACTTGATCGCACCTGCTCTGGAGGTGGAGGAGTGGCCATCGCTGCAAGACGGAACATCAGTTGCCGGCTGCTACCAAACTTCCAGCTGAAAACAATTGAAGCCATCGGAGTGGAGGTGAGCACATCACTTGGCCAATCACCATCATTGCGGCCTACTGCCCCAAGCAAACCAACATCAGGGACGGGTCGTCAGTGGCCCTCCGCAAAGACATCATCAAACTCACCCGGAGGAGCGGGAACTTTATCATCGCTGGCGATCTGAACGCAAAACATCAAGCTTGGGGCAACGGTCGGAGCAATAGAAACGACATCATCCTCAATGAAGACCTGCAAGAGGGCCACTATACCATCTTGGCCCCGGACTCTCCCACCCGGTTGAGTCGGTGTAGGGTCCATGCGACCATCAACATCTTCGTAAGCAACATGGGACACAACGTCTCACAACCTGTGGCATTCCAGGAGCTGAGCTCGGACCACTACCCGGTGGTGGCCGAAGTTGGATCCTCGGTAAACCGATTCGAGGCTTCCCGGCGCAACTACCATCCAGTCAACTGGGCGCAATATCAACACTGCGTCGACACAACCATCGACTACGATGTCCAACCGGGGACGTCGGAAGATGTTGACCGGTGTCTACAAACCATCGAGGAGGCGATTTCCCGGGTCAGGGAACAACACGTGCCAGTATCCAGACAGGTGAGTAACACTCGGAACCTTGACAGCCCTATCAAAGATCTCATTAGACTCCGTAACACCATTCGTAGACAGTACCAGCGTACTGGCCTGCCTAACTTGAAGACCAATTGTAATCGATTAACAAAGATCATTCAGGCCAGGATGGTGGATCTCAGAAATAACGATTTTGCTAGTAAGATCCGCTCTCTCCCAGATTGTGCTAAGCCCTTCTGGAAACTTACAAAAATTCTTAAAAACAAGCCTAGGCCCATTCCACCACTGACTCCACTGGATCGTCGCGGCGACCCAGTGGTTCATCTGGTAACTCCTGAAGAGAAGGCTGCCGCGATAGGTCAACACTTCGTCAGCTCCCATAATCTCGGACAAAGCATCGTCAGCCCTCATGAATCTGAGGTTGCTGAAAATGCAACCAATCTTCTTCAGATTCCTAACATTTTTCCAAGAGGAATCCGAGATTACGGCTGACGAACTGTTGGCCTATATCAAATCATCTAAAAACATGAAGGCCCCAGGTTTCGACAACATCCTGAATCTGGAACTCAAACACTTGAGTTCCAGATTCTACAACCATCTGGCAATGATTTGCCTCAGACTTGGCTACTTCCCCTCGTGTTGGAAGTCAGCTAAAGTCATACCCATCCGGAAACCTGGGAAGAATCCGTCCTCTCCTTCAAGTTATCGACCAATCAGCCTTTTTTCAGGGTTATCAAAACTGTTCGAAAGAGCAGTGTACCACCGGCTCCTAACATCTGCCGATGAAAACAACTTGTTACTCGAGGAACAGTTTGGTTTTCGGAAAGGTCGTTCGACCGTCCACCAGCTGACTCGAGTAACAAACATTCTCAGACGGAACAAGTCTGTTTCGAAAACATCTGCCATGGCGTTGTTGGACGTTGAAAAAGCGTTCGACAATGTCTGGCACGATGGCCTGGTGTTCAAATTGCAGCAGTACGGTCTTCCAATCTTCCTAGTGAAGATCATAAACAACTATCTATCAGACAGGACGTTCCGAGTCTCTCTGAATGGCATTACATCGGATGCTTTCCACATCGGTGCCGGAAGCAAGGAAGCATCCTTGGCCCCATCCTATTCAACCTGTTCACCTCCGATATGCTGGCTCTCCCTGATGGTGGATCGTTGTCTCTGTTCGCAGATGACACATCCATCGTCTACAAGGGTAGGGTCATCGGAGCTCTGACTGCCAAACTTCAGAGAGGCCTAGACGTCCTGCCTGAATACTTCAACAGCTGGAAGATCCGTATCAACTCGGCAAAGACCCAGGTCATTATCTTTCCACACTCTAAATCTCCTAGACTTGTTCCGTCGGAGAATAACAAGAACTGCCTGAACGGCACAGTGGTCAAATCATCCTTCCTGTAATCGAGTACGGTATGCTAATCTGGGAGAGTTGCGCAAAATACCATCACCTTAAACTCCAAAGGATCCAGAACAAGATCCTTAGGATGGTCCTAAACAGTCCCCCGCGAACTAGAAATTCTGAGATCCACCTCCTGGCTGGAATTCAGACATTAGAAGAACGGAGAGTATTCATCCTGGAAAGGTTCAGAGACACCTGTCTGAGATCAAATCATCAGATCATACGTGATCTAGCACGTTAGGTTAAGTTATACTCGTAGTTAGGTAGGTTATCACTTTTTTTCAATTCAAATAAAACACATCCCCAAAGGGATATTCTCTAAACTAGTTGAAAAACGCAAATATTAAATTAGAATATCAAATTAAACAAAGATGAAGAGCCAGGTAGGCTAATCAATTAAAATGATAAATCAATGTACTACCATAATCAACAGAAATAAACATAATTTTACTACTACCTCAATTACATGCTGTGTGAGCGAAGGCAAGCGGTGTGATCGGCCTGTTCATGAGTGACTGAATGTTTTTGTTGGCCTCGTCCTTTACCGTTTGGTACAAACGATCCGGACAGAGCAATGGATTGAATAGTGCAATGCTTTCACACTCACCCTAACCAGTCAATAAGTTTACTCCGTAGCACTTATGATGGTGTCGCTAAGTCGGTTAAGTAAGTACTACATCAACATTTACTTCCCTATCCCATTTACTCCCCAGCATTTTTCCTGAAAGCAGTCTGATTGGGAATTTCGAAAGAGACATGAGTGTCACTAGTATCCAATCTACGAAGCACAGACAAACAGGCGTAGCACTTATGCAATATTGTTTGCGAGTTAGCGAGCAAGCTTGTTTTCCGCGAAAAACCCGAGAGATGTCGTTACTGAGGTCCTATGTTTTCAAGAAAAGCTTTTTCAAAGAGGTACGTCTGTTTGTCTGTGTACGAAGTATACCATAACAAGGCTAACACTAATGCTATTCGAAATGGTAACACAGTTACAATAAAAATTACAATGGTAAGACATTCGACAATGGTTTTCTCAAACAATCAATACTCGATACGAAGGTTGTGTTTTAGCAAATATTCGTTTACTAAATTTTTTCTTTTTGACTATCTCCACCCCATGTCAGTTTTTGTTTCTTCTGTTTCTTGTTTGTGTTTGTAATCATTTACTTATGCATGTTCCATTTTATTGTTGAGTGTGATCAATTCTTTCTTCGTGTTTAAGTAGCTTGTAACAGCTATTCCATAAGAATTGTCCCTCTGTTGTTTTATGTCACCGTACATTGTATGCCATATCAGATTACACAATAAATTCCACTTCCATGGTGTACTACAGTTATAATTATTAAGATGCTTTCCTTTTCTTTTTTACTTGTGTTTCATCGCAACATTCGATCAATGATTGACCCCTTGTTAGGGGGGTGGGGCGGTAAAGGGGCTATTTCCAAAGTATTCAATTTACTAGTACTTCTATTACTTTTTATCTTTTGGTCAAACATAGTTGAAAGAATTAACGAAATTTTAGTAGAAAAATATGAGATTATCGCAAACCTTTCTTTTCGGTTCGTTATTGTTCCATTTTTATGGTTGTAAAATCGGAAATGAAATGGTGGATGACTGGTTTTGGCTCGTTTTTTTTTTGTTGAACAATTTGCATACGAATCGTATTCATATTATAGTACCGAAAGGTTTACTTAGGCGAAGGTCAGTGCTGTGAAGATTCTATTTTTTATTTTCGTGCCATATTTAGGAACATGTGGTCTATACTTTAATTCGCTACAACTTCTCGCCTGGTCGAACCCAGTGGCGATCGTGTCGTGTAGCGGTTTTTCTTTCGCGTTGCGATCAATAGTGGGAGAATTTCGAGCAGTAAACAATTTTAACAGTACCTAACAAAAAATCGTTCCAAAACTTTGCGCTTCTTTTGCCTTAAACTTCCATCCAAAAATCTCTACCTATTTTCGATTTTTTAAATCCTATTTTCGTCAGTCTCAATCCAATTACTTTCTGCTTTTTTTTTCTTTCCTTTCTATGCTCTAAAAAATCTGAAAACAAAAAACAAAACCAACTTTAAGGGTGATAGTACAAAATGGACTTTCTTTGAACAGGATACTGTGAAGAAATAAAAGACACTGGCTTAATTTCCACTCTTCCACTTTGACACTGCCTGAGTGTCCTCTATTAGTTTACTATGTTTCACAGCATGAATCTTCTTGGCTCTAAACAATAAATTACACAAGCTAAAGCTAAACATGGTCGTCCGTTAAGAGTAGTACTAAAACTAAAAGAAATATCGACCATTTCCGGATTCCGTTCATGATTTCTTGGAGTATAAGTAAGGCCAAATAAAGGAAAAAAAGTGCACTGTTACCGCGTTTGTACCGAATGTAAAATAAATGTTCCATTTCAATTGAAATATTTCCTAAATTTAATCACCAAACTCATTCCAATAAGCTTCCACTATTTTTTTTTAGTTTCATGGCTCTTTTATTGTTAGCTTCTAACAGTAACAGTTTTGATCATTCTATGCATTAGATCCTAACACACCTGAATCAATTGGTTTTTTCTTCAATATGTGTTTTATACTGACACACACATATACGATTTGATTTATTCTTTGTTCTTGACATTGATTAAAGTTCAATTTAGCTTTTCAATATTCAATATGGGCCTCACTTCAGCCGAAAACAGAAAGAAAATTAATTCACTCGAATCAATTGCTAAACCCCTAACTCTTCTGGTTCTCTCTTGATGTCTTCTGTATTCTTCGGAAAATGGAAGCCATTTTCCTCACGGGAGACGCTGTCTTAATCAATAAAAAAAATCACGTGAGTTCCCGATAGAGGATAATAAAATACGCGTTCTCTCTTTCTCGCTCGCATCCTGGTCCTTCTCGCGCGCGTGCACACTACGCCATCCTGCTTATTCCTCCTTACGGTTGATGATTCTGGCGTGCTCGATCTCCATCTTGTCCTGATCCTTGTCCCCCCAGCCCCATGTTGGATGTGTTCCGTCTCCCGTTCGCTTGACTCGCCTCTCGATGATCTCGTTCGAAACCATCTTCAGATCGTACGCCCAACCGATTTTGGCGAAGAAATCGATGAAAGCAGTTGTATAGTTCAGCCGGTAGTTACCCAGTTCGGCCGTCTTGTAGTCCCAGGGGAACACGTGGTGATAATTGTGCCATCCCTCGCCGAATGCGAATGTGGCTACCGTCTTGTTCTCCGATGGGTTGATGGAGCTGTGGAGGTTTGGAAAAAGTTGCGATCATTAGGTTATATAGGTATACTGGGTGAGCGAATGAGCAGGACAGTTACCTATCGTAGGGCCGGTGTCCCCATTTGTGGGCAGCGCTGTTCACCAACCAGGTGGCATTCAGGATGAAGGTCCAACGGAACAGTGTTGCTACGAACCATGCGTTGGTCCAGGTTTCGTTCCAGAAGTAGACAGGGGTTATGGTGGGCAGTAAGAAGCACAGCACGGGCATCAGGATCATGTAGTATCTGGGGAATGTAAGGTTGGAATGGCGCGTTAATTGATTGAATGCGTAGACTTAGTAACGCAAGAGAAGTTCATACAGTCAGAGGGCAAGTTCACAGCAGGACTGCTCAGTAGAATTTTATGAGCGAAACCGGGCGACTATAATTTCAGTCGAGCTTGAGAACAATTTCAGCGGATTTTTCAGTCATTCCAAAGAATTTTTCAGATCTTAATGCAGCTATCCTAGATAAGTTAATCAACGACTCTCCAGAGATCTACATTACGGGTTGTACGTAGACAGTTTTAGACCCCTCTCCCCCTGCGTAGACAACCATCTACTATACGCAGTTTTTGAATCAATAATGTTTGTCTTCTTCTTATTCGCATCTCAAGCTTATTGCATATCGCATATTAGCTTATTGCGTGCACTCAACTTAGTGTTCTAGATGCACTTCCACAGTTCTAGATAGAGCTGGAATTAGGGCGTAACAGCTTTTGTAAACAGATGATTTCTAGGAATTCAAGGCACGCCCACGCAGAGCAACATAGCCATCGGATAGGGAAAGTCTTTCCCTATCCGATGAGGATATCATCAAGAGAAGTCATTGTTTACAAAAGCTGTTAGGCCCTAATTCCAGCTCTATCCAGAGTTGTTAATTGAGAGTTTTCTAAGCCTACACCCAACCGGGGGATGTAAGATTCGCTTACAATTATGTGGGATTCATCATCAGAGGATGTTAGTGGAGACCGCATAAACCGAGGATGCGATATACCTAGCTGCGGTCCAATGCAAGAAAATTGGAGACCGAAAAATGTAGAGTGTATTAGTGAGGTAAATTAGTTATTTCGAAAAAAATAGGAATCAGATTGCCGACTGGGCTCGAACCACGAACGTTGCGATTATCAGACATGTGCTTTCTCCACTGCTCTTTCCATGTTTCTGAATATGGTGAGCAAACATCAAGCGCTCATTTTCTCGCATACTCGACTTCGTATACTTTTTCTGCTGGGAAGATTCGAGGCAAGTGTGTGCGTCGTTCTACAATGATCTACAATGTGCGTCGTTCTACAAGCTTACTGGTATAGTCGAAAGCGTAGATAGAACACGAAATAAAAAAGACAAAAAACCATTACATCGCCTGCATGGTCAATTTCTAGCATTCGTTGCGATGTTCATGAACAGAGGATGATAGGAAACGGAACTAACTTTCATTGTAATAGATTTTTTGTTTACGTGCATACGATTTTTGCATTAGTATCATTGTGTGGCAATTACAATCACACTCTATGCCCAGGAAAGTCGACAAATTTTCCAACTCGAAAAATTCCTAGACCGGACCGGGAATCGAACCCAGGCACCTACAGCATGGTCTTGCTTAGTAGCTGTGCCTTTACCGACTGAGCTAAGGGAGGCCCCATAATAATGTTTGTAGTGTAAATATTTAATATGCACTTGTCCGTACAGTTGTTAGTAAGGTGATGTTGTTTGAATTATTAGCAGTTGGAAGATTTTAAATTTCAATATAGAGCTTTAATTTGAAATATTAAACTGGCATTAGAGCTACCTCTATATTATAGAAAACACAGAAGTACCCGCATAAACGCAAATCATAACTTGACCTTACCGAAAATGGAAAAAAAATATTTATAATCTCTTCTAAACTTGAACTGAAATGGTTATGGAACGTTACATGAACGTTTGTGCGATAAAGTTTTAACCTTATGTATTATGGTTTTTTTTAAAGTAGGCCTTACAAATAATAGTTGTTTTCTCCATACATTTTCGGAAAGAGAACTATATTAGAACTTTTTTACTTATGGTTTGAAAACTTTAAATGTAAGAATCGGTCAACATCGCAAATTGGTAATCATTAATTTACAGGCAATCAATTCGCGATATATTCCACATAAAGTTGATCCTACACTCAGGTAAAAAAATGCGTATAATTTTCATAAGATCCATCTTATAAAACGAACTTTTATATTTTTTTTTTATGTTTTCATACGAGTCTTATGTATTTAAAACGATCTGAGCGAAATGTATACGTCACAATTTTATTTTACATACGTTCCACACATCCATTTCATAAGCATAATACCAACAAAAAATACGAAACTAAAGATTTTAAATTGGCTCACTACTTGACTAGCCTATTGGTCCTAAGCAAACGATTAACGTACCCCATTCTAATCGAAATTCTAGTACTACGCAATGTTTGTTTTGATTCGCTATGAAAGTTTGACAGATAAAATGAGGAGTTCGTGGATTTTCCTATGTTTCGAGGGGTGAATCGATTAGCTTGGTACCGAAGAGAGTACCAGAGCTGAGCCAAAAAGTTGAGCACGTTATTTCGGGACCTTCTAGTCTTAGAGTTACCTCTATGCTAATACCCCGTACAGACTATGACTTATATCATGTAATATAGGATTTCTTGCAATGAGGACTCATGCATCTAGTTTTCACTGGAAATTCTATGTATGAGTGCTCATTGCAAGACAGCCTATACTGCCGCTCTTCGCATGTCGGTCCCATAGTCGTTTTTGTCAAAACTGAGTTTTTCAATACAAATGGTAGCTAATTACCCATATTTTCATAATACTGGATGAACTCATCAACTTTGTTCTGAAAAATTTTGAAAGACAGTCACATTGGTTGTCCCATCACATAAGAATCAATGGTACGAAGCAAACTTAAAACGCGATTTTCGCTATGGGACGGACATGCGAAGAGCGGCAGTATATTACATGATATAAGCCATAGTCTGTACGGGGTATAAGGGAATCAAAGGATTTGTTGACTGGACGAGAGTTCGTGGATTTGCTAGTCCCTTGTCACGTGATTGCAGATGGCTATCTGGTCGTTTAGTCTTCCACAGGTTTTCAATGAAGCTGATTCACCCTGCTGCAACAAACCATCAGGCAGAACTTTACAACCGGTTAAGTATCTGCATACATTGGTGATCCTTGCAATGATGGTGGGTTTCATTCACATCACATCATATTCATCCGGAACTGTAGTCTATCGAAAAACCCAGGACAGGATCAGCAAATATACACAAGATTACTAATAGCAAAGACAACAAATCAAGAAGACTGGCAAATCTTCCATTTTCTCATACGAACGCTATGAGACAGGTACAATCGAGTCATCTGCCGCTCAAAGGTAAATGCTTCGAACGAATTTGATAGCAAAGATTACATCCTCAGAAGAAGGGTTTGTGTATTTGCTCATTTTTCTATGCGTTGCTTCCACCTTCACTCAAGGGCAGCGCAATTGTATCTGTCGCTTGGATTCTGGCAAAGTTGCCAGTCTTCTTGATTTGTTGTCTTCGCTAATAGTTTACTTCATATATAGACACTTTATTCTCTTCTAACAGAATTGCATGCCTACACCACAGCAAGTTTGCAACCAAATTCATACAAGAATGATCAGTAGGCTGATTTGACTGCACGTCCCCATAGGCTTTTTTTCATTTGAATAGCTTGTTTAACCAGGGCTTAAACAATCGTCACGTCGGTCATAGTTTGTAATGATTGCTTGAGCAATGCGTAAAGAGCAAATCGAAACATTGAACGTCGCGTGAAAGTGGAACTTAATGAAGAGTGGAGGCGAACCAGCCCCAGGCTGAAAGCCTCCCTAATAAAGATAAATCAATCAATCAATCAACTTAATGAAGGCCTAAGTACTCTTTCGTAGCTTTTAGTTTTCGTATTTGTCGTCGGTTGCAGTGGCTTGCTTACTAAGCAGAAAAACGCGGTCCCAGATCCTTTCATATTAAAAATGTATGGTAAGATAGCTTGTTTATCGCGTTCGTTGTCGTCGGTGCCGGGTTTGAATAGTTATAACAACTTGAGTAACGGTATAATGTGATATGAGGGGCTCGGTGGCCTTAGAGCAACCGTTTGTGCTTACTGAGCAGAACATCAATCTCAATTCTAATCTCAAGCCCATCCACATTCAAGATTCGTCAATCGTTTTATTTTTTAACATTACTACATGGTAATAATAGCAACTCGATGATTAAAAAGGAGCTCGTCAGCCTAGTAGCAAACGATTTAGCTTACTGAGCAGAAAACCGTGGGTTCAATCCTAAGCTGTTATATGATCGTTAGGACATCAATTCAGCTTATCGTTTACCAAAACGAACCCTGCTGCAAACCTAACCCTATTACCCAATATCGCAGTGACTCGTCGTGGAAGAGGTATTCTCGGCTTCCATCAAAGCGAGCGTCACGTCAACACATTCCTACCCCTTACTTTCTTGACCTGTGTTCGGGCGCGGCCTGCGCTGTTATTGCTTAGTTTAAGATAACCAGTTTTTACACATTGAAGATGATTGCTAGTCCCAAGCATCGTCTATTGGTTCTCTGTGTAATTGCAGCTAGTCTGGCAATAACAGGATAGCAACCGTCGGCGGTCAATCATGCTCATGTTGCGTAATAAAAGTCCTGTTTTTTAGGGTTTTATAATGCCCTCAAAGGCAGACCAGAAACCTAGCCTTTCGTGATGTGAAAAGCAGCGGTCTATCAGCGGCCGGAAAGAGTTGGAACCGGTGGGGAACATTGTTGGAGACCGACTGGATGATGAATATGACTTATGTAGTTTGTTTTATGTGAGTTGCAGCATTATTTGAAATAAGGGTAATGGGGTCTGATTAACTGCCTCTTTCTCTTGAGCCCACTCTAGAACCTACATTTCGTATTTAGATCTATAAGTAAGCCGAGAAGTTAACTGCTGGTCTGAGTTCCTCTGGTGTATACAATTAGAGGATGTTCCTGAATATACAGTCAAACAGCACGTTATGTTGTGAACAACTTCAGTGACAGTTATTTACAACAATCCAATGCCTACGAGATTGTGCCAAAGGTGTGCCGAATCTAATTTCAGCACAATGTGCTGAGTGACTTACCCTTTGCTGTAGTTCGATTTCACGAACGATGTGCTTTAGAAATGAAGCGAAACATCAAGCTTTCAAGGAGTGTGCTCATGTTATCACTTCTCATACAAACAACCGATGGAAACTAACGATTTTAAATTGGCTCACTACTTGACTAGCCTATTGGTCCCCAAGAAATTAATTAATGTAACCCATTCTAGTCGAAATTCTAGTACTACACAATGTTTGTTTTGATTCGTTATGAAAGTTTGACAGATAAAATGAGGGGTTCGTGGATTTTCCTATGTTTCTAGGGGCGCATAGATTAGCTTGGGACCGAAGATAGTACCAGAGCTGAGCCAAAAAGTTGAACACGTTTCTTCGGGACCTACTAGTCTTAGAGTTACCTCTATGGTACAAACGTAGCACACACATTATGCATGAAATCATGCTTACAATTTAGTTACGATATATATAACAACAGTTTCCAAGCAGCACCTCCCCAAGGTGATTTCAAAGGCAGTAATATTTCCTCTAGGCCATATTATAAATTGATAACAGACTTGCCTTCCAATAAGCATGAAGCCATTGAGTTAACCTCAATATTATATTTTATAGTTACCAATTTTCTTTAGGGTTAATTCGTAACACAAAGTACTGAAAATCAAACGAAGTTATTTGAAATCGAAGAATTTATAAAACACCTAGAATATTTTCAAACCATTGTTAGGGGCTGTTCATTAACTACGTAGACAATTTAGGGTGGGGGGTCGAGGGTTTAGCAGTTATCCACTATACTGCCCATAATCGCAAGTCAGTCCCATCTGTAAAAAAAACTGGAAATCAGAAAACGGCGTTCAAAGATTTTACAAGTTTTCTGATTCTACACTTATTTGGAGGGATAAATTTAAAAATAAACGTACAATGTGATAGAATGCATACATGTTTGCCAAAAAATATTGGATAAAATATCTTGAAATTTTTATTTTATGGACAAAATTGAAGTGGGCTGACTTGCGATTACATGTAACTAGAGTCGGTGTATAATGAGTCACGCCAAGAGTGAAGCCAAGTCTACCTATTGAGCTGTCAAACCGGCTACCTATCGTGCAGAGTAAACAAACATTACGATGCTATGAAAGGTCCACGAAAGGTATTGCAATAAAATATAAAATATAATCGAAGAAATGATCATAAACTCGCAGTGAGCAATAAATTGTCATGGGATACGTTTGGTAATGATAACTTATGAGAATTTCTACTATTTTTGGTTGAGATAATTTGACTAAATCACTGATATAATGATTTACTACAGCCGCTATTTTTTTTTTCTCGCTAGAAGTTATTTGAAGTTGATGTAGAAGTCCTCTGTTGCCAAGTGAAAAGAAAGGGAATCTTTCGAAAACCGTGATGCGAGTTCAACTGTTTTTCTCTTGGCGTGACTCATTATACACCGACTCTACATGTAACGTCAATGAGAAAAATAACCGCAAATCAATCACAATTCCATGACGATTGGTTTAGCACAGTATTTAACAGTGGAAAGATACCATGATCCCATAGAACGCTATTGAATGTTTCTGGATGTTTTTCCGCTGGTTCCAGAGCAATGGCCGGAACATATTCCGGTGAGCATCAGACCAGAGCTTTTCATAAACCTGCCAAACCCACCATGCGATAAATCAATTCACATGAGAATTCAAAAATAAGATCAATAAGAGTCATGCTGAGTGACCAGCACCATGATAGCCACACCCGGACATGTTCCGGGTATCCCCGGGGAAGAGGTAAATCCTTTTTTAAATCAAATCATCAAAGGCCATCAAGCGATACATCAAATCACATGAGAATTCCAAGGCATATCCGGCGGTCAAACTGAGTATCATAAGATCGTAAGAACTATATTGGCCACATCCGGACATGCTCCAGATACCCTGGGGGAAGTGTACAAAATCTGTCTTGAGACAAACCTCATGATGCGATGTGTTGTCTAACATTTTTAATTATATAGAAGCAATCCTAAAAACATATCTGTGACGTTGTTTTGTGGTTTATTTAATGAAATCCTTTTTTTTTCTAATGGGACTGACTTGCGGTTACTTTTCATTTTTCTTGAACGAACCACCTTTTTTCAATAGCTCATCTAAAAAACATAGAAAGATAAACTGAATAATGATGCTAACCCGAAAATTATAGGTTCTCCAAACCGTCCAGGACATCAGTTGATATGTTCTACTAGATCAACCAAGACTGCCATCGTGTCTTTAGTATCGGAAAATGTCCAATCAGATTCAAAGTGTCTATGTGGATCATGCATGATCTATTTCCGAGTAATCCAGATGCTCAAGGTTTTTCAAATCGTCCCGAAGTTCAGATAATTTGATCTACTACATCAACCGAGATTGGGACAATGTCTATATTATTGAAATATTTCCAGACAGGTGCACAGCGTCTATGTGGATCATGAATGAACTATTGTCATGTATACCAGATGTTTTAAATTCTCCAAATCGTTCTGGAGTTCAGATGATTTATTCTACTAGATCAACCATGACTGTGATAAAGTCAAGTATCGAAATATGTCCAAATAGATTCATAGTGTCTTTATGGATAATGTTTAATTATTTCCACGTATACCAGATGATCTAGGTAATCCAAATCGTCCTGCAATTCAAATGATTTGGTTTACTAGATCAACAAAGACAAGTATAATATCTGTAGTATCGAAATATCGATTTGGAAACCCTAGAACATTTGGCATACACGGAAATAGGTTGGCATGATCCACATAGACACTGCAAATTTGTTTGGGCATACTTCGATACTACAGATATTGAATTAGTCTTGGGTGATCTAGTAGAAAAATAATCTGATCTCCAGAATGATTTCAGAACCTATAACATCTTGTATACGTAGCAATAGGTCGGGTACAATCCACATAGACACTGTTTGGACATATTTCGATACTACAGACATGATTGGAGTCTTGATTGATATAGTAGAACAAATCAACTGAACTCCAGTACGATTTGGAGAACCTAGAATATCCGGTATACATGGCAATTACTCGCATATATACGATTCGTTTATGATTTGAAAACGAAAAATGCTATGTTCACGTTGGGAAAAAAGGAAAATGTCTCACATTGGACAGACCTCAGGGAATTTCCGTGTAAATCCGGTGTGACTTATGGAATTGAGATCATTTCTTGATTATTTTCAGGGTGCTTGGTTTGAACGGGTAAAAAATTGAGAGCCAAATGAACAACACAATTGATGACAGTAAAATAGTCAGGGACGGAAAGGTTACAATGAATTCAAAAACTTTTGTGACAGCACATCATTTCGCGATTTTCGCGACATTATTTAATGTTTCCGCAATTTTCGCGACTGAAAGTTCAAATCCGCGACAACTCCGCGAAATTCGCGAAATCCGCGCATGTTGTAACAGCCCTGAGTGAGCGGGTGAGTGGGTGGGGGTATAGTAAGCCCCCTCCCACTCCTCTCTAACTATGCCTATAATTCATATAGCTTGTTTCAGAGGCATTCTAGTACCGTACTTCCTTCGGCAAAGTTGTTAGGTACTTCCTGGACTATACTAGGTTTTAGATGCATAGTTCAAGCATGGTTGGTCCCTTGGAATGAAAATGCAAAAAAAGTAAGTTTTCCCACGCAAATCGCAATGCGGAAAGCCGGGTTACAACAGTTACTAATCGTCCCAAAATTGTGTACAGTTGTTTGGGACCCCGAATGGAATCAAAGCAACATTGTTCTGAAAAAATGATCATGTTGTCCCACCCTACTGTGGATGTTCTGTCAGGCTTAAGAGTTTTGGGTTGGGTTTCAAATACCTACTCAAATACGTGCAGGAAACGTTTTCAAAAGCATTAGGAACTTTCATAAGATCCCATCGCAAGACTTTGCGTGCGTAGATTACCTGTTTAAAAGCACGTAGGGGAAAGTGGGGCAGTTTGGCCACCTTAAGAAAATCATCACTAATTATAAAAAATTCAGTGGAAAATTCGAATGATTTTTAACCAAAAGGAAAAATTCATGCCCTATTTACATCATGAATACAAGTTGAATTTTTGAACCTTATGCAAGAAGTTAAAAAAAAATGTTCGTTTTGTAACCGAAATTGAGCCACCCTGTCGGGGTGGTATGAGCGACCTTGTACACAACAGGTAAGAATATTAGGAATATTATGTTCTCTTGCAAAAAACAAAAATGCATCAAACAGATTGATTTTCCCTAATATCTTTTAAATTGTTAGCACACATAAACGTCCACAAATCGTAACATTTTCAAATGATTGAAAAAAATAATAGCACAGGCTGGGTGGCATCGCGAAGGTAGGCATTGTCCACGGAAGTGTCATTAAACTAATGGCATTCTGGTATTCTATATGATTGTTGTTGTCAAGAGCGTATTGTACCTATAGCTCATATTCATGCATGCAAGTAAGCAGACAGACTGGTTACGGTTAACTAATGACAACATAAATGACTAGCTCCCAACTCACGAAGGGTGAACGCAACGGTATCATGATATTGCAGATTTCTGTGTTGTCATTCCGTACGTAAAAGGAATCTTTTCAAAGGTAGGATTTCCTATCTATTTTAAAGCAATACATGACGAAACTGATTAAAAGTCAATTTCACCCTTCACGCATATTGTGCATGGTGACTGTCGACCATAGGTGAAGCCTTCGATCTTGAACTTGACCGCTCTAACTTGTTTGTATGTAGATTAGGCATAAGAATAACACTCACTTCTTCTGGAACCGCAGCACGGGGTCAGCCTGCAGATCAGCGATGTCCAGTTGGCGACCCTTGGCAATGACTTCCGGGTGCTTTCGGCACAACAGCCAGCCAATGTGCGAGAAGAAGAACCCACGGGTTGCGTTGTGCGGATCGGCATCCGTTTCCGAGTACTTGTGGTGCACCCGGTGATCGCGAGCCCAGTGCATGGCACAATCCTGGAATGCAATAGTGTTGAACACGACCAAAATGATCCTCAGTGGCAACTTGGCTTTGTACGATCGATGAGCCCACAGACGGTGGGCACCGGCCGTGATTCCCAGTCCGGAGACCACGTAGAGTATGAATGCTGCGAAAGATTTAAGTATTATAAGGGTAATCGAATACAACTGGCAGCATTAGGATACTCACCAAGTCCGACGGTCAACAGCTTTGCCGATGTCAACAGCAGCCAGAGGCCGTACACGGCAGCCAAATGGAGGTATCCGAAAGCGATCACATTTCGCCACACGACTTTGATCTTGCGCTTCTCGGCTCGCTTCAGGGGGGCGATGTCTTTTGCTAGACCTCCGTCGACGGTATCGGCGTCGGTTTCATTTAGAACACCGGTAACATCACCCGAGGCGTTCGGTGCCATCTTCTTCGGTAGGGTGCTGAAAATGAAATGAAGACCGAAAATTTCGTTTAGAAAACCTGCTTTGTGTTTAGGTAGGAATGGTTTGAAAATAGCACAAAGGCTACGCCAGAGTGACAGGGGTGATTCGTAATTAGTTTCCGAATGCAAAAATATGCGCCGCGATTAGAACCATATATACACAACATTGCGCACGAAGCGGAAAGATGGGCCTGTCGTGATAGGAATTACTGATTAGTCAGCTCCAAAACTGGCCAATCGTCGGGTGATTCGTGTGATCGATGCTGATTCTGATTACTGAATGGGCGATATGATGGTGGTAAACAAATCCAAAAAGAAATTAAGGCAATGTTGCGAACGGCGACTGGCTGCGGTGAATCTAATCTAAGTACACGCACGTGTTTACTTGTTTGTTTGCACTGGGAAAAGTTCGTTCGGGAGATTTGCGAAGCGTTCACGGAATAAACAAATTGTTTTGCTTTTCTGAAGCGCTCTTCGCTGGCAAATTTGATGAATCAATAATAAAGGCTTATTTCGTCGTATACATTTATAAATGTACGCACTGCAAAAATCGGCTGATTTAGAATTGCCGATAATAGAAGAAGGTTGCCGAAAGTAGTCGCACTCACCAGAGAAGTTTGGAGCGCTGTAAAAACTTTTTCGAACAGTGTTTTGACAATTCTGTCGATTGGAACACTGATAAATTAAACTATTCCCACTTTGCCTGAAATTTAATCAATTTGACATTAAACTCAGTTTAATCATTTCGAAGGATTAAAAATGAATATTCTCTTTCTAAAAACTAAGCATTTGCTATTAATCCCAGCTTAATCATGGTTGATTAGATTGAAGATAATCTTTTTTGAATAAATTTTAATAATTTTTTATTCTATTTTAATAATTTTTGATTGAATTTTAATCTGTTTTGATTATATATCAGTATTGGAAAAGAGTAATATTTAATAATGGAAAGATTATTTCGAATTTAATCATGCATGACTACTTCCGAAGTAATCATGGCTCAGACTCAATAAGGTGAAGCGGGAATCTGCATACTTTTTAAGCTTTTTTGATTTAATTTATCTTTGAGTGAAAGGATCGAGCAGCAAGCAGGCCAGCAAATAAATGTAAACGAAAAAAAAACGTCATACGTGACGCTTTGAAAATGATTTTAGAAGCGCGGACACTGCTTTTACGATCCTATTTGAGCACTATCGTAATATATAATTAGTGACATTTAATTCAGATCACCGAAATCGGAAGAATTTTACCGGGTTTTTGAACAGCGAAACTAGTCGGTACATTTGCCAAATGACCGTATACGTGAGAAATCAATAAAATTGACATATTTTATGGGGCTTATTACGGATGTCACTTCACGGTGAAAACTTGTCACTTGTCGTCAGAAGTGATTCCCATTTGATTTGTACGGTAATCACGGCTCTTTTTCTGAGTATCACTTGCTTATCACCGTGTAGTGACACCCTGAATAAGGCCCTATATTTTATAAATAAATGGGGTGAACTGAACTAAGTCAGTACAAGCTCGGAATAAATTTACAAAGGGAAATGGCTCTAATGTTGACCTGTGGATCTAAGATTGGGCCAATCGCTAAAAATGTTCTATTTATCAATTTTATCTAGATGGATGCGTCATTAGGACGGTACTAATGGATTGGTCGCTATTGAAAATTTAGTCGATTCTTGAATTTATGTATGGGCCCAACATAGGGGCATTTTTTTTATGAATTGATTTATCTGTACAGGCTCAATCGAATAAACTTTACAGAGCCAGGTTATCATTTTCGTTATAAATAGGGGCCGACATTACATCCATTTCCCCTAATTATTGAATTTTTCAATGATTTTTAAACATTTACCGAACAATTCTGTAGTTCAAAACTGTAGGTAGGTTCCGAGAGTGCCAGTCATCGGACTGACTTCGTTTGTGAATAATTGTATGTTTGGCAATCGGTATTATGACTGTTCAAATGTTTTGTTTTGGTATGTCAACGCCAGCTCAACAGAAACGACATTTGGGCCGTTGGAACCAACCGCCTGCAGTGAGATTCAGTTCTTTACGCTGCCGTAATCATCAACAGCACTGCTGCTCCAAAACACATTTAAGCTCCAATCATGTAACTTTAAATGCGGCAAGGTGGTAACAAATGAAATGCCATCAAAACCTCGATCAAAACCATACTTAGCTTCTCGCAATGGTCAGTTAAAAATTCATTTAGTTGGTTTCGCATTGACCAGAAAAAATTGCGTGAATCAGATAATAACGTTATAGTTATCTAGAAAAATTTCTCTATTTTCCGTGCGACATGTACCAGTCTTAATCTTAGATGAGACTAGACACTATTTCGAATCAGACGGGAGGGTGGTCTACTGCTTCTGGGCCGCCGGACTGCAGCCGGGATCCGGATTCATTCTCCTGGAGGATGAGGATAATCAACAGAATCTGACGTTGACGTTCAACAGCGTGACCAGTACGATGAATAATTAGCCTGTTCAGGCCATCAAGAATACTACTGCTGCGCAGCACTCGGATCGGCCCAGTTCCATCTCACGGGTGTCGCAATACGATGAAGATATGAACCACGGAGAGTACAGCAAATACTACACGTTGGTGATGAACATCGGGAAGGGCGCGTGCAGGTATGTGAAACTGAGCTACCGGAACTCGGATAAGTTGCTGTTGATACCGTAGTTCATACTGTAGGTGAAGCTCGTGCCGCAGTTTGCGGTTAAGACCGCGCAAAAACGGGACATTCCGATGGAAGTGTACCTGATGACGCACGTCAAGCATCCGAACATTGTCAACACGTTCGATTGGTTCGAGAACGACAATTTCTTCCAGGTTGTGATGGAAATCCGCGGCTCCGGGATGATTCTGTTCGAGTTTTTCGATTGAATACCCGTGCGAGGACCCGTGATGACGGAGAAGCTGGGATGTTTAATCTTTCGAAAGATTGCTAATGCGATTGCTTTCCTGCCCTCGTTGAACATTCTGCACCGGGACATCAAAGACGAGAACGTTTTCATCGATTACAATTTCCATATAAAGCTGATTGACATCGGATCGGCGACGTTCGTACAGGAAGGGCAACTTTTTTCTATAGTTGAAGATGCTAATTTCAAATAATAGACTCAAGTGGTAATTTTTATACGATAGATGAGGAGATGAAAGTATAGAATTGATAGTTGCGTTAGTGTACGGCAGTGTGAAAATTGCGAGCAAGGACAACTTTAAGAAGGTACAAATCGGTTTGATCATCTCTCTTTAACAAACTCCCCCGTTGGAGAGGGATGGTGAGGGGTATTCCTCACGGGAGTTGTCCTTGCTCGTTTTCTACTCTATATGCAATTTTCACACTGCCGTACTTTAACGGAACTATCAATTCTATGCTTTCATCTCCTCATCTATCGTATAAAAATTACCACTTGAGTCTGTTATTTGAAATTAGCATCTTCAACTATGTAAATCGTTGACTTCACGCAGAAGTAATACCAACAATCAATACGAAACTATCGATTTTAAATTGGCTCACTACTTGACTAGCCTATTGGTCCCAAGCAAATCGATTAACGTACCCCATTCTAGTATAAATTCCAGTACTACACTATGTTTGTTTTGATTCGCTATGAAAGTTTGACAGATAAAATGAGGGGTTCGGGGATTTTCCTATGTTTTGAGGGGTGCGTCGATTAGCTTGGGACCGAAGATAGTACCAGAGCTGTGCCAAAAATTTGAACCCGTTTCTTCGGGACCTTCTGGTCTTAGAGTTACCTCTATGGTAATACTAAACATATAGTCAAAGAAGATTTTTCTACCTTCTACGGCACGATCGAGTACTGCAGTCCGGAAATGTTGACAGGCAAATCACTACTCTGGCCCGGCACTGGAAATGTTGGCTCTCGGTGTGACACTGTACGTGTACATGTTGATGTTCTTCAAGAACCCATTCGTGGCCGTTGAAGAAATCCTGCAATCCGAACTGATCATTCCGCACGAAATCAGCCAAGAATTGGAGTACGTGTTGTTTTCGCTGTTGGACAAGAATCCCAAAACTCGGATCACCATCCAGAAGCTCGTCGAGGAGCTACTGGAGAGGAAATGGATGACACAGGAAATTGCCAAAATCGTCCCATGCGAACCGTACGAAACCAAACCAAACCTGCTACGCCTTACGGGTCTATCCACGTGAGCGCATAGCATTTCGACGGTGAAGATGACGATGAGCATGTCCACATGGACGATTCGCTCATGGATCCCGACGAGATACTGGACAATGATATTTGTACTATGTCGTACGATGAGATTGGTCTAGATGACTGCGGCAGAGAGATGAATATTCTTCCCACCGGTCTCACCAGTCTGTATTTGAGCGTACCGGATGGCGGAATTATCTGTTGCGGATACCAAAAATTGTTTGTGTCAACAATCAAATTTTGACACATACTCACTGCGCAGGCGCAGAAATTGCAACCAGTCAGCACTCGGGTTTTTTTTCAGCTACCATGAACACGTAATTTGTGATTAACCCGGCCCCTTTCACATTGGCTCATTATTTATTAATGGCCCTTACATTTAAGGCAGTTAGAAGGAAAGGGGTGTAAGTGACTTTGATCGATTCTCTTCATCGACTTTCTCTTTTGTTAATAATTGGCGTTGACGGCGACTTTGTAGCTCTTTAATCCTATGAGAAAATCCATAAGCAAACGTCACACTGTGCGTGAAACATGGCGGACTTCGTACTATCCTTTCACTCCATCGAAAATTCCCATAAGAAACTGTCTAAATTTGCTGGAAGAGCAAATTTGTCGACGGTGCGGTCAACGCCAATTAAGCTGCAAGCACATTCCTAGATTCGTGTGCCATTCTGGATGCTAGATGAGAACCTCCTTTATCAAACTATGTGGCAGAAATAGCGCAAAATCTGTTTATAAAGCTGTGGCTATCAAAAGAGAAAGTCAATGAACAGGATCGATCAAAGTCACTTACACCTCTTTCCTTCTAACCCCCTCAATTGAAATGACGTTTCACATTCATCTAGGGATGTCCAACTTCCATTCTAATAATCGATTAACGAACCAAAAAGTAAAATATTTGAAACCGGTTATATCAACCGGTGGAAACTAACGATTTTAAATTGGCTCACTACTTGACTAGCCTTTTGGTCCCAAGTACATCTATAAGCGTATCCCATTATAGTCGAAATTCTAGTACTACACTATGTTTGTTTTGATTCGCTATGAAAGTTTGACAGATAAAATGAGGGGTTCGACCCCTTGGGACCGAAGAGAGCACCAGAGCTGAGCCAAAAAGTTAAGCACGTTATTTCGGGACCTTCTAGTCTTAAGGCCCACGCATATTAGATCCGGATCTGACGCGTTGCGGCAAAGTGACAGCTAAATCTATTGTCTAACTGTCAAATTTACGTCAACGCAACGCAAACGAATCTAATGTGGGTAGGCCTTTAGAGTTACCTCTATGTTTCAAGTGCCTTGATTGCAAAATTTAGCACCATAGTGCCGCACTCCATTATCAATATTTTGATTTCAAAGTGGCGGTACGGAAATGCCCTGAATGGAGGTCAGTTGGGGAATGGGTTGAAATTGACATTATACTCGCATTGTTGGAAACCGAGAAATATTTGTTTTGTCTCCATTTTATCTGTCAAACTTTCATAGCTAATCAAAATAAACATTGTGTAGTAGTAGAATTTCGACTAGAATGGGGTACGTTAATCGTTTGCTTGGGACCAATAGGCTAATCAAGTAGTGAGCCAATTTAAAATCGTTTGTTTCGTATTGATTGTTGCTTAAAAGCAGTATGTTTCATAACCCCAAAATTATAGCTTTTACATAAACAAATATTGCGGTTATTATGGGGATGTTAACGAATTATTATGGGCGATTTTTTAATTGCAGAACAATCTTGTGCAAATAGCCATGCCCATGAATGAAATCAATGGAATGTTCTGCATAAGGTTATTCTTTTGACGAATAAGTCCAAATCTAAGTGCAACACACATGTTTACTTGTCGGCATCGAGTGAACAGAACCGATCCAAATTAAAATTAACATCAAAACTTAGTGGAAATCTCCTTCCATTAGGCTGACAATCAGACCTGGGTCAAAATTAGTACGCTTACCCAAGATGGTATGTGCCTTGTAAATGCACCGTCAACAATTTCGCAGAAATCTGCCGGGCTATTTATTTGGAATCACAGTATTCTCAATCATCCCACTCGAATTTGGTTGAACCTTTTTCATCTTATTAGGAAGTTTCCTTTCAACGACGCCCACTTCGTCTATTTGACTCTTCATTCATTCCTCTGTCCCTAACAACAGAAATTAACGAAATGCTCAATGATTAGAGTAGGTACCCCACACCCCAGGGTGAAGAACGGAAATCGTGCACGTTTCCTCTTTTCGTCGTGGTTATCATAGGTCTTCATTTAGTATAGTGAAAGATTGCTGTTCCGACCTCCACGTCATCGAAAAAAAAACAGGACCCATCTATGGGCACATGTAAACTCCCTGTTGCGCTGGATTCGTATGATTTCATTCGAAACGAGCCTGCCGTGACAGGACTATCTTTATCGTTGAATTCCGTCGTAGTCGGTATCGAATAACACACCCAAGGAGAGCTCGATACACGCTGGCTATACATATCAATTACATCTCTGGGTATTCCTCAACACCATCCCTCCACCACTACCATCACCACCACGACCACCACCATCATCAATCCAAGGTTGATGCATAATTCAGAAGCAACAGATGGGAGTTTTCTCTTCGTTCGTTGGCTGTCTGCGGTGGGGTTGAAATGGGTTGGTGGGGAGCGAGGGGTGCGGATGGGCAGTCCGTAGAATATCCTGTTGGAAATATAAGGACGCGCCGCAACTCCGCAGTATGGTGAAATAGGCAGGCAGGCGGGCAATGTTTTCACTCCACTTCGGTGTTCGTGTTTCTTTCCGGTCGGTCCAATATATGAGATGGTAATTTTCCACCACTGCGACCGGCCAAACGCAACGGAAGAAGACGGGAAAGCAATCAGCCATTTTCTTTCGTGAACAAACGGATCCGTATAATGTGATGATGACAGATGAGCGGATGATGGAGGGGGGTGGCGGCACGGTGGGAAAAATGTCAAGCGGTCAACTAACATTATCGATTGTGACATTTTGGCCTCCATCGGCGAGGCGAACGACGACACGATCTACCGCGATTGCAGTATGTACGTGGAAAATTTTCGGGGTGAGGAAAGCTGATACCAATGCGACGCACGTAGATTTGGATTGTACGGTATTATAGGGTTGGAGGAAGCACCGGGATGCACAAGGCTGGTGTTCAGAAGAGAAAATCAATTTTCACCCGCACTGCACTGCAGACGACGGGGGGTTTGTGCTAAATTTCGCATTATATAAAATGAAACTTTACCTGCTTGGAAGCGCCGTGATAGCTACCATTTTTAAATCCCTTTCACCGCAGCGATCCACGGGATAATTACACGGGGTTGTAACCTATGACTTATTTTTTTTTAAAACAAAGGGAAGCACTGAGCTTGTCACACACACACGATTCACTTTTCGTCCTTTTTTGCCTACGGGAAAACTAGAAGATCACTGTGATTCGCTAAATATTTTCAACAAAATACGTCACTTGGCATTGCTGATGGCTTCTCCGCTTGACGGCGAGCTAATCCCAAATTTAGCACCTATCGAGGATGGCCACTTTATGTAATTCGAGATTTTTTCTGTTCAACGGTAGAATTCGTTTCTGCTTCGTCAGGGACAAATTGGTGGATACTATTTGGCTCGTGGCCACAACGATTGCGAAATGAAATCGATGTGCTATGCCGTCGTGCGCTAGTTGCCTTGAATCATGGCAATCTCTCCTATTTCCGAGTGGAATGAGTTGTTGCGAGAGGAAGTGGAGTATCTCTCCAGAATCGCGAGAGAACAGGACACATCACAAACTCTCTCACTTTTGTCGATGGCATTCTGCTGAGAGACACATTGCACTTTGGCAGATGGAAAATTCAATGTAAACAATGATGGAATTTTCCTGCCTATATGAGCTATGCGAGAAAGCTAACAGCTGTTTGAAAGGTTTCGCGAAACATTGTGAAAATCACACTTTAGAATCGATTAAGGTGTTCAAACAAAGGAATCTTAGCTTATTTCAAAGTCCTTACAAGTATTTAAACAAAAAACACGCCATCCAGCACAAATACAAACACAAAACTTCAACGAAAAGTGAGAGTGTTCTCAGCCTACTGCTCTTCGCCCGCTGCACCACGTGCCACCACTCTTTGCGTTATCCTTTGTCGTGGGTCCACGTGCCTTATAGGCCCTTTATTGTGGCAGAAGCCATGCATCAGAAAGGTATGGGTAGACATTATTGTTGTTGTCTCATTTGATCGCGCTGCTGTTTTTGCTGTGTTGGTGGAACTTTGCGTTTGTGTGCGAGCATCATCGAGGGAAAATCGATAACAAGGTGGGAAAAAGCGACGCGCCACCACCCAACCACCCACCGCAGACACCACAAACGGCGAACGTTGTCTGCCTGTATTGATAAAAATCCCCCTGCCATTAGGGATGGGGTTTTGTCTCTCTGTCAGCTGTTATTATGTTCAGTAAAACGTACGTGGCTTTTAGACGATGAGACGCACGTTTATCTAATTCGTTTTTTGCGTGTATTGACACAAAAGCAAGCGCAATTAAAACGTTTGATTGTGAAATACTTACAAACAGAGGAAAAAGAGAGGAGGGTATTTCCACTCTAGTCCAGCTGGAGCAGAAAAAAAAAACCATAAGTCGATTTAAACAGCGACCATTACCGCGCAAGTTGAAGTAATGGAGCTTTCTGGCCCGGCTCCTGAAGCAAGGTCGTAGGTGTCAAGTTTTTATGGGCTAAGTTTGTCAACTTGTTTTGAACTTATAATTGACTCTGATGCTGCTGGGCTATAATGTGAGCTGCCACAGACGCACGCGTTTGGCGTTGAAAAAAGTACAAATTGCGGCGGCACAGTTTTGTCACTTAGACGCATGCACTCTGACGATGCAGTGAGAATGAGTGCTGTGTGTAAGTCGAACGAAAAAAGAAAAAAAAAAATGATTCAAGCGTATCAAAATGCCACTACCGATAATACTAAATCTAGCTAGAATCGGTAGTTAATTTATACTGAACTTGACATAGAACTTCCTTTTTAAGTCTTAGAAAACCAGTATTCCGATAAAACATGTTCAGCAACATGTATGTTGAACGAAACCAAGAAATAAATACGAGTTGTACTTCAACAGTCCAGTGCTGATAAATCAAATCATTCATTCACTGTGATATTGGAAAAACAGCTTTCGTCACTATCGCGACATGAAAATGATCATCAAGGAATGCCATGTCATTTTTCAGTGACACTGCAGTCAATTACACTCATGTGAACATTTTTTTTGGCAACGTAAATTCTAATGGAACGGAACGAATCTGTGGTACCGTCAAACAGTCCTCCGTGATCTTTACCAATGTCTGTTTTTATCATTTACCATCGCACGCAAGGAGGAGCGCTTCAACCCAGTGTAGGTGAATTGCGTTTGTTTTGAAAATCTTCGCTGTCACGTACGAGCGACATTAACAAATGAGTTCATTATACATCAGCGAATAGGCGTTTGTTGATATTCACTAGTGCTTGCAAGATCAGAACCGATCCCCAAAAGCAAAATAATCATTTTCATTTTGGGCAAACTGATTATTTTGAATATTTTCGTCCCCAGAACCTAAAACCTTGATATTATCATCAATTCAGCGTGAGGCAATAATTTTCCATCGATCTGTGTGTAAAAACCAACACCAACACATTCTACAGCGCTTGATCCTCAAAATCATCCCCTCAAGAAGACGAATGTCAATATTGACAACAACACAGGCGATAATGAAGATCTAGCCACGAATAAGGCTGTCCACGAGACAGTTGCAATGAGCTGACCTTTTTGTTTACCAAGAACTTTTGACAGATCACAGTAGAACTGGCAGTTTACTCTCATATGAATTTCTGCTTTGTTTATGTTTACATTCAGCACCATTAACACCAGATCACTCACACACTCTAGATTTCTAGCTGTCAGTTCCACTGAGAAACGTCGCTTGGATCACCTTATTGATGAATTTAAGTGACGGTCGACCAGCAGATGGAAATGATGTGAAAAATGATAATGACGTTTTGCTACCTGTCAAATCGTGTGGAATAATATTGTGCTAACTTGTTTTCAGATTTGCAATTACAAAACTGATGATGTACCTATTAAAACATATCAGTGCTAACATTTGAAAACGGCGCAAAAGCAATTTGTAAACAAATGGTTTGTGGGCCCTTTACTCGCTACCCGAAGAACGCCCACGCAAACCAACAGCATCGTCAGGAAGGGGAAAATTTCCCCTACCCGATGTTGCTGTTGTGTCGCGTGGGTGTACTTCAAGTAGTGAGTAAAGGGCCCACAAACCATTTGCACATATTATGTTTTAATAGGTACATCATCAGTTTTGTAATTGCAAATCTGAAAACAAGGTGTCAAATGGCCAGTTTTACCTTTACTTAAATTCATCAATAGGCGAATCAAAGCAAAACCAAAACTGGTCATGCGACACCTAGTTTTCAGAAAATGATGATGTACTAAAAAAATTGTCATGCAATTTGACAGGTATCAAAACGTCATTCAGCGTTGCCAGACATACCGATTTATCGGTATTTATACCGATTTATCGGTATTTATACCGATTTTCAAACTTGATACCGATATAAAGATAAGGTTTTTCAGAATACCGATTTTTGAGTTACAATACCGATTTTTTTATTAATAATCAAAATGATTACTGCCTGCCCGCATTGAAGAACTATTGTGAGAGACTTTTATCTTTTTAAAAATTACAATTTTTGAGCCTGCTCTAAAAAAAATCATCTTCAAAAATGGCTTATGCTTTATACTATTTTGACTAATGCTTCCATTTCCTCGCCGTTTTTGGTAACCAAAGAGTCGAGAAACAGCTGATGCTCCATCCCAGTAATTTCTGGAAATCAAGAAATACTTTTATTCAGTTTTTTTCAACTTCTCCGGAACTTCAGAAATGCTTCCAGAGTTTTATTGCGGTTCTATTAGTTTCAGGAAAATTTCAGGAACTTTTCAGAAGTTCTGAAACTTCAGAATAGTTCGGACTTTTGGGTAGGTTCAGATAAATTAAAGACAGTTTCATCAACTTCTGTTCAAATCCAAGAATGAACTTAAGGAAACTGAAATATTTTGGAAACTTCACAAGTCCAAAGAACTTCAAATAAATTTAATGGTTTTAAGGATAGTTCCATTTGTTTCAGGAGAATTGAGATAATTTTACGGAAGCAAGTTATCACATAAGTACATATAAATTCAAGGAAATTTCTGAACCTTTAAATAAGTTCCGAAAACTTCAGTTAAGATGCGAGAGGTTCATGAAAATGTTGGTAACGTAAGGGAAGTTATATGAACATTAGAAAATTGTGAGAACATTTTAAGAAAAGTTCTGTGTTTTGTATCGGCTGTTTCGAAAACTTAAAAAAAAATAGCGGGAAGTTCAGAGAACTTCAATGCTGATGTTCATTAATTTGAAAAAAATAAATAAATTGAAAGTCCTAAAGAAGATTCAGGGACTTTTACAGAAGGTAAGAGATTATCCAGTAGTTCCATAATAATCAAGGAGGTTACGAGTACTTCGAGGATGATCAGAGAACTTCAAAACAGCCCCATTAAATTTACGGAAATTGTTAGAACTTTCAAGGAGTTCCGAGTATGAGATATTTCGAAGTGCAAACATTCCTGAGTTCCGAAAACGTCAGGAACATTGTGAAATTTTCAAGGATGTTTTATGAATATCAGGAAAATTTCTGGATCAATAGAGCATGTGAGGAACTTTAGAAAAAAAAATTCTCGACTTCCCTGGGCATAGAGTATAATCAACAATCAATACGAAACTAACGATTTTAAATTGGCTCACTAATTGACTAGCCTATTGGTCCCAAGCAAACGATTAACGTACCCCATTCTAGTCGAAATTCTAGTACTACGCAAGGTTTGTTTTGATTCGCTATGAAAGTTTGACAGATAAAATGAGGGGTTATTGGTTTTTCCTATGTTTCGAGGGGTAAATCGATTAGCTTGGGACCGAAGAGAGTACCAGAGCTGAGCCAAAAAGTTGAGCACGTTAATTCGGGACCTTCTAGCCTTAGAGTTACATCTATGGTATAATTGTGCTTGCCACACAATATACAAACTCATGCATTGGTATTGGCATCGAAAGCTCTCAATTAATAACTGTGGGAGTGCATTTAGAACACTAAGTTGAGTCTCCGTAGGTTTTTTCTGCCTTATTGGAAGGTTTTTCCGAGCTTCTCCTAACTTCCCCTGGAAATGAGTCCTCCGGGATTGGCTTCCGATTTCCAAATTTTTCTGGCTTCTGGATTTTTTTCCGAAAGTTTTTAAAATATGTTACCAGAAGTTTCTCAATATTTGTCTTGGGAGATCCCCATGGGATGTTTGTTAGACATATTTTAGAACTTCCTTCAAACTTCTTCCACAAGATCTTCTTTATTCTTCCTTTAGAAGTTTTGATGGTACCATTAAGAGACTAATTCAAATATTTCCCAGAAGTTTCTTCCGATTTACATAGAAAGTACATCTTTCAATTTTAGTCAAAAAAAAGGTGAATACCGATAAATACCGATTTTTTAATCATTTGATACCGATAATCATGAAAACAATCTGGCAGCGCTGACGTCATTACCATTTTCACCCACTCGCCATCTGTGAGTCAGTCGTCACTTTGATTCTTCAATGAGTAAACACAATTCTCTTCGTCGATTTTCTCTTTTGTTAATAACTCGCTAGAATTAACGTTTCTTGGTGCGTTTGCTGTTTATTTTAATTGCCAATTGGAAGATTGCCGCAAAAGCTCAACGCAGATGTCGCCACTGCATGATGATGATAATGTTGACAGACTGCATATAAAATTCGTGAAAATTAGCATTAAATCATAATTTTCATCAAGCCTACGTGAAATCCTTCCAATATAACATTCGAATTGAAGAAGAAAACGTTTTTACGATCAGACTGATGTGCATCTTTGACTTTTCCAGGTGAACTTTCATAAGATATATTCATTTCATTTCACGGCTCCATCAATGCTGCATCGTAAATATGATGGTAAACAGAAGTAAATTACTCAATTACTCAAAATAAAGATGATTTGTCATCTTGTTATCACTTTGAAGACCATCTAGCACCATTTTATAGTATGGTGCGTGTTGAGTAAATCAAGTTCCGTTGCGTTTTCCGTCGAAAATTGTGAGTATCAATCTGTTTACCTAAAAAAGGCTAAAATGAACATTTATCGAATATTGGCGTCCTATACAACCATTTTCATTATCACCAGCATGATACAATCTTTCCTAAGTAAATTCACTTAATTTCCACTTTTATCCTAGTGGAAATCGCACATATTCACCATTTTCCGAAAAATGCAGCTGCGCAGGAGGTAACCTCTCCCTGTGGGTGCAAACTTGTTATGCATAATTTTCCATGAAAACATCTCCGATCCATACCGAAATAATAACAGTTAGTTTGCAAACACGTTTTCTTACACGATTCAAGCAAAAGTATCCACCGGAAATTATTAGTTTTTCTTTATGGACCGATTTGCCCCAAAAATCGTCTGTTTTACTTGGAGAATTTGGAAACTATCCTCCTTCTAGTAGTTCTCACTTCGAAATGTAGGTGGCGAAATCTTGGAAAAGTTTCACTGCAAGACGCCAATACAACCTGTTACAACTCTGCATTCAACAAATTCTAGAAAATTGTTGCACTTAGCTGTAGCAATGCAAAGAGAAAATCGATGAAGAGAATCGATCTGCGCGTATACGCATGCTCACTGTCGAAATGTTGACTTCGATACTCAGAGGTTGCCTGGATCAAAAGAATGTTGATAGGTATGTCAAAATTCAAATTAATGCAGCTAGTTGGTCTATCTGTTAAGGTTGTGTTCATTTTCAGCTAAGTGAGTGTATTGTTTATATGTTGTTATAGATATCTCACGTCATTTTTCATTAGGTCTTATCTACATTGCTCGATTCTCTTTGTCGACATTATCTTTGGATCGCCACGGCCGAGTTAAGATATTTCCGGATATTTTAGACACAGATCGATGGAAGAAGCAACAATCTAGCATCTTATACGGCAAAGACGACGGGAAACGTTTTCGTAGCCGTGTTATATACGAAAGAGAGAGTCGATGAAGAGAATCGATTGGTTTTTTTTCTTAAAGAGACGCGAGAATTGCTCAGATCGGCTATTGAAAAGATGTGAATTCCAGAATTTGTCCAGAAAACGGCTCGAAGTATGCTGGGAAAGCTTCCAAAGGGGACTTTAGTCGCCAGTGCATTGCTGCGCCCATTGATTGCTGCTGTTGCTGTTACTGTGAAGTGCTTTTTGGTAACCCGAATTCCTTCCGTTTGGAGTTAACCAACGACCAAAAATATTTCGGGTTCGTGCGTCTCCCGTGTCGATTGTACAGAAAATGATTGCTTTCTTCAATAGCGATGACTTGCAGTACTTTCGGAGGGTGGCTGAGCGTTGACGCTTTAGCACGCGTAGGTGTTAGATCGACCATGGAGAATTTTGCGGAGGGTGTCGTACTGGGACAATGCAGAAAATAGCATCTTCCAGCACAGTACTGAAAAAATCTACAGCATCTACACTAGCGGTCGATTCGATAAATTGCCAATCAATGTCCGCAAGCACATTGTTCAATGCAGCGTAATCGGCAAGGCCAGAGAGTAGCACCATAGAGGTAACTCTAAGACCAGAAGGTCCCGAAGAAACGTGCTCAACTTTTTGGCTCAGCTCTGGTACTATCTTCGGTCCCAAGCTAATCGACGCACCCCTCAAAACATAGGAAAATCCGCGAACCCCTCATTTTATCTGTCTAAATTACATAGCGAATCAAAACAAACATGGTGTAGTACTAGAATTTCAACGAGAATGGGATACGTTAATCGATTTGCTTGGGACCAATAGCACAAACGAAGTGACAGACGGAGCGGCTCGAAAACTTTGGTGACTAACCTGCTATTTCAATTTTTCAGTGTACCACATGGCAACACCACTACTACTGGATTGTACCACATGGCAACACTACTACTGGATTGTACTAGCATTTTCACCAAATGTATTAGAATGTTTTGGTTCTATCTCTTTCACTCTACTCAAAACTGAAATGCATAAAAAAATGACAAAATGATACGCACTCTTTGCACACTGTCAAAGAATCATTGTACACGAAATCAACTTTGTTCAAATCAAAACAAAAAAATTAACCCATCTGGTGGATAATGGCACAAGCTTCCAAGAAAATTCTATTACAGTGAACCACTTTATTTTAATGGATTTCTTCGCCAGTGAGTCGTCTGTCACTTCGTTTGTGCCAATAGGCTAGTCAAGTAGTGAGCCAATTTAAAATCGTTAGTTTCGAATTGATTGTTGGTAGCACTCAGATGGCAGCGTATAAACAATTGGAGTAGGTAACCTGAATGACACGACGAGAGCGGTATGGACCGATCAGTGGATGCGGAATCATTGGTCAGGACAAGATTTAGCAAGCGGTTAGGAAAAGTGTTTACTTGAGTACATTCGTGAAAGTTAAATCCGTCCAAAAGAGCACAGCAGGCCAACGGCATATGCGATAGTAGTGGGTCAATAAATGGTGTGCAGCTGCCAGTGAAGCGCCACTGAAAACCAACTTGGTTAGTTGCTAGGTAGCTGATTGGTTTCGCCTCCACGGTGCGATTTTTGACTGTCGGTCAGTTCTGAAGACGGAATAAAGTGATCCGAAAAGTTGCGATGAATAGATCCGGATAGCCACGATTTTAGTCCTCACCGTCAGCTTACTTGAAGAGCGATTCCGGGAGCTGAACACCATGATAGCGGCAAGCGAAAATTTTCCAGAACATTCAAGACGTGAACCAAATAATCATTCAAGTTCGTAGTAAGTAGTCAGAACCATGTTGGCCGCTTCCGGACATGTTCCGGTTACCCCCGGGGAAGTGGTCAGATTCTTCTTGAACCAACACCCTCATGCGACACATAAAACTACATCAGAGTTCAAAGATAAGATCATTGGTGGCCATATTAAGTACTCAGGACCACGTTGGCAAGATCCGGACATGTTCCGGATACCCCCGGGGAACTGATCAGATTTGTCTTGAAGCAACACCCACATGCGGCTCATTAAATTACATGAGAATTCAAAAATATGAACATTGGTGGCCATATTAAGTACTGAAGACCACGTTAGGCAGATCCGAACATGTTCCGGGTACCCTCGGGGAACTGATCGAATTATTCTTGAACCAACACCCTCATGCAACGCATCAAACTACATCTGAATTCAAACATAACATCATTGATGGTCATATTAAGCATGGTCATATTAAGCACTGAAGACCACGTTAGTCAGATCCGCACTTGTTTCGGATACCCTTTTGGACACAAAACAACTTTGGACACACACAGAGGATATGCTCGACGGTGGCTGGAATATTAAAGACGACGCAGATCTTACGGAAAACGCCGAAATCGTGTGAGAGCCGGGTGTGACCTGTGCGAAGCCTGGAGATGACTCGTTGCTCCTTCAGGTTCCCAAGGTCCTTCCATGGACGCGTGCTCTCCTTAATTTTCCTTAGAAGCGGTCCTTGGTTTGCCAACCATTCTTCTTGCCACCTAGCCTGCATGGAAGTTTCGACCCATCGCTTGATGTCCGGAAGGGGAACTTCATCGGTGAACCTGGCACCTGATGGTCTCGCCACGGCAAGTCTGTCAGTGTCGGAGTTGCCAGTGATGCCATAATGCCCAAAGAATACTTTGTGGGGGGGGGGGGGGGGCATGTCTTATTATCCCCTGAATCCACGGATGAGTGGGTATGTTGGACCGGAGAGCAGAAATTACGCTGTGTGAATCAGTGAGGATTAGGACTGGTCGGTCGGATACACTATCCGATTGCTGCTTCGAAAATCGCCGCTGCCTCTGCAGAAAAAAAAACAGAGTATTGTGGCGGTAGGCTCAAGCTCGTTGGCGAGATCTTTCCCGCAATGCCTATCCGAACTCCGTTTTGCGATTAGGATCCGTCCGTAAAACGGTGCGTATGCCTGGGGTACCCGGAGTCTAGCATCTCCGCCACGGAATGTCTCAGCGCCCTAAACTGGTCCTTAATTCGGCTTTCGATTTTTAACGGTCTCGATTGCCAACTTTTTCCTCCCAGCCAGTGGCTCTTGGCTATTGGGGGGAGGGCGGTATTGGCTGCTGTACGGAGGATTCTGTTCTCCTCCTCGAGGAGATAGATCCATTCGTTACCCGATGTTTTTGCCAAGTAGGCAGCCGCTTTGATGGCGACTGCGGTGTCGATTCGAAACCGGAAAGGAAGTACCCCGACTTCAGCGCAGGCTGTGTCGGCCGGCGTCGAGGGCAGGAGACCTGAAACTACCCGGATATAGCCGTTGTAAACCGGTGCAAGGAGTTGCAGCAGTTTGACCGTATAGTAGACGGCTGTCAGTAACTGCCTTGGCTACATGCAGCCGGATAGCTCGATTGTTGGTGCGGTGCGGCATGGAGATGATTTTGATAAGGTTTATGTGGGTCTTGCAATTATCCTTAACGCTCTGGAAGTGTTGCGTGAAGGTTAAGTGTCGATCAACTAGAACGCCCAAGATGCGTATCGTTTTTTTTTCAGAGGGATCGGTTGATCCCCGATCTTGATAGAAGCGCCGCCGACTCGGTGACCGGAAGCGCAGACGTGACAGCGGATACTCTTTGCTGCTGAAAGTTGAAACCCGGCTGAGGCCGCCCATTTGGCAACTGCCAATACAGCTGCTTGTGGTTGGATGCGGGATTCGGTGGCCACAATTAGCACGTCAGCACGCGCGTAGACGAGAATGTGGATGTGGCATACGAGTAAAGATCCGGTTCATCGCTATTAGGAAAATCGTCACCACGATAACCTCCGAAGCAGCGCGAAGTCGACGATTGACCATGCGTTCCAGCACCTTGCTTGCGCAGCTGGTTAACGCAATCGGACGGAATTTATCGGTACCTCGTGTGGTGGCGTTGGCCTTTGGGATCGGGATCACCAAACTTTCTCGCCAAACGGCTGGAAAGTCACCAGTACACCACACCTCGTTGTAAATATCCAATAATTTGTCCTTTCCGCCGATAGGAAGATTTTTTAAAAGGGGATAACCTATTTGCAATCCAAACTGCAGCTCTCGAGGAAAAGTTTTGGTTAATTGGAGAGTTCAGTAATCTACGATGAGTCCACTAAATGTTAGCACGGGTAAACCTTCGTGGAGCCTCATAATATCATGTTTGATATTCAGTTGAAATTACAAAGCATTTTCAGTTCTCCAAATTATCCAGTAGCTTAGATCTTCATGATCTATATTTGCAACAAAAATGTGTGCGATGTCCTGATTTATTATTCAAATCCGTAGAGCTTTGTGGGACCTAATCCACACCATCTTCTTCTTCTTCTTCTTCTTCTTCTTCTTCTTCTTCGCATTTCAAGCTTATTGCTTATGGCATATTAGCTTATTGCGTGCTCACAACTTAGTGTTCTAGATGCACTTCCACAGTTATTAATTGAGAGCTTTCGATGCCTGCTACCACTTTTGCATTAGTATAATTGTGTGGCAAGTACAATCATACTCTATGCCCAGGGAGTCGAGAAATTTTCCAACCCGAAAAATTCCTAGACCGGACCGGGAATTGAACCCAGTCACCTCCAGCATGGTCTTGCTTTGTAGCTGCGCCTTTACCGACTGAGCTAAGGGAGGCTCCCACACCATTTGATACGTAAATTGGACTGGAAATGTATCTTAGGTTCTTCAAAATGCCAGGAGTTCAGATCTTGATGTATTACAGACTAAATAAGATATACTACCTACAATATCTCATCTAATCTTGCGGGTTCGGTTAGCACAAAGTGCAGAAATTAATTCGTTCGTTGATTGTGTCTCAACTATTTGCTTCGCTATCATCAGCTAGCTTCGTTCTGCCTCGCTCTGGCTTGATACTGGAACTACTTCACTCGAAAAACTGTAGCAACAGAACTCACACTTCTCTTCCAATGATAGCCAAAGAAATTTCTAAAAAAAAAGTTCTGCGAGCTATCGTGGCAGGAAAAACGGTAAAATCCAAAAGACGTCCGCTCCTTGCGCAAACAGATTGCGAATGAGAGAAACATAAGATTAGAGACAGAGAGTAGTGTTTTTGTCGTTTTGAGTATTTTTGATGGTTTGCCCAGTGAAAGGTATAATTTGAACGTTGTGAACAGATGTGTAAAAAGTGAATGTAATGGCACAGACAAACAGATACAACACATTGAATATTTCTCATTGTAAAACATCGTCGCTAAAACATTACCATCTGTTGAGTAAACTGTGGTGGGTAGTACGCTGAACAGATGGCGGTAGTGTGTAAACGTCAAACGCAAGGGAATTGACTATGCGCGCCACAGGTGGCAGTCTACCAACTGAGATACTTTCAAATTGACCGTTAAATGCGGTCGATGAAAAACTTATGAGAGTTATGTTTTGTCTGTGGTAATGGTGTATGTGATTTTTTTGATTGATGGACACTAGACTGATGCAAAATTTGATTTTTTTCGCTCCATAGTGTTCAAACGGTTTCAAATCGGGTCCTGATTAGCCTCCGAAAGTTTAAACTCATTTGATAAGAAACTGACTTGGCACAAACCATTTGAAGTTTATATGGCAATTACTGTGGGAAAACCAATTTTTTTGTTCATTGTCTTCTAGCCTTTTCCATATTGTACTGTTAATAAGTTCTATTGCTATTCTCATGGGAATTTTCATCAGCTACAACTTTGCAGGAAATCGTTTTTCAGCCCAACGTCAAATTAAATAGTTATTAATTGTTTAAGAGATTGATAATATTTTTTGGGCAACACTGTATTCTGCAGTATGACATAGTAGCCATGACTTTTATCCTCTATTCTCCGCGCCAGAAACCCCAATGTAGCCTGCTGTTCAGTTGTTGATTGAGCATAATCATAAGACATCAGTAACTTGAATCATTGATAATTAGTGTTCCTTACATTTGATCGAAAAGTGGTCTTGAACAAACTTGTAGCTGAGAAAATTTTCAACCAGCTTAGTTATTATTTTCTACAGTAGAGTTAACTGGTGAATTTTTAGATAGATATGAACCGAAACACATGAACTTCAAATGGTTTGTGCCAAGTCAGGTTCTTACTAAATGAGTTCAAATTTTGGGAGGATAATCAGTACCCAATTTGCAACCACTGTGGAGCGAAAATTTGAAATTTTGCATAAGTCTAATGGACACCTTGCAGCAAAATCTATATGTTGAACTTAGTTGAACCAATTGATGAAATTCAAAATTCAATTGCCTGAAAATCTTTACAGCCTACGTGAACGTTTGTCCATAGTTCCAAGTACAATTTATCAAAATTTTGATCTTCAACCTAACCGTGGATGCCTGAGGAAATACATCAGCTCGAGCAGTGTGCAAATGAATCCATCTGATTCCATGCACTTACTATGCTAGAAACGATTATACAAACGAAGCAAGACCACTAGCTTGTTCCAGATAGTCGTTTATCGCGTCATTTAGCATATCGCACCTACTGCACTGAAAAACAGGGACAGGGAGGTGTGAAGATTCTGATGATCGATTACCACGATCTTGTGAGTCGTGTAGGATCTATTTATTTAGTCTTCACCGTCCGGCTCACGTAGTACCATTGAATGCGTTGCGAGGGTTTAATTTATAAATCGGAGCAAATTGATAGGCTGATCCGTATTGCAATCTGACTCTAATTCAATTCAGCCCGTTGTAGATTGGCGCAAATTGAATCACAATTGATCCCGAGGATGCAACGTGACTTTCTTACAGAAAGAAATGGTTCTGTCGACCTTCCCGAATCCGCACACGTAAAGGGAAGGTGTCTCCCATGTGTCCATTGAGATAAGGGTATTAATTTTTTTTTTTCGCTTCAACAATGACTAACGACGTGATAATGCAGCCAGCGATTATGGCAGGCAGCGAAAGTTGTAACAGTTGTCGGTGACTGATAACGAATGGCGTTCGTGCATACGTTAACATTTTATCGATCACGTTGGTTGGTTATAAGCAGGGGTCATTAATTGCAATCGAAAAAAAAATGCCAAGTTTACTAATTCATATGAAATCAAAACAAAAAACCGCTTATTCATAAAACGTTATCAGTCTGCACAAAACCAGACAAACACCAGGCTCGGCTAATTATCACCGGTAATGGACCAACGATTGTAATTTACCCATTTGGTTCGATTAGCGCGAAAAATTTCCTCTCCACATGCATGCGAGCAAAACGTGCAACGGTCCAAGATCTGCGGGTTGTTTATTTTTACCAACCCGAAGAAATGAAAAAAAGAGCTAGAAATGACGCTGGTCAAAAAATAGAACCTCGTCCGCGGCACTTACGGGAGCGGAAAGAAAATCCAATCGGAAAGAAAGTCGAAAGCTGATCGAGAGGCTGGGTTTATATTTATAAAAAAAAAAACGATTTTTCTCTCTCCCGCAGTCAGATTTGCACTGCTGACGAGCTCCGAGTTGCTCCGAGCAGAAGAAGAACTCCAACTCGCGAGGCCCGTTCAATATAATGTGATATAACATACTTTTCCTGACTGCGGTTGCACCGAATAGCTACCTTTTTGCGAATGGTTTATGAATGGTTACGTAAAGCTCTCTAGACCATCATCAAAGCCCAGTCGTCATCAGTTGGCAATTGCAGGATTATTGTTGGTGTGCTGGTGCAAGTGGATATAAACATTGCCAGTCGATATTAGACTTGAACTAGCATAAAACTGACCGGCTTATTGGGCTGGTTTGAGGTACCCTACTGCGCTCAAGTGTCTTAATCCACATTGCGCAAACTGGTAACGCTCTGATTGAGCTGGATTTTTCCTTTGCATTGCTATTTATTTAGAAATGTAAACGTACAGGAAGTGTGTGATGATTCTACGTTGGTTACAGGCGCACGCAAGCACGATGTAATTGTGCGTGAAAATGAAGTTACAAGGTGGTGAGCTTTGGTTGATCTTGGTCCGTTGTTGTATGGAATTCATCGCTTCATTGGACCTTGGGATAACCATTGTCTGTTGTTCAGTTTGGAAAATCCGGTCTGGTCAAGTTTTGTTTTCGAGTTGAACAATTTCTCGACTTCTCTGGGCATTGCTGGACATTCAACATACGAGTTCAACCATGGTATAGGCTCTTGAGGCTCTTGAGAGAAAATGTCATCCAAATCGTTTGTTTACATCATAATGACGATTTTCAAAATTAAAAATAATGCATATTTTATTGCACATATTGCAAATTTCATTCGGTTTTTGCTGTCGCTAACTTTTAAAAACATTATCGCTTTTGTTAGCTTCCGCGAAATTGTTTATTCGCTAAATAGTCCGATTATTTTCATCGCAAATGGCTCACTAAAGGCCAAAACGCAATGTGGGCGGAAGCGGAACGGAAACGGAAAGTTTGACAGTTGTCCCAAATGACATCAAGATGTCTAATTGAAGTTGATTTGGTTCTAACTAGCCTTCAATCCGACAAGTAGGCTTACTCAGATCGGGTTTTTTCGCTGCCGCTGCCGTTTCGCTTCCGCTCTCATTACGCTTTGGCCTTAAGGCGTTTACAAGAAGAAGTTTATACGTTTTTTAATTATGACCCTTTATGACCGAAGAACGGATTCAGGCCAAATACCATACAAAAACGAATTTCAGACTTTCCTCTCTACGATTTCGATAAAACATTGCATAATTGTTGGAATTCGGCCATTTTGATTCGCGCCTTATTTTTAAAAATGACGTATTCGTTATTTTTCAATAAATCATAGCACGAAAACGTCTCGTCAAATCGAAATAAAACTTTGTTTGTGAAACAGCGAAACAGCGAAACAAATGTCATTTTCTGAAATAAAATGATGATAATTTGGTTCATTCAAAACAAATAGCGTTAATTCAAAATCTTTACTTTATTGCACGGGTCGAGGGAACTGGAGGATAATCTCTGATTGTTCAGCAATTTCCAAATTGAAATACATTTCGCACCTGGGTTGCTTGCACTCACTTCGCTATACAAAATGTTTTTTGGAATATTTTTTTAACTAGTTCGTTTATTTACTAGGCTCAGCCGTGTGTGACACTTTGCTGAGCCAAAATCAGTAATGTTTGAATTTACATTTTAAACAGCAGTAGTTCTAGGTTAGTATTGGGTAACAATTACTCGTGGCGGGCTCGAGGTTAATGGGTAACAATTTAGATGGGAAGGAGCTAGGTAGGAAACTGGTTGCTGAAGCCTTCAGATACATTTGGAATAATGGAATGTAACCACCGCCCAAAAGAATTACTTGTCCAATCGTGTTGCCAACTTAAAAGAGAACTCTGACGTACTAATGGGAAAAATTCATCATGTGAAATTCTTCTATCATAAATCTCGCCTTCTTGTGCGCCCACCTTTGCGAGAGAGTCTGCCTTCTCATTGCCTGGGAGCAATGTGAGGGGACCCATAGAAAGGTAATCATATATTATCATTCGACCAACACACTCATCTGCTCCCTCACCATTGAAAGGAAATACCTTGTTTCATCGACCGAATAGACTCAATCGAACTGAGACTATCCGAGATGATGAAGTAATGGTCTATGGGCAGATCGGAAATCATCCCCAATGTTAAGTTGATTGCTGCTAGCTCAGCAACATAAACGGAACAAGGTTTCTGATGTTTCCGAAAGGCGGTTGAGTATTCATTGAAGACGCCGAAGACAGTGGATCCATCAGTGAAAAATCTTCTATTGCAATTGACTTGTTGGTACTTCTCAGCAAACATACGAGGAATTGAGATAGGTCGAAGTTGATCTGGAACTCCTTGAATAGCCTGTTTCATGGAGAGATCATAACCAATGGGGTAACTGTAGTTAGTAAAGCATACACGAGGGGGGTTATAGCACGGAACGCTAATATCCGATGACATATAATTAAGATAGATTCGCACGAATCTAGATTGGATGCTCAATTCGAGCATTTCTTCGAAGTTTTCAATTTCTTGCCCAGAAAGAATTATGAAATCATCAGATGTTATAATGATATTGTATAGAGTATATAGAATTGGCAACGCGCCCGTGTAGTTAATGGGATTTGTGCGTTCAAATCCCACCGGCTGCCGTAGAATTTTTCCCAAATTTTCTCTCTCTCACACACACAACGTTCTACATGTGTGCTTTGAAATTACAATTAAAAATAAGTTAACTTAAAGTCGATTAACCGTGGAATACTAAGGTTAATGATGTTTCTCACGGCACTAAGCAAGCTCAGTTTTAATGACAATTGAGTAAAATTTCCAGTAAATAAATAAATAAAGCAAACCAATTTCATTCAGTCATTGAGCAAGATTCAACGCTTGCCTGGGGTATTCCTGCGTTGATGCAAATTGTTGCATTGTTTTCAACTGTTTGAAAATCATATTGCTCCATCACAGCTGAAACCGTGCTTCTTTTAAACAAATGAACCGTGTGCTTCTTTAAAAAATCGTAGAAAGGCGTGATCAGAGCTTTTATGCCTCAGAAAATCCCGGCGCTGCCGACTGGTATTGAACCCAAGCCTTTTGGGGTGAGAGGCAATCACGCTTACCACTACACCACTAACGCCGCTAAATGAAAGCCCTAACATTCTTCTTTCCAGTGATATGCAAACATTAGGGTTTCTGTTGAGGATTTTCAAAGATAGGAATTTCATTTTCAAAATCGGTGGAAGATAAGCGCACGAAAAACGCATTTTTAGGAAAAAATCCAAAATCCAATCCAAAATTATTGATCATTCCAAATGAAAGACATACCCCACATACAACGAAAAAAACATGTAAATTTCAGTGCCCTGAGACCGACATATGCAAGCGGCCTTTTTGACATAAGAATTATAAGACATAGGGACGAGAAAATCAATTCAATCAAACGCACTTTTCGTCGAGTTGCTTATGTTTCAGTTTCAGGACACTTAATTGTACATGCCATGTTTGCTTACGTTCCATGATTTACGTCAAAGCTGAATTACGTCTCGTGTAAAAATAGTAATTTTTAAGTGTGCATAGCCCTTTACAACGGTATTTGAACAGTAGGGTTTTCTTGAGAAATTTTAAAGCCATAATGGTTCGAATGAATCAAGATTACCCTAAAGTTTTGCACTTTTGGAAAATGCTTAAGTCCTTAGTTATTGAGGGGTCCAACAATTTGACTTTAACACTCCGTATACGATACCTCCGAAAAACGTGTAACGGCAAGTTTGCAATGACATAACTTAGCCATGATGAATTTCAAAATTGTTGTTTTGCTAGAATTCCTAGGTTCTGTAGATTATTTTGATTGCAAAAAGATTAAACATAGGGTTGTCTACTTTATTTAAAAACGAAAAGAGTCGTTACACGTTTTTTAAAGGAGTGTTTATGGGTTTTGCAAGTGGCCTAAGATCCATCAATTAGATTAATGGGCTCAAATGTTCATAATTAGCCAGAATACAGTCATAGTTCCTATATATGGATCCTGGAGACAACGGAACGGTCCTCCGGAAGATTCGGAACTACCGTAAAATTGTTCAATCCACGAAACTGATCCTAGAGCTCTGCGGATTTTCAAAAACACTTGGAACTGTGGTATAAGAAAGAATTTGGAGTCGTGACATAAACATGAACCTGGATGGCCATTGGACAGTCATTCGAAAGATCCGGAACATCCGTAAAAGTGTTTCATACATGAAACTGTGAAAAAACTGTGATTTTTTTCTCGAAAACTTCACAGTTCGAAGTGTTTTTGAGAAACCTGCGAAGTTCTAGAATCAGTATCATCGATGCACCACTGGTCATTCGGGTCCATGTTTTGTTACGACCCCAAATTATTTCTTATACCACAGTTCCACGTGGTTTCGAAAAAACCGGGGAACTCATGGATCAGTTTTATGGATTGACCATTTTACGACGATCCCATGGCCATACAGGTACATGTTTATGTCATGACTCCAAATTATTTCTTATATCACATTTCCTCATGTTTTTGAAAAAAACTGCGTAGCTCTAGGATCAGTTTCATTGGTTGACCTCTTTTATGGATGTTCTGGACCTACAGGAGGACGGCCCCATGCCCATCCGGGTCCATGTTTATGTCATGAACCCAAATTCTTTTTTATATCACAGTTCCTAATGTTAAAAAAAAAACGCAGAACTCTAGGATCAGTTTCGTGGATTGACCACTTTTACGGATGTTCCGGATCTTTCGGAGGACAGTCTCATGGCTATCAGGGTCCATGTTTGTCATGACCCCAAATTCTTTCTTATATTACATTTCCACGTGTTTTCGAAAAAAAAACTGCGGAGCTCTAGGATCAGTTTCATGGATGGACCTCTTTTATCGATGTTCTGGACTGTTCAAGGGGACGGCCCCGTGGCCATCCGGGTCCATGTTTATGTCATGATCCCAAATTCTTTCTTATATCACAGTTCCTAATGCTTTCTAAAAAAACGCGGAGCTCTAGGATACTTCTACGGATGTTCCAGATCTTTCGAGGACGTTATCTCCAGGTTCCATGTAAAGGAACCATGACTGTCTGGCGGTCGCCAATTTTAATACTTTTTGTTCCTAAAATCCCCACTGTGCGATGCCGGTTGCCTAAAACAGCTGATATCTGCTTGATTAGTTTCCCACACCACAAACTACCTAAATAGGTACCTATACTCTCTTATACTCGTCTATCTGCTCATTCGCTTTGTCAGGCTACCAATCGGGTGACCAGCGTGAATCCGAAATAATAAAAATTAAACAAGAGCTCCACACCACTGCGCGACATAACAATGCAAAGTAGGCACGGCATATTCGCTCGATTCGCGTGCCCTCTTCGTCTCCCACGCGCGACTTCCTTCGTTCTTTCACCCTTCGCTGTGAAACCGCATACATGTACGTAATATCACATCTATACACTAAAACCCCTTTAATAAAAGCACGGACAACTGAAACCAGAAAACTTAAAAAACTGTTGTTCCAATCCAAGCAAAGCAGTGCATTTTGATTGTATAGATCGACTGGAATAGGTTTTCGGCAGACGTCCGTACTTTTACTAGAGGGCTTTACTATACACTCATCATCAGCTTGGTTGGTTCGCATCGCGTTACCGGTCTTTCAGCCAGTCTTTTCGCTTCATGCACCAATCGCCATACGGCTACAGCTATCAGCTCATAATCACGTGTTTTCCTTCCTCTCTGCGTCTCTCAGCATTCGCTCTATTTTGCTGCTTTTGCTGGGGCTGTTTTCTGACAAAAGTGACGCTCTGATGCCGCGTGTTTCTGCTGCTTGCTTCCTTCCTATCTCTTCCGATTCCGATGCAAGCGCATCATCTCATCCAACATTGACTGATGCAATACCTAGGTTACCAAGGAATACGGTAGGTATGTGTTCGCAGATCAACACACTCTTTGTTTGACAATCGGTTTTGGTAGGTCGGTTGCACTTAATCGCAGACAATAGATTAACTCGCAATCGGTGCACGGAAACAGCTGATTGGAAACGATGTTTTGGAAGCGGAAAGCTTTTGCTACTCTAGACAGGCGACAGCCACTTGAACCTCTTGAACTTGTTTGTGTTTTTGAGTTTGCTTAATTCATGTCTGTTTATGAATCTAATCTGTATGTCCCGAGAGAACTTTTGTTGGTGATCAATCCAAGTGACATAAAAGCCCGATAATTCGCAATAGCGGAATTATTGGTTGCTCGGATAATGGCATCGAAGCTGGTTTTAAGGACAAGGTTCAGCGAAGCCTTGTCTGTTGGAACACTTCGCGTTTTAAGGGGCACAAATCCCATTATCTCCCTGGTGCAAACAATGAGTAGGATTTTCAGCGAGAAATCTTTGTTAAACGTCTTCATATGTTCTTAGGGATCAGTTTGACCCTAGGCCACATTGAAGGTCCAACATTTGTGAAATGTACATTTAATCTTTAAACATGCCCTTTGTTTGTTACCTGATGTCAAGGTGACTCCAAAGAATCCATCATTCTGCGGTTGGCTTTGTTGCCCTAATACCGAATTTGACATTCTAGAAATAATTTTCTGCCAAACGGCTCAAAAACGCATCTTTGATAGAAAATGAAACCCCGATTAGGTAACAACACCAGCACCATAACGCAAGCACATTTGAAACCTACATGCATTAATGTATTTCAATGTACATATATCTGGTGCCAACTTCTCGCTGCACCTCCATTGAAAGTGCAACCTACATCGCGCCGCATATCCACAAACGGCTTTGATTGCATGGGTTATGTAGGAACGCCGTCGAATAAAATAAAAAAGAACCGGTGTGTGTACTTATGTTTACGTGGAAATTTTCGAGTTACATTTTCTCCTGAACCCGAATATGTTCAAAAGAGACAGACACCAGACCGGCTCCATACTTGGAACTCGAAGCCATGCATCTCGTCCATGAAGTTGCGTTGAGAGACTTGAACCCGTTCCAGAGTTATGCTGCGACAAAAAAAGTCGAATGATGCCTTCTAAAGTTCAACATGTGCTTAAATTTGTTAAGTCATAAATTTGTAGGAATTCATGATAAGTGAATTAGTCATGTTTCTTTTTTCGCTATGAAGACTTATCGCATAAACGGAAACCAAGCATCCAAATAGGGTAGACCAGGGGACAAATGCACCCCGGGCAAAAAGCCCGATTTGGTTTTTCATAGCTTTTTCACTCTTAATTGCGGTATTTTTTTTTGTGCCGAAATGCTAGTTGAAGCACTAAAGTGTGGTTTGTCAAATTTATGAATCACATCGGGCGTTTTGCATTTTTGGTTGTTTTTCCCCACCTCGTCAGACACATTTCAATTCGGACCCAGTAGCTCTTGGCTCTCACTTCCATGTGCCTTTCTTCCACCTTGTAAAAAAGGGTCGATCGAATGGACACTCAAGAAGAGTCGAAAAAGAGCAAAAGAGAGCAACGACTGGGCTGATTCGCACATTACGCGACCGCGTGATTTTTCCTCGACCCCTGCCATCCGTCCGTCCCAACTTCCATCCGGCTGCACGGCCAATTAGATCAACCCAAGCTTGAGTTCAGTTTACTCATAATCGCAAAAAATGCAGGAACTCAGCGAATTTGCCGCATATTTTCCAGGAAAATATTCTCGAATATGAGAAAAGTAAAGATTGGATTCTCTCTCAGTCTATTGGTACAACTTCACCTTCTTCGTATTGCAAGCTTATTGCTTATTTAAGTAAAGGGCTTAAGTAAACTGAACTCAAATTTGTGTTGATCTCATTGACCGTGTGTCCGTCGATGTTTACAGGTTTGCCATTTCCATCCATGCATGCATCGAAACATCGTCGCGTGGATCATGCGATGCTAGATTTCTCTACATAGTGACTGGCTTCCCGAAATAAGGTGGATCGAAATTGGAGAGAAAATTGACGATTGCTGTGGCGGCACCGGTTTCAGTTTTTGCCCAAAACTGTTTTGGGGCTATTCAATAATTACGCACTTTGGGGGGACATTATCTTGCGTTTTCTTACATGGAAGGTTCCAGAACTGAATATGCCATGTACAGAGCATTTAGGTTGCTTGGTTGTCTTTCTTTCTTTCCTTTATTTAACGTCGGTCTCTATTCCGCAATCTAGTGCCAATCACCGACGGACATCGATTGCCATCCATTGACGGCAATCGAATGTGCAGAAAGGCAGCTTCCACACTTGCGTAGGATATCGTACCCATTCAAACACACATGGGCCGGGACCAACGGATTTACTTCCCTTCCGAAGGAAGACGTATCCAGAGATTTTTAAGCCTCAGAAAAATCACACCGACCTCGGCTGGGATTGAACCCAAACCCATTGGGGGTGAGCAAGCAGTCACGCTTACCATTACACCACCGGCGCCGGCTATTGGTTGTCTTTATTAAGGAGATTTTCAGCCAGACGCTGGTTCATCTCCGGAGACAGAGCATTTAAGGTTTAGATGAAAAATATTACAAAGGGGTGAGGAGGGGTTTTGTTAAATATTACTATACCTTACCATACCCCCCCCGGGAGGCTTTGAAAAAAAAGTGTTCACGTAATTATTGAATGGCCCCTTAGTTCGTTTTCCGGTGGACGACTTTTGGGGGTCGGTTCATTATTATGATGAATGTGCTGAAGACACGTCTAGGTTTGAAATTTTGGAAGGGAGTATAAAAAATCTTCGTGTATAATATTTAATGTTAACTTCTGTGAGCCATTTCTCGAGGTGAATCGCTGTAAAAACCTTTTTCTTGATTAATCGCATTATACCCTGGACATTTCAAAAGTATATTCTCTCACACTACATGTAATAATTAAATTGGAACTCAACGTTTGCTGCAGTGCAATTTCGCAACAGTGTCCAAGATTTATGATCTAGAAAATTTGAAGTGATAGGGTATATCAGCTGTCATAAACTTTTTCACGACCCTATGTCATCGCATCAAGTATGGTTTGCTCAGTGGCCAGTAGCATGATAGCCAATAAGTTCGATATTTCGTGGAGTTCGATATGGCTCTAATGTTGGCCTATGGATCTAAAATTGGGCCCATCGCTAAAAATCTGCTATTTATCAATTTTATCTAGTTGAAACCGTCATTGAGACGGTACTAATAGATATTTTGGTCGCTATTGAAAAGTTAGTCGATTGCTGAATTTATGTATGGGTCCAAATTAGGGGCATTCAGGCCGACAGTACATTCATTTCCGCTATATCGCTATAACTCTACAATGTCCGCCTTAAATGTCGTTCGAGCGCAGCGCCACTTTATCTGTCGTTTCGATTCTGGCAAAGTTCAAGTCTTCTTGATATGCTGTTTTCGCTTCCTTTCTATGTCAGGTAAACTAGGTCTGGCAATGTAAATTTGTCGTCTCGTTTGTTCTTTGCTGTTCTTATGGAAAGGTGGTTTTGACGCCGTGAATTCTTCTGTTAGCAGCCAATATTCTGTTTGATCTACAAATTTATCGCAGCACTACATACCTAACTAATATTTAAGTTGCCCAGTTCCTTGTGTACAATTTGCGCATATCTACGCTTCAGTACGGTACTTATGATTGTTGGAGCATGCTAAAATCAATTTTACGATAATGAGATTTTAATCAATTTTTGATTTATGCTTGAGAAGATATAACTATGAATTATTTTTTGACGTAGGATTACGTCTTTTGGCAACATATTGGGGGTAAAATTAAAAAAAAAAAACCAAAATGGACCGCGTTACGAAAAGTGGTCAGGTTTTGACCACTTATAACTCTGTCAATGGAGAATGGATTGTAATTCTAAACAATCCTATCGATTGGAAATTTTTCTACGAATCTGCTAAAATGAACACTTTATCAATTATCAATAGGGCACTATTGAAAATTATTCAAATGATGAACTATTGCAATGGTAATCAAAACTATCACCGATTGCCTGCAAAAAACATTTTCCCTAACACAGATTTCAAAATCGAATTCCATACGGTCTCGCCGAACGGTGCTTATTCGCGTGGCGTTGTAAATTTTTCTCCAGTACACATCGAAAGGCTCCCCGCAAGCAGCTAGCTATCAAGGCTGCCCACAAGAGCTCTCGATTCATAGAAAAAAAAGGAAAAAAAGCCGCACCGCTACTGATCGGATTCAGTTGCTCGTCGTGAGCCGCTGTGGGCAATCTATACCAAGAGCGTCACCAATGTCCAAACATCAAAACATCTCGCCAGCCTCATCCGTGTTGAACAACCTAATAGCTCAGTATTACTCAACCATCACGACACAACGGTTCTTTTCAGGACGACCATCAATTATTGTCGCTTAAGAGTTTATTTTAATTGAACGGTCACTCGCCTTGCTGCCAGCTACATCACCCTCAAAGCTCTTTGATAATATACCCAGTAACCGAACGTTTGTGGTCAAATGCGTAACAGTATTGAAGTGGAACATACAAATTCTCGCAATGACCGAATACCACATGACCTTGTCAATTAACCAGAAGCATTTCGATTTAAGGTAAGGTTTTCTCCAGGAAGCTAGAAAAAAGCAAACAATCTTGAATTTATATGATTGATCGCGAATATCTTGCGATTGGAAAATTTGAGCAAGAAGCTCCTCCAATCATTTTCCGCCTTTTTTTAATAAGCAAAATATTCCGTGTGTTTTGCGCACGAAAATGCATAATTTTGTCATCGGAAAATGAGGCGTTTCCGTGATGGAAAAAAGGGGTTTCCCTAACACAGTCACCGAATATTGATACCGAGCACGTAATCCTACGTCAAATCTACGGTTGTGGCTTTGATACAACCTCTTACATTTTGAGGCAGGTTGAAGACATTATTTCGTTCTTTGATGTTTATGGAAACAAGTGATTTTTAAAGAGAGAGAGAGAGAGAGAAGGGAAAATGGTAAGCTCTGGAAACTCCAAAATGTTCATAGCTAATAATCATCTTCAATTATCTGTAACTCCAAATGACTCTAAAATGTCAAAGTAGCCTAGTAGTAACCGCCAAAATTACATTAACAACAAAGTCTTAAAAAAAAAGACCTCAACCTCCAATTTAGCTATATTTCTCTTAAAACGTTATAATGACCTAATTAAGCCCAAATGAACTTACACTTATATATAGGTTAGACTAGGTTAGGTTACTTTATTAAAGAGACAGTCATTGGCTGGTTCGTCTCTGGAAGACTTAGAAATGGTTTTAAGATCGCCAAAATACCTCTTGAAGCCCTAGGGGCCTCTCTTAGCTCAGTCGGTAGAGGCGCAGCTACAAAGCAAGACCATGCTGGAGGTGCCTGGGTTCGATTCCCCGTCCGGTCTAGGAATTTTTCGGGTTGGAAAATTTCTCGACTTCCCTGGACATAGAAGTATGATTGGACTTGCCACACAATTATACCAATGAAAAAATGGTACAGGCATCGAAAGCTCTCAATTAATAACTGTGGAAGTGCATCTAGAACACTAAGTTGAGAGCACGCAATAAGCTAATATGCGATATGCAATAAGCTTGAAATGCGAAGAAGAAGAAGAAGCCCAAGAATTAATTAAAAACAAATCTAGAGAACGTTAGAAAGCATGAAAATGGCTGAAAATTGAAGTCTTGGCTAAAGCAAAGACAACTGCAGAAATTTTGCTATCATTACAAATATTAAGTATAACAATTTTTCAGATTCATGCGTAACTAAAAAAAAATCATAAACTAAAAAAAATCTTTACAAGACTGTTCTGAGGGAGCAAACATTATGTTGTTCGATCCAGTGATGGTAAAGTTCCCAAAATTCTTACTAAAATCAGTTTGAATCAGGTCATCAGCGGTGCGACGTGAACCAGGCGAAACTACACTCATTTTTTATTTTGATCGTTTCGCAAGCAAGTTTTGTCTCGCAAGACCTGAATGAGAGATTCTTGAGAATGATTTTTTTCCAACACTGGTTACATCTGATATGAACTATTTCTCCCTATTTAAAAGTGATAATAATAGTGTTCTTTGAGCACTTCCACAGTTGAGAGCTTTCTAAGCCTGTACCATTAGTGTAATTATGTGGCAAGCAAAATCGTACTCTACCGTCCAGGGAAGTCGAGACATTTTTTTAACCTGAAAAATTCCTAGACCGGGACCGGGAATTGAACCCAGCCGTCTCTAGCATGGTCTTGCTTAGTAGCTGCGCCTTTACCAAGTGACCTATGGTAGGCCCCGACACACATTTAACACATTTCACTTGAATTGCCCAGAAGTGAAGACATCCAATCGAGAAAACTGGCAACTCTGCCAGAATCCAAGCTGCGCTCGAACGAAGGGTGAAGTACTGCATAGAAAAATGAGCAAATACACAAACCTTTCTTCTGAGGTTGAAATCATTAGATGATATAATGATATGTTGTACTTGTAAGTAACAAGAAGAGGGTGTAAAGTATGTGTTTGATTCATAAAACCTGTCAATTTTGCTTTCCGGGCGTCACAATCAGGGATCTTATCTCACTCACTAACTCAGAGTGAGCGCTCACGAATCGTAAATTCGCTGATTGTGACGCACGGAAAGCAATATTGACAGCCTGTATGGGTCAAACACATACTTCATGACCTATTTATGTAACTTACAAGTACTTATTATCATTATAACATTTAATTATTTCATAATTCCGAAAAACATTTTTTATAGCAAGTGAGTGGAAGTCCCCCTGTCTCACAAAAGAAAAGGCCCCTCAAAAAATGCAATTCAATTTTATCGTAATATTCGTAAAATAAGATGATTGAATTCAACATGTTTTGATCATTATGAGAGAGAGAAGGATTAGTAATTTCCATTTAATTCCACTACCTTAGCTAAGGTAGTGGAATTAAATTGAAATTACTAATCCTTCTCTCTCTCTCATTATACAGGTATTCCACTAAGACGCCCACATTCATCAGGATGTTTTGATCAATTGGGAATTAGGTTGTGAAATCTCCTTATGGTTTATGGTGAAATAATTTCCATCAGTGTTTTATGCATTCATTAATTCCAGTTAGAACTGTTTACCGGTCATTTACCCAAATCTTAAATGCCTGAAATAACCAAATCTGTTTTAAAGTGTTAGATAAAATTAACTATGTCAATCGGATCTGTTATGCTTCGAATTCTGGAGCTCACACAGATCCAATTAATCATAATGTCGAGCAGTTTTGTCTCGAAGTTCTAGCAGAAAAAAAATATTAAGAATAATGTCCACGGGAAAATTCAAGTGGTAGGAACTCACTTACTTTAAACCACAGTTGAATATTTAAGGCTTTATATAATTGTTTTTAAAATAAATATATGAACTATAGAAAAATTATACCTATTTCCAGTTAGGTCTTTCTAAATCTGAAGGAAGGCTGCTTACTATCAGAACATTCAGCTGTTTAGAATTCAGCTGAAACATTGAAAGTGATTAATGTGTAATATGCTAATGCTGGCACATTTAGTTGAGAAGTACGCTAACATTGATTTCGTCACATGACTCACTTCATGTATATGTTCAATTTGTTTTCAATATCATTTTAAAACAAAGATCGAAACTGAAACCGAAAGGCTGATTTAAGCAACGTTTTGCCATGATGACTTAATAAAAGTAAAAAGTACTGATTTTTAGTAGATTATCGATATCTTTTTCTAAATTTTTTAGAAAAATTGCATCGGTTTTTGTGTTTTGGGGCGGTTACCATCCCCTTAATATTTCTTTTAGCACGTCCACAGTTGTTATTTATTGTGATCATTCTACGTCTTTATTATTTTTTGCGTTCGTATATTGTGTTAAAGTGAAAAGAAAACCATTGCCGGACCGGGAATGGAATCGACTGCCTTCAGCATGACGACCACGCCTTTACTGATCAGGGAGGCATAAATCAGCTCATGTGAAATAGATGACAAGAAATATCAATCGAAAAATTGTCAATTCACACAAAAATCATATATGTCTAAAGCTGACCCCACACGTATCAATTTGGCAATACTTCCGTCAATCACATCAATACACTGGTATTGACAATATTTTACCTTACACCATCAATATTATCGTCAATGATTCCCCTTCGTAACAATATATATATAAACATGTGGGGTTCACTTAAGCTTCATCTCTTGCATTGATATATTGTTTGATCACCAAAAAGTCGTTCAACAACGATGGCAAAATCCATATGCCCATTCTCGCACACCTCACCCGATTCCAGTAGGTTCCCAAAACTCTCCCTTGCATGGGACCCATTCAAACCGGAGTTTCCGACTTTCCCCCCTCGGTGGCATCAACCGAAACAGCGGCAGCTGCTCTGTCTACGTGTTGGTGTGCAGCGTGTGCAAAATTTTAATAGCTTTGGCTGCGTCGCCGAAAAGTTTCGCCATTAAAAAACAAAATCCAGCCAACCAGTTGAAAAGCGAAATGTTCTCCCAAAATTGCACTGGTAGTGGTGAACTGGTCATTCAGCCAGCCGTTCATTTGGCTCTGTATGTATTAATCTTTGGTTTGCTTCATTTTGCAAATTTTTATTTTAGAATGATTTTTTTTTTATCCATTGCTGATGTGCACTAACAGAGTTTATTTTGGCCGAAGTTAGGCGGCAAGGGTAGCAAAAGTAAACCATTTACGTAATTTGGTAGAATCACGAGTTGCAGTATTTTTGACCGGAGCACACACGCAATAGCTAAGAAGTGACATGACAGGATGTGGGTTCGCAAACACCCCCCCCCCCCCCCGCATTCATAATCACTGTCCCACAGGTATTAGTAAAGTCACGTACACCGATTGTATCACTTGACATTGAACTCACTCACCTTTCTCAAAAAAAAAAAAAAAATTGGCTCAACTGGAACACTGCTCAAGCAATCCGTTGATCGAAAATATTATTTTCTATTCGCGAGCACTCACTGCAGCTCGATAATTCACACTTGCCAACTTCACTGATTCTCACCTCGGCAACAAGGTTCGAAACTTGCAAATTTCTTCTTCTTCTTCCTCACTTCTCACGAGTGCACCCTTCTTCTTCGGCACTCTGTATTATAAGGTGGGGGAAGTAATCCCGGTGTAAGCGTTTTGCGACAAACCGACGGGAATCGAACTTCAAACCATTCCCGGACAACCTCTCGATTCGAACTGATCCGTTAGAACGGGGCGCTATTGTGCTTTATAACAACTCGTCGGTTGCGCGAGAAAAACAAGAGCGCTCTCTCACTCACTCTCGTCCGATCTGAGGCGATGGATTGGTAGCCAGCAGCTGGTAGCAAGATTTGCGAGAGATTAGTAGAACACCACCCAACACCCCGCCGGCCGCCCGATTGATTACGATACTAGAGATACCCTTTCCCAACACTCCCGCTGATAATGCACTCCTTCGAAGCAGCAGCAGTAGTACTGCTGATAACACACGGGATGACGTTTTCTGTTTATTCCCGAGCACTCACAGAAATGCAACGAGATGCTGCGCGAATCGTAGTGACCCGTGACTCCAAACACCACTCACCTTATTTTAGGATCGGATGGGCAGACGACGACGACGACCAGGCGGGCTGCGCGGTTAATGATGGCAACGTGTTAGCTTCTCACTCGTCACTAGAACGCAGTGGTTCGCGGTTGGAAGAAGGTCGGATGGAACGGCTGCAGGGAATTATGTCCTACGCAGAGGGCGCGTCCTATGACGATTGTGTGCAAAACTGCCGGCAGTCAACTAGCGACTGATCCGCGACTGCAACCCGGCGGCTGATGGCGTGGTAGCAAAGCAAGTTGCAATTTCTCTTTTGTTCGTTGCTTGCGATGGTTCACTGCTTCTCTAGCTAGCAGCCAGTTCGCTATCTTTCTCTGAAACGGCGTCGTTCGTACGCGTGGAACGGGTTGTTGGTGGTTTTTATCACTATCGCGGGAAGTATCGTTTTCGTAGCTTTATATCTTGGGCAAACATGTGTTATTATCTGCCTTTTATGCGGCGTTCGGCAGACTATAGCTGATGTTATTGTTAATTTAAATAAATAAACATTATCAGTACGTCGCCGGTGAACTGACTTCGCAACTCACAGCACTGCACAATAACTGTCACGTGGCAGCAATAACAATAATAATGTAAAAATAATGATTAAGATACAGGTCGGAAGTTAGTTTGGAAGATGGAAGACAGACTGTCGAATTTTAAATAAGTGCTATTGATACTATATTGTAGCGCCAGTACGAATCCAAACAGCTCAACTGAGGCTAGCGATACTATTTTTACGAACTGTAACTTTTATTGTCATCTGCTCGTTTCTTGAGCACGATTGAACAACTTGATTTTTTGAATAATTAATTTGCTTAAAATGTCTGATATTTTCAGTCAGTTCATAAACGTCATACAAGTACTGTATGTCATGTATTGGACATGGACATTAATTTTCGGTCAAGACACGACAAGAAAGGATATAGCTAAACTATTTGCACTGCCCTTCGTTTGTAAATGGTTCAACTGATACGAAACAAACGGATTTTTAACAAAGGAAGAAACGAGCACAAATTGACAATACATTCGGGATTCATATGTAGGAATGACTTGCTGTGTTCTACTGGCTATTGAACTGGTTACATTTCTATACAACGATGAGTTTGTCATCTATTTTCGCAATATTGATAGCGCAGTATTAGGAATTATTTTCAAAAGTTTTGTTCCTCAGGGCAAAAAATTTTGTTTTTGTAAATCCCGCCAGATACCTTCCATGGCATGATCGCGTATTGTTTGATATTGCCGCTTAAGGACATTTTACAGACGGATCAAGAGCTGAAGATCGTCGTATATTAAAATTGAATCGAATTTAACCTCGCATTTTGGTACACGGATAGAAATAGAACCTTTTGGCGAATTTCTATTGCTGATTATTCATAAAATGTATAAGTCAACTAATAAGCAGACGCCTTGCTAAAAGTTAATGAAGATCATGTGTCAAACGAAATGTATATAAGCGGTCACACATACCTTTTATGCATTCTTATAGGACCTATGTGGTTTGTCTTATGGAATGTATAAGGCTGATGTTTTGGCAAAAATGTATAAGTGAAACACATGAATAAAATAATTGATTTCCGTTTCGTGTACTGAGGCAGCTCTTGCTTCAACTATAGAAATATTCAAGATATATATTCAGATATTCAAGAGACTTATTTGTTTACAAGCTATACAAACGATGACAGAAGTTTGATCTAATAACATATTGAATAAGTATAATTTGCACATACATTGAAGCTTTAATTCGACTGTTTTCAATTGATTTAATAACATGCTTTATTATAGTCTAATAATTATTTTCTAGCTCCATTATTTTTTATTAGCTGCCCATATGATGTATTCAAGGATAGCACAGATGGCAAGCCAAGCGGCTGGTGATCGGAAGGTCATGGTTCGAATCCCATCTAACGACATGTTATGTGTGTCCGTTTGTATGTAATAAATTTTCTAGTATCTGTGTGGTGAGTGGTGTGTGCTTTGGCAGAAATAATGACACAACAATCACTAACGAGAACAAACCTGCTCTGTGCCGTTCTTATTTTCGGATTAATTATCCTGTAGTTGAATAATCGTTTAATAAATGTAAAATAGTGTCTAATTAAACATTATTTCACATGAGAATCACAAGCGTCTATATACACCTTTATACCAAGGAAGTAATGATGTCTAATAGATGCTGAATAATCAAACATTTGAACGAATAAGCTCTGTTACCACTCTTGTAAGTCGAATAAAAGCTTCTCGACATACCTTATTCAACACCAAATATTTCGATGTTGTGGTTGAATAAATTCTCAAGATTTGTGTGAACAAAGCCTGAACAGAGGTTATTATTAAAAATAGTACAAGTATTGTTAAGCATGCAGCTGAATAAAATCGTCAAGATGTCGTTTCTTCAATAGGCAATTGTTTGTTGGGCGGAGCAGCTAAGATATCGGAGCATTTTTTAGGACAGCTCACACTCGGACCTGGTGAAAATGAGGATTTGGTTTTACTCATCACAGAGAGAACCATTTGTACATCTACGGCAAAAACATCCATGTTTACGACGTCGGTTGGCAATCACGAACGGCTCGCTCAATTTCTGCTTGCGATGGGGAGTCATTTGAAAAGACGCTTTAGAAGTGCCTAGCAAATAGGCTGCATTTGTCCTCAGTTGTCAATGCTACGTCATTGCCGAGAAACATTTTTGACGGCAGTCCAGTTTCCTTCCTCTTTGTATTCACAAACGACCAGAATCCCTTGGGGTGGCATTGCAGATTATGCTGAGTACGAATTACATACCTCTTGTAAAGAAACTTATTGTAGTGGCGATAATCATTGCTGGCAATTGAAAATTTCGTTTGGTAAGGATACATCGTCGATGAGTGAGCTCTAGATCGCACTCGTTTCAGGTTGTGGAGAGTAGCGTTTGACCAAGACGGTTTTCTTGAAGGTAAGCACTTCGGTACTGAAGCATAGACACAGTCGTGCAAAAGGCTATTATAGCGAGTGGCTGCTCGTTCCAGTTGATCCGGGACAAGGTACGCCTCAGCAAACGGAAACAAGGTTTATCTGGCTCAGTCCATGAAAAGCCGTGCTGTCAACAAGCAAGTGGCTGGCACGAGTAGTTGAAGATGCAATCGGATCCGGAAACGCATAACTCTTGCCTGAGGGCGACCAGATAAGCCCAGGCTGATTGAAATCATCAAGCAGAAGAAGCACATCCGTTATATCAGCCATGGACGATGCAAATTCTGTAGCATCCAGATGAAGCTGCATTGTGCTGCAGTCATGTCGAGGTTCAGGGGGAATATACACCGCTCCAACGAGGATGTTCCGCGAAGTGAAGCTGACCCTAACCCGAACCACTTCAATTGTAGTAAATAGTTCGTCGGCGATTACGCAGGAGGCGAATGCGTTGGAAACAGTGATGAGGACACCACCACCGCGAGTACGAATGCTGTTGGATGAATTACGGTCTAACCTGTAGACAGTAAAAGAGTCACCAAGCAGTTGCACTGAATTGATCCTCCCATCGAGCCAAGTTTCCGTGAAACGTCATATTCCCCGTCATGAGATTACCTGGCGTAGAAAGGTTCGAAGTGGTGGCCATAAGCGAAGATGAACTGCAACCAAGCGGCGGATCAACAGTTGAATTCACGTGGACGAGTTCATACTTGCCGTAAACGAGTGGTTGGAAGAGCCCTTCACCAGGCCCGCACACAGGGCCGGGACGGAGGTCACTGGCGGGACTGGCATTAAGCCGGGAATATTCAATGAAAATTTGCCTGGATGATGGATCATTCTCATCATCCGTGAGCACATCAAATTGATTACTGAAATGAATTTCATCAGAAGGGGGATCAAGAGATTGCCCATTCCTTTTGCGCTAGGCCCCATGGTGGCAGTAGAAAGTTTCTCAAAAAAGAACTTGCAAGCAGATTACTATAAGAATGCGAAGGATCGAAGAGGAATTTTCCAAATTGATATCCAAGCAGGATTACCTCGGGTAGGGTTCAAACAAGGATCGAAGAGAAATAAGAATAGAACAAGGTAGAAAATTTGCAGGTAATATTTAGCACTGAAAAGTGCTGTTTACATTTGTTGTTGCATTAGCTAGCATAGGCGTAGCCAGTGGGGCAGGGGTTTGGTAGTTGCCCCCCCCCCTAAACTCAACAACACAAAGGCTTTAGGTGAAATGGCGTTCGGTGAAATGGCATTCGGTAAAATTTTCCATACTAATTTTTTTTCGCCCCCTTCTAGCTCGAGACCTGGCTACGCAGTAACACTACTTCCAGCAAAAAGTAATTAGATCCGCACGGCAAGCGAGCACGATGTGGACTACTTGGTACTATGCATTAGTTTAAACGATTGTTGAGCTATTAATCTAAATACCATTAGGCCGAATGGAAAATAAGACCGAGATTTGAAAATTGATTTTATTATATTTATCCTGCTCCGACATCCCTCAGGATTGCACCTGCATCACAATGTTACGCCAATTCACTATGTTCGTGGCTGCTTGTCTCCAATTTCTTGACTGTCCCACACTTCCAAGATCCTGCTCCACTTGGTCGAACCACCATGCTCGCTGTGCTCCTCTTCGTCTGGTACCGGCTGGATTCGAAGCAAACACCATTTTTGCGGGATTGTTGTCCGGCATTCTTAAAACGTGTCCCGCCCATCATACCCGTCCAGTTTTTGCAACTTTCTGGATACAGGGTTCGCCATATAGTTGCGCCAGCTCGAGGTTCATCATTCGCCCCATGCACCGTTCTCACATACCCAAAGAGGGTCCTAAGCACTCGTCGTTCGAAAACACCCAGTGCTTGCAGGACCTGCAATGCAGGTCCTCCTCGAGCATCGTCCACGTCTCGTGCCCGTAGAAAACTACCGGTCTTATCAGCGTCTTGCACATGGTACATTTAGTACGGAGGTGAAGTTTACCCGACCTCAGGGTCTTGTGGAGTCCGTAGTATGGATGGCTTTCGGCAATAATACGCCAACGAATTTCTCTGCTGCAGTTGTTATCCTACATCACCAATGATCCGAGGTACACAAATTCATCCACCACCTCGAACTCATCTCCGTCGATTGTCACGCTTCTGCCTATGCAAGCCCTATCCTGGCCGGTTCCTCCAGCTAACAGATACTTTGTCTTCGACGTATTCACCTTTAATCCAACCTTCTCTGCTTCACGTTTCAGCCTGGTGTATTGCTCCGCCACGGCCTGAAACGTTCTTCCGACAATGTCCACGTCGTCAGTGAAGCAGATGAACTGGCTGCACTTATTGAAGATCGTGCCCGCACGTTTCATAAAACCTTCTAGCGCAATGTTGAACAGGAGGCAGGAAAGACCATCGCATTGTCGAAGTCCTTTGTGAGTTTCAAACGAGTCCGATATCGCACCCGATATCTTCACGCAGCACTGTACACCATCCATCGTAGCCCTGATCAGTAGACTGATGCAAAATTTGAAATTTTCACTCCACAGTGCTTAAACGGTTCCAAATTGGGTCCTGCTTAGCCTCCCAAAATTTGAACTACTTTAGTAAGAAACTGACTTCGCACAAACCATTTCAAGTTTATATGGGAATTACTATGGGAAAACTTATGTTTTTGTTCATATGTATCTAACAATTCACCACATCACTATGTTTTTAAAAATGATAGCAGTGATTGTAGAAAATTTTCCCAGCTACAACTTTGTTGAAACCCACTTTTCAATCAAATGTAAGGAACAAAAGTTATTAATGATTCAAGTCACTGATGTCTTATGATTCTGCTCATTCAACTGTTCAGCAGGCAACATTGGTGTTTCTCGAGGGGGACGAAAGTAATCCATTCTGCATTTAATTTAACAGATTTCAAATAAATTTGCTGAATAATTACGATAAACACCGGATAAATTCGATCCGTAATGATTAATAACACGTGTCTTCAGATGTCATCCGATTTCATCCACTATTAATCGATAATATTGGATATATCGGATAATTCTGCTCGTTACTGCTGATGTTATGTTTAGTGTGTATCGCAGTGTTACCTGTCAACGGGGAAAACCGGAAACTGCTTGTCATCTCACTTGTGATTCAAATTCAAAAATGGAAATCAATATTAGCAATTTTTGGGAAGATGATTCCAAAATTACGGGGCCAATTCCAATAAGTGTTCGGGCGGCGCTGGAAGGAACAAAATATCTCCATGGAGGGTTGGCATCCATTGATGACCGAACCATAGATGCCATTGAAGCTGATGTTCGTCGGATGCCGGAGATACTGGGAAAATCTGTTGAGGAGGTGAAGGAAATGTTCGGTAATATACCCGTAGATATTCGTGAATTTCGTTTCGTGACCGGTGAAAGAAGTGCAATGAAACTTGTGGCAGACTGTATCAAACAACATGGAATAAAGCGGTTTTGTAAAAGGTTGTCCGGGCAACAAACTCTGAACGTGACTGCAGCACAAGATGCCTCACGATCTGTCCACAATAAGATTTTGGACTACTACAAAAAAAGGTTTTATCATTATTGAAATCTTAGCTTTCCTGTTATTTTACGACCCCATTCTATTACAGAGACGACACAAGTATTGATTTGTTTACAAAACTGGCTAAGTTATCGCTAAACATTCAGCAGGATAACTGTGGTATCAAACCATGTATCCAATGTCCATTTTGTGGTAACATCGTCACGATACGGCCTGAAAAATCAGGAACTTGGAAAATATCCAACTTTTCAGCTCACGTTAAGGCCACGTGACGAAGAGATCCATAATGCAACCGACTTATTTGGAAACGTTGGCGCTGAACTTAACATAAAAGATTCATCAGCTTTCAACTCACGAAATACGTTTCAAATTCGAAATCGCAACGGAAGCATTGTGCGTGTGAAAAAATCTACATTCCTTTGGATGCTGATGTCGGAAACGGAAAGGTGTTCCTCGGACAGAATTTACAGATTTCAAGGACCAGCGCACAGAATTACATAATTACAAACGTTATTTTTCAGTAATAAAATCAAACACTATTCACACAAAATTTATGCATCATAAGGATTTTGAGTGGGAGGGAGTGGGTTTGGAAACTGTGACGAGTATACAGATAAAATTTAAGGCCCATACAAAAAAACGTGACAAAGGGGGAGGGGGGTTGAAAATGGGCCAAATTTGCGTTACGTAACTAATGGACCTTCCCTTACAGTTTTTTTGCATTAAAATGCTCTTTTTTAAATAAATTATGGTTTCTTACAAATTCAAAGTTATAAAGGCCAGATATCTACACCGATTCTTTATTTTATCTTTTGTTCCCATTATCGTACATCTGTACATCCCGTAATCGTCCGCCTCCTTCCACGAAGATTCCTCCTTCACATGGCCATGGCCCATACCGGCAGTATCCCCCATCAGGACTCGATCGGTAAACTTGGCATAGATCCGATAGGGCTGCAGCGGTTCCAACTTCGTCGCCAACACGGACCTGTCGTATCACAGGAGATCGACATTCATGTTGAAGTACACCCCGTCGAACTTACACAGGAACAGGTTTTCCATCTCCCGCCGCTGGCCAGCCAATTCCGCGTTGAAGTAGATCATCGGGTAAAAGTTGAGGTTTTTCGACACCTGTGCATCGAGCGTGTACAGTTGCTCCGGCAGAGGGACCTTCACTGCCAGTGGGGGTGTAATCAGTGTGACGGCAATAATGGTCGTCCTTAGCGGTGATCACTTTCGGTGCCATCAGTACCTTGAACACATTGCCGAGATTCTCGATCGTTTCCATGACCTTTTCAATTACCAGTTTCAGGCCTTTCAGCCCGTTGGCTTTCTCCGGCGTCGAGGTTGTCATGGCTAAAACGATATTTCTGATAACTACTGCATTATTTAATACTGCTGAGTGATTAATTTACCATACAAAGGTGGAGCAATCAAATCAATCTTGATCCAAAGGTTCCTCCGTCGAGAGATCTAGGCCAGCCCGCAGCGCAGTCTTGACTGCATCGATACCCTCGTAACCGTAGCAAGCAAATCCAATATTTGCTCGGATCTTAACCACTTGCTATGTAAGCTTCCGCTTGATGTTACTCAACAGAATTTCTTTCACTTCCCGTTCCAGTCGCATTCGTCCGAGATGGCCCACTGCAATATCTATTAGATAATTACAATCTAAACCCATAATCCACAAGCAAAATCTACTTACATGACACACTGTTTGAACACATCATACGCAACGGCCTTGCTCTTGAGCTTCTCCTCGAAGCGCCAGGCGGTCTTTTCATACAGTTCCTCCAACTGCTCGTTAAAGAACTTCATATCAACCAAATGCCGGAGGATCGAATTCACTGCCTTGGCCTTGGCAAATCGCTCCGTACATGTTTCCACATCTTCCGGCGAAACTCTTCTGTCAAAACAGCTGTCACCGTAATCTGTCACATGAAAATTAGAGATGTGACCCGATATGTTAGAGATGTGATCGATAAAAACGATATTTTTATTTTTTAGAGATTTAAGCTCGATAATATCGGATAAAAGGGATTTGGCTGAATATTAATGAAATCATTAAACTGAAGAGATTTTCTTGCTAAATTCGAATAAATCTGGGACTTTCGCCCCCCTCGGTGTTTCTGGTGAGAAAAATAGAGCACAAATATCATGGCTACTATGTCACACTGCAGAATACAGTGTTGCTAACAGAACAGCTGCTTGATCATGCCATAAGATTATCAATCTCTCAAACAATTAATAACTATTTAATTTGACATTTGGCTGAAAAACAAAATTCTGCAAAGTTGTAGCTTAGAAAAATTCCCATAAGAATAGTTATAGAACTTTTCGAAAAAGCAATATGGAAAATGGGTAGTAGACAATGAACAAAAAGTATGGTTTTCCCATAGTAATTTCCATATAAACTTCGAATAGTTTGTGCCAAGTCAGTTTCTTACCAAATGAGTTTAAATTTTGGGAGGCTAATTAGGACCTGATTTGAAACCGTTTGAGCACTGTGGAGCGAAAATTTCAAATTTTGCATCAGTCTACTGATCAGTCTGGTCAGCTTCCCGGGAAAACCGTTCTCGTTCATAGTCTTCCATAGCTCTTCACGGTCAATAGTATCATAAGCGGCCTTCAAATCGATGAATAGGTGGTACGTAGGGACTTGATATTCACGACACTTTTGGAGGATCTACCGCAACGTAAAGATTTGGTCCGTTGTCAATCGCCCGTTCACAAAACCGGCTTGATAACTTCCCACAAATCTGCTTGCTAGAGGCGATAAACGGCGAAAGATGATCTGGGAAAGCACTTTGTAGGCCGCGTTAAGAATAGTGTTCGCTTGATAGTTCTCACATTCTAGTTTGTGGCCTTTTTATATACTGGGCATATAACTCGCTCTTTCCACTCACGCAGACAGGTGGCCAACTTATCCGGGCCCATTTTGATAAGTTCCGCTCCGATACCATCTTTCCCAGCTGCTTTGTTGTTCTTAAGCTGTCGGATAGCATGCTTAGCTTCACCTATCGTGGGAGCTGGCATGTCCCGCTCATCCGCTGTACCGACGAAGCCATTCCTCCTGCCGCCTTGGTCCTTCACCTATGCACCGTTCAGATGTTCATGGTAGTGCTGCTCCACCTTTCAATCACCTCACGTTTGTCCGTTAAGATACCCCCTTCCTTATCCCGACACATTTCGGCTCGCGGCACAAAGCCTTGGCGGGATGCGTTGAGTATCTTGTAGAACTTGCGTGTTTCTTGAGAACGATACAGCTGCTCCATTTCTTCGCACTCCAGCTCTTCCAGGCGGCGCTTCTTATCCCGGAAAATATGGGTTTGCTGTCTTCGCTTCTGTTTATATCGCTCCACACTATGACGGGTTCCTTGCTGCAGTATCGCCAACAATCAATACGAAACTAACGATTTTAAATTGGCTCACTACTTGACTAGCCTATTGGTCCCAAGCAAACGATTAACGTACCCCATTCTAGTCAAAATTCTAGTACTACGCAATGTTTGTTTTGATTCGCTATGAAAGTTTGACAGATAAAATGAGGGGTTATTGGTTTTTCCTATGTTTCGAGGGGTGAATCGATAGCTTGGGACCGAAGAGAGTACCAGAGCTGAGCCAAAAAGTTGAGCACGTTATTTCGGGACCTTCTAGTCTTAGAGTTACCTCTATGGTATCGCCGCCCGCACTGCGTTATTCTCGTCCAAAACCGTCTGACACTCTTCGTCGAACCAATCGTTCCGTCGATTCCGTTTGAACAATGAACGATGGGCTAAAAGCGCAGCGCAGTTAGCAAATTCCAATCGCTAAGTAGGCTGACTTGTTGAACGTCAATAAAACACTGAGGGAAACTTCAATGGATTTTTTGATTGTTAGACTCCAATTTCCTCGGCATGGTCATGTCACATGCTCTTACTAACGTGGCCCTGTCCACACGGATCGCTGTGCAAGTTCTCATTATCCGTATTACCACAGTATTCCGTTGGCCGATACCATAGCGGATCGTCTGATGGTCGGTATGGGTGTGCACTTCACACATTCTTCAATTCATGTATTCTACCAGCGATGGACAACAGAAAGTGATGTCGATAATGAATTCGCGGCCAGCTCTGCGAAAAGTGCTAACTTCCAACTTTGCCAGACTGTGCTCTCTTGCGTTGGTGTATCACTCCACTGCCCAGGCATTGAAGTCTGGTCCGATGACTACCGGTCTTCGTCCGATCAGCTCTTGGGTTAGTACATCCAGCATCTGAAAGCACTGTTCCATCGTCCATCTGGTGCGTATCAACTGTATTTGAAGATTCTGTTAATTTTAGCGACCTAAAAACCTTCACACAATCTTGCTACCACTTCTTGAATGGGGCCCACACACTTAGATTTTTTCGCCGAAATGGGCACCACCGAGCAGCTCGGCATTTTATTTTGCTGGATCTCAGTGAAAAACTTGCCGAGATTCAGGTAACAAACGGGAATTTTGCCGAGATCTCAGCTAACAAACATATTTTTTGCTGAATTTCCAGCAAAATAAAATGCCGAGCTGCTCGGTGGTGCACATCTCGGCAAAAAAAAAAATCTAAGTGTGCATAGTTTATATTGCAACCATCCCAGCTCTATCCGCCACCCAGTTACCGTTGACGGAAGGGACTCGATACGGTTCCGCATTGATTGAACCGCCGAACTTTGTTTCCGTTGTAACAACAGTTGCTGTGCAGTGTCGCAATTATTGGGGTTTATTTAGGTTACCTCCATTACTGCTGGCAGGGCTGTCATCTGATCACTCAATGCGCGCAATTTTCTGATTTTCTGAAATAAACAAAGTGAGAATCAAGCAAACACAAAGTTGGCTTGTTTTTCACTCTGCGCAAGTGTAAACCAGCGGAGAAGAGAAGACAGACACACTCCCAGAAATAACGAAAGCTCAATTGTAGCCATCGCTCCGACGGCTCCGACGCAAAGAGCGCCACTCAGTGTAGGGTTGCAAATGGGAAACACAGCAAATAGACAAAATTCTTCTTTGTTATGCCCTTCTTCATCTCCTATGCATGCAGTCGTGGTAAGCAAAATCTGCAAAGAATTCAAAAAAGACATTAGCGTCTGTTGTATAATATTCGCTCCCTGCACCACTCGGAGTGTACCGCTCATTGTGTGGACCGCTTTCTCACAGATTAGTTGGAAAGAGTGTGCGAAGTAAATGGGAGAACCACACACTCTTTGTCGGTTGTTGTGAGATGCATGTATAAAGTTGCTTTGCTAACGCTCTGAGGTGCTTTCCAGACCTGGCTGTTGGCCTGCCATCGCCATTTTGTATGCTGGGCATTTGAAGCCTCCCGGCGTTTCCGTTCTACTTTTTGCAGAGCATACACCTCGGTTGTTTCGTGCAGCCATTTGCAATGTGACCCTTCTCGCCGAATTTCCTGCACAGATCAGATCTGTCAGGGCCTTTACAGTTCTTTGCCTGGCCATCCCTCCAGGTGCTTGGTAACCCGAGGAGTGGCTTTCAGTGAGTACACTGACCACCCAACCTTGATCTTGCCCATCTTAAACAGGTTGTTCGCTGCAACTGTCCAAAGCCGTACCACCATAGAGGTAACTCTAAGACCAGAAGGTCCCGAAGAAACGTGCTAAACTTTTTGGCTCAGCTCTGGTACTATCTTCGGTCCCAAGCTAATCGATGCACCCATCGAAACATATGAAAATCCACGAACCCCTCATTTTATCTGTCAAACTTTCATAGTAAATCAAAACAAACATAGTGTAGTACTGGAATTAATACTAGAATGGGACGTTAATCGATTTGCTTGGGACCAATAGGCTAGTCAAGTAGTGAGCCAATTTAAAATCGTTAGTTTCGTATTGATTGTTGGTACCACCGCCGGTTGCATGTTCGTCTTTCTCTTCTGGATTTACATCGGGATACTGTCTCAGCTCCTTATCGGTTGTATTCTCGTACAGATGCCTGCACTTGACCACTGTCTTCTAAGATAGAGTTCTTACGCTCGCCCTTTCACCAGAAGACCTAATGACGAGCTGGTTGAAGGCTCTTTACAGTGGAGTATTTCCTCAGCTCGAACAGCATCTCGTCTTTCTGAGTGCGCCAGTAGTCCAATAAACATATTCTAGTCATCATTTTCTGTATATTTAAGATAACGGTAGCATTTGAGGATACTATACTGCTTCATAGCATTGTAGAGGTTGCCAATCAATGTGATTAAAGGGTGATACGGTCAAAATTTGGTCAATATCAACTTGACGTATTTCTTTCAATTTTGCATTTAAAAAACCTGAACACCCCTCATTTTGAAGGTGTGTGTGTAGAATGTTGCTCCTATTTTGATTTTGGAATTCACTCTTCAGTTGTCAAAATGCCGTCCAAGCAAGAAGAGCAGCGTATCAAAATTTTGCTCGCGCATCGCGAAAATCCGAGCTACTCGCACGCAAAGTTGGCAAAATCGCTAAAAATTGCCAAATCAACCGTTACAAATGTAATTACAGTGTTTGGGGAACGTTTGTCGACAGCCAGGAAGTCTGGATCGGGGGGAAATCGAAAACCGGAAGCCGCTGAGACGACAACGAGAGTTGCCGGTAGTTTCAAGCGAAACCCTAACCTCTCTCTCCGAGATGCCGCAAATAAGCTGGGTGTATCGTCTACAACCGTGCATCGAGCCAAAAAACGAGCCGGACTATCGACTTACAAGAAGGTAGTGACTCCAAATCGCGATGATAAACAAAATACGACGGCCAAAGCGCGATCCCGGAGGCTGTACACGACGATGCTGACGAAGTTTGACTGCGTGGTAATGGACGACGAAACCTACGTCAAAGCCGACTACAAGCAGCTTCCGGGACAGGAGTTTTATACGGCAAAAGGAAGGGGAAAGGTAGCAGATGTTTTCAAGCACATGAAACTGTCAAAGTTCGCAAAGAAATATCTGGTTTGGCAAGCCATCTGTACCTGTGGCTTGAAAAGCAGCATTTTCATAGCTTTCGGGACTGTCAACCAAGAAATTTACGTGAAAGAGTGTTTGAATAAACGTCTGCTGCCTTTCCTGAAGAAACACGGTTGTTCTGTACTGTTTTGGCCGGATTTGGCATCTTGCCATTACGGTAAAAAGGCCATGGAGTGGTACGCCGCCAACAACGTGCAGGTGGTTCCCAAGGACAAGAACCCTCCCAATACGCCAGAGCTCCGCCCAATTGAGAAATACTGGGCTATTGTCAAGCGGAACCTAAAGAAGACCAAAAAAACTGCTAAGGGCGAGCAGCAGTTCAAGGCAAACTGGCTTTCTGCGGCGAAGAAGGTGGACAAGGTGGCTGTACAAAATCTGATGGCAGGGGTCAAGCGTAAGGCCCGGCAATTCGGATTTGGAAAAGCGGAAGCCTAACTGAATATTTTTCCTGAATTTTATACTAATTGAACTTGAAAAAGAAATTTAATTTGATTTTTTAAATAAACGATTCCACCGATTTACACGCGTTTTCCCTTGACCACATTTTGACCGTATCACCCTTTATGTGCTGGTTACCTGGGAAGTTAAAAAACATTTCATAAACTTGGTGAAGAAGCTACGTTCAATTTACTTTGATGCGTTTTCGAAAAAATCAAATGCAGTTTTTTTCGACGCATCATTTCAGATTGCAAAAAGCTCGTGTCATTTTGTGTAAAATAGCAACAAGAATAGAATGACGTGAGCTTTTTGCAATCTGAAATGATGCGTCGAAAAAAACTGCATTTGAATTTTAGTAAAATGCATCAAAGTAAATTGAACCTTGAAAATATCAACTTTATTACGAGTTCGGAAATCAACTATCAAAAAATATAACGTGTCTTCTTTGCTGATAGTGTGCTGATGGTGAAATCGGAATATTAGCGACGATGTTTTACAATTAATACAATGAGAATTCACACACCTTAATTTTAACTAAACCACGTTGGCTGCTTACATGCTTGGCATACACCGTTTTGGTCACGAACTGCTCATTTGCTAATAACTTTGCACACAGTTGACGAAACATAGTTCTTTTTGAAGCAGTAGATAGAATAAAGTTTTAGTTTGTTATAGGCACGTTTAAAAAGTAGATTTTAAATCTAGTAATAAACTGTATTTGTTTTAGCGTTGAAAAAATGAAGTGAGAAATGTTCGCTGCGCATCTCGGACTTAACTTGTAAAAATCATTGGTGTTGATTCATACGAAATGATAAGATTTACCTACTCTTTGCATATCTATAGTAAACTATGATCCTGATCTATCAATTACTTTAAAGGAAAACTAATTTTTTAATTTACTTTAAAGAAAAACTAATTTAATTTTGAGTGAAAAGTTGTAAACAAATGAGCAGTTGGTTTGTACAACTGTGCATGCCAAGCATGGCTGCTTATAAGCCGAGTACATCAGACTATTTAATAGTTGAAAATGCGATTTATATGTTTATGTTATTCAGCATGAGCTATTGGCTGTATAGGAGCCATCCCATTCAATAAGGTAATCTTTATGGAGGTTTTAAAGCTTCTACTACTAGAACTACTACATACTACTAGAACCCAAATACAATCAGAAATGTTACTGGGGATGGAATGAGTAATACACTCTCTTTATCTGTTTTCATTGCAGCTATAAGTTGTTGGCTACTCAAACAATTTTGATTGCTTCTGTCTAGAACTGAATTCGCAGCTTTTACTCAACTGCTTCACAGTATGAAACTGCATACATTATTCGCTTTTGTTTAAAATAGTTCCAGTGTACCGAAATTGATATTTTAAAATTTTGAAATACAAATATGATCAATTCTTATCAACATTCCCAAAGAATTCAATGCATCAGCTTTAAGAAGCAAGACAAATGTTATATAATATTATTGTGTTTGTTTTTGGTTAGGTTTCAGAAAATCAAATCTAACAGGAATTGGCACTAGCGGCACCGGTGTTGTAATGGTAAGCGTGACTGCCTCTCACCCCAAAGGGCCTGGATTCGGCGCCGCCAGGATTTTCTGAGGTTTGAAATCTCGTATCACGCCTTCATTCGTTGGTACCCGGTCTAGGAGTTGATGGGTCGATAAGTAGGGTTCAGGTATGGGAACTGTCTTCATGGCGTCGGTAGCATTGGCACTTAGTACGAAAACCAAGATCGACGGAAATCAAATCAAGGAGGGATTAAGAAAGGATATATTAATGTTATTATTTGCATTTGAATACTTATTAAAACATGTCCGTCATAGATTTTTATTACACAAATAAATCCATCGATTAAAGCAGGTTATTTTCTTCCTAGGCAAATCATTTTATTTTTAACCGATATCCGATAAGAGCGATAAGCAGGATACTGTCGTTACTCGTAGATAGAATCAGACACCTGATTTCAGCCAAACAAGTGTATTAGAGGTCCCGACGCTCGATCGTGTGCTAATCTCATTGATGCGCGCGGTGGAATTTCCAGTAAACAAATCGATTCACACATGCCCGATCACGTTTTCGTCACCGCAACGTAGCATGCACTTTGCTTATCGCATGGGTTTTTGATTCTATCAAAACAAAAGATTATGGTTAATGGCTGGTGGCATTGAGCAAGGTTGTCGTGTGCGTTGGTTGATAATGATTTGTTTTTAACTTTTTCGGCATATTTTAATTATGACAGATTACAGAGCAACTGGGTAGATAAATGCAAGAAGAAATGGAGAAGAAGTTCAGAAACTGGAACGCAGCAATCTGGAATGTTTTTGAAATGTTTCAGACGTTATTTGTGCAAATAGCTATAGCTATAGCAATAGCTACCCAACAAACAATTTGAGCTGATTAAAGGCTGAATAAGCTATTTTTAGCTGATGAAGCATATTTTTGCATCAATATGCTCTTATTCTGCTTCCAATTTTTCATGGGTATCCTCTATAGAATTATTAGATTCAATTAAAAATATCTACCTAATACCCCGGACAGACTATGGTTTATATCATGTAATATAGGCTGTCTTGCAATGAGCACTCATACATAGGATTTCCAGTGAAAACTAGATGTATTAGTGCTCATTGCAAGACAGCCTATATTACATGATATAAGCCATAGTCTGTACGGGGTATAAGCAATATAAGTTTCATAATGTAATAGATTTTTGACTGTGTAAAATTTGGAATTTAGGAAAAATTTATATACCTGGATCTCATGGTTTTCCCAGACTAATGCACTATACAAAAACTATACAAGTGCGACCATGGATGAGTATGAGTTTTATTATACAAATAACGCTCATGCACATAGTGTGTCATATAAGTGTTTCCGCGGCATAAGGATTAAATTAATGATCTTTTGCTACATGGCCATTGGCAGGCATTGTAGAAGCTCGCTCTTGAGCTGTTGATCACTGTTATTTTCATGTACTTGGTCTGGTAGGCCATGCTTTTTTTGACGTAGGACTACGTCTTTGATTTCTATATGGGGGTACACTTTGTGAAAACCGAAAATGGAACATGTAACAATTTAAGAAAGATTTTGAACGTTATTAACTCAGCTGCCCCTGGTCCAATTTCAATAATTTTATCACCAATCGATCAGAAATATGGCTACGCACGATAACAATGCTTCCGAATGTTGATTTTTAACAAGAAACTATTGAAAATCTGGTAAATGTTCAGCATTGTCCAAAAGCGTCGAATTAACTAACAAATCCACCTTCCCCAGCACAGTCTTCAGAGAGAAGTAAGTAGACGAAACAAGTTGAAGTGGCATTCGCCTCCGATCCTCGGGCGCGTGCGAATACGGAGTTTGGAATTGCGTTATATTTTGCACACTCATCGCCATATTCAGAACCAAACGCAAATTCTTCGAGATAACCACCGTCGTCTGTAAGTAAAGATTGGATTCACTCAGTCTATTGGTACTACTCCGAGACTGAAGGTGTTCCTGGAAAATGAGGTCCGTGATGCTGTCACCTACACTAAACACGCCAAGCGTACACACTTAGATTTTTTGCCGAGATGGGCACCACCGAGCAGCTCAGCATTTTATTTTGCTGGAAATTCAGCAAAAAATATGTTTGTTAGCTGAGATCTCGGCAAAATTCCCGTTTGTTAGCTGAATCTCGGGAAGTTTTTCACTGAAATCCAGCAAAATAAAATGCCGAGCTGCTCGGTGGTGCCCATCTCGGCGAAAAAATCTAAGTGTGTAAGTGGCCATGGATGTCCTCTTCAATAAAACGGCCCTTTTCAGCGCCATCAAGCTTATATCAGTAAAGAAATGGAATAGAATTTATCTGTGCTTGTTTGTCCATATTCAGAACCACAAGCCCCCAACGACCACACAAAATGCTCTCCAGAGTTGTAATCTTGTAAACTTGGAAGCAGGGGTGCAAGTGATATTGATTGATTCTCTTTATCAACTTTATCTTTGAAAAAAAAAAAAAATTACTACAAATTTGGTACGCCTACAATTCAAAAACGGAAAGAGTTGAGATAATAGATAATTGATCAATTAAAAGAACTAAATGCTCTTCACATTTATTCCGTTCACTAGCGGTCCTACGTCAAGCTTCCGTTCGTGCCCCTAGGCACAGACCCTTCTACTTTTTTACAAATCAAATCAAATCAGTTTGACCGCCCACGGTTGCTGCTCTGTTATTACCAGATCAGCTGCAATTACACAGAAACCAACAGATGATGTTTGGGACTAACATTCGTCCTCAATGTGTAAGAACTGGAGATCTAATATTTAGCAATACCAGCGCCGGCCGTGTCCGAATGCAGGTCAACTAGGGAATGGGAAGGAATGTGTTGACGTGGTACTCGCTGTGAAGGAAACCGAGAAATCCTCTGCGCTTCCACGAGAAATCACTGGGATGTTGGATGTGGGGAAAGGTTGCACGCACACGCAGGGATCGTTTTTTGGTAGAGCGATTATAATACACAAACACACACACACACACACACACACACACACACACACACACACACGCACACACACACACACACACACACACACACACACACACACACACACACTCACACACACACACACACACACACACACACACACACACACACACACACACACACACACACACACACACACACACACACACACACACACACACACACACACACACACACACACACACACACACACACACACACACACACACACACACACACACACACACACACACACACACACACACACACACACACACACACACACACACACACACGCGCGCGCACTCATCCAATTTCTATTTTTAGATCAGGACCCACACTGTGGTAAGTGATGCGATCGGTGTTAAAGAAGAATTTGTTTTCATTAAAATCTAGTGGGTATAGAATAAGGCAAAGTGAAAAATTGCAAGGAAGGGGACGGGCCTGGGATTGAACTCCCGACCTTCTGCTCAGTAAGCAGAAACGGTAACCACTGAGCTACCGAGCCTCGTCGGTAGGCCATGATTTTTTTTTACTCGAAAAAACCTGGCAATCCGTGTTCAGGCGAGCAGTGCAAAGAGCGAGCATAATCTTGAGCTTTATTCCACACGGGGTGACAAGGAGCAGAATTCATGGGAAGCTGAAGTTGTTCATCAGCACTACATTACATTAAAATTTCAGTAACAAAAACATGGATAATACGGGTAGTTAAGCTCAAATCCTCATGCATATTGCAACATTGAGCACTCATTATCGTGAGCTGAAGTGAGGATGAGCAATTTGTGTTGATCGAGGAGTGTGTCTACTGTAATCCCGAAACGCTTTTGCTCAGTGTGCTCGCTCAAGATTTCCATTCATGTCTTCTTCTGCTCTCACATTGCATGTTTCTTCTCCACCTTACTCTGTTTTCTTCTGTAGTCCTTAACGTCATCTGAATCCGCTTCTCTCTTTTCCTTGTTTTCACAATGTTCGATAGAAATTTATCCTTATTCTTGTTTTCGTTAGAACCGTATTTTCCATACAAAACAAAACAAAAATGTATGGAAAATACGGTTCGAACGAAAACAAGAATATGGGTGATTAGGTTCATGCAGGAACTTCAGCAACCGCTTTTCACTGTCATCATCGTTGCATAGTGCCGTGTAAAGACTAAATGGATCGATTCCATGTTTCGTCCTGACCAGGGCCCCACAAAGTCACTTTCAATCGAAAATCGTCAAGTGACGATGAAGCTGTCAACCATCACTTTCAATTGAAAGTCATTCTGTCTTCTCTCCGAGCAGATCCCCGTCAACATCTACTTAACCATTTTCGATCAGTTTTCATGCTGTTTGTTTTGGCTTGACTGGTGTTAATTTCTTCTTTCATTGTCAAATGAACTTTATTTTGCATTGAAACGAAAATGTTCGATCCAAATTCACGCAATTTTTATTACTTTTGTTAATTGTTCAATCGGTTCATTTAAGCGTATGCCCATAGATCTGTGCACGTGAATGTCAAATTTATCATTGTCGGGTGGTTTGTTTTTAAATCCAAGTTGGCGGCTTCCAGTTGAGAAAAAGTGGGAAATGCTGTGAAATACTTATCAATAAAGGTATTTTTGGAATCGGGATGATGTCTAGAGGATGAAAATCGATATCCAACGCCATTTTGAAATCGAAGATGGTGGCTTCCGATTTGCGAAAAAGTGGAAATACCGTCAAATAAACATCAATATTGGTATTTTTGTAATCGGTATGAAGTCTACAGATCGAAAATTGATATGCGAAATAATTTCGAAATCTAAGATGGCGGCTTCCGATTTCAGAACAAGTGGGAAATATTGTCAAATACCCATCAATATAGGTATTTTTGGTATCGGGATGGCGTCTAGAGGCCGGAAATCGATATCCGGCGCCATTTAGAAAACCAATATGACGGCTTCCTATTTCAGAAAAATATGGGAAATGCTGATGCCTTCTCATCAATATGGGTATTTTTGAAATCGGGGTGACGTCTGGAGATTGGAAATCAATATCCGACGCCATTTTGAAATCCATGATGGCAATTTCCGGTTTGAGAAAAAATTGAAAATTCTATCAAATACCCATACAAATGGTTTATTTTAGAATCAGGGTTACGTCTAGAAGCTGGAAATCCATATCCGACGCCATTTTTTAATCCAAGACGGCGGCATCGAAATTGGGGAAAAGTGTCAAATACCCTAAAATTTGGTTATTTTTCAGAATGGGGATGAGACGTAGATGCCGAAAATTGATGTCACGCCGTCTTTAAATCCATGATGGCGGCTTTGGTTCACTGTGAAATACTGTCAAATACCGATCAATGTGGGTTTTCTGGAATCGGGCTGACATCTAGAAGCCAGAAATCGATGTCCAAAGCCATCTTTAAATTCAAGATGGTGGCTTCCGATTTCAGAAGAGGTGTCAAAAAGCCTACAAATGGCATCGAATATCGGTTTTCAGCATCTACTCGTCGTTCCTGTTCCGAAAATACTCAGATCTTAGGGTATTTGACACTTTTTGTGAAACCGGATGGTCGCCGTATTGGATTCCAAAGTGGTATCTGATATCGATTTTCGGCATCTACGCGTTGTCTCTGTTCCGAAAATAACCATATTGTAAGGTATTTGACCTTTTTTCTGAAACCATATGGTCGCCATATTGGAGTCCAACATTGGATATCGATTTTCGGTAGCCACGCGTTGTCTCCGTTCCGAAAATACCCATATTTTAAGGTATTTGACACGTTTTATGAAATTTGATGACCACCATATTGGATTCCAAAATGGCGTCGAATATCGATTTTCGGCATCTTCGCGTCGTCCCCGTTCCTAAAATACCCATATTGTAGGATATTTGACACTTTCTGAATCCTGATGGCCACCATATTGGATTCCAACATAGCGTCGGATATCGGAGGAGTCTTCAAATTTCCTGCAGTGTAGAATTACGTTCCGGACATCTATAACCGTTCCACAGCATTCTCATGTCGGTGGCGATGATTTATTTAATAGAAATTCATGTGTCAGCCTGGTATGACCGATGCGCAGACGAGTGAGTGCTCGCTGGTCGGCGGTTCTGTTCTGATCGATCCACTTTTTCGTGTCACGTTTTATCTCTTTCAGCTTGGATTCCGTAGTTGCGCCCATCTTGCCCCCCACTGTTGATGGACGGTTTGGTTCATTGCCATAATGGCATCTTTTCCTAGAATACCGATGTTCAGTGGTGGATTATTTCGTGCTTCTTCGGTGAGTCGGTCCACTTCTCTGTTACCACGGATGCCGGCGTGGCCGTTAACCCAACACAAGTGAATCGGACGGTTTCGAAACAGACATTCAATTTCTTGGATCCTGGCTGCTTAGAAGGGAAAATGGGTTTAGGGTTATGCGGAGCACGGGTCACTTATTTCATAGCACTGTTAAGCAACTTTCAACACTGAACACTTTCGTTGGCAGGAACCAATATATTTCAACACACAGTTATGAAGGAAAGTAGGACTACCAACCAATATCTATGAACAAGGTGAAGATAATTCTTTACAGCGGACAATCAAGAGCGAGGCCTGGATACCCCCTTTTTGGCACGAAATCTAAAATCGAAAAAAATAGATATTTTTGGGGAATGCATCTTGAAGTAACATCAATAAACTCTTTATTTACATGCTTGACAATTTATTCGGCCCAGACGGGGCAGAGAATAGTGATAGAGAAAGACCTGCTGAACGGAGACTACGGTGGCTAGCTTTTGATGGTGGTGGTTGAACGATGGGAGTGCCCAACAACGATCTGTTGACCTTTCGCTGAATCTTTACCGGTAGAAACAGGAGTGCTCGGCCGACGAGTGGGCAACGGTGGCACACCGGACTCCGGTAACGATACTACTCGTGCCACCTCCTGCTTGTGGATAGCTGGGCCGTACGGACGTCCCGTACGTGAACTGGAGCGTTTGCCTCGGTTTCGAAGCAGCTGGTGGTCAAGTTTCCCACTGTTGGTCTCACTTTTATGTCCGATCTTACTCACAAGATGGCGTATGGGACGGTGAGGTGCTTGGCGGTCCAAATAGAGGCCACAATCTCCAAAATGGCGTATGGGGGAAGATGGCTTTCGGCGGTATACACCGATCGGGTTTTCCAAAATGGCGAACAGGAGTGATGTCGTTTTGCTCGGTACACACCGAACGACGTTCCAAGATAGGAGCGTAGGAGTGCAGCTTTATACCCATCGAATGAGGTCTTCACGATGGCGTAGGAGTGATGTCCCGTCTGGTACACATCGACCGTGATTCCAAGGCACTGTAGCGAGCCGAGGCCAGAAAAGAAAAGGCCCGGACACGGAACTTTTCTTATTGGTTCTTGGCTACTGTTTCCTTTGGTTTCCTTTTTTTTTTGTTCCACGTCCGTACAAAATGTTTCTCCTACACTACACGGTAACCAGCGTAAACACATTAATGTGTAAAATTTCACACATTTCGTGAAAAAAGGGGCCTACTCATAAAATGTGTAAACTGCGTTTATACATTTATGTGTAAACCCAACAAACGTCAATAGAAGAGTATTTTTTACACATTTTTCAAGAACGGTTTTTATAGCAAAATGTGTAAAAAGTAATCATTTCTAGAAATTGAATACAATGCAGACGCATGCTTTTTCTATTATATCCGAGTTTTCTTATTTGTGTCACTGATAAAATAAAGATTTCTCGGATACAATAATATTTTATTATCTCTTTTATCTTTATCACATGATTTATCTCTTCACATGAGTTTTAACCTCAACGAGATTGCCGCGGAAGTCATCGCAGCCAGACACCGGACAATGAAAACCTTGATTATGAAAAAAAAAAATAGTTCTTCTTAAACTTTTCAATGAAAATAACATAAATCACTTACCCTAGCTTGTCCATCTGCACTGTCCAGTTTGGACCTTAGTTCCTTAACAGAGAAATATTAATCACTGCTTAGCGGCCGAAGGAAACAGGATGCAGCAAAGTTTGAAGTTTTTGTTTACCCATTAATGAGTATAAAAATACCCATTTTTTAACTGGTACTTTTTTTTTTTTACACATTTTAAGATCTCCAAATTTACACATTTTTTGACAGCGGCATATATGTATGAAAAATGTGTATTTTTTTTACTCATTTATGTGTTTACGCTGGTTACCGTGTAGGGTTCTAGCCTTTTTCTTTACCCCCTATTCATTACTTTTCTTTTAAAGAAACACTCCACATAAATTACTTAATGCATGCACTTTTTCATGCGTTTTAATAAACTAAACTTAAGTCCGACGCGCACTTCCATGCTCTTTGAAGGTCACGGACACTTCTATCTTCCAAACTCCTTTTTACAGTTCGGTAGAAAAACATCCGAAGTTTGAAAATGTCACTTCGTGACGGTTGGAAATCATTCCGCCCCTGTAACTGTTTGTATATAGGCTAATGGAAGACAGGTTAGTGTCTCGGCTCAAACCGCCGTCAATAACGATCGGTGTGCGTTACTTTACCAATGCTATGTAAATAATTCAACCACCCTGCGCATTGCAAACCTATGTGCTTTACCTATAGGTGAGGCAGTGCCACTTACGAATGTATTAATAAGCGGGGCAAACTTTATGGGCGGTAGTGTCGTCCCGTGTCCTCGAAGCTTCAGGCACCGGAGACAATAAAGTTGCGACGTCATAATCACGATTTTTGTTCGGAGAGTTGGTTGTTGTGTCGTCACCACTTTTCATCTCCGAAAATGTTTCGTAGTATTGCTCGAGGTATTGCTCTCAAACACAAAAAAAAACACTATCATGTGCCAATCCTGTATGTATAACTCATTGATTGGAAACGACAGCTGAGGATTCAACCGGCAGTAAGGCCAACAATCAATACGAAACTAACGATTTTAAATTGGCTCACTACTTGACTAGTCTATAAGGTCCCAAGCAAACGATTAACGTACCCCATTCTAGTCAAAATTCTAGTACTACACAATGTTTGTTTTGATTCGCTATGAAAGTTTGACAGATAAAATGAGGGGTTATTGGTTTTACCTATGTTTCGAGGGGTGATTCGACAAGCTTGGGACCGAAGATAGTACCAGAGGTGAGCCAAAAAGTTGAGCACGTTTCTTCGGGACCTACTTGTCTTAGAGTTACCTCTATGGTAAGGCTGTCTGGTATTTTTACAGGGGTGAGATGCGGCGTTAGGTTCTCACTGGCAGGCGGGCTAATTTGACATAACTACAATTTTGGGACCAACGGTTACAAGGATGCTGTGATTTACCACTCTATATTGCTGAAAGACAGCTAGCTGTATCAGACAGAATGATCAGGTCATTTCAGGTTGTAACGGGTCGGGAGTGTTTTAGCGAAAGAGGAAAATCACGGCCTTCACTTAAGCGCCAGGTAACACTAGGTTACCGTGAAGGGGCAAGTTCTCAGAAACCGAATCCCGTTCCGGCTAGAGACCTCAGGGCAGGTTTATCAAAAATCCTACAAATGGCGGCAAGAATTGCACTGAACCCAACAAACGAATAAATTACCTACAGGGAGAAGACAAAATCATCGGTAAGCGGGGTTTCCTATGATGGTTTTCCCCACATTACCTACAGGGATCTACTAACGGAAAAAAAAAACTATTTGTTCCAAATGTGTCTCAAATCCAGCCTCGCACTACACAGATTCCGCGGTTTACTAAGGACATGCAGTTTAAATTAACGAATTCGTTTCAACATTTATTTATTGCTTCCTAGCTAGGGTTAGTGGGCTTCACTTACTGGATATGGCACTGTTCAATGTTGCTGGGTGATGTTCGTTGCGCGCGTTGTTGCATGTTGGTTGGTGTCTGCGATGATGGTGACAGGTAGGTGTAGCAAATACCTTTTCAACTTGCTTTTATTTGTGGGATAGCACAAGATGGCGAGACTGATGTTAGTCGATGGATGGCTCGCAGCGGGGAGCTTTTTTTCTAAATATGCCGACTTGGCGCGGTGACAACGAGGTGGCAGGGTTTTAGGCTCGTGCACGACGGGATTCGACCAGCTATGCCGACAGAGCGCTGTCGAGCGGGGTTGCACGTCGGAAGTCGACACGTGCAACACACAACTTTCCACCGAGGGTAGACGGTAGGGTTTTACGGCCTAAGGGTAGGACCTTCGTTTGAAGGATTTTCCTTCAAGCGAATTTTAGCGTGTTAGTGTTACATATTATGTGTTTTTTACTGACTGTTATTACCTGGAGTATGGTGGTACACTAAACAACGAAGGTGCTAGTATTCCTGAAGTTATATGTATATATATCGCTCTGTAATTAATATCACTGTTACTGTCCTTGTCTAACTTCACATTAAATGTTACAAACCTCCGTGTATGCTTTTTACGTCACTTTAACTGCCTGGTATGTCTCACTGTCTGACCGTTAATTTTATTCGTTAACTTATACCTTCCCTACTTGCCACCTTACTATTGATCTACTATGTCCTATGTTCACCTTGTTCACTGTCTCGTGGTTGGAAAGCTTTTCAAGAACACATCTGGAACAATCATGGCTCTACCCTCTAGGGAGCTACAATACCCGGGCATTCGTTGGTTCGGCTCGGACTCGGACGTATTTTTCCGGTGGGCTAAACAAACTACCATTTTTAATCTGTTTGACAGATCTGCCGTGAGTTACCAACCGCAACTGAACTCAGTGACCAAGAACGGTTTTTTTAAAATAAGTGATGCCAGATTATATAAAGGATAGGTGGGATACTTTTGTAACCTCGTTACAAGGTGTAGCATTTTATAACGACACAAAAGCTTTTGTAAACAAAAGTTGTATGGTCCCTTACACGCGAAACGAAGAATGGGCACGAAATCTAACAACATCATCGGCTGGGGGAAATTTTTTCACTTTCCGATAGTTGTATTGCTTTGCGTGGGTGTTCTTCGGTTCGCGTGTAAATTGCCTTACAACTTTTGTTTACAAAAGTTGTTGTGCCGTTATCAAATGTTACGCCAGATTTATTGTACTCGCCCCGCTGACAGCCGCTCATCATCGCATAGGCCTCCGCCAAAAAACGCTACATTGTGTGTACACGCTGCCGCTGAATACTCCTGCTCCTACTCTGTCTTCACACCTAGAACCGTCGGTGAAACCGGTTTGCCAGCAACTCCTGAACGATATGACGCACTGTATCTGGGGGATCTCCAGCTTTCACCTGTCGTTTCACGTCTCATACTTTGCGTGGCTTGGGAGCATGCCACACTCAATTGGCGAAACGTGTCCGTACAGCGATGATCGGAAAATGTATATCAACTGACGCCAGACGATCGGATACACGTTGGAAGACTTGAAGGTCGACATTGTGTCGGTAATGTGCCCGCTTCAGCTATGATCTCTGCAATCGGGCTGGTGACGTACGCTCTCGAGGCGAACCGGACCATCCAGTTGAAGATGGGTTGCGAGAGTTTTCACAACCGAATCCTTCGCTCTGCTGACGAGTCCGATGCCGTAGAGAACGCGTGACGTAGCGATTGCCGATCCGATGTACAGAAGAGACTTGCGTTGACATTTGTCGTCCACATCGAACTTGCTCTTGCCGGTGAAAAACTCCAAGCCCGGAATTTGCTTAAAATCGGCTTTTATATACGTTTCGTCGTCCATCACACAGCAGCCATATTTTGTCAGCATCTTCTCGTAGAGCTTCCGTGCCCGAGTTTTAGCTGTCGATTGTTGCCGCTCATCGCGGTTTGGGAAGTTCTGTACCTTGTATGTATGTAGTCCAGCTCTCTTCTTTGCATTCTGGACGTAGCTCTGCGACATGCCGATCTTTTTAGCCAAATCACGGCTTGAGACGTTGGGATTTGCTTTAATCATCCGCTTCACCTTTCCCTCCGTCTTTTTGTTCTCCGGTCCCGGTTTTCTTCCAGCTCCTTTGCCGTGGTCCAACGTCAACCGCTCCTGGAACCGCTTCAACACTCTGGAGACGGTTGAATGGTGAATGTTCAACATTTTTCCCAACTGCCGGTGCGACAGGTCAGGAAATTCCAGGTGTTTGGAAAGAATTTGTTCTCTCAACTCACGCTGGTTCACCTCCATTTTCGTTGAATCGAAAAACACGACTTCGAGTTTGACAGCATGTACACAATACACATCAATGAGAAAGTGTGCAAAATTTGGTTGATTTTTACCCAATGGTAAAAAAGTTATGCCCTGTTGAATGTGTCGCAATAATTTCGTGTTCGCCCTTTAAGAGGTGGAAATATTGGCGAACGAGGCAACCGAGACGATTGGAAACTGGATGCAAGGAGCGAAACTGCATATAGCGGAAGTGCTATTGGCCAGTAACTGCAAAGCAGTGCAGCGAGCAGAAATCACCGTCGGGGCACGCCATAGCCTCGAAGCGTGTATTGAAATACCTGGGAGTGATGATCGATGACTTGAACAGCCACGTCGACTATGCCTGCGAGAAAACGGCGAAGGCCATCAACGCTGAACAACTCTGGACCAGTTAGTAGCAAGAGGCATCTTCTGCCCAGTGTATCCTCTTCGATACTATAGACTGTTCCAGAAAGTATAAGCACACCTTATTTTAACGGTCACTTTGAATATAATGAAATATTTCAACATGTTTTGGCTGCGTCCTTTTGTTTGCTCATTTCTGAATGACATAGCATCAAAAAAGTGATCAGTTTTGTGTTTGTATTTCCAGTGAAACCACGGGCCCGCAAACTCTACGATTCGTTATTGTGTCGAAATTCTGGGTGTATAATAATGGACGATGAAACGTACGTGAAACTAGATTATAAAACGCTTTCCGGACCACAATTCTATACTGTAAGCGAAGGCAAGGATATCCCCGAAAAGGAGAAGGCAATTTTTACCGAAAAATTAGGAAAGAAGGTTATGGTTTGGCAGGCAATATGCGAGTGTGTGAAACATCTAGTCCGTAAATCACAACGGAGACGATGAACACTCAGAAATACGTTAAGGAATGTCTCGAGCAGCGACTGTTGCCGATGATCAGGCAGCACGAAGGTCAAGTAGTATTTTGGCCTGATTTGGCGTCATGTCATTACGCAAAGAACACTTTAGAATGGTACAAAAGTCAAAATGTATGTTTCGTGCCGAAAGACATGAATCCACCGAACTGCCCAGAGGCACGGCCAATCGAGACTTTTTGGGCTTTAAACAAAGCAAAGCTTCGAAAATTAATAAACCAGCGGACGACATCCAAAAATTCAAAAAAGATTGGCCAAAAGTGGTCAAAATGGTGGGAAGTACCACTGTGCAGAAGCTAATGGGTCATGTTCGAGAAAAAGTTAGGAGTCTTGGCTATGATTAAATATGTTGATTAAACGACAGTAAAATATCATTTGAAATAAAAATACAAATATAATTTACCAAATAAAATTGTTAAAACTAAAAAAAACATGATTTTTTGTTATTTTGAAGTGTGCTTATACTTTCTGGAACAGTCTATAATGTATGGAGGTCCAGCCTGGGTTGCAGCGCTGGAAACCAAGCGATTCAAATGAAGCTGAACAGTGAGTTCCGGATCATGGCCAGTGACCCAACGAGTCGTGAGCACGTACGGAATAATCTCGTCGGAAGCAGTATGTGTTATCGATGATCCCTATCGGCAATACTCTGGTGAAGAACAGCGAGTGCTATAAGCGGAAGGAAACCAGAGGAGTGCGGAAATGGAGCGAACGGAATCGATATCCAAGTGGCAGCATGAATGGGGTATGGCGAAGAACGATAAATGGACACACATACTTATACCGAAGATCTCGATCTGGACGAACAGGAAGCATGGAGAGGTAAACTTCCAACTGACGCAATTCCTATTTGGTTTTGTTCCCTTTAGGAAGTACCTACATCAGTTTGAACACGCAAAGTTATTCCTCTGTCCGGAATGAGGAAATGTGGAGGAAACACCGGAGCACGACTGTCCTCGTTTTGAAGCTGTGCGAAGGGAGATGACTGCCCTTAATGCAGAGAATTTCGTAGATGAAATGTGTCTAGAGGAGAGCACCTGAACTGCCGCCAGCAGGGCAGTTGCTCAAATTCTGTCGCTACTGTGACGTGTTGGCTAGTCTGGTACTAGGTGACTAGTGAATACCAAACCGTATCCAGGGGTACATATGGGTGTACACTGGTTTACTGCATATCAACTCTACACAGCGGGACCAGGCTTTTGAAGGTTTTTTCCCTCTTAGGGAAGAAGTAGCGTATTTTTCTACATGATAGGCCACCCTAAAATTTACGACATTTATGCATCTTATTATACAATATATTACACACACACACAAATTTTCTTTAATATGAAAGCTGATAAATATTTCTTTATCGTCAAGAGAAAATTAATTAACCAATTCTCATTATTTGATGGTTTCGAAGAGTCTTCGTAAATTATAGTCATACTAGGTGTCAAAATCTAATTATTCTGTACTAATTTTGATCGAAAAATAATGGGAAAAATTTCCCGATTTAATCAGTTTCCCATTTATGTCAGCGTACAATTTGAGAAAGAGCTGACAAAGTCGAGAAAGCACTGTATTTGAAATTATTTTCATGTCGATGGTGGTTTTTTGGTATCCCTTTTTTCTTTTCTGCTTTTGCAGTGTTGTAGATTTTTAAATTCAAAATCAATGAGTCATGCACAATCTTCAATATACCGGCAATCCACATACATATTAGGCCAAACCATCAAAACAGACCATGCATTATTGCTGTTGGTGCCTGAAGAACGCACCACCTTTAGGCCGCTGTCATAGTAAGAGCGTTGCGGCGCGCGGAGCGTGAAATAAAAAAGAATTCATTATTGATGTTATTCTTTACATTAGATTTCACGCACTATGCGACCCAACGCTCGTACTATGGCAGCGGCCTACGCATGAGAACCACCGGTGTGAGCAGGTACAATTCAAAAAGCCGGCTCACCAACACCGATAGCCCAACCCAGTGATGCCATATTTTTCTTCGTCCTCATCTATATTTAGAGTTTCAAACATCTGTTGAATCTCTTTAATTTTTTCCAAAAATCTGTATAAATCTGTATACTTTTTCAAAAATCTGCACTTGCATTATATAGATTTGGTATACAAAATTTTCAAATAATATGTATATGTGGCATCACTGCTGCAACCGCCTGATCGGCTGTTGTTTGGTTTTTGAATGAGCAGCCAGCGGCAAGGGCCGTCCAGAAACCACGTGAACAGTTGTTAGGATATTTTCGGAGTCCCCCTCTCTCGCGTGGGCAATATACCTAACTTAAAATATAGATATATCGCACGTTCCCCAAAACTTTGTTGTCCTCATGGTATATGGACGGCCCCAAGGCCAGTGCTGCATGTTGCGATTTCTCTTTTTTATACGTATTCTCTCTCTCTTTGCTTCTCTCAACACAGAGAATATAATATTATTCCCCTTCGAACACGTGCTCGAATGTGTGCGCGGAGTCCCAAGTCCCAATCGTAAACGCCACGGAACATCACGCCACCTTGAAATGTAACTGTAGTTTCCCTGGAGTTTTGCTGTTGATGTGCTCTGTTATTAAAAATTTGCAAACATCCAAACAAATGAGTGACTTCTCTCAAAAACAACTCTCTCTCTCTCTCTGGTGAATTCAACGCAGATTGCTTCACAGCATAGCAGCTGATGGAGAGATTAATTACATTTGAAAGGCGCAATATCACTGTAGGTAGCTGGCTGTTATCTGACCTTGGCATTGGTCGTGATAGGAACTGACTTTCACATGGTTCAGGAAATGTTTGAAAGACTTTCTTCGAAGTCAGTTTCATCCTTCCGGTGCCACGGCCACCCCATTATCAATGTGAATGCATTCCGACCGCCAGTTGTACTGTAAATTTATGAGTTTGAGTTACTTTCATCTACGTATGACATCACTGGATGGATGGATGATTGTTCTGGGGCGTCATGCATGAGTCACATAATCCAGCAAAGCAGCACGTGGCTTCTGCGCGCTCTACATTACTGTATGGTGAAATAGTGCATCAGTGTTGCATACGTGTATAATGCACTGATAATGAAAAAGTGCAGCTGACTGCTGTTTAATAGCACGATTAACATGTACATATATCAGTTCGCTCTTCACATTTGACCTGTACCTGTATATCACTAAACTGAAGGTTGTATTTAACTAAACATGATTAACATAGAACTTCATGCCCCTCGGTAGATATATACATATATGAAAAGCGCCAAGATAGCGCAAACTCAGTGGGTAAAAGCTCGTACATATCGAACGAGCAAAAGCTTTCGTTGTCTTCATTTTATCGTGCAAAAGCATTCAATTCTCTATTCGATGTTCGATACTTCAAGCTCCAGCGATGATTCGATGATTTTCGTTTTTGCTCATGCATTGTTGCGGTTGCAGAGTTTTGGCGTAATGCGCTTATCAACACGTTTGGTTGAGCTGATGTTTTTTTTAATTAATGTTTGGTGATCATAAGTTGCCCCTCGTGGCGAAAGCAAGAACTATCGAAATGATTATTTTAAAATTCCATCACGAAGAGAATTTTAAAAATCCGTTAAGCGTTAAGACGTACTAAGAATAGAACTACGAACCGCCTGTTCTGGTGGTAGAAGTCCACGGTGTCATGAATGATTGGGTAGCGGAGCTTGTGTACCTGAGAGCCCTATTGCTGTGGTACGCGTTTTAAAAATCATTACCAATTTGGTTTCTACGTTACTGTTCAATTTATGGTGCAGTTCTTTCTTCTTTCCTTTATTTAACGTCGGTCTCTGTTCCGCAATCTAGTGACAACGATTGCCATCCATTGACGGCAATCGAATGTGCAGGAAGGCAGCTAGGATGCGTAGGATATCGCACCCATTTTCAACACACATGGGCCGGGAACAACGGCTTTACTTCCCTTCCGAAGGAAGACGTGACCAGAGATTTTTATGCCTCAGAAAAATCCCACCGTCCTCGGCTGGGATTGAACCCAGCCCATTGGGGTGAGAAAGCAGTCACGCTTGCCACTACACCACCGGCGCTGGCTTTTTATGGAGGAGTTGGAGTTTGTGATTTCTTGAATTCTTATGAGTTATGACTCTGAGCATTTCTCGCTGAAACAAGTTAACTTTTTGCACGAGGCTCTCAAAAACCATTTGTTTGTATTCCTTCAGAAGTTCTAGTTATGAATCTATAAAAATCAATCGATAAAGGTCAAATTTATGAACCCCTCGGTAGCTTGGGGCTCTAACAGTTTTCAAAATTCACAAGAAAACTCGTAATGTTGATACATCATAGTAAAGCGGAAAGTTTGGGCATTCAGCTGAAATGTGGCAGTCACGTAGGATTTATTACATTTATTTACACCCCACCGATTCGTGGTTTGATTAATTACATATCCCAAGGAACATTTTTAGTTTTATGAAATACTACAAAACAACTATAAAACAACATTCATAAAACCCTGGTCAAGGCTATTTAGTCATTAATGCATCCACCAAAACCTCATTAAGACTAGAATATGTCTAGTAGGCCCACCCTGGAGAAGGTTCTGAAGGGTGTATTCTCGAAGCTCTTCAAGATTGATTTACTGCAAAAAGTTATATGACGAACGCATTGAGAACCATTTGAAAGCTACAACAAAAGCTATTTAGCAACAATAAAAACCCTTTCCGAGCCATTTCCCCTAACCACTTGCTAAATCCACTATGAAATCATCAATCAAGATAGAAAAGGTTTTATGAATCCGATCTTATCAAAATAATTAAAATAGAAACTAGACCTGTGCGCCGATCAAAATATTTTCGGCGGCGGCGTGATATGTTGTTTTCTGCCGGCAACGGCGGCGTCACGCCGTTTGCTATCGGCGGCGGTGGCGTGGTGGCGTTGGTCGGCGTGTGTTTATTTTTAATGATTTAGAACAAAATACTTTTCTAACCAATCGCACATGGCCTAAAACTGCTATCCACATTTGAGTTCAGATTACCCAAAATCGCTAAAATGTAGGTCACTCATAGTATGAGTAAATTCTCCGACACTTTCCCGGGGAAAATTTCTCGAATATGGGGAACATTTAAGAAAATTGTACACAGGTTAGAAGTATACCAGTAGACAGACGAAAACCACAATCAGTTTTCCTAATATTCGAGTAGTTTTCCTCGGAAAAGCGTCGGAAAATTAATTCATTCTATGAGTGACTTACGTTTTCGGGAATTTGAGTAACGTGAACTCAAATATGAGTAACTCTTACTCAATTTTGAGCCGTCCTCATTGGCCGTGCATGCGGAATGTGTTTATAAAGGTTGAAATACCTTGCTTGTTAAAATTGGATGGAGTCGTATATAAAAGTGTTACAACCCTTTTTATGTTTGTAGGGGTGGATAAATAGTATTTAAAAACAATCTGTTTGCATTACGTAACATTTTAATTGGCCCAAGGAATTCTTTCATTTATTGAGCATTACACGTTATTAATATGTTGATAGCGATAAACTATATGCTTCCATTGCTCTGATACATATTTGAATCTACACGCATTGTAGTCTTATAACTTTTTGTTTATGTATTTGAAGATGATGTCTTTCGGATATACGTAGAAACCCGCACAGCTTGTTAGAGATTAAAAGAAAAGGTCAAATATCAACGTGTTGTTAATAATAGTCACTTATTCACCTTTATGTAAATCAGATCCTCGTCAGTAAGCCACTGCTTACAGCAAAACTCTATTTTTGCAAATGCTGTAATTGTCATGAATGAAGATTGCTTTATCCACATTGGATGCCTGACCGACGTGCAGATACGCTCAGCCCAGCTATGTTAAAAACTAGTTCACTTGGTGTGCTGGTGGCTGGCGAACCAAGGCTGCCAACCAAGGATACTGCAGCTTTCTTATTTTCTAAAAGCATAGAATATCTCCATCTACAACGTTGTTCGGGTATGGCGTAATGTGCAGGTGAGACAGAAGGAAACTCTAGTCCACTGTTTCATTCATTCGGTGTTTTCGTCGGATCGAGAGAAAGAAAGAGTCAGCTAGTTTCCTTCTGCCTCACCTATAGGTCTCGCTCATCGAGACGAAACCACCAAACTGAGATTTTTGACTTGACGTTTGATCAGCGTACCAAAACACTATCTCGAACAAGTGCGTTCATCCCTGTGGGCTGGATAGAGAAAGTGCAAACAAACATCAAAAAACTAAATGACAATCGCTGCTTCATACACGCTCCCCAAGTAAACAAAAGTTCTGAATTCAACGATTAAAATCACTTCCATAAAGTTCAAATAAAGTTCCGACCGAACCTTCAAGTTCCATAAAGCTCAAATAAAGTTCCGACAGAACTTTCAAGTTCCATAAAGTTCAAATAAAGTTCCGACAGAACTATCAAGCCACATGAAGCAATCCACACAAGTCTTTATCAGTAACAAAATGTAATGCACGTTAATATGAAATGATCAGTGGCCCGAAAAAATCATAATTCTTATATTTATGCAGTGCATCAACATTCTATCCAAACATAAAAAAAAAAAATTTAAAAGTAATTTCCTGGATTTGAACCCGTATTTTCGGCATGCGATCTACGAACGCTAACCACTGCGCTACAAGTGCATTGGAATACCCAGCGGGCAAACACCAATTGAAAATTCATCAAGGTGTTGTGTTTCGTATTCAAGTCAGTCAGCTGGCACTGAAAACTCCAACAGTAGGCGTACAACTACTCTCATTATTATATCTCAGATAACGCAGTGGTTTGTGCTGGGGCTCTCACGCAGAAGGACTGGGTTTAATTCTTCAAACAGCTCCAATTCTCTTTACAACTTATGCTAATAAATCAATACACATTAATACCTGTCTTTAGAAATAACTTTCATAAAAATACAAACTAAATATAGAATTGGTTTGAGAATTTGTACAACAACCTTTTTTTAATTTATTTTCTAAAAGTTTCGTTCAAGTTCCGCCAGAAGCTGCTTAGAATGCTCTTCAATTATGGTACCGGAACTTTCAAGTTCATATAACGACTTAAAAATGAGGCTGCTTAGAATTCAATAGACCACCTTTAACAATGCTGCTTAAGTCACAAATAGCCTTTTATCAGAACTCTTGGTTACTTTAGTCCTTTAAGGTAACTCAAAAATGAGTCAGACGTACTCATTTTCATAAAGACTGTTCATTAAAGGAAGTGGACACCTGTTTATCAATAGTTTTGGGTTAAAACGTAACGAAAAATTGTGAATTTTCGCTCAATGTTTAAAAACATTATTTATTTTGGCAACACACCTGAAAAATAAAAAAAGTGAGAAATTTCGAACAAGGGGTCGGATCAGCTTATCAACTCGCAGATTAATTCTTCACTAATTATTTTCCGAAAATTTGTCGTTTCGAGAACTCGCAAAAAGCGTGCAGTGCAGTAAATCTACAGTGTTCAAGTTTGGAGAAACGTGTTCTCTTGAAGATTTACCGAAATCTTCGGTAAAAAATCGCAAAAAGGGGGCATCGGACCAGAAAGAGGAGCTGATAGCAGTACGCCTTTTGAAATCGCACACAGCAAAAAAAAATGTAATATCGACCAATGTAATTTAAGCTTATGTATGAAATAATGATGTAATAGCAAAAAGCAGAAACAATATTACATCAATGGATGTAATTTTGTTCGCAAAAACGATGTACATCGTACAACGTTATATTACACAACCGATGGATTGACCTGGTTGCAGCAGCTTGGATGTAATAGTCAACAATTTTTTTTCTGTGCAGAAACCGTGTTTCGTTCGTGAAATTACCAAAAAATTGGACATTAGCGTCGGAGCTGTGCAGAATATCAAAAACGTGACAAGAAGCAAAAAGCACCGAAAATGACGGATTCACAGAAAGCTTCTTCTCCTTCAAAAGCCGAACAGGAGCACTTTGATGGACGACGAGACGTACGTCAAACTGGATACCAGTACACTTCACGGTCGCAATTTTTTAACGCTGTGTAGAGGACAGATGTGCCTGATGATGTGCGATACATCCGAACCGAAAAATTTGGAAAAATAAAAGTTTTTGGTGTGGCAAACCATTTGCTCCTATGGCTTCCCGCATAAACGCGAACCATAAATTGACCTTACCGATAATGGTTATAAATTGTTTATAATCCCTCCTTAACTTTAACTGAAATGGTTTTGGAACCTTACATGAACGTTTGTGTGATAAAGTTTTAACCTTATGTATTATGGTTTTGAGGAAGCGGACCTTACAAATAAGGGTCTGTTCATAAACTACGTAGACAATTTTTTGGGATTCTTAACCCCCCCCCCCCTCCCCCTGCGTAGACAGTTATCCATACAAAAAATTTAAAATTTGTATGGACCGTGATCCCCCCCCCCTTAAACTGTCTACGTAGTTTATGAACAGTCCCTAATGGGTTGTTAAGAACCATTACCATTTCAAATTCTTGTTTGCTCCATAAATTTTCGGAAAGAGAACCATTTTTTAGAACGTTTTTACCTATGGTTTGAGAACATTAATGGTTATGGTTATGGTAGTCAGTAAGGCCCATGAATGGTTTTGTAACATCGATCAACTTTATGTGGAATATATCGCGAACTGGTTGCCTGTAAATTAATAATTCAAGAGCTCCGATCCGAGAAAAATAAAGTTTTGTTTTGATGACCGAAAAGTTATTCCTATTTCCAATTAAACACAGATAATCTCATAGTGATAGCAATGTTTAACATATTTAGCCGGGTTTTAATCATACAAAGGCAAATCGCTAGCTTTCATGCTAAGAAATACTGGTTTTTGAGTCAAAAGTTATTATACGTCGTTTGGTGGCCCCTATTTTTACTTAAGTCAAAGTGTATTTACCAGGATTTTCGGGAGAATTATCAATTACGTCTCCTTACGTGCAGCCCATTCATCATTTTAGGACCACCGAAATCATCTTAGCAACAAACAGTTCGATTTATTCACTTTAATAATGAGAAAGCGAAACGACGAAAGTACACTTTTCACGGGTTTCTCAGTGCTGTTACTTAAGGCAAACGGCATCTCCTTAGAAATCGGGTGACTTAAGTAACATCGAAAACTATTTTGATCGGAAAGTGATTACGTCAAAAAGCAATTCGACTGGTAAATAAATTTAAAAATGGGATGTGATCCTGTATTCGGACAGTATATAGTGTAATAGCAGGAGCATCGATTGACACTGATAGCTCGACTTTGTTTACTTTTGTTACATTCGACGTAATGAAAATTTGCTCTTGAATTATCAGTTCGCGATATATTCCACGTAAAGTTGAGCGATAATACAAAACGATTAATGGACCTTACTGACTACCATAACCATAATCATTAATGTTCTCAAACCATAAGTAAAAACGTTCTAATATAGTTCTCTTTCCGAAAATGTATGGAGAAAACAAGAATTTGGAATGGTAATGGTTCTTAACGACCCATTATTTGTAAGGTCCGCTTCCTAAAAACCATAATACATAAGGTTAAAACTTTATCACACAAACGTTCATGTAAGGTTCCAAAACCATTTCAGTTAAAGTTTAGGAGGGATTATAAACAATTTATAACCATTATCGGTAAGGTAAAGTGATGGTTTGCGTTTATGCGGGTTGAAGAGTTCTTCGTATTTAACAATGGTGAATATTACAGAAAAGAATGCATCAAAAAACGGCTTCTACCCATCTACCAAAAGCATACGGATCCTCCATTGTTTTGGCTGGATCTGGCATCTGCTCACTATGCTTCTGCTACGTTGGAGATGCTCAAGAAGGAAAAAGTCAATTTTGTCGAAAGCTCTGTTGACTGCTTCAAGAAAATTTGTCTGCAGCACAACTAACTTTTCGTTAGAAGAAAGTTATGCAGAATCTAATGGGCGTTATCAAGAGAAAAGTTCGAGCGTTCTTCAGAAATTAGAAGTAAACAAACAAACTCACGTGAAATCGGTCATATGTACTAGGTGGGGTGAAAAGTAACCTCCTTGACTGCCAGAATGCGCTTCTACTGCAAAAAAAGGTTATGGTGCCTTGTTGTCCGTTCATATTTAGGCAGACATGCCAAATTTCAGTACGATACTGTCTTTAGTTTTGTTTTGTTTTTTAGAGGAAAAACGGCAAAGGAAACAAAAGAAAAGATGGATAAATATTATGGGGCTAATGCTCCGTCAGATACACCGTCAAATATTGGTTTCGAGAGATTCGTGGTGGCCGTAACTCCACTACCGGTCAAGTCCGCAGCGGCAGACCCTCCAATGTGGTTACAGAAATGGTTTTGGCTGACCGAAAAGTGAAGGTGCGCGAGCTAACAGATACCGCAAAGATTAGTCCTGAGCCCACACGCCATATTTTGAGCGAGATTCTGCATATGAAAAAGTTATCCTGCCCAAGCTCACTCCTGACCAAAAACAAGAACGCGAGAGCAATTCGAAAGAGTGTTTAGACTTGCTGATGCGGAATCGGGCGGACTTTTGGCGTCGATTGGTAACTGTTGATGAAACTTGGATCCACTATTACACCCCAGAGAGCAGAATGAGTTACCGGCAATGGACTGAAGCCGGCACGAGTGCTCCGAAGCGGCCGAGGGAGGCTCGTTGGGTCGGAAATGTTATGGAGTCGGTTTTCTAGGATTGTCATGGCATACTCTTCGTGGACTTCTTCGAAAAAGGAAAAGCTATGTTACTCAATTTAGAAGAGTTCTGGTTTAAATTAAATTGAGTGGATTTTCACTCAATTTTGAGTAGCCACGAACGAGCGTGCACACATGTTCAAGATGCATTTTTACCGAAAAGATGTCACGGATTTTTCATCGGTGTGACATAAATTTATTCGGCGGCGTGAACCATTTTATTGCGGTGGCGCGCCGACTCAATTTCATTGGCGGCGATGGCGTATGAAAATCGTCGGCGGCGGTGGCGTGGCGTGGCGGCGCACAGCTATTAAAAATCTTGTTGAATATCCAAATTTATTACAATAGTTCTCATTAAGTGGCCTACCCAACAAACAATTTTAGCTGCAGACTGGCTTATACAGGCGAAAAATAGCTGTATAAGCTTATTTTTGGCTGTATAAGCTGGTCTGCAGCTGAAATTGTTAGTTGGGTAGTTTTAAGTACCTTATTAAATGTTATGTGGAATGTACGTGAAAACATCGAAAAAAATAAGTCCGCCCTCGGAAAACGTCAATTTGACTAATTATTTTACAATGAAAAAAAAAAAATCTTCAGATCGAGCTAGGCCGTTATTTTTTATATGAATTTCGCATTCAAAAGTTCGCTCATTGCTAAAATTTCTAAAATATAGTTACATCCAAGGAACTATAAAGTGAAAATCGAAGATTGTCAAAAACAAGCAAACTAATTGCAACATGGCCGTGGCATAAAAGTTGATTTTTATGGGCCATTTGTGAAAAAGTTGTTTTGCTTTCAAGAAATCCTTAACAAATTCATAATGTTTTAAAGTGGCTTTTATGAAGACAACATGCAGACTGAATTGTTTTTATCTAAAACCATTTTGCTTGATCCTAACCCGGTCAGATTTATAGCAGCATTTATGGAGGCAAAGTAGCCTGCAAAAAATTAAACGTCAAAGTTTGTTTATCTTTCGATAGTTGCACTTTGGGATCCAGGGTTCTTCAAGGCGGTTTTCTCCCGATGGATTGGGAGCAGTTACTCAGATAATTTGCGATACTGTTTTACAACATTTCGCATTTCGAACAGCTGGAAGCACAATCGTTCCCGAAAAAGTGCCCCTTATTCCGGATGGTTACAGAAGTGCACCATCCAACGATGCAGGGATGTACGCTTGAATGAAATTTTCGAAGAGTTGATTCTTTCGCCGAATAAAATCGCTGCTATGGATCGGAAACCAGCTAATCTCCGCTAACTAACAGTTTCAGTGGTTTGCTGTCGGTTGTTATTTCGATTGTCATCTATTCGCAAGATCTGGAGAAGGCTGGTATGTTTTTAAAATTTCGAGTCGACAATGTTTTATGAATTCGAGGGCCACGCTCACTTTACTCTTCTCCGCCAAATAGTCAGTCGTTGATGGTGTGCTGGTTCTTCTAAAGAAGTAAATTTTGCTGAAATCGACTTAAATTTTTCATCCTACTTCGTCCATCCTTCTTAATTTCTTGCCATAAATTTGGCTTTTATTAACTAATTGAGCTTAAAAAAATTTAACAGAGTAATTTGGGAGTTTATGATACACTCTAAAAAGCCTAAAACGGAACAATAAATGCTTGGTTGCTTTCATAATTTTTTTCCTCTGGTTTGTTTTTTCCGTCGATTTTGTTTTCCGTGCTGAGCACCAATGCTACCGACGTGCCAGGAAGGTAGCTCCCACACCTGGACCCTACCTATCGATCCATCAACTCATGAACCGGGGACCAACGGCTTTACTTCCCATCCGAAGGAAGGCGTGATCAGAGATGTTATGCCTCAGAACATTCCGGCGGCGCCGACTGGGATTGAACCCAGGCTTGCTGGGGTGAGAGGTAATCACGCTTACCACTACACAACTGCTTTCATAATGATAGAACACGTTTCTAAAGTATTTTATCAAGACATTAATAAACAAATGCTAATTACGTTTATGATTAAATTACAGAACAGTTTTAAGGATTGATCAAGAACTGCTTTAAATTTATTTTCAAAACAGTTTTTGACTTTCTTGCTAGTCTATAAAAGATTTTTAAAGCAGCAAAAAGCTGAATTACTAAGCAGGAATGTTTTACACTTTGAAATGCAGTATTTAAACTCAATGGATTGTTCATTGCCGTTATAAAACCATCATCAATCAGAGTGGATGCCAAATGGTTACTGAATTGTTACTTGGGATGAGCCGTAATGAGCTATTGATTGTAATCACTGAATCTTTGAAAATTATTCTGATATTTCACTGAAAAGGGGCAAGTTAGGACATTCATTTGGCATAACCAAAATGCTTAGCAGCCTTATTGGATTTAACCGCCATTATGGTTTTTTATAAGAAAATGCGATTTTCATAAGGAGTTCACTAGAAAGCTGTTCATAAACTGCGAAGACAAATTTTGTGAGGTTTTAGACCCCCACCATATACGTACCCAATCGTTCAAACAATTTCCAAGAAATTTAGTGGCTACGTGGTTTATGAACAACCCCCTAGGGCTGGTAACCATCACAACCCCTGTTCTCTACTACTTTCCAGCTACAGTGCCACATTTTAGCAAATTTGTTTGAGATTTGGATTTACGGGAAAACTCCAAAGTTTGTATATGGGTAAATGTTTGGAAAATAGAACGGAACAATTAATTTGCTTGCCACAAATTAAAAAATTGCTCAATTTTATCCAAATCTGAAACTTTGATCAGGGAAACTATGCAGAACAAGTTTGTTTTTCTTCTTCTTCGCATTTCAAGGTTATTGCTTATCGCATATTAGCTTATTGCGTGCTCACAAGTTAGTGTTCTAGATGTACTTCCACAGTTGGTTATTGAAAGCTTTCGATGCTTGTACCGTTTTTGCATTAGTATAATCGTGTGGCAAGTACAATCGTACTCAATGCCCAAGGAATGAGCATAAGCATGAGCATGAGTAATGACAACCATACATTTCAATAGTTGCTACTCCGTGATAGACCAGATTTAGTGAAATTTGCACTAAGAACCATATGAATGGGGCTTGAGACTAGCAATTCATTCTCAGTGTACACAATCCGGAGAATCCATATTTTTGAGGTCAATGATTATTAGCGCAAAGACGAAAGTTGCACCTCTCAAGGTTCTTTCAATTCCTCGTCTAGAATTGAAGGCTGCAGTCCTTGGAATCAACCTTCTTGAGGCTATCCAAGGTTATCACACCTATCTCATAAGTCGACGAGTTCTCTGGAGTGATTCCAGTACAGTACTAGCCTGGATTCGATCAGACCCCCGTCGTTACAACAAATTCGTGGCCGTTCGCATCGGTGAAATTCTCACAGCAACTGACGCACGCGAGTGGCGATGGGTTCCCTCTGAAATGAGCACTGCCGACCTCGCTACCAAGTGGAAGAATGGCCCCAACTTCCTATCAACTAATCTATGGTTTTGTGGTCAGGCGTTTCTTCACCAACCTGAGGAATGCTGGCCTCAACCACCCCAGACCAGCCTAACTAAAGAAGAACTTCGATCAAGTCACACTCATTACACAGCTCCTCAGTTAATTGACGTATCCAGATTCAGCCGGTGGACAAAGCTACAGCAAACAATGGCTTTCGTGTTCCGATTCATCAACAACCTGTGCCGTAAAAGATGTGGTTCCAAGCTGGAACTGGGCGTCTTCGATCAGCACGAATTAAAACGTTCAGAAGAAGCACTATGGAAGGTAGCCCAAGCTGAAGCCTTCGCAGAAGAAATCACCGCTCTTTCTGGGTCACAAGGGTCTCCCGAAGCGCGACACGACCGTGTTGCCATGTCAAGTTCGATCTACAAGAACTGGCCATATCTCAAAGAGCGTGGAATACTTCGGATGCGTGGTCGAATCGGTGCCGCATCCTTTGCACCGACCGAAGCTAAGTACCCCGCCATCCTTCCCAGGCAACACCTAATTACGTTTCTTCTTACAGACTGGTACCACCGCCGTTTCCACCACGCCAACCGAGAGACCGTAACCAACGAAATGCGTCAACGTTTCGAAATCGCCAAGCTTCGTGCACTGATCGCGAAGGTGTCGAAGACCTGCATGATTTGTCGACTGAGAAAAGCCATGCCCAGTCCTCCCGCAATGTCACCGCTTCCGAAAGCCAGGCTACAACCGTTCGTCCGACCATTTACCTACGTCGGATTGGAAAACTTCGGACCTGTATTGGTGAAAGTAGGTAGAAGTCAGGTGAAAAGATGGGTCGCCCTATTTACCTGCCTCACTATTCGTGCCGTGCACTTGGAGGTCGTGCACAGTTTATCGACAGAGTCGTGCATCATGGCAGTGCGCCGTTTCATCGCACGTCGTGGTTCCCCTGCTGAGTTCTACTCGGACAATGGAACATGTTTTCAAGGTGCTAGCAAAGAGCTGCAAAGGGAAGAAGTTCAGGCAAGGAACAATACTCTAGCTACCACGTTCACGACTGCGAATACTCAATAGAGATTCATTCCACCAGCGGCTCCACATATGGGTGGAGCGTGGGAGCGTCTAGTTCGATCAGTGAAAGTGACAATTGGAGCCATAGCTGACGCCCCTCGCAGACCAAGTGATGAAGTTCTGGAAACGATTCTCGTAGAAGCTGAAGCGATGATCAACGCGCGACCGCTCACCTACATCCCACTCGAATCGGCAGACCAAGAAGCTCTAACGCCTAACCACTTTCTTCTGGGATCTTCCAATGGAGACAAGATCCGGCCAGACGAACCTATTAATAGCCCGGCGGTCCTGCGTAGCAGTTGGAAGCTAGCGCAGGCCATCACCAACGAGTTCTGGCCAAGATGGGTGAAGGAGTATCTGCCAGTGATAACGCGAAGAGGAAAATGGTTCGAAGAGGTTCGGGACATAGCAGTCGGCGATTTGGTGTTGGTAGTGAGTGGAACGGCGAGGGACCAGTGGATTCGAGGACGAGTGGAAGAAGTTATACCTGGGAGGGATGGACGGGTCCGTCAGGCCTTAGTCCGGACAGCATCTGGAGTACTGCGACGACCAGCTGTAAAGCTGGCGGTTCTCGACGTTTCGGAAAATTGTAAACCTGATTGAGTGGACCAGCAGCAATACCAGAGTTTACGGGTGGGGGAATGTAACGACGAGACCCCCCGTCGCAACTCAACTGTGGCCGGCAGAGACAGACCGATCTACAATGGCCTGTCGGACGATCTTCTGGCAACGACGGGACAAAAGGAGAAAACGTAAACATCATTGGAACAATACGGTATTCCGAAATCGATCGTAGACGTTCAGTGATTTATTGAATTCTATAAAAAATTGATATTCCTACAGTAAAAGTATCTACGTTAGTCTAGTTAATTATCCTAAAACTTGAACTAACTTACCTAGAGTAAATACAGTTACGTAAATTAATTAGAACTAAACCCATGCTAGTGATTAATGCTAATATGTGCTATCGTGGGAATTGTTTACACCAGGTAACATGTGTATTCCTTTGGAATCGGTAGAAACCGAATTCTTACGCTGATTTATGCTTTAATTTAGGACATCTACTACATGGGTTAGAAATTCAACGCAACTAGAACATATTAAAGCTACTTATAACCATAATTAGATCGTAAGTAAATGAAATCATTCTCGCTGTTACATAACCTAAATATGCCTATATGTAGTGCAGTAAATTCCCAAATTAATACCCGTGAAGGTGTGATAGGATCCTAACATTTCCTAAGGTCACCAAAATTGTAAGTTTGCGAGGAATATTGAAGAGAAAAGATCTAATAAATTGTTTATTTTAGCTTAAAGCTTACCGCAAAACAAAAATCGGTTTACTCACTGGAGTTGGAAACTTACCCACAACAATCAGCATATGTAACCATTCTCATTCCACTGCACCTAGCAAGAAGTACGGTCGACTTAGTTCGCGCTCGGCTATTTTGGAAGTTTTCTCGCTATTCGCTTGATTGAAATTGTCAGTTTTTTCTCGCTTACAGTTTCCAGCTAAATAATTAACTAAAAGTGAGTTTTTTTCTGAGAAGAAAGTGTGTTTTCGGCATCATCGGAAGGAAAATTGTTTTTACGATTGCCAATTCGCCAACCATTTTGCGTGGTAACGCATACCTGCACACGGATCATCGTCATCGAGTGTCAGCATCTGCCTCCGCATTTACACCGCTCATCTATCATCGTGTGTTCAGCTGAGTGCCGACCCTCACATAAGCAACACACCAACGAAGACCGCCCGCACACGCTGATCGAAGATCATCCACGCTGCGCGTCGCTCCGCTGCTGCCGTTTAAACGCTCGGTGGTAGTAGTATAGGATTATCAGATAAGTTTTTGTTCTTGTTTCTCTCTTTCGCCCACAGTTAAATTTTAAGTTTGTGTTCTGTGTTTGTAGTTTTTTTTTTGTGTATGGCGTCCGAGTGATTATCGTTTCAGTGGTAGAGCGTTTTTCGCTCCCACTAGTACGGCAAAATGGACATTTTGTCGCAAAACGAAATGGACGTTTTGTCGGAAGATGACACCACTTTGCCACGCGATGGCAAGAAGGGTCGAAAACGTACGTCATCTCTCCCTGGTTCATCGTCTCAGTCTGGCAAAGGACAGGCTCAGATAAACCCCCGATCGCGAGCCTATCCAGATGACTCGACTGGTCCATGGGTTGTCTACTTTCAGCCCAGAAACAAACCTTTGAATGTAATGCAAATTACTAATGATCTGACGAAGCGATACTCGGCCGTGACTGAAATCACGAAGGTTAGGCACAATAAACTTCGTGTCTCCGTCTCTAACCTGAAGCAGGCTAACGAGATTGCTGCCTCCCAGCTCTTCACGCTCGAGTACAGAGTTTACATCCCAGCTCGTGATGTGGAGATCGAAGGTGTGGTCACCGAAGCGAGTCTGACCCCCGAGATCTTGGAGAAGCAGGCGGTTGGCCGTTTCAAGAACCGTTTGCTTCCTCCGGTGAAGATACTGGATGTCCAAAAACTGGGCTCAGTATCTGTCAGCGAGGGTAAAAAGAGTTTAACCCCCACAGACTCGTTCCGTGTGACCTTTTCTGGTTCAGCCCTTCCTCACTACATCGAGTTGGGAAAACTTCGACTACCTGTGCGCTTGTTCGTTCCCCGGGTCATGAACTGCCAAAACTGTAAGCAGTTGGGACATACGGCCTCCCACTGTGGCAGCAAGGCACGCTGTTCCAAATGCGGAGAGAAGCATGGGGATGACACCTGTGCAGCTACCGCACCAAAATGCGTGTACTGTAAGGGAACTCCTCATGGTATCTCGTCATGCCCGGTGTACAAACAACGCGGGGAGAAATTACAACGCTCACTTAAGGAACGTTCCCGGCAGTCTTTTGCAGAAATGCTTAAGACGGCCACGCCATCGACCAACGACAAAAATCCCTTTTCTCTTTTGTCAGATGACGAGACTGACTCTGACTTGGCTGAGGAGGGAACTTCTTTCTGTTTTTCAGCACGGAAACGAAAACGCATCCGTTCGCGGAAAGTTGAGAATGAAGAACCCCAAATCAGCTTGCCCAAATCAAGGAGTGGTAGAAAAAAGGAAGTTTCTACTCCTTCTGGATTCAGAAGAACTGACTATACCCAGGATTTTCCACCTCTCCCGGGGACATCCAAAACCCCTGATGTCCCATTTTTAAGAACAGAAGCCCCTTCTTCATCTGGGTTGTTCTTATTTGATAAAATTGTGGACGATATTCTCAAGTACCTGAATATTTCTGATCCTCTAAAAAGCATTGTTCTGGCAATGCTTCCTACTGTGAAGACCCTCTTGAAGCAATTGACATTGAAGTGGCCCCTCATTGCAGCAATCATTTCCTTCGATGGATAATTTTCCAAACGAGGTCGGGGATTTGATCACTATTCTACAGTGGAATTGTCGAAGTCTTATTCCTAAATTAGACTCTTTTAAGTTTTTAGTTCACAATAATGATTGTGATGCATTTGCTCTTTGTGAAACTTGGCTCTCTTCAGATATAGATCTTCCTTTTTATGATTTAAACATTATTCGACTGGATCGTGAGGATTCGCGTGGAGGAGGGGTACTTTTGGGGATCAAAAAGTGCCATTATTTCTATAGAGTGAATCTTCCACAATTTACAGGTATTGAAGTTGTCGCATGTCAGGCTATTATTAAAGGTAAGAGCCTTTGTATTGCTTCTGTTTATATTCCTCCTAGAGCCGTTGTTAATCGAAAACAACTTTCAGATATATGTTCAGTACTTCCTGCTCCACGGTTGATTATGGGAGATTTTAATTCCCACGGTACAGGCTGGGGGGAACTGTATGATGACAACCGTTCTACTTTGATATATGACCTCTGTGATAACTTCAATATGACAATTCTTAACAATGGAGAAGTAACACGTTTGGCTGGACCATCTTCGAATGGAAGTAAATTAGACCTCACACTTTGCTCTAACTCATTATCGTTGGATTGCACGTGGAATGTGATCCAGGATCCCCACGGTAGTGATCACTTGCCGATCAAAATTTCGATTGCCAGTGGGTTCAATCCGTCGGAATCCGTTAACGTCGCGTACGACCTCACCCGTAATATCGATTGGACAACGTTCAAGACCGCGATAGAGGAAGCCGTGTCGTCGGTAGAAGGGCTTCCACCGTTGGAGGAATATAACTTACTCTCCAATCTGATCTTGGACAGCGCGCTTCGAGCTCAAACTCGGCCGGTTCCAGGAACGTCTTTGCGTAGGAAACCTCCTTCCCCTTGGTGGGACCACCAATGCACTGAGGTTTATCGTAAAAAGTCCGACGCGTTTAAGCTTTTCCGGAAACGTGGAACACCCGTGTATTTCGAAGCGTACTCGGCTCTTGAACGCGAACTCAAGAGCCTCATCAAAGCCAAGAAACGCGGATACTGGCGGCAATTCGTGGACGGATTATCGCGCGAAACGTCGATGAATACGCTTTGGAACGCGGCGCGAAGGATGCGTAACCGGTCTTCGAACAACGAGAGCGAGGAGTACTCAGATCGTAGGATTCTCAAGTTCGCGCGAAAAGTATGTCCTGATTCCGTGCCGGCACAGATGATTCCTCGCGAAACGACGAATTCTGTAGACGAGATCAGCCAGCCTTTTTCAATGCTGGAACTCTCATTCGCGCTCCTTTCGTGTGGCAATTCGGCTCCGGGGGCTGATAGAATCAAGTTCAACTTGTTGAAGAACCTCCCAGACGTCGCTAAGAGGCGCATGTTGAACTTGTTTTGTCAGTTCCTGGAGTTCAATATTGTTCCGGATGATTGGAGGCAAGTGAGAGTTATAGCCATTAAAAAGCCTGGAAAACCCGCTTCAGATCATAACTCGTATCGTCCCATCGCGATGTTATTGTGCATTCGAAAATTGTTGGAGAAAATGATCCTTTTTCGCTTGGACAAATGGGTTGAGACGAACCACCTACTCTCAGATACTCAATTTGGATTCCGTAGGGGCAAGGGAACGAACGACTGTCTCGCGTTGCTTTCCACAGAAATTCAGTTGGCTTTTGCTCAAAAAGAGCAAATGACAGGGCCCAAAGGGGTCGACCTGCAAGGACCCTTACAGGATACCTTAGACAATTTGTCTACTTGGGCTATTCAGCTAGGTATCGAATTCTCCACGGAGAAAACTAAGTTGGTCGTTTTTTTCTAGGAAGCATAGCCCAGCACAACCGAAGCTTCAACTTTTGGGTAAACCGATCACTCATTCTATGTCCTTCAAATATCTTGGGGTCTGGTTCGATTCAAAATGCACCTGGAGATCCCACATTGAGTATCTGAGACGAAAATGCCAACTAAGGATCAATTTCCTTCGATCAATTACCGGAACGTGGTGGGGAGCCCATCCACAAGATCTTCTGACGTTGTACCGGACAACGATTTTATCGGTTTTAGAATATGGTAGTTTTTGTTTCCAGTCGGCAGCTAAAACGCACATCATCAAGCTGGAACGGATCCAGTATCGTTGTCTTCGTATCGCGTTAGGATGCATGCACTCGACTCATACGATGAGTCTAGAAGTGTTGGCGGGCATGTTGCCACTATCGGATCGGTTTTCGGAATTGTCCCTCAGGCTCCTCACCCGTTGCGAAGTTATGAACCCACTGGTAATCGAAAACTTTGAAAAGCTTCTTGAGCTGAGCCCTCAAACTCGTTTTATGTCATTGTACTACGTGTACATAACACAGGATGTCAGCCCTTCACAGCATAATCCTCATCGTGTATGCTTCTCCGACTTCGGCAATTCAGTTAGTTTTGATTTATCTATGACGCGGGAGATTCGTGGGATCCCAGAACATCATCGTTACATGATTGTTCCGTCAATTTACGCTGCAAAGTTTGGCCAAGTTGATTCCGCAAGATCGTTCTTCACAGATGGATCACTAATAGAGTCGTCCGCTGGTTTTGGTATTTTTAACGAATTTCATAGCGCCTCTCGAATGCTTCAAGCTCCTTGTTCCGTATATGTTGCTGAGCTGGCGGCAATACATTATACGCTAGAAACGATCGCCTCACTTGCACCAGATCATTATTTTATTTTTACGGATAGTCTCAGTTCTGTCGAGGCTATTCGCTCTATGAGGCCGGTAAAGCACTCCTCGTATTTTCTCATGAAAATACGAGAGCTTTTAAGTGCTTTATCTTTAAGATCTTTTGTCATCACCTTTGCATGGGTCCCATCTCATTGCTCGATTCCGGGCAATGAGATGGCTGACTTACTTGCTAAGGTGGGCGCTATGGAAGGCGATATTTACGATCGACAAATCGCCTACGATGAATTTTTCTTCATTTATCGTCAACAGTCACTCGTCAGCTGGCAGAATAAGTGGAGTGAAGGGAGTTTGGGACGATGGCTATATTCGATCATCCCTAAGGTGTCGAAGAGTTCTTGGTTCAAGGGGTTGGATGTGGGTCGAGACTTCATTCGTCTGATGTCTCGCCTCATGTCCAATCACTATTCGTTAAACGCTCACTTGTTCCGTGTTGGGCTGAAGGACAGCAATCTCTGTGAATGTGGACAAGGTTACCAGGACGCAGATCACATTATTTGGTCTTGTGCTGAGCATCGCGGAGTCAGATCTGAACTGTACGATTCCCTTCGGGCTCGAGGTAGACAACCTAATGTTCCAGTTCGGTATATTTTGGCTAGACGCGATCTGGAGTTTATGAAACTCATATATGTTTACTTTAAGAATATTAACATTAGATTGTAAGTTTTATTAACCTTGTGTTTAGTTTGTATTTTGTACGTGTGGGTTTTTTTTTATGTTTGTTTTCAAGATGAATAGAAATTAGTTCATGTTTTAGGATTAATTAAATATTTGTATCGTAAACCACATTTCAAACCTCCCTCTCCCTTTTCCCATCCAAAAAAAATTGTAAATCCCCACTAACCTCGAGACAACCGCGAGTATCCGGTCCAGCTCCTTTAACTTTAAATATAAGAAATCAATAATGTATAACAAAAATGATAACTCGGCTCTGTAAAGTTTATTCGATTGAGCCTGTACAAATAAAGTAATTAATAAAAAAAATGTTACCATTCTTATATTTATTTATAAATTTTTATATTAACGAGGAGTTCTTTACCAGGGGGCTCTTGGTGCGAGCTCTTTGGTGTGGGGGTAACTTGGTGGAACTCAGAAAAAAAAAGACAGTTAAACCATAACAGCCATATTAAAATAATAATTAAAATCAACTCACTCATTTTCACTCAGAGCAAGAGTGTTACTGTTATCCCTTAGCTCACGTCTCTGCGGAATAAGCGTACTCTCTCGTCACTATCACTGTTGTTAAAAAAAAAAATTCAGAAGGTTTCTTTCTAATCAATTTTAAAACTCTATCTGGAAACTAAGATGCACATACCTGAAAGTCGGTATGGAATCTAAAAACCACATACCTAAATTATCGGTAATCATGGATTTTTTTTAAACGCTGTTCGGTACCTAACACTACTGCGACCAGTAAATTGATCTATTGTAGTATATCCCGTGTCCTTAGTTTAGTGCATGTCGTATTACTCCATCACTATTGAGAAATGATGAAGTATTCGATTTTTTTTACAGTTGCCACTCTTGCATTTATCGCAAGGATTCGACTCTGATTGAAAGGTCCCGCTATTTATACCCTTCGGAGTGTTGAAACACCCTCCGAAGGCGCGCCCCTTTGTCAGTCAAAATTGAATTCCTTAGCAACAAAATTAAGGTATGACACTGATAATGACCATGCATCAGAACCCTAGTCTTAACCACTTCAAACTAGGGAACAACGAAGAGAAGATTAGGAATCACATAGATGAAGACAACTAACTCATTTTTTGCCTTGTTTCAAGATCATCCTCGGTAGACAAAACCGAGTCTTGTCACTATCAACAAGGCATAAAAAGTAACAAGGACTAAGATGTGTTCCTTGAATTAATGAAAAATCTTGTTTCCCTAGTTTGAAGTAGTCAGGACTAGGAATCGGTGGTAGATCTTACATCCCGTAACGTACCACGAAAAGGTGATCTACCCACGTTACGGGGCATATTGGATGGATTATCAAAAGTTAACGTTAAAAGTGTTCTAATTTATAGTAAAAAATAGCATATTTAATGTAAAAAGAAACGAAATGTTTACCTATGATTTTAGGTATTCGTAGCTTAGAGTGTAATATATATTTCACTCGAAATCTAGTACGTTAAAATGATGTCGAAAAAAAAAATACGTAATGCCAAACTAAACTCGATTCGAGTTTGAATTTTCTCGAATCAAGTTACTCGCATCGAAATGCGCAATGCCACCCCAGTGTGCCTGTCGTTACGTTTCTGTCTTACTCGCTCGCTTACTTGTTTCGAAAACCTAAAAAAAAAACAAATTAAATCAACTCATTCGGTAAATCGACTCAAACGATGTGTAATTACCTACCATCTCATATGGTACTTGCTCACGTCTAGCGCAGAAACATTCATAATATCGGTGAGTCGGTCAAGTGGTTCAATAAGAGAGCACAAAAGGGGTATCCCTGTTGGCGGTATGTATGTACCGTAAAACGGGGTATCTTTGATAATGCTGGTAAATTTGATAGTATAATACAAAGATTAAATTTTCTCGCGGTGCTTTTTTTTCCAAATTAGAAGCATTGATTCCATATTGTAGCTTAGGGTATTTCCGTTGATATCGTATATAGTTTTTATGTGGTATGTGTTACATATTTTACAAACATATTAAAACACTTATCGTGTTTTTTGCCATTTTGAAAAAGCACTCAAACCATCACTTATGAAATGTATTCAATGTATTCAATTCACAAATTCGATGCTGTATTCTTATTCTTTATGAAGTTTTCTGATTATATACTCATTCAAATTTTCATATTTAAAGAACTTAATTGTTTGAGTTTCATTCATTTTTTTCCTACATTCATCGAGAATTACCAAAGTAACATCAAATCAAAATGCTGAAGCTGGGTCATAAAACTTAAAAAAAAAAGAGTACAAATGTTTTAATTTTCGTTAAACATATTACTAACGAATTAACTCTTGGATTCTTAGTACTTGTTTTAAAAATATAAAATTTGAAAAACATTCATAGCTGTAAAAAATATTTAGAATATACTTTAAAAAACTATAAATGTTACCCCGTTATACGGTACGACTAAGCTGGCTGGCAGGTTGATTCATGGTTCGGAGTTTTTATGACACATGGCGGTTACTTTACCACAAGCATCTATTATCGAGTTTACTTGAAGTGGCGTCGAGGATGGGAAACACGCGGGGGACGAAACGGCAATTCATTCATGACTGCTATATTTGCAGACAATTTGGAAGTAAATTGATAGAAAGGTGCTAATTGAGAGTGATGTAGCTATTGAGAATAAGGTGCTATAGTTGCCATATTAGTTCTTCCGAATTTCTCACTTTGAATGATTCAAAGAACAACATTTTGAAATATGTAGCACAACAATGAATTCTGTTTTATGTTCTTGCTAGAGGTGTTGTTTCTTAGCGGTTTGCCTGTCCTCTGTCTGCTTGGTTCAAATCTCGGTGTAAGTCATGAGAGGTCAACAAATGGCAGCCGATGTTGCTGGTTGCGATACCGGCATCAGACCGGCATCAGGTGGTGCGAAAGCGGTTATTGACGTGTAAGTGCATCGTAAATTCATTCTGTTGCAATCGTCCACTGCCGTTAGAAACTCTTGACAATTACTTTTCTGTTTCTATTCGGGTCGATAGATGGCTACCTTCGGGCCAGGAAGGCCTTGTCACAGTGGGCGTAGTGAACTCTGAGGATTGCAGTCACGCAGTGGCGTCAACTTCAGTTGAACTGTAAAGGAGCACCGCTCATTGGCTATGGTCCAGAAGCCGTATTTAGGTGGAATAAATTTATTTTGGCGAATGTGTTGATGTACATGACATTAGAGTGGTCCATATGGTTGATGAGTTCAAAATATAAACTTTTTAGTTATTCGAGATAGACTGCGTACTGTTAGACAAAGTGCTGGAATACGTTATTTGAAACAACTTTGCTCAGGGAAATAATTTTCTATCTCTAATGGTTCACGATTTATACTGGTTTTTAATAAGTAACATAGAGCTGCCCCTAAAATATCGGTTTTTCAACAGTAACTTTTTATACATTGATTTCTGGTTAAGTACATGTATGTTCAAAGGGCGAATTATTTTTATTGAATATTACCAGGACTGCACAGAACAAAATTCTGAATTTCAATCATCGCGTAAAATCACCTCTCCTTTAGCTTTTAACTAAAGTTGGCATAAACAACGAAATTGATTACAAGCTTGTATACAACACAGCTAATTTACGCGATATCGTGCAAAAATTTAAAGACTGGAACGTGCAAAAATTGTTTCACAAAAAAATCGTTTCTTTCAGTCAAAATTCATATCACAAAAATCTTCTTATTTTTCTTTTGATAGTTCAATTCATACATTTAAAGAAAAAATGTTCGTTTATTGTTTTGGTTTGACAAATCCGAACTGCCGTGCCTTCCGCTTAACCCCTTCCATTAAATTTTGCACAGTGGTCTCATCTAAAGAGCCTGAATTTATAAAGAGACGACATGTCTAAATTGGAACAATCGACTATCTGTCAAAGTCATACGAAAAGTCATTCCAATCGAGCAGAAAACCTGTCAAATGGATAAGATTTCGTCTCTTTATAAATTCAGGCTCTTAGTCTCATCGACTTTATTCACCGCCGAACGCCAGTTAGATTTAAATTGCTGATCGTTTTCCATGGATTTATTAGTTTTTTTTTTAGATTCCGTTTGACCAAGGCCTAATACCAACAATCAATACGAAACTAACGATTTTAAATTGGCTCATTACTTGACTAGCCTATTGGTCCCAAGCAAACGATTAACGTATCCCATTCTAGTCGAAATTCTAGTACTACGCAATGTTTGTTTTGATTCGCTATGAAAGTTTGACAGATAAAATGAGGGGTTATTGGTTTTTCCGATGTTTCAAGGGGTGAATCGATTAGCTTGGGACCGAAGAGAGTACTAGAGCTGAGCCAAAAAGTTGAGTTCGTTATTTCGGGACCTTCTAGTCTTAGAGTTACCTCTATGCTACTACCGTTCGAAAGGGCGGAGTTCTGGGCTGTTGGGAGGGTTGTAGTATTTGGGTACCACAACCAGTGATGCAAAATATCACGACACTCACGTGACACTCGTCTTCGCATCAACCGACTATCGCTGACAGATCGTTTTGTCACGCAGTGAGAGTTAGAGCCGTGGCAAACAACAATCACCAGCAATGGTCGCTGCTCACAAGCAAAACGTTACACTCGCTGCTGATAATGAAAAGCACAACGAAAATAGTGAAGACTTCTGCAGTACAATCATGAGAAAAAGTGAAACGACAGAAGAAAAGGAAAACAATGCCTACGCATTCCAAGTTCGTCTCGGCAGGCGCGAGTGTGTTAGATACAAACAAAGCAGGCAACATTAAACGGAAGCTGTTGGGCTCACTCACCAACACACTCACATAAGCAAGTAAAGCAGCAACTGCTTCAAAACGAGCACAGATGAGTGTCGTGATTGTGAGGAATTACCAGATCGGTGATGGATCACAACATAAGACGACATTCACCAGTTGCTTTTTACTTCTTTCGTCAACTTGATGGATGGTCATGGAGAGAGCCATGGTGGGTATATATATGTGATATAGCTTTGTCACTATATAGGCGAGGAGGTCGCGGGGGGGGGGGGGAATGCGGTTTTAGAGCAAATTGTAAACAAACTCGGTCGCTGTCCCATACAAAAATCCAACATGGCTGAATCATGCATTTGACACATTAGAACACCTATATGTAGTCACCTTGGAGAGAGCTTCGACGAGCACATTGATAGGAATGAACAAAGCGTTACTACCACCAGCTGTTTGATGATGGTGATTGTGATAGGTCGCAACTCTGACCACAACCACGTTGTTCGCATCGTACCACTCGATTGCCTTTTTCCCATAGTGGCAGCTCGCCAAGTCCGGCCAGAACAGCACAGGTCTATTATGTTGCTTTAGGAATGGTAGCATTCGCTTTTCCAGGCACTTCTGGATGTAGATCTCTTGATTGATGGTTCCCGTAGTAATGAAAATGCCGCTTTTTAGACCACACGCGGCCTGCCAGATGAGATATTTTTTCGGAAACTTCGATAGTTTGATGGTTTTGAAAATTTCAGCCAACTTCCCTTTTCCTGATGCGGTACGGGAAATGACGGCTTCGGTATGCCAGACTATTTTCGGCAACCCAAATTGAAACACTATTTTCACTGGATTTTCTTACGAAAACACTTCGCTGAATGCATGCAAACGATTCTTTATGCTTTCAGCTTCAATTTGACTATATGTTTACCACTGAGAAAAAGCAATCTAGCAGGGTTTTCTTGAAATGAAACACACGCACTACAAATTGTAGCTGATTTCGAGTTGCCGATAATAGAACAGCAGATTTACATGCAGTTCAAATGGAACGGTTGCCGAAGAAAAACTGGTTGCCGACAATACTCGCTCTCACTAGAGAAGATTGGAGCTTTGTAAAAGCGTTTCAAAACAGTTTTTGACAATTCTTTCGACTGAAATTGTTAGAGCAGCTGGCAGCAAATGAACAAACCAATACTGCATATGTGTGCGTTCCTTAGAGAAAAAGGCTATAGAAGGTCGCTGCTTAGGTTGCCGAGAATACGTAAATTCCCCTATAAAATTCCTGCCCGGAAGCTGCTTGAAATCCGCCTTCACATAATTTTCGTCGTCCATGACGACACAGTCGAACTTTGTGAGTCCAACAGATTCGTATACAGCTTTCGGAACCGCTGCTTTGCCGTCGTGTTTTGTTTGTAATCTCGGTTCGCCACCTTCACCTTCTTAAACGTAGACAACCCGGCTCGTTTCTTGGCCCGCTGCACAGTAGTATGGGAGACATTGAGCTTGCCAGCGGCGTCCCGGATGGAAAGGTAAGGATTCCGCTTATATTTCACCGCCACCTTCTTCGTCGCAAAAGGGCCTCCACGCAAAACCAGCCAGGTCGGAAGAAGGTTCCGGCCCTAATTTCCCCGCCATTAACCAACGGCTTCCGATTCCGGTTCTTCCGCCGCTCCCACTCAACCATCGTTTGGCTGCTGCTTCGGGCCCGCTAGCAGCTGGAATGCATACCACACCGGTAAACTAAAGTCGTCAGTCATATGCGGCAACCGCTGCATCCCGAAGTACCTCTCCACCTCCGGGACTATCGTGGCAGCATTTAGGTGCTCCCCCTTCAACAGCGATCGATAATGCAGACACTCTGCTTTCAACGGTGAAACTTGTTACTTTGGTGACAGAAGACAACATGATCCAGCGCACCTGCAGGACCCGAACAGAACAGCTTCATGCTGCCATATCCCTCATCAATAAGTATGGACCGTGAAGCTATCAAAATTGCCAATTGGAACGCTTGCTCGCTCAGGAGCAAGAGCATCGAGTTCGTTGAATTCTTCAATGAACGAAAAATTATCGCCATCATCACCGAAACGCACCTGAAGCTGGAGATTAACGTCTTCCCTCCCATTTTCCAGGCGTGTGAGGCTGAATTGAATCAGCTCCAGGGGAGGAGGAGTGGCCATCAACTAAGGAGAAATATCGACTGTCGGCTGAACAAGATCGAAGCCGTAGGGGTGGAAGTTTCGACTCCTGTCGGCCCCATCACCATAATTGCGGCTTACTGCCTCAAACAAGTCAACACCAGGAACTGGTCGGCAGCAGACCTGCGAAGAGATATTGTCAAGCTAACACGACGGCGAGAAAAAAACATCATCACTGGTGACCTGAATGCCAAACATCAAGCTTGAGGCAACAGTCGACGCAATTAAAACGGCACCATCCTGAACAACGACCTGCAGGAAGCGCAGTACAACATATTGAGTCCTGACACTCCCACCCGGATATCTTCATCAGCAACATGGGCAACAACATCGCTCAACCTATAACCTTCCAGGAACTCAGCTCGGACCACTATCCGGTGGTGGCCGAAGTTGGTTCCTCGGTGAACCGATACGAAACTTCCCGGCGCAACTACCATCGTGTCAACTGGGATCAATATCAACACTGTGTCGACACAACCATCGACTACTATGTCTAACCGGAGACGTCCGAAGACGTTGACCGGTATCTGCAATCGATCGAGGAGGCAATATCCCGGACCAGGGAACAACACGTGCCAGTATCCAGGCAGGTGAGTAACACTCTGAACATTGACAGCCCTACCAAAGATCTCATTAGGCTTCGTTGCACCATTCGTAGGCAGTACCAGCGTTCTGGTCTGCCTAACTTGAAGACCAATTGTAATCGATTAACAAAGATCATTCAGGCCAGGATGCTGGATCTCAGAAATAAAGATTTAACCAATAAGATCCGTTCTCTCCCAGATTGTGCAAAGCCATTCCGGAAACTAACATCTTATAACCCCTGAAGAGAAGGATGATGCTATAGGTCAACACTTCGTCAGCTCTCATAATACTGTGATACTACGATTGCTGAAAAGGCAGCCAACCTCCATCAAATTCCCAACAATTTTCCTGTGGAATCCGAGATTACGGCTGACGAACAGTTGGCTTATATAAAATAATCTAAAAACATGAAGGCCCCAGGTTTCGACCAAATTCTGAATCTAGAACACAAGCATATGAGCTGACTCGGGTGAAAAACATTCTCAGACGGAACAAGTATGTATCCATTCGCGCACAATCGCTCAAAGCAATCGCATCGGAAAGTGAATTGCTCGTCTTGTTTTGGCTTGCTCGCGAACACACGGTTTTGAAAATTTGGAAATTTTAAAATTCTCAAGTAAAAGTGGTGGAAATATTTATGGTGTAGATAGTTAAGTTAAGTTTTCGCGATACGTTTATTTTTTGTATTTTTCCGTTGACTTCTTTCAATCTTTAAATTCAAAAATCCAAAAAAGGAACATTCATTAAGTTAGGTTAGATTTATTATTAAGTTTTTTTTTCTCAAGTGGTGTAAGACAAGTGTGTATGCTCTGGTGAATGAGCGGTAATGAAACAGAATTTCGAGGATTTGAGGATTGGCTTGTACCAAACCAATTCTTACTTCCAGGTAAGCTTGGCATAGTTACGCAATCTGAACGTTATGGAACTAGGAGGAAGTTAGAACACAACGACGACTCGGGTAAAGTGAAAAAGACATCAAAAGTTGACACCGAGATGAGACGCAAAAAAGAAACAGGTTCAGACATGTCAGACGAAAACATCAACATGGACGACGAGATGGAACATAACCTAACACAAAAGAATAACGAGTATACAGGAAAGGAATCCAAAAAGAAAAAAGGTGACACGAACAAGAACTAAACTAGACAAAACTGGACTAAGAACACAACACACACTGTGTTTTGATTGAGAGAACGGACCCAAATCAAAAACCAATTCATGTCATGGAAATTGCGAAGATACTACACAATATCGGAATCAAAAACTACAAAGAACTGAAGTTTGCAGGACAGGGAAGGTACCTAATTTAATTCAATCGAGCCAGAGAAGTGGAAGATTTGATTAACTCAAAACTTCTCGTTGATGAATTCCACTACAAGGTATACGTTCCAAACATGTTAAAACAATCCATAGGAGTAGTAAGAAACATCCCACCCTCGCTAACAGATAAGGAAATAGAACAAAACATTCAGGCAGGTAAAAAGAAAGTTGCAAAAGTGGAACGCATAAGCAGAATGAAAGATGGAATTCTGATTCCTACATACATAATCAAAATTTACGTTAACGGGCAAGAACTTCCAGAATTAATTCGATTTACGGAGTTAATGCAAAAGTGGAAGATTATATTTTCCCTATTAAAATGTGTTACAGATGCTGGAGATATAGTCACAGGAAAACGGCTTGTAAAAGTAAGAAAAGTGAGATGTGAAAACTGTGGGCTTGAACATGAAGATCAGATCTGTCCAAATACTACACAATGTATACATTGCAACCAAGCACACAAGGTTACAGATAAAAACTGCCCTGAAAGAATTCGACAAGACAAAATCCGCTATGTTATGGCTAACGAGAAGCTAACTTTTACAGAAGCTGCCAACAAATTCCCAAGACCAAATCAAGCTCAGAACATACTAAACTCACTGACAGATCTTCCTGCTCTTCTTTCTAATGACGCTAACAAAGGAAACAACAATAAAATCAGATCAAATGCACAAATTTCACAGAATTCAAATACGCAACCCGATACAGTACAAAAAATAGTTCAGCAAGTAAAAGAACAACTGATCAAACAATTTGATATAGCAACAATCATGAACAAGATTTCATCCATCCAAAAACAATAATCAAACATACAGAAAACCCCAAGAACAGTAAAGATACTATTGACATACTGCTAATAAAAATAAGCGATCAGATAAAATCGATTATTGAGCCGGAAGTCATGACAGAAATGCTTAATCACCCCAGCCCATCATGGATAGGTTCAGGAATCTAAGATTTATGCAACATAATATCACTAGTATTAGACCATCCGACACACGTAAAACACTTAAAAACTTTCTTTATTTAAATAAAATAGATATTGCTCTCATACAGGAAATTTGGATAAAACCTAATGAAGAATACAAATTCAAAGGATTTAATTTTGTTAAATCACTAAGACCGAATGGTTATGGGGGAGTAGGAATACTCATCCATAATGAAATTACATATACAAAATTTACTTTACCAAATCTAGCACCATTAGAAATAATAGCCATTAAAACTTTAAACACTGCACAAAAGCTGTTAATAATTTCAATATAGATACCTCCCCTTCCAGTCAGGAATCAGGAAATTAAAGAACCTTTAAAGAAACTTATTGAAATAATTGAAAAGAGAAGGTAAATTACAATATTTGCAGGAGATTTTAATGCTCATAACCAGATTTGGAATCCACAGCAAAATAATTGTCCTAGAGGGGAACTCATCGGAAAATTATTTGAAAATACAAATTTTGTTATTTTAATCGACGGCTCTCCAACATTAATTAAACCACCAGAGACTACACCTTCTACAATAGATTTAACTTTTGTATCATCAACAATTTCACACAATATAGAATGGAATATAATGTTTGATGAAATATGCAGTAATCGCAGAATAATAACATTTGAATTACAAAATACAGCTAAGAAATATGACCACAAAATAGAATGTTTGAACAAGAAAACAGCAATAGAAATGATAAATCAAATTGAAATAGAAACAATACATGATCAATTCGATATTCTTCCAATCATTAAAGAAAAAATAGATAATTCAAAATACATAAGAAAAAGTAATCGCATGCCTAAATCTTGGTGGAACAAGGAAATTGAAGTACAAATTAAAAGTTAAAAATGATTATCTAATACAATATTTTAGTAATCAAACTCATGAAAATTTTCTGCATTTAAAAAAAGAAAAAACAAAGCTAAAACAGCTAATAAAAAAAGCTTCTAAACAGGATTGGAATAATCTAATAAATACAATTAACCTAGATATGAACTGTAAAGAACTTTGGAATACTGTAAAAAGAATCAGTGGAGTGACTCCTTCTAAAAATAATATACATCTGCTTAATGATCAAAAACTTGCTTTCGAATTTGTAGATTTGAATTTTCCTGAAATAGAAAAAGAAATTAAATATCAATGGAAATCAAATGTCAACACTATTAACCACAAACGAAGTGACAGACGGAGCGGCTCGAAAACTTTGGTGACGCATCTGCTATTGCAATTTTTCAGTGTACCACATGGCAACACCACTACTACTGGATTGTACCACATGGCAACACTACTAATGGATTGTACCACATGGCAACACTAAATGTACTAGAATGTTTTGGTTCTATCTCTTTCACTCTACTCTAAACTGAAATGCATAAAAAAATGACAAAATGATACACTCTTTGCACACTGTCAAAGATCATATTGCACACAAAATCAACTATGTTCAAATCAAAACAAAAATACTAGCCCATCTGGTGGCTGATGGCACAAACTTCTAAGAAAATTCTATTACAACGAACGACATTATTTTAATTGATTTCTTCGCCAGTTAGTCGTCTGTCACTTCGTTTGTGCTATTAACATAACCTTTCAAGAAATTAACAAATAAATTCAGTCAAAAAAAGATACGTCCTCACCAGGAATAGATAGTCTTTCTTTTAATTTACTTAAAAATACAAATCCAACAATGATGTGCAAAATAATAGAAATTTTGAATACAGTTTTTAATACAGGTTTAATTCCAGACGATTGGAGGGAAATAAAAATAATACCATTACTAAAACAAAATAAAAATCCAATGAATGCCAATTCCTGTAGACCAATAGCCATGCTTTGTGTTTTATTAAAGCTCATTAATTTTATAGTTAAAAACCCGAATGTATCCACCTATGGTGTGATCAGACCCTTCTTACTTATTCAAGTTTATTTATTTTATTGTCATTATCAGTGACCAAGCCCCCCACCCCCGTGTCATCCAGTGACGCTACGCCACTGCCTGAGGGTACCCGGAATATATCCGGGTGTAGTCTATTTGGTGAGGCTACCAATCACCTTATCATCGTATTTTAATGTGATTTAATGGGTTTTAATTCAATTCATATTCAAGCAACTTCCCCGGGGTACCCGGAACATGTCCAAGTGTGTCCAATGTGGTCTGGAACACTTAACACGACTTGCATTGATCTTATTTTTGAATTCTGTAGTAATTTGATGTGTCGCATGATGGTTTTGATACGTTTTCCGTTAAATCCAGCGTGAAGGCCCATATTCACCGGATCTTATTCCGGGCATATCTCCGGAACCGGTTCACCGATTCCAAAACCGTTCAATAGCGTTCAATGAGACCCCAAGACCTATCATTTGGCGCCGAGTTTGTCCAAATCGGTTGAGCAGTTGCTGAGAAACGTGAGCGCATTCATTTCGTTACATACACACAAACATACACACATACACACGTACACACACACACAGACATGTTCCGATCTCGTCGAGCTGAGTCGAATGGTATATGACACTTGGCCCTCCGGGCCTCGGATCGATAGTCGGTTTTTCAAGTGATATCTATACCCTTCTTTGTAAGAAGGGTAAAAATATTTAACAGAATATTTGGAATTACATCGTCTTTTACCATGTTATTCTTTTGGATTCAAACAAAAAACGTCTGCAATTAACTGTGTTAATGCATTAATATCTCATATTACATAAGCTAAGAGGGAAGGAGAAGTAGTAATAGCTACATTTTTAGATTTATCTAAAGCGTTCGATAACGTAAATATTAAAAAACTACTAGTTATTTTAGATAACATTTATACACCTCCTGCAATAAGTAATTGGATTTACCAATACCTTTAAAAAAGGAAAATTACATTAGAAATAGCAAATGGAACTAAAATAACAAGATTTGTTAATAAAGGTCTACCTCAAAGATGTCCATTATCTCCAGTTCTTTTCAGTATTTATACAATGGGTTTACATAGCCTTTCAAAAAGCGATAGAATTTTTTATCAATTTGCAGATGATTTCACAGCAATAGCTTTAGCAAAAACATCAACACAAGCAACTGAAATAATGAACGATTTCCTAATACAAGCAGTCTCATTTCTTAATGATTTAGAAATGGTAATCAATCCAGATAAATGTGCCACAGTAATCTTTACTCATAAATTTCATCCTTCCACAAATATTTTAATTAATAATCATCCCTTAGAAATAAAACAATTTCACAATTTTTTAGGAATTTATATAGACCATAAACTAAACTATAATAAACACATTGAATTAACTGCATCTAAAGCAAAACGGAAAATTTATATTCTAAAACTGATAGCAAAAAGAAAAAAATGGAGCACACCCAGAAATTGCTCTCAGAATAGCCAAGGCTATAGTACAACCACATCCAAATTACGGAATAACCATTTCAGCAGGAACTTCAAAAACGACATTCGCCAAACTAGAAACAGTGCATCATCTATATATTAAAACAGCTATGAGATATCTAAAATCCACCTCAAATCAAGTAATCCTAGCAGAAACAGGCTACCACTAAAATCAAGAGCAGAATATTTAGCTTTTAAGGAAATTACTAAAAACATTTACTGCGAAAATAGCCCAATAGTACCTTTTCTTTATAAATTCATACTTTCTGATTATATACCTACCTAAACACAGCTCTTTCTTAGAAAGAACGGCAAGCATAAATAATTTTCATTTATTACAATTAGCGAAACCTGCTTCTTTTGAATCAACTTTTCATTTAACAATTAGGTCAGAGATTAAAAATCTTAAGAAAAGAAATCTCTCTACCAGCACTCAGAAACAAATAGTTCTTGATTTTATTAGATCACAATATTCACAATACTATCATATATACACAGATGGCTCTAAGTTGAAGAAAAAAAAAGGGGATACGGATTTTATGAAAGTCAAGAAAAAACCTCATATAGTGGAAGATTAAAATGCCAATTTTCAATCATGAATGCAGAACTAACAGCAATACTCAAAGCTATAGATTATATTATTGAAAAGAATATAAAAAAAGGTAGTTATATTTACAGATTCAAAAAGTGCTACAGAGTTACTAAAAATATATCTTCAAAAGAAAACTACCTGGTATTTGAAATATTTAATAAAACTAACTCGCTAAGGGAAAAAAATAACAATTCAACGGATTCCGGGGCATATTGGACTTTTAGGCAACGATAGGGCTGACTTAGCAGCAAAATTAGGTGCAAACAGATCCAAAATAGAAGATTTAAACTTAACGAAAGGAGACTTACAATTAAGCTTTAAAAATGAAACATACTGTTTATGGAATCAGGATTACAAAAACATATCAAAAGATACAGGAAAACATCACTTTCTAATAAAGCAAAATGCTACATCGGATCCATGGTACAAAAACATGAACTTACCAACAGAACTGACGATAATCCTTTCTAGGATTAGAACAGGACATACTGCTACTAAAGACAGAGTACCACACGTCTTACACCATTGCACCAAATTTCAAGCAATAAGACACAAATATCCAATTTTGATTCAATGTACTGATATTATTCCTATCCTGGCTGAAAATAATATTGATCAAATTAAACAGATAGCTAAATTTATATTTTATTGAAATAAAATCGCACGATAAACAGGAACAACAAATGACATTACAAACTTAACTTGGCTGAGCAACATACTATTCCCGCTACTGAAATAAGAGGTTTTTCAAATTTCTTTCGATCGTCAATTCATTCACGTAGGTAATTGACAACTAAAGATGTCAGAATGCAAAAACAAGACTTGGCTGAAATGGACCGAAAGGTCTGCACCAAAAAGAGAGAAAAAAAAAGTATGCATCGAAAATATCTGCCATGGCATTGTTGGACGTTGAAAAAGCGTTCGATAATGTCTGGCACGATGGCCTGGTCTACAAATTGAAATGATACGGTCTTCCAGTCTTTCTTGTGAAGATTATAAAACAACTATCTCTCGAACATGACATTCTGAGTCTCTCTGAATGGCATCACATCGGATGCCTTCAACATCGGTGCGGGTGTTCCACAAGGAAGTATCCTTGGACCCATCTGTTCCCTGATGGTGGATCGTTGTCCCTGTTTGCAGATGACACATCCATCGTCTATAAGGGTAGGGTCATCGGAGCTCTGACCGCCAAACTTCAGAGAGGACTGAATGTCCTGTCTGATTATTTCAACAGCTGGAAGATCCGTATAAACGTGGTGAAGACCCAGGAAGGCACATATTTCCTCATTCCAAATCTTCCAGACTTGTTACGTCTGAGAATAATAAGAAGATCTACTTTAACGGCACAGTGGTGGAATGGTCCAAAGAGGTAGTCTACCTTGCCCTTATACTCGACAGCAAGCTGCTTTTCAGGGAGCACGCTCATCAACAGGAGATCCACTCTGTCCCTGCAAAATAAGCTTGCTGTCTACAATCAAAAAAATCTTCCCGTAATCGAGTACGGTATGTCAATCTGGGAGAGTTGCGCCAAATGCTATCACCTTAAACTTCAAATGATCCAGAACAAGATCATTAGGGTGATCCTAAACAGTTCTCCACGTACGCGAAATTCTGAGGTCCTGACTGGTCTTCAGACTTTAGAAGAGCGAAGAACGGTCATCTTGGAAAGGTTCAAAGACACCTGTCTGAGATCAGATCATAAGGGGTATTCTGTAAACTAGTTGAAAAACGCAAATATGAAATTAAAAAATCCAATTAAACAAAGATGAAGAGCTAGTTACGCTAATCAATTGAAATGTTAAATCAATGTACTATCATAATCAATAGACATAAACATAATTTTACTACTATATAAAGTTGCTTCAAATAAGTAGTTCTCACCGGCTGTAATTGCACAATAGGGTGCTTCATTCTGAAAAAAGTGATGAATTTCTGATGGGCCACCCTCCAGTTCGATTCATAGCCCCAAAATATGAACCTGTGCAAAAATTGGTAAAGATTGATGAAGGTTTAGAGGTCGCGCCAATGATTTGAAATTTGTATGGGAATTACTATGGAAGAATTTAAAAAATCGCTTATATCGCTATAACTTTGCTTCTACTTGTCCAAATGTCGAAAAAATTTAGTATGTTATTGCTATGGCAATAAACAAAAAGCCTACAGTTGCTACGCTCAGTTTTGCAGCGTATCAAGAATTATAAAAATGTGAAAAAATGGCAAAATAGGGTAAATTGACAGATGAATATGTACAAGGCAACAACGCCAATTTCATCGCAACAACAACAGGCTTGTTGATCATTGTCATGACAACCACATATTTTTTTTTTTCAACGTTTGGACAACTACAACCAAAGTTAGAGCAATGTAAACGAAAATCAATAATTTCCCATACTAATTCACCAAAATCTCCATACAAAATCCAAATCATTGGCGCGACCTCTAAACCTTCATCAATCTTTACCATTTTTTGCACAGGTTCATATTTTGGGGCTATGAATCGAACTGGAGGGTGGCCTATCAAAAATTCATCACTTTTTTCAAAATGAAACACCCTATTGCACAATGTAGCGCTATAATCCGCACTACTTCCGATACCATGTATGACGATTTCTCTAGTGGGTTTTTCCAGTTTCCAGCTGTAACGACAATACTCTTCATCGAATAACATATTTTTCCATCGCGACGAACTTAATTTTCCATCGTGAATATTGTTTACGTTCCATTCCTTTTGTCAAAGATGATTTGCTGCTGACATTGGACAAACCTCGTGTAACCAGCCAAGGGCTGAAAGCCTCTTTAAAAAAAGAAAACTAACTAACTAGCTACACGCCTCGTACAGTCGCGAATGGGCTATAGTACCATGCCCCTCCGATGTCGATGCCTATGGATCAAAT